>NC_139460.1:246952500-248152500 GCF_057233095.1 Heloderma suspectum
GGGGCAATTCCTCCATGTTTGCGTGAAGAATACACTACACAATGGAGAGTGTGCATGTGGGGGGAGGGGGGACATGCTACTTGAACACCAGTTTCTCTTGTATGGCTGGCTCTGTGATGACATCCCAGTGCAGACAGGAAAGATTCCAGGTGTGGGAAGAGAGCCCAGGACAAACCAAGGAGCACCGTTATACTAATACCATTTCCAACCTGGCTCTTATTGCACTGAGATGACTGCAGTGCCTTATGCCGTACACCAGTCCCATGAAACCTGTGACAGCCACATAAACATAAATGCATTCAGGCAAAAGTCATGACAACAGAGTGTCTCTTTACTTTGCACGGTCAATTAAAATATATAGAACAGGAATATTTTAATTGTATACAACTGCTCCATTAAGATAAGCAATATCATACCCATAACACAGCCTGCACATATGCTAATTGCAGAATGGGGAAAACAAAAGGGACTGCAGTGGTGTACAGTTGTGTACCTCAAGCAGAGGTATTGCTTGGTGGGAATAGAAAAGGAAAGGCACCTCTTCCATTCAGACACAGCAGCATGCACCTAAATCAGTCCCCCTCCCTCCTGCCCTTTCCACAGCCAGGCATGTAAATGAATGTCTGACTGGCTGTAGTCAATAGACATTCAGTTATATCCCCAGGAAGTCAGCTAAAGAGAATGAATGAGGTACTCAGTCACCTGCCCTGGCCCATCCTTTATCATGGAAATGCATCTTAAAACCAGGGAGAGGTGATTTTGCTTCTTGCCCTCAGTTAACAGATAAACAGTATTGCTGATTTCTGAGCGAGTGCGTCTTCCCACGTTCTACCTAATGAACCAAAAAACTGTGCTAATTGAGAGAAGTGGTCAAAGCCTCCACCTGCTTCCACAGAAGCCTCAGTCTTGGAAGGGGACTTGGACTCTTTCAAATTCATCTTCTTTTTTTGTTTATTACAGTTATATCCCACCTTTCTTCCTCCGTAAGGAACCCAAGCCAGCGTACATAATCCTTCTCCTCTCCATTTTATCCTCACAACAACAACCCTGTGAGGTCGGTTGGGCTGAGGGTCTGTGACTGGCTCTAAGTCACTCAGTGAGCTTCCATGGCCGAGTGGGGATTAGAAGTTCTAGACCCCGGTCTCCTGACTCCTAGTCAAACATGGTCATCTCTCTCTCTGCATCAACATCATTTCTTCAAGAGATCAGCGTTTAATTTCAGCAAGCCTCGTCATTTCCAGGAAATTCATTCTGATGATGGATGGAGCTACAGCTGCTTTTTCCTCTCTGCGCTCCCTCCAAATGTCCCTGATTTACCAGGGGTTTGCCCTATATAGCCCAGTCCAGTACCTGTCCCAGTGAAGCCCCCTCCCCCTCCTCAAACACTGTTGGAGAGAGGTTGCCACATCACCATGGCACATTTCCTGAGGTTTACAAAGACTCAAATAAGTTGCCTTCTGGGGGAATTAGCAAATGTAGCCTGAAGCTTACACACACACACACACACACACACAGAAGGAAAAGTAGGGGTGGAGAGGAAGCTGCAGTTGGTAAAAGCATCCTCCCAACAAACAAAAGCAATATGTTTTTCTTGGCTGAAGCCCTCTTCTGCAGACAGGAGCTAGTGCGCACTGTAACTCCTGCCTGCCTGGTGAAATTCCATAAATTCCCATGTCTGCTAATCTGCGATAGCACTGAACTGAACTGACCCCTGACCTGAACTGAACTGACACACACACACCCAGCATATAATTGTGCATATTCTCAAACAACAAAAGACTCAAGTGCCCAGTGTCCCGGAGGCTCCTTGTCAAATGTCAATGCATTAGCAAAACAAAGGAGAGGAGAGGTGTAGCAGGCAGAATCAATGAGTGAGTCATAGAGATGACTCAACATGCTAATGGCTTACAGAATGAAAAATGGTGTAGCTGCAAGTGTTCATTTCAGAGATTTAAAGGTGTGCAAATTTGAGGCTTTGTGTGTGCACATCCCCTTTTGCACTTATCAATCTCAGAGTCAAAAAAAAAAATTGGCAAAGCTGCAACCGGTTCGTTGGGGCAATCATCAGCGATTGTCGAAGCACTCAGTGATTGACGAACAGGAGGAGAGTTTTGCAGCAGGGAGTTCTCACTTCCCTATGCTAGGAACTTGAGAGATCCAGCGCAGAGGCTGATGACATAGATCTGCGTGTGTGTGTGTGTGTGTGTATGCGTATATATATTTAAGCAAACTAGGGGTGGCCAACTTTGGGCGGTCCAGGGGCCATTTTTGTTCCCCACCCCTCCCATAGGCTTCACCTCTCCCCCATGGTGCTTAAAATATATATATTTTAAAAAATTAAAATGGCTTCCGAAGATGCTGTGGAATCCCAAAAGGATAGGAATTAACTTGTTTTTGAGCTAATTTTGCCTTTTTGGTTCTCCATGGTACCCACAGAACACGCAAAGGGTAAAAAAAAAAAAAAGCTTCAAAATGGCCCCTTCAGATACCATTTTGGTTTTTATTTTTATATACATAATTTGGGGGGGGGGGGCAGCATGGACCACATGTTTCCAGTCCTTGGTATATGCACATGTATATATGCATGCAAATTTAGAATTAGAATTTATTTACATTTCACTAATGTTAGCAAAAAAGAAAAACAACAGTGAAATTTAGAGTGCCTCTGAGCATATGCAAAATGCAGTTCTCTCACCACTGAGCAATTGCATTTTATCCCTCCCCAAATACTTAGTAGTGATAATATACATTCCACACAGATTACGGCCTCACCATTCCCTTTTTAGATATTAAGCACTGACCACACCTGTTGCAAGAAAACTACAACTGGATCACAGCCAGATTCTGTTTCCCTCCAACAACAATCCCTCCTCATTTTTCCATCCTCCAACAATACTTCATTGAACAGATGCTACCTCCTCCTCCTTATGTGGAAGCTCTCTTTGTCTCTTCCTCCCCATAACTTAATTTGTGCCAAGACTTCACCACAATTGAGCCAAGGAATCTGTTTTCAAAACTAGAGCTAAGTTATGGAGAAAGAACTTTGAGCATGTATGAAGTGCCTTTCCCTCACCGCTGAATCTAGATTCTATGACAAAACATGCACAGGACTGAACTGAAAGAGTAACTAAGTCAGTGGAGTAGAATGGGATGGGCAGTTCATTAAACCTGCAGTACCATGCTCAGAACTCAGGACTTATTTCTGAGTAGACATGCAGAGGATCAGGCTGCAAAAAATAACTTGGGCTGCAGTTCTATGTACACTTTCCTGAGAGAAAGCACCACTGACCATAATGGGACTTACTTGTGAGTAGACATATATAGGACTGTATAAGAGAGCAGTATTTATCTCCCTGCCCACCCCCATTAACTCTTGTTTTTATTAAAGCTTGCCATTCCATTGCTGGATAATGGCACCTGACAAACAAATAGCCCCGGATTCCTTTCTTTGCAACTGTGTGAACCCTCTTTTCCCAAAGAGTTGGATGAGGAGAAGGAAAGAATAAATCCTCTTGTCTGCTTGGATAAAGTCCAGTATAATTCAGGACATCTCTTACCCACCACCCTCCCCTCTTGAGAATTCCAAGACTTGCTCTGGATGAAATAAAAAGAGAAAGAAAGACCAGGGTAGGATAAGGGAGGAAAGAAGAGAAAAAGAAGAATAGTGATTGGAAATGGAGATGGGAGAGAGTTCCCCAAGCCAAGTAGCTCTTTTCGTAAGGGTAGCATTTCCAAGGAACTGAGGGTGGGGGGGTTGAAGGTTGCACGTACGTTAATTAACATTATGAAGTGAGGTAGCTGAGGGCTTGGGGGGGGGGTTTAAATGGTAAAACTTATTTAAAAGCCCCATCAAGCAGGGGCCATAGCTCAGTGGTACAGTACATGGTTTCATGCATAAGGTCCCAGGTTCGATCCCTAGCATCTCCACATAGGGCAGGTAGAACTCCTGCCTGAAACCCTGTAGAGGTGCTGCCAGTCACTGTCAACAATACTGGGCTAGATGGGCCAAAGGTGTGACTCAGTATAAGGCAGCTTCCTATGTTCCTATGGCAATGCCATGAGGCACTCTGCATGCAGCCTCCCCAGCACTTCCTGGAACATGACATCATATAGTCCTAACCCTCCTTTTGGTATAATCCGCTGCCTGCAGCTGTGTGGAAGAAGTTAAAAGGGGAGGGGGAGGGGGAAATAAGCTGTGGAAACTAAACCTTTTGCTGTGCAGAACCCACTGAACTTCGAGAGAACCCAAATGTTCCTGTTTCGGGCAGTAAAACCAATATTCCACAGGGAATACTTCCTGTTCTTCCCACTCCCTCTTCAACCTTTCATTGCAAGCAAGCTCCCAGCAGTAAGCATGTAAGAGTAGAAAGGTAGGGAGAGAGAAAAAATAATGTTGTGGAAGGAACATTGTAGACTGTGGAAGTAAAAATGGCAATGTCTCCTATAGTTTAAAAGGCCTTCATAGTACCTCCCTTATTGGTCTGCCAAGGGAGTGAGAACTAATACCTACTAGTCACTGCAAGGCTGCTGAGCTTAGGGTGAAGAGGCAGGCTTGTATTAATGCAGATGATGTCATTGAGGCATTTCGAAAGATGGGTGGAACAGTTCATAAGATCCAGGGCACATGTCCAGTTGTGCCCTTGTATAGCAACGCCCATGACATCAAGGCTTCAGAGGCAAGGTTTACATGCCTCACTTCCAGTTTTTCTTCAAATCAGATTAAAATCTGAGCCAGAGAAGAACTGCCAGCTTCTCTGACCTCTCAAGTCTCTCCTATTAAATTTAATGGATAAATCTTCAAAATAGGAAGAACTAAGAGAATGAGAGGTAGGTAATTGTTCTGGGTCTCAGACTGACGTGGAAAAATTATCTGAGTAAGTTCTGATTTCTTTTAGAAGATCTTGGATGATTTCCAAATAAATTCAAGGTGAGCCCAGGAAATGGAACAAAATGACTCAATGGTTTGGATGTGTGTGATGAGAATAAGCCACAGTGAGGCTCAGGCTCACATGCTTCTCTTTCCTCTGGGCAACCATGAGGAGGTCAGAAGCTTTCGCTTCCATCCTTGCTTAACTACAGCTTGTTGTGTCATCCGAACTTGACAAACCATGGTTAATTTTAACTGTCATTTGTTTGAAACATGGGTGATGAAGCTGGCTTGTTTAACTAAGCTATAATTAGGGTTTCAGACAAGTTGCTTCCAATCTCCCGATCACAACCATTATTTCTTAAAATAAATATGTAATTAAAATATACTCACATGTTGACCTCCATTTTCATTTCTGATTAATCTGATTTGAGCCTGGGGAAGCTCACCCATCTTTAAGCACAATCAACTTGGGAGTTGTTATAAAGTGTAAATATATGAGTTTATTGATTATCTTTTTTCACTCAGGGGGAAAAGGAGATGGAGTCTCAAAGGAGCACAAGAATATAGACTTACGTGGCCCAGCACATTTCAAAAAATTCTTCTTCATTGGCATTTAATGCACAAAACAAAACCATGCTCTGTAAACAAAGAAAACATTCAAATATGGTTGAGGACACAGTGCTGTGCATAGAAATGCCCATGAGGAAGAAATTTTGAAAATGCATTATTTATTATTATTTATTTAGAATATTTTTGGATTACTGTTCCACGCAATGCGTGCTTGAGGTGATGTACAAATAGAAAGAATATACATAAATTAAGACTGAACAGCTTTTTGTAAAATAAAACCTGGGATTAATAGTAAAATCAGAGTGGCATTTTCTATTAAAAGCTTTGTGGGTCAATGTGGTCTTTACCAGTCATCTAAAGGGCAATGAAGAGGAGGCTAAACTCCCTGGGGAGAGAGTTCCACAACTGGGGTTCTGCTTCACACAAGGCCCTGTTTCTGATACCTCCCAACCTCACCTCTCTAGGACATGGGATACATCACAGAGCTTCAGATGATGAACATGCATTTTGGACAGGCTCATATGGGAGGACGTGGTATTTCAGATATCCTGGCCCCAAGCTGTTTAGGACAGCCTTCCCCAACCTGGTGCCCTCCAGAGGTGTTGGACTACAACTCACAGCATGCCCCATACAAACACCTCTGGAGGGCACCACCTTGAGTAAGGCTGGCTTAGGGCCTTAAAGTAAGAAGCAGCACCTGAATTGGGCTTGGAAACAAACTGGAAGCCAGTGCAGCTGTTTAAGATCAGTGTTCCATTGTGTGTAAAACACATGCCAGATTAGAACCTGACCGCCATGTTTTGCACTAGCTGAAATTTCTGGACATTCTTAAAGGGCAGCCCCATGTAGTAGAGCATATTACAGCAATCTAAAGATGGGGTGATTAAGGTAGGAACCACTGTGGCCAGATCTGCCTTCCACAGGAAGGACACAGCAGGCATAGTAGCTAAAGCTGGGCAAAGGGACTCCTGGCTCCTGCCACTACCTGACCATCCAAGAGCAGTGCTTTTAAAGCTTTATTTTTGTGCACCTTTGATGCTTTAGTTCTGTTTTTCTCCGTGTTGTTGGTGCCTTACCTCCTTCCCACTCTCTCTGGCAAACATATTTTCCTCCGTCAGCTTTGCAGCTAGGAGGAGTGCTTGATCCTGCCTGACTTTGAAGGCTTTTTATCACTACACCAACCATGAGTTTCACACACACACACAGATCCATCCAACCACCTAGACTGCAGTTTTTTTTTCATAGGGTTCTACTTGCTCACTAGTATATTTATAACAACACAACTTACATTACAAATGAGTTCAAAACCTCTTCAGTTACTGTTTGAATCACCTGTAGATCCAACAAGGTCTGGATCAATAAATACTAAAAAGAAAAAATGCACAGAAGTTTTGCACAATTTGCTGACCTCAGAGGCACTTTACAAATAGCACACACTGGTTTTGTCACAGTTCAGTTATGCAACCATTAAAAAGGCCAAAGTGATAATTGCTTCAGATCATTTCCAAACATCAACTATTCTGAATAAAGAAAGGTTTAAAGGTCTCAACTATTTTGCTTACAACAGCATCACATTAAATGCATGCTTATGTTTGCACAGAAAAGTAATAGGTATCATTTGCTTTTAAAATAAGTACTCAAAGCCTCTTAATTTTTCTTGTGGAATATTGGGAATATAAGAATCATTAAGAAGGGGATCTACCTTTCTCATGCCTGTTTTTCCCCCCTGCTGAAAACATACACGTATCTATTTTAAATGTATCCTTGTATTCTCGTGATTTCCAGATGTTAATTAACAGTACCAGACAGATGGATTCTCTCCCTCTCTCTGTCTCCTAATATGATTGTTAACCCAGCCTCTCCTTCTTTGATCCTCGACTTTGCCATCAAGTAGATAACTTTATTCCCTGGCTGCCTCCATTCAACAGCCCTTTAACCTCTGGAGCTTACTTGCTGACCCAGCTAACTCTCTGCATTGGTTAGTGGCAGTAAGGCAATTAAGCACAGGGTGAAAAACAAGGACCTCAGCCAAAGTTAAACCAACACTAAATTTAAAGGTTGTTAAAAAAAAAAAAAAACACTTATTTTTTTTAGAAGGGGGCAATTGATACAGGAAGTTTTAGGGAGGGTGAACTAATTTTAAAATAACTTTAACAGTTAACCAGAAGAGTAATAGGACATGCAAATAAGATAGGAAAATGCATCCATATAAACCTAGTCTAGACTTTTTTTCTACTCAAGCCAATACTTATGGATACAGTAGTTCCAGGTAGGGATGTATGAAAATTTTGGTTTTGCTCACAAAACATGTGAGCATGCCCTGTCCAAAGCCCCAAATGTGAGCACAAGCACGTGTCCACCAAAAATATTTGCAGATTTTCACACATGTGTTCACAGTTGTCTCGTTCCTAATTCAAAGTTTGATTTGTGCAAATTTCCTGATTTGTGCAAATTTTCTTAGTAGACTGAATCAGCCCAGCTTTAGCCTATGGAGGAAATTTGCGCAAATCTCCCGTTCAATCGCTGCTCAATTTGCGCAGTTTCCAGTTCACGCAGAGCAAGCAGCGATCCTAAAAGCAAACAGGAATCAGGCCCAAGACGAGCAGTGAGACCACATTTGGAGAATCCTGGCCATCTTGAACATTGCCCGTTCTCCCTTCCCTACTTCCGGCTCAACAATAGTTTTGTTTGTTTGTTTATTTTTAGTCCATCCAGGAACAAATTCACTGCCATGTGAATTGTGCAACCCTTCTACTTCAGCTTCTCTTGTCCTCGGAGCCTGGGTCCAGCTGGAACTCTATCTTGGCTTCTTTGTTCTGATTCAGCTCTTTCTTTTTTACTCCAACAGCACTCCAACTCTAAGAGAACTCTATTTGCTAGCTTTACCTATATACGTTATTTTAACTCCCCTCCCAACCTCTTGGCCTTTCAGATGGGCAACAGATTTCTGATTCCCATAATTCTAAAGTTTCCCTCCACCACCACCTGCCCCCTTATGTTTCAGTTCCATGGGCTGAACTTTTGACCCTCCTGTGAGGAACAGCCTTCAGTTCAAAGCAACTATTTTACAATCAAGGGCAGATCACAAAATGGCAGAACAGTTAAATTCCTTCACTAATACCATTTGATTCGCCTTCACAGAACTGTGACGTTCTTTCCAAACTCTTCACTTCTGTTACATATGTTGGGATCTGTGCTGTTTACATGGAAACTATTTGTTGACTGTCATTGTGTGTTCATGTCTGATTACTGTGAACAGATCTATATGGTTTTGCCTAAAGCAGGACTGGGCAACGCACAGCATGTGGGCTACATGTGTCCCCCCGCTGCCCTTTTTTGTGCCCCCCACTCTCCCCACCACCACCCTGCCACTGAATTTGCAGCCAAAATTTGGAGGCACAGGAGTGGCAGCAAGGAAAAACACCCGTTATTTAAAAGACAACGGTGGCAGTTTACCACCCAAATTGGTGCCATGGCAGCAGCAAAAAGCAAAATAAAGCAAAATAACCTCTTTTTCTCACTGCCCTCCAAACCCCTACTTTTTGCCTTTTAAGTGGAGGCTATTTTTCCTTGGTGGCACGGCAGGAGTGTGGCATCCAGGAGTGGCACTACGGGCCTCCCTCCACAATCACCCCTGGACATCGCCCATCCCTGCCTTAAAGCAATGTCTGATCAGAGCTGGGACACAACAAGAGAATGTTAATAAGTCTTATCGGGCAAGATGGGAACAAGTGTTTATGAGATCTGTGCATCTTGAGTGGGAGAGAAGTCAGAATCTGAAAGGTGGTACACCCAGCCCCTCCTCTCAGCTAAGGCGTCTGTGTCATTAACCTGGACGGGGAGGGAAAAAAGAATGAAAATAAAACAGAGTGGAAGATGTGGCAAACTATGCATGCACAGACCACTGTCTGTACAATGTCTGGAAGTCGAAAAAGAAGGGAGTAGCAGGCTGCTAACATTTGGTGCTACTTCACAAGCAGGGCCAGGTAATTTGAAACTCCAAAATCTGGGGAGAAATTTCCATGGGGTCATAAGCATCCCTGTTGCTTACTCCAGTGGGGCCACAACTGGAATGTCAGAATAGCATACCTAAGTTTTCCAAGTATTTTCCCCATCTCTGATCAATGCTAGCCTACTTCCTCCTTTTGCTATTCTGTACTATGCAATCCCAAGGTAAACAATAAATTATAAAAATTAATCAAATAATGTTTTTCTCTTTATCTGGGTTCCCCTGTCCTGATATGAACTATGCATTTTGGAGATTTCTGGTTGAATAGATTGCTGCTCCTAGAAGAATAGTAGAACTATATGCATTAAGATAAGCCTTTGAACTTTTGCAAGCTTGCCCATCCATCTCTTCTTCCAATCCACTCAATAAAGCACATTAGTTCTCTTTACAGGGGTAGATCAAATGATAATAGCAAACAAAATTAATTAGCCTCCAGAGGCTTTTCCTTTAAAAAAAAAAAGTTGCAAGAATCTACAGATTTCTTTTTTTGTTTGTTTTTTCTCCCAATGGTAAAATGTATACACAGGAAAATTACATAAAGTGACATCTGAGAGAGAGAATATTCATGGTCTCAGGAACCTTTACTTCTCCCACAATGATTTGCTGAGATTTAAAGGTACGCCTTTGCAGGGAGTTCTCCTGCACAGATCCTGTAGAAGGAATAGGAGCTATACAGGAATGTGGTACCTTGTACTGGGTTGTATCCTCAGATATGAAATATTTCCTTGGATGTTTGTATTTAAGTTAATAGTATTGTTCCCCTTTCATGTATGTAAAATCTGAAGCTGAATTACTTTTTTCATATACTGCTACATGTTGACAAGACAGATAATACCGTACACTTGAGTAGGAAATCTAAATATTTTACAATTGGACCAACATGGAAACTAGGGTGGCTACTTACATATCACCAAAAAGGGGACACAAGAAGTCATAGATTTGCATAATATTTAAATAGCCTAATTTATATGTATAGATACAAATTTAGAAATAATTACTATAACTTAAATATTTCACCATAGCGGGGAAGACTGTGACCAGGTTACCTGTGTGCCTGTTCAGTCTGGTGTCCAGGAGTTGTTGTCGGCATCTTCAGGGCCTCTGCTCTCCCTGCTTTTGGTTCTGTGTCTTTAAACTGGACTTGGACTGGCCAGCTCTTCAAATAGATGACTGTCCTCTGTAAAGTAGGACACATAGCCACCTTAATAGAATGGCTAACAATTAAGTGGCATGTTCATGATTGACCTGCATTTGTAGAATATGTTGGTATGAGAGAGATCATATTTTGTTTGAGGCTATGGAGTTTTGCTCTTAATTTAGGGGACATTTAGAGTATAGGTCTAAATTACAGTATAGTTCAGTGGTGAGGCACACACTTCATGTGACTAAGGTCCCAGGTTCAGTTGCAGGCATCTGCAGGAGATTACTCTCTAGCATCATAGTTGATAATACCCACTCTCAAGAGAGCTACTGCCACTCAGAGTATTCAGACTTCCCATCTGCCATGTGTTCAGTGTGTCCTGCTCTAGGGATGTACGAAACTCATTTACCTTTTGCGGAATTTTTCACAGTGGGGGGGAGGTGCTCTGTCCCTCCCCCCGTAATCCTCGACAGGGGGGAGGCAATCTGGTCCTCCCCCCTGGAATCCTGCCCGGCCAGCTCTGCTCCGCAGCGGCTCTGTGGAGCAGCCGGCCAGGGCCATCCGCAGCTGGATTTCCGGCCGCAGACGGGCTGCTGCGGCCGCCATTTGCATCCAGACAGGCTGCCGTGATAGGCTATGCAAATATTTACGTAGCCTATCACGGCTAACCCCCTCCCCAAAAAACCAGCGTACGCAAATGGCAGCAGCTACGGCAGCCGCCATTTGCGTTCCCTATTTTTTGCCGTTCTAGCCTACGTAAATATTTACGTAGGCTAGAACGGCAAAAAATAGGGAACGCAAATAGCGGCCACCGTAGCTGCTGCCATTTGCGTATGCTGGTTTTTTGGGGAGGGGGTTAGCCATGATAGGCTACGTAAATACTTACGTAGCCTATCACAGCTGCAAGGATGCCAATGGCTGTTCCGCTAACTGGAATCCATGGTGGAATTCTCTGCCATCCTTATCCTGCTCTAGACTGAGTCTTGGCTCTTTGAAAGCAAATACAGGGAACAATGCAGTAGACTAGTCAATTTGGCAAGCAAATGATCAAGCACACAGATTTCAGTCCAAGGAGGTTTAGGCTAAGGCAAGAGTGGTCAACATCCAGTCAAAGGTCAGAACACAAGCAGGCAGGCAACAAGGATCAGGCAACAACAAGAGTGGTCAAGGTAACAGGCAAGAGGTCAAACAGTAAACCAGTCAGGTACATTACTGAGTTCAGAAGCAGGGTCAAGGAACAGTCCAGAGTCAGTAGCACAGAGCAGCCAACACAAGGCACAGAAAACAAGATAGCAAATACTGGAAGTAACAAAGACATTATTTCTATCAGCTCTCAAGTTGCCAGTGAGAGCTGATATAGCTCAAGCTACTAGAACCCCACCCAGTGCTCAGCTGCTTCCTGTTAGAGGCTCATGAAGAGGGCCTGACTCATGAGTAGTCCTCTTCAGTAAGCAAGCACTCCTTCGCCTGGCCACCATTCTATCATGGACCTTATGGCGTTGGCATTCTCGGCGGCTAGGTGGTTGTTCAGCATCTTCCTCTGCCTCAGAAGCTGAACTCTCCACCTCTCTAGGAGGCAGATTCAAAGGCATCACCCCTGAGGGTCCTGGACTGTCCTGGCTACTGCCAGAGTCTCCTGAGGGGCCGACTGGCTGTGATGGTTCTGGCTCCTCCTCTGAGGACAACTCTGGTGGCAGTATGACACCTGGGCCCATGACACTGAATGTGTGGCAGGGCAGCAGAATCACTCTGCTAGCCAACCCATTTATGCACTCTCTGGCCACACCGCTTGCAGCCACATGTTCAGTGTTAGCATGAAGGGGACTTACGTATTGTAGGGCTGCTCCACGCAAGCAGGAGCACTGATTGTCTGTTCCCTCCACAGAGGAGAAGGTCTGAGTAAGAAAAGGGATGATTGGATAAGATTTGTTCATGTGTTGCGTGAAATGTTTCCTTTCTCAGCACTCTAAGCATATAAGCTGTTGGGTTGTTTTTGTGTGTTTGTTTTACTTACTGATTTAGGGATATTATGCAAAGTTCACCGGATGGTTGTCTTTCCATCTTACAGCTAGGAAAATACAAAGCTGCCTTATACTGAGTCTGGCCATGGGTCCATCTAGCCCAGTACTGTCGACACTGCCTGGCAGCAGCTGTCCAGGGTGACTGGCAGGAGTCTTTCCTCGCCCTCCTTGGAGATGCCAGGGACTGAACCCGGGACCTTCCGCATGCAAAGCAAGCGCTCTGCCACTGAGCCACAGCCACCTATAGCATTTAAGCCAAAGTGGCCATCATGTGCCGTTCATTGAAACAACCACTAAGAGAACTTTGGTTTCCTGATTCCAACGTGTGTGTGAATATTTCCATATTTCCATGCAGAGTATTAGTTCATGTAGTTCTTCCCAGTGCAGCATTCTCCTTCAGTTTATTATACTGTCAGCCATTTCTTTCATTAATAGCCTATTCCTGAGAGCACAAACTATCATAGGATTGGGTGTAAGCACAGCTGTATATACTCTGCACAAACAAGAACGAGAAGACTGATTTCTGTGCCAAGGTGAACTGAATTCTCTGCCAAGAAAGTTGCATTCTATAACCTGTGTACATTATGCAAATTGAGCATGTTTGCATATCTTTGCTTACTTTATATAATTGTGTTTGTGCTGGCCATGGGAGAGGGAAGGAGCTATGAAAGGTATGGAAGTGCCATCCCCTTGATCATTAGAAATTTACAGTGCAATCCCATACAGTGCAATCCCATACTAAGAAGTAACCCACTGAGTTCAGTGGGGCTTAGTCCTAGGTAAGTGAGTAATGGAATATAGAGTTAATCAGCGCTCCTCTTTCCTTGAGGTTTCATCAGGCACTGCTCACACACTTTCAAGCCTATCTTCCCTCCCCTTAAGGGATAGAAACATACTTTAAAACTAAATTAAAGGGTTGAAAACGGTTAGCTCCTCCTTCATGCAGACTCCTACACCCTCAAAATCTGTTCCAGAGGATTGAGAGATCTGTCAGAGCTGGGGGGGGGGGGGATGGCAGCTGGAGGAGGGAAGAGAGGAGGGGAAAATCCCATTGCACAAGTAGGAATGCTGACCATATAACCCAAAATATCTTGGGACCAGAATATCTAAAGGAACGTCTTTTCCCATATGAACCTGCTCGGATCCTTATCAGAAGACTTCCTCTGGATGCCCCCACCAATGGAGACTAGATGGGTGGCTACAAGACAGAATGCTGTCTCAGTTGTGGCACCCCACGTATGGAATGACCTCCCCAAAAGTGTTCACCTGGCACCTAAATTGTTATCTTTTCTGCACCAGGCAAAGGCCTTTCTTTTCTCCCAGGCATTCTAGAGAACTACTTCTAGATTTTATTGCTGTTTTTTTTTAATTCCTGTGTTGTTTTGTATTGTATTGTGTTGTATTCCTTTAAATATTTGTATTGTATTTTACATTTTAAGTGTTTCTATGGCATCTTAGTTTTCTAGCTGTTTGTAACCTGCCCAGAAAACATTGGTTATTAGGCAGATCAAAATATAATAAATAAATAAATCATTTTCATGACATTGGATTTCATGCAACAGTCAGATTCTAACAGCCCAATTCTGTGCATACCCTGCTCCATATCTCTTGCCAGTTGAAGTGCAGCAGGTGCTCAGAAAGATCAGGGCCTTCTTACTGGTGGCACTGGCAATGCCCCAGGGATGCCCTCCTGGCCCCAATATTGTGTATAATTATATGCCTTACAAGAACCTGGCTTTTTAAAAAGACCTTTGGAATTGCCTAGGTTTTTTTTTTAAATATTGCTGCTTTCTTATTACTGCAGTTGAGATTGTTTTCCCTTTTTATTGGTTGATTCTTAATTTACTATTGCTGTGTCTCTTCTTTGATTATTTCCGTAATCTGCTGGTGCTGTTTTTGTTTTAAAGATTTTCCTTTTACCCAGTTTGAGGTCATTCAAAATGGACAATAGACAGACACGCACTCTCACACACACACAAAACAAATAATACTGGTAAAACATTTACCTGGACATCTCAAAGCGTTCAGTGGGACTTGCTTTGAAGTATGTGTGACCACAGTTGCAGGATTAGGATGCCAAATTTGGTACTCGGTGTGTCTGGATACCAGCTATGCATAATCATAGATTCTTCATGGTCTCTGTGATT
The DNA here is from genome assembly GCF_057233095.1 of Heloderma suspectum. NCBI lineage: Eukaryota > Metazoa > Chordata > Lepidosauria > Squamata > Helodermatidae > Heloderma > Heloderma suspectum. The sequence continues at coordinate 246,967,259 of NC_139460.1, forward strand.
CACATATGCATCTGCACAGAACAGTCATTCAGAACATTCTAGAGCTAAACAGAGTTTAGTTCCTTGAAGCTCACTCTCACCACAACCTCAGTGCCAACATCTGCATTGTCCTGTTGCTTCTGGAATCTCTCAGCCTGCAGGTCAACAAAGAAAAATCCTGTCTCATCTTATCTCGAACCTGACGTTCATAGGGGCACTTCTCCTCCTGTCCAACCACACTTTTCTCTGTTTCCCTTGCCTCTCGGATCTCATCACAATGAGCAGTTGGAAGATCAGGCTCCTGGGCCTGGAGACTCTTCATCTCACTGCATGGAGAGTGGGCAACCTCACTAATTCTCCAACAAGGTCCTAGAAGTAATGACAGTTTCATGCAAACCATCCACCCAGGCCTTAGATGCCAACAAGTGGAAGGCTCTTCTGAAATTTCTCACTCCAACAGAACCGAAATCCTGTGGTCTACCTAGTATATTAAACTTCCTTCTTTCTTTGAAATCTAGAAATTTAGCTCTTCCCCATTATCAAAGTTTACTTAGCAGCCATATTAACTAATCATGAAAATATTGAGGTTTTCTCTCTCTTCTCACACCCTCACATTAAATGATTCCTTAAAGGACTTGCTAATCTCTATCCAGCAGACTTCCTGCAGGTCCCAGCCTGGAGTCTGTCCATGGTACTGGCTCAGTTAATGGCCAAACCCTTTGAACCTATGGCCACAGTCAACCTTAGGCTCCTCACAATGAAAGTCATTTTCGTCATTGCTATTACTTTGGCACAAAGAGCGAGAGCAAAGTATGTGGTCCAATGTATAACGAACCATTCCTAACTTTTCATAGGGACAAAGTAGTGCTATGCCCGGACTGCTCCTTTCTTCCAAAGGTTTTCTTACCATTGCATTTAACTCATGATATCATACTACCAACTTTCCTTCCTCGATCTCCCTCCCTGATGGAGGTCAAACATCGTTCCCTAGATATTAGAAGGGAATCTAATTTGTCTGCCACTCTGGGCCCAAGAAGGGCCACCCGGTGTCATCACAATGGTTTGCCAAGTGGGTGGCTTCAGCCATCAACTGGCATGCCTACAAGTACAGGGTCACTTGATTAGAGCCATGGCATCCTCTGCCGCTTTCCTCAACTGTGTAGCGCAGCAACGTGGGCTCAGCCCTCTACCTTCCTCCAACATTACCACCTGGATATCGCAGCTCACACTGATGCGGCTTTGGGCAAAGTGGTGCTTTCTTCAATACTGCTGTGACATCTCCATCCTCTGGGAAGTTCAGTCACCCATATGTGTGAGTCACAGAGACTATGAAGAAGAAGGACAGGTTGCTTACCTGTAACTGTGATTCTTCAAGTGGTCATCTGTGAACTCACACAACCCACCCTCCTCCCTGTTTGGAGGCCTCCACACCTTTCTTTATTCCTCCACTGCGGCAGGCTCGGAACTGAGTCAAGTGGGAGCCACGCCTGAAGCGTTCTCGGGCGGGGGGGGACTCCCGCCCTAAAACTCTGTTTAGTCCTAGAATGTTCGGAATGATTTTCTGTGCAGGTGCATAACACATTTGTGTGAGTTCACAGATGATCACTTGAAGAAACACAGTTCCAGGTAAGCAACCTGTCCTTACAAATAGCCACATTTTTAAGGTTCTTGTCCTCCATCTTAAACATTGCCACAGTGGCAATTGTCAGTGCTGGTGTTCCCGGCTTCTTAAGAAGTTATGAGGTGGTTCAGTTGCAGAGGAGGCTTGGATTGCAGCAAGCTTTTTACATGTGGCATCATACCAATGAGCCCTAGAGCACAAACGTGAATGCTATTGTGCACCTTTCTTTTTTATAAGTAAAACTATACAGGGGGGCTTAAATGGCAAGTGAAACAGTGATGTCCTGCCATTTGTAAGATGCCACTGTAGCTATTAACAGTGCAAACCACTTAACAACGAGGCTCCCAGACATTTGCTACATGATCAATTAACCCACTTGCTTGGATGGACGTGGTTTCCTTCTTATAGATTTCAATCTCTGATAAAGAAATGCACCAAGTGAACACTTAATTGATGGATTCAGCGGTTGTCCATCCTTAGCGGGAACATTCTGAGTGCTCTGTCATGTATAAAATGTGTATTTTCTAGAGCTGTGTTTGTGGTGGGGCGCGGGGGGCAGGAGTGGTTGTCAGTTTATACCTTGACACTTTTTGGCTATGCGGCATTGAGATAAACACTATGTTGTTGTTTTTAAAAAGTCACCCATCACAGTTTGGATGTGTATAGTATATGTGTCTAAAGGAGAATTAAGTATTGACAAAAAAGAGCGAAGAATGCAAAAGGTAAGACTGCCTGGAGGTTTAGGTGTGTTTTTTTTAAGATATGTATTTTTTTCTTCTTCTTACCACATTACAGATCTCGCCTTGCAGATTTTATCGCAAACTGCCAGCCAGAGACACAGACTATTAGTAGCTGTCTGAAGGAAAACTATGCTGACTGCCTGCTCGCTTATTCGGGGCTTATTGGTAAGATCTTTTTTCTGGGTTGGTTTTTGCAGGAAGTGGGGGTGGGAAGTAAGGCTTTGTTTGGTGTGTGGTTTGAAAAAAGAAACAAAAGAATTGAAAGAAAAACAAAACAAACCCAGGCATTTTGAAGATTTCATTGAAAATCAAAAATAAAATACTCGTGGACGAAACTTCAGTGTGTAGTTCAGCTCTAAGAGTTATTTTCTATTTTCTTTTGAGTTATATTTAATTGAATTCCCAAAGCTGTAATCCTAAGCATAAAGTAAAGATGGCATGTAGAAATGAAAGCAAACAGACAAAAGAATAGAACGTCTGCTAGGAAGGGGAGAAATGGAATGAAAGAAACAGTACTCATTAAGTACTGTTAGACTGCATTCTTATGCGCATGTACCTGGGACTAAGAGCCGCTGAAAACAAGGAGGGCCAAAACAGACATTGCTTTAAATCTGTGTCTAGCAGCTACATCTTTTAATTTTTTTTTTACTGTAGAGTAGGTTCAGCCACATCAGCATGTGCAAAGAAGACTACCTCCACAACTGAGTTGGAACAGTTGGCTGCTAAGATTTAGGAATGTCATTACCCCATTCTCCTTTAGCTGATTTTGTTTGCACAACGGAGCCCCGCTTACCTTCATCTCAGGGCCACAGCACACATTATGGTTATACCTTTGGGTACCTCTGAAGATGACCTCCCCATTATTAATGTTTGCAAGTACTGACCATATGACTTGTCCCCATCATGTTTTGAGTTTTCATGCCTCCACTCCACATTCCTGGTGGTGACTGGTGGGTATGAAACGTTCATACATAACGTTTCATACATAACGTTCATAACGTTCATACATAACGTTCATACATAACGTCCATAATGTTTCATTACGTTATGAAACTCATAACAATGAGTTGGACAATGACTGTGGTGAGAATATAACAAGTGGCATGGCTTGTTTAACCACAGGAAGAGACTTCTGTCAACATCCCAGTGGCAGCTGTTAACACGCTCTGGCCCTCTGTAGGATTCATTTTATGCAGGCATTCAAGGCCACATGTGCCAGCCCTGTCCTTTGACTTTACAGCACTGAGTGATAAAGCCTGAAGGGAAATTGCAACCATATTCAGCTGAATGCAGTTACAATCCTCCCAATGATCAAGAATCCTGCACATGCTAGTAATGTGGGGGGGGGGGTGCACACAGCCCTAAGGCTCCACCACACAATGAGTTTTTAATGCCTGCTGTGTATGGCTTTTGTTTTTCCTATATTTAGGATGCAGTCCTGTGGCTGCTAAATGGCGGCTAGATAGGCATAGGATTTTTTGGCTTTCTATGTGCCGTCTGGCTTCCCCCCACCCCCCCACTCTGAGGTGCCCTGGCTAGACAGCCAGAATCGGCCATCTAGCCACAAATGCAGGGCAGCTGGAGCGTGGTGGAGAAGATCCCCTCCGTGGTCTGCCCGCCCTGCATTGGAGAGTTGGTCACCTCCAAATTCAGAGGCGGCCGACTATCCCCATAGGATTGCACCCTTAGGTAGAAAAATTAATTGTAAATACTTGTATTTAGTGTTTATGTTTATCTGAATCTCTAGTTATGCAATCTTTGGAATATCCTGCAAGTAACTTGGATAAAGTTGTACTTTGGTATCGAAATAGCTTCTTCTTGTTTCTTGGGATACAGTTGCCTTGATGAATGAAACCAAGCGTAATCCATTTATCTTCTAATTTGCTTCCAACCACTCTTTGCAAGTGATCCTCTATGGTCCTTATTAAACCATTTCTGAGGTACCTGTCATTACCAGTGAAGACAAAACTATCCCTTCAGATCTTCTTCTTAGTTAACATTTGGTTTTATCATTGCTACCTCTGTTTGAATGGCTGTCAAGTACATCAGACATTACTTCAGGGCAAGACCGTGGAACTGATATTGTGCTAGATTCTGAGTGGAAGATTCATCTTGAGGAAGTGAATGTTTGGAATATAGCAGTCAGATGACAGAGTAAGTGTGAGTCTGTGAGAGTGAAACTTGAAAAAAAAAACAGCACAAAGGCTACATATTCGATTTGTTTCAAGTTCAGAGTCTGCACCTGTCATGAAACATTCCTGATTATTTCTGGTAGGTGTGGAAACTACAGTTCAGACTCCTGTCACATTTAAATCCTTCCTGATGAGATACCACTTGAGGGGAAAATGAATTAAACAGAATGCTCTTGTTCAGAAAGTAGATGTATTAAGATTTATTAGTGGAGCACTTTTGGGGTGGGGGTGGGGATGAACGATTCAGTGCACCTGACATCCATAAACTGTGACATTTCAAGAATGTGTGTATGTAGATATGTACTAGTTAATTAGCACCTTTCTATTCTTCTGATGAAAATAGTTCTGTGTTACTCATAGGCTTGCATATTCTTTCGCCAACAAATACTGATCAAAGAAATGCTACTACCCCCACTGGATGTTTCCTTTTATCATTTTCTTGGGCCAGAATGGCAACATTTCTCTATACAGTCCACTTATATGAAAATGGTAAATAGGTATCATGACTGGGAAAGTATGATAGCTTTGAAGAGTCTCTTGAATGACTTTTATGGACACAAATGCTAAAGGATGACTTAACTAGCTGCAGATAAAAGAGGTTGACTCTTGTACAAAGGACTTGAGTATCTTAGACATCAGATCCAATCAACTGATGTATGGATCCTAGCTGCTGGCAAGAAATAACTTTGGTACTAATGGATAACTCAGAATAACAGCTGCTGGCAAGTAGTTCCCAGACACAGTGACTTTTGCTGAGGATTTTATTGGAGCCATTATGCATTTTAACCTTAAGGATAACCCAGTTCCTGCAGAGAGGTACTTTTATGTTTCCATGGGCAAAGATACTGCACAAATGCTAGAAGAAAGACTGCAGAAACACTCTCTGGCATTGAGATCAAGGGAATTGGTCCCTAAGGAAGCAAAATCAAGTGGAGATCTGACTTGGGAGGAAAATACACATTCTTCTTCCTTGTGAGCAGCCCCAAGACACAGACAGGAGGATGGAAACTGACTAGTGTAACAAGAGTTCATGCCTTGCTTACTGCACTTACTCTGAAAAATTTGCAGTCTTCCAAAATCAGGCTTTCACTTTTTCGGAATACCATCAGACTAGTGTAAAGCTAGACTAAATTCATCACCATAAGGGCACTTTTTGTGATTGCAGGGCTGCGATTGTCAAGATTTCTCTGTTGCCTTCTTGGCAATGAATTGTCCTATCCATATCCATACAGAATTAGATTTTATTCGATTTAATACCTTGCCCTTTAGATATCTACCCTCACAGAACAGCTTACAATAACCAATACTAACTCACACACACACACACACACACACACACACACACACACACAAATATAAAATATATAATATATATAGGCAGCGTACAAGACAAAAGCACACACAAAATGAATACAATTAAACTTTTTAAGAATATATTCAATAAACATGCATATAAAAACTGAGATTCCCAATAAAAAACAATAAAACTATATGAAATATAAAACAAGAGCAGCAAATAAAATAGTTAAGGAACAATCCCTAAAATCATCCCAAAGTTGACCGGAATAAAAAGTCTTCAGGGTTCTCAAAAATAAATAAATAGAGGCGGTCATATGTATTTCCCTGAGGAGAAAGTTCCAAATCAACAGGACCACCACAGAAAAGGCCATGCCCCTAATAATCACTAGTCTAATCGCTCTTGCTGAAGGCCCAAAGAGCAGAGCCTCAGAACCCAATCGCAAGTCAATGACAGCTAGGTTTCAAATATTATGCTGAGCATGTGGAGTGCCGCCACATGGAAACATTTTTCAGTTGCTTCCACATGGGAGCCATGTTTAAGTCATAACATATTTAGTCAGTCTGAAGACTAACACTCATGACAGCTTCCCATGTTAGGTAACATTTACCTCTCCCTTTTTGCACAGCTTGGTTTTAGCTGTGATTACCTCCGTGGTTAATTTCTTGGAATCATAAGTCCATAGCAACTTTACGCATTTATCAAGTGGGAGAGCAACACGAGAACACTTCATGACATGAAAATGATGGGCAACAATCACGTCAGTTTTCCGTATTAAAGCAGTCATTTATTTATTTCATTTCTATACCACCCAATAGCCAAAGCTCTCTTGCCGGTTCACAAAAATTGGAAACTGGGTCTGATATTCTTTGATGCGCAGGGAACAAACGCTGTGTTCAAATTGCATGTATTAGTGAGAGCCAGATGGCTTAATCATAGCTTATACTGCTTACTAATAAAAGAAAGATAGTGATTTGTTTTTGTATTATGCTTTTTGGTCATTTCTAATTTGCACTGATACAAATGGCAAAATGTTTGCTGTCTGTGATAGAAAAGATAAGTGGGAACTGCAACACAAGGTTGCCATGTAAAGTGTTCACGTTCAGTGTTCCTGCCAGCCATGTCTTCTTTCAGGATACTCCATCCCATTCCCTCTCCCCCTGGTATTCCATCCCCCACCCCCTCAACAGTCACTCATCATTCTGCGGGCACTGAGCCTGCTCAGTCTTCAACAGGCTGTGTTGGGTAGATGCATGGAAAGGGGGTGTGTTGCACCCCCAGTTTCACCCCATCCCCCAATATGTTTTGTACTTCAGCAAACCTTGCTATTCCCCTGAGCATGCTATATCTCCCTCTTGTTTCTCCATAGTCCTGTTTTGGCTACATAGCCACCATAATTCAGCACCTAGGACCACCGTTAGTACTTATGACTAGAGAACACCTTGAAATAGATGCAGTTTGCCCACCAACCATAAAGCCCCATAAATATCCATGTGTGAGAGAGGGGTGGAGAGGAGAAAACATGTGGCTGGAGTCCAAGATGCCAGCTAGAAGAATAAAACAAAGGCAGGCCGACACAAGAAATAATATAATCTGCTTGGTTTCACTTCTGCACCCCCAGCTCCAGGTTTATATTCCTTCCAGGACCGTGTGAGGAGTTTTCCTGTCTTTCAACTGTATTTTTATTATATATAAATTGGGAGCACTGAATAAACATACACTCCATCTTACCTTTCCCATCCTCTGTGATCCTAGCCATAACTTGGCAGCATTTCCATATTTGCCTTTTAGCATTTTAGACGCTGGTTTTATTCATTTATTTCCTATTCTGTTTGGAAATATTTGGTGCTGTCCAGAAAGTACATAATCCTTTTTTTAAAAAAAAACTCTGTTTATGCTCACTTTACCATTGCTCAACTTTACAGAGTTACGAGGATCTTCCTCCTCTGCAGCAGCACACACCCCTCCCCCCAAAGCATGTCACAGGAATAATGTACATTCTACCATTCCTGTGAAATATTTTTTCTAAATGCCACTGAAGGCAATGGCAAAACTCGCATTGATTTTAATGGATCTGGATTACACCTAAATTCAAATTTAAATTGTATCTAATATTCTCTGGAAAAGACCCTGATGCTGGGAAAGACTGAAGGCAAAAGGAGAAGGGGAAGGCAGAGGATGAGATGGCTAGATAGCATCACTGATGCAATGAATATGGACTTGAGCGTGCTCCGGGAGAGAGCTCAGGACAGGAAGGCCTGGCGTGCTATGGTCCATGGGGTCACGAAGAGTTGGACACGACTGAACGACTTGAACAACAACAATATTGAATGAGAAGGAAATAATGAGAAACATTTACTTTGAACAGTGCCTCAAATAGGGCATCTTTATTCTCTGTTGTGAGCTCATACATTTTCCTACAAATCAGAGTGGCTGATGATGATTTTCCATAAATGCTGGTATTTTATCTGTTTATTAACTTGAGTGAAACAATTTTTCTGGAGAAGGAAACATGAATGGATTGTTATTTACACCCTATACTCCAGTGGAGGCTGGTGGCTCCAGCTCCAGAGGGGTGGTGATTCTATTCTGGGTTTTAGTTAGAACCAGCCAGGACACTAAAGGTACTGTCCAAGGTGCTGAACCCATTTGGGGGATAGGATTCAGCACCTTGGATAGCACCTTTAGAGTCCTGGCTTGTTCTAGGGTTCAGAACCTTGGACAGCACTTTTAGTGTCCCTGCTGGTTCTAACTAAAACTCAGAATGGAATCACCGCCCCTCTGAAACTGGAGCCACCGACCACCACTATACTCTCTTTTCTCTGCCCCCAGTCCCATTGCAGACTGTCACACCTTTAGTCAAATCCTCATTGGCTGCTCTGTGTGCAGATGGACGCTTCATTCTTTATTCCCAATTTGCACTGTGCAAGCAGCAGATGGGTCATCTGAATCATCTGTCATATGCCCAGCCGTCAGTTTGATGTGCCAGTGCAACCATTCTTGATGTGGGTAGAGCAAGCTCGCTGCCAAATTGCATTTTGTGCTTGCAGTGAAATGTTGAACACTTTCCCATGTACCGTGAAGTCTAGAGTAAAAATCGATATGGCCAAACACGTTAGGTGCTCAAGTAAACTAGCACTTTGATGTCCCTCCTACTCCTGCCCCACTGGACACATGAAACATTAATATGAACATATTCTTACTTTAGTGGGTACCTACTCCCCACTTCCTTCGATCCATCCCTATGAGGATTTTGCTTTTAGAAACATTTCCAATAACAGCTCTCCTATCTTGTTTCCATAAACCTAATTCTGTCCTTTCATTTTCCCTTTGAATTTCTGTATTTATTATACATATATTTTACATTGTTTAAATATTGCACTGACATCTCCAAATGTCTAGCTATTCTACTTGCATTTATTTGAATTTAACAGCTTCCCTGGACACTTGATTCTTTATAGCTGATTGCACTGTGCATGTGGCACCTGGGTCAGCGGACTAGTCCATCATAAGCACATCCTTCAATTTATCCCTCCTATTTATCTTTCATCAAGCTTTGATTAATAGTGCTTGTGATAGTTGCCCATTCGAATGCATTCCCCCCACCTGCATTTCATTAATCCAAAATTGTGTTACTGAAGATTTGCCATGCTTCTGCAGACATTGGAAAGTTATCTTAACTAGAGCTGTTAGTCAAAATTTGAAAGTGGATTCTGATTTTCCATCTAATTCAATAGACCCTGACAGCAAAACAAAAACATCCTTATGGTTATTATGCCCACTTGTATATAACTATTCCCGCCCCCCCCCCTCCATGGCAGCTATTAATGGTTGCATTTCATTGCCTCCCATTTCATATGTGGTGAAGTGGTGGCTAATCTGTTCAATTTCTGTCGGGTTCCTGGTGATAGAAAGGATGCATTTTGCTAACGATGATGCATATTGCTAGAATGCATATTTCTAATACAGCTGCATTTTCTCTCGATTCACACCATAGTCTTTTTTTTTTAATCCTGAAGCTGTCTGGTACCCAGAACAATTATTTACCATGATTATTTACCCCCACCCCACCCCCAATCTAGCTAAAGGACTTGGCTTCACACAGCCTGGAATAGCCTTTAGTTTGATACAGCAGAGCCTTCAAGAAAACACCAGCTGTCAAAGCTGGGCTCATTGTGCCTGCCCTGTCTGTGTGCCCACTGGCACCCCTAAGCACAGAACATGTCATGGTGACCCATATAGCCCCCAAGGGAGGGCTCTGTCTGCTCCATTCCCCTGTGGGAGGGGGCTGCCCCACAGCAGGAAGGGAAGGGGAAGACGTATAATTTGTCCCTTGGACAACTAACCTCCCCTGACTTCAGACTCTTATCAATTGCAGCGCTCTGCATGGATTAGGGAACTTTGCCTGTAGTGACTGAAAATGTTATTGAAGGCTTCAACCACATGGACACATTTAAATAAATTAAAAGTACTTAATGTGTTTTAAAAACAAAACAACCCAGGGACCCCTTAGTATGCATGCCAAGGTTTCATAGTCTTCATGCTATATCACTGACAGATGGACAGATACACACACACACACACACCTTCTTTCAGTTAAACACACACATACGGGATACAGGTCTACACAGAGAAAACACAACTCTCTTCTTGCCAGTCACATTTCTGAGAAAAGTTTAACCTCTTTTGTCTGTCCAAAACATCTAAAGTATTCCCACAGAACAAAACATGCTCTGGATCAGTTTTGTATTCTATCATTTAAGAAGTGCAAGTAAAGTTTGTTCTGGCTTCTTTTTTTCTTTCTTTGCTCTTTTTTTGCATAGCAACAACTCTAATTAACAATCACTAATTCCTGCCTTGCTTTAAATGTATAGAATTCTCAAAATAAATTAGGTTGCTTGTATTGGACTAGCCATGGGCGGATTTCAGCCACTTAAAAATACTCCTAATCCTCCGAAGTCACTTGGTCCTTTCTGTGGCATTATTATTTTTACTTCAGATTATCCAAACATTGGTTGTTTCTCAGGCTCACAGAATAAATGAAGGTTGTCATGTTGTTCCATTTCATTATTGCTTCAGAATAAGTGATGCTCCTTTTTATTTACATTGCTTTAGTTAAAACATTACTTCAACATTTGGATAATATTTGAAGAATAGTCTGCCTGCAGATTCAGGCAGCCATCACTGTTATTTGTTCTGTCCTCATACTCTTCTGCATAAATGATGTCATAATTACAAAAAAAATAAATTCTGACCTCAGAATGAAGGATAGTGGTGGTGTTTACATTGTAATCCAGCTGTGTTTCCCTCACGTACAAGATGATATTCACTTCATGTTTGGGTTTCTTAGATGATGGTAGATTATTGAAAAAGAAATAATCATACAGAATGACATTTTTGCTTTTGTCAATAGGCACGGTTATGACACCAAATTATTTAAACTATAACAGTCTCAGCGTCGCTCCGTGGTGTGATTGCAGCAACAGCGGCAATGACCTAGAAGAATGTCGTAAATTTCTGAATTTCTTCCAGGATAATATATGCCTTAGTGAGTACAATATTTATTTTTTCTAAAATATTTTCATGAATTTGCTGATACAGTAATAACATGTGCTGGAACTCCAGATGTGGGGCTTGTTTACATAATCAAGTTTCAAGGTCTGTTTTCTCAGGATTGTTATGCTGAGGAGCTGAGTCCTTTCTAAATGAAGAAAATTCTGGGATATTTCTTGTGCAGCACAGCTTCATTAGCTCTTTTGAGTGATTCACTGATTGCTGTGTTTCTCTATGGACTGTCTGAACTCAACGTATCAGAGTGAACTACCCTGATATTTTTATATGGTCTCTGAGACCTGCTTTGTGTGTTTTCTAGGCAACATAGTAGCCACCAAAGTATATATGGTTGGGCTACATGTTGCAGCATAAGAAAAGTCCCACTGGATCAGACCAAAGGTCCATTTAGTTCAGCATCCTGTTTCCCACTTTGGCCAACCAGTAGCTTCTGGGAACCCCACAAGGAGGACATGAAGCCAATAAGTTCACTTTTGCTGTTGTTACCCAGCAAGTGGTATTCAGCAAGTGTTACCCAGCAAGTGGTATACTGCCTCTGACTCAGGAAGTCACATATAGCCATCACGGCTGGTAGCCATTGATATACTTACTTCCCATGAATTTGTCTTGTCCCCTTTTAAAGCCTTCTGAGCTAGTGGCCATCACTACATCTTCTGGCAATGTATCCCATAAATTAATTATGGATTGTGTGAAGAAATGCTCCCTTCTCTCTGTCCTGAATGTCTTATTGATCAGTTTCTATCAGTAGTAACATGTGTGCGGGAGATTCACGTGGGTTACTTCCCACACCCAGCGGTCCCAGCGTGACACACTTGATTGGCCCTTGCATTCTGCAACTGCTTGGTGCAACGTGGAGTCCAACCACACCTATTTTTCTTTCTTTATTTGAGCCGTTACCACATTGATAACCTATTCATAAGACCCTATGCAGGGTTGAAAGACAGATGATTCAAGTCACCAGATTTTGCTAGGGGACTTGAATCTCCCTCTTTTTTAGCAGTCATTGATTTGCTTCTTGAGACATTTAAACAAAACACAGTTATTTAGAGAGGTCACATAGACAATGGAACTACCCCAGATGAATTCATCCCAGGGTAGCTTGGTTGCCACATATTAAGAAGGATTTTACCATACATCATGTTCAGATCTCAGAAGTATGGTAAAATACATGGTCAAACAGTTGTATGGGCTCAGAGAGGCATATCTTCTTTTTACATATTACATTGCATGGGCTCAGCAATAACTTGTGTACACCTGGAAAAAAAATAGCCATGTCAAGCATTAGCTGGCAGTTTGTCCTCTTCACGTGTGTCATTATGGCTGTTTCAGATGAATGAGTCTCAGGCCCGTGAGTTTCTCCTCTGGCACAGTGAGGAGATCAGAACTTTTTGCTTCCGTTTTCAACTAACCACAGTTTATTATGTGTGAACTGTAGTTAATTAGTCTTAACTATGGTTTAGGAAAACAAGCCTACTTTATACCATGTTTTCTGAACCTGGCTCATTTCCCTAAAGTTCAACCGTAAACCATAGTTATGACTAACCACAGTTAGGGACGGACGGACTTATCACCGCCCAGCTTCCTTGGGTGCTCACTGAGCTGCTGCCACTGCCCGCCCCTGTTCGCAACACTGTGCGAGCTTCTAAACGGAAGCCGCGGAGCTGCCCACCCTCATAGTAAGCAGCCATTGTGTGCAACTTCCAGAACTTCAACTATTTTCAATGTTGCATAATTGGTGGCCATAAAGGCACCATTTGTTGTTGTTCAGTCGTTCAGTCGTGTCCGACTCTTCGTGACCCCATGGACCATAGCACGCTAGGCCTTCCTGTCCTGCGCTGTCTCCCGGAGCGTGCTGAAGTCCATATTCATTGCATCAGTGATGCTATCTAGCCATCTCATCCTCTGCCGTCCCCTTCTCCTTTTGCCTTCAATCTTTCCCAGCATCAGGGTCTTTACCAGTGGCTTTTCTCTTCACATTAGGTGGCCAAAATATTTGAACTTCAGCTTCAGTATCTGTCCTTCCAATGAGCAGTCAGGGTTGATTTCCTTTAGGAAAGGCACCATTTACCCAACTTTAAAAATACAGAAGTTCTGTAGCCACCATTGTTGTTCATAATGGCGGCTGCTGGAGTCCCCGTCAGAGAGAAGAAGGGGTCAACAGTGATCTATGCCTCCACCACCTCTCAAGGCTTGCCAGGCAGCAGGGGCAGGAGTCGTGCCTACTGCTCCTTCTCCGCTCCTTGCAAGGAGGGCAGGACAGGGGGTTAAGGGTGACTCCCGCCTCCACCGGCTCTCAAGGCTTGACAGGCGATGTTAACCCCTTGTTCTTTGCTCCTTGCAATGAGAGGAGAACGTCCTTGCCAGGTGGGGAGAACCTGCCAGACCTGCTCGCCAGGCACGGGGCTGCTTGGCGAGCGGGTCCAGGTGTGCACAGAGGCTTGGTGAGCCAGTCTGGGTGTGCGAGCAAGGGGGAGTTCATGAGACTCCACCCCTTTCCTGGACTCCCGCGACATCCCTAACCGCAGTTCCAGTTTCACATATAAGAAATGGATAACTGAAAGAGGAAGTGAAACCTTCCAACCTCTTCATGACAGCTCCAGAGAAGAAGAGGGAAGGAGGGAGCACTTAGGCTCAAGGCCCGTGCTAAATGATAATTTAGCATTATGTCCAAATCCAACATTATCTCCAGGTAAGAAAAATATAATTTGGGAACTTGGAAGTGGCCTTGAGTTGTGAATTTTGAATTTTAATTAAATGTGAAAAGCTAATAGACTGTTAGAGACCTGTTTGGCAAGTTAGAAACATGCTTTGGGATCATTCCACATAAATGCAGTTAAAACTGTTTCTTAAAAAGAATCAGTTGTGTAGACTTTTGGAGGCCTAGCAATGCTCCCTCTCACCTGTTGAGGCATGTCTACATTCTTAATTGTTTTAATAATTTACTAATGTGCTCATTTGGAAATGTGATCATTACTGAATCATTGCATGCTCTATTTTAAAAGAAACACCCCAGTTCCATTGTCCTCTTTTGCTGTCAGAATAAAAATGTTAATGAAGACAAAGCAATGACATTAGAGGACACTGTGAGGAAAAATTATACTCACCCTGGCAGAGAGACCTTTTTTTTCATGAAGAAATGAAAGGTGTTCCTGCTTTAATAGCATTTTACTGAAGGAGGATAAATGTTCCATTATCCTTTTTGTTAATGGATTGACTTTTGTAAACCTTTATTTTAAATAAAAATACAAAGGATTTGTAATATACACAGTGTCTCATTAAGGTTTGGGCTGTTAATGTGCATATATTTAGAAGGGACTTGGATTTTTGGTAGGGAGTCAGTATCCATCAGTATCCTAAATCATATCCCTGATGAATATACAGTGGAGGTGAGGAATAGATTTCAGGGATTAGACCTGATAGACAGAGTGCCTGAGGAACTATGGACGGAGGTCCGTAACATTGTTCAGGAGGCAGCAACGAAATCCGTCCCAAAGAAAAAGAAATGCAAGAAAGCCAAGTGGCTGTCTGATGAGGCTTTACAAGTAGCTCACGAAAGAAGGGAAGCGAAAAGCAAGGGAGAAAGGGGAAGATATAGCCAACTGAATGCAGAGTTCCAGAGAATAGCAAGGAGAGACAAGAAGGCCTTCTTAAATGAACAATGCAAAGAAATCGAGGAAAACAACAGAATGGGAAAGACTAGAGATCTCTTCAAGAAAATTGGAGATCTCAAGGGAACGTTTTGTGCAAAGACGGGCATGATAAAGGACAAAGAAGGCAGGGACCTAACAGAAGCAGATGAGATTAAGAAGAGGTGGCAAGAATACACAGAAGAACTCTACAGGAAAGATCTGAATGTCCCTGATAGCCATGATAGTGCGGTCACTGAACTTGAGCCGGACATCCTCGAGAGTGAAGTCAAGTGGGCCTTAGGAAGCATTAGTAACAACAAAGCTAGCGGAGATGACAGTATTCCAGCCGAGCTATTTAAAATCCTAAAAGATGATGCTGTTAAAGTGCTGCATTCAATGTGCCAACAAATCTGGAACACTCAACAATGGCCGCAAGACTGGAAAAGGTCAGTTTACATTCCAATTCCAAAGAAGGGCAACGCCAAAGAGTGTTCAAACTACTCCACAATTGCGCTCATTTCACATGCCAGCAAGG
This sequence comes from Heloderma suspectum, assembly GCF_057233095.1. Lineage (NCBI taxonomy): Eukaryota > Metazoa > Chordata > Lepidosauria > Squamata > Helodermatidae > Heloderma > Heloderma suspectum. The sequence continues at coordinate 246,982,823 of NC_139460.1, forward strand.
TGATGCTCAAAATCCTACAAGCTAGGCTTCAGCAGTATGCGAACCGAGAACTACCGGAAGTACAAGCTGGGTTTCGAAGAGGCAGAGGAACTAGAGATCAAATCGCCAACATTCGCTGGATCATGGAGAAAGCAAGAGAATTCCAGAAAAACGTCTATTTCTGCTTCATTGACTACGCTAAAGCCTTTGATTGTGTGGATCACAACAAACTGTGGCAAATTCTTAAAGTGATGGGAGTACCAGACCACCTTACCTGTCTCCTGAGAAACCTGTACGAGGGTCAAGAAGCAACCGTAAGAACCAGAGATGGAACAACCGAGTGGTTCAAAATTGGGAAAGGAGTACGACAAGGCTGCATATTGTCACCCTGCTTATTTAACTTATATGCAGAGTACATCATGAGAAATGCCGGGTTGGATGAATCAGAGGTCGGAATTAAGATTGCCGGGAGAATTAACAACAACCTCCGATATGCAGACGATACCACCCTAATGGCAGAAAGCGAAGAGGATCTCAAGAGCCTGTTGTTGAGGGTGAAAGTGGAGAGTGCAAAAGCTGGTTTGAAACTCAACATTAAAAAAACTAAGATCATGTCATCTGGCCCTATCACTTCCTGGCATATAGAAGGGGAAGAAATGGAAGCAGTGACAGATTTTACTTTCTTGGGCTCCAAGATCACCGCAGACGGTGACTGTAGCCATGAAATTAAACGACGCTTGCTCCTTGGGAGGAAAGCTATGGCAAACCTAGACAGCATAGTAAGAAGCAGAGACATCACCTTGCCGACAAAGGTCCGTCTAATCAAAGCTATGGTTTTCCCAGTAGTAATGTATGGCTGTGAGAGCTGGACTATAAGGAAGGCTGAGCACCAAAGAATTGATGCTTTCGAACTGTGGTGCTGGAGAAGACTCTTACGAGTCCCCTGGACTGCAAGGAGGTCAAATCAGTCCATCCTAAAGGAAATCAACCCTGAGTGCTCATTGGAAGGACAGATAATGAAGCTGAAGCTCCAATATTTTGGCCACCTAATGCGAAGAGAAAACTCCCTGGAAAAGACCCTGATGCTGGGAAAGACTGAAGGCCAAAGGAGAAGGGGACGGCAGAGGATGAGATGGCTAGATAGCATCACCGATGCAATGAATATGAACTTGAGCACGCTCCGGGAGAGAACGCAGGACAGGAAGGCCTGGCGTGCTATGGTCCATGGGGTCACGAAGAGTCGGACACGACTGAACGACTGAACAACAACAACAACAACAACAGTATCCATACCACAGACCACCGTACTCCTAATGTTTCACCTTTCTTGGCTATCACAATAGCTCATTGGATAGGGGCATGTGCCATTTCTATCCCATTGATTAAAAGTTTCCCAGCCTGTGTGCAGGTAGTCTTTTTATTATTACTTAGAGGCTCATTCAAACCTGCATTCCCCCACCCCTTTAGTCTGAAAATCCACAGTACCAACAGGACTGTACCACTGCATCTTCTAAACATGCACTGAGCAATTCGTACATAATATCCTGTATCCCCTAGAATTTGTGCAATAGTGTTTTGAACAATGAGATGTTATTTTATTTCCTTCAGGATGACTATCACCTCGCTGGGATCATTTCTTAGTTTTCTATAAGCTGCTACAAGGCATGAAATCCATACAGATTTTCCTCACTTTTCCTCACAGCAGCCTGCTCATTTCTGAAGTCTATAAATCATTTCTTACAATTATTAGAATTTTTAAAAAATGTTAGAATAAAGTGCATCTTTCCAAGATAAGTAAAAGTGAAATAATCTATAGTAAATGTTGGATGCTATTGAAGGAATGTTTTAATAACTTCCATGCTCAAGTCCCCAGTGAAATGGTTTGATTTCGTATACAATGAGTTTGAAATAAGAAATCCCTAAATCCATGCTGAGTCCCCAAAGACCTGATTAAAAACTGTTTTCCTATTCATTTGTGTGTGTGTGTTTTTAAAAAACCAGCAATTTATTCTTGCCATAAACACAGTATTTAATCCCATGAAAAACGAACGATAAGCCTTTCAACTTTTACATTTTCAACTTCTAGTGTAAGCATGCTTCTCCCACCTAATTATGCAGATTTTGTTTGAAGACTGGAAGTGGAAAACAATCATAAAAAAACCTCAGATTTGGGTTTTTTTTAATGAAAAGCAATTCCTATAAATCAATCAATAAGTTTCTTACTTTTATTGTTTGGTTTATGAAACGCCTATATTTGTAGTATATATCAGAATGGTGAATTCAGTTACTTATAGAATACCTAAGGGTGTGTTCTTATGATACTCACCTTGAGATTACTCTTGCCCCAGGTTTGTTAAAGTTCCTAAGTTGGGCTTGCAATTGCCTGCCACAAGACGTAGTGATGGCCACCAATTTGGATGGCTTTAAAAGGGCATTACACAAATTCATGGAGGATAGGGCTATCAGTGGCTACTAGTCATGATGGCTATATGCTACTTCCAGTACCAGAGGCAGTGTGCCTATGTACATCAGTTGCTGGGGAACATGGGTGAGAGCATGCTGTTGCACTCATGTGTCCTGCTTGTGGGTTTCCCATGGGCAGCTGGTTGGCCACTGCATGAACAGAATGCTGGACTAGATGGAGTTTTGGTCTGATCCAACAGGGATCTTCTTATGTTCTTATGGTAATTATAGACTCTGGATGTAATGGTCTTAGAGTGCCATCCTGTGCAGGTTAAGACAGAAAAAAATCCTACAACTCCCTGTATTCCCCAGCCAGCCATGGCTGGCTGGGGCATGCTGGGGGTTATAAGACTCCTGCGCAAGCACTGGTTCATTACTGACCCCTAGAAGGACGCCTGCTTACGCTGGCATTTTCATGGCAGACTATAGCGGGGTGGTTTGCCATTGCCTTTCCCCCAGCAAGCTGGGTACTCATTTTACCGACCTCGGAAGGATGGAAGGCTGAGTTGACCTGAGCCGGCTACCTGGGACCCAGCTTCTGCTGGGATCGAACTCAGGTCGTGGGGAGAGTTTCAGTTGCAATACCGCCGCCTACCACTCTGCGCCACACGAGGCTCGTTGTAAGACTACTTTCTGTCTAAACATGCGTAGGATTGCACCCTTAATCTGTATTACTTCACTTTACTTCAAAATGTGGTAATCCAGCCCTGCTGCGTTTGGAGGCCCTACTGCTCAATCTGCTGAGTGGGTTCTGGACTTTTGCCTGAAAGTCCTACTCTGCTGGCACCACTGCAACAAATGAATAACCTTTTTGAAAATATCATACCTGATGCATGAGCAATCATACATACAAATCAGCATATAAGAAGACAGCCTAAAATTCTGAGTGTCATGCCTGAAGTTATCCTCTAAATCATCATAGCGTTTATGTAGTTGGAAATGAATCTGTGACCCAGGAATTAGAAGTTGTAATTTCCTCCCCTCCTGCGCACCCTGAGATGTCTTTGTCGGTTTTCAACTAGTCTTTGCTATTTGCTCATATGCAGAATTTGTTCTGTAATTTTCCCTATAGAAAATGCAATTCAGGCCTTTGGCAATGGTACAGATGTGAATGTGTGGCAGCCGCTCGTACCTGTCCAGACTACCACTGCTTTAACGACAACAGCTTACAGATCTAAGACGCTGGGATCTGAGAGCACCAACAATGAAATACCCACCAACAATGACTTGCCAGCATGTGCTAATCTCAAGGTAAGAAACTCCTGGGCCTGCTGCAGTCTGACAGCGATACAAAAATGTGCAAAGAAGGGGAAAGGAATTGTCTGTCAGAAAAAGGATGTGCCCTTGTTTGATGTGCATGCAGAGTAACCAGACAGGCTTATATTTATCCATCCACTGCAACCTCCTATATGCTGTTGGAGTGATACATCCAAATTGCATTAAGCCATTCACTCATAATTTTAAAATAGTGGAATCAATAATAGGTTGCACTGCAATAATAATGGAGGAGCAGAACATGTTGCTTTTCCTTGAACTTCGTCAGGTTTAGATAAGGACTTGATACCCCTGAGACTTGGCCAGATGTAATCACTTTGGTCTGTCTTCGGTCAGTATGTTTTCAAACCAGTGTGCGTGTAGACAGTAAGCTAAATCAGGCACGCCCAGAAATTAGCTTGTGGTTTCCTAACTGATTGGCAAATTTCTGGTGGACCACCTAGTGACTGCTGGTTGCTAGGATTGTTACTGAGAATGGTGGATCTTGATCTAATCTAGCAATGTTCTTAAGCATACTCAGGATGACTTAACATCAGTTATGCCTTACTTATGAAGAGACCCTTTGTACATTTAAAACATATCAATGAACCTCAGAGAGTCTAGTGAGAGAGAGAGAGAGAGAGAGAGAGAGAAAGAAAGGAAGGAAGGAAAGAAAGAAAGAAAGAAAGAAAGATAGATTAGGCAAGGCTGAACCCAGCCAAGCTACTATGATAGGTAGGCCTCCCTTTCTCTCTGGTATCTTGATAACTGAAACAACAGAAACTTACTTTTCAGGGGTCCTGGGAAATGTGGTTTTCTAGAGCCTATGACTCCTTAGTATGGACATCAGGTCCTAGAGGTGGCACTTCTTAGGGGTCCATGTTTCCGGGATGCTATCATGAGTCAGTGTTCGAGGCACAAGGATCCCAGAAACGTACTTGATGTTCATGCTAAAGACTCGGGCACCCTGAAGGAAGTATATCTCCCTAGCCCCTGCCATTTCAGTGTTACAGATACCAGAGAGGATTAGAGGCCACCTGTGGGGCCTCCCGATCATTACTTTTGTCAGATATGTTGCAGTGGGAAGGGAAAGGATGCCAGGGCAGTGGAATGTATAGGAGGGATGATGATGAGATTCATCATCAGTTTCCCAATAATGTCACTAAGAGTGAAAGAGGATCCAAATTGCACTTGGTTGCCAAAATCATTCACATATCCCGTTCCTCTGAACATGTGACATCCCTCCTTAAATCACCACACTGGCTTCCTGTGTCTCCTGGATCCAGTACAAGTCTTTCAGCAATAAGCTTCAAAGGCCTCTGTGGCCTTGTGCCTAGGGGCGGAGGGTGTGTGTGTGTGGAGAATCCCGTCAATTCACATTTTAATGTGAACTTACCTAATTTCGTACTTTCAAACTAATAGGACAACCAAAACCCAATTTTCCTATGAAATTCATACTTCTCCGAATTTGCAATGGAATTCTCCAATCAAAACATGTATTAAAATACATATATTGGGGGAAAGTACATACAAAAATGCATATATTAATGAAAATCATGTTAAAATGCGTTATATTAGGAAAATTGCTTGCAAAAATGTGTATATTGGGAAAATTGCATATAAAATTGCATATATTCAGAAAAATAAGCACAAACATGCATACACAAATTTTCATGCAAAGGTTTAAAAAAGAATCTCAAAGCTCAGGATGAACTGAATTTAAGATAGGAAACATTCTCAAAGTTCTGGATGATCCGAAAATTGGAAAAATGGGAAACTGAGAAAAAATGAAATAGACAGATCAATCCCTACTTGCTCCCCATATCTCTCTGTTCTTATACTCCTTTACACCTCTGCCCATGACCTTTGCTTCTCCAGCTCCACCACCCTCCACCATCTGAAGTTCTCCTGCTCCCTCAGATGACACTATCCATTCTCCCTTGCTGCCCCATATGCTTGGACCTGGCCCCAGGAACACCTGTCTGATGCTGCCTCTGTTACTGCCTGCAAATCCCTCTTTAAGACCCACCCTTTTTGTGAAGCGTTTGGCACAAGCTCATACTGCAGCTAAGCCTGTAACCAAGCCTGAGTACACGTAACTGAAAGAATTACACATTTTTTCCATGTTTACCCCTGCCTCCCTTTCTTTATTGCTTCCCCTGTGCTGAATTTTAAATTGTAAGTTCTTTAGGACAGGGACCTTTCCTATTGTGCTCTGTAAAGTGGTATACATATTGATGGTGCTCTATAACAGCCTAAATAATAACCATTTCCTCTGCCCTAGAAGTATCTGGTCAGGCTGCCCTTGGAGGCACCTATACCATCAGTCTAACCTCGACCAAAAAAAAAAATTACAACATGAAAGACTATTGATTTTTATTACTAAGAGGTAACATTCTGAATGTAGAGAAGGGAAAAAGACTTCTGTAGGTGAAACAGGCCTACAGCTAAGCCAAGTTAAAAGATCTCTTGCATTTTAAGGGGAAAGCAGCAATAAGAATTCTGTAAAGCGCAAGTGCCAGCTTGCTGACCACATTATGTCAGATAATGCTGGAAATTCAGGGGATCAATGTAAATCTTCTCTAGTAAGAAGCATTTAGCCAATTTTCTAAATGTGTTTAATGTAATTTATTCCAAAAAGTAATAGCTACTCTGCAAGATGCCTCTTTTGCTGAGGAGTGACAAGCCTTTCAGAATGGTAGCAATGTCAGGAATAAGTCATAAAAACAAAGGATTTTCCTGAGGAATTGGGACACTTTGGTCCCTCTTACAGTGGAAAGGAGCAGCGATACAAGGTCCCAAAGGGCTCTTTAAATGTGACCCCAGCCATGCCCTAGTCACTTTTCTGTGAGCGGCTGGATTAATGCTGACGTGACCAGTGATGTGGGCAGGGACCTATGGCTTGTTCTTTCCCACAGAACCATCCTCTCACTGTACAGCTGGGTCATTCACACATTGCCCCAACTGTAACCACATGGCTGAGGTAACAAAGGGTCCCAAATTCAAAGAATAAATGAACAGAATACTTGTACATCATGCAGCAGATAGGCTAATAGGGACATATCCTGGATAGAGCCAATCAAGAATACTTGTTTGCCCAAGGGGCTAGACAGCAACACTTCTCTGTAGCTTTCAGCTGAGCATGGCCCCTTACTTCTCTCTACTCTCCCTCTGTCCCACACACTGTCAGCATTGAAATCCACGCAACCAGTAGCAGGTTAGCATCAGATGACTCTCTGAGCTCTTCTATTTCCCCTTGGTTGTAGCAAATACAGCACCACAGATGAATGCAAATCACTCAGCCTTTTATTTCACACCATAGGAGATATGCCCTCTTGTTCTCTCTTCAGCAAAACACCCACATCCCTTGCTGTATTTACACTCACCCACTAACCAATTACATCCATGGAGCTTCCACACCTGCTGTGGTCTGAAACCTCTTGAGTATCATGCTGAAGCTTTTAAGCTAAACTTTTGACTAAATCCTTCACAATGCTTGCTAGTAACAATACTAATAAACACTTTGCTGTAGTATAGCTGTTTCTGATCTCCAGACCCCGGGTATAGTGCTGAACGCCTGCAATTTTCAGCAAGGCTCACGAAGGGAGCCCAGAGCTAAGTGCTTCACTGCATGCTGTGAATGGTGCTGAAGCCCCTGTCTTGAAGACTAACCCTTCCTTTGCCCTCCCCTTTTTCACATATGTTCTTCTAAGGAAGCAAAGATGATCCACACTTACTTGCACTCCCCACAGAACAACCATGCCAGGTGCTCCTGTCTGAAAGCACATAGGTATCATGTGTATTAATGAATTGCAATATTAAATTAATACATCATATGTTTCCCAATAGATATCATAGAAATGTAGTTAAGTGTCTCTTGGTTATGCGAAAATGTGATCCCTTCAAGTATGTGCTGCATGTACTATCGTGAGCAAAGGGATCTACGGCAAGGATTCAGCCACTGGATTTCACAGTGGTTGGGACTTGGGTGGCACAGCTGCAGAAACCTGCAATTCAGGCTCAGCTTCTCAGGAACTTAGGAAGTTGCCTTATACTGAGTCAGACCCTGGGTCCATCTAGCCCAGTACTGTCGACACTGACTGGCAGCGGCTCTCCAGGGTTTCAGGCAGGATTCTTTCGTAGCCCTACCTGGAGATGCTGGGGATTGAACCCGGGACCTTCTGCATGCCAGGCATATGCTCTACCACTGAGTGATGGCCCCTCCTTCTTCCCAGCAAAGCTACCCCCTGTGTTCAGTGGGTGTTTTGGCCTCTGGGACTTAGTCCAGGCAGACAATCTTTCTCTCTTTTGGCTCATCAGCTACTGGAGCTGGTCCAGGGCTTCAAACCAGCAAAAGGGATAGCAAGGTTTGAATTGTGAAAAGAGATTGCTTGATGAACCTAAGCATGGGATCAGATTAAGCGGCAGGGGGGATAATCTTAAAACAATTAAGAATAGAGTAGTGATTATGGATGCCCTTTGTTAGGAGTGATCCTAGCCACAGCATTTTGTGTGCCGGTCACAGAAATGTTGGCTGAAACTGCCTCCTTTCGATATTCAGATCCAGCTATGCATCACCGCTAATCTACATAACATTTTCCTGTGCAAATGTGTATGTATAGGCACAAATTTAGAAATAATAACTATACTTTAATTAGAAACACAGTAAATCTCACCATAATGGAGAAGGCTGACTGGGTAACCTGTGTGCCTGCTCAGTCTGCCGTTCAGCTTTAAATCAGGCTTGGACTGGGCACCTCTTCAAATAGAGGACTGCCTTCTGTGAAGTAGGACACCTGGCCACCCTAAGGGTGTCCCCAATACAGGGTTAATTCAGAATGGGCTGGGGCAAAACAATTTATTTTCAAAAAAAGCTGGAACAATAAATTGCTTTAGTTTTGAGCCCGTTCTGAAGTTCAGTCGTCGTCGTCGTCCCCTGCCCTCCCAACCCCCATGATGCCGCTGGGACTGCATTGTGGCCTGGAGACCTATCTACCCTAACCCCATGAGTTCAAGTTTTCAAATACCTTCAGTAGCCTCCTCCTTTCCCCAAATTGCAGCAAGGCCTTGCAATGGGGAAGCTTTGCAAGGGGCTTCCTTTAGACTTACAGCTCTGCTGGAGCAGCATCCTAGATGTAAGGATATATGAGAAATGGATGTCAGGGTCTATGGGAACTACATTTCCCATGGATTGTTACAGGTGAGACAGTGTGATGGCAGCACTGAGGATATAACAAAGTCCCCACTGGGAAGCCTCTCTGTTGTTGACAAAGTCTCTGCCTGGTAAGTTTGGAGAGTTTCCAGTTCAGTCCAACAGTTTATTATTTCAAATTGCAAAGAGAATTAAAATTTTTACAGCAGAGTTGATTATTCCCTGTATGGGACACAATACTACTACTAAATGAAGTCCCACTTGGAAGTAATATTAATGAAGCAACAATTGATTTCAAAGCTGTACATTTCTAACAAGCATGTAAGTAACTATTTTAATTATGCTAATAGTAACATGTAGGCCCTATGAAGACCATGGGCTGCAGCCAGGCTAAGTTAGTTTCACTTACTTTCCATTGAAATCAATGAGACTTAAGTGTCATGATGAATCACCAAATTGTGATTTGTTTTGTATAGTTAAGCCTTGTGTCTGAATACAATGGTTTGGCAACAAACCAAGATATGATACTATTGTTTGAAGTGGATTTACAAACCATGATTTGTTAAGGGTTACATCTGCACTCAGAAAACCAGAGTTGATGCAGTATCTCTGCTTCTGTAGCCTCTCCACTTGCAAGAGGACAAGCAGGTCTCACTGGTGTGTCCTGTATCAGCTTACATGGTTTCAGTGTATGCTTCTCCAGGGTTAAGATGACAAACCTGGTGAGCACTATCCATGGCTAATCACGATGTCTGCACAAGGCCATATTATTTTTAACTATCTGCAGCTTTTCCACATACAAAAGCAGGAATCATGCAAATTAATGAAAACCTTTAGCACCTAGTTTGTCATAAGACCACTTACAAAAAGCCTGAAAAATGAATGCATCAACAGTGGCTTAGCCTGCATCATGCTTGCTGATAATATGATGGCCAATTAATTCTGACATGGCAGGTTGGCAGGCTACCTAATGCTCTGTACTTTACTACCTCAGGAGGTTAGTACTTGGCAATTTCCATGACATTTATACAAATGAATCAAATTCTTACCATCATCTTATTGTACAAGGAAACATATTTCTTCCAAGCAGTTTATGTATGAAGGATGATTCATATGAGAAGCGCATGCCACCAGAGCTCCTGCACATGTTGATGTGAGCTATATTATCCAACCATGTCATCCACTGCTCTGCTTCCACGATATTTTAGGAATGAGCTTAAGAACTCTAATGCAAACCCGCAACTGGTACTCTGATACTGCTCTTCTAGCATAGAGGGCCAATGTGGTGCAGTGGTGAGAGTGTTGGACTGAGAGCCGGGAGAACCGGGTTCTAGTCCCCACTCAACCATGGAAACTCACTGGGTGACTTTGGGCCAGTCACAGACTCTCAGCCCAACCTACCTCACAGGGCTGTTGTGAGAATAAAATGGAGGAGGAGGATAATGTAAGCCACCTTGGGTTCCTTGAAAGAGGAAAAAAGGCGGGAGAGAAATGAAATAGATAGACAGACAGACAGACAGACAGATAGCATATACCTCTGACACAATTCTGACCCACAGTTTGGATCCTATTTTACTTCCAATGACATCATTGGGAGCGTGATGGTGCCTGAACACCTTTTCATCAACCCTTCTGTTAGTCCCACCACCCTGCAATTCTTTCTCCCTTCCCTGCCCCAATATTCCTGACCCCAGTGATGACAGGAAGGTTCCGTTGGTGGCATGCATCCCATCCTTGTGTCTGTAACATTGAAATACCAGGTACCATGGAAATATAATTCCACCTTGCACCTAGGACACTGACTCATGACAGCATCCCAGAAACAAGAAACCTTGTGACATACCAGGGACAAATCTGGCTTTGTGAGGCCAATAAATTAATTATTAGGTTTTTAATATAAAACATAATTTGTCTGTTATTAGTAACTAACTGGGTCTTCAACAAATATACAATTGTAACACACTCTTCCAGTTTCAAGTGCTGTAACATTTCTGATATTTTACAATTGTCATAAACCCAAGGAAATAATAATAATCTCAATGAATTATAGTATAGCATTTGAATTGTAACATAAATCCAGTTTGTCTCCTTTGCAAGTATGATGCACATTTTGGATTTTTTCTAAGTGTACTGTTCAATTATCCAAATACAGTGTACATGTGTGTATTATTAGACTACAAAACAGCAGAATTACTTCATCAATACTAAAGATTTTACCATTCTCTATTAAAAAAGAGAGATTCTAATAGTCTGAGCATCTTTCTTGTGTTATAATAATACACCATTTTATAGTTAAATGTAAAAACTGAGATTACGCCTTTAAGAATCAGGCAGTTGTGTTTTATAGTTTAATAATTGTTCATTTGAAAACGAATGTGAGCTTCCTAGAAATAAATGTAATGACTTATAAAAATAGCATTTTGCCAAAAGCTACGAAGCACTTCTAAAGAGCACTGATGTTTTACTGTTATAGTTGCTATTCTCAGGGAGTACTTTGCACATCATTCCTACTAAAAGGAGAAGTAGCATTTGCAGTTAAGTCTCAGTTTGGCTTCACTATTTTACTACAGGATCTCCTCCTATGGGAATAATGAAAAATAACTAAGTGCAAGAATAGTCGTATATGGGAGCATTAGACCATATTAGTTTGTGCCGGGTTTTCTACACAAAGACAAGTACCACAGCTTTAGAAGGTCTTTCATCACGTTAAGAGCAGTCTTAATGGCATGCTCTTTCACTTATTGCTTCTAAGGCCTGTTTCACACAAAACAGTCACTACATGGAAGATGCATGGATTCACAGCTATGTGGCTTCTTTATGCAGAAGGCCATTCATGTGCAGTACCTCACCATGTGGACTGCCTGCTGCCACACATTGTTTTCTGACACTTGGACAGCAGTGGGATGACTTTGTGTCACCCTTGACAGTGAGGGAGCCTTCACTCAAATGTAACTTCCAACCCTGTGGCTGCTTCATCTGAGACACCATAACAATCTCACCCCTTTATGGCAGCCATCTGTAAAACTAAGCATGCACAAAACATACTAAAACATGCACAAAAACAATGACAAAGAGGGGAACCAACAGGTTTGGAGAAAGGAGAATACTGGATACAACCCGATGCATTTTTTAGTAGTAAAATATTGTGTGTAATATTTACGATGATAAAGGACTTTTTATCATGCAAAACAATTGTCAGTTCTTTCAAAAGGTGAGCAACAAAGTTTTGAGAGTGATTTTTTTCTGTAACCTTACAATACCATACAGCAGAAGCTAGTCCATTTGAATAAGGAAATATGACACATATTAATTCAGATGAAAACATGTATATCTGTACTTCTAATGGGGACAGTACTATTTTTTCCCACCACTACCACCTTTTTTTCTTTCTTTTTTAATAATTGCAAGCCCTCTGGCATACTTTCAGCTATGTAAATAATGAGTATAATTTGCTAAAGGAAACTGAGTTCATAAAAGTTCTTCAGAAACGTGTACGTGTTTTTTTTAAGGCCAGGGAAATGGCTCAAGGGAAATAAGTGCATAAAAACATTCACATTTATAACAGTCCTGTTCAGACCAAATTTAATTTTACTAGAACAGTTTGGATTTTTGCAAATGAGATTTTTGGAGGATTTTAATAACACATTTTCAGACACAAAAAATGAACAATGGCTTTTTCTTCTGCCTGTTTTGATATCTCTTAGCTTTGATTATGTAGTGGTATTACAGGAGGGGGAAAGAACCAACTTGCACTCTAGAGCTGAAATCCTGACCCCTCGTTGATCAATTTAAATTGCAAAATTTGTGGGGCAGGGACATTTCATTGTTATCCTGAAAAGTATCATACACATTGATGGTGTGTATGAGTTGGATCTATAGGTCGCCTGACTCTCTGTGTAGCATTTTCAGGGGTCTGGGGGGGCTGCTGGAAGAAGGAGAGGTGGGCAAGTCTACTTCCGCCAATGCAGTTGATCCAGCTTAATTCTGGATCCAACCAATGTATATATGTGTATATAGATGATCAGCATTCCTATCATGGGCATTGGCCTAGTGCAGATTATCAATTCCTAGTTTACAAAACCCTCCTCTCACTTCCTCAGCACTTGCATCCTGATTGGTTTGAAGCTGAATGGCGGGGCAGTAAATGGCATGCTGTAACATCATGTTCTGTGACATTGTGCTGATGCAGTGGTTGCTATTCCACAGTCTAAGCATTTATTAATTTGTTGTCGTATCACATCTGATAATCATAATATGGCTGAACTTGTTCATATGGAAAGGCTGAGCTGACCAGGAAAAAGTGCAAAGACGTTCCCTAAACAGGCTTGGTGTGCACTTGTGTTTCTTGCTTACACAGAACTAAGGATGTATGTCCTCTGACCCACAATGCTCTGGTGCTTATAAGAAGGAGAATGTATTTGAAGAGCATGGGAGCTGCAAGTAGTTAGAATCTGTGACCATGAACCTGTTTTTACTTGCCCTTCAGTCCTATTGAAGGTATTTCCTCTTAATTTCAGTCAGCAATGCTTTCAAAACATTTCTCATCCAAATTCCTCCTGGGAGTTTGGAGTTCTGAATTACATGGCATTATTTCCAACTTGGATGCGTTAGGAATCTTTCATTGATCCCATTTTTATTTCTGAGTTTTGTACAGGGTGCATACAGCTGCAGTGTATAGAGCTGTACGGAGCTGCTGTGGCAAAGGTGTGCACTTTGTGACAGCAGCTTCTTCAGGATTTCCTTTGCCTACATTAATGATGTGCACATACACATTGACAGAACACTGCCAGAACAAGCAATCTTGATAGGATTGCATCAGGATGCTTTTTGTGTGCTGTTTTTCCAGTGCTCATTTGCATTTGTCTGCATTGATAAAGTGCTGTTTAAAAAAGCAATCTTGATGTGGTGGTAGCAAGTGTTTTTTGTAGTATTCTACCAATGGACAGGAGCACATGCACACATCAGGAAAACACTGAAAAAAGAAATCTTGATGCTATTAGACACACAGTCACATCAGGATTCCATTTTCCCATGTTTTATAAATGCACACAAGTGTACATCAGTAACGCAGCAGGGAAAAAGATGCAAATAGAGGGTCAGAACTAAAGGCTGTGATCCAATTCCAATTAATTTTTAGAAATTCTCTAAATTAAACCAGAATTCAAGAAGAGTGGAATGCAGGGCAGAGCTAGTCTAGGAACAATAAAAGAAAGGGATGGGGGAAATCCAATTGTCCCTAATTCCTGTTTGACAGTGAAACAGACACCTCAGGAAGTGTTGGATTCTCCTTTGCTGAAAGTTTTTAAGCAGAAGTTGGATGGCAATCTGCTGAAGATGCTGTTGTTGCGTTCTGCCTTGTAGATCCTGAATTGAGTAGGAGGTTGGATTAGATGACCTTTAAGATCTCTACCATTTCTCTGATTCAGTAGTACTGACCTATGTATAATTTGACCAGGATTGTGTTCCATGTTTAGCCAGCTGATTGTTTAGCCAGCTGAACAAGTAATTCCATTGTTGTTGTTTTCCCCTCTTGATGGAGCAGGCCTAATGATTCTTTAAAATTGATAATGGGAATAATATCAGGTTGCAATGTCTGTCCTTGAGATATATGGTGATAATTATTCCACCACAGAAGTGTCTTCCATGGAAAAAATAAAACATGTAACTTGTCTTGGAAATGATTTTTTTTTTAAATAAATAGAGCATTCGTCCTTTGGTTTTTCCCTATCATCCTGTTTCAGTTGAGTCTTGTGAGTCCGGTTCTCATGTAACATTATATAGATGCTTATGCTTTTAGCTCACTGGAATCAGTTTCCAGGAACTGGAAATCATGCAGGTTTCATGGAGCTGGGCTTGCAGAAATATGATGGCAGCCTTACCAGCAAGGCAGTAATAATGTGTATGGAAATGTTCTTCTAGCTAGGAAGTCTATAGAAGGTTCCCTCCCAATGCCTCTATACTTCTTTCAAAGCACCAATACATATTAGTGATACCGCTGGGCTACGTTGAGATTGGCCTGTTCCAGTATTTTCTGAGAGCTGATGTGGATGTTATCTTTGTACAGGTATGAGAGGTACAAGCTTTGTTCATGCCTTGGTGTCCCTGCAAAAATGTAATAAGCTAATCTGAAACACTTCTGGGTTTTGGTGTATATGGATATTGGAGAGGCACTTTGCATGTTACAAGGAACTGGCAGTAAAGAATGCACAAATTTCTCTTTTCCATATGGGAGGTGGACACATTTCCACTTTGCATAATACCCAGCAGTGCTATTTTCTCATAACATGTGAATTAGCCCTAATTTGTACAAGACTTTTAGGATGGTTATGCAAAGATCTGAATGACTCCTGTAACTGCAGGATCCCCATCTCTCAGATATACAATTCAGCCGAGAGAGAACCTGCTCCACTAGCAGATATCTGGTTTTATATCCCTTACTTTTCTCATATTGTGGAAAAGGACTTCCCTGCTAAAGATTTCTTCTGCTTTGATTTTCTTCAACGCTTCTCATGGAGAAAATTATACTTAGGAAAAAAATAACTTGGGTGAATTTTGGTCTCCGTCTACAACAGATTGTTACTTAGACTATTAATCTCTCCTTCTAGGGATACCTAAATTATGCCTCACTCATACTGCCTGCACCTCTTCTTAACCACCTGTCTCTTTTCTATTCTCATCACCATTTTCTGTATTCATTTTCTATTTCCTACCGACAGGCAGACACACATACTCACACACACTTTTAACACTGGTGTTATTTCAGTCAAAGGTGAGGAGCTATTCCCTTGTGGATCAGTGAAGAAAGTAGATCTGCTTTCCAAGAGACCCTGTGTTCTCTTTAAGTTATGAAGTTATGGTAGCATGCTCACAAGCCTTGTTTGATGTTGGGAATGAAGGCTGCAATCCTGTGCACACTTCCTTGGGAGTAAGCCCCATTGCACTCTGTGACCTACAACAGACCATATGTCATGTGAGGGTTTAACAACCCTTGCATAACCCACAGTGGCAAGATTCGGACAACACGACAACCCCCAGGCAGGGGTTGAATATGCAGAATGCTGGCTGGCATGCACTGAGATGCACTGTGGCTTAAACAAGCCATGGTGGCTGTTTTGACCATCTGAAACTGGCCAGTGGCAGCGTTCACACAACACAACAACCCACACTCAAGTTTGCGTGTGGGTTGTCGTTGAATTATGGGTTGTTGAACCGTGGGTTGTTGTGTTGTGTGAACCCAGCTGTGCTAACAAACCATGATGTTTTAACCACAAACAACCCACAGTTCATAACCCAACAACGAACCATGGGTTCTCTTCGTGGGTTGGTGAGTTATTTGAGCATTGTTTTCTCCTCCAACAAGCCATTCCACCTGAGTTCGGATGCCACAATAAGCGATGCCTGGGTAGGTGATCAGGCAAATGGCCCCTGGCTTGTTTAGCCCATGATGACCATGCGAACCATGTCCTTGAGTGTGGGTTGTGTTGTGTGAACCCAGCTGATGGGACGTAACTTCCAAGTAAACATGCATAGAATTGAGCTGCATGGCAGCTAAGGCCCTCTTTGTCTTTTGCATGAACACAGAGCTGATTTCATCTGAAACTAAGAGCAGGGGTAGAGGACTAATGAGGCAGAACCAGATAATCATCATATATACTAATAGTTATCTATATGCCAATAGTTCTGAGAGTTCCAGTCTTTATGTAGCCAAAACAACACTATCCATTCACAAAAGGGAGGTATCAGTAGGCTTGGGGGAAGCCCAAGGTTTGCAGAAGTGTAAAAAGAAAGAAGACACTTTAGAAAAAAAAAACAAAGGGAAGGGAGAGAACCCAAACAGCCCATTGAGGATGGAGCATGCTCAGTGGCCATAGCATTGTGATGCGGGGGGGCAGAAAAACCGAGGGTGATGGGGATGAAATGGAGTGGCATGAACATGAGTACTCCACTCTGCAATATTTTATTGCAGGTCCCACTAATAACAAATTCAGTTATCTGAATGCCACTCCTTAATGTCACCACTGTATAGGTATAGTTGTCAGGGTTGGATCAGAGCCCAGAGAGCCCCAAAGCAGTTCTGATTCTGAGGAAGAGATAGAAACCGCGCGCTGTTCAGAGGAGCAGCCAGGGGGAGAGCCCCTCCCGGTACACATTCCTGAGAGTGATAGTGACCCTGGCAGGAAGAGGGAGGCGCAACAGCAGTTTCTGGACACTAGGCACTGGCGCAGCGTCAAGCAGGAGATGGCAGGCGCTGAGAGGAGGCGCTCAGCCCACTTGGCGCAACAGCAATAGCGGCGCCCCAATTCCCCACAAGAAAGGGGTGGACTCTCTCCTCCTAGCCCATAAGTTCAGAGGTTTCCTGCCTTCCCCTCCAAATGGTTCCTAAGGTTAGAACCCCCGAGTAAGCAGCTCTCTTAAGTCTCACTCCTGGGATCAAGCAATTAGCATCTGTAAGCGTCATTAGGTTGAATGGAAATAAAGCCTTGGAAAAGAGCCCTATTGTCTGCATGTTGATTCTGGCTACCTGAGGATCTCAGAAGGCAGCAGGGGCGACCTCCCGACAATAGTATAGGTGTGCTGTATAGGTATAATCAGCAATTGGATTTATATTTGGATATTTGGTTTGTTCTTATTGAAGTTTAATATAAAGCTTTTTTTTTTCCTTTTCCTTCTTTTGCTATCATTCCTCCCCCCCCCCCCCGAATACTGTAATTTTCAGAAACTGAAGATTCTGATTATGTTATTGGTAGTGTTTATTTCATTTATAAAAATAAAATAAAAATAGATTTTAAAAAAAGGAAAAATAATTAAGGAGGCAAAAAAGCTAAAACAGCCCAAAAAGGACTGAACATGCTAAGTGGGCATGGAATGCTGATTCTTTGTTGGGAGAGGAAAAATGGAAACCTGAAGGGGAGGGGGAATGGAACGGAGTATCCTGGAAGAAGCTATGTTCCAGGGTTGGCTGGAACACTGATGTCAGGAACGCCCTAGCTGCCTCTTACAGTCCCCTCCAATAGCCAACTCAAGACACAGATGAAAAGGATTCTTTCCAAGGCTTTATTCTGTTTACAACATAATGACTCTTTCAGATGTCACCATCTAATCACCAGCGACTAAGCAAGGAACTGCACTGGGGTAGTTAGCAGAGTAGCCTAAGCTCCAGGTAAGGCAGTTGGTCCCCGTTTGAAGGAGGAGGGCAGGAAGACTCTGAACTTATGGGCTATGGAGAGGTCCTCCCTCTTAGCCTTGGGTCCGCGGGACGTGACCGCTGTTTTAGCGCCAAGTGAGCAGAACACCTCCTCTCGGCGCCCTCCATCTGGCGCTGCTCCCTGCGTCTGCGCTGAGCTTCCAGCAACACCCCATCCCCCGCTCTCTCACTGCCAGGGTGACTATCTCTCTCAGGAATGCAGGCAGGAGGAATCTCTCCCTGCCGCTGTGCCTGTGAGAGATGAGAGAGCTCCTTTCCCACGGGTTGTTGCTCTTCCTCAGAATCAGAACTGCTCTGGGGCTCTGTGGGCTCAGTTTCCACCCTAACATCTGAACAGGAGCACTCCATGCTGCAACATTTTGTTGCAACCCCACTTGTTATGTTCTAGTTGCCAGACACAGAATATTTCCGTGACCCACAGAACTTTCATGCAGTGTCTTCAAATCACTGTGGTTCTCAGAGCACGGTCTCAAGGCTAATGTGGATTGTGCAGGCAGAGTGCAGTTACGTTCACATACAGGTTATCAGTGCTGGCCCAGCAATATTCCGTCTAATGCTCTCATTGCGTAATGCCTGTAATGAAGACTCATGCTTCTCCCCCTGCAGGAAGGTACATGGATGTGCTTCAGGTGAAAAGTCATGCATCTCCCCCCATTTCAAAGATGTTCAAAAGCAGGAACCCCAAGGAATCCACATTCCCAGCAAGTTTGAAAGCCTGAATCTGCTTTTATTCTGACTTGGTAGATAATTGTATTTGCATAACTTTTATCATCTTGGGTAAAAGACTGCTTTCAAGTGTGGTAGGAGAGATTTGGAGTAGCTGATGACTAATGTGAAGCTCAGAAGCTTGCACGTGCCTGCCTATGCAAGAAATAATTCCTTGTGACAAAAAAGCCTTAAGAATATTTGTCTTTAATTCTCTGGGAGTAACACATCAATAGCATTCCATACAGTTCCTTTAAAATGGGTAGTTTCTTCTTGCCTAGTTATCACATGCTCCAGGTTGTGTGCTTACATGTGGATTTTTCACTACAATATATTTGATACTTTTTCCAAAAAAAAAAAGTCAAAAGTCAAAAGCCCTAAGTACTGGGTATAAAATGAAACGCATTTCTCATATATATATGTATGTATGTATGTATATGTGTATGTATGTTTATATATATATATGAATGAGAGAGAAACATGGGCATAGTTTTTTCCCACAATAATAAATGATAAAGATGTAGAGGAACCTGTGACTGTTCAAACATAGTAATGAAAAACTCATAAACATTCATTCCAAGCCATATGTCACAATTACTTGGTCACAACCTCTGAAGACAGCATTTGTAGAGGGACTGTGTCTTGCCACTTCTTACACTGTATGCCTAACCCTTTACAGCAGTCAAATCTCGTTTATGAGAAAGAAAGTCAAACACAGCCATTTAACCGAAGTGTTTAACATATGCTCTTAATAAAAGGCATTAGTGCTGCTAAAGTTCTGAGCATAAATATGTTTTTATTCTGCTTTTAACCTGTCTTCTAATTTTGCCTATAGTATTCAGCGTGCATTTACAATCAAAGCCAGGAAATAAATCATATTTATTTTATCCCCCACTGACCTTTTATTTCTGTGTGGTCCAATCAGTTGCCTCACCTGAATAATAGATCTCTGCATTAACTTCAGACTGTTCTCTGCACAGACCTTCCCCCACTCCCCAGTCTATTCTTTGGTTTCTGGAACACACAGAACTGCCACCCATTTTAGTCCCCTGACTTTAAAATCAATGGGAGCGTGAAGTGCTGTTTATTTTGTTCCTCCTCTATGCACAATAAGAGTCTATATATTTCATCTGGTGTAGTAATCAGTGAATTGGCTCAAACCATCCCATTCTCTTGGGGCCTTGGTGAGAGCTGCAAATAGATTGGCTTTCACACTTATCTCCACTGATGCTATTTTACACCACTTTGTATCAGGCTCTTTAAATGGGATTATAGAGCGCAGTGTTCTGTCGTAAAGCACCTCATAGATTATAGGTGCTATATAAATGATTAATAACTTGTGTTTCATGCTATTGTAATGGTCTTTCTTCTAGGCAATTTTCTTAGAGTAGCCAAGTGGGATCTAAAAGGGAGTGCTGAGTGGTAGAGCACATGCTTTGATCTTTCTTGGAGACCTTGCTTTGGGTCCCACACTATTTGAAGCACAATGGGGGGGGGGGGTGGACTTGGAAGGGCTTTCTCTACAATGGCACTGAAGCTTTGGAGCGTCCTCCCAGGGGAAGTTCATTCTAACCCATCACTGTTGGATTCCTGACATTTAGCAAAGGCTGTATTGGTCAAGATGATATTTGAGGTCCTCTGTGTTGGAGGGCATTTTTTTGCCTGGCTGATCTAGTGGGTCCTTTTCCCCCTTGCTAGCTTTGTGTTCTGTTTTTGTTATACTGCTGCTTAATTTATTGTTTTGGGGGCAGGGAGTGGGGTACTATGTTGTAATAGTGTCATTGATTTTAAAATTAGTAGCTGCCTTGCAGAGCCTTTGGTTTAAAAGTTGAGTGCCATTTTTCTTAGTAGAAAGGCTGGGTACAAATCAACAAATACTCAATGATGTTGTCAGATTCAGTCCCTGGCATCTCCACTTTTAAAAGTTCTTCGGTATCAGGATTGCAAATATCTCTTCCTTGAAGAACCTGGGGAGCTGCCACCAGTCAGAGTAGACTATACAGGTCTTGATAAACCAGTGAGCAGACTACAGCGGAATTAGGATCAGCTCTGTGGCTTGGAAACCTAGGCTGCTTCCGATATAGAGTCAGGCTACTTACATCACAGTGAAAGCAAAGGGATTTTAAGAGCCTAAACATGTGGAGAATTGCAGCCCTATCTAAGATATCTTCCCTTCTCCTTAGTCTAGAATGCTAGAAGGATATGGCTGTACTTCCCTATTCTGTAGTGAGCCCTGATTTGGGAACACTCTAGATATTGCAGCAAGAGGGAGTCCTTACCATCCCGTCCTGTCTGATTGGCATTGCATGGTAAGGATCCATATGACACTTGGGTGATAGTTTTACTGAATAGCGGCATTTGTGGGGGCAGGTCTTAAGTATTACAGCAATACCATGAGATGAATCCATGGTAAAATTGTACCAGCACCACCACTGTAACGTCTAGAGTAGTCCTGGTCCATGACATTTTGCTGCTGAAGTAGAGCCCAAATGGAGCCGCCGCCACCACCCCATGGCTATAAACGACATGAAAAAAATCTTGCTGCGCCACCAATTCCTGCCTTTATCTCCCCCCACCATGACCACCAGTGCCACCTGAAGCAGGTTGCATACATAGCGGAGTCTTTCTTCCGTCTTCCTTTTTTTCGCAGCTAGTACTGGGGGGACCGGTTCAGTAGCGTGGGAACGCAGATAATGATTTAAAGAGAAGCAACATAATTGGAATCAATGAAGACAAGATGGTAAATAGCTGAAGAATGTGCCTGGTTAAAGTGGGAGTCCATTATAAATAGGCAGCACGATCATTTAAATAAGCTGTAGCTAGGTCTGTGCAAAGAGAGTTTGAGCAATGGGAATGAAAGCAGCTTTCTATCATTGTCAAGTGGGGTTCAAGGATTCAGTTGTGGTCCAGCACTAACAAGGAGCAACCGTGCAGAGCTATACTGTTGTTCCAAGCTTCCATGCCTATGAACAGTATGTAAGCACTTTGTGTAAGGGCGATCTTCATCCTTGACTTCTTTCTATTCCATTCACTGGTCCATAAATCCTTTGAGATAATTAATTGAGGCTTGGAGCCAGCTTGCACATGGTAAGGAGTGCAGCAAGCAGAAGAACTAGTGATGCAACACTTCTAGTTGCATAGCATAGGCTTAAGCACAATTTAGGCATGTCGATGTCTTTCAGTACCAGCATAGGCTAAGCAGGAGCTGCCAGCTTTCTTCCAGGCTCATGTCTGGGCCCTGAGACAGATACATGTCTAATCATTCTCAAGCTAACAGCGATGGGCCCATCAAACTATGTAAGATCCATGTTGTTGTGCTAAAAGGACAAGTACTTCCTTGCTTTGACTTACAGAACATTTTTCCTCTTCTTTTCATTGAAAAAAGGGTTTGAATATATCTATGATATAATTTCAATGATTGATATTCAAATTAATTAAACTAAAATTATAGAGCTCACTAAATATTACTTTGTAACTGTCCAAATTATGACACTGGGGTGATAGTTTGACTGAATACTGGCAAGTTTTAATAATGTTCTGGGTGGCTTATAATTAGGGCTGTGTGTAGTCTGTGACAAAAAAGAATTCATGCTTGTCAGTAGGAAACTCACATTCTAAACCCACATTGTGAGGAAAATTGAGTAAATTTATTCTGAGCACAAACTTGGGGGTTTGTGATTATAGAGCACAATTTGACTTTTTGACAGGGACTGATGTGATAGATGGAAAGGAAGGAGGCATGAGGAAGTGGAGATTAGTGGACCACAGTAATGGAAGGGAAGGAAGAGAATTGGGGGTGGGGGAGAGCTATAAAGTACAAAAAGAGCAGTGTATGAGGGAAAGGAATTGTGTTAGTAATGAGAGAAAATGGTAATTTGAAGAGCTTTATGGGCCAAAGTTGACATGACATTAAAGACCTCTTTGCTTTTTAACACACATATTTTAAAAAAATGTAAATAGCAGCCAAGGAGGGCAGTGTGTGTGTGTGTGTGTGTGAGAGAGAGAGAGAGAGAGAGAAAGAGAGAGAGATTATCGACATTGCAGCAAGTACTGCAATCTGCTGTTGACCTGATGAAAATCACTCATTCAAAACTTTTATTTGCATAAATAGAAGCTTTGGAAGAGCATTTTTCATCAGGACTGCAGCAAGGTAGAAGAGAAATAGATCCCTGCCTGCCAGTGGCTGCTATTTGCACTATTTAAAAAAAGTGCATGTCAAATGCTTAAATGTCACACTTAGTTTAGCCCTAGAAGTGTGGAGAAACAGGCAAGAAAGGGGTTGGATTTTTAAAGAATGTTCTGTGCGTAGAACTGGAAGTGATGCAACATCCATCTAAGAGATATCTCCTAAAAAAATACACATGGATTTTAAGCTTGTTAATTAATTAATTAATTAATTATGTTATTCTATAGGAGTATTTCCTGAAATACTCCTAATGGACAAAAGCACCATCCCATAATCAGCCCAAACGTGCATGGTTTAGAGTACAATCTTAGACGTATCTACTCC
Organism: Heloderma suspectum; assembly: GCF_057233095.1. Classification (NCBI taxonomy): domain Eukaryota; kingdom Metazoa; phylum Chordata; class Lepidosauria; order Squamata; family Helodermatidae; genus Heloderma; species Heloderma suspectum. The sequence goes on from NC_139460.1 coordinate 247,006,091, forward strand.
AAAGTAAATCCCACTGAGTACAGTGGAGTTTACTCCCAGGTAAGTGGATACAGGGTCACAACTTCAGTTACACATACTTTTGAGTTGTTTTGTGTGTGATGTCCAAACCTTTGGTTCAACAATAAAAATACTGCTTATGATGTAATATGTACAATCTTCTACTGGATGAACAACTTAGACGGAACAAGATATTTTGCAAGTCTGATCCTGGAGAAACGTCTTCAGATTGCCCGGAATGGAAACTACTTACAGAAGGGCTGTGCCAAGTGGTGGTGCTAAGGGATTTACACTTCCGAGTTTGCATCTATTCCTCCTCATTCTGTAAATTTGTAGATAAGTCTATTTCTGCAGAAATGTTCTCAAATCATACTCAGAAACAAATCCAAGCATGAAGGTGCCTCAAATCATTGTCATGCCTTGAGGAGGAGGGAGCCACAATAATAAAAACTGAAGCCAACCGGATTTATGGCAAAGTACCTATTCAGCTTCATATTTGAAATGGTCAAAACCCAGTCAGCTTAAACTGTTGGCTTCGTAAGCTAGCAAAAAGGAATTCCTCAAGTGTTTTTACTATTCTGTTTCCTTGTGTGCCGTTTGTGCAAAAATGTTAGCTGGAGGCAAATTATTATTATTATTATTATTATTAAAGGTCATATTGTGGATATAACATCAAAACAATTAAAAACAAGAAGAGTAAAGCTTTGTGAGTTCATTTGATCAAACAAATAAGTGGCTGAAAACAAAGCTAACCTTTAACTGGCAAATATACCACAGCCAAAGGTATCAGGTCACGTATTTTAAATTGATAAATAAATATTTGAAAAAGAAAATGTACTCACTAATGTTGAGTTGCTGTCAGAGAGAAGGGAATGGGAGGCATTTTAGTACTGACCATGTTATATTATAGACAACACCATGAATGACATGGAATTCACCCTTTGAATCAGTCTGTGGGCTTGGGAAACATTTACAGACAGGCAACAGAAAGAGAGGAGAGAAAGTAACTTCAATTGATTTGACACATATACCCTTTAAAGCAGGGGTGGGCAACAGGTGGCCCTCCAGATGTTTTGATCTACAACTCCTATCAGCCCTAGCCATCATAGCCAGTGGTGAGGGATGATGGGAGTTGTAGGTCAAAACATCTGGAGGGCCACAAGTTGCCCACTCCTGCTTTAAAGGGCCCCTCATATGTACCTTGGCAAAAGGTTTAAGCACTGGGATTCATCAAAAGTATGGGTTTGTTTGTCTCACTTGTCCATTTTGAATGACACCCTATGGGTACTTATAGCAAAGCAGAACTCACAGTATAGAATCTAAGTGGAAGTTTGTAAAAGCAGTGAAGAGTTTAATACGGGATAGGAAACCATAAGTGAAAAATGGCAGCAGTGATTTGGGGTAAGAAGTAAACAGGAACCAAAGTTAGAACACGATTGTGAGTGAGAAATGTATTGTCGGGAGAAGTAGTACAGAGAATTACAGTGATGTCAGAAACAGATGGTGTTTATGGGGAAGTATATGCCCTGGATAGGAAGTCATCTGCTGCCCATGGACAAAGGAAGAAGTCTAGATCAGTCTTCCCCAATCTGGTGCCATCCAGATATTTTGGACTTCTGCTCACATCAATCCCAGCTAGCATGGCCAATGGGTAGGAATGCTGGGAGTTGGAGGGCACCAGGCTACAGGGCATCAGGGAAGGCTGGTCTAGATGGAGTAAGGTTGACAAATATAGAATAATCTGTCTGGCAAGAATGATATAAAATTGGAAGACCTTGTTTCTAGATGGGGAACCATGCTTCTCTTTGAAGAAGTCAAATTATAACTATGGAAGTTATTCTAGGTACTGAAATCCTTTAATCCATGAGTATCTCTATTTTATCAGTAGTATCTCTATACCCCAGAATGTCATCTCTTCACTGCAAGTCTCTTTACTACAAACCTTTTATTGTAGAACCTCCTTTCTATCTTGTCTGTCACTGAAGGGGTAGCAGGCAACATTTATTTAAGATTCCATTAAGGAATCCAAATACTCCAATGTACTTTGAAAGGTTAAACCAATTATTATGTGTTTACAGAGAAGCCGTTTTAAAATACTGGTAAGAAGGCCTCCTTCCCTTGGAGGGGAACCTTAATTACACACTGTAAACCAAAAATAAAGATTTTGTTCCTTAAAAAAAAAAAAAAAGCCATATTTAAGGAAATGTATTTCCTAATAACACTGATTTGAAACCTTTTCCTTCATATTGCAATGTTTTATTTGCCTTTCTTCCTGAGTCATGGGACGCTTCTTGTAGCCTCTCTTCCAGGCTTATCTCTGCAACCATAAGGACCCAAAAACCTTCCTGTCTTAAATTGAAATCTAAAAGTCTTACTATTTTAGCAAGAGTTAATGGGTAAAAAATAGCCTTATGGGCCATATGTTCTTTATCTCTTGCTTGGATACTCGGGGAGTCTTAGAAATGTAGCTTTCTACATTTATCAGGAGCTGCCATATACACAACCAGAAATTAATGGACTTAAAGAAAAGTTTGAGGTTCTCTATATACAGCTGTACTGTATGAAGGTGCACGATTAGTCCTTCCATATATAATAGGAGATTTCCCAGCATGTTGTGGATCAGCTGTTTCTATGGGGAATATTGTAAGTGTTGTCTATTTCTAGCAGCCTTTGCTTTTTCTACTATTTAATTCAGAAAGAATATTAAAGGTATTCCGTTTTGAAAAGGAGAGATACAAAAAGGAAATCTGTATCGAAAGACAAACTGTTCTGAGCCAAAACAGTCATTTTAGTTTTGTTTTCACTTTCTTTATTTTCAAAACACAGCTCCATTTTCTAGTATGCTTTCAGCTGCCCTGTAAAAAGTGTAGTCCGTCTTCTAAGCCCTGGAAACCAGAAAGAAGTGAGGAAAAGCCCCTCAAAGGCTGTTTTTTAAGCATCTGGGGAACTCTGTGCAGTGCCTCGGCAAACCATGAGAGCTCAGGGAAGCTCCCAAGCCTCGAGAGCAAAGGAGCTGTGCAGTTGCTGATTGGGAACGTTCTTCCCTTAGGAACTGCGTGGTTACTCAGAGCCTTAACTAGGGAAGTCAGAGAAATCTCCAGTGGAATCAAATGAGTTCAGATTTCTATGAATCCAACCTGCAGATTCCGCACCAAACTGGCTTTTCCCAAGTTGCTCAGATTCTGCAGACTTGCAGAGCAGTTTTTTACTTTCCAGAATTTTACAGAAATTTAGGGCGCAATCCTATGGCCACTAGTCAGCAGCTAGACAGCCATAGGATAGGTCGGTTCCTGGGAACTGACCTCGGAGCCCGTGCTCCAAGGTTGATTCCTTGAGAACCGACCTTCACCCCCTCCCACGTTGCCTCGTAGGCAGTGTGGAACGGTCCCGTGCTCCACTCTTGGAAGAGGAGCACAGAGTGGTGAAAACGGGGCATTCCCGGGGGCGTGCCTAGACAGGGAAGTTAGAAATCCGGTACAACACATCCAATGTGTTTTCCGTCCGCCGCTTCCCCTGCTCTGACTTCCTGCGGCTAGACAGCCGAAATTGGCTGTCTAGCTGCAAATGCAGGGCGGCTGAAGCGTGGAGAGGATGATCCCCTCCGTGCTTCTCCTGCCCTGCATTGGATAGGCAGTTGCCTCCGAGTTCAGAGGTGGCCGCTTATACCAGTAGGATTGCTCCCTTAGTCAAAGAAAAATACGTAAAAGAAAAAAACACCAGCTGAAAGTGTGCATTTCCCCCAAAGACTAAAGCATGAAAATCCACATTCTTGGGAATTTGTTTCGGGGGGGGGGGGAGAGATTTGTGCATTTACACAGGTGTGAACTTGTTCATATCCAAATTTGCACAAATTAGGGAAGTTGGGGGAAATGCAATCCCATCGATGAGTGGACAGCACAACGAAAGGCGCCTGACAATCAGTGAAACACAGACAGAATTTTACAAAATCTGCAGAAGTCCAAAATAAATCTGCAAAATCCCTAGCCTTAACCCAGCCTTTGGGTCTTTTGAACAGTTGCTTCTAGCATCCAAGCGCTGGATGGAAAATGGAGAAACAACTCTTTAATGTTTGCGTAATTTACCGGGCTGGTCACCAAAAGGTGTCTGCTTGTCAAGCATGCAGATTTCAACATGAGTGCTGAAAGTTAAAAAACACACACACACAGAGCTCAGCTTTAGTCAGGCTGCAGGCTGCACTGCTTCACTATGCTGAAACCAATGGTACTTGCTCATGATGTTTGGATTGCTGTCAGAGGAGTTTGAAATTACCTTAGAAAGTGGCAAATCCAATCAGGAGGCTACAGAATATTGCCACTGCTTCAATTATTCCCTGGAAATACCCAGGAAGGAAGCAGCTATAGCCTCTAGTAACTACCTGAAAATCACCTTGTTCCAGAAGCGTACAGAGCTTTGCCTGGCCACCAGTTAGATACTGAACACGATACTGCTGTGTCAGGAGCGCTTGTTCACTCTCGGAAGGGTTTCCATACATATACGGGGTCTGCTTCGCATAGGTTTGCTGAATAAACAGAAACAAAATAGACAGACAGACCCGCTCTCATGTCTTTAATAGCCTGATGTAGAGGTAGAAGAAGGTAAAGCCTTCCACATGATGGAGTTAAGCTAATGTCTGCACATCAAGGTACCACAGATGGTGGAAAAGTTGGCGACCCTAGTAATGCAATGTAGAGGTGGGTTACTGAATACATGGAGATGTAATGGGCTGAGATGGTCCACTACCTCTTCACTGCTGTTGTTGGTGCTCATTCCTTTTGCCTTTCCCTTTGGGCCCAATCTGTACAGCTGCCCAAAGGGAAAGGCCATGGCCAGCGGAGGCTCCTGTCACTGATCACTTGCTTAGAGGGGGCAGGTGAGTAGGCAGCAACAGCAAAGAGATCAGCTGGCAGAGCCGAGGAGCTCGAAAGGTTGGCAGAGTGCCCCCTGCTGGCATGTGGACCTCAGCAAGTGCCCAGTGATGCTGACTTCTGGTGCCAGCCCTGAATTAGAGTTACCAGGCTGCAATCAGGTATGAATACTTAAAATCCCATGATGAAGTAGAAACCCAGCAGCTAGGGCTTCTGTCCAATTTTCCCCAAGGCTTTTGCTTTCCCACTTCTGTGCAACATTTGGAGCCCTCCTGCTTGCTATAGGAAACAAAAAAGCGGTGGACAAAAGGACCTGGAAGGGGGGGGGGGATTTCTGCAGATTGCCTACTTCTTTGTGGAATTTAATGGTACAGCATCAGTCTTCCAGTTGGGACTTGGCAGCTACTGTTAGGAGAGGCTGTTTGATTGTTTCATGTAGTGAAACAAGGTTGATGAATAAATGCTATTACAGTGGACAATAGCGTCCCAGATCTTAATCACATCGACTTGTAAATTAATCAACGGGCCTTCTTTCCAGATAAGGCTACAATACTTACTTTGAGGTAAATCCCATTGAAATAAATGAGACACTTCTGAGTAAACATGATTAAGATCAGGCAGCAGTGTTCTTAGGACTGATATTGTAACAGGGAAGCGGTCATGCAGCCCACTTCTCTGAATGTGTTTACTTGGGAGCAATTCCCACCTACCTAGTTCAACAGGACTTACTCCCAGGTAAGTCTGCAGATGATTACCTTCCTAGGCAAACTGACCACAGTTAATTTTCATGCTCCAGTTGTAGAATTGTCTTGCAGCTGATTCAGCATACACGCAAGTAAAGGTCAGGCTTCTTTGTAGTGAAAGACTGCAAAGCTGATTGCCTTCACAGCTTAAATAGCACTGCACCTAGGCCTTGTGGTCCAGAATTCAAGATTGTTTTATGCAGAACTGAATCCTTACTTTAGTGGGCTATGCTTGTGATATGCACTTTGCTTGTTTCCCCAGTTGAAAGTAATTTATATTGCAGCGGACTGTGTTGGATCGCTGGGCTAATAAGCAAATACTATTGACAACTCTGATAGATGCAGCTGGTGTTTAGTAAGAGCAAAAAAGTTAAACCGATTGCATTTTTACAGTCAGATGCATTTTGCTGTTTATTGTTTGTGTCCTGCTGTTAAGAAAACAGGTTGGTTGCATAGTAAACCTCTGTAATCAAGCCGGAAAAAGAAGAAAGGATTATATAGCGTTACCGGTTATGAATATTTCAAGGAGGTGGCTGGCCACAGGGTGGTTGGGAAAAGGAAGACGCCTGCTTTTGACTTTCTTCCAAAGCTTTCAAGAAGGTTGCCAACTTTTCAATCCCCACTTTAAAAGCTGCTTGAGGTGCAGACATTACCAGCGTGCTGTGAATAGCTGTGCCGCATGACTTCTGCAGAAGAAGCTGCTGTTAAAGGCACAAGAGCAGACCAGCTGGATTTTATTTTTCCTTGTCAGTTGGGAACCCAACTTCGTTGAGTAGCTTTGTCCAATGTGGTGCCCTCCACAAGTGTTGCAACCACAAATTCCATTATCAACCTCCAGCTGGGGTAATGGGATTGTAGGCCCAACACATCTGGAGGGTACCACATTGGGGACAGTTGCTCTAGAGTACTGACAAGAAGAATTTATCCCCCCAAATTGGAGGAGAGTAAAGTGATGACCGTTGGCTAAACGGGTAGAATGGGTCTGAAGAGGGACTTCATAGATCAGTTGGCCCAGGTAGCTAACCTCAAAATCAAAATAAGAATTTTCTTGAGGTTATTTAATGTCTGCCAGCTTTTCCAGCCCCAAGAACAATAAATGAGAGTTCCATCTGGGTGCATGCAAGTCAGGGATCTGCTCCTGGAACCATATGCTCTTTTATTACAGAGGAAACTCTCATTGTGTAGAGCAATGATATTCAAATTTTGCAGGGTAAGACTGCATACACTGAGCAAGTAGACTATGGGGACAACAGTGCATAAGCAATCTTTAAAATATATGTTTTATTAGTGTTATTTTTAATAGACTTAGGGAGCAATCCTATAGCCACTACTCAGTAGCTAGCCAGCCATAGGAGCCTGCACTTGGAGCCCACGCTCCAAGGTCGGTTCCCGGAGAACCGACCTCCCCTCCGCTTCCGTGCTGCCTCGCAGGCAGTGCGGAACAGCCCCGTGCTCCACGCTCGGAAGAGACAGCCCAAACAGGGCAAAGCAGCGAAGCAGCCCAAACAGGGCTTTCCGGGGGGCATCCCAGGGGGAAGGCAGAAATGCCGGTACAACACATCTTATGTGTTGTCCTGCAGCCTCCTCCTCCGCTCCGCCTTCCTGCGGCTAGACAACTGAAATTGGCTGTCTAGCCGAAAATGCAGGGCAGGAAAAGCCCTCCGTGCTTCTCCTGTCCTTCATTGGATATTGGATATCCCCATAGGATTGCACTCTTAGTTTCTTTTTAACAACAGTGCGTTAGGCAGAACTAACAAGTATGAAACACTTGCTACATTGTATCACCATGCCAGGAAAAGAGTCCCCTTTTGAATTATGGTCTATCATACATCCATTAAAGAAGAGGGAGCCTTGCCAGAAAACTGCTGGCAATCATATTTGTAGAGAACTTCTGGATGAGGGGAAAAAGAGGATCCACTATGGATGATGGCTTCATCTGGAAAGAAATTAACTGTTTTTAGAGGGAACCTGAATAGCTTAACTCATTGAACTCTTATTTTTCCTACTCTTCTTGGATTTCAGTGTAGGAATTCCTGCTGTGTTCACAAATAATTATCTGCCAGATTCTTGTTGTCTATGTTGAATCTTGAATCTTTGTTGGCCAAGTTAAACAGAGAAGCAAGTAGAACTGGATAAATTGAGGTTGGCCACTGAGAATGGAACAGTACTCAGTCTTATATTCTTTGTTTGTTTTTTTACCTTTATATATTCTTAACCTTGGTACACAGTCTTTGCCACTGAATATAGTACTACTTCTATCTTTTGTTGATAAAGTCTCGTGAATATACTTTATAAATTGCATTAACAAAGTTACTGTTTTGTTTCCATTGTATACAAAGCCGACAGTGAAGTAGAGTTTTAACAGAATTGAGTTTCGATTGCTTGATTTTGTTTCATCATATTTAACTAATTATCCATTCACCATAGTGACTCTATATAAATCATTACTATTTTCAGTCCAAAAGCCCATTTGTTTGTCTTTTAATGTAAAAGCTTTTACATTAAAAAAAAAAAAAATCTTCTGGAGGATTTGTAGCTGGATTTCACATTAGGAGATGCAAAGCTGGCATTAGTTTCATTGGCCACATTGCTAAGCATGTGCAAAATGTTCGGAAGGACTACAACTTAAGTGAATGGGAATAAATTCTGTGATACTGTATGGGTTGGATCATCAGACAGAATGACTGTGCTCACAGATTGGTGCCTCCACCCAATTTGGGGGATTGCCCCCTCCTCCCCACACACCACAGTTCATCCCATCCCATTCAGCAGAATCCCCCAACCCTCTGTATAGCATTTTCAGGGGGCTGCTGGGGCTGCCATGGGTGAGGGGCCCAGTTACACATGCCTAATATGGATCCAACCCTATGACTTCAAGGCAAAGTAGGAGTTCACTGAAAATCAGTATCAGTTTCACTGATACTTGATTGGATTCTTAGTTTTTGTTGTATTTTATTGAACCCATTCTCCATTTCAAAAACTGGGTAATACAGGTCAAGAACTGAAACTTTTATTTAAAGGCATGAATGATGGTAAATCCGTGATCCCTTTCATGAGGAGGATATTGTTACCAAATCTTTCTGTGTCCCAGAAGCTGTTACCCACATTATTGTGAATATATCATTCATGATCTTTTGAAAGGGAAGGAACTTGCAGCAGTGCAAACAGCTGGATAGCCTTGAGTCAAGGAGTTCCTACAACACAGAGCTTTATGTCGAGGGTGAGCCATAGGCAGCTGTCAGAGGTGACCCATGACATGAGCCAGAGCCAACTGACACACAGAAACACATCCGATCCAGAATTACCTTCTTCCTCAAGCAAGGTTCTAGCCGAGATTGTTGTGTTTTGTCGTGTCCGACTCTTCATGACCCCATGGACCATAGCATGCCAGGCCTTCCTGTCCTGTGCTCTCTCCCGGAACATGCTCAAGTCCACATTCATTGCATCGGTGATGCTATCTAGCCATCTCATCCTCTGCCGTCCCCTTCTCCTTTTGCCTTCAATCTTTCCCAGCATCAGGGTCTTTTCCAGGGAGTTTTCTCTTCGCATTAGGTGGCCAAAATATTTGAGCTTCAGCTTCAGTATCTGTCCTTCCAAGGAGCACTCAGGGTGGATTTCCTTTAGGATGGACTGATTTGACCTCCTTGCAGTCCAGGGGACTCGTAAGAGTCTTCTCCAGCACCACAGTTCGAAAGCATCAATTCTTCGGCGCTCAGCCTTCCTTATAGTCCAGCTCTCACAGCCATACATTACTACTGGGAAAACCATAGCTTTGATTATACGAACCTTTGTCGGCAAGGTGATGTCTCTGCTTCTTACTATGCTGTCTAGGTGTGCCATAGCTTTCCTCCCAAGGAGCAAGCATCTTTTAATTTCATGGCTACAGTCACCGTCTGCGGTGACCTTGGAGCCCAAGAAAGTAAAATCTGTCACTGCTTCCATTTCTTCCCCTTCCATATGCCAGGAAGTGATGGGGCCAGATGCCATGATCTTCGTTTTTTTAATGTTGAGTTTCAAACCAGCTTTTGCACTCTCCACTTTCACCCTCAACAAGAGGCTCTTTAGATCTTCTTCGCTTTCTGCCATTAGGGTGGTATCATCTGCATATCTGAGGTTGTTGATAATTCTCCCGGCAATCTTAAGTCCGACCTGTGATTCATCCAACCCGGCGTTTCTCATGATGTACTCTTCATATAAATTAAATAAGCAGGGCAACAATATACAGCATTGTCAAACTCCTTTCCCAATTTTGAACCAATCAGTTGTTCCATGTCTGGTTCTTACTGTTGCTTCTTGACCCTCGTACAGGTTTCTCAGGAGACAGGTAAGGTGGTCTGGTACTCCCACCTCTTTTATATCCCATTCTGTCCAAAAGGGCCAGTAGGCAACCTGAATGGGTAAGGAGCCTGAGAATACTTCACTGCTAGGAAGATATTTCAAACTGCAGTTCTGATTGCTCACCACATGGGGCAGTTGCACAGAAAACCAAATATTCCTGGTTCTTCTAGCCCCGACAGCTCCTGACAGGATGGTAGCCATTTGCCATCAAGCATCTCCTTGTTTACCAGAAGTCATCTCATCAGTCAGTGGGCTCAGGGGTGGCTGCTCTTCTCTGCCCCACCTTCATTCCCTGGCCTTTTAAATTCCCTGCATTGGAAAGGCAAATTATACCAACAGGAATTACTCATCATTGTATGTCTGGACAACATTAATGCATTTCTGCAATGCAAGCAGCTCCAATACCTTCCATCTTCAAATTAGTCCACTTTCTTTGAACAGTAATGTCTAGTCATTTTCCTCACTTCTAAACAAACCACCAGTCCAAAACACCAACTTTTCCATCCTAAATAATTATATTTCTGAATCTTACATATCTATATTCCAATGAGAAGAAAGTGTCGTGTCAGAATGTTGCCCAGATTTCCTCAATTTCTGCTGAATTTAAAAATTGGACATAAAATTAGATATCAACATATACATGTTGAGAGTTTTGTCCTATTTTCAGTTGAGAAGATATTTTATTTCAGCTTTAGTATATATGTATAGTTCCTCACCCTTGAAATCCAGCTATCAGTGAATACAAGCACATTATCTCTTGATCTTCTAATCAGCTCATAAGTGCATTAGCTTAGTATGCAAGCCCTTATATAAGGCATTAATTTTCCTTGCACTAGAATTACACGAGTTTTTCTTTATCCAGGACCCTGTATGATTGGGGCAAAAAAGGGATTTGTCCCTTAGGATATAATTACTGGATATCATGCTTTCTGCACAGAGTTTTATATATTTTTCCATTACCTGTGATTTAGTGATACACTGCTACATTATAGTACAACAGCCTATGCCAGCGTTTCCATTATAACCCCTTTTTACAGGTTTATAACTCAGCAGTAAAATGTACTCTTCCAATTTGAAACTTGGCATGTAACATCTCAGTCTGAAAGCTAACTTTCTCCCCCTGAAATTTTTACTTTACAAAAGTAAAGAAGTAAGACTGTGTCTTCATTTCCTCTGTCAAACTACAGAAGTTATTCTTTATAGGAGAAAAATGGGAGTTTACCTTTTTTGCTGAAGTCATTATTATGATCCACTTTATATCTTAGACTGAAAAGTAACTGAAGAAGATTTTCAAATGTAGTTTTGTTTCTCCTGAAATTGTCTATTGTTCTGTGCAGAGATATTGTTTAGTCTTCTCAAGATCTGGGATAGGCAGAAAGTAGATCTCCAGATGATTTGGACTTGAACTTCAAGCATTCCTGAATATTGGCCATGCTAGCAGAGGCTTCTGGGAGTTGAAGTCCAAAATATCTGGAGATCTATCTTCTGCCCACCCTGCACTTAGGAGACATACCTGTGCTCAGCAATAACGTTGTGCAATGTCACAAATCGTGCGTGCTTACAGTGTACCCTCTGTGCACCCAGACTTTTCTGTGGGCTGTCAGGCCCAAATTCAAATAGAGAAGGGTAGGGTCCCTGGGACTCACAAAAATTCCCCATGTTGTCCTGATCCTGTTTTGCCTTATGAAGCTTCTGAAGCTGTAAGATGTAAACAACCACAATTTTGTGATGTTGTGCAATGTCATACATTGTGCTTGTTTACAATTGTAGACCTCATCACAGATGCCAAGTTTCACGATTTTAGCTGAAGAGGTGTCAATTTTTATAAGCAGTAAAATTTCGAGGCTTATAATATCATTTTTGTGACTTACCTTAACTAAAATGGCACTCCCATGCACCTTTAATAATGGTTGTGTATAGTTGGCACATGCTGATTCTGTATGCAAATGATAGCTTGTTAATTATGAAAGGAACATATTGTATGGCATGGGTATAGGTGGTCCTCAACGGATCTTGTCTTTAGAGCAAAAATTTGGACAAGGTTACTTTTAGGTTATACCAGGGGTGCAGAACCTGCTCTAGCTCAAGAGTCAAATTCCATTTCAGAGAGGCTCCTGGGCGCCACATTCCAGTGCTGGGCAGGACCAAAGCAAAAGTGGGAGGGCCCGAAATTACTAAAAAAATACCGGCATATTTTAGCTCTTACTGCCAGTAAGAAGCATCTAAACCTGTTAGAATTAGGCGAAAACTGTCTAAAAGCCAGGAAACCACCAATTGTTCACTGGTTGGGGGGAAAGGGTGGGGCTGGGAAAGGGGGCGTGGCCTTCTAGAGAACCTTCAAGGGTCTGATTTGGCTCCCCAGAGGGTCAGGTTTGGCTTCTGGGCCTGAGATGCTGCATCCTTGCCTTATACCGTGGAAACAGAAAAGGCCCAGAAGCCCTCAGAAGAACCATCTTCCTTTTCCCAGTGAAGCATCCTCTACACATCAGGTTTCTCACTTGACCTCTGGCTGCACATCCACATAAACCATGTAGACAACTATCAAACAATATAAAGCTATCTATATAGCAGGAGCATGTGTTTGCCTTGTATTTTTGTTAATGTTTCAAAGCTTAGTATCTACTTTGAAATGTGCAGCAAAAATCTCTTAGGGAGCAATCCTGTGGCTGCTAGACAGTGGCTAGACGCCATAGGACATCGTGTTATCTGGGAACCAACCTCGGATCCCATCCAGTGTGTCATACAGCAGCCTCCTCCCCCACTCAGCCCTCCCGTGGCTAGACAGCCACAATCAGCTGTCTAGCTGAAAATGCAGGGCAGGAGAAGCATGGAGGGAATGATCCCCTCCGTGCTTCTCCTGCCCTGCTTTGGATAGGCGGTCACCTCCAAGTTCGGAGGTGGCCACCTATCTGAATAGGATTGTGCCCTTAAAGTTGTATTTGAGGTATATTATTTTTATTGCCCCATACCTTCTGTTCAAATAAATGCCAGTAATGTAGCATGAAAGAAATTAAAGCAGCAGCCTCCATCTAATTGGCTCAATTACAAACCTACAAAACATTTGAATGGATATGGTATGCCCCAAAAAGGTAAAGTTAGCAGTCTATTTGGGCTACAATGAATAGACTATTTTCTAGACTAGCCCAGGTAAGTGGTTTGGGGATACATATTTTCTCATTCTCTTAAGTCTGATCAGCAATGTCATCCCCAATATTATTGGCAAATTATTGCGCAGTAACTTTTTCATCTTTCTACAGGTACCAAAGCAGAGCTTCAATGAATCTGTAGCAACAGAACTTTGTGTGACTGGGGTAAGGTTTTGTACTTTATTACAGCAATGGTTTCTAGAACAAAGATTACGTTGAATAATCTTTTCAGATCCTTTCTGATGAAAACATTCAAACATTGTTTTGAGTAGAGGTTTCGTCTTACAGAGCCTGGGAAGGTAAATTCTACACTTCATTCTATATTTCTGTAGTATCAATTCCTATAACTATAGCATCCTCAGACACAGTCCCCCTTAATGATTAATCTATAAACTCTGCCAAAATAGGCAATTTTGCATTTGCCTTTGCTTCTGCCCAAGAGCTGGAACAGAGACAACTGTAGCACAGAGAGTTAGATATGCCCAAGATTTCAGTGGCTTCTTCTGACCTGTGTATTTCATTGCTTCAGCTTATGTCTGATAGGAGCCAGCTGGAATATATATACTCCAGTCTGTGCTATGTAGCAACCATTCCTTGTCTCCCCTTCCTTCAGAGTCACAAGGAGCTTCCTCCTCTCTGCAAGGGACAGGGTGTGAGTAGCATATGGAGGAGTAGTACCCCACTCTATGAAGAAGACGGAGGCAGTGAATAAGGAAATTATGTATGTGAGAGTCGGACTGCTAAGGTGTGTGAATGTGTTCTGGTTGTGTATGTGACTAGATGTGGGGGCAGATGAATTGGATGCCTTTAGCTTTCTGTATGTGGGTGAAGGTGATCCTCCAAACTGTGTTTTATAAGACTATGAACTGCTTCTGGCCCTAGTTGTCCATAACAATTGTTGTCTCTAATGTAGACCTATTCAATTCATTCGGCAGAGTTTTTGTTCATTGTATATTGGTGTGTACATTATGGTCTAGGAGGGTCAGAACCATGCCCAGAATAGCCATTCACTTTCAACCATGTAGCAGAAAGGTAATTACATTTTAATTCTTTGTAGCACATGATTTTGCAGGTCACATGATAATTACCCTTCATCTGTGCAGTGTAATTAGCTGGTAATCTGCAATAACATGCAATCATATGGCTCTTAGGAAGACCCTTAAACACAGCAGATCAGATTTTATGGCTGACAGAATTCTGATCTGGGATAAATGAAATGACAGTTTCTTGAACCATGCGAGGAATAAGATTGAATGCAGCTTCTTCTTCTTATACTCTCTCCTAGAATGTTCAGCCTTCTCCCGTAGGCTAATCTACCTACAGAGATTAGCTGAGTATTCATACCCAGCATTACAGATGTTCCCATTTGGGAAGAAATGGTTCTTTAAAGGTTGGGTCAATCTGCTAATTCTATGGAAACCAAAATAGCTGCCCCAAGTGCCATTTTTCTTGGTAGAAAGGAAGGGAATAAATCTAAATAAATAAATCAAGCAAGCAAGCTATGAATGAATCAAAGCTTTGCAGTATTTAAATATGCAGATATAACCACAGGTCGTAGAGGAGAGGCAACTACATAGCGAGGACTCATGTCAAATCCAAACACCCCCACTTTGGCAGGAGCCAGATGCACGCGCGCAGCAAACATATGAGCTTTTCTTCATTGGGCATAGCCTTTATTGATCAAAAGGGGGTCATAGATTGGACCCTGAAAACTCTACATTATAGACATAAATAACAGGGCCCAGTGCCATCATTGGAATACATGCAAAGTTCAAAACCCAGTCTTTGCATTTCTTATGGCTATGCCCTGTATGCAAGCCACGATATACCCTGATTTCTGACAATGTCTGCCTACAAGGCCTTACTCATTCAGCTTTAGTAAACTGTTTTTTGGGCAATACAGGGTTAAAAATAATACTGTCATTATTTTAAAAAATAATAGTTTTCACAGGGATTTGTTTGCAAACCGATTACAACAGAAAAATGAGGCTCTTTTAAAAATACAATAGGTTTTTAACAGCGCAATCCTATACAAAAGGATGTGTGATTGAGCTCAGTGGGGCTTAGTCCCAGGAAACTGGATATAGGATTGCACAGTCATGTGTTTTTTATGAATAAGCTTGATGTCAATTATGTCCCTTGAATGTAATGTGAGTATTACAAAAAAAGTGTCAGATTAATGCCAAGGCTTCCTTGACCCCTTCAGTCAGGTGAAGCTGCCATGCCTGAGTAGAGAAAGTAGCTTGCAGATAATGTAAGACAGGGCTTGTTGAAGAGGATCTAAATACTAGGCTGTGCTAATGAAAATGTGGTGACCAACGAAAGTGATTGTGTCTTGCAGAATGCAATTGGAAAGGAAAGCGTGGCAGGAGGCTCGACCAGTCACATGTCCTCCGATAATTCATCTACTCTTCCTATAAGCATCAGGCCAAGCACACTTCTCCTGCTGATGGCAATTGCACTCTCATTCTGCTTGTGTCCACGTTCAGCAGAAACTTTGTATCTGCTTTAACAAAAGGACCTGTACAAAGCAAAAAGAAAAAGGAAACCAATCTGTTCCCTATCCTTCTCTGTTGTTGATCTAAAATTACAGTTCTAGGAGTTAAGTTGAGGCACTCCACTAAAAATAGTTCTGGATCGTCGTCGTCATCATCATATTATATTGTTATTATTATTATTATTTCCTTGTTTTTAAAGGAAGCTTCTTGTGATACTTAGGAGCTTTGTGAAATACTTGATACAGTACTACATTCCAAACCCAGAAGGCTTTTGGACATTCAATGTTTTAAAAGAGATGGAATGCCAATTTGCATGTAAACCATCCAGGTTTGATTCTTTTCTTTCTTCCACATTTTTTCTTTCCCTCGCTATTTTAATTCTACCCAAGAAGAAAGAGGTCACATTTCTTATGCTCCTGTTTCTCTCATTTGCAGCACAATCAGCCAGGATGTTCCCCTCTGCAAGACCGTTGTAATGAATGGGATCTGCACAAGAACACTATAGCACTTTTATGCAGCTCCCAGTTATTTCAATGCAGTATGAGGGTGGAGTTACACCCTAACCAGAATCTGGGGAAAAAACTATGGCAAAAGCCAGGGGGTGGATGTATTGTCAGAGTGGATCAAGGTCCTACTGCTTTCCAGCATGTTTGGAGCCCATTCTGGGAACATAGGTGGGCATAGCAAAACATGGGATCCCTGAGCTGCACTAAAGCTGCCCTCTGTGCCTGGATGCCTCTGGCACACTGAAGAGGCAGTGTTATCATTGCTTTCTTGGCACATGAGAGACCTCTGAGCCGATAAAGGAGGCCTTGCATAAAGAACTTCCTGGTAGATTTCAGCATTGATTTTTTAAAATTATTGTTATTTTCAAATTAAACATATTTTGAAGTAATAAAGAAGCAGGCTGTTGACACATGATGAATGTCTTCCTGGAGAGTAAGTTTTATGAAATGTCTTTATGGTTCTAGTTGGCTACCAATGTTTTAATGTTTTAGCATTCTCTTCCATGTTTATATATGTAATTAAGTGGTTTTGCAGTCCTTGCTGAGAAGCCATTGTAAGTTATATACCAGTATAATGCACATATTTTCTTCAAATTTTCTGCAGAAATAGAGAGTGATGTTAAACTTTCTAACACTACTTTTATTTTTCTGATTATGATCATTTAGCCTTAACAAGGGGTAAAATAATAATCCTACATTAACAAGAAACAACCGTTGTGAATATTCAGTTACCTAAAATTATTTTATCTTTCTGAGGATATATTTAAAAAAAAATAGAAACTTGCTTTTGTTAAAACATTTCAACTATATAATTGTTGGTCTTCTTTATTGTAATTATACAGTTTAGTTATTTTACTGTTGGTTGAATAAAAATGACCTGAATCTTAATTACTTTAAAGAAACACCATTATTTGGTTATGTTTACTGCAGTGAAAGAGGTACGGTATAAAGCTTTGCTCGATATTAATTCCTTGCCCCAATACCGGAAACCATAAGCACAGCAGAAGGCTGCAATATGCTGCTATATTTGCAGAAATACTACCTTGCATCCAACTAGAGATGTGCATCCTGCCATCCCACATAGAGTACCATACTATTCTGCTAGATAGGGAGTTTCCAATCAGCTGATTTTTGCACATGCCCAGTATATTTCATATACTTGGGGTAACCAGTTTATCCTCTGAACTTAAGGTTTTGAGCAGAGTGAAAAGAGAGTGTGAAATAGAGTAAGGAAACAATCCTATGCTCTCGGTGGAACACGCCATTCCTTCCTTTGCATTGTGTGCTCTTGCCAACAGGGTGGAAATCCAGAGGGAGGTGGGGATTACAGTATTTTTCTATGGACAGATGAAAAATCATTCCTTCCCATTGCTAGCAATGGGAGGGCAACATTGATATGCATGTGTGTCTAAATGTTTCCTGGAGACAGAGGTGTAGTCGGGAGCTGGGAAGGCTCACAATCCCTCGGATCTTCAGCTGCTTCCCTCCCCATCTACTGGCATGCTCCTGAAATGCCCATTTCCCCTCCTCTGCAAGGTCAGAGACGAAGCCACCATGGGAACTTCCACAGGGGCTGGGGGGAGCCAAAATAAGGGCTCAGACGTTAAGTTCTATTGCCTCAGAGGGGGTTTACCACACAGCCCTATAACTCCTGGGACTATATCTGGGAATACAGGATTGCTCTCTTAAACAAGAAGTCCTTGTGTCACTAAAATCATCTTACACTGGAATAAGCTGCTAGAGACTACTGAACTTGGAATATGTCCTCTTAAACTAGATAGAACCACTGATCCTACAAACAGTATTACTGAGTCAGTGAGTACATCACTGTCTAAATCCATGTCACACTATAGCTTGGTCCAGATGTTCTCAAACACTCCACAGAGAGCATCCCTAGACATGCACCATGTGAAGGAAATAACTCATGACTGATTATGGTTTTACTAATGAATACCAGTTCCCAGTTGCAATGTATGTGAGTATGTCATTCTATCTTTTTTTTTTACTTGCCATGCTCATGTGCATTGCTGCTGGGAAGTGCCACCTATTGGTGTGGTTGTATCTTGTATCCAGTTAGGTTGCTTCATGTAGAGTGTGTTAGAACATCTGAACTAGATGTAGTGCAACAGGGTGAATTAGTTCTACTGTGTTGGCAACAGCCACTTTCTCCCAACATTGGCTGGGTTCACACAACATGACAACCCACACTCAAAGTTCAGTATAACTTGAGTGTGGGATGTTGTTGAACCATGGGTTGTTGTGTCGTGTGAACCCAGCTGCGCTAACAAACCATGGTTTGTTAACCATGAATAATCCATAATTCATAACCCAACAACAAACCATGGATTCTCTTTGGGAGTTGTTTGTGGTTAACAAACCACAGTTTGTTAGTGTGGCTGGGTTCACACAACACAACAACCCACATTTCAACCACAGCCCATGGTTCAGTGAGAAGGCGCACTTGGGTATAGATTACTGTGTAGTGTGAACCTAGCCCTTAGCTTGGCCTAGAAATCAATGGAAAGGGACCACAATTCATGTGAGATAGTTACAGGATTGGAATGACTCACCTAAGTACCATTATAAAATGGTTTCAACTACGATAGAGGGAGCTACTTTAGTGGAACCCAGTATAGCAATATTATATACTGTTAGCTATTTTTAATTTGACTTCAGCCATAGGCAGGACTAGATTTGGTTTGCACAGAGTGACTTAGTGTATGACAATGGAAGCCAATCAGTGCCACTGTCACAATAACACATTTACAATTAGGATGACTTTGGTATACTCAAGAAGGCTTGTCATTGAATGATATAATTTGAATTGTAGAGTAATAATAGTCGCGGAGCAAACTACCCAGTTTCATTCTTTTTAGCTCACATTAGTAGTTTGCTCACAGCTCATGGGCCCGCTGCCATGAGAGAAGGTCTGCAAAAGCAGAGCATGCATGATTTACTTTAAAGGGTTTTGTTTGCTATTATGCCCTTGTACTTGATTCAAGTCATTTTGATCTTCATTCATTGACACTGACTGTTTATGAAAGACCATGAGGATTTTGTTCAGTGTCTAAAAGGAATTATTGAAAGCGTCACATGTCATCAGAGAGGCAGCACTTGTCCTAAGGACTGTCTTTATATTGAACTCAGTGGCTTGGTGGCACTTAAAGTAAAGGCGTAGTGGCTACACGATCAACAATGATTAGCTTTTAATTACATTGAAATTGGGAGACAGCTGCAGAAGACAAGGAGGTTGCTATTTTAAATTTAGTTTGTCACATTCCTCAAAAAAATACATGCATGTCAGGCTGTAGTTGAACTTCCAGATTTCCAGGAGTTTGCAATAACTACAATTCTGTGCCTCAGGCCCATTAGGATTATGCAGAGGTTTGCATCCTAACAACTATATTATTATGTGTATGGACTGACTGGTGATTTGGCGTTCTTGTTCTGGTTGACAAAGTGCTCCATACAAACAGGTGAAACACCATTGTCTTCAGTGCTGAGTTTACACACATGGTCTTCTTATCCACTTGAGTGATCAAATGAGTGAGCCCTTGCTTACACAGGGCTTCACATGACTATTAGAGTCCCAAAGAGTTTTGAGTTGGGGCCTCTATGTTTTTCAAGCAGTGTAGAATATATGACTAATTCTGGTTCTATCCTGTAAGTATTCTGGAATAATTTCAGTTCCATTAAGCAGAATAAATTATATATGATTATTTCTTTTCCACTCAGACTTCCACACAAAGGTTCTGGATCAGTTTCTGCAGGCACAAAAGACTGCTACATGCAGCCTAGGAATTCATGTTGACTAATGTGACTGGGTTCGGCCATGATGGTCTCTCTATTTGAATCCATACAATCCCCACCCCCTCTTTGTTCCCAACAAGCAGTTAGTTCAGTCAAATGTAGCAGTGCAGATCACAAAGTTGGCAGGCTTGATCTTTCATACAATAGCAAGTGTGCATCTGCTCTTGGACTCACTGAAACTTTGAATCTGAGCCAATATCCACACTAATTATTGTAACCCTGATGCAGTGTTATTCAGAACTAAGGCTATAGATCTCTTATGATGTAACAACAACTTTAATTGGTTTCTGTTTGCAAAAGGAAAGAAATGCCTTCAGTAACAATCCCCTGAATACTGAAATAAATGATACAATTCAGAAATAGTGCCTTCTATGCTAATCCAAAGGAGGAAGCAGCATTTCATTTTTTTTCTGTACTAAAACGTACAGATTTTTAATTTGAAAGTAATTGTGTGATCTTATGCATGTCTACTCAGAAGGAAGTCCCATTAAGTTCAATGGGTCATATTCCTAGGTAAGTGGTACAGGATTGAACTCAAAGGGGGGTTACTTTTCAGTAGACAGGATTGCTCTGTAAATTGCTTATTAAACAAACCAGAACCAAAAAAAAAAAAAATGGGCTGGGTATTTAATGAGATTTTTGCCAGTATCACTGGATAAATACAGAGATTTTTTTTAAAAAAATTAGTTGACTACAGCACTGACAAGGTCAATTTAGCATGGTGACCTTGTCAACATAGTCATTAGCTGGAGGCACTTTCTTCTATCCTTATTGCACGCACTTAGTGCCAAGCAAACAAAATAAAATTTGATTTTCTGTCCTTAAGTTCTCACAGTGCAATGCTCCCCGCCCCCTAATGTTGGTTTCTGGAGGGGTTAGAATCTTGTACTTTCATTGGTGGTGGGGCGGAGGGGCTTGTGCCATGGCAGAGGTTCTTGGGGGGGAGGGGGTTGTGCCATGGCAGAGGGTCCTGGTTTGCCTGGGGAAAGCTCTGCCAGTGGAAAGTTACTGCCAGCAGTTCTACCTCCAGCAATAGCAAACGTTAGGCCCCTAAGTTGCATGTTTCGGGGCAGGGATGGATTTTAGCTACCTTTCGCTCCATTTCTCTTCAGTCCCCTCACCTATGGTGACCTACAGATGTAACTACGGATTTTGTTAAATCTGCCCTGTCTGTGTTCCATGGATTGTCAGGTGTCTTCCATTCCATCATCTCCTCATTGACAAAATTGGATTTTATTTTTCTTTTAGGGATGTATGAGAATTTCATTCCACTTGTGCTAACAAGCATTAGCACTAATATGCACTTGTGCTAATGAGCATTATCGCAAATCCCCCCCCCAAGTAAAAAAAACTGGTCCACAAGTCTGCAGAATCCATGCAGAAAAAGCCAGTCCGCTGAGGAATCCGCAGGTGAGATTCATAGAAATTTGAACTTATTTGAACCAATTGTTGATTTCTCTGACATCCCTAGTATGTGAGAGAAACTAGAACAAAAACAAAAAAACCCACCCTGCTCAGCCAGGGAATAAAAGAGAATCTCCCCAACGCCATCTTCCGCCCTGGCCAGCATGTGCCAGAAGGGCTGTTCCACCCACCACCCACTCCACTGAGGATTGCTTTTCCTGTGGGTATACCTGCTATGCATACAATATGGTTACTACACAGAGTCACTTAGGGTTGCAAACACCTCCCTGTGGTGGTTATGATGACCTAGACTTGTATCTGTCTAAAATGATGTTAAGAAGAGGTGAGCCAAAATATTCTTTTTAGTTTTATTTTCACTTTTATTATTGTCAATAATAAATTGACAATTTATTATTGACCATTTTTCAGTGTGATTTAGACTAACCCCTTGACACTTAATCTATTTTTGATCCAAGTCCTGGACACTAGAAGAAGTATGCAGAAATCCCTAAAACCTAGTTTTCTTTTCTTTTTAAGAGAACCTCACTTTTAATTAATTTTTCAGGAAAAGGATATTGCATAAGTAAAAATATAAAATGGAAAACTCATGAATTTACTTTCACAGCCCTTATCCTGGTTGCTCACTCTTTCAAATTATAAAAATTAAAGAATTGCTAATGAAAAACAGGTTCATTCAAGGAAATTAATGCAAGCAAATGACTTATCCCAACTCAATAGTTTAGGTTCTACTGGATTCCAGTTTTTCATAAAGTAATCTACCGTCTGTCTCCCTTGTTGACTTTGGATTTGCTATATGAGTTTGTCCATGATTTGCAGATCCTTAATGTTTTGCATTCATTCTATTTCTGTAGGCAGGTCAGGACCATCCCCTCATTGGCTTGCAGCTAAACATGCTATCATCAGAATATTGTGAATCACTTTTTATAGGAACAGCTTTTCCTGTCATTAATATATCCCAGCAGCATCATTAGTGGTTTATAAATATGCTCATATTCAGTCATTTTTACAAGGTTGGTATGACCCATTTCCCAGAATTGTTGCACCTGGGTGTAGTTCAAACATATATGTAAATAAAACTTCTTTTCAAGTTGTCCCATTTAGCAAAATCCATCTTCCAAGACAGGCTAGATATTAAGGCTCCAAGGAAATAACTGCTCAATCCACAGCTTTGAAACCAGAGTCTTGTGCCGTCCCAGAGCTTTTCTGACCGAGGATGCTGCCAGACCTGACTGAGCATTAAAAAATTATCTGTAAGCCCTCTGTTCAGCCTATACAACTGTAGGCAGGGCAAGGCTGCTATGCCTAAAATGGGCTGCGGAGAGCTTATGGAGTATTAGAAACCCTTTCCGCAGCCCATTTTAGGCATAGCAGCTTTGCCCTGCCTACAGTTGTATAGGCTGAATAGAGGGCTTACATACATTTTTTAAAGCCTAAGCTTTACCTCAGTTGGATCAAAGAGCTTCTCTATATTTGATCAGACAACTGTTCCTATGCTTTTCACTCAAGTCCTGATTATACCAGCTTCTACCTCCTTTCCAACAGAGCCTTATCATTTTGCAGCCTCTCTATCGTTGGAGTTTTAAGAATCCTGTAGTACAATCCTAGCCATGTCTACTCAGAAGTCCCATTGAGTGCAATGGAACTTACAGGTTAGTGTATATATAGGATTGTAGCCTTACTCATATAAACTTTCATTATTCTAGTGATACATTTGAGGTGATTTCAGTATTTCTTAGTAAGTCGTCCTGAAAACTCAGTTGTGTTACATGGTGAGATGTAAATGTTAAAAGGTAAGCAAGAAAGCAGTTTGAGGAGTTTGGCCACAAAGGGGCAAAGACCCTCCCCCTAGCCAGGGAAAGAGATCAAAATGAAACTGTATAATTATTTTTACACTATGATACTAAACCATATATTTAGATGTAAGAGTAGCTTCAGACACACTAAACAAATGAGGGAAATAAGTGTTGATCCATAACTGTATTTTTTAAAATGATGAAAATATGTACTTTGCAATACTTTTTGCAGGCTGAAGTTCCAAACAGCAATTACATAGGTTCTATAAAATATTAACACTTCTATGAGCCATCCTTTTGGGAAACAATGCAACAATTTAAAGTATGTTCCATTTCCATGGAGAATTTGTCCCAAGACTGTGACATATTAGAGGAATGTTTGGAAAAATACTCTTCGGTTGTGGACAGAGAAAGAGATACAGCATGCTTATAATAAATACAAACCTGGCCAAACAACACTTTACCTTTGCTGTGTAGTTCTGCCCTTGAATGCAGGGGGGTGGGGGTGGGGTTTACAAATTGCCGTGGCTGGCCCTGATCCAGATCAGGGATGGTAAGAGGCTTTAACCCTTTGCCCCACAGCAGTCCAGATCTGGATAAGGGACCCTATGCTGGCACTTTGTTTAAAAAACACACAATACAACTCTGCCCTCAAGGTCAGAACTGTGCAACAAAGGTTGTTTGGCAGGTGTTCTGTGTTTTATTGTTTTGTAATTTGTGCTTTTCCTCTCCCTAATTAACATTTCTCAGATAGGGTTGGGAGGATGCTTGGGAACAACAATTCAAATCCCATGAAAAGCTCATTTCCCAAGCAGATGGATATTGAATTAAAAGATAGAGGTCCAGAGGTAGGTTTTGAAAAGGGAAAACCCAATGGAACGTAATCAGGAAAACTGATGCTGTAGGAAGCCATTCAGTGTTGTCATATGAGCCAGGAATCAGGGTTTCATCAGTGCCTGGCCTGCCCACTGCTAGTATGATGAGGAGTTTTGTGGGAGGATTGGTAAGCTAGGTAACAGTGGATAGTGGAATATGTGGCTAGTATTCCCCCCCACCCACCATCTGTATCTGTATTCTGCCCTCCTCCCAGTGATCCTTGTTAACAACAAACCTCTGGAAAACATCCCTTTTTGAAATGAATAATCAAGATTGGGTGAGTCAATTCTCCCCCTTTGCTTGCACACACAGAGGTCCCCAGTCATTTCAAAGGAGGCCAGTGATCCATGTGTAAAAATCAGGATTGGTTTCATCTTCTATAACAGGTAGGGGAGCAGTAGCACCTTGAACAGGAGAGCACCTGACTCCAACAGACCACCAATTCCCGCAGAAATTATTCTTAAAAAGATAGCATGAAAGATATTACGCTGGCAGTTGATTTTCCTCCTATTACTGATGGAAAGCAAACAGTTCAGGTTCATTGGGAATGTCAAAATGCACATTCTCCTCCTTCCCCTTTGAATGGCTCTCTCTTTCAGAGCATTTATTTACTTCTGAATGCTCTGAATAAAATATTATGGCAAACAGCCTTAAACTAGCTGCCTCCTGAGATACCTGGAGGCTAAGGTTCCCAGCAGTCATTATCTGCTCTCCTGCATTATATATTTCTCAGATTCCAGACAATGTATGCTAACCCTCCACTTTCCACAACATCACCTCAAATAGATTTGCTTGTGATGAACTTGGCAGAAAATTAATCCAGTTGACTGTGAAGGATTTCTCATCTTCAAATATTTGCTTTCGCTTACCAGCTCACTTCCTCCTATGACATTTCAATTAGCAGCCACTCAGATACTCTCTGACTTTGGAAGGTCATTTTAGTTTTGCTCCTCTTACTACATTTTCCCTCTCAAGAGTCACTTTGGCGCCCCCCCCCCCGCTTATTTTCTTTTTTCTCTTTTTTTGCAATGGAAATTTGATCTTGATCAAGCCTATCAACATCTTAATTAAATTCTTTCTGATCAAGGACCTTGCTTTGTTTTCCTGGAAATAAGAGAGCTAGTCATTTACAGCTTTCCTTTATCCTTCTTGCTTATCACCTGAACTCAAATTTTGGTCTTATAATGGGAGATGTGATTGCCTATCACAATACTTAGCAACAGACCTCCAAGTCATGGTCTTCTGGATAATATGGACTGTAATCTGTCCTTTCCTACATGTCAGTAATGAGATTCACCCCTACCTGACCATTAAACAACCAATCTGTACTTTGGAAGACTATTGTCCAATGCAGTATGCATCCAGAAAACCTAGTATATGCCACCACCCTCTGTTTCCTTCTCCACTACAGCCCAGTAGTTGTAGGTCTTCTACATCTTTTCATTCAACATCCTTTAATAGTATTTGGAGATAGATAGATAGATATATAGATATATATATATATATATATATGCATATGCTGCCCCTTGGTTGGAATGACATATGCTTTGCTCTGCCCATGTTTAAGTGTCTGGTTTGGTTTGGTTTGGTTTGGTTTGGGGGTATTTTTTGTCTAACGTTTATTAGTTATGAGAAGAATAATATGTGTACTGGTAACATCTTCGAAGAGGGATGATGGATAAAAGCAAGAATGTGGGATGTCAAATGAGATTAAAATTGGCACTAGTTGGAGGAAGGGGCAATCTTCGAAGAGGTTTTCAATTTTCAAACAGCAAATTATTGATTGATGGGTCTTCTGTGTGAATGAGTATCTTTGGGTAGAAAGGTGTCCAATGTATTTCTTAGAACAGTATACTTACAACTCATTCCTTTACTTGCTGTTTGTCTTGTACTCTGGGACTTACAAGCCAAGGTGGCTATTAGGCAAACAGATCATTGCATATATACCTCTGCTCCATTAGTCAGGATTCTTGACACTTAGTAACAAATTCACTCTGTAGTTCCCCACTTTTGTCATTTGTTTCTCTCAGAATAGGCCTTGAGTATCTGTCCTTGTCCAGTTGCTTAAAACCCACCCCCTTCATCCTAAATTGCCCTTCGGTTCTGCCTGTTCTACTGGTTCCGTATTATACATGCAGATAATACTGTTCATGTTTGTGGATTACATATCAAATAAGATCATCATTGCTTTGTATTGTGTTTAGTTAAAACTATGCAACTGATAATTAAAAATGCAAATACATTCTTGGAAATGTGGCTGAATAGATGCTTTAAAGAGGAACAAAGAGTTTATGGCGGGGTGGGGGAAGCAATTACTTTTGAAATTTTCCAAACGCTGTTCCTGTTTGGCCAAGGTTTTCCTCCCTAAAGGTCTCTCTGACCATTTAGCTATAGCAGCTGCAACTTCTGTCTCTTTTCCTCTGCCAGGTGCCAATAGAGGAGTTCTGTCATGCAGCCACTTGGAGTTAATTACTGACTCAATACAGCAGCCAAGTTTGAGACCAGTCTGGATGAGATTTTTTTTCTCCGTTTTGCCTTCGCTTAATACCTCTAAATACCTGCATCTCCTCTTCTTTCGTTACTGTTTCCTAATCTCCTAGTCAGGGAATTTCCTATAGCTTGTTGGAAAATTGTGTCATGTATTTAAGTATGATTGGTTTTCTTAAAATCACTCCCACCAGAGTACCAGTCCAATCTACCTTCTTTACGATGGGCCTATCTTATTAAACGCCACAGGCCTCTCTTGCAATATCCTGAGTGCCCTCAGCTCCTATGGATGCTAGTAGAGAGGATGAGGAAATACAGCAGCCCACAAAGCCAAACTATGTTTGGCCCTAGGGGAACTTCGAAAACAGATAGCAGAGTTGATGTGGTAGGTTAACAGTGTTCATGAGAGATGTAATTGCACTCCAAGATCAAGTTTGTTGGCTTGGTTAGTAGTTTTGAAAAAGAATGCTAAAAAGAAGATGACTGCAAGCCAGTGCATAGCTCCACATTCTTAAGCCCACTGAAGTCAGCATGCCCAGTGATGCCATCAGGGCAGACGTCTGGGGCAGGGCTCCACTCAGGAGAATGAATAGGAAAGCCCCTAAATATTGTGGGATGGCTTACATGATTGTGAAGTAAGTGAAACGATACACATTACCATTTAACTAACCCACCACAGGGCCATTAAATCCAGAGTTTAAAATTACCTAACTGCACTATTGAGCATGCCTAATTCTGTGTCCTAATGTGGCCAAAATGCAAATTTCTATAAATGAGCAATCCTATGCATGCTTACCTGAGAGTAAACTCCATTGTACATGGTAGGACTTACTTCTGCGTAAGCATGCATTGGGTTTGCTGGAAATATACTCAAATGAAAGAGGAATCACTTCAAAGATGTGTTACATGAACAATACATAGGCAAAGTTTTGAAATACATATCTTAAGCTGAGATATGCACAGGTCTTGTGTCTGGCATGCTCCTTCCTTGCCCTGTTCCTTCCCTTCATGGCATACTGTGATTTATGATATCCTGGTTTAATTAACCATAGTTTCCTGTTACATCTGAACCAGGAAACTATGGTTTGCTAGGTTTGGAACAAATCAGGTTCTGAAATCATGGTTTGAAATCGGTTTCAGGTTCTGGTTTGTTCTGGTAACTACAATTTCCTCATATGGATGTGGAAAAAAGCAATGGTTAATGAATCCAGAAAATCTTCAGTCAACATGCACCAGGAAGAAGCAGCATGAGGACAGATCACGTGGAAACAAAGGCTGCGCAAAATTCAATAAGCTGCAATCTGTATGTCTGAACAGAGCCATCGGCAATGATGGTCATCTTCCTAATATGTCTGTTTTAGCAATAACTCTTTTATTATGTTTGATATGAGTTTCAGGATCTTTCCTTCACACAAGCAGGACTGTGGTGGAGCAAATATTGCTTGGCAAGGATTGTAACTGGGAGCTCGCTTCTTTAATTTCCATCTAATAGCAGTAAATCAAGTCCCTTAGCCTATGATCTGTTTATAAAACATTGTGCGTTAGTGGAATATATGGTGAAAAAGACTTCATTTTGAACCAGTTATTGAAACTGAATGAGCAGTTGCTTTTCAAAGCTAAATATCAACTTCTAATTGTAAAGTATCACTAATTCGGAACACATTTAATAGGAGATAATTTTCATTGACATGCTTAAGTATATGTATTTAGAACTGAGGAGTCAAAGGGATGATACTTGTTACCAGTTCTCATGCTAAAACAACCCAAACTGCACTTTAAATATGTTGACCTTGTGAGGAAAGCTGTTGAAAAGGAAACACAGGCAAAAGAGAAGAGGTTCTGTACATAGATTGCTATCTTGAATGTAGGTGCATAATGATGTAAATAAGAGGGAGGAAATGCATCTAGTACCCAGATGCTCAATGCTTTCAGCTTTGACTACTGATACCCTGGTTCTGATTCTAGATGCCCTATTTCCATGATCCAACAAGTTACCAAAATAGAGAATGCTGACTATTTTATCTTCATATGCAGTAATGTGCACACAGTCTGTCACTGCACATGAAGTTCTCTGGGTTAGAATTGGGATCTGAGATCCCTTGAAGCAGTTTCTCTTTTTGCAAGTCTTGTCCCAGTTTGTTTTTAGAGCAAGGTAATATAATGGTTGACTATCACATTTGTCTTTCCAACGAAGAGCCTTAAGTTGATGAACACCTACACACTCCGAAACCTGGGGAATTTTAGTAGAAAGGGCCAAAAGGCCATGCAGTTTAGCCTCTCTCACAATACAGGATGATCTACATATTGACACTTCAAAGATCATCACCCATAGTCCAGACCACATCATGCCATGAGCAGTGAGCACCAAGAGGAAGGTTTTTATGCCTATGAATTATTTTAAATAGCATGTTTCACATACACAAAGAGTCCTTCAGATAACCTGATTCATCAGGGTAGAACACTGCAATATTTAAAGGCGGATTAATTTACTAAGGGAGAAATCCTATGTGGATCAACGGTCGCCTCCGTCCCTGGGGGCGACCGCCTATCCAGTGCAGGGCAGGAGGAGTGGTGAGGAGCGGATCTCCTCCTCACTCCCCCCACCCTGCTTTCGTGGCTAGACAGCTAGACAATTTTGGCTGTCTAGCTGTGGGACCTTGGAACGTGGGAAGCAGCGGCTGGATGACACATAGCATGTGTCGTACCGGCATTTCCAACCTCCACGCCCGGCCTGCCCCCAGGAACACCCTATTTTCACCAATCTGCGCTGCTCTTACGAGCACAGGGCTGATTCGCACTGCCTACGAGGCAGCACGGGATGGGGTGGGGGTCAGTTTTCTGTGAACTGACCTATCGTTTCTATGGCCATCTAGCTGCTGATTAGCAGCCATAGGATTGTGCCCTTAGTGAGGTTAAATTTCCAGATAGAAAACTAAGAGAAAATGGATGAGTTTCTATACTTTTGTTTATTTTAAAGTTAATTGCAAAATTTTGGAACTTGAAACTATATACAGCATTGTAAAAAAGGTCCCATTTTTCAACCAACCTTCATTTCTTTTCATTGTGGTTATAGTTTTCAGTGTTTGAGGAGTGGACAAAAGCCAGTGAGCTACTGAATGTGGTAAGAATCCAGATGGTATATGAATGTTACTGTTCTTCTCAATGGCTCAAAATTCTGATCTGCTCCCTAGGTTTTACCATTTCACATTCGTAAGCAGCATTTCTGTGAAGCAAGGGACTCGAATGGATTTTGTGAATTGGTGCTACTCTCTTGTTAGGCTGAGATGTCACTCTAATGACTTCTGTGCTGTAAGGTTTCCTCTTTACCAGACCTACTACACTTACACAAGTAAGACAAAAGCACCTACATCCAAACAGAACACCAAAATAGCTACAGAGATTTGCTTGAAGGTTTGAGGGTGGCCTGGCTTTGCCTAATGGGATTTCTATGAAGCTATATGTCTCGTCATTTAATATTGAAAATGATTAATGGCAATTAATCCTGCTCATGCTGGGAAAAGCTGCCTGAATGTTCCTTTTACCCAGGAATATGTCAGCGTTGGTGTTATTTTTGCATAATTCAGGTTGTCAAGAACTGCAGCAGATGGGAAACAGAATGCAAAGTTTGGATTAAATTATTTTATATTCTATTGCTATAGGGATTATTTGGGGTCGGGATTGAAATAAATGATAACATTTCATAGGTAGAATGTTAAAATACACTGTGAATGAACTGCATAATTTGACAGCATCTTCTTCCCAGGTTTGGTTTAAAGACAAGTTGTCTACCTTAGTTTCCATTTGGAGGCTATTCTCATTACAAAATATTCACTTTGCTCTCTTATGTAAATGATAAATATGCGATCCTATAGATTTTCTGTACCTTCCTTCCTCCACCCCTCCAGCAGTTTATGATGTGTCGGATCATCTCAGTCATGCTGCCAGGTACATTGTTGTTAAAGGAACAAATGCTTTTATTGACTGTTCCCGTTGACGTTGACTTAGACTTGAACTAAGGACACTGTTCTTTGAACTGTCCAGACTTGGAAGTGATTCTGTGATGTTTGTTTTTCTTTTCCTATTGGCATAATGCTCGCACATTTCAAAAAAATGTACATATCTGAAATAAGAAAAAACCACCAAATAAACATTGTCTCTCTTTTTTAATTAAAAAATAAAGAAATAATCTGGCTTTGTCTTGTTGTTTGTTTTTCACAACTTCACATGACGATTACA
Organism: Heloderma suspectum; assembly: GCF_057233095.1. Classification (NCBI taxonomy): domain Eukaryota; kingdom Metazoa; phylum Chordata; class Lepidosauria; order Squamata; family Helodermatidae; genus Heloderma; species Heloderma suspectum. Next base: position 247,036,811 of record NC_139460.1, read on the forward strand.
AATGTGCTGACTAACTAAAAAGATAATGGGAAGAAACTGTTAAAGAACTTTGTATTGCTCTTCTTTTGCATCGGATTGCTGATTATGGCCTGGGTAGTAGATAGGTTGCCCTTTGAAGCAATCTCACAGAAACTGGCACTGTGCAACTGGACAGGGCGTCATACACATAAAGAATGAGCAATGGATGTCAGATGGAAATGTTTATGTGAACAGAATGGCACCAGCCATCTGCCCATAGTTTCTTCATTGCTTTCAAAATCTACAGGACAGAAACAGCAGGTAATGTGATTTTTTAACACAAAACAGTGGAAATAGAGGGTTGCTTAGGGGATACCCATGACTCAAAGCTCTGAAGAAATGCTAACCTTTTAAGCTGATGTAAATAAAAGGCTTTGGCACTGTTTTAGGGTGCAATCCAATGAATACTGTGAGTAAGGCTGCAATTCTATGTATGTACACTTACTTGGGAGTAAGCTACATTGAATATAGTGGGTGTTACTTCTGAACAAACACGTATAACATTGTGTTGCACATCTCAGTGATTTCAGCGGTGCTAAGCCACAACAATAAGACTGAAGTCACTGGAAAATTTTCATGGATTTGCATTGTTTTGGATTGCACCTTCCATTATGGCATTCCAGAGTGAACTGCATAATCCAGGAATTCAGCAAAAGTAGGAGGCACAATTTCTGTGAAAGTTAAAAAGAAAAACTTGAAGCAGCCTGATATTATGAACACTTAGTCAGGAGTAAGCCCCATAGAACTCAATGAATTGTGCGTTTGCTCTGTGTGTGTAGTGTTCGTTTGTTTTTTAAAGCCAAATGTTTGGCAAAGTTCTGTAAAATCTTTTCAAGTAATAGTTTATGATTAGATCACTGGCACTGATTGTGGCATGGGGGGAGAATAAATACAATAAAACTGGTAGGTTTAGTTAGAAAACTGATCATAAATACCAAAGACCCTAGTGAGAAACAGATTATCTTTAGAAGTGCCACAGGAATCATTGCTGCTTTTCTTACAATAGACTAATGTGACTACACCTCTGGAATTTGACCATAAATATGCAGTCTTTATACACTCAAAATCCACTTCAGTATCACTATTGATTGAGGTTAGATGATATTATGCCTTTCGTACATTTTAAAATTCAGGAAGGGCAAATGCCTCTTACATTCACAGAATAGACCAATGTGTTGCCTTTATTGCTTGCATAGAACTTTCCTAATGGACTCAGAAAAGGTAGACAGGGACTGTTGAAGTCAACATAAGCTAACAATAAAGGCCTGGGGTTGGATCCAGATTTAGGCAGCTGCAACGGGGTTGGTGGATGTGCCTCAGGGCTGGCCCTGCCATGAGGCAGAATGAAGCGGCTGCTTCAGGCAGCAGCTGCTGTGGGGTGGAGAGCAGTTAGTCAGAGGACAGAGCTGTGCATGCTAAACAGCCTGTTCTGAGCCACCTGGGCTAGCTTGCTCTCCTCAGGTGCGGTGGAGGACACTCCCACCAAAAATGTTGATCCAAGATTCAACTACCACTCTAGTTGACACTGCCTGTGGAATGGGAGGACGCCATTTTATTTTTACTTCAGGCAGGTGGTAATATCTTCCTCAATGTAAATTTTGCCTTTCGTTAAAGGAAACTAGAAAATAATTAATTGGTGGATTTGAAGTATCAATTTTTACCATTTTTATAAGCAATGAAAACCTAATAAGGATCTATTCTTTCATTACAGCTAGGTCTAATGGGCTGGACCCAAATTTAAGCATATGCTACTGGGCTGGTGGAAGTGGAATTCCCTGTCCTGTCCAGACTAGGGATGTCAGAGAATTCCGCCATGGATCTCAGTGAGGCTGAATGCCAGTGCATTCGGCCCCCCGAAATCAGTGGCAGAATGAAGCCCCTCGCCCCCCCACCCTGCGAAATGGGCCCGGATCGGAGCACCTACCTGCTGCTGTCGGCGCTGCATTGCGAATGGCGGCCGTGTCTGCGGCCGCCATTCGCTTCTTCCATATAGCCGTGATAAGCTACGTAAATACTTGCGTAGCTTATCACGGCTAATGCAGGGATGCCATTTCCTATCACGGCAAAATCAAGGGAATGCAAATGGCGGTGGCTATGGCGGCCGCCATTTGCATTCCCTTTTTTTTGCTGTGTGATAGGCTACGTAAATATTTACGTAGATTACGACAAAAGAGGGGTGCAAATGGCATAGCAGCCGCCATTTGCGTTCTTTTTTTTTTTTTGCCGTAATAGGCTACGTAAATATTTACATAGCCTATTACGGCAAAATACAGGGACGCAAATGGCGGCGGCTACGGCAGCCACCATTTGTGTCCCTGCAGGCTGCCCAGCGGCCGGATGTCCGGCTGCGGGCGGTCCCGGCCAGTGGCTCCGCAGAATGTCCACGGAGCAGAGCAGGCCGGAGAGAATTTCGGGGGGAGGGACGGAGCGCCTCCCCCCCCCCGCAAATGTCACCCTTCGAAAAGGTAAGTGCCTTTCATACATCCCTACTCCAGACCCTTGAAAAAGCTATACAGAGGGTCAGGGGACTCTGCTGAATCAGATCAGCTGTGGTGCAGGAGGAAAGGAAGATCACTGAAAATCAGGCAGAGGCACCTTCCATGAGTGGATCCTTTCCATCAACAGAAGGCAAATAGTAGGTCAAACCCCTGTTTTTTATGTCTTCATTTAGCAATTATGGTAACTGCTATGTCACAGGATTTTTATATTTAGAAAAAAGCATATATTACAGTCCATTTCAGAATGCTGGGCCAGATCTACACCATGTGTCATATAATTACGGCCCCATCATGGTAACGCTATATCCCTCTTGCGCATTTATACCTCATAGGATGCACAATGACATTTGTTGCGGTGCTTTGGATAATGTGGAATAAAAAGCAAGAAATAACACTACAAAAGCAGGAAATCGAATGTGTCATGTGCCCCAGCCATTATCACTGCACTTCAGTACCGCTATAAAGTAGTTGCATAGATCTAGCCCAGGTGAAGATTGCAAGACTGAATGCTGTCTCGCATCCAAAACGGAGAGAGTGACCACAGCTTAGTGGCAGAGCACCAGCTTTGCACGCAGAAGGTTGCAAGTCCAATCCCCAGCACCTCAAATCAAACGCATTAGTAGCAGCTGATGAGGAAGACCTCTGCTGGATATGCTGGAGAACTGCCAGTCAGGGTAAATGATACCTGGGCCTGGCTAGAAGAGCACATAGGCTAAACTGGAATAAGGCCAGTAGAGGCTGGTGGCTCCGATTTCAGTGGGGCTGTGGAGCTGCTCTGGGTTTCAGGCAGAATTCTAAAGGAGCTATCTAAGGTGCTGAACTCAATCCCCAAATAGGTTCACAACCTCTCCTTTAGAGTTCTAACTGAAACAGCAGATTCACACCCCCACAGAAATCGGAGCCAGCAGCCTCCACTGAATAAGGCAGCTTCCTATGTTCCCAAAATGTTCCTATCCATGTAAAGGATGGTTCTGGCCTAGCCTGTTTCATGATGCAGTTTTCTGTGTTAAGGCTTTTAAAAAATGTAGGATAGCATTCCAACATGCCATTCTGAAGTGGGTCAATCCCAGCACTGTACTAATACTTTTTCTGAAGGTTTATGTGTAATGGGACTCTTTGAGACTGTCTATATTGTGTTCCACAGAATAAAAGACAAGGGCCCATATCCAGGAGGGTACGTATGGAACCTTGAAAATGTAAGCTGCAGTTGTCATGATCAACTATTTGGAAGACTGAGGAGAGCAGAAGGCTGGAACAGCTGATATTTTACAAGGCTGGATTCAAACAGACCCTGTCAGTGTTGTAGTGCACATATTGTAATACTTCCTGTCTTTTCTGAAAATTGTAGTGTGCATAATGTAATACTTCCTGTCTCTTCTTAAAAATATCAAAGTATCTAAGCTATTAAAAATATTTTGAATGTATTCACCTTCCTCTTAAGTTTAAATACCACTAGTTGGTACAGCCCCAATGGGCATTAACCATGTCCAGATGTTAAAATGTTGGTGATGCTCTTTGAGGTATGCATATGGCATCCGAAACAGTTGTCGATTTTGGAGCTGTTACTGAAACTGATAAGGGACTAGGCTGTGGAAAGGTGGTCTGTTTTTTGAGACGATCAAAGAGACTCCTTATATGCTGCCAAATGCCTGAGAGAAGAGGGCAGTTTTAGCCTGGTGCCAAAAAGATGACAGTGTTGGCGTCAGGCGGGCCTCATCAGGGAGATTATTCCATAAATGGGGGGCCACCATTGTTATAAAGAGGAAGCTGCCCTATACAAACACTTTATAGGGCAGCTTCCTCTATCCCTAACAAGTATTGGTTTAATAGTATTTCCTAAATAGGGTGAAGATTTGCATGTGTCTGTAACAATATGCTAATGAAGTGTTCCCCTCTCAGATAAGCTATTGTGCTTGTTGTTGTTCAGTCGTTCAGTCGTGTCCGACTCTTCGTGACCCCATGGACCATAGCACGCCAGGCCTTCCTGTCCTCCGCTCTCTCCCGGGGCGTGCTCAAGTCCATATTCATTGCATCGGTGATGCTATCTAGCCATCTCATCCTCTGCCGTCCCCTTCTCCTTTTGCCTTCAGTCTTTCCCAGCATCAGGGTCTTTTCCAGGGAGTTTTCTCTTCGCATTAGGTGGCCAAAATATTGGAGCTTCAGCTTCATTATCTGTCCTTCCAGTGAGCAGTCAGGGTTGATTTCCTTTAGGATGGACTGATCTGACCTCTGATCTGAAAGCCATAGCTTTCCTCCCAAGGAGCAAGCGTCTTTTAATTTCATGGCTACAGTCACCATCTGCGGTGATCTTGGAGCCCAAGAAAGTAAAATCTGTCACTGCTTCCATTTCTTCCCCTTCTATATGCCAGGAAGTGATGGGGCCAGATGCCATGATCTTCGTTTTTTTAATGTTGAGTTTCAAACCAGCTTTTGCACTCTCCTCTTTCACCCTCAACAAGAGGCTCTTGAGATCCTCTTCGCTTTCTGCCATTAGGGTGGTATCGTCTGCATATCGGAGGTTGTTGATAATTCTCCCAGCAATCTTAATTCCGACCTCTGATTCATCCAACCTGGCATTTCTCATGATGTACTCTGCATATAAGTTAAATAAGCAGGGTGACAATATGCAGCCTTGTCGTACTCCTTTCCCAATTTTGAACCAATCGGTTGTTCCATGTCTGGTTCTTACTGTTGCTTCTTGACCCTCGTACAGGTTTCTCAGGAGACAGGTAAGGTGGTCTGGTACTCCCATCACTTTAAGAATTTGCCACAGTTTGTTGTGATCCACACAATCAAAGGCTTTAGCGTAGTCAATGAAGCAGAAATAGACGTTTTTCTGGAATTCTCTTGCTTTCTCCATGATGCAGCGAATGTTGGCGATTTGATCTCTAGTTCCTCTGCCTCTTCTAAACAGAGCTTGTACTTCCGGTAGTTCTCGGTTTGCATACTGCTGAAGCCTAGCTTGTAGGATTTTGAGCATCACCTTGCTGGCATGTGAAATGAGCGCAATTGTGCGGTAGTTTGAACACTCTTTGGCGTTGCCCTTCTTTGGAATTGGAATGTAAACTGACCTTTTCCAGTCTTGTGGCCACTGTTGAGTGTTCCAGATTTGTTGGCATATTGAATGCAGCACTTTAACAGCATCATCTTTTAGGATTTTAAATAGCTCGGCTGGAATACTGTCATCTCCGCTAGCTTTGTTGTTACTAATACTTCCTAAGGCCCACTTGACTTCACTCTCTAGGATGTCCGGCTCAAGTTCAGTGACCGCACTATCATGGCTATCAGGGACATTCAGATCTTTCCTGTATAGTTCTTCTGTGTATTCTTGCCACCTCTTCTTAATCTCATCTGCTTCTGTTAGGTCCCTGCCTTCTTTGTCCTTTATCATGCCCGTCTTTGCACAAAACGTTCCCTTGAGATCTCCAATTTTCTTGAAGAGATCTCTAGTCTTTCCCATTCTGTTGTTTTCCTCAGTTTCTTTGCATTGTTCATTTAAGAAGGCCTTCTTGTCTCTCCTTGCTATTCTCTGGAACTCTGCATTCAGTTGGGTATATCTTCCCCTTTCTCCCTTGCTTTTCGCTTCCCTTCTTTCGTGAGCTACTTGTAAAGCCTCATCAGACAGCCACTTTGTGCTTACACACAAAATATATCAAAATGTTCAGAAAAATGCAAGAAAATCTGCCTGGTATGCATGCAAAGTTCTTCTGTTCAAAACCGCTTATATGGGTTTCTCTGTTGTCTTTACCCAGAGACATTAACCTTACATTCACTATCCAGAGCTATTAATTTCACTTGACTTCATGTCTTAAGGTCAAAATCATTAATCAGAGTTTCTATCATTAGCTCAGTTTCTTTCTTCTATTAAGCGATTGTGATCACTTACTATTAATGAGTCATGAAGTTTTAATAAATTTTTGTTAGTGCAAAATTGCTTAACATTAATTATGACACACATGGTATGGATGGTTTCCTCCTCAATGTAAATTTTGCCTTATATTGTTTAAAGAAAACCAGAAAATAATTAACTAGTGGATTTTAAGTATCAATTTCTACCATTTTTATAGGCAATGAAAACCTAATATGGATCTATTATTTCGCTCTAGCCAGATCTAATGGGTTGGATTCCTATTTAGGCACTTGCAATTGGTCTGATGGAAAGCAGACTTCCCTGCTCCATATTCCCCACAGCAGCCCGTCCAACCCATGGAAATGCTGTACAGAGGGTCAAGGGACCTTGCTGAATGTGGTGAGCTGTGGTGCGGGGCAGAGGAAATCCACAAAATTCAAGCAGAGGCACCTTCCATGAGCGGAGCCCTTCTTTCCATGAAAGGTAGATCCTGGGTCCAACCTATTGTCTATATGGAACTTTATGCCCTTTTTAATTGTTTGTTTTCTGCAGGTCTTTATGTAAAATCATTCCAAACCATGGTGGCTGGTTACAAAGCCCTATGTTAAAAATTTAACTGTTCTTGGACTTAATTTCAAGAATAGACAACAATGATCTTTCTGCACTGATACAGAAACAGCATTTTTGGCCATGCCCCCAAAGCAGTAATTGCATATATGGCTTAGATTCTCTTTGGTTTTCCTTTTTTCATATTCATCAAGCAACTGACACATACACATTGCTCTGTCTTGGCTGGATCTTCATTGTTTAATTGACTGTTTAACACACAACTGCCACTTTGCACCCATTTAACAATAGAATTTATAAGTGTGATATAATAAGGAGCTAACGTGGAACATTAAAAATACGGATTAAAAATGTGGAAGGTGCATTAGGAAAACTTAGTCCATGCTGTTGTAACTTTACACAGACTTATATTTATACCTATACTGGTTCTGTGTCTGATTAGCAGTCCACATTTTATTAGGTCCATTACACAGGCATTTATTGATGCATGGGAGCCAAATGATCTGGAGAGGACAAATGGTGGAAAGGGATATAATTGAGTCCAGATGGATTCACTACTATCTTTGAAGACATTAGGACTGCTGTGAATGTTAAAAAATTTGCATTTTGACAGTTTGGTAGAACACAAACTGTGCTTCTGATGTCTGACCTCAAATTATGCCTTTTGATTAATTGAAATGTTGCCTTTGTTACAGTTCGAAAAGTCTCACATCCATACAACTGCTTTCACAAACTAGCAGTTCTGAGTGCAGCACTTAACACATCAAATATGTAGGGATGTTGGAGAAATCCTCCACGGACCCCAATGAGAATTTTCAATAGAATCCGGCCCCCCGAAGTCCATGGAGGATCGGATCTGTTACCTGCAAGAGGAATCCTCGCTGGCCGGATCCTCCCCGCTGGTCGGCTCTGGAGCGGATTGACTGCGGCTGCAAATGGTGTCCGGGATGCCATTTGCGGCCGTAAAGGCCTTAAAAAGGTAAAGGTGTCCCCAACCAGTTGTGTCCGACTCTAGGGTGCAGTGCTCATCCCCGTTTCTAAGCCGAAGAGCCAGCGCTGTCCGAAGACGCTTCCGTGGTCATGTGGCTGGCATGACTGAACTCCGAGGTGCATGGAACACTGTTACCTTTCCCACCGAGGCGGTACCTATTTATCTACTTGCAATTTCTTGCTTTTGAACTTAAACTAAGGCCTTTATGGCCGCAAATGGCATCCCAGACACCATTTGCAGCCGCAGTTACTCTGGCCCACCAGCGATACGGCAATGGCTGCCATATCACTAGCACTTCGGAGCCGACCAGCAGCTCCGTGGACTTGCTGCGGAGTGGAGCCGGCTGGCGAGGATTCTGGGGGGGAGGGACGGATCACCTCTCTCCCCCCCCCCCGCAGACCCCTGCGGATGCAAGGTGTTTTGTACACCCTACAAATATGTCATAAAATGCCAGTAATTGGCAAGGGATATTGAAACCATAAGTTGGCATAAGAGTACCATAGTCCTTTCAGATGACTAGTGAAGGTGTGGAGAGGCGATGTTCATCAGGATCATGCCACCACTCCCAGCCTCCATGCATTCATCATAGCTAAGCAGAGCCAGCAGGTGTACACCACTTGTATGTGTGGAAGATCTCTCCATGCAGTCTTGTATCTTGCAAGATGCAGAATACAGACTACACAGAGATGGCTTTTATATGTAGCAGTTCTACATCCATGGGTTCTGTTTAGAAGATCAGATAAATGTGCAGAGATTAGGAGCAAGGACATGATCCTGACCCACAACCTCAATGAATTCACTGGTCACTTGAAAAGGGCTAATCCTGGCTAAAATCTCAGTTTTGCTTGTTCCTGAAAGTCTGAGGAACTGAGCGTGTTGTAGGGATAGGCATACAAGCAAAACTCGTGTTCATGTCTATATCAGATTTTTTTTCCACGTAAAAATGTGTTCATATTTTCATGTGCATTTTTCCAAATGTACGCCTCAATTGTGTGCATCTTTAAAAGGAACACATGCTTCTTCCATTAATTTAAATGCGTTTGTGCACACTTTTCACAAGCATTTTTCAAATGTATGTATGCTGTCAAAAACATTTTTGGATATCCACAAATCACATTGCAAGCTCGATCGCAGATTGCATTTGAGTCCGTGTTCGGTTCGGGAGGTATGAAATGGGTAAATCCTGGTCAAAATCAAATTGAAACAAATTTCTCATATGTCCCAATGTTGGATGCAATCTAGCCAAAGTAAAGCACATCAAAGTATCATTGGAGAAGGGGTCAGGAGTGATGCCTGCTGGCTTACCTAGGCCAGTATTCATGTGGCTGCTTAAAAATATGCAAAACAGCAATGTGAATGAAGCCAGTTCTGCAATTCATCACAAGAAATGAATTGTGTGACTTAGCATTGTGAGATTATATCCATCTACTCAATATTATATCCATCTACTCAATATATCCAATATTAACACATTGCTTTTATAGAGATGGTGACACACAGGCGACTTTCTCCCCCACCCCTTCTCTTACGGTTTTACAGTTGGTACAGTTGTTTATGGTACAGGAAATGGGTCACAGGGCATTCTATGTTAAGAACAAGAATACAGTCTGCAATAAGCAAAAAGCAAAATTATGACTATGTTGTGCAATTCGGCTTGCTGACAGGGGAAGTCTCTACATTGCTGTTCCTGCCAAACTATGCTAGCTCAGCAAGAACATGAGACCACTTAGTCTGACCCCCGACATGGCTGCTACATTCCCTTCTTAAATGCATAATTTTATTACAATTATAGCATTTCATCACACAAGTAGACATCTCGGTTGGCAAGGCATAACACAGGATTTTTATGGCAGCTCTCTTACTTAATATCTTGTTGAGCTATTAAAGCATAGCAGGCGGCTGTTTTTGTGGCTGAGGCAATAAATAGATTGTTTAAGCAACGCATAAACCAGGGGATGCAGAGGCATAACAGTACCCTTACCACTGCTAGTGGTAAAATCAGAACAAATAATGCTTTGAGCCAGCTGAGATCTGGAAGCTAAGAGGTCAACCAGTCGAGCCAATTATGTTGCTCTATTTTGATGTCAGCGACTATTTGGTGCAGTTTGTTGATCTGTTCATCTACAGCATTGCCATTATCAGTTAAGTTAAAGCAACAGAGCTTTTGGTGTGTTTCACAACCCAAATGATGAAGAAGGAAGAGATAATCTATACCAGCTCTATTTTCTAGAACTGCACCTCTTAGATCACGCAACTTCTTTATTTAATAATGACAATGCTCGTGAGGTGGCATTTATACTTTTGGCCAAGCTGCACGCTAACCGGTTGATTTTCAGACCATCAGCCAAGGCTAAACCTGGAACACCAACTAGTGACATCGCTAAGGCCAATTTTTCTGAGTCAGAGTATAGCTGCACATGACTATTACAATTTTCAGTCAGTTGCAGTGCTCGAGGCTGCCATTGAAGGATTTTTTTAGGCCACGGGGGAAGGAATGGCACTAGGCGACTGAGGCAACATGGTTGGTTATCGGACAAGTTGGCAGGAATAAATGACAAAGTGCGGGAACCACATGTCCAAAACTATCCATGAGGCAAAAGTATGTGGGCCTCATTAAAAGATATATTTTGAATTTCATTACAGTGGAAGGGGGGGACCAGGGATAGCTTTACATTTTCCAGAAGATTTTTGACAATTGAGCATTCGCGCACACGTAGCATTTGTTCCAGCAACAATGGGGGTGCGTAAATTCTGTAGGGGGTAGGATCTTTGCAACCACACCCCAATCAGCATTTTGGGAATAAGTTAAACTTACACTATAAACTCTTAACATGGTATCTTTTTGAATTCTTTCAGGATGGTTACAGACAGGTATTAGACAAGTGCTAATAAGCCTGTTTGCAGGTGTATCTTTTGGTAAACAAAAATACTTTACCCCAGTGATGTTAGCTAAGTGAAGCCAGTAATTATCAGCGAATCGCTGGGACAAACTACCTCCTCCAGGGGCAGGCCCCCCTTTTTCATATCTTATTAGGGAAACACAATGCAACACTACTAACACTACAACACGCATGTTTGATCTTCTTTGGGATCTGACCGTATGCCGGGCAGCTATTCACCTGGCTAGCTGCAGCAGGGTCTAGTCCCCTTCTTCAATTCTCCAGGTGCAGGTCTGACCGTACACTGGGTGGACAGTCTCCAGGTGTGCCCACAGTAAGGTCTAGCCTGAGTCTTCTTACTGCCTTTTCAGAATGATTTTTAAAGGATTTTTAGGATGTCTGTTTACAGTCCATCCCCCCCCCCTTTTGCTCTCTTGACTCGTGTCCAATGTATCCAGGGTTTAATTCCAGCTACTTTCATAGCTGTGGGGGTGGAAAGTATAACAGTTTTTGGTCCTCTCCATCTGGGAGTCAAAGGGTCATTTTTTCCACTTTTTGACCCATACATCTCCTGGTTGGAAAGAATGAATCTCTGTAATGGGAATTGGGGCTTATTTTCTAAGACAAAGCGACGCTGGGCTTGAAGAACTTTGCCCAGTGTTTGGACTTCTTGTTTGCTTGCTGTTAATGCTGCTCCAGTGTCAATCATGAAGTCAATGTCACGGCCCCTCACAGCAGTGACTAGGGGCTTCCCGGGGCTGAGATTAAGGGGGCCCGGTCTGTCTTATTTAAGACTTTCGGCTTTAGCCACTTTAATGAAGGGGGCTTCTTTATACATTTTTACAGACCCCTGCTTTCCAGTTTGGTTGCTAACTAAGCTGTCTCCTCCCTCGCCCGTTCTGGCCCCTTTGGTTTTCTCTTTTGTGAATTTGATTCATTTCATTTGGGCATTCACGCCACCAATGTCCATCTTGTCCGCACTGGGCACACTGGTTTTTTCTTAAGAATCTTCTGCCTCTGCCGGGTCTTTTTCATTTCTTCGTCTACGTCTTCTTGGGCCTCTGGGTCGAGGGGGGCATACTGGCGATAGGCATTTAAAAGACACTCCAAGTACGCTCTGGGGGCTTCGGTGGCACCTTGCAGCACTTTAGACACTTTGGTTATATTAACTGACTTTTTCATACTTGCTCTCATGGCTTCTAACAGCAGGGTTTGATACTGGGTGAGGCGCTTTAGCCCCGCTTGTGTGTTGGGAGAGAGAAATCTCTCTTTCTCTCTTGCTTTTTCTCTCTTTTGCTGATCTGCCTGTATTGCAGATCATGTTTCAAACTTTCCGCTCTATGCACCAGCCTTGTCTTTTTGCAAGTTAAACTCACTTACTTAAACTTTTCTGCCCTACACTTGTCCCAATGATGCACATTTGGGATAGGCTCTTCTTCTCCTTCTAGTTACATTTTCTCATCTTAAAGAACTATTACATTATTGTGGCTACTTTATCACCAGGTAATAAGCTTTAGGCATAATCAGCTGCTTCCAATTTACCCTGGGGCAACTATGGCCACACTTTTTCTTTATAAATGTTTTCTCTCTTTGCTTCTTGCCTCCTCTTTCTTCTTTTTTTCCCCTTCTCTATCTGTCTGCCACTTTTTCTATTTCTCTGTCTTTTTCTACTTGTCAACCATTGGGAACCACACTCAGTATCATTTGGAGTTGCAACTAACAGTAAAAACATCTGCAAATATCACATATATTTTATGATATCTAAGAAATCATAAAATATACACAACAAACTTTTTTTTTGCAATTTAATACAATGAATGGAAAACACTTTTTGCATGGTAAGGCATGATGGAGCAGATCTAGCAATTATACTGCTCTTCTGGCTGCATGCTCAGGGCCTATTAAAATCAAGGGATGGGCATACTCACACATGCAAAGAGTTCTAGGTCACCATTTTTGCATAGGCAACTCTATGCTGCATGAGTTCTAGCAGAAGGAAATCTAAAAGTTATAGATCAAACTTAGCCTGCTGTACACTGAGCTGACTACAAACACAGACACACGGTCTACAGCAATGAGAGTTCAAGTTTATGAAAAGCTTCACAGCACTGTCCATGGCAAGTCTTTGACAATTCAAAATTTTAGTCCATGTGCAGAGTGTCTCTAAAAAGCCCAGATGATGGAGCCAAACAGAGAAGGCTCTGGGCAATGAAGATATGTTTCCAGCAAAGGCTCCCCATTTTTGCATCAGTTTAAAAAAGGGGAAGTGTGGCCCTACACCCCTTCTGACAGACAAGGGCCTTTAACTTTTTAGCAAGGCCTCTGTCTAAACAGAGCGGCACAGCTCAGCTCTCTAGCCGTGACGCTTCAACCTGGGCAACTCCTCTGTAAATTTTATTTACTTCCGTCAGGTTCTCACAGACATCTTTTCTAGCTTCTCTGCCTGCCAAGGCCAGACCAGCTAGGGAGTTGGGTGACTCCCCCTGGCTCTGAGAACGCTGACGGAGATAAGCTTATACAGACTTTGACATTTTAAAAACTTACTCCTTTTTCTCTCTTCTTTAATCTGGTACACGAAAGTAAAGTGCCGAAACTCAGGACACTGGGGGGGGGGGTGATGGGCATCGCCTTATACTTGCATTTTTTTCAGGCAGCCATTAATCTTCTTCGGGGAGGTGGTGGGGTGATTTGCAGGACTTCAAAGGCAAGCTTCCCAGTTTGTTTGTATTTGTAAATCCCAAGCTTAAAACAGGACACGATGAGGTACAGGGCAGCCAAATCTTTGCTTTGGCACGGGCAACAAATAACTCAGGTTAGCTTTCTTCGCTGGGGTCTCAAACAGGAAAACAGTCTTAATTTAAAGTTGTAACATCACTGACAGCGTCAGCCAGCTAGCTACACAGATTTCACTGTTTTTCAAGACAGTTACTCCAATATCTTCTTCTCTTCTCAATCAGGTTGGGTCTCCCAGCTTACACAGTTTATTGCAGCTTCCAGGAGCATGGTAGTAGCGTGATTTTGGCTTGGCCAGGAACATGCTGTCTGGTTTCTCGGTCTCTTCAGCACACACACTCAGGCAGTTTAACACTGGACACTCAAATCAGTGAGATTTCTTCATTGCAGGGAATCCCACGGCAAAAGCTTAATGGTTACGCTCTTCAGAAATCATATAGCTGATGGTCTACAGGCTCTATGAAATTCTAGGACAGTTCAAAGCTAAACACGGCTACCTTAACAGAGATCTTCATCATGGTCTCTCCGCTTCATTCTGCCTTGGGACCGTCCTATGGCACACTTTCCACTCGAAGAGGGGTCTAGCCTGTGCCCTGGGGGCTGATTCTTCACCTTTATTTCATTTTGTGCCTTCATCTTCTGGGTCTTCATTTTCAGTTTCCATTTCTTAGGGATTTCATCTCAGTTAGGCGAGGTGATGATATTGCACAACTCAGAACGTTGTGGGCAATTCTCCTGCTCCCCTCCCAGCGCACTAGGCTAACGGCTACTTCTTCGGCCTCATACTCCCACGCTTTGTCAAAAGCCAGGCTGTCTTGCAACATTTCTCTGATTAACAGCCTCAGATATTGTTCTTGTTTTTGTTTTGTTTTTTTCTTTCAGCTCGGCCTTGAGTTTTTTGCTGTTTCCTCTCTCTATTCTGAATCTTTTAAAAAAAAACTTTTCTTTTTCTTTTTTAACATACATCTCAAGGGGGTGCAAGTCTTGCTTCCCCCACTACCCATAGCCTCTCTCTTAAGATAAAGACAGACACAAGGAGGGAAAGGGGATTGGTCAGTGACTAAAGGGTCTCACTGGCCGACACAAAAGGAATTTCACACCACACACTTTGCTACTGGCCTGGGCACCCGGACGGTCAACAGTATGTGTCAGAAACCGCAGTAGCCAATCATCAATCTCTCCACTGCATTCATATGTCCCTGCCACCCACTTTTTCCACTTTTCACTAGAGCAGAAAGCAGCTTCCCCAGCTTCCTCAGCTTCCTGCTGAGTACTGGCCGTGCTGAGTACTGGCGCCCGCTCGGGGGTGTGATCAGGCCCCCCTTCTACCCGCAAGGAGTAGGTTCTTTTTGTATACGTATACCAACACTGACCTTCTTCATAAGGTGGGGCCCTCTTTTTTTCTGCCCAGTGGCCTTTCTCCCTAAAGGTGGGGCCCACTTTTTACTCCATATACTTGCCTTACTTCCGAAGGCTTCCAATGTGGGTTTCAACTCAATTGCAGCTGCGATACAGGCAGGGCTCAAGTTCCTTCCTCCGCTTCCCAAGGTTCTCTTGCTGCTCGCTGCCGTTTGGGCGATCCCAGCGCAGGCACCCTCCCGTTTACTCGACAAAAATGTCGGTGGCGCCAAGAAAGGGAGGCGTCCGCCGAGCTCTCCCTCCCGGTGAGGCGATAAAGAGCAGGCAACTGCCACTTCTCTGTCTCAGAGCCTGCCACATCCGAGTCACGGCACCATTTATGTAGCAGAAATCAGAGTCAGATAGACCACGGAGTGAAGGAAAATGAGTACTTCTTTATTTAATGCGCAGGCTTAAGGCTGGAATCACTTCCAAAGAGCCAGAAGCCCCGAGGCATATTAACACATTGCTTTTATAGAGATGGTGACACACAGGCGACTTTCTCCCCCACCCCTTCTCTTACGGTTTTACAGTTGGTACAGTTGTTTATGGTACAGGAAATGGGTCACAGGGCATTCTATGTTAAGAACAAGAATACAGTCTGCAATAAGGAAAAAGCAAAATTATGACTATGTTGTGCAATTCGGCTTGCTGACAGGGGAAGTCTCTACATTGCTGTTCCTGCCAAACTATGCTAGCTCAGCAAGAACATGAGACCACTTAGTCTGACCCCCGACATGGCTGCTACACAACATGAAACAGTATTAACTCTTTCAGTCAAAAGCCTCTTTGGCAACTAAGAAGAAACCAAAGGTAACAGATTGCTGACTACAGATAAAAATCAGAATCAGGGCAAATTTACCCTTTCATAAGAATCACATGGTTAGACCTCCTGGCCTTATTCCACTTTAGAATGCAAGCGAAGATGACATGCTGGCATACTTGGCCATTTCATAAAATCCCTGCCAATGGAAAGCTAGCATGTCTACCTAGAGAAGGGTTCTAGCCTAATCTTCTCTCTGATGTGCTTGTTTTCATTATGCACTAAGCAAGATGGAATTAGGGAAGAAGAAAGACAGGAATGGATTCAAGGACTCCTGGCAAAAGACAGACAAATAGACAAGATACAAATAGGGCCTGTAACAAAATGTTGCAGTATGGAGTGCTGCTGTTCAGAATACCTGCCTTGCTATTGCATCCCCCCTTTTCTGTCCTGCCCCACCCAAACAGTCAGCATTCTGTGATCACTGAGTATATTCCATCCAGATTGGGGTGTTTTGAGGGTTTCCCTCTTCTCTTCATTTTTTTTCCCTAAAGATTTTTTTTTGGGGGGGGGTTCTTCTACAAACTTTGAGTTTCCCAGAAGCCTGATGATACATCCCTGTTGTGGATGGGTGATGCCATTTTGACATTGCATTGGCACTCAGACCCTGAACGCTGAAAATAGAGGGACTCATTTGGATCATTTGCCACTGGGATTTATTATGTGCCAGTCAGATGCACCACTTCTCATAAATGCTCCCAGTGACCTGGTTTGCACAATCACTTCAGCTCACTGTGGTTTATTTAAGCCATGGTGGTTTGCAGCACCCGCAGGCACCAGTTTGCCAATTTATGCACCCACCACAGCTTTTCGTGTTGTCCAAAGCCAGCAAAGATGGCTTGTTGGGGTGGTTAGCAAGCCACCCTACAACAGGCCATGATTTATGTCCGGTTTGTTAACCACCCCAACAAGCTGCCCTCACCAGGTTTGGAAGGCATGAGCATCTGCTCCTGGTGAGGCTAATTACGGGAATGAGCAGGCACGCCCGGAGGTGGTTAACACGCCACCGTAGCTTATTAGCCACCCCTTATCATGCAAAGTGGTGCTGACTGAGAGCCCACGTGCTCCTGAAGTGTTTGCATGGGGACTAACCACAAGTGTGAACCAGGGAAAAGCTCTCAAAGCATAAAAAAAGGTAAAGGTGTCCCCAACCAGTCGTGTCCGACTCTAGGGTGCAGTGCTCATCCCTGTTTCTAAGCCAAAGAGCCAGCGCTGTCCGAAGACGCTTCCGTGGTCATGTGGCCGGCATGACTGAACACCGAGGTGCACAGAATGCTGTTACCTTTCCCGCCGAGGCGGTACCTATTTATCTACTTGCAATTTCTTGCTTTCGAACTGCTAGGTTGGCAGAAGCTGGGACTGAAGTCGGGAGCTCACTCCCTCACGCAGCACTCAGGTCTCGAACTGCTGACCTGCTGACCTTCCAGTCTGCAGTTCAGCGTCTTAACCACTAAGCCACATTAACAGTGGCTACACAGAATGGCATTCTATCAAAAATCATGTTTATGCTATAAAAGCCTTAATAAAGGTCATTTTATTAGGCCATAAATAATAAAGGCCAGTTAGGCCTGCCCTGTGACAATTTATTGTTAAATACTGTTATGGTTCCTTTCTAGAAAAACTCTGGTCTTGGCTTCCACTATTCTCTGCTATAAGCAATATTATGAAACCATCAATATATACTTCTGGTTTTTACTGTTCTGAATGAGTATCTTAGTGTGCCTTTCACAAGGCACTGCAAGGCTCTGTATTTTGCATTTCATCACTCTCTAGGCACACCTTGGCTTAAAAAATACTGTGAGCTTTTGAGCACAAGAGAAACACCATTTTTATCTGAGACAATAATGCAGTACCAAGGGGGTTAAGGCTGAAAGTGCATAAGCATGTGTCTATCAGAGTTAATTTCATTTTAATTGCATCTAAAATTGATGGCCAGTTAACAAGTAGAGAATGTTCATAATGGCTTCATGTGGATATCCAAGGTCAATTTATGGCCGAGTGTCTATGAGTGACTTCCAACTCCAACATACTTGGGCTGGTGAATCCTGGCACAGCCACCATGCTCTTCTTCTACCTCCACCACCACTGTGCCAATTTATAATGGGCTTTTCAGGACACGAGTGTTTAATTGTGAGGCTGGTGATAGCCCCCTCTCACAAAGAATATAGTGAGAAAGACACCTTTCATGGGGTGCAGGGATAGTTTCAGTTGTAACTATGCTTGCAAGCCATTAATCTTGTTCATACGATCACAGGATGGTTAATAAACCATGGTGGCTTGTTAACCACCCTGTGTTTGCTGGTTACATGCTGGGGGGATTAGCATAGGCGGTACCGTTTGTTGTGTCATGCGAGCCCGGCCAGGGTGGCTTTTTGCTGTGGGTCAGAAGCTATCCAGAACCCTACAACAGCCCATGGGTTCTGGATGGCTTGTTACCCACAGCAACAAGCCACCTGGCTGGGTTTGCATGACATGACAAGCTGGGCTGCCAAGGGTAATTTTGCTAATCTCCCCAGCATGCCGCTGGCACGTGCGACAGAGTGGTGCCATTTTGACACTGCATTGGCACTCAGACCCTGAGCACTGAAAACAGAGGGACTCATTTGAATCGTTATGTAATTTGCATGACACAACAAGCTAGGCTGCCAAGGGTAATTATGCTAATCTCCCCAGCATGCGGCAGGCACATGCGACAGAGAAAATGAGCCACCATGGTTTATTTCCCCAGCTGCGATTGTGAAACTTGGGCCACTCAGTGCTTAACTGACTCGCAAGATGTAACATCCGTACAAGACATAATGGATTGGATCCACACTTAGTCATACTTGGAGTAAACCTATTGATTTATGTGGGTCTACTCTGTTGTTCAGTCGTTCAGTCGTGTCCGACTCTTCATGACCCCATGGACCATAGCACGCCAGGCCTTCCTGTCCTGCGCTCTCTCCCGGAGTATGCTCAAGTTCATATTCATTGCATCGGTGATGCTATCTAGCCATCTCATCCTCTGCCGTCCCCTTCTCCTTTTGCTTTCAGTCTTTCCCAGCATCAGGGTCTTTTCCAGAGAGTTTTCTCTTCGCATTAGGTGGCCAAAATATTTGAGCTTCAGCTTCAGTATCTGTCCTTCCAGTGAGCAGTCAGGGTTGATTTCCTTTAGGATGGACTGATCTGACCTCCTTGCAGTCCAGGGGACTCATAAGAGTCTTCTCCAGCACCACAGTTCAGAAGCATCAATTCTTCGGCGCTCAGCCTTCCTTATAGTCCAGCTCTCACAGCCATACATTACTACTGGGAAAACCATAGCTTTGATCTACTTTGGTCTACTCTAAGTATAACTAAATCCCATTGATTGGTCTAGTCTACTTTTGACTAGGGGTTGGATTCCACTCTCTTGTGAGTGGATGTCCACTCACACAACAGGACTTTCACTTGTGCAATGGGACTTCCCTACCCTCTCCTCCTCCCTGCAATCCCCCATGCATGCCCCAGATTTGCTCTGCCAAGTCCCCCAGGGCTGGTCGGGTTGCAGAGGGGAAAAGGATGTCAGTTCTACCAGCAGTTCCCTTCTGCTTGTTGCCATGGGTAACAAGCCATCCAGAACAACACCATTGGATCCAACCCTAAGTCTAGTTATAACCAATATGCCAATTTTGCTGTTATTAATATGCTAATTACCACTGTTATTAATGACTGAAGTTAACTGGACATCCAAGACCAGAGGTTCCACATCACTGCTGGAATAACTAGAGCAGCTTCCTATGGCAATCTTCTTGACTGTATGAAGAGCTTCTATACCAGTGCGTGGGGAGCAAGTTCTAATAATGCTCTATTGGTGGTCAGGAAATACCCTTCTGGAAAATGGTGAGGTTCCATGCTACCACCAGAAATATCTAGTACTAGCATGGAACCTCACCATTTTGGAGAAGGGTATTTCCTCACCACCAATAGAGCACTATTAGAACTTGCTCCCCAGGGTCTCATGCTCATCTCCTGTATCTCTTATTTCCATATAAGAGATGGAAATATAGCCTTGCCCCTGAGTTCCTGGCTTTCAGTCTCATACATTCCTGTTGTTTATCTGGGCCCCTCCATATGTTCCAGTCCATCTGCAAAAGTGAAGAAGAAAATAGAATTCACAGATTAAGACTTGGCTTAAATCTGCAACTTTGTGACCAAGTTCTCCCCCAGAGGATTTGTGGTGTAATCCTTTGACTTCCTGATCCTTGATCCTTGATCCTTATGCACCAAATGGATTTCCATTTTTGTGAGCTTCAATCCTGTTCATTCATCTTTAGGCCACCAGATCTGCAAGGCTATGACAACCTAGCCAGCTCCTGACAATTTCTCTTTCCCACCAGACTGGGGTTTGGGGCTTGTCCGTAATAGAAAAGGGATGTTGTTTCTCTGACTACTCATGACAATCTAAGCTTGACAACCAGCTGAGATGTAGCCTTGATGGGCCATGCTTCAGTGACCAGCTGTAATTATGTACATGTTGAAAACACCATCTGACAACATGCTGAGGTACACTAATGCACTGAAAACAATTGCCCTTAAGCAGAGCACTCTTCAAAATGAGGGACAAAATTAGGTATAGAAAATCCTCTGGGGGGATCTGATGAAGTGATTTACCTCAGCTGTGAATATAAATTTAAGTGCACTTGAAGGGAGAAAACAATAATAGGCTTGAGAATAAAAAGTGGACCCTGGTCTCTACCTGTGTGTGTTTAAATCTCTCAGTTATGACATTATTGAACTGCTGGCTATTTTATATAAAACAAAGCCTTTCCACAAAATATCTAAGCTATCTTTTGTTAAACTTCAAGCAGAGGACAGAACACGGTTTGCACAAACTCACTTCATCGCAAAACATCAGGCGTTGCTGTGTTTGTTTGTTTGTTTAGGTGACAGAGGTGTTCATTACATGGGAAATCGCCATCTTTCCATAGGAAATTGGTTCTCTCATGATTTATGTGTGGATTATCTCAATGCCAAAGTAACAGAAGGCTGAACGATGAGGTGATTTAAACTCTGTGTATGTTGTGCATTTGTAAGCGCAATATTTGTAGTCAAAATGCCCTATAGTGGTAATGTTACAAGAAACAGAACCTTTAAAAAACATTTCTTTCTGAGGTATATACCCTTTTTTTCTTTTTTTTCTTTTTTCTTTTTTTGCAGCGATTCAAGGAGGGTAGAGTTAAGGGAGACTTTTGATTTTAATAGCCATTCGAAATAAAACTTCATTTGAACATAGACATAGTGAAATATACTATATATCAATACATCATATATAGACAGAAAAATGCGATGTAAATTAGGGCTGTTCATGGACCCCCCGATCTGACTCAGCAGCTGCTTTGGGGCTTCCAAGGCAGGCCCGATTCGGCTTGGACTGATTCGGGGGGGGGGCCTCGACTTGCTTCAGCCTATGAAGCTGAAGCAGGATTTGAACATCTGAATCCTGCTTCCCCCCCCCCAACATGCCGCCAGCCCCCAGCTCCTTACCTGGGCTGCCGGGGGGAGCTGGTGCTGCCAGGGGAGGCACTGCCGCTACGAGCTCCTAGACCTTCTGGACATGTGCCAGCAGCCATCTTGTTGTTCTAGAAGGGGGATCCAATTTAAAATGGCGACTCCCTGTATTTCCAGAAATTTTAAAAATGGCTCCCCACTTCCAGAACAACAAGACAGCTACTGGCTCATGTCTAGAGGACCCAGGTCAGGAGCTGGGGGCTGGGCGGTGGCAGTGTCGTTGGCATGGTGGCTGGGCTTCCGGATCACTCTGAAGTGCACCAAAGCATTTTGGAGCAACCTGCTTCGCTTTGGGCCCCCTCTGCTTTGCCTTGGAGGTAGCCTGAAGCAGCCCAGAACTCAGAGCTTGGGCTTCGGGCTGAAGCGGTGCACACCCCAATGTAAATATAGCTTGAACAGTGGTCAGTTGGCAGCAGAAAGGAACTTGTGTGTGTGAGGGGAACCATCCTATTACCAGAAGAAAGGGTATGGTTTATAGCGGAGGGGGTGGAGTAAAATACAGTTCTGTCTTTGTATTAATCCCCTATTCATCAATCTTGTAAAATGCAGTTCTCCACAGAGTCACATTCTGGAAGTGGCAACATTTACATGAGTTAAAACCAAGATACATGGATTTGGGGGGAATGGGAAACCTTCTTATAGAAAATGTATGGAATTAATGCAGGGAGTAAATCTCCCCTTTTTTGTATAATTATTTTTTATTTTTTATTGTAAAAAGAAAAACATAACATAACAACAACATAAACACACAATACACATACACTAAAATATCTCTTAAGATTGTAAGATATCTACCTTTGGCTCCCTTTACACAACAAATGCTTATTATTATTCTCTAGTTCTTATCTTAGTTGTATATCATACATTGAGTTCACAGACATTATCTCATTTCTCTCCTAATTTTAACAACAACAACAACAACAAAGAGAACCATCTCAAAGTTCAAAATCCACATACATAGATATAATTTTTCTCTATTTCTTGTACAAATTCTATAAAAGGTTTCCAATCTAACATAAATTTAGTTGTTGATCCTTCTTTAATTATAATAGTAAGTTTTGCCATCTTTGCCAGCTCCATCATTTTCATGATCCACTCGCTCACAGTTGGTATTGTTTCATTCTTCCACTTTTGTGCATACAATAACCTTGCAGCTGTTGTCATTAGAGAAAGAGGGTTCCCCCCTTCTCTTTTTACGTGTTTGTCTGTTAGTCCCAATAAAAAAGTTTCTGGCTTTAATTCTATAGTAGTCTTTAATATTCTTTGAGCTAAAGACTGGATTAGTTTCCAAAATGTTTTAGCTTTTTTACAAGTCCACCATAAATGATAAAATGTTCCCTCTTGATCTTCACATTTCCAACATTTTCCAGAAACACCTTTATACATTCTAGACAATTTAAACGGTGACATATACCATCTCTACATCATCTTATAAAAATTCTCTTTAAGACTTGTACATAAAGTAAATTTTAAATCTTTTCCCCACATACTTTCCCACTCTTCCATTGATATATTATGACCAACATTTTGTGCCCATTTTATCATACAATCTTTTACTTGTTCATCCTCTGTCTCATACCTTAACAGTAATTTAAACAGTTTAGCAATAACATGTTCATCATTTGTACACAGTGCTGTTTCAAACTCAGATTCTGTTTGTTCAAATCTACCACTTTTCTCATCTATTTTAAACCTTTCTTTAATTTGTAAATATGAAAACCACTGACATACATGAACTTCTTCGAATAAGCTTTCCCTTGATTTTAAGTTATATTCCCCTTGTGACAGTTCCAGTAAATCATTATATCTTATCCATTTATGTGTGCTATCAAACTCTCTTCTATACATTGCTTCTTGTGAAGATATCCAACGTGGTATTTTTTTGAGTAATCTCCTTTAACAACAAGCAGCCTAAATCACCTTCTTAGAAAAAAAAGTTCTTCCCAGCATTTCGCAGCCAGCATGAAAAGCCAGCATGGCTGGCTAGGGAATGCTGGGAATTGGAGTTGTAGGACTTTTTTCTGTCTAAACATGCATAGGATTGCACCCTTAAAGATTAAAAATACATTTCCATTGCTTGGAAGAGGGAGAAAGAACCCAGGAATTTCATTTAGCTGAAGTAAGGATAATATTTTTCTATTTAATTCCAAAATGCTCTACACTTTTATTCGGGGAAGTATCAACAATAATCACACTCAACTGTAGTTGTACAAATGTAAAAAGATATTCAAGAGGAATAGAAGAGCAAGTAAACAGGCACCAGAGGGACAGACATACGGTGACTCCTTGCGAAAGTGAAGTTCTCATATTGTCCCTGTAGAGCAGTTCAAATGCCTGTTCTCCTCATCTTTGCATCCCATTTCACAAAGGACTGAAGCCTGGCCCCTGGAATAGTTCGTAATTGATTCCTCATTGTGAGGATGGAGTCTACACAGCTGCCTGCATCTTCAGTTCCATCATTGCCAGAAAAAAGAAAAGGTTTTTTTTTTCCATTTGGGCTCTTCCTGCATCTGTGTATTATGCTCTGATCTTTTCATTTAGCAGTGCACACTTTTAAAGTGTGAAACATCCAGGATTTATAGCAATTCCACAGACAGAACTGTCTGGGCCAGGGCAACTGGGGAGGCATTCTATTTCACAGTTCCACGTCACATGTGATGTCACTGTAGTCAGTCAGTCTGCTTGCTGCAGCAAGTTCACTATTCCCATTTGACCATTTCACTGGGGAAATAAACAGCTAAAACTACAGACTGACTACCTACCTGGCCTTAGCAGTTCAGCCCACGTCTTAGATAGCAGGCTTTAACAACTGAGCTTCCATCATCACCCTGAAGGATAAATGGAGAATTAAGCTGGCAAAAGGGGAAAAAAACAAGATGAGATGTTAAATATCTAGTAAGTGTCATCCAGACTCTGATCAGGAACAGAAAAGGTTTTTTAAAAGAGTATTTGCCTTTGGGGATAGAATAGAATAGAGTGTGCTAGCAATCAGAGTCAGGGAATGAATGAAGAATATACAAATTTTGGCTGCTCTCTTAATTTTTGGATCAAAATGTCATAATTCTTATGCACTCTAAATGCAAGTCCAGTTTTGTTACACCACGAAATTGCAAGATTTGAGTGGAATCTGGAAACCATTCAAATAGAAAGCCAGGTTGTCTATTTTCACAGGTGCAACTTATCTAGCATTACAAGGAGTATGGTAGAAAGAAACTGTACCTAATCCTAAGCTTGACACTTTAACAACCAGAAGAGGGGAAACAGAATCTTCTCATGACCTCCACCAGGCTGCTTGCATTCACTTAAAGCATCCCAGGGCATTAGAATTACAAGCATCTTGAACCATTTCAGTTCAACAGAAACTACTTCATACCTTCAATGCTCCCTTCTGTCATTTGAATACTCCTAGAAGCACACACAACTATCAGGAACTCAGCCTAGGGAAAATTACATGGTGGTATCATGTGGGTGAGCCAGACCTGAGTGGTATATCTGTGTCTGTACCGATACCCGTGTGGAGGTTTCATGCTTACAAAAGGTGGCTCCCTGTCATCCTGGCCTGGGTATGAGCTTGTCAGCAACCAATGGTGCTTGCAGAGATGATCACATAGAATCCACCAAATGAAAACCCAGGCCTCCACTGGGATAGTGCTTCTGTGGTTGAACTGATTCTCGTGTGCAGGTATAGAGATGGTCCTTCAGGTGATCCTGTTTGAGCCAGGCCAGCAAGGGAATGAAGGTGGCCAGGTATGGTATTCACATGATACACAAGCACTTCCTCACTATTGCAGATCAGGCTGCTTTGCAGCATGTAATACTGTGACAATAATCTTCAAACCGTTCTTTCTCAGGTTGCTTCATTAAAATTAGTGGGACCACTTCAGGACCCAGGAGTAAATTATTTGACAACTGCAACTATGTCAGTATAGTTCCATATGAAGTTATGACCAACTGTTGTCAATAAAAACTGTATCGACACAATGTATAAGGCACAGATTGTGTAGCAAATGCAACATAGAAGCAGATTTCTCACAGCAATGACGCTGATGAAGCATCATTCATATTGTTGAAGAGATTTTCTACAGAAAAAGATGGAGATGGAGATATTAGGTTACCAAAACCCATTACTGGTAATTTTGGCCTGACTCAACCATACTTTCAGATAGCAGGTATTAAGTTTTCTTCTTAGCTTTTATCTTTCATGATCTCAAACACTCATTTTTCTCCAAGGGCATAAACATAATAGTTTAGTCTATTGACTAGACATCTGAAACTTCTTCATGTAGCCTGTATGAGATCATGCAATTGATGCCTTGATGGATGTTCTCTTGGAAGATTCTGTTGAATTGATCATTGCTTGGCAGCAGTGAAAAGTGTCTTGTGAGCCCTATTTGTTGATTCAGTGGCTACTAATTAGTTGTCTAGTAATTACTACAACAATTAGATTATTTAAAAAAAAATCATGAAGTTTACCAGAAGAAAGGAAGATCCATTAGATCACCAACAGAGAGTGAGAAAGAATGCAGAGAGACAATATGTTTTTGGGGGAGGAGGGGGGTTGCATCCTTCTTCACAAAAGATGGTGCTGGAGAGATATCTCTTAAGTAATACATCTGAAGGATTATAAATTAAAGAATTCATCAAAAAATGGTTTAAAGCACATTGACTGATCAAACGAAAATATGCCTCCATGCTACACAGTAGTCACCCAAGGATTGCTGGGACAAGTCCATTTTATACATTTGTTTCAGTAGGCTGTGGGATCTATGCCACAATAAACCACTTCATCTTCATGGGCTCCTGTTCCATTTCTGGGACAATTCAAAGTGCTGTTTTTAACCTTCAAAGCCCTTCATGGTTTGGGACCTTGGCATCTGAAGGATTGCGTCTTCCCATTTGTGCCTTGAGGTCATGGTTGATGATCATCTGAGTGCCACTGCAAAATGAGGTACAGTGAGCTGCTATGAGAGAAAGGGCCTTTTCAGCAGTGGTGCCTTGGCTGTGGAGTGCCCTTGTCAAAGTAGCCCGCCTGGTGCCTACCTTAATATCTTTGTGCAAGGCAAATAACTTTTTATTTTTCCAGGCCTTTTAAACCTTTATTATACTGTGGTTTACTATTATTCTAGTGCAGTGATTTTAAAAACAACAACCTTATTTGCTCTCTGTTTTAATTGCTTAGTGCTGCCACATTTTATTGTCTCCTATCAGTTTTAAAATTATTTGTCTTGATTTCATAGTTTTTTTTTGATGCATTACTGTTTTATGCCATTGTGATGTTTAGCTGCATCACTGTTTTACTTTGTAGGCTGCCTAGAGAACTATTGTTATAGTGTGACATATAAAATGAAAGGAAGAATGAACAATAATGAGTGCATGCATGAATGAAAGAGAAACTGCTCCAATTCTAGATAAGAACATTTATGCTTCAGTGCTAATATCAAAGTGGCAAGGACAGGCCTCCTTTACGGGGTATTATTTGCATGCTTTGAACACGTCAATGTTGCAGCAGTCCATGCAACCCTACACTGTCTTCCGGTGGCATTAAAGATCTCAAGGGGCAGGGTTCTGTGACAGGAAAGCAATGCTAATATTAGAGGGATCAGAAGAGATTGCAGCCAGGTGAGTGGAACCCATGGGCCAATTGAACTGATTGGATGGATAAAGTGACTTAACTGATTTGTAGATCAGGGTCACTCAAAACTTGCACGTCTAAACCAAACTGCAAAGTGCCATATTAAGATCAGTAAACCTAAGGCTGTAATCCTCTGGTCCCTGGGAGAGCATTCCAGGGGGCAAATGGCATAGTGCAGGAAATGCTGGCTCTAGGTTTTGGAGGGCCCTTGGGCAAGGCACCCTCAATGGGTCTTCTCCTTTAGTGGATCTACCTCACCACCATTGTCACAAGCTGCTATCGCTCTTCATCCTCTTTCTCCTCATTGCTAGCACTTGCTTGCTTGATAGGCAGAGAGCCAGTAAAAAAGGAGGCAGGGGCATCTCCTGGTCCTCCTTCTCCTCCTTCTCACCACCACTATTGCCTGGGCAAGTCTGGGGTGTTCTTGTCAGTGGGCCTCTGCTGGGGTGTGGGCTCTCAGTAGGTGCCTGACCATGCCTACACATGGCTGGGAGTCACATACAGGCCTCCTGGCCTTTTTCATGGACCCGACTGCCTCCCACTGCCACAGCCGCATTTGCCAGATGGGGGTCAAAAAAAGCAGCTTTTCAAGCAACATGGCTGCTTTTTTTGCTGCTGCTGCACTGCCAAATTTTGGCAGCAAATTCAGCAATGTGGCAGCAGGCGCAGCTTAACAAGACTAAAATGAAATTCAGTGTGGGTAAGAGCAAAGCGAGACTCATTGAAGAAATAATCCTGTGTGACAATAGCGCTGGCTCCAAAGAGACTTTTGCTAAAGCTCACTTGGTGCTATGGTTGCCTTGTCTATATTTAACAATTCTGGAATTCCAGCTTCTCTTAAAACACAGTAAATTCCAACAGGCAAATTCATATCCTTATATGAACATCAGGGATCGTCACCAGTGTTAAGCTAAGCATTAAAAAAGATATATAGGATCATCCGTTATCTCCACCTTGGTTTTTCCCCTCATCTGTCTTGAATTTTTCCTTTGCCACTCTGAAGTGGCATATGTCATCAAAGAGAAGATGATTTACTGAAGGATGCACATCATTCTTCAGACGGTATGATGACTGCTCCCATTAAAAAAAAAAAAGTGAGTGAGTGAGATGATCATTTCTTCCACAAGTTGCATAAAAAGGTATGTCCATGAAGGCCAGATTAGGTATGGAGCAAGTGAAGTACCTTGCCAGCCAGCATTAATGAATGGAGTTTGAAAATCCTAATACCATAATTATATGTTTTGTCCAGTAAAATATTTCTTACCAATTACATTATCATCCATACCAAGAAAGGATTTTCTTGTTTAAGGTACATGCTTTAGGCACACTTACCTGGGAGTAAGCCCCATTGAACTAAATGTGTGGTTTTTTTTATGTCTGAGCAGACATGTATATGATTGCACTGTGAGTTGCCCAGCCATGAGTATGAACTGTTAGTGTTTTCCTCAATATACCATCTTGTGCCTATCAACCTGAAGCTCTGTAAATCCTTCTTGTGACAATGGCTCAATGCAGAGCGTGTAGTGTTTGAGAGCTGTTCACCCCATAGACATTCCCTAGGGAGAATTATCAGAAGCTGGGAATGTGTAGCACTGGCCTAGGGTGTCCAGGTATCCTACTTTATGGAGGTCTGTCTGAAGAGCAGTCAGTGGACTGTCCTCTATTTAAAGGTGTCCTCTATTTGATGGGCTGTCCAGGCCAAGTCTGGCTTAAAGTAAACAAAAAACAGAAGTTGCCCATCAACAGTTTGCACCTGGACAGCAGACTGAGCAGGCACACAGGTCATCTAGTCAGTCTTCCCCACTATCATGAGATATCTTGTATTCCTATTTAAATTATAGTAATCACTGCCTTGTTGTGGCGAAGGGGCTTGCGTAACTCAGTGAAGCCATAAGCTATGCCATGCAGGGCCACCCAAGATGGACAGGTCATGGCGGAGAGTTCTGACAAAATGTGGTCCACTGGAGAAGGAAATGGCAACCCACTCCAGTATTCCTGCCAAGAAAACCCCATGGAATGTATCACAAGGCTAAAAGAGATGACGCCGGAAGATGAGCCCCTCAGGTCGGAAGGTGTCCAATATACTACTGGGGAAGAGCAGAGGGAATTTCCAAGTAGCGCCAGAAAGAGTGAAGCGGCTGGGCCAAAGCCGAAAGGACACTCAGCTGTGGATGTGTCTGGTGGTGAAAAGAAAATCCGATGCTGTAAAGAACAATATTGTTTAGGAACCTGGAATGTCAGA
The DNA here is from genome assembly GCF_057233095.1 of Heloderma suspectum. Taxonomy (NCBI): domain Eukaryota; kingdom Metazoa; phylum Chordata; class Lepidosauria; order Squamata; family Helodermatidae; genus Heloderma; species Heloderma suspectum. The sequence continues at coordinate 247,065,968 of NC_139460.1, forward strand.
TCAATGAATCAAGGTAAGCTGGAGGTGGTCAAACATGAGATGGCAAGACTGAACATCGACATCTTGGGAATCAGCAAACTAAAATGGACAAGCATGGGCGAATTTAATTCAGGTGACCATCATATCTACTACTGTGGGCAAGAATCCCTTAGAAGAAATGGAGTAGCGTTCATAGTCAATAAAAGGGTGGGAAAAGCAGTACTGGGGTACAATCTCAAAAATGACAGAATGATCTCAGTACGAATCCAAGGCAAACCATTCAACATCACAGTTGAATGTAATTCAACTCACCGTAAGTCACAGTAAATCACAGTAATTCAAGTCTATGCCCCAACCACTGATGCCGAAGAAGCTGAGGTTGATCGGTTCTATGAAGACCTACAACACCTTCTAGAACTAACACCAAAAAAAGATGTCCTCTTCATCATAGGGGATTGGAATGCTAAAGTAGGAAGTCAAGAAATCACCGGGATAACAGGCAAGCATGGCCTTGGTGTACAAAATGAAGCAGGACAAAGGCTCATAGAGTTTTGCCAAGAGAACATGCTGATCATAGCAAACACTCTTTTCCAACAGCACAAGAGGCGACTCTACACATGGACATCACCAGATGGTCAATATCGAAATCAGATTATGTCCTTTGCAGCCAAAGATGGAGAAGCTCCATACAGTCAGTAAAAACAAGACCTGAAGCTGACTGTGGCTCAGATCATGAGCTGCTTCTTGCAAAATTTCGGCTTAAATTGAAGAACGTAGGGAAAACCACTAAACCATTCAGGGATGACCTAAATCATCTCCCTTATGAATATACAGTGGAGGTGAGGAATAGATTTCAGGGATTAGACCTGATAGACAGAGTGCCTGAGGAACTATGGACGGAGGTCCGTAACATTGTTCAGGAGGCAGCAACTCAATCCATCCCAAAGAAAAAGAAATGCAAGAAAGCCAAGTGGCTGTCTGATGAGGCTTTACAAGTATCTGAGGAAAGAAGGGAAGCGAAAAGCAAGGGAGAAAGGGGAAGATATATGCAACTGAATGCAGATTTCCAGAGAATAGCAAGGAGAGACAAGAAGGCCTTCTTAAATGAACAATGCAAAGAAATCGAGGAAAACAATAGAATGGGAAGGACTAGAGATCATTTCAAGAAAATCGGAGATCTCAAGGGAATGTTTTGTGCAAAGATGGGCATGATAAAGGACAAAGAAGGCAGAGACCTAACAGAAGTAGATGAGATTTAGAAGAGGTGGAAAGAATACACAGAAGAACTATACAGGAAAGATCTGAATGTCCCTGATAGCCATAATAGTGCAGTCACTGAACTTGAGCTGGACATCCTAGAGAGTGAAGTCAAGTGGGCCTTAGGAAGCATTAGTAACAACAGAGCTAGCAGAGATGACAGTATTCCAGCTGAGCTATTTAAAATCCTAAAAGATGATGCTGTTAAAGTGCTGCACTCAATATGCCAACAAATTTGGAACTCTCAACAGTGGCCACAAGATTGGAAAAGGTCAGTTTACATCCCAATTCCAAAGAAGGGCAATGCCAAAGAGTGTTCAAACTACCGTACAATTGCACTCATTTCACATGCCAGCAAGGTGATGCTCAAAATCCTACAATCTAGGCTTCAGCAGCATGTGAACCAAGAACTACCGGAAGTACAAGCTCTGTTTCGAAGAGGCAGAGGAACTAGAGATCAAATCACCAACATTCACTGGATCATGGAGAAAACAAGAGAATTCCAGAAAAATGTCTATTTCTGCTTCATTGACTACGCTAAAGCCTTTGATTGTGTGGATCACAACAAACTGTGGCAAATTATTAAAGAGATGGGTGTACCAGACCTCCTTACCTGTCTCCTGAGAAACCTGTAAGAGGGTCAAAAAGCAACAGTAAGAACTGGACATGGAACAACTGATTGGTTCAAAATTGGGAAAGGAGTATGACAAGGCTTTATATTGTCGCCCTGCTTATTTAATTTATATGCAGAGTACATCATGAGAAACGCTGGGTTGGATGAATCACAGGTCGGACTTAAGATTGGCGGGAGAATTATCAACAACCTCAGATACGCAGACAATACCACCCTAATGGCAGAAAGCGAAGAGGATCTAAAGAGCCTCTTGTTGAGGGTGAAAGTGGAGAGTGCAAAAGCTGGTTTGAAACTCAACATTAAAAAAACGAAGATCATGGCATCTGGCCCCATCACGTCCTGGCATATAGAAGGGGAAGAAATGGCTGCAGTGACAGATTTTATTTTCTTGGGCTCCAAGATCACCGCAGATGGTGACTGTAGCCATGAAATTAAAAGACGCTTGCTCCTTGGGAGGAAAGCTATGGCAAACCTAGACAGCATAGGAAGAAGCAGAGACATTACCTTGCCGACAAAGATTCGTATACTCAAAGCTATGGTTTTCCCAGTAGCAATGTATGGCTGTGAGAGCTGGACTATAAGGAAGGTTGAGCGCTGAAGAATTGATGCTTTCGAACTGTGGTGCTGGAGAAGACTCTTACGAGTGCCCTGGACTGCAAGGAGGTCAGATCAGTCCATCCTAAAGGAAATCAACCCTGAGTGCTCATTGGAAGGACAGATGCTGAAGCTGAAGCTCCAATATTTTGGCCACCTAATGCAAAGAGAAAACTCCCTGGAAAAGACCCTGATGCTGGGAAAGATTGAATGCAAAAGGAGAAGGGGACGGCAGAGGATGAGATGGCTAGATAGCATCACCGATGCAATGAATGTGGACTTGAGCATGTTCCGGGAGAGAGCGCAGGACAGGAAGGCCTGGCATGCTATGGTCCATGGGGTCACGAAGAGTCGGACACGACTCAACAACTGAACAACAATTATTTCTCAGTTTGAATCTATATATACAAATTAGCATATGCAAAGGTTATGCAAATTGGGGTCCTCTTTTGTCCTCCTTCTTTGGTGATGAAATTTCCCCCCCTTTTGGGGGGTGTTGCATTAAGTGGCCACCCTACACTGGCATGGAGACTTTCCAACATTTGCCATAGAGCCATCCTGAAAATAGTATGCCTCCCTTATGAAGGGAGCCATGGTGACTATTGCCTAGGAAATTTTCCCCTCATTAAATTTTATTTTATTTTCAAGTAAAATTAAAAATGCAAGCAACAAAAAGGAAGAACCCACAAAACAATAAAATGAGGAATTTGCCCTAAGAATCTAATCAGAATTTGGGGGTTCCTCTTCCTTAGACGAAACAATTGAAAACATTTGAGGGTGGCAAAAATCAATAAGATTAACAACATTTTCTGATACAGGGTTCTTCTGCTCATCCCACAATGTTGCATTCTGATTTTGCTGAAGTCTGTATTCAAAGAGAATTCTGAGACTAACCCTCAGGCAAAACTTCAGAGGAATTTCTGAGGGAAAACAAGAGAGTTTCAATGACTAGTGAACTTTCTCAGGGTAAGCAAGACACCCATCCCTTGTTAGTAGTGCATTTTCGCTTGTAGAAAAAATAAAGCCTATCTCAAGAAGAGTTCTGAAGAAGCAGTTTGAATTTCAGGTGTCTGGATGGGGTGAAGATAAAATTGAAGGAGGGCTTGCCAATTCATGTAATTTCCTACTTTCCCCATAGAGTTAGAAGCAAAATCAGAGGGATCAACTCCCATCCCCGGCATTCTTGTTTGGTAAACCCTTATGCTTAAAGCATGCCTGACACTTATTTTGAAAATGTCTAAGGACACACTGCATGGCTGAACTGAGCCTAAACATATTCACTAAAATTTTGCTTGGATATACCTTGCTGTAATCAAAGCCATTGCTTCTTGGCCAGCCTTCAGGGCATTTGTGAGCAATTGTGAACATTTTTCTCCTTTTTGAAGTCAGTTAAATCTTTACAAACCTGAATTAATCCATTCTTAATCTCCTTTATTTTATAATCCCCATTTCTTTAGTCTATTCCTCTATCACTTGATAGAGGTGTACAAAATTATGCACAGTGTGGAGAAAGTGGATATGGAAACATTTCTGTCTCCTTCTCTCTGTCTCATAATACTAGGGCCTGGGACCATCCCAAGAAACTGATTAGTGGCAGATTCAGGACAGGAAAAAGGAAGTACTTCTTCACGTAGTGCATAGGTAAACTATGCAATTTGCTACCACATGATGTAGCAAGCCACCAATGTGGACATCATTAAAGGGGCATTAGACAAATTCATGGAGAATAAAGCTATCAGTGGCTACTAGTTCAGATGGCTAGGCATGATAGCTATATCCTATCTCCAGCATAGGAGTCAGTATGCCTTTGTATATCAGTTGCTGCGAACATGGCAGGGAGGGCGCTATTGCATTCATGTCCTACATGTGAGTTTCCCATTGGCAGCTGGTTGGCCACTGTGTGAAAGAATGCATGACTGGATGGACTTTGATGTGATCCAGCATGGCTTTTCTTATGTTCTTATATTTGATGTGGAAGTCTTTCACTGTCTTTTTGACTCCTCTTAGAATCCAGTACAATATGACAATGTTTTCTTAAACTGTGGTGCCCAAGAATTCAGAGAGTCCTCCAGATGAAGAATTAAAATAATTGTATTATTTTATTATTATTATTAAATCCAAACTCTTAATTTAATTTGAACACAATTCTTTAAGAGAACAGGCTCTGCTTTGCAAGTCTATGAACATAATATTAAAATACTGAGAGATGAAATAATATTCTAGCTGAAATAAGAGGAGAGGACCTCCCCTCCTGATTAGCATGAGCTCTACATTGTGCTGAGCTGTGTCAAGAGGGTACTGATCAAAAGAAAGAGAGGGAAAGTCAGATTATTTTCTGAAGTAACCACAGCAGGCAGCAGGGGCTGAGTGAATATCCTAGAGCATAAAGAATTACTGATAAAGAATAAACTCTGCTAAAAATGAAATGGGGAAAAGACACTATACAGTTCCTGCCACCCGTTGAGTAATTCATCTATGTTCCCTGGAAGGGAACATGATTGTTTGAGTGATAAGGATTCCATTTATTCAAAGGCCAAGGGGGAGAGATTTTAAAAAACATCTTTAAGGGATTTGTGAGCATGGACACTAGTGAAACACAATGAGACCTAGTGTCTCTTAACCCATTGGGCACATCTGGAGTCAATGAAAACTGAAGCAGAAAATAGTTTAGTGGCTCTCCAAGCAGAATTCTGAACGCCAGAGGATACGTTGAGCACTTGATGAAGTTGAGATGTATTAGAGAAGCAAAACCCACCACCACACCATGAACTGCAGTTGTGTGGTAATTTTGGGACAACACACAGAAATGCCCTCCTGAAGTTATATGTTCTCAGGACTGAAATCATTATGCTCATTGCAGAAGTAGAAAGTATCTTAGAAGGGTTGAGGCTACCAAATAGGGATAAGTGAAGGTAGGAAAAGCTATAAAACAAGAAGGGGGAGCTGATGAGGGAAGAGGAGAAAGGAGATAGTATGGAGAAAGAAGGATTTGGGATTGGAATGGCACTGTCACCAACAAAAGATCTTTTCTGGTAGAGGATAGGATATGCATAACATGGAATACCCATACCAAGGGATTCTACAAAGCACAAGGCATTTAGGACACCAAGCATCACAGGGTTGCTTCCAGGTTGCCATGACTAGAAGTGCGCCTAGGTCATTACACAAAAAGCTAAGGTAGCCATGTTGGCCATAAGACAAATTCCAAAATCTATATTAGGCTAATAACTTTATTAGGCCAACTCATGGTCACAAAACTTGTGCAAGCTGTTGAGATCTCTTCATCAGGCAAGGTGTTGCAAAAAGCAGGTGTAGCAGGGAGAGAGAAGTGGGGAAAAGGCTGATTTGATGTTGAAGTCAGGAAGTCTGCATGGAGAGTCTTAAGATGAAAAGTGGGAGGAGGCTGCAGACACTCAAATTAGTCTCCAACAGGTAATGTAATGGTTTCAAGTTGCACCTTGGACTGCCCCTAGGGATGTATAAACAATGGCTGATCTCATTTTTAAAAATATAGTAGTCACCCATGGTGGGGAAGCCCAGAAAAGGATCTCTGAAGACGGTCTTAGTAGGGATTGACAGGCACCCCCAGTCCGGGTTCTCTGAATGCCTGCCAAGTTCCTGCCCCTACTCACATGCCCCTGGACATGTGCCTGAGTCCCCTCTCCTCTGCTCACTGAGGCACCCACACTCACTCTGGGCCCATCTGGAGAGCTCTGCAATTGCCATTTTGCAAAAAAAAAAAAAAATGGTGATCACGAAAATGCGCACATTTGATCTTACACAGAGTGGCACCACTAATGGCTGATGTACACAAGATTAAAGGCATAAGTGGGCCATTTACACCTGTAATCTTACATATATTGGCCATTCATGGTGCCATTTTGTGTAAGATCAAATGTGCACATTTTCGCGATTGCCATTATTTTTCACAAAATGGTGATCACAGAGCTCACTGGATGGGCCCAGGGTGAGTGCGGGCAGCTCGGTGAGCACAGGGGGAGCTTGAACAGGGCAGGGGGCTCAGCAGGCATGGCTCAGGGCAGCAGGCGGGGGGAGTTCAGGCCCAATTGGGAGCCCAAACCATCCCTAACCTTAGGGTCCAGAGAGAGGAGGCGATCTTTCAGGTAACTTGGCCCCAAGACATTGAGGGCTTTGAATGTTAACACCAGCACTTTGAATCAGGCCCAGAAATGGACTGGCAGCCCATGCAAATGGAAAAGTACTGGCATAATATGATCACATTGACCAGTTAACAATCTCACTCATTTCATTCTGACACTAAGAGCACCCCCAGACTATGAACCTGATCCTTTAGGGGGGATGCAACCCTCTCTAGGGGCATATCTACATTGCACCCGCCATCACAACGAATTTGGTGTCCTGTCGGGTTAAATGCTCTCGCATTAAAACGTGATTATCCACACTCAGCCATTTTCCCCGTTGTGGTGCTTCAGCGAATGAGCAAGCTTGGTTCACAGTCAAGCGCTGTGCTGTTTTCCTGCTCTTAAAGATGGTAGGGGTGTGCGAAATACTTACCCGGTTCCGGCTGGCAGTCCACGTTGGGGGGAGGTGATCCGTCCCTCCCCCTGGAATCCTCCCCGGCCAGCTCCCCTCCGCTCCGCCGACTTCCGTAGATACTTACATAGCCTATTATGGCAAAGAGCAGGGGTGCAAACGGTGTAGCGGCCATAGCAGCTGCCATTTGTGGCCGCAGCCTGGCAGTGGCCAGAAAACGACCCGGAGCCGCCGCTGGAGCCGCTGCCTCCACCAGGTATGTCTGTTCCGGAGGGGATTTCGGGGGGTGGCGGGGGGGATTTCAGGGGGGTGGCGGGGGGGTAGTCCATTCTGCCACGGACTCCGGGGGACAGATTCTAAAGAATCCAGCCTCACTGGAGTCCGTGGCGGAATTCTCCAACATCCCTAAAAGATGGTGGCTCTCATTGGAGGATCAGAAACTCTTCCTGTTTCTGCTGATTCCATGCTCCCCGCATGGCAGTGGCACAGGAGAGGCTTGTCATTTTCTGCATGTTTTCCTGGCCTTGGGGAAAATGACCAGCTTGTCCCTTGCCACCACTGCTGTAGCAGATGGGGGTGGAGGGACTAAGGAGGCACCTATCCTCTTCTCCACCCCCACCTGCTATAGGCCAGGGCAAGTGGCTGGGGGGTGTCTGCCAATGCTCTTTTCCCCACGACAGCTGGTGCGAGGGAGAGGGACAGTGGCGGTGGCACCCAGCACTCGTGTTGGGGGGGGGGGCTGCTGGCATTTTCAAAGATTTGAAGCTTCATGTCAGCCTGGTCAGTAGTTGGATGGGCGACTGCCTGGGAATCAGGGTTCCTGCATTGAGCAGGGGGTTGTTCTATCCGTTCAAATGAGACTAAGCTTTACCTCCTTCTATTCCCTGCTTCGGCTTAACAAAAAAAAAAAAGGCATTATCTTCAAAGAATCGTGGCTTCTCCGCATTTTTTTTCCTAATTCAGGCATGATCTTTGAAGATTCGAAGATTCGAAGATGTGAAGCTTCACCGACCCTGCTTAGCGTCTGAGATCAGACAAGCGCACGCACATCCAGACCTTTGCTTGTTGCTGAGGAAACATTGAGTGCTGAGGAAGCTATGAGATCAGTAGCCAGAAGACGACATGGGGCCGTCGAGAGCTGTGATTGGACAGGAGGGAAATACAAACACCGCCGTATCTGGACAGGCAGGGGAGGGGACTATGACTGGATATGGTAGCGAAGGCAGAAGATCAGAGCACATTAAAGGGAAATACTGGGATATCAGGGTATTGAAAGCAGGAGTACGGGAGTCGGAAATTCCGATTCCAATTCGAGGCGGGTACTGCGTAGTGTGAAAGATGGGTGGTGAAACCTCATTGGAAGCAAAAAAAACCCGTAAGTGTAGATCGGCCCTAGAACAGGTTGCATATCACTAGGGGTGGCGGAGAATTTCTCCCCGAATCTTCGGGGGGCCGAGCGCCAATGCATTCGGCCCCCCGAAATCGGCGGTGAAATTCTCCGCCCCCCTGCCCCCCCCCCCGGGATGAGATTTACCTTTGGCGAATGTCCCTCCCGGCGGCGGGTCCTGGTGGCAGTTCGTCGGCCTTTCGTCGGGGGCGGGGGTGGCAGCTGGTCTTCCGACTGGCTGCTGCCGCCGCCATTACAAAGTTTAAAAAAAAAAAAACCACCCCGTGATAGGCTACGTAACGATTAACATAGCCTATCATGGCTAGATTTCCAAAGTCAGCCATGATAGGCTACGTAAATCGTTACGTAGCCTATCACGGGTGACTTTGAAAAAAAAAAAGCGCGTACGCAAATGGCGGCGCCCATAGGCCGCCGCCATTTGCGTTCCTTATTTGGTCCCGGTAGTCTACGTAAATCTTTACGTAGACTACCGGGACCAAATAAGGAACGCAAATGGCGGCGCCCATAGGCCGCCACCATTTGCGTACGCGCTTTTTTTTTTCCAGAGTCACCCGTGATAGGCTACGTAATGATTTACGTAGCCTATCACGGCTGACTTTGGAAATCTAGCCGTGATAGGCTACGTTAATCGTTACGTAGCCTATCATGGGTTTTTTCGTGTTTTGTTTTACACTTTGTTTCGCGGCCGGGGAGACGGGGCGCTTCTCCCTGGCCTGAATTTCGGCTGGGCGAGGTGGGATGGCTCCCCCCCCTCGCCTGAACTTCGAGGGGAGAAGCGAAGTGCCTCCCCCCCACTGCGAAGCAACCCTGCGAAAAGGTAAGTGACTTTCGTACATCCTTAAATATCACTCATCCAGGCAGAAGACCTACCCAATAACTGTAGCCCCATCTTGTCTGGATTGAGTCTCAGTTTATTGGCCCTCATCCAGCCCATTAATGCATTTGGGCACTGATTCAGAACACCCACAGCCTCACCTGGATTTTATGAAAAGGAGAGATAGAGCTGAGTGTCATCTGCATATTGGAGTCCATATCTCCAGATAACCTCCCCCAGGAGTTTCATGTAGATATTGAACAGCATGGTGGATACATGGAGTCCTGTGGCACCCCATGGCCAAGGAACTGAATAATAACTGTCAAGGAACAGAACAATAATCACCCAGCACCACCTTCCGGAATCAGCCATCCAAGTAGGAGTGGAACTACTGTAGTGCAGTCCCTGCACCTCCCAACACAGATAGCCTATCCAGAAGGATACCATCTCCATAAAGCTGGAGATCATCTTAGATCTTAGCAGTTAAAGTCAGTAGAAGCCAAACTGGATAGCTTCACCAATCTTCTGATTGTTACTAGAATGTGTGTCAGGCTGTGACCGCTAGAGGTTTGTGTTCAAATTCCTACTGCAACAATGCTAACTTCTGCAAGAATACATGTAATTCCACAATACACAGGACAACTGTGCCCCCTGGAAATGGGATCTACAAGTGCAACAAGTCTTAGGAGGACACAAGAGTTCTGTTTTACTCAAGTATTTGGTTGTTCTTTGCCTCTTCCTGTCCTTTCCGCCCTCTCAAATCCAGAATAATGATTAAAAAAGGCTTCCCATTTGGGGTGGAAGGTGCCAACATTTCATTGAGAGACATGTGAGCTGAAGAAACATTTAATGCCAAGAAAACATTTCTGGGTACTCATAAAAAGAAGCAGCAGCAATGGGAAGGTGAGATGGTATGTGTGTATGTGAGAGAGAATGCAGTACTCACTATACTGATAAATGTTAAAATGTGATTTACTCTGTGAGGGCAGCAGCCTCAGACATCAAAGCTTCGGATTCAATGCAGTGTCAAAAAACCCATGAAGCTTTAAGACTCAACCAAGCATCGATGCCAAGCTGAAGAAGAAGCTTTTACTCTCGACACTGCTGACTGAGCAGATTAAGCTTTAAAAACACACACCAAAAAAACTGCACAACCTTCTCTTCTTAAAGCTGCTAGTGGGGAAAAATAAATGCCGGAATGTTGAGTGTTTGCCCGAGTGCCGCTTTATTTATCTGCTGCCTTCCTCCTGGTTTTTGGCATATTTGTTAGGAGGCCAGTGTGAAAGTGCTTATGAATTAATTAACACAAACATTTTCAGCACCCCATGCAAAGAGTAAAGCAAAGTGTTTGGAAAGGAACCTATGATACCGTCCTGCACTTTTCAGTGGAGTGGTGATGCTAGAAGGGTGAGGCTACAATCTTTAAGCACATTTATTTACAGGTTAGAAGTCCTCTTGCAAACAATTGCAGCCAATATTGGACTTGGGGCTTGAAATGCATGCAAACATTTAAAATCCACCTTGGGATCCCTCTGCAAGATTTCCCAGTGATTTTGTAGTACAGCATTTGACCTTCACATTTCAGCACTAAAGCCATTAGTCAAATGGCAGGTGCTTTCTGTGTGGTCACCGAAAAACTGGCATTGACTTTAATGAGCCCTGATTTTGAGACTTTCAGCCAAAATCGCAGTTCTCTACACTGATGGCCCAAATGCTAAGGAAAATTAGTAAAAGAAGAAAACCACCAGTTTCTGGACATCCTTACTATAAAATTCTGCAGTTCCTTCCAGGGGCAAATTCTATTGCAATCATGGCAATGTAAATCAGAAATAATGACACAGATATACTTATGTATAAATAATAAAAAAGATTCTCTATTTTCCCAGGGTTGACGCAGAGAGAACAATTTAGTGGAGAGAGGACAGAGAAGAGGAAAAACAATGGCATGAAACACCCCCCTCCCTCAAAAGCCTCAGGTGCCTCTAAATGGCATCCCTCCTGGCTCTTATTAACGCTGAGACCATTTATGAAACACTGCATTTTTATTTCTGAAGCCAGGGCAGCCAACCAAGTTTAGTGACATGGAACACATTGTGAAGAGTCCTACAGATCAGTAGGGGATTTTAATTGGATAAGAACATTTGGAAGTGTGCGTGTGTGTGTAGGTGTGTGTGTGTGTCTGTGTAAAGAGAGAGAAGGACAGGAGTTAAAAATGAAGCAAGATCTTTTAAAGAGCAAATGATGTGGCCATGCACTTAGATCTAAAAAGAAAATTATTCCTTTTGCATCTTCCATGGTAAAAATTCATCAAATCACAAAGACTGTGACTTTAGCACAGCAGAGGAAGAAAAGCTATCATTCTATAATAGGCATTCTCACACTGCGGCATTACCTTTAAAACACACACCACAACAATCATTTCAGACATCATCATTATTATTAGCTTGGAAACGTTTCCTGAAATAATTTTTTCTTTGTTGCAATCCCAATTTTTTAGTTGCCAAATCTATTTTACCCATCTTGGCTGTTCAAACATTATCCAGATTGGAATGTTAATTCTGCAGTAGATTCCAAACCACAATGATATTAGCAGTTAAACTTCACATATCCAGACTCCTTTGTTCCAATGGTCTTCAATCATCAGTTTGTGTGGACTACTGCCAAACCACAGACTACTCCCTCCCAGTCCACAGCAAGCCAGCCTAAACCTTCTGGGTGAGACCCTTAGTCTCATCTTTTTCTGGCAGCAAACAGCTCCTTATCACCTCTCCCAGCAATGAAACACTTAGCATATCCCTAAATACTTATTCAGCTCTTCAAGCATCAAAATGTTTCCTATATAATACAGCAGGTCAAGCACAGCTTTCACTGCTATGTGAGTGAAGGTATTCACCATAGTTCATTCCATGCATGACAGTCAGGCTGGTTAGAAGGCTAAGGTAACAATCCTGCTCACACTTACTTGGGAGTAAGTTCCATTGAATTCAACAGGGCTTACTTCTAGGTAGATCTGTATAGGATTGCGCTCTTAGAACAAGATATGCACACTTTCCACAGAAGTCCTGTCAGATTGTTAGACTAGAGTACACCACAGCATCATCCACAGTTTGAGTCATGATGGTAGATTAGATAGATAGATAGATAGATAGATAGATAGATAGACAGACAGACAGACAGACAGACAGACAGACAGATAACAGCAGGGAGGCAGCACACCTTTCTTTCTTTCTTTCTTTCTTTCTTTCTTAAACAGATTAAAAGGGGAAATGCAAAATCTGAACAGCACTGCTGGGGAAGACTTGCACTATTTTTTGCCATTAAAGGTTTATATGCATGCTCAAGCAGATCTATTGTGCTCATGTTGTCCACTGTAATAAAAAAAAGAAGGCTTAACTTGCTCATATACATGTGTCATATAAAAAAAGAATTATTAAATTGTTCAGATACATATGTGAAGTCGGTGTTTGCTAGAGATGGAGACACATATTATAGCAGTGCTGGTGGCTGGGACTTGAAGTAGTGCTTGAAGTGCAATGAAAATCTCAGAGAGGACATGGTGGTTCAGAAATAATGAGTGCATACATATTATTGGGACAGCACTGCAATATTGCCTTCATGTTTCTGGGCTGTGCTTTCCTTTGACTTCAAACAATAATAAATCTTCTACATCTCTGAGTAATTTTTTATCCTCTGTTTCTTAAATAAAGGGCACTGGACATGCAACAGTGGAGTTAAAATTGCATGCCACTGATCAGTGTTCATGGTTAAATGTAATCAAATGAGACATTTCTCCTCTGATTAATTTCAAGTGCATTGTCAAAGATGGTGCAGACAATATCAAATTTGCAGCATGAAGCAGCCCTGGTGTGTCTCTACTTCCCAACTATCTGTTATGATGAGTGGGTAACAATCATCCCCCCTCTCTAGTTCTCAAGAGGGAGACAGATCAAATACCAAAGTACAGAGGGATTCTTCATGTTTCACCAACAGAGGACAGTCTTTTCTGTATTTGTCAGATTAACATATTCTCAGATGGCATTTCCCAGAGGGAAATATCTGTCTCAAGCTGTTTTTTTCAGGCTCTTGAACATTGTCTGAATGGATCGTTATGAAATTGCATAATTAATGCTTACAGCAGAGAAGCTGTCTAGTGTACACCACAATGAAATCATTCATGTTCAAGCCACTAATGCGTACGTTACTTGCATTCACATGGCCACATAACTTCCTCCACAGTCACTAAGGGCCATACATTACTTTAAATCTGTGTCTAGCTTCTTCTTCTTCTTCTTCTTCTTCTTCTTCTTCTTCTTCTTCTTCTTCTTCTTCTCATTTTTACTCTAGTCAAAGCATAGGGGACATCAGAATAGAGCTTTTTATTCTCAAAATTTGCAGTCACATATTTCTTTCTTTTTTTCTTCTTCTTCCATAATTGGGCTGATGGCCACTAGTAGCCACAGTGTATTAAGTGCCTAGATCTGCCAATTGAAAGTAGGAATGACTGAACTTCTGTTCCTCCTTACTTTTGCCTTGAATTTCTCCACAACCTCATCCTTGCAATACACTTGCTTGAGGCCACAAAGAGGTAAGCCATATTCTGCAATCAGAGCAGGATAAGTGGTGGGTATACCTTTCTTACTTTTTAAATGTAGAATCCAGCATTTGGAGGACAGCACTGCAGAGTTCACAAGGCCCTGCCAATATCTTTGGAAAGTTTACCAAAGTAAAGCAAATGTATTTTTTTTCAACCTCCCCATAACACGTTGGGAGAGGAAAGTGTGGCATCTCTTGAATGCATCCCGAGATCGACATCATGTGTGTGTTATTGGGCCAGATGGAAATATCTGAGTGCCATTTACAAACTCAACAGCCAGAGAAGTTCTCATTTATATTATTTCCCAGGTTCAGGTGCTCAAAGCAAATGTTTTTCTTTCTTTCCGTCTCCCCCCCCCTTTTTCCCCTAAGGTAAATTTGGGCTTAACAGCCCCATTAATCAGATGCAATTCTTCCATGCCAAAACATTGACATACAAAGTTACACTTCCCTTCAGAAAGCAACATGGGTTTTTATTAAACTCATCTGTTTCAAGATTGCCAAGATGTGAGTTCCTAAGTCATTAGAAGTTGTTTAGATACCTGATGTGAATTTGAAAGGGAAGAGAGTTGTGCCTACGATTTCTGGGAATACAGGTGTTCAAGAAGTACACTTGCCATGACTGATGTGCCAGCCTTCTGAGAGCAGTGATTAAAAATGAATACCATGGGATCTTTGGTTAAACTAATTTGCACTCCCTCATTCCAGAGGCATCAGCTATAGTGAGCTTGTAACGCAGCCGTGGCTTTTGTACAGATCTGGACAGTCTTCCATGCAATCTGTCTCTTGATGGATTCACTAACCAAGAGCAGTGCAGGGAGGACTGGAGAGGGCAGGGTTCTGACGAACACACTTAAAAGTCCATGTATCAGGGTTGTCACTTATAGGGCATCAGGTTTATTAACAAGCCTTACTGGGGAAGGAACTTCTAATTTATTGCTGTCTGACCTATCCTGTGAAAAATGCTTAAAATACATGGACAGGGTTGTTGTTGTTGGTTTTTTTTGAGGGGTGGGTGGGTGAGGGTGGACTATAAATTAATCTCCAGGCAGTAGGATTTCACTGATATTTAATGTTTCTTTTTAAAGAGAAGGTTGCAATAAATAAGCTCTGGTGCAACCAACTGCAGAAGTCACATAACTAGCTGAATGGAGTCCACCTTTGTGCAGTTCAAGTGTCACATGATCTCAGATTAAATAACCTGTTTCTGGAAGGCCCCAGAGTTTGTTGGAGAGCATACCTAAACAAACAGCATCATGAAGACCAAGGAACTATCAAGACAAGTCCGGGATAAAGTTCTGGGGAAGCACCAATCAGGGCTGGGTTATTTAAAAAAAACACCCCAAACTATGAACATTCCCTGGAGCACCATTAAATCCATTATTGCAAAATGGAAAGAATATGGCACAACAGTGACTCTGCCTAGAGAAGGCCATCCACCAAAACTCAGTGAGTGGGTAAGGAGGACATTAGTCAGAGAAGCAACCAAGAGGCCAATGGTAACGCTGAAGGAGGTGGAGAGATCCACAGCTGAGATGGGAGAAACCATCCATGGGACAACTATCACCTTGGCTGTGTCTCCATGACATCAAAAAGAGAAGGGAGGAGTGGCTTACCCACATTTTTCTAGGAGCCACTTTTAGTCTGGGCAGGGCTCCACACGGGTATGCATCACACCATTCCAACTCACATCATATCACATACTTCCGTGTAGGGGGTGCAGGTTGGAGTGAATATCATCTGACTGGCAGGGGCTGCGCAACCAATAAGAAAGGCTTCCCCCCTCCCCCTTTCTCTTTTCCCCTGAAGGTCCAGATGCACCTGCATTTCAGGAGCAAGCCTCATTAAGCACAGTGGGGGTTACTTCTGAGTAGACACACATATGCTTGTGCTGGGGAAGGGCAGGGGGAGAACACAGGGATGGGAAACCAGCCCCCTTTCTAACCAAACCAATACTGTGCAGGATCTCTATAACAAAGCTGTGAAGTAGTTACTTTGGAGGCAATAAACAAAAAAAATTGAGAATCTTTAACGCATTTAGGGAATGTGCTTTAAACTGTGCCATTTCAATTGAGGGTGATCTCTGTAAATTCTGATGTGGACATTCAGGGGACAAGCCTCATTGAGCACAATGGGAGTTACTTCCAAGTAGACACGCATATGCTTGTGCTGGGAAAGAGTGGGGTGGGGTGGGGTGGGGTGGGAGAATACAGGCATGGGAAACCAGCCCCCATTGATGCTGCACAGGATCTCTGTAACAAAAGTATGCTTACTTCCTAAGGCAATAAACTAAACAATGGAGAATCGGAGCTCCAATATCACACTTTAAAGTATTTAGGGAATTTCTGCTTTAAATTGTGCCATTTCAGTTGAGGGGGATCTCTGTAAATTCTGATGTGTGCATTCAGAGGGCAAGCCTCATTGACCACAATGGGAGTTACTTCTGAGTGGACACTAATTGGTGCATGCAGGGATGGGAAACGCACAGGAAACACCCCTTGACCAGCTCTCGGTGAAAGGCACACACCTGGGCAGGGTTAGCATACCCGAGGTCAATGCAGGGGTTGGGGTACACAGTACCTATATCAGGGAGAACCCAACTTATGGAAAAGAAATGGACTTTAAACAGTCTCAGGAAATCCGGCTTTTCCCTGATAAGCTCTGGTGTGGCTGCTAGATGGCCATGACATCATCTATCCCTAATGACCTCAACATACAGTAGCTCAGAGTAAATCACTGCTGGAGACACCCCCCTGGACATTCCACAAAGCTGGGCTTTATGGAAGAGTGATGAGAAGAAAGCCATTGCTGGGGGAAAAACCCCATATCAAATGGTATTTGGATCTTGCCAAAAGGCATGTGGGAGCACAGCAAACATGTGGAGAAAAGTTCTCCGATCTGATGAGACCAAAATTGAACTTTTTGGTCTTACCACAAAACCCTATGTGTGGTGCAAAGGCAACAGTGCTCATCACCCTGAGAACACCATCCCCACAGTGGAGCATGGTGGTGGCAGCATCATGTTGTGGGGATGCTTTTCATTGGCAGGGACAGGGAAACCGGTCAGGATTGAGGGCAAGATGGATGGAGCCAAATACAGGGCAGTTCTAGAGGAAAACCTGTCTCAGAAGGGACTGGGGACTGGGGTGGAGGTTCACCTACCAGCAGGACAATACCCCAAACACACAGCCGGAGTTACAGTGGAGTGGTTTAAAAACAAGAACCCGAATGTCTTAGAATGGCCCAGTCAAAGCCCAGACCTCAATCCGATTGGGAATCTGTGGCAAGACTTGGAAATTACTGTTCATCTACAGTCCTGATCCAACCTGACAGAGCTTGAGCAATTTTACCAAGAAGAATGGGCAAAAATTGAAGGATCCAGATGCGCAAAGCTGGTAGAGACTTAGCCCAGAACACTCACAACTGTAATTGCTGCCAAAGGTGCCTCTACCAAGTATTGCCTCAGGGAGGTGAATACTTACTCAACCAACAAAAGCCAATTTGTTTTTGTTTAATTAACTTTTGTGTCACAATAAAAATATTGTGCACCTTCAAAGTGTTAAGTATGTTGTGTAAATCAAATGGTAAAAATGCTAATTAAATCCATTTTAATTCCAGGCGGTAGACACAACAAAATGTGGAAAGGTCAAAGGGGAGTGAATACTTCTGCAAGGCACTGTCTCTCTGTCTGAAAACCTGGAGAGCCACTGTTCGTCAGTGTAGGTAGCACTGAGACAATTGGACCAATAGGCTGACTCAGTATATATCCACTTCTTACATTCTTAGGAAGAAGGCACACAAAAAAAGAAAGAAATAGTTTTTTAAAAAGTGGTCCCCATTTTAAGTCTGTTTCAAAGGCACAGATATGTGGTCTATCAGCTTCAGTAGATATTAATCGTTCTGACACTGCTCTCTCTCTCTCTCTCTCTCTCTCTCTCTCTCTCTCTCTCCTGCAACTTGTCTGAGATGAGACCCTTGTTCCAGACTAGATGCTTATGACAGTGAGCCAGGAAAGACAAGAGACTGAAGGCATCAAACCAGAGCTAAAGTATGTCACACATAAGTATTTTTGTCAGAGGGCGTGGGGGAGGGGGAGTCCCTCAGCCATTACAGCTGTTTCTCTCTCTCCTCTCCTCTCCTCTCCTCTCCTCTCCTCTCCTCTCCTCTCTCTCTCTCTCTCTCTCTCTCATACACACACACACACACACACACACACTACCAACAACAACAAATACCCACAATTTACATTACATTTTGTATAATTATGTTATGTTTGAAAAACTGGTTTTACTTAACTAAAAGAGCAACCTTATGGCCGCTAGACAGCGGCTAGACGGCCATAGGATATGCCATTTTCCAGGAACCGACCTCGGAGCCCATGCTCTGAGGTTAGATCCTGGAAAACGGACCTCCCCCCAAGAGGAGTGTGGAGCGGCTGGAGAGGGGCGTGGCTGGGGGCATTCTGGGGCAGGGAGGGTGTAGCTGTGTCTATGACACATCCAATGTGTCGTACAGCAGCCTCCTTCCCCACTCCATGCTCCTGTGACCAGACAGCCGCAATAAGCTGTCTAGCCAAAAAAGCAGGGCAGGGGAAGCACGGAGGGCACCCTACGGATTTTACTGGTTTTACTTAACTAACTCAGCATGTGTGCTAGCCAAGCTGCTGCCTATTTATTGCAGCACATACAGAGATTCATTTCAGATGAATTCCTTTTCAAGTTACTTTTCACATCTGTGATAAAAGACTTACTGTAGAATGCAAGCCTATTCTATTCAGTGCCACCAGAAGTTTTGTCTTTTATTTGGATGGGATGTGGGTTGACACACTTAATTAGAAATATTCTGTTGCACCAAATGTCCTGTCACGTTGGCCCAAAGGATTGTACAAGTCTAGCAAAGGGGTAGAAATGCCACATGTTAGATGCCACTCCAGTGCCATTGCCATTTCCTTTGGCACACAAGCTCGAGAACTAGCTTTGGCACAGAATAAGTACAAGCCAAAAAAGAATTCTTTTTGTAGGACTCTTCCCTTGTCATACAACCCTCCTCTTCTCACTCACAGGCTGTCAGTAATGGAGTCTCATGTCTTCCTTGTCAAAGAGTATATGGATCTTATCATTTTCCCCTCATTGCTTTAAAGGACAGGTGTCTACTTTGCCTGACGGATCTGAAAAATGAATGATTTTCATTGCGCCATGATAGATACACTCCCTAGACAAATCTGATCATGATCTACAGACAACTTCTTTAGAAGATTGACCCCATGCTTGAAAAATGGTGCGTATATCCCCTTGAGAAGTGCAGCTCTTCTCTAAAATAGGAAATAAATTATCAGTGTTCCTTGGCTATTCCATCGTTTTATCCTCTGATGGAAAAAAATGCTATTTGCCTGTTTATCACAATGAACATCCAGACAAGGAAGTCTTGCAGGGTGAAACATGAAGCATGAAGAAGATCACTTCTTTCTTGTAAAAAATGTTTCTGATATAACTTAGGAACAAATTTTAGTTTCTTGTTTTGGAGGCGTTTTACAAGATTCTCTGATAACAACTGGGTAACACTTAAATCATGTCTCCTTAAGACCTGTTGTATCTGTTTGGAAGTTGCTTTCTATTAAATGTTCAGTGGCAGAAGCACATAGCCACTGCTTAATGGAGTGGAGCTATTTCTCAGTGTATGTGCATTTTGAACCAGTGTTATGAGGAGTCCCCAAACATTTTGGGTCAGTGGGTACATTTGGAAGGTTGATAGTGTTATAGGCAATTTCACAAATGGCTGCTATGGGGGCATAAAATGGCTGCCACTGGTAGGCATGGCCAGTCACAAAACACTCATTCCTATAAGGTAAACTGGTGAGTAATTTGCCCAAGGACCTAAATACAAAGCAGAGGTGGGGTCTGAGTTCCAAAACACAGAACCATTCATATGAACCCAAACAAAGATCATGCTGGAGGGCAGTCCTTCCCTTTGCAGCATGCCAGCTTCCCATTTAAAAAAAATAATTAAAATCAGGAGAGGCATGGAGCCTGTTGGGCACCAGAAGAGTGTCCGAGGGCTCGTTGGTGCCCATGGGCACCACAATGGAGACCCTAGAGTAGCATGAGCACCCAGGTATCCAAATCATGAGTCACCTGTCTCCTGGAAGAGAATTTACTTGAAGTTAGTGAGCTGTGATCTAAACATGGGTCCAAGCACCTCACAGGAAGCCTTCTGAGAGAAAGGGCTTCAGATGTCAGTGCTGGAGCTGCAGCCCTCAACCCTTCACATAAGCAGCTCAGCTGCTTCTTTAGCAAAACACATTGTGTGTCTCTTCACAAAGCATTCCTGAGGAAGATGGAAACCTAGGAAATATTCAATTCCTGTAATCTCCTCTAATGACCCAGATGGCTCTTAAAAGCAAGATAAGACTCTCATATTTTGTGCCTTAGTGCTGCTGCACACAGGTGATTGGGGGTTATTGTCCCCTGGCTGTTTCTGTGCAAGGGCTGCTGTAAGGCACTTCCGGAAATGGCACAGGGTCAGCGGAAATCTTGCAAGATCACTTTTCTGGACACTATTGTTCAATGACACAATGGACAAATAAGCACCACCTAATGCATAACTACACACTTTTCACTGCCTTGCAGAATACGTACACCACAAGATCCATCGTCTACTGCCAAGCTCTGCTATCCCTCTGGAAGTTGCTTCATAAATATCTCAGACTGAAGCTGCAATCTCAACACTTACTTGGGACTAAACCCTATTAAACTCAGTGGAGCTATATCTCAGTAGACATGTATAGAATTGCACTGAAAGAGACCAAGATGATTCTTAAGTACATGGCTCTGAAGAAAATCTACTGTTTCATAGGCAGCTGTAGTTCATTTTCTCTCTTCTTACAGCCATTCCTTCTCAGCTAGTAATACTACACTGTTGTCTGCGATAAATGGAATGCCCACATCTAGTGGGGGGGGGGAATCATTTTTTCCCAGACTTCTAAAAAGTTCAATTAATTTCTTATCTTTATTAAACTGGGCCTAATTTAATTCTTATGGCTCTCTACAAAACTGAGCATGGCTGACAGACTGTATAGCATTTTTAAAGACTTTAATTGTTTCTCTGCCACTTGGAATAGAGATAACATATTTCTCCTCAGCTTTAAGATTCTCTAGCAGCCATAAACTTTGAATATTAATATGATTCATGGAAACTAGTGCCTATGCTTGCACCTGCACAACAGAGAGGAGGAGGAGGAGGAGGAGGAGGAGGAGGAGGAGGAGGAGGAGGAGAAGAAGAAGAAGAAGAAGAAGAAGAAGAAGAAGAAGAAGAAGAAGAAGAAGAAGAAGAAGAAGAAGAAGAAGTCATTTTGTGTTGGTGAGGTTCTGCATGTTCATTTGCAGTGTGACTGGGAAAAAGGCAATTACACCTGGGGATTTAAACACAAAGCTTTGCTTTGCTGATTGCAGGCAGAATTTTTATTCCAATTGAATCAGTGACTGTTGCCCTGAAGTAGTTAAAATCAACCTTCCTAAGGTCTGAAGCCTTCCCACACTTTTTTTTTTGCTGTCCCTCATCAACATGTATTTTGTACTGCAGCAGGAGACTTCTCTGTTACAAACAGAGAGCCTTTTGAAACCTGCTTAGCTGCCATGATTTCTCCAGCAAATCTTGAAAACGGACGTTTGGGGAAGATGCTGAGAGAATTCACTTCATCGCTAAACCATGCTATGAGTCTATGAAAACTTATGTGTTTCATAATTAGTTCCAAGATATTTGCTCAGTGAGATTCTGCAGTGCACCTCGGCTCATCGCACACTCTCATCTGGATTGCGCAGAAAGGTTGTGGAGCATGGGGTTGGGAGACAGATGATTGTGCTTCACGGTAAGGGAATAGTCTCCAGTACACATATCAGCTTTTTGATAACTGCAGCAGGCAAATCCATTCCTAGTAAATGTAACAATTATTCCAAGGCAACCAGGATACACATGCAGGGCACTGTGTATCACAAGCTGCAAGAGTTGCGGCCCAGGATGCTCTGGGATATTGCGGATGGCATTGAAGTGTAGCTCTCAGCTTATGCTGGCAACAGTAGAAGCAAGTGCATGAAAGCATGTGCTTCAAGAGAGCACCAAGTCTTCTGCATTCTTTCCAGCTCTGCTAGTGCCTTGCAGGGGCCCAGATGTGCTTAGGCACAACATGGGCAGCAGCTGCAGCTGCTCTTGCCTCTGCTGCTTCTACTCTGCTTGATAATACGGCATGCGTAAAGAAACAAATGGGGGAAGAGGAACTGCAGGGAAGGCTAAAAATAGTGCTCTGCATTGGTGTTTCCTTCCCCGCAGAGTACCAATACAATCTGATGCACACTTACATGGGAGTAAACTACACTGAAATCAAAGGGCCTTCTGACCTGATTACTTCTGAGTAAACACATTGAGGATTGCACTCCTAGACTGGTATCAAAAGGACCTGAATAATCCCACTGCCAAGGGCAGTTAGACTGGTGAGTACAAGGTAGAGGGCCTTTTCAGTGGTGGCACCCCACCACTGGAATCGGCTCCTATCGGGAAAGACCTGATTTTGTTTTCACCTGCCTTTCTATAGTCTGAGGGCTGCAGGTTTTATGTGTGTAATTTTTACAGTGTTTTGTAATATTTTATTGTATATTTATCTACTGCCTATTTGTATAGTTTTGTAAATATATTTTTATCCAGTACCCCGCCTTGAGAAGGTTCTACCCTTAAAAGCAGCCTAAAAATAATTGAAAAATAAAATAAATAAATAATAATTAAAAATCCTGTGTAGTGAACCCTATGAGGGCATAGCCAGTTAGGAGGGGGATGGAATGGGAGTGAGTGTTGCTGGTTGCTGATGGGAGAGAATACAGAGGAGACGGGGTGTTAGATCAGTTCAGGGGGGCAGTTGAAGGAGAGGGGAGGAAAGTGATGAGAGGCTCTGGAGAACTGGTAGCTACAGAGTTGATTTCTCTTCATGCCTATAGTGATTTATACTGCTGTTCTTATACTCAGTTGTTTTCATATTCCTTATTCACCTGAAATATTCTGATCCTATTGACTGTACATCAAAGCCAGTTTATGTTTTTGAGAAAAACCTGGGACTGTACTGCTTTCTGGGCAGAACCCACATTGGTAGGGTTTGAACTCTCCCCCCCCCCCGCCCCCACGTAAATCCTTCATTTTACACCTGAAACAATGGGTCCAGTGGAGGCTGGTGGCTCCGATGTCAGCGGGGCAGTGAATCTGCTCCGGGTTTCAGTCAGAACCAGTCAAAATTCTAAGGGACCTATCTACGGTGATAGCTCCTTTGGAGTCCTGACTGGTTCTGACTGAAACTCGGAGCAGATTCACTGCCCCGCTGACATCAGAGCCACCAGCCTCCACTGATGGGCCCAATTGCAGTCAAGAAAAATGAATGCATATGGTATCACCTTAATGTTATGCGGTGCTTTACGGATGTTGCATCAGCTTTTCCCAGCCTGGTGCTCTCTAGACATTTTGGGTAGGGTGGTCACTCACACATTGCCAACAAAGACAGCAAAAAGGGACTCAGAGGTACACAAACATTGCATATGCCAATTTATGTGTATAGATGCACATTTAGAAATAATTACTAGAATTTAAATAGAAACACAATACATCCCTCCATAGACCAGGTGATCTGTGTGTTCTCTTGGTGCTGCCTGGTGATGGGCAGCGTCAAGGCCCCTGCGTTCTTACAGTGCTTTGACTTTAAACTGGATTTGGATTGGCCAGCCCTTCAAACAGAGGACTGTCTTCTCTAAAGTAGGGTACCTGGCCCTTCTAATTTTAGATGACAATTCCCAGCATTCCCAACCATTGGCCATGCTGGCTGGGGCTGATGGGAGTTGAAGTCCAAAACATCTGGAGGGCACCAGGTTGGGGAAGGCTGCCTTATATTGTTTTGCCTCGAAATAGACCTGTCCGGCAGGTCACCTATTTTACAGACTGAAAAGAAGAAATCAGGCCTAGGTTACTTAGTGAGCCCGTAGTGGGTTCTGTGTGGATTGGACTCCCTGTGCTACGCACTGGGTCACAAAGTGCCATCCTGCAAATGGCAGGTGCCCTGGAACCGGCTGTTTTTCTAATTGACTTCATATGAATGCATCTCCCTTTAGGTCAGTGGGATGCTTCATTACCATGGTGATCTTTGTGCTTTTTTTTAATATAATAACAAATGCTATATAATTTTATGATGTGACTGTAGGAGATCTGTTTATGCTGATACACTCATAGGGCTTATATAATTGGTTGCGTATGAAATCTTAATGGAAACTATTGCCGTCAGTTTCCAATTTGGGTAATTAGGAATAATAGAAGTAAGGCACTTTTGCTTCTGTGGCCTGCATATGACCTTTAAAAGCCATCTCCACCATATGATAGATTACAAACAACATGAATCTCTTTTGAATTTTACCATACTGTCATTTATTAATACCCATGGATCTACCCTCCCCTCCACACACACCTTTTTGTCTTTAAGCTGCAGTTATCAATACAGGGTGAATATAGCAGATTTAGTGCCTGTGATGTTGCAAAAGAAGTAAAGACTTTTCCAGCCTTTAAATTTAATCTTCAGTCTGGATTTGCTGAGTTTTCTTCAATGCAGGCTGGTGGCTCCAATGTCAGTGGGTTGGTGAATCCAGTCCAGGTTTTAATCAGATCTCTAAAGGAGCTATCCAAGGTGCTTCACACTTTGGGTAGTTCCTTTAGTTCTGACTAGTTCTGACTGAAACCCAGAGTGGATTCACTGTACAATGACATCAGAGCCACCAGACTCTACTGTTTTTCTTTCTTAGCATCTGGTTTTCACACATTAGGTCTTGCCTTTCCCCATACATGTTAAACATTATTGGATAAGATCATAAGAAGCACCTTCCTGGGTCAGAGAAAAGGGTCATGTTGTCCAGGGTTGGGGAACCTGTGGCCCTCTGGATGTTGTTGGGCTTCTATCAGCCCCAGCCAGGGTGGCCAAGATTCAGGGATTATGGGAGTTTTAGTCCAGCAACAGCTGGAGGGGCACAGATCTGCCAGCCTGGATCTAGTCCATCACACTCTTTCCAACAGTGGTGGACCAGGTGTTTCAGGAAGCTCCCAAGCAGAGTGTGAAGGTGATGGCTATTCGTGCTGTGTGTATGGATGTGTGCTGGCAAGTGGGGCCCACAGAGAACGGAAATACAGTGCTATGAACGTCTGGGTTTCTCTACAACCACTACCTGATTTTGTGATGCCTTTTGTAGGTTTGATTCTTTGTAGACTGTCTAAATCATAAAGAGTCCCATGTTAGTTATATATATATATATATATATATATATATATATATATATATATATAATTTAAAAGATGTATACCCTGCCTTTCAGCCCTAAAGAAGTACAAAAATGTTTAGGAAAAAAAACCCTCTAAGGAAGGCAGCAGAACCCAAAACAGCCCAATGAGGACTATGCATGCTCTGTGGACACAGAATGCTAATGGACTGCTGATCCAGCTTCTTTAATACAATTCCGCATGGAGGCCATTCTGGAAAACATTGGCAGTACTAGCCCTAAACACTTGGAGTACTAGCCCTATTCAGAAATATTGGCAGTACTAGCCCTATTCAGGCATTCTCCTTGCATGTAAACTCTACACACAAGGAGGGGGGCAGGGACGAGGACACTAGCCAGACCCTTGCTTGAGGGTATATTATTATTTTATGACAATTTTTGGATGTTACATTTAAATTAGCTGTTTGTAGACCGGGTAGGGGAGAAGGGACTATGTTACTTTCCTGGATCCCTATATGAAATGCTTCACCTTTCCACCAAAAAGCCACCATAGGAAAATGATTCACAAAAGAGAAAGCAACTGGGAAGATGTATGTCGCATGTTCAATTGCCTTGCTGTATTATAACAAGGTCCACCTAGTCAAACACCTATTCATGTGCTCCTTGGAAACTGACAAGCAAGGTATGATGGAGATAAATGTCTCCTGTTTAACCTCAGTACCTGTTATCCATAAATTATTTTAGACTTGCTTTCCCTTTATTAACAACACATCAAAACCCCATTACAATTATACTGAATCTTTTGATTCAAATAGAACTCTTTATAGCTTATTCCCCTTTTGCTATGTTTTGTATGTCTTGCTCATTAAGGGACATTGGTGTCTTTCTGCACAATTGTTTTGAAGAACAATTTCATAGTTGTAATGTTAAAATAAAAAGAATTTTTAAAATATTGCTTCTGGAACAGGGTTGTACCTTTCTTAATTATAATTGCTAACAGCCACTGATATATCTATTCACCACAATTATGTCTGATCCGTTTCTAAAAAACAATGTTAGTTACTAGCTAGCTAAATACCCGGCATTTCTCTTCTGATCCCTTGTGGAGCACAATGGATTCTCATTTCTAGAACCTGTGCAATGGGGATGTTTCTATTGTTATTATTATTAGACTCCTCTATGCTTGGAACAATGATGAAAACCATCCAGAAAATTATGTTTCTCATATACAAGTGCTTCCATAGGTGTCCTAATGTGAGGAAGCCACTTTGGAAATCCTGGTTGCAGCTTGCAGTAGATCATTTGGCCTAGGATAGTGAGCTGTAAAAATGACATGATGAAGCTTTGGTATAATTAAACAGAATGAACTGAGAGCAAAGAGGACAATATGTTGTCCTTGCTATTGTACCGAGGTGGAAAGTCTCTGGATTATTTTAAAATAATGCAATGGTGAAAAGTCTGAATTTGAGCTGGAAGAACACAGACGAACCTGCCCGGGGAGAAAATTCACCTTTCATGAAAGCTGAACAAACTTGCCAAGACTGCCAGGCTCAATATAAACTTGATTAAGGCCAATGGGGAACTTACAAATCAGAGAAAGAGCATCACACAGAGAATACACACACACACACACATGCTAGATCAGGTATAACTAGCTGAAGGGAAATCTGGCAGATGAGAGACAGAGAGAACAGAGGGACAGTGTAATTGATTAAAGGAAGAGCAACAACCTTAGGAACAATAGTATTGTTTTACAGCAGTGTCCCTGCCATTTCTGCTTGCATGACCTATGCATTGTATTTGCATCTGGCACTAGGTATGGGGATGACACAAGCCCTCTTGAAGCACTCACTCCCAAATGCGTACTTGAACATGTGGGGCTAGCTCCGCCTCCTTGATGACTCTGCACAAGCCAGCAATGCTTCTGAGCTGACACACGATTGGCTGAGTATGAAGGGGACACCTTCATCATGCTTCATGTTTGTAGCATGGGGATGGGAACCCTGGCTAATTGGGTTCCCATTGCTGTGTTGGAAACCATACACACACCGAAGATGCTCCCTTCAGATTCAGCTACGGATGTCGGGGAAATCAGCAATGGAACCAAATGAGTCCAGATTTTTATGAATCCGACCCATGGATTCCACCAGCTTTCCTTCTGTTGGGCAGATTCCGCAGACTTGTGGACTGGTTTTCTAACTTTCCTGAATTTTGCGCAAATTTTGTCATAGAAAATATGCAAAATTTAAAGAAAATCTGCCAAAAATGCACATTTCCTCCATAGGCTAAAGCATTTGTGGGAACTTTGTGCATTTCTCACATGCACATTTTGCACAAAGTCGCATTTGCCCAAATGCGTTTTTGTGCAAATTCGGAAACTAAAAAATGTCTGACTCCATCGAAGGTCAGACGATGGAATGAAAGGCACCTGACAATCCATGAACCACAGCTGGAACAGATCTTATACAGCCCATATATCCTAGATTCAGCCAATCACGTCCCAGCTTGGAGGCATTGTCGTGGTGGGCAGAGCTAGCCCTGCACTCTCCCAGAAATCCCTTCGCTTGTCTGGAAGTGAATGCTTGAAGATGGCTACACTCTTGCACCACGCAGAATGGAGCAAAGATACTGATACAAGCACCTCAGTTGGCAGGCTGAGGTGGAAGCTACATGATAAGCTGACCTGGCTCAAATGGCAAGCCATGCTTTAGATTGGAGCTACACAAGCTGTTGATTGTCCCCATCAGACTACAGGTAAGGGACACCATTCTTGAATGCTCCCCTTTGTCCAAGTAGAAAACTAGCCTCAGGAAGAAAGGTTTTAGGTCTGCCCCCTCCTTGCTGTGCTAGTTCTCTACTTGCAGGGATTATTTTTTACATAGAGAGCTTTAAAACTGTGATTCTCCACCCCTGGCTACAGTCCATTCTACCACTTTCAGACTCGGCACCACTTTCTGCTGCATGTGCATAGCCAGCTTACGTTCCACCCACACATTCTTCACATCAATTCCACCGAGGCCTGCTGCTCTGGATAGGCTGAACAGATTGCAAAGCCAGACCTGCCATTAAGCAGAGTGAAGTCACTGCCCTTGTTCATTCATTCCCCTTCAGCACCATTTGTAGTTCCCCCCTCAAGCCTCCAAAATGTCTCCAGCTACCCCAGAGAGGTTGCACAGAAAAAGGCTTGGCATGGCACACGAAGAGAACAGAGGTCTCTGAAGGAGCCTACAGATGATGGTTGGACTTCTAGCTGATCCCAAGCTTATTTATAAAGATAACTGCATAGCTGGTGTTGTCCTTTGCAGGCTGGTCAGGGAAGCTGTCCGTGGGGAGGTTTAAATGGAGTCTTGGCACCCATTGCTATGCGTACTGCTATGGGTCAGAAAAGAAAGCCTGGCGAAATGGGTAAGAGAATTGGAATCAGCACGACTGCCAAGAGCAAGGTGTTGGGGCATACTGGGTAGATGTGACATGGCTTTTTGCCACTGCAACAGCCCTGACACAATGTGCCATAGCAAAGTGGTGAATGCATACCTTGTTTGTTTAATAGAATCATAGAATAGTAGGGTTGGAAGGGGCCTAAAAGACCACCGAGTCCAACCCGGTTTATACCAGGAAGGATTTCTTTGGGGAGCAATGTTTAATAAAATAACTTTTGTTTGGTTCTTTGTTTGAGGAGGTTACTAAGGGACATTGTTGTTGTAAGAAGAGGCCTCCTTGGTGATTTGGGTATAATCTATTGGGAATTTTTTCCTGAGCAAATCTCATTGATCCATATTAAATCTGTGTGCTGCGAGGACCTTGCACAATTTTATTTATTTCAAACAGAATTGTACAGAAGAGCTTCCCAATGGACTGGCTATTTTATATAACACTAACAGGGTTATTAATATATTGGAGAGGGGGCGGGGTTGAATGGGGGAAAACATGTATTGGTTAGCAAAACTATTCAGACTCCATCAGATATGTGCTCTGCAAAGTATATGAAGAAGATTAATCTGGGAGTGACCTGAAAATTTCAGTTTACTTAGAAGGATTAAAAGGCCATGGAAAAATGGCCTGGCCACAGTGGCCAGCCTAACAATGGATTGCAAGACGTATCATTTTTGTCACAAAAAGGAAAACTATGCAGGGAGCCATGTTTATGACTTACAGCTTGTGGATATAAGTTTAGAGCACATCTAAGGCAGTCTGAGAAAAACAAAATGGCAGATACTACTGGGCAGCCACTGAAACAAACACCACTACAGCCACTTAGGAGGTGGCGGAAAAACATAAAACAAGCAAAACGTTTTGCCATTGCCCCCTACCAGTGTAATCACGCCAGAAAGAGGGAGGCAAAGGCAATATCTGGTGCTGGCTCCTGCTGGACACAGGAACACAGGAAGCTGCCTTATACCCAGTCAGACTATTGGTTCACTTAGCTCAGCATCGTCTACAAAGCTTTCCCCCACCTGGTGCCCTCCAGACGTTTTGGATTACAGCTCCCAGCATTCCTGACTGCTGGTTGGGGCTGATGGGAGTTGAAATCCAAAACATCTGGAGGGCACATAGCTGGGGAAGGCTGCCTTGGAGATCTGGAGGACACCACATTAGGGAAGACCTCTCTACACTGGTTGGTTGCAACTCTCAAGGATTTCAGACAGGAGTCTTCTGGCATCACCCTCCCTGGAGATGCCAGAAGTTAAACCTGGAAGCTTCTTGCAAAGCATGTGCTCTAGCACTCAGCTACACCTCCCCTCCACAGGGGGAATCTGACTTCCCGGCAGGAAGGGACAGGAGAGAGAGGGTGAAGGAGGCAAGGGAAGTCCATAGCAGGTCCCTCCTGCTGTTCTAGCTAGGCTACGTTTATTTTTCTTTTTAAAGGTACATTCATAAAAAATGTATCCATTGCATTTTATAAATGTTGTTTGATTGATTGCATTTATATCCTGCCTTTTTCCCCTTGCAAGGAACCCAAGGTGGCTTACATTATCCTCCTCCTCTCCATTTTATCCTCACAATAACAACCCTGGGAGGTAGGTTGGGTTGAGAATCTGTGACTGGCCCAAAGTCACCCAGTGAGCTTCCATGGCTGAGTGGGGACTAGAACCCAGATCTCCCATCTCCCAGTCCAACATCCTCACCACTACACCATGCTGGTTTTCGAATGTTGTGAGTAGGGCTGTTCACGGACCCCCCGCTCTGCTTCGGATGCCACTTCAGATCTTTCAAAGCAGCCCCGCTCCACTTCAGACCAATTTGGGCCCCCTCCGGTTCGACTCAGATCCAGATCCAAAGCAAGATTCACATGTCCGGATCACTTGTTTGGGGTGTTTTCCCTTTGACTTGCATGGGAAAGCACAAATGGCCATAACTTTTTCAGTTTTTATAATATATACATGAAATTTGGGAAACTCTCTGCCCCCCTGCAGGGGACACCACCTGCCAAATTTATACAGTTTGGCCCAATGGTTTTTGTGCTAGGCGCAGGTAAAATGCGATTGTTTCCACAAAAGCTCTCAAAGCAAAGAGCTATAACTTTTCACTGGTTGCACAGACCTGCTTGAAATCTGGGCCCCTTGAAAATGTAGGATTGTGGGAAACAATATCACATTTGCTAGCACATTATGGTAGGGGTGGTTGAGGAATTTGATCTTTGCGAATTCTGGTATGAATTCTGATACAAATGTATGGATCAGAAGTTAGTTATCCATTAAGTTTTGCACTTCCTGAATTTTCTGATACTGTTCTTGGCTCAAAGATTGTATCAAAACATATTAAAATATGCACAATTTGAGAGAAAACACATTTAAAATACATATTTAAATGCATTTTTGCAGATTTATTTTAAAATGCAGATGAATGCAGATGAGGTGGAATTACCTTATGGATAAACACATGAGGAAGTAATACAGATCAGATATAAGCTGATTTTTCCATCACCACATTACACTACTATTAAACATTTTCACTGTCTGCCAGATTGTCTGTGGACTCAGATCAAAGATCTGGTTCTCACCTTTAAGAATCCAAGTATCTAAAGGATCACCGTCCCCACATGAACCTGATTGGTGCTTAGATCTTTACAGGCCCATCTCCCTTGCCTTTGGAAGTTAGGTGGGTGGTTGCCAGAGGGAAAAAAACCCCTTCTTTGTTGTTCCAAATTATGGAACTCTCTCCCCAGACATATTTGCCTGATACCATCTTTTTCATGCCAGGCAAAGTCAAAGCTGTTCTTTCCTTCTCTTAATTGTACCGAAGATCCTTTTAATTGCCTTCTGTCTTTTGCCTTTTTATTGTAGTTTTTGCCTGCTGGATATGCTGTTGATTGATCAACTGATTGACTGATTAATTAATTTATTCTTTGATTTATACACTACCTTCCACTCAAAAAATGGTGATCAATGCACCTAACAATAATAAGAACCAAATATTTTAAATAAATACTTGGTTAAAAGAGTAATGAAACAAATATATGAAAAACAATTAAGAAGCCCAACAGTAAAGAATAAAAAAAAACTCAACCCAACAAACCAGCTTGCATGCCAAAGGCCTGCTTGAATAACATCTTTGCCTGCCCTCTCTTGTGTCTGTACCAAGCACACCTCCGATGGTGGCAGGACCCAGAGAAGGGCCTTGATTCACTTGCCTTGTCAGTACATCCATTTGAGGTGGCCCCTCAGAACCTGCATGCCATGAGTTGATGTTCAGCTCATTCTGTCTCCAAGAGGTCTGTTTCTGAAAAATTCCCCCACCTGTGAATGTACAGTGGCACACATGGTGATGGGGAAAGGAAGCGAAGTCATGTAATATTATTTGTAGGTACAACTAACACAGGAAAGACACTGAGCCATCACTGCTTCAGGCGACACAGTGTGTGATGCTTTCAGCCTGCCCATTCTCCATCTGTCCTTCCCCCATGACTAGGTTGACCAGTTTTTCCTCGAGACACTTCAGATTCCAATAGCTCAATTAAATGTGCTAATATGATCAGAAGAAAATACCAAATGATTCATTTCCTTCCACTTCACCCACAGGGCACCTGTTCTTTGCTGTGCTCCTTCGCTCTCCAACCCTCCCCCCCCCCCCAAATCACCAGCTTGTTGCCGAGCAAAGGAAATAGCAAAGAATAGACCTGCTAAGCCCTGGCATCTTGAGGAGCAAAAGCAGCCTGAGAACGATGAGTGCTGACCCTTCTAAGGGGAGGGGGTGCTGCTTTCCTGTGAAACTTGCAGGACTGGCAAAGCTGCTTTTAATGTGCTTCCTTTTCCCCCTTGCCGGCTGTCATCTTTGGATTTAGCACTTTGCTGGCTGCAGTACGTACTGACAATGTACAGGATGAGTGATCCCTGACCCTAGAACCTTGCAATTAATACTGACAAGCCATACAGACCACCAGACAGAATACAGCAGGTGACAAGACGGTACATTTAACGCAGGGCAGTGCTGGATATACAAACTTTAATATAATGGCAGTGCTGCTGACTGCCACTCATAAGCTTCACAGGGGGAAAATGCACTCCTTCGAAATCTTCTTTCAAACCCAGCAACAGCCATAAATGCCACCTTTTAATCTTTCTCTGGTTTTTAATTTAAAGGCATTTTGTGTGTCAGTTCATTCATGATTGTAAAGGCACCCCGTCATTGCGATATGACAGCCTCGGCAATGTTTCCCATCCGCCCAGTACTTTCAAGACCACAAAGCCAGCAAATGTACATTAGAAGAGTGACGCCTTCCATTTACTGCCCATGTTGACCAGAGAAGTGTTTGCAGTAGGGTTAGCCCTGCAAACTGAAAGTACCTTGTAGGGTAGCTGTCCCCACCTTGGTGCTCGCCAGATATTTTGGACTCCCAGCATTCCTGTCCATTGGCCAGGCTCACTGGGAGTGGAAGTCCAAAACATTTGGAGGGGACAACTTTGGGGAAGGCTGTTCTAAGGGCAGAGAAGGAGGCGCCAGGTACAGTAATTGTATTTCAAGTGAGAACCGAGTGATGGCAATCAGTTGCCTTGCCATGAGCTTCCGGCTCTCTTTAAATCCAGGGTGGGCTATGAATGAATGAAGTTTATTTCAGTCACAAACCAGTATAACAACAACAGTAAGAAGCAATAAAAAGATATCAGTAAAATACATAAAATCATTGTATTAAACACAACCATCCCAACCTAAATCTAAAATATGATTATTCAATAAAACCGTTCAATATCAATTTCCATTGGCTTATGGCAGTTGCACAAAAGCTGACCACTTTTTAGCTATGTGATGCCCTCCAGAAGGTTTGGACTAAAACTCCCATCACCTCTGATGATTGGTCCTGCTGGAAGGCCCTTATGGGAGTTGAAGTCCAAAATATCTGGACGGCACCAGGTTGTCTACCCCCTGCTTTAAATGAATGCCTGCTTCCCCCATGTACTACTTAGTTGTTTCTATCAGATTCCCTGCTTTTTTCCGCTCTGTTTTTATTTTATTTTTTTAAGGAACTCTTTCTGAAGGAGAGATGAAGTCACCCAAAGAGGTTCCACCTGACCAGAAAACTGGCTTTTCTTGCCAGCACTTAGAATTACTAACTTGCTATTTGTCATTTTTATTGCCATTTAAATTTGCCGAGTGCTTTTAATCTTTATGGTGTTCACCCCTTACAACTGCCTCATGAGGGACATCAACCTCATGCCTTTGATACAGGTGGGGAACTGAACCTAAGAAGTAGTGAAGCGAGGTTGGGAGAAGAAGGGATGGAAGCACCCGCTCCCCCAAATCTCAAATAGGAGTAACCGTCTTCAACAGGGGCGAGGAAATAGTTTATTGACATGAGGCCAATACATCTCAGGTGTTAAACCCATTTTTCTCCAGAGGCAACTGCCCTTATATAATTCTGTCACACAGCACAAGAGCCATTTCTTCTGAAAGAATGGAAGTATGTAATTTGGTTGGGCTGGTAAAAGTTATGAGGGAAAACAGCAACATGTTCTCAAAATGACAGTGGCCTAAGGATCGCACTCCAGTCTCACATCCAGCTGCTCTTACCACAACTTTACTCAGGAAATTGCTAGTTTTCTCAAAGTTCACCCACCTGTGGAGTCTGGAGGTTAAAATCTATCATAATTGCCTTCAGAAAATTTCTTTTCCCATTAGCAATTCCCTGATGGCAACATAAAGAAAATCGAAACCCTCCCATTGCATCTTTAGCTATAACCTAGTTATGCATATTTAATAAGAGGAGAAACTTACTGTACTACAGAAATATGGGTGTCCATGGAAACTGCAGGCCTTAGCATTCTCTCCCCCCACCCCCGCCTTAAATGACATTATTTTTTAGATTTGGTTCCCTCGTCTCTCTCTCCCCTCTCCATCACACAGTGGTTGCTGCATGTTAAGTCTGGAACAGGAGTTAGAAGGCATCTCCTACAGAAAATATATATATAAATGTGTTCATGTTTCCTAAGATACCTTTGGGAAAAGCAGCAATTCACGTTCCCTGTGTGTCATAAAGCCTGCATCCTAGGCTTACTTCAACTATCACTAAGTTAAATACAAAAAGCATGACCATTTAAGGCCATGAAGAGAATGGGCAACCACCATAAACTGAACCCTAGGTTATCAATTTTACAGGGGATTGCACTGAAATAGCATGGTGGAGGGGTGACACAAGCCCCTTCTCTTCCCTCCCCCATGCATAGCCTCCAGTGTGAACTGACCCTCCCCTCCTCCCCGGGTCTCCATGTGATTCATGCAAACAGTTCACACTGGAAGCTTCCTGCATGGGAGAGGGAAGGCAAGGGATTCCTGTCTCTTCTCCACCATGCTATTATGGCACGACCCTGAGTTTCATTTATAAACTGGGACAGCATTTTCATATAACCTCAGCACAAGTGCAGTACTTTTCAACAGAAGCAGTCCACAGTGCAAGTCATCCAGTGATATGTCACTAAATGACACTTGTGAATAGCTAAATAAGAGGACATGCATCACCCAAAAAGAGGACAAAAGAAACACCAATTTGCATACAATATGCATATGCTAATTTATGTTTACAGGGTTTTAAAATTTATGTTTGTGTTTCCCTCTTATAATTGTTATCCTTATGAATATTAATAAGATAATTTCAAAAAAGAGGAGGCTACAGAAACTCAGCTGGGACTGAGAGTTATGTGTAGCCAGAAGACTCCCCCAACCCCACTGTCCCTGTATAGAAACTGCAGTATCTGATAAATGCGTTTGTTTGTGTGATACAGCATAACTTGTACCCAAAGAAACCTGGCTATACCTAAGTGCTATGGGACTTACATGAAACACAGCTATTTAGAGTTCACTGCCACAAAATTTAATGCGCTCAAGAGGAATTGTGATTACTGCTTATGATTATTGTTTAATGCTGTACAAATAAATAAATAACAACGAAAAATCTTCTCTGGCCAGGTCTTGGCCTGGTAGTACTATGCCAAAGCAAGCACGGGGATATTCTGGAAAACTGTTGAGTGGGTGGATGAGTGTGTGGGGGGAGGGATTTACCCTTTCTAGATTGACCTAATATGTTGGCTACCAATGAATTCTATCTCCTTCCAACCATTGAAACTTCAGTTGCCCAGCAATTTAGCTCTTTGATGATGTAATCTCCATGTGACCATGCTTTTCTTACAGAATCAGGGATATTTAATTAAAAGTATTATAATAAGTTCTCTCTGTTTCAAGGCAGCCATTGTGAGTATTGTGAGATGTTTTCTTTGGGGATCTCATTAGTGGATGATCTTAATTGCCATTTAGTAATGAAATCTGGACTTATACCAAGCAATGTTCAGTTTTAAATGTTTAACTGGTGCTTTACATTCCATATCTCAAACCACTTCTACCATAGATGTCCCATTAATGACAATACAGCAAGTACAGAGCAAGAGAATTGCAGGCCAACAAAGTTAAAAGCCACATATGAAGAGGCACCAATTATTCACAATGTTTCTTGATGTTTGGGAGAGTAGAAATAGCAGGAAACATGATTAAACCACCATGGACATGATGAGGGAAGATACCATCAGGGTTACCTCAGGATAGAAGAAAATTCAGCAAACAGTGACCTGGTTTGCACGACAGCCCACCGTGGCTTAATTTACCTGTGGGCACCTGGCTTGCTGTGGCTTGTTGTGTCATGCAAACCCGGGTGGCTGGGGCTGTTTGCTTAGAAAATCCTCAAATAACCCTTAAATGCAGCAGGGGCTGTTTTGTGGGTTGTCTAACCTTCAAACAATCCCTGCGACCTGGGTTTGCATGACAGCAAGCCGGGTGACTGTGGGCACCATGCAAAAATGGCACCTGCAGGCACCTGGCACAACCCAACAGCCCCCACGGGTAAATTAAGCCACAGTGGGCTGCTGTGTCACGCGAACCTGGTCAATGTATAGATATTCTCAGCATTGAGTACCACTTATAAATCGATCACTGTGCTATACTGATGAATGCCAAAACCATGATACATGGCTGATGCAAAAGATCAACAAATGAGTTTGCCATGTTACTTCATTCTTATTTATTTATTTATTTATTTATTTATTTATTTATTTCTATACTGCCCAATAGCCGAAGCTCTCTGGACAGTTCTTCCCAGCAACATATGAAAGAGGAGTCATTCCCTTTCTGCCAACTGGAACTGAGGCGGACAGATAGCGACTTGACCTTGGCTGGCTCTTTTTCTTACGGTTTCTGTTGTGAGGGCACAATCCTATGCATGTTTAGACAAAAAAAAAAAGTCCTACAGAAGTTGTAGGATTTTTTTTTCTGTATACACATGCATAGGATTGCACCATGAAAGGACCACATAAACACCAACAAGGAAAATAAATCCATACTATAACTTTAAAAAGATCTAGAGGAGGAGGATATGTTCTTTCATGATAACTGTCACACATTGCAGTTTAAATTCTTACAGGAGAAAGGACGAGCAGGTCTGAATGATGTAAGTGGGATTGACTCATGTTTAGCATCAAGTTGGCTTAAATACTTCCATGGCTGTGTACCCAGCCTTGCAGTCTATGTCGGCTTGGGAGAAAGCAGGGTCTGACATGACAATGGAAGCATGGGACCTGCTGCACCAAAGCTCTTTTCCATGCCACTGGGCTTATGTGAGAAACCCTGAGCCACATGGGAGGAGCCCATGGTGTGATTTGCCCCACGCCAATATAATGTCAGTGCCAGAGGGCTGACACTGGCATAGGGAGGAGTTTCAGCATGGGCTTCCCCAACATGGGTTCAAGCTAGGGATGAACGTATTTTGTGAAATTCATGCTGTCTAAGTTTCATGGATTGTCAGGTGAAATGTAAGAAAGAAGAAGAAGACAGTGCCTTTTGCTCCATCGCCTACTTGTTGGCGGAATCTGATTTTTCCCAATTTCCTGAATTTGTGCAAATGAGCACGTGCGCAAATTTTCACTCGTGAAAATGCAAATCCCCAAATGTGCAAATCCCCCCCAAATGTGCATTTCCATACCTTAGCCTATGGGGGAAATGTGCATGTTCTGCTGTTTTTAAAACTGTATG
Organism: Heloderma suspectum; assembly: GCF_057233095.1. Lineage (NCBI taxonomy): Eukaryota > Metazoa > Chordata > Lepidosauria > Squamata > Helodermatidae > Heloderma > Heloderma suspectum. Next base: position 247,103,554 of record NC_139460.1, read on the forward strand.
TATTCTTCTACGACAAAGTTTGCGTAAAATACTGGAAAGTAAAAAAACTGGTCCACAAGTTTGAGGAATCCTTGCAACTCAGGAAAATGAGGCCCACTGGGAAAAAAAAAATCATTTTCAGCCTCGGGAAAAGGCAGTCCACTGCGGAATCCACAGGTCAGATTCATAGAAATTCAAACTCATTTGATTCCATTGCAGGTTTCTCCGACATTATTATTACATTTATTTATATCCCGCCTTTTCGTTGTAAAAGGCGGCTTTACAACGTTAAAACTTATACAATTAAGACCTATAAATAGAAATATAAATACAAGTGTACAAAAGTTGAAAATATAATTAAATCATCAATATTAAAATTGTAAAAATATCAAAACATTAAAAGACAACCACCACAACAAAAAATATTTTCACAGGTCCAGACTAGTTATTCCCAAAGGCCTGCTGGAACAAAAATGTTTTTACATGCCTATGAAAGCATACCAAGGAGGGTGCCACTCTTACCTCCCTTACACTCTTACCTTGGGGCAGCCACCTAGAAGGCCCTCTCCCGTGTTCCCACCAGGTGTGCCTGTGATGATGGTGGGGTGGCAAGAAGGGCTTCCCCTGAAGATCTCAGGGCACCAGTAGGCTCATAGGGGAGAATACAGTCTTTCAGATAACCTGGACCCGAGCTGTATAGGGCTTTATAGGACATGACCAGCACTTTGAATTGTGCCCGGAAACAGACTGGGAGTCAGTGAAGCTGTTTTAACAGGGGAGTTGTATGCTCCCTGTAACCAGCCCCAGTCAGCAGTCTGGCAGCAGCTCTTTGGACCAGATGAAGTTTCCGAACACGCTTCTGAGGCAGCCCCACATAGAGCGCGTTACAGTAATCCAAACGGGATGTAACTAAGGCGTGTGTCACTGTGGCCGAGTCAGACATCTCAAGGAACGGGCACAGTGGCGCACTAGCTTTAACTGTGCAAATGCACTCCTGGCCACCGCTGCAACTTGGGCATCCAGGCTCAGGGCTGAATCCAGAAGTACACCCAAGCTGCGAACCAGTGTCTTCAAGGGGAGTGTAGCTCCATCTAGCACAAGCTGTATCCCTATTCCCTGATCTACCTTTCGACTAGGGGTGCACGAAAGTCCCTAACCTGTCCTCGAAGCTTTTCGCGGTGGGGGGGAGGCGCTTCGCTGCTCCCCCCGCGAAGTTCAGGCCGGGGGGGGAGGCTTCCCGCCTCGCCCGGCCGAAATTCAGGCCGGGGGGGAGGCTTCCCGCCTCGCCCGGCCGAAATTCAGGCTGGGGAGGAGGCGCCTCGCCTCGCCCGGCCGCGAACTAAAAAGTTAAAAAAAAAAAAAGGCCCCGTGATAGGCTACGTGACGATTAACGTAGCCTATCATGGCTAGATCTGCAAAGTCAGCCGTGATAGGCTACGTACATCGTCACGTAGCCTATCACGGGTGACTTTAAAAACAAAAACAAAAGCGCGTACGGATAATGGCGGCCCCCATAGGGAGCCGCCATTCGCGTTCCTTATTTGGTCGCTGTAGTCTACGTAAATCTTTACGTAGACTACGGCGAAAATAAGGGCAATGCAAATAGTGTTGCCCTTATTTTCGCTGTAGTCTACATAAATCTTTACGTAGACTACAGCGACCAAATAAGGAATGGGAATGGCAGCTCCCTATGGGGGCCGCCATTATCCGTACGCGCTTTTGTTTTTGTTTTTAAAGTCACCCGTGATAGGCTACGTGACGATTTACGTAGCCTATCACGGCTGACTTTGCAAATCTAGCCGTGATAGGCTACGTTAATCGTCACGTAGCCTATCACAGGGGCGTTTTTTTTTTCTTTTATTGGAATGGCGGCGGTGGCAGCCGGTCAAAAGACCGGCTGCTGCTCCCGCCCCGGCCGAAGACCCGCCGAACCGCCGGCCGGACCCGCCGCCGGGAGGGACATTCGGCAAAGGAAAGTCCCATCCCGGGGGGGTGCAGGGGGCGGGGGGGTGCAGAGAATTTCTCCCCGAAACTTGTTCGGGGGGCCAAACACGTTGGCACTCGGCCCCCCGAAGTTTCAGGGAGAAATTCTCCGCCAACCCTACCTTTCGACTGACCAGGAGCACCTCTGTCTTGTCTGGATTAAGCTTCAATTTGTTTTCCCTCATCCAGTCCATTACTGCCAACAGACACCGGTTCAGCACCCCAACAGCTTCCTTGGAATTAGATGGAAAGGAAAAGTAGAGTTGGGTGTCATCAGCGTACTGGTGACACCGAACCCCCAAACTCCGGACAACCTTCCCCAGTGGTTTCATGTATATGTTAAATAGCATGGGGGACAAAACAGAACCCTGAGGGACTCCACAAGCCAATGGCCAGGGAGTCGAACAGGAGTCCCCCAGCACCACCTTCTGGGTCTGCCCATCCAAGAAGGAATGGAGCCACTGTAAAACAATGCCTCCAAGTCCCATCCCAGTGAGGCGGCCCAGAAGGATACCATGGTCGATGGTATCGAAAGCCGCTGAAAGGTCCAGCAGAACCAACAGGGACACACTCCCCCTGTCTAGTTCCCGGCGTAGGTCATCCACCAAGGCAACCAAAGCCATTTCTGTCCCATAACCGGGTCTGAAGCCAGATTGAAATGGATCTAGATAATCTGTCTCATCCAGGAATCCCCGGAGTTGGGAGGCCACCACGCACTCCAATATCTTGCCCAGAAATGGAATATTGGAGACTGGCCAATAATTATCCAATATGGTGGGGTTCAGGGAGGGCTTTTTTAACAAAGGTCTCACCACTGCTTCCTTCAAGAAGGCTGGAACTCTGCCTTGCCTAAGGGAGGCATTAACCAAGCTCCTTACCCACTCGGCCAGTCCACCTCTGGCTGCTTTTATGAGCCAGGAAGGGCAAGGATCTAGAACACATGTGGTGGCTCTCACCTCTCCCAGGATCCTGTCCCCATCCTCAGGCTGTACGAATTGAAAAGTATCCAACAACACTGGACAAGCACGGGCCAACGTTACAACCACTGGGTCTATATCAACTATAGCGTCCAAGTCAGAGTGGATCCGAGCGATTTTGTCTGCAAAGTGCTGAGCAAATTGTTCACAGCGGGCTGTCGAGCGGTTTAAATTATCCTCTTGTGGGCTAGTGTGTAAAAGACCCCTAACCACTCAAAACAGCTCCGCTGGATGGCTCTTTGCAGATGCAATAGTGGCAGAAATTTTTTTTCTTTACTGCCTGTATTGTCACAGAGTAGGCCCTCAAATAGGCTCTAGCCCGTGTTGGATCGGATTCACTCCGCGTTTTCTGCCAATGTCGCTCTAGTCGTCTTCTCACACGTTTCATCACTGCCAGCTCCCTAGAAAACCAGGGTGTTGGTGCGGCTCCATTTCGTGAGAGAGGACGCTCAAGAGCGATTGTGTCCACGGCCCTGGTCATTTCTCCATTCCAGAGATCGGCCAGAGCTTCTACAGAATCACCTGCCGAGGCAACAGGAAAATCCCCAAGAGCCATCAGGAAACCATTCAGATCCATCAGCCTCTTGGGGCGGACCATCTTAATCAGCCCTCCACCCCGCAGAGGTTCTGAGTGCCAGCAAGTCTAAACCCCACCAGGTAGTGATCTGTCCATGACAACGGAACTATAGAGAGTTCCTCCACTCTCAGATCACTATCACCCCATCCAGCACAGAAAACAAGGTCCAGAATGTGCCTAGCAGCATGGGTGGGGCCAGATAGCTTCTGGGACAGACCCATGGTTGTCATGGTGGACATGGAGTCCTGAGCTGCTCCTGACAGGGCAGCCTCAGCATGGATGAAATCCCCCAGCACAACAAGCCGAGGGGTCTCCAACATCAACCCCAAGACTACCCCAGCTAGCTCAGGAAGGGAGACTGTTGAGCAGCAGGGTGGACGGTACACCAACAAAATCCCTATTCTGTCCCGGGCACCCACCTTCAAATACACACACTCAAACCCAGCAGACTGTGGGATAGGGCACCTGGTGAGGGGGATCGAATCCCAATAGACTGCTGCCACTCCACCTCCCTGCCCCCCAGGTCTTGCCTGCTGCTGGACAGAGAACCCCGGGGGGCAGCGCTGAGAGAGATTAACCCCTCCCCGCCAGCTTCATCCAGCCAGGTCTCTGTAATACAAGCCAGGTCAGTGCGCACATCCAGGATCAAGTCCTGGATAGCAGTTGTTTTACCATTCACCAACCTGGCATTCAGCAGCAGCAGTTTCAACCCAGGGGGTCTGTTGCCAGGGCCATCCAGGTTATTTGAGTTGGGGGACAGTTTAGGGACAGTCAGCACCCTATTGTTTCACACTCTGCCTTTAGAGTGTGACTGTCCCCCCCCTCCGAATCTCCTTGTGCCCTATAGAACTGTAATGGCCATTCCCTGGCTCCCAACACCTCCCCCCTTCATATTGGAAGATATGCATTGGAAAACGCATATCTAATGCAGGCAGTCCAGCAGGCCACACTGAGGCAAACAGTCCCTTTCCCTCCTTTCAAGCAGGGGGACAGGCCCTCGTGATCCCCCAAAGTGGCTCCCCAAAAGGGGCAACCCCCTTGGGTGGCGACACCCACGGGCAGAGGTCCCGCCCCCACTGGGGCCTGGGTTTTATGCCCCAGCTCCCACAGTTGTTGCAGCTGGGAGTGGGGTGGTGCTTGGCTGGACCTGGGTCTGCAAGGAGGCAGAGCAGAAGTCCCCCAGGTGGAGGTAGAGCTCCAGCAAGGTGGCAGCAGGAACACCGGATCCCACCTGCCTCGCAACACTGAAGGGCTTCCTCTCCTTGCAGCAATGATGGAAAGACATCCCCACTTCAAGCTAGTCACTGAAGGAGAGGCATGGCGGTGGCCACCATTTTGTTACCTACAAACCTTTGGCTGCAATCTTATCTACACTTATGAACACAGTGGCATTTACCTCTGAGTAAACATGCATAGGAATCCACTATAAGTCTCTTTGATTCCAGTGGGACTTGCATCTGAGGGGAAATGCATATAGGATCAGGCTGTTTGGCTATAATCCTACGCACACTTACTTGGAAGCAAATCCAAAGGAGTTCAGTGGGACTTCCTCCCAAGTAAGTGCATGGCATTGCAACCTTATATTATTTTGTTTTTACTCCATAAAATAAGATAAAAAAACATGTTAGACAGAGGAACAAAAATGGTTCTGGTTCTCAACTTCCCTTATCCCACTCCCATTTCCCAAGTGAATTGATCCAAAGCAAGCAGTATTTTCTAAGTGCTCAAGCATCATAACACCTTCCATTTGAGGGCTGAGTCTATGTGTGGATAATAACCAGCTGGGTTTCTTAGCTGTGCTTTCTCCACAATTGTTACCATAGCAGTGTTAACAACCATAGTTTATGAACAACTACTACAGGTAAAACCTGATCTATGAAATAAAGCTCTCTTTCTTCTAGCCACTCTGGTCCTCAAGGCTTGTTGTTGCATATAAATGCAATATATTGCAATAAATGCAATATAGTGTCGCATTTCTCCATTTAGACACATACAGACACAAAGTTTTTTTCTCCCATCATAAATTCATCCCTTTCTATTTGCTATCATTCACTTGGAAGCAGAAATTTCACTTGACCTCTTAAGGAAAGCACTTTTTCTAAACAAACAAAATAATCGTTCTGTCTGCTGGACGCAGCATTCTGCCTTTGAGCTAGCATTTTCCCTTTCCTATCTGTGCAAGCTTTTACTATGGCAGGGTGTAAGGTGCTACCCTGTAAAAAAGAGTAACTGCTGCCTACAGAAAGAAAATCTCTTTTCTTTTTTCCTCTTCTCTGCAGCCACACTTCCCCGCTATCTGTGCTTCTACCAGCGCCTCGTGGAAAACGGCAACTGACTAGACCACTAAATCTTATCTGAAGCTACCTTTTGTCTCCTTGGCTGCTATTAACGACCATCCCTTATTCACCCACCTGACACGTCTACTCTCATCACTTTTTCCCCTTTGACCCTTCCTGGTGTCATTACCATCTGAGTGCCATCTTCTTTGTGTCCCTTGGACAGACAAAGCCATTAGTTTGCATGACTTACTTAAGAGAGTGTCTCTGGACAGAATCAAGCATTTTAATGCCTTGCTAATTTTCCCCTTCAATTCTTCAACATGACAGGCCTCACCATTACAGAATGGGTTCCTCTGCTCTTTAGCAAAATGTCACTGCACAACCCCTCCCTTTTCACCAGCTCTTTTTCTGAAGGCTGAACGCTTTCTAGAAATTGAGTGGCAGAAAAGAGCAAGTCCACATGGGGATGGCGTGAGGCAAACTATTCCATCTATAAGCACTCTTCTCCACTCTCTTACACCTTCACATTGTAGGTTTTCAAGACTAGCATTCAACAAAGACAGAAAGGCAGGACTTTCTGCTCTTCATATTGTTCCAATGCAATATGTGAGGGCTAGGGATGGCGGAGAATTCCGCCATGGACCCCAATGAGGCCAGATTCCAAAGAATCTGGCTTCTGGAGTCCGTGGCAGAACGGAGCACTTACCTCCACCTCCCTCCGGAATCCGGTCTGAGCTGGCTCCTCCGTGTGGCGATCCTGAGGAGGCGGCTGCCAGCTCCGCATCGCTGGCAACACGGCCGGCCGCCATTTCTGTGCTGTATCGCTGGCTGAGAGAGGGCTAACTCCGGACGCAAATTAGGTTAATCTAACAGCTTTACGACCACAAATGGCATCCACTACGCCATTTGCATCCAGAGTTAGCCCTCACTCAGCCAGCAATATGGCACAGCAATGGAGGCCGTTTGTATTGCCAGCGATGCGGAGCCGGAGGCTGGCTCCATGGGATCACCACAGAGCAGAGCCGGCTCAGATGGATTCCGAGGGAGGGTTGGATCATCTCCCCCCATGGGCGGACTCCCACCCGGACCAGCAGGTAGGGAATCCACCCATCCCTAGTGAGGGCTTTCAAAAGTTCACATATTCCCGTATAAATTGGAAGTGGTCAAATTGGAGAGGGCAGACAAGAGTAGAATAAGGGAAATGGCAGCCGCAGCTCAGGGATCACTCCACTGGCCCCAATGGGGACTTCTGTTCCCCCCCCCCAGTGAATAGCAGCTTTGGGGGAAGAGCTACTAGTCATGATGGCTATATATTACCTCTAGTTCTGAGGCAGTAGGCTTCCCAATACCAGTTGCTGGGGAACATAAGCAGGAAGGTGCTATTGCACTCATGGCCTGCTTGTGGGCATCCCATTGGGGCATCTATTTGGCCACTGTGGGAACAGAATGCAGATTAGACAGGCCTTTGGACTATGATCCAGCATGGTTCTTCTTCTGCTCTTAAAGCCTTCGTGCTTCCTATGGCCAGGAGCTGCCAGGAGCTTTCTCTCTTGAGGTGGACTTCGTTCTGACATTTTCCCTTCCACAATGATCATATAACTTCACTATAAAACTCCATGTCTAATTAGAAATTAGAATGCAGGACTCCCAAACAGCAAATTTCATGTTTATCATGGTGACCACACGACAGCAAGTTGTGCAAGCATCCCAAAGGCGTATCGATTCTCAATCTATTGGTTTAGCTAGGGATTAGACTCTGGGCAGATTCATATTAAAGTAGCCCTGTATCACTGGAGAGTTTAATTGTAGCAACATTTAACAAATGTAGAAGGTAAGCCAGAGTGAGATGGGGGGGGGGCATTTCCACTGTAGACTCATTGGGTTGGATCCAGATTTAGGGATGTGCAACTGGGCTGGCGGAAGCAGAATTCACTTCCCCCTTCTCCCCACATCAGCCCCTCTAGCCTCCTGAAAATGCTACACAGAGGGTTGGGGACCCTGCTGAATGGGGTGAGCTGTGATTGTGAGGGATCCCAGAAAATCTTGCATTGGTATTGTCTTGCGAGTGGAGCCCTTCCATCCAAATCCTGGATCCAACCCATTATATTAAAAAAAAAAACACAATTCATTTTAAAATGTTCCAAGAGCAGATCCCTCTAAGACTTACAGTGCGATCCTATACATATCTACTCAGAAGTAAGACCCATTGACTTCAATGGAACTTATCCCTAGATAACCATGTATAGGCTTGCAGTTCGAGTAGGATTCCTGCATAAAGACCTTCCTAAGCAATTGTACAAGCAGCAAAGTGTAGCACACAAATGTTAGTCTCCCAAGCAATATTCTAAATAGCACCAGATTGATAAAGTTTGGCAGACTATGTTTATGTACAAACTTACTCAGCAAGCGCAACAAACAAGGCATCCTAACTTTTTAAAAGATGTTATGGTACTTGATAGACTGGAGCGCTGGGCTGAAAACAACAGAATGAAATTTAATAGGGATAAAAGCCAAGTTCTGCACCTAGGAAAAAGAAACCAAATGCACAGTTACAAGATGGGGGATACATGGCTCAACAACACTACAGGCGAGAAGGATCTTGGAACTGTTGTCGATCACAAGCTGAATATGAGCCAACAATGTGATGTGGCTGCAAAAAGGCAAATGCTATTTTGGGCTGCATTAAGAGAAGTATAGTTTCCAAATCCCAGGAAGTACTAGTTCCCCTCTACTCAGCACTGGTTGGGCCTCATCTGGAGTACTGTGTCCAGTTCTGGGCACCACACTTTAAGAAGGATGCAGACAAACTGAAGAGGGTTCAGAGGAGGGCAACGAGGATGATCAGGGGACTGGAAACAAAGTCCTATGAAGAGAGACTGAAAGAACTAGGCATGTTGAGCCTTGAGAAGACTGAGGGGAGATATGATAGCGCTCTTCAAGTACATCATCTGTCAGAGATGCTTTGACTTGGATTCCTGCATTGAGCAGGAGGTTGGACTCGATGGTCTTGTAGGCCCCTTCCAACCCTACTATTCTGTGATTCTATGATTCTATACTACGGTTTCCATTCATCTCCTTCAATGAAGCCCTTCAAACTTCTGATCAAATTCCCATAAATACAGATGGCTATATTTTTTCTGACTATGTTTCAGCTATGAATTGTATATGTAATTTCTCAATAGCTAATGAACCTCTCCTTAGGGTATTTCAGTTGCCTCATAAGCATATTCGCAATCAGTGACTTTCTTTATTGCTTTAAAGCAGGGGTTGGTAACTTGTGGTCCCCCAGATTGTTATTGGACTGCAAGTCCCATTAGCTGGCTAAGGCTAATGAGAATTGCAGTCTAGCAACAATCTGGAGGTCCAGATGCTGCTCACCCCTGCTTTACAGCACAACCCTATGCATGTCCACTCAAAAGTAAGTCCCATTTAATTCAATAGAGCTTACTCCTTGGTAAGTGTGATCATAGTGTATTGTTATGCGCGTCCTTCCATGTCGTTGCCTGTATTTTTAACCTTTATTTAAAAATAAAATTCCATGTTAGAGAAGGGAATTCACGTGGCCTCGAACAAAACAGACTTAATGGCTTCCAACAGAAGTGACTCTTGTATGTCTTGCCTGAAAAGCACCACTTCAAACAGGTCAGAGTTTTTGGTGGAATGAAAGGTGTGCATGTCTCAGCTCCACATGGTTCTTTTACATGAGCATTTATACAGTTGCAGCACAATAACCCAATTCTGTCCTTTCTTTTTCTTAGTCAGCACAAGATACAGTAATCTCACATGGCCTGCATCTTGCAAGTTCTGTTGAGGTTTGGCAGAACTGTCACTTTCCTTACAATACAATGCTTTTTCAGCTTGCATTCATTATTAAAGAAATATTATTTGTCCTAAGATTAGTCAGTCCCAGCACTATGCCTTAAAGTTAATTTGTAGTGATTTATCTGGGACAGATATCAGGAGCTTGCAAACAGCAAGAGTCTATGTCCCGCATCACCCCCCCCCCCCATCTTGCAGTTGGAGGCTTTGGAGATGCAATGGCAACATACATGAGAAAGTGAACAAGGGTTATTTCTCTTGGGAATGGGTATGAAAAGTTAATGATTACCTTTTTGGAAGACCATAAATAAAGGAAACCTGTTATGGTTCATCTGGTTATATACTACCTCTGGTTAGAGATGCAGCCTCGAGAAAGTTTCATGCAGAAAGGGTCTGAAGTAGGGATGTTAGAGAATTCCGCCACAGACTCCAATGAGGCCAGATTCTTTAGAATCCGGCCCCTCGGAGTCCCTAGCGGAACGGACCACCCACCTCCGCCACCCCGTGAAGTTTCCCCAGAACGGATCCTACCTGCCACCAGCCGGGTCCGGTCCGTCTGCTGCCGTCCGCTGCCGGTCTGTGGAAGCAAATGGCATCCGGCGTAGCGGACGCCATTTACGTCCCTTCTCTTTGCCGTGATAGGCTACATAAATCTTTACGTAGCCTATCACAGCAAATAGAAAGGATACAAATGGTGTCCGCTACACTGGACACCATTTGCATCCGCAGACCAGCAGCGAACGGAAGTCCGGCTGCAGATGGACCTGGCCGGCGGCTCTGTGGACTCGCTGTGGAGCGGAGCGAGGATTCCAGGGGGAGGGACGGATCACCTCCCCCCCCCGTGGACCCCCCCAGTGGAGTGGTGGGTGGGTTTTGTACACCCCTAGTTTGAAGAGTAGTGGATTCTGATCCACCTTAATGACCGGGTAGATTCGATTCCCATTTACTGATGAGATCACTGCAGTTATCATGTAATAGCTTCAACGGAGCAGGCTACGGCGTGATCGCTGCAATATTTACATTACTTTGGTGAAGACTTGGTGATGATGACTAACCACCAGATAGCCTTGTCCCTCCTAAGAGCAGTAGCTATCAATGGGGGTGGGGGGAAATGAAGTCTTACCTCACCACGAAGTAACATGGAGCAATTGCTTTGGGCATCCATTTCCACTGAGGATATCTCTCCTGCTCCTTTCGCTGGTTGTGCATGCCATTCAAAATGAAGCCAGAACAAAGGGCCATCCACTGGCCTTTTTGCTTTAGATGTCCAGACCAGCACTGAAAGAAAAAGAAAAGAAAAATACCACATACGCAATAAGAGCTCAGGGCCGTTCTGTGCTGCCTGCGAGGCAGCGCAGAAAGTGTGGGAAAGGTTGGTTCCCTGGGAACTGACCTCGGAGTGTGGGCTCCATGGTCGGTTCCTGGAAAACCACATATTTTATATATGGACTAGCGGCCATAGGATTGTTCCCTTAAAGTTTTTCATTAATGTTTTATATTAATGTTTTAGCAATTCTTATATATTTAATTGTATTTTAATGCATATTTTGAGAATCTCTTAGAGATATTTTTAAATATGTTCAGCAGTATATGCATCTATTAAATAATGATAGATAGATAGATAGATAGATAGATAGATGATAGATAGATAGATGAATGCTAGCCCAGAGTGGACAATACATGGCCTGTGGGCCCTATGCAGCCCCCTGGCTGTTTTCTATGGCCCCCACCACTGTGCTGTGGCAAAAAGGGACTCATTTTCCCTACTTTGAAACAAAGAAAGCAGTGCTTTGCCACCAAAGAAAAACTAGCCCTTGTTTGGATGTCATGCTGCTGAATTTGGTAGAGAAGCAGCAGTGGAAAGCAGGGGTGCGGGTCTTGGTGTGTTCCAGTGCATGAAAACTGGGCCCTGCTCCCCATTGCCTGTCCCTGCATTAGCCCAATATGTGGAGGGATAACATGTAGAGGGGGAGTGTGACCCCTCCTGGTCCCACCCGTTGACATTGCACACTCTACCGATCCTGCCTTCCTGCGTTTATCCTGTGTTGAGCATGGACGTCTGCAAAGGGGAAGCCTATATAAATAGAGGTGTACAAGCACAGGCGTCCACCATGATCAGGGACCCTGTATGATCAGAGTTCCAGATCACATGAAAGCCTACATCCATAGGCTTCCCATTTGCAGATATTGGAAGATATTGGATATTGCAGATATTGGAAGCCTACATCCATGGGCTTCCCATTTGCAGATATTGGAAGATATTGGATATTGCAGATATTGGAACACAACCCATGGAGGTTCGTGCTGGCGAGGTATGTGACTTCAGGGGTGGGCCAGGATGTGCAGTCCCACTTCTCTTCCACATGTTAGCCCTTCACACATAAGGCTAATGCATGCATACAGCTAGCGTTGCATATTCCCCGGTCACTTATGGGTCTGTAACATTCTAAGTAATGTCATAGAAGGGTGGGGAGAAGACCCTCTGCCCCCACCCTGCCATATTCTATATCACAAGCACACCCAAGTTACGCAGCACTCTGCTTTCTTGTCCAGATGATGCACCACTTCCACTATTGCTACTACCTCTAGGTCAGATACAGGTATACTCTCTATGAAGCAAATACTGTGCACAAACCTACATCTTTGTAAGTAACAAGACTGGGGGGAACTATAAATGCACATATGAACTCCAAAATACTTTCTTCCATACTGGCAGCAACGGAGCTGCATCTAAGGCATCTGTGAGGCTCTGATCATTCTTTGAACAGGTCACAGTGCTGAAAATCTGTTACAGCCTTTCTAGACTCAGCCGTATTGTCTGTTGCACAGAAGTACCCGTCAAGTAGAGTGGGAAATTTAGTGCTATGTTTGGTAGAACACTGATACCACATGGAAAAGAGGCATTAAAAAAATATGCTTATCCAGGATTCCTTTTTATGTATATTATAAATATTGTTGACATGAAGATAATTAAATAGCAAACAGAAATTCATGCCTGGTACTAGGAGGGAAAACAAAGGATTTAATCAGGACCTTGGTTTCATGGACTTTTGCAACCCCTTGATATGCTGGCATTTGGTACAAACAGCTGTTGCAGAAAATAAACAAACAATATGTAAAGTGATGATGCATTTTACTAGAACAATTTTTTTCTTGGACAAGTCTTCCAAGTGACCCAGGCATCTTCCCCAGGCAGAATGGAATTCTGCTAATTGTCAGCACTAGAATGAGAGAATTAGGAGAATGCGAACTCCTAATACTTTTTGGAGATAGTTTCTCCTCCATATAAGTCCCATTGGCCATGATGGCTGGTAGGAGTTGTAGTCCAACACATCAGGAGGATGCCACCTTGAGGAAGGCTGGTTTAAGTCAAGCACCATGACTGACATGTGCATCTCCATTATAGCCTCTCTTGATTATTTCTTCCCAGGGTTGTTGATCATTGTAGCGCCCTTGCTCTGGCTGTTTCTAAAAAGCACAGCATGGGGCAGTTGCGCATTTCTTAAGGGGATAGTCAGAATTGTGGTGTTCTGCAGCAAATTGGACTTCTGAAGCCATGGAAGTAAGGTCATCAGTGGAGGCTGGTAGCTCTGATGTCAGGGGTGGTGAATCCTCTACAGGTTTTAGTCGGAACCAGTCAGAACTCTAAAGGAGCTATCCAAGGTGTGCACCTTGAATAGTGCTAGGGATGTTGGAGAAATGCTCCATGGACCCCAATGAGGCTGGATTCTATTGAATCTGGCCCCCCAAAGTCCGTGGAGGATCGGATCTCCTACCTTGTCTTGCAGCGCAAAGTCCTCGCCGGCGGATCGTCCCTGCCACCAGCTCCGAAGCCTCAGCGATATGGCCACCATGGCCGTATCGCCAGACTGCGGATGCAAATGGCGTCCGCTACTCCATTTGTGTCCCTGCACTTTACCGTGATAGGCTACGTAAAGATTTACATAGCTTATCATGGTGAAGTGCAGGACGCAAATGGTGTCCGCTACACCAGTCGCCATTTGTGGACAAAGACTGACTGTGGCCGGAAGTCCGGCAGCAGCTGGCCTCAGCTGGCAGCTCTGCAGACTCGTGGAGCAGAGCCAGCCAGGGAGGATTCCAGGGGGAGAACCAGATTTCCTCCCCCCCACAGACCCGCCCAGTGGACCCCTCCAGCGGACCCAGGTAAGTGGGGTTCGTACACCCCTAGCATAGCGCCTTTTAGAGTTCTGACTGGTTCTGACTGAAATCCAGAACAGATTCACCACCCAACTGACATCGGAGCCACCAGTCTCCACTGGTCAGAGTCCAGGGAGGTTTCTCCACAACCATGGAAGGAAAAGCAAATGGAGGATTACCTGGATTTTTTCAAGGGATTGTCTTTGGTGCACTTTGGTCCATGCAGGGCTCCACAAGCAAGTGCACCACACCAGTATAAGTCACTTCATAGAACATACTTCTGGGTGGGGTTGGGGGTTAGAGTTAATATCATCTCACTGACAGGGGCTGCTCAACCAATAAGAGAGGCTTCCCTCCCATCCAGGCTCCCCTGCTTTCTCCTTTGATAAAATCCTGAGGTTTTCTCCTGTATCTTGACAAAATCACAATCCTTCTCCCCCCACCACATTATTTCCTTTCTTAAAGCAACAATCACCACAGGAACACAGTGTTCTCCCTGCCTTGAAACTGCCGAAGCTGAATAGACGCACATATGTTTTTACTGGGAAAGACAGGGATAGGAAACAAAGGGATGGGAAACCAGCCCCCTTTCTAACTCAATGCTGTGCAGGATCACAGATTGTTCCCCCCCCCCCGCATTACTTACTTCCTTAAAGCAACAATCATTGCAGGAACACAGTGTTCTCCCTCTCTTGAAGCTGTGAACAATCTCCTTCTCTCCCCCCCCCCGCACCCATCCGCATTACTTATTTCTTTAAAGCAACAGCCATTGCAGGAACACAGTGTTGTCCATGCCCTGCTGCGATCAATCAAAGCTTCAAAGCTTTGACATTAAGGCTCCTAAATGCATTTCAATTAAAGGGAATCTAAGTATCTTCAGGAGTGCACATTTTGGAACAAGCCTCATTGACCACAATGGGAGTTACTTCTGAGCAGACACACATATGCTTGTACTGGGAAAGACAGGGACGGGAAACAAAGGGATGGGAAACCAGCCCCCTTTCTAACCTGATGCCATGCAGGATTGCAGGTCAAAGTTACAATGTGGTTACTTCCAAATGCCAATAAACCAAACAGAGAATTGCAGCATCAAGATCACACTTTTAAAGCACTAATTCCCTAAGGGCTGTAAATGTGCTATTTTGATTGAGGGGGATATCTGTAAATTCTGAAGTGTGCATTCAGGGGACAATCTAACTAAGCACAATGGGAGTTACTTCTGAGTAGACACTAATTGGTTTGTGCTGGGAAGCACACAGGGAACACCCCTTGACTGGGGTCACAGCGAAAGGCACACCCCAGGCAGGGCTAGCATTCCTGAGGTAAATGTGGGGGTTGGGGCACACAACCGTGGAGAACCTGACTTAAGGAAAAGAATCAGACTTTAAGCAGTCTCAGGAAATCCATTTTTTTCTGCGATATGCTCCAGGATGGCTGCAAGATGCCCACAATGTCATGTATCCCCAACGACCTCCAAACACAGCAAGCTTGGAGCAAATTGCTCATCGAGACCCCCCAGTTCTTAGAGTTAGATAGCACCATTTGCTGAGTGCTGGATCTGTTTTTACTACTGCATGCAAACAATAGTTTGGGATTCTGTGGCTAAAGCAACTTAGTAAGAACAGGATGTGTGGCTGGTTCTGCAAAGTTTTAGGAAACCTAAAAGGTGTCGTCAGTGTCCCAGTTTTATAGTTGGAAATTCTCTGTTCAGAGTTTTAATCACAATTGCACACAAAGTTATAAACATCTTGAAAAAAAATACAGCCATGAAACATCTAGCAGTTATTTAATTAATTTACTGCACTTTTACCAGGTCTACTTTGAAAATGGATGGCACCAGTTCAAATGTTATATTTTAAAATCACAACTCCCTGCTTAACAACATTCTACAAATCTGTTTCATGACTATTTTTTGTTTGTTCTACATGTACATTTCATCAACATGCAAATTTCTCATGACAGTTTTATGACAGCTCTAAATCAAGCCTAGTTTTCAACTTTGCGCTTGGAATCAGCTCCAACCTGAAGAAGGGTTGAGGTAATCTCACTTACACAGAGCTCTGGCAGGGATAGTGTGTCCTTCACAGCTACATGACAAGCAGAAATTCTCCAGGTCAGCCTTCTTCCCATTGTGGTGTGAATCCGCTTGTCACACCACAGCACTTTAAATGCATAGAAGCCCTGTCAAAAGATGGCAGACTGAAATCAAGATTTGGGTTACAAAGTTTTCATTTGGTCTGTGCAGCTGTGGCTTTAACAGCTGTTTGATAGAATTTGAGAAAATAGAATTTGGGGCTTTCCACAGAATATAGGTAAGGAGAACACTCCTGGATCAGACAAAGGGTCCATCAGCCAGGACAGCTAGACTGGTGGGGACGAGGGAGAGGGCCTTTTCTGTAGTGGCCCTCACTCTGTGGAACTCCCTCCCTAGGGAACTCCGTCATGCCCCCTCTTTAATGAGCTTCCGTCG
Source organism: Heloderma suspectum (assembly GCF_057233095.1). Lineage (NCBI taxonomy): Eukaryota > Metazoa > Chordata > Lepidosauria > Squamata > Helodermatidae > Heloderma > Heloderma suspectum. The sequence continues at coordinate 247,119,796 of NC_139460.1, forward strand.
TGCATTAAAAACGTGGCTGTTCAGGCAGGCATTTGGGGTGGGTTAGGGTATTTTAGAAAATGTTTTTACTGTAGAATTTTATTGTTTTATTGTACGTTGTACATCGCCCAGAATGGCTGAGTGACCAGCCAGATGGGCGATTAATAAATTAAATAATAAATAAATAAATAAATCTTATTTCCAATATGGCTTGGATCCACTGGAAGGGGGGTGAAGTGGAAAGTGACTTCCCCCCTCCCAGCAGCCCCTGAACCTCCCCCAAAACCTTTACCATGTGTCAGGAGACCCTTCTGAATGAAGTGGGCAGTGGGAGAGGGGTATCACCAAAAATCAGCAGAGGCATCTTTTGCTTACCACCTGCCACCAACGTGTCTCTGGATCCAAGCCATAACTCCACCAGTTGCCTCTGGGAAGCCCATGGACAAGACATGGACAATCTGACTCCCTCCAGCCATTATTTGACATTGGCAACTGGTGTTCAGAAGTAGACTCCCTCTGAAAAAGGAGGGTTCATTTGATAGCTAATAATGGTTGGTAGTTCTATCCTCTATGAACCTGTCTAATCCCTTTTTAAAGTCATCACACCTTTTTCTCCAGTGAATTCCATAGGTCAACAATGCTTTGTGTGACGAAGTACTTTTGGAGGGACAAGTATCAAGTTCACTGCCTGTTTTATCAAGTGACTTCAATTTCTAATATTATGAGAGCAAAAAAACTCTACCCACTTTCTCCACGCCGTGCACAGTTTTATACTCCCCTCTCATGACTCCCTTTAGCCATCTTGTTTCTAAATTAAAAAGCCCCAAATGCTTTAGGCTTTTATTGTTGGGAAGGTGCTCAAAACCCTTGATGGTTCTGGTTGCCTTTTGTATAGGTATCCCTTTTTTCCAGGTCTTTGATGTCTTTTTTTTTAAATGTGGCAACCAGGGCTGTAAGTGTACACAGTATTCCGAATCGCTTCAAGTCAAGCATTTGTTAAAATGCACAGCTACAGGAGCTGGTTGAGAAGTTGTCAACCCTTGTCAAATCTCCAGCGGAGCAGGAATTGACTATCTCTTGAGGAAATAGCTGCCAATTCAAGTCAGCTGATATTGCCCACTGGCGCTCCAGTATGTGAAAATATTGATTAATAGAGTAATATGAGAAACTGTTTAAAGACATTTATAGCACAGAGGAAGAATACCCTCTTCTTTCTTTACTTTTTCAGCAAAACATGCACTATGTTGCGATTGCAGTAGAGTTCAGCTAAGGAAGCTTATGAAAATTGAAAACCAGCCTGAAATTGTAGTAGTTAATTTCAGCAGGCAGGGCATTGGGTCACACATCTAATTACACCAAGAGGCCAGGAGGTCTTGCAACATGATGAACAATTAGGAGGTATTCGCAACTGTCAGGACTGGAAGAATTAAGGAGATGAGGCTGAACAGGTAAGAAAATGAAGTAACAAAGTCACATACAGTGAAGTTTTTGGAAGGAAAAACAAGAGCATGCCCTTTCATTAGCCTTAGAAGCAAGAACACCTTACAAGCCTTAGAACACAGAGCATTATTATTCATGTTGTACCAGAGTGCTGCAAAAGAGCATCTAGAAAGGTGCAACTGCACATCAGAAAGATCTAACACTTAGGCTGCAGCGCTATGCACGCTTACTTGAGGAAGCTCCACTAAACTCAGTGGACCCTCCTTTTGCGTAAACGTGTTTAGGATTGCACTGTAAGGATTTCTTTGGATAATAGCAGAAGAAGTGCTCCATTCCAATACTTGCTGTGATGTACTTCAGTCTGGGACTGCAGCAGACTCAAATGTGTAATTTTGTGAGATAACAAGACAGACTGAGAGCAGAGTGGCTGGAAGGGATTTTTTTTTTAAATTCTTAAATTGCTCTGAGCTGGCTCGAGAAGTGTCCTGTAAGATCAGGGCATGTATTAATCAAAGACAGCAAATGTTGACTCTTAAATAAATGCAAGGTCACGTACTGCTGGAACCATTTTTCTCAATGAGAAAATAGCACCATTCTGAAAAGAGAGATCTTCGTAGAGAAAAGGAAATAAACACTATAATGAAGTGGGATTAAGCCAATCAGTTATTAAAGAAATTGCTCTAGTAAAAGCATGTGTGGAAGCAAAGGGGTTAAGATTGATGCAACATAATTCGCTTTTCCCATCCACTTCAAGCTCAAATTTCCCATTTCCTCCAGTTCCAGCTGCCATAAGAATTAGCCAGACCTCTTTATCACTGATACTCCATCCACCTGTCATAAAAGGATCATAGTCTTATCCAATTGTTCCCTTCTAGGGTTTGCCATTTGTGTGGCAAATTCATCCTAACAGATGCAAAGCAGTTCAAACTTTCTCCCTTCAGAGAACCATTTCCACATCAAGTCATCTATCACGGAAGCCCAGCTCATTGCAGGCATGTGGTAGAGCTCACCTGGGCAGGCACTAGAGTTCACCTGGTGTCAGGAAGACAAAATTGGAGTCATGCGAATGTCTCCGGAGAGAGTATGCCCTAAATGGGGTGCCACCACAGAAAAAGCCCACTTGCCAAATACAATGTGTAGGTTGCTGGATTACATCAGTACCTCAACCCTCGTCTTATTTGCATGCTACAGTGGACCAATAAGATGAAGCTACTCAGGATTCAAAATACATGAACTTTAAGGATTAGGTCCTCCCCCTTTAAAAGATATCTCTGCATAGAATAACATTCAGAAATGTCTCACAGAATTCAATGGGGCTATTCTGGCACAAGAGGCTTCACTTGTGAATATAATTTCTAGAAGTGAACTTCTGGTTTTTGATCACTCACATGTTCCACTACCTCCAGTTTACAGAGTCTCCTTATTAGAAGATTATCTTACTCTTTTGCAAGACCCCAAATAAAGAAAGTTAAACCAACAGGAAGCTGAACTTATGATGGATGTGTCCCCTCATAGCTTTTAGATCTTTTCTGTTTGATTAAAAATTCCTTGTTACTCTTCACTGAATTGTTTAGAGGATCCCCCCCCCTTCATAAGCTCTGTCCTGATTAAAACAAATTAGTATCAAAGATCCCCCCGTTGAATGTGGAATCATTAATTGAGGAACATGCAATGCTCCTTAATTACCTTTACAACAGTTGCAGAACAAATAATCTTGGGTTTCTAAGGGACTCTTGTGCAACATGCACTATGGCCTCATTCTTCGTGTCTGCTGGAAGGGAACTCCATTTGCAAATGCTTTGGGGGAATCTCTCTGCAAGCCTCAGTAAACACGTTGTAGGGGTTTTTTTCTATAAGAAGGGGGGAAAAGAGCATCCTATTAGATGACTAGTAGAAATGGTGTAGTGGTAAACATGGAAGTGCAGGAGCTCACCATATATATCCCCCAAGGAGCAGCAGTCCCACCCATAATGCTAATTCTATTAGGATCAGCATGTCTGCAGTCCTATGCATAGTTATATGGGAGTAAGCTCCACTGAACTCAGCAGTGCTTACTTCTGACTGGATGCGGAATGAGTGGCCCACCAGATGTTGCTGAACTGCAACTCCCACCATCGCTCACCATTGGCTATGCTGGCTAGGGCTGATGGGAGTTGCAACATCTGGACAGCCACATGTTCCCCACTACTATATGTCAAGGGTGGGCAGAAAGTAGATCTCCAAATGTTTTGAACTTCAGCTTCCAGCATTCCTACTAGTGGGGGCAACAAGTCCAAAACATGCTCCACCTTCTGCCCCCTCCCACCATATGGCACAGGTGAACTTCAGCTTGGAAAACTCTTTAACAAAAGATCTTCAGCCAGCTGAAATGCAACCTTTAGCTTTTAATTAGGAATGAAAACAATTTGCAAAGAAGGGTTACCATTTAAACAGCTAGAGAGACACAGAGCAATGAACTGCCAGTTACTGTGTGCATCCAGTTCAGTCTCTTTCCAACCACTGTTACCACTGATGGGGGGGGGGTAATACCAGCCCAGCCCTGCCCAGCCCACCTTTCGGCATGCCTGCTCTCTGTCTCCTTCTTTCCTAATGAATGAAGAGGCAGCACATGCTCCTTGCTCCTTTTCAGCTCCTCCTCCTCTTGTAGGCAGCAGTAGCTTAGGCACCAGGGAGGTCATCAGGGACAACTGAACAGCCTGAATGCCATATATGGGTAATATTCAGTTTGCCCTCCCCCACTTCCCACCCTGACCAATCAGAATGGAGGGATTAAGAATGGCTGGCTGGGGAATGCTGGGAGTTGCAGGACTTTTTTCTGTCTTAACGAGCATAAGATTGCACCCAAAATGTCTCATATTTAACCACATACCATACATCAGGAGTGGGGAACCTGTGGCCTTCCAGATGTTGTTGGACTTCAGTTCCTATTATCCCTGATCTTTGTCTATGCTGGCTGGGGCTGATGGAAGTTGGGGTCTGACAATATTGGGAGGGCCACTGCTTCCCTAGCCTTGCTATACATACTGCCATGACTGGCTATAAGGGGAGATAATTCATGGTTTTGCAATGAAAAAGGCCAGAAGAACAGAGCTATAAAGTGAATTGTTCTACTTACAAAAGTTTTGCAGCCATTAGAATAATAAAAAAATCAGGACAATGATACCTTTATTAGGACCAATCAAAAAGTTACACAATAGTCAGCAAACTTTGTCAGACTCTTCTTCAAACTGGATGTTGTGCTAAAGAAAAACAGCAACAAAAGGGTGAGAGATGTTTTGAGGCATGGTAGAAAAGTCTCAATGTGGGACATGCTGTATTTTCAGAAAGATAGAAAATGTAATTTCAGAATTAAAATAGAAACATTTCTTTCATGACTCATGAGACTGCATGTATGGGATGGAATCATGGTGTGTGTATGGAAGCATGTTAGAAGTTTTACTCCCCCTCCCCCCTTCCCCCTCCAGTGATGCTCAGGGCCTGGCACTCACCCCTTTGTCATTTCACTTTCCAGGAAGTGTTGCTTCCTTGTTGCAGGTCTTCTCTGGGGAATGTTGCAGAATCTTATTTTTCCTGGTATTAGGGCTTTGCCATTTCACAGCCTGCTGTACCAGTTCTTCAAGTTATCGTCTCTTCCTGGATGAAACGTGTAAGTGGTTCTCTTCATATAAAAATGAAGTTTTCTACAGATGGGGTTGTAGCGCAATGCATCTTCTTTGTCTGTTCTTTTGCGAGTTATAAGTTGGATACCCTGATGTACTCACATCGCCTTTACAGTAAAGGAGCACATTTTGTTTTTGCTGAAATCTAAATATTAACGATAATGGGTGTTGGCCTTCAACTTAAATAGCTGCTAATGGTAAATCACTGAAGCAGGGATCCCCAGAGGGTAAAAATTGCTGAGGTCCTCCTCTACACTCATAACAACACATGCAAAATAAACATATTTTCCCCACTTCTCTAGAGGTTCTAAACAATGCCCCTCAAAATGCTTTTTCTACATAAATAGATAACACCTCTTTTCACATTTTCAGCAAGGCCAATAGACCTATGATTAGACAATGTTCAATTCCACTTGTATTAATGCTGCAATAAGTGCAGAAAACAGCCTCATGAAAAGGGATGGTACTTGGGTTGTCAATTTTTGTTCTTTTACAGTATTGCGAGTCCAGATTCACATAACTGACAAAGAGAAAAGTCAGCTCAAGGTAATTTTGTGGTGACTTTGCCCCACAATTTTCAATTTGAAATGGCCTTTAAATGAACTACACACTTGATATGATCACCACTACCATGCCCAGGAAAATGATTTCCACTGGACTTTTTTTTTTGGTCCAATGTGATCTTACCACAAATTGTAAGATGTTACCACATCTTTTAAATTTTACAAGGACGCTGACTCCAGAATGAAGTACCCAAAATGAGAGACCCTGTTGAAAACACTCAGCTGTGTGACTAAAAGATTTTTTAAAGTAAAACTCAGTAGTATAATAAAATAGCAGCATTATCAGAAGAGTACTTCCAGGGGATTTGCACTAAGACTTAATTTTGCCCACTTTAGTGTGTGTGTGTATGTGTGTGTGTCCTTTGATAGGTCTGGCTGAGCTATAGTGAAAGGTCAATGAATAGTCTAATAAATAAGGTCGGGGCAGCTGTATGGCAGGGGTTTATTATTTCCCAGAAAAAAACTCCCATTTTAAAATACAGTTGTCAGAATAGAGCATTTCTTAACTTTACTATTTGGGGGAGAAATTAACATTGCTGCAAATAGACTTATTGCTTAACCAGTAGCTAAGACTCAAAGTGGGTGACAATATTTTCGTCTCATTCATTCTCCAGGAACCCAGTAAGATAGATTCCCATCATTTTCAGCATTGCACATGGGGAACTAAATGAATGGGGATAAGAAGAGGCCTGAACTAAGACAGATTGGCAAATTTGGACCTGAGACTTCTAACTCCTTTCTATGCCCAGAATTCTCTCATATCCTTACACTTGTCTTACCTTTTCTCTATTCTTAGCCTTTCTCAAGAGACATTTGATAAGATGGAGGCAGCTGGGAGGTATGGCCAATTCTACCTTGATTCCTTCTGTCATGCCTGAAGAGATGTATGGTAAATGTGCTGTATGGCACAGCTCAGCTGTATGGTAGATGTGCACGCAAATGAGAGAAGCAATAAAACAAGTCACTCTTCTTTGGAGAGAAAATGCAGCTGCACTGTATGGATGAACTGGGAACAATTAAAAGAGTCAGAGAAAAATGCAATCATCTAGGGTTATTATTAAAACTTTCCTTTTTCAAGTTTTCTTAAATTCATTCCACAATGTATTATGAGTAACAATTCTTCCTCAAGCAGCTTTACCCCATTACTGTAACCACGTGCACCCATATCCCATATGAAAGCAGGGAAGTTTTCTGTAGTTGTCACTATTCTGGGCGTAGCCCCTTGTGTACTATATGGCTATTGAGCACGGACGGCAGCAATCAAATGCCAGGCCCAGGTAGGTGATCTCTTCATCTCAGGCTAATCATCAAGGAAGAAAGGAAAACCATCAGTGGCAGAATTTGAGTCTACACCCCTCATGGCTAATGGTTACTATTGAACTACTTGGATTCATATTCTGACTTCCTCAGGAGTTGAATGAATTGAATGCAGCAGTCTGAGTTAAAGTGAATATTTATGAATGAAAATTGCTTTCTGGTTTGTTTCACAACAGGTACCACAAATATGAGTTTTCTCCTCTGTTTGTATGAGGAAATGGTTGAGAATAGTTGAGGCAATAGTTGAGAAATTATCATTTTAAAACCTTTATAATGTGATTAATGCATTCCTAATTTTATATATAGATAGTCATCATAATTGGAAATGGTAGCAAGAGTATCAAGAAATACGAGCTGTTATAAGAACATTTGAATAGCCTTGCTGGATCAGGCAAAAGGTCTATGTAATGGTATTCCTATTCTTGGGCAACCTCCACTGAGATAAACAAATCACTTGTGCCTAGGTTCCTGTGTGATGTGAAGGAACACTCCTTAAGACTTCTGAGTGAAACCTGGAGCAGATTCCCTGCTCCACTGACATGGGAGCCACCAGCTTCCACTGGAACAGAGGGATAAGATGGGATAGAGATCTATGCTTCAAGTGGGAGGGAAAAGGAAGTGGACCAGTTTCAATGTGGAGAAAAAAGGAAGTAGGACAGTTAGGCCAGACTTAATTATGCCTCCCTGAAAAGAAGTGGGATGGTATCCCATCCCATTCCCCATCACCTCATTTCAAGCACTGGATCTGTGTAAAACTGAAAATAATTCTTCAAAAGTCTGACTCTTAGCATTGACCCTGGATAGGGGAGGAGCTGTTGCGAGGGCAAGAGTCTCCCTAAGATTGGCTAAGGGGGCTCAGCGCCCCCAGTGATGTTCTAGTGAAAAGTCTGTTGTCGAGGCTGATGGGTTGTGAATGTTCTAAAAATTTTACTTTGATCAGTTACTAGTTCTTAGACATTTTCTTTTTTAATTGTACATATGATGATGATAAACTCATTTCAATAGTATCAAGTGTGAGATAGCTTACAATTGTATTATTTGCCCATTAAATAAGAGATGTAAAACTCCACCTGGAAAGTAGCCAACATTTATCACATCCTGACCACCTTCAGTCCCACCCCATCTTGAAAACATTTCCGGTTTCACAAACTCTATTGCTGTGAATCTCTAAATGAATCTTTTTCAGGTTTTATACCAATGCCCCTAAGTATCTGGGATGATGGTTTCAGTCACAATGGGGAAGAGGAATGGGCAGACCTGTAGGCAAATAATACAATAGAACATTCTTAGAATGGTTCCTTCACAAAAGCTGCCTATTGTATTTGGTGTGTTTCATTAAATAAAATGACAAATGCATTGTTGTTGTTCAGTCGTTCAGTCGTGTCCGACTCTTCGTGACCCCATGGACCATATCACGCCAGGCCTGCTTGTCCTGCACTCTCTCCTGGAGCATGCTCAAGTCCATATTCATTGCATCAGTGATGCTATCTAGCCATCTCATCCTCTGCCGTCCCCTTCTCCTTTTGCCTTCAGTCTTTCCCAGCATCAGGGTCTTTTCCAGAGAGTTTTCTCTTCGCATTAGGTGGCCAAAATATTTGAGCTTCTGCTTCAGTATCTGTCCTTCCAATGAGCACTCAGGGTTGATTTCCTTTAGGATGGACTGATTTGACCTCCTTGCAGTCCAGAGGACTCATAAGAGTCTTCTCCAGCACCACAGTTCGAAAGCATCAATTCTTCGGCGCTCAGCCTTCCTTATAGTCCAGCTCTCACAGCCATATGTTACTACTGGGAAAACCATAGCTTTGATTAGACGGACCTTTGTCGGCAAGGTGATGTCTCTGCTTCTTACTATGCTGTCTAGGTTTGCCATAGCTTTCCTCCCAAGGAGCAAGCGTCTTTTAACTTCATGGCTACAGTCACCGTCTGCGGTGATCTTGGAGCCCAAGAAAATAAAATCTGTCACTGCTTCCATTTCTTCCCCTTCCATATGCCAGGAAGTGATGGGGCCAGATGCCATGATCTTCGTTTTTTTTATGTTGAGTTTCAAACCAGCTTTTGCACTCTCCTCTTTCACCCTCAACAAGAGGCTCTTTAGATCCTCTTCGCTTTCTGCCATTAGGGTGATATCATCTGCGTATCTGAGGTTGTTGATAATTCTCCCGGCAATCTTAATTCCGACCTGTGATTCATCCAACCCGGCGTTTCTCATGATGTACTCTGCATATAAGTTAAATAAGCAGGGTGACAATATGCAGCCTTGTCGCACTCCTTTCCCAATTTTGAACCAATCGGTTCTTCCATGTCTGGTTCTTACTGTTGCTTCTTGACCCTTGTACAGGTTTCTCAGGAGACAGGTAAGGTGGTCTGGTACTCCCATCTCCTTCAGACAGCACCAACTTGAATTCTGGCCAGTAACTTACAGGTATAGTACTCTTTCTTGTTCTATTTGCAGCTGAATGGGCATTAGCAATTGTAAGGCAATTTCAATTAGTTGACTTGGCCAGCAGGTTTTTTTAAATTGAAGAACACCTGAAAGCCTCAGCTTATTTTGTCCTCTCATGGCCTTGTATGATATGCAGTGGGTCTACAGGTTGATGTATGCTCTTGGTTAAAACAGAAGGAGAAGAACATAAATCGTAGGGCAACCAGAGTCTAGATTAATTGAACAGACTCAAGAACGCTGAATAAAATATATCTGGTAATTTGAGAATTGCTGGGATAGGAAAAACTGCTGCTAGGAAAACACTTTTGGAACACAACATCACCATATTACAGAATGAGGAAGAGACTTAGTTTATGGTAGGAAATATGGAGAAATTCTTACCTCATTGGTTACAGTTATTAGAGTAAATTGGAATCCCACAGTATACGCTAAAAGGATAGATGTTTGTTCACCCTTTTACCTTATTTAGCCTCCCCAATCATATATGGCAGGATCTTTAAAGAGTTAACTAATCCACGTTAAGTGATATTGAGTATGAGTTCCTTGATCAATTTCCTGTATAATCAGGATTTTGCATCAAAAATGCATTTTTGTTAGTAGCTCTTTTTTGCAGCTTTTGCTGCAGCTTATGTTAGCTGCATGTCTTCCTCCAAAGCAGAACCACTAGTTTGGGGATATCGCATTTTCCCAGCACTCAAACCACAATATTTTGCTTTGGAAAAATATGCCTCAGTTGTATTTGTTAATGCGGTACAGATTTGTGCTTACAAAAGCGATGAAGACTTTGGCATCACTGATGAAGAGCAACAGAACTCTTCTCTTTTCCCATGTTCTTGCCATTTTGTGAGCTTTTATAAAGCCTTTAGTTGTATTTTGTTTATATTGTAGATGCTACTGTATTGCACGAGAGCACCATAATAGCTCTTTATACATAGGAACCTGCCTTACACAAAGTCAGATCAATGGTCCATCTAAGCTCAGTATTGTCCACTGGCAGATAGCTACTGTGTGGATTGTGTCATTATATAGTTTAGGTGGCACTGGACTTAATTGTATCTGGGTGGAGTTGGACATTTCCTGTTGTCTGTCTCTTAAACAAGTACAGGACTGCAAGTTTTTTTGTCTAGCTTCTTGATTTGTGTGTTCTCTAAGTCTTCCATGACATGGTGTTAGAAGTCAAGCTTTAAACCCACACAGTTCTAACAAGACCAAAACAAATGGTACAGTTCTCTGCACCAGAAGCCTTCATCTGCAAAAATCCTACAGTATGGCATGAACAGAAAGAAATATTTGCTTGCTTTTGCCAGCCAAACTACTAGGAGGAATGAATGGTGCAAGTAAATTCACTCCTTTATGCTATGGGTTAAAATAAATCCTGTACCTTTGCTGAAGAGGGCCACAAGGACAACTATGAGATAGAAATGAAAAGTAGCAAACTCCTATTCCCAAGGCTATTCCCCACTGTTTTGCGAAAGTTCAGCTTGTTAACATTTATTTTATGTGCTCCTCATCTGATTAAAAAAATGAGAGAGTAAAATGGAGTATTTCCACATGGCTGTTCCCCTTCATCCCTTTTGTGGGACATCATATTGTTTCTGTTGGGGTCTAGTACTAAGGGGAGGATCTATGGAGGGGTAAGCTGCCATTCGCTTTCATCATATTGCAGATTGCACTCAAATGAGAAAAATATTGAATAAAGATAAATCCAAGACTAAAGCAAATATCTATCTCATGGGGCACTAAATCAGAATGAACACAGTGAAGTAAATGGAAATGTTGTTATGCAGATTATCTAGAAATACAATCTGCAAATATTTCGCTATACATGTTTTTTTACAATCCCATAAATATCACAATCACTTAAGATTGCAGATGGTTTTCCCTTTAAAGAAGATTCGTTAAGGAAGATGCAACAATTTGGGCTCTTGATTCGCACATAAATCCCATGTGAGCTGGTCTATCTCTCTGCCATAAGAAAAGATAAAATCAATTACATAATTCTCAGCATTCATAAAGACGAAAGAAGCACGTCTGCCAAAAAACATCCTCACTTGGCAGGGGAAAGGCGAAGAGCAAAGGCTCTTCTATTTACCTGCACTGATCCTCTTGTGTTATATATTTCACTTTGACTGCTTTCTGATGAAAAAGGAAGGCAAGAAATAAATGCAAGTAACAGTGCATGGGGCTGTGGAGAGGGGGTTACAACCGCCACCACTTCCAAAGACCTGCTGGCTCATGCCAGCTAGGACTGGAGGTTGAGGGGGTGGGGTGGACTTGCCTTCTTTTCCTACCAGCTGCCACACTGTGTGTTTGTTTTTTTTTCATTCCCCCTGCCCCATGGGTCCCAATGGGGAGGGGGGGGAAATTCAGTTATGTTAGCTCTAGGTTAGCAGAGAAGGGGCCCTGATCCAGGAGCCTCCCTGATGGACAAATGGGCTTAGGATCCAAGGCCTCCTTGGTCCTGCCGCTTTCCTGTCCCCAGAAAGCTCAATTTCGTGTTCTTCCACTGTCTACGGAAGTTTCCATGGGTGCAAATGGGGCCTCAGGGTAGACAGCCCCCCTCCAACATGGGAATGCCTCTCTATCAACAGAGGGGGACCTCCACCCTAACCTACCCCTCTTGGCAGCTGTCGGAGATGGGCTAGTATTGCTCTGTAAAGTATTAAGAATAGCATCCTTGAGGCTGCAATCCCATACCCAGTAAGCTCAATTTTATTCAGTCAGATTTACTTCTGAGTCGACATGGATAAGATTTCACTGTAAAAGAAAAAACAACAACATTCCTCTCCCCCCACCCCACCCCCCGGTTGCCTTACATGAAGGCAGAGGCACTATTCTAGAGTAAGCTGTGTCAGGATCACAGCTTAAGAGCATTTCCCTAGACTGCATATTATATGTTTAATTTTCCAGTCGGCAATTTTTACATGTCAGAATACGAGTCAAGGGCAATCCTGGAAACTGCTGATTTCTGAGATCCTTATCAGGAATAATTGATCACCCATTAATATAAAATACTGTGGTCCTTGCTTCCTGCAAATGTTAGAATTTGGGGGGGTGTTGTTTTTTTAAATGGAAATGCTGTTGAGAGAAATTTTTAAAACCCATCCAAAACAAAACTAAATTGTTTCAAGCCATTAACAGAACATTCTACCTTAAGTGTCAAGAAAGTCTTCAGCTAGTTTTAAATTTTAAAAATCCTGACTGATTTATCATATACCTTATGTTAAGGTAAGTTCATGGAAGCACCAATGCAAATTCATATGGATTCAGAAAGAGCTAAGCATGCATGAATCGATTCTTGTACCTCTGATTTAAAAATAGATCCACAGTTGCTTCCATCTTTCTTCGCTGTTGTCATGGTCTGTTTTCTAATAGTAATGGGGTCCCCTTAATCAAAATTTCCCCTATCCAGACCAGAATGCGAGACTAGTTTAATATGCCCTGGTAATAAATTATGATATTGATGTGTCTGTAGCAGCAGTTGTTGGAAGTGGTTCCCTAGTGGAATTCAGTCAGCACCACTGCAAGGCAATAGTGGCAGGAGGCAAAAGCTCTTATTTATGAGGAACCGTTAGGAGGTGGGGGGCATTTTGGTCAGCAAGTGTGTGGTTGCCTACGGGCTACCAGCCACCCAGCACAGCAGCCCATGCCCACACTGGGCACGACTAGTCGATGATCAACTGCATATCAGCATGGCCCCTCCCTCCCCTTCCAGCCCCCAATGGCTACTAAGAACCCAATGGTTACTGGCAAGGAAATGCTTTCGTCTCCCCAGTGCTGTCATTGCCACACAGTGGCAGACAGCAAATACTAGCAGTGAACTGCGTAATATTGTGAGAAAGCCAGGATAACGTTAGCATTTTGTGAACATATACTGAAATAGCTGCTGATACATCACAGCACAAGCTTGCTAGGTCAAGAAGTCTCAAAACGGGGCATTTAGTCAAACTCAAAATGAGTAACATGAATGTTTCAAAAATGTATTCAACATTTTTTTGAATTTTTTGAATTTTGAGTCCTTTGAAGGAAAAATGTAGAATATATGTTGAGATCAAGCTAATTTCAAGGACAGTGGTCAATACATTGATGCTGCTATAGAAAAGTCAGATCCAGTCATCTCTCTGTCATAGATCATAGCTAAAACCTTGATGAGCCCTGATATTGTACATATTTCCTATTGACTTCAGTAGGTGAAAGATGCATCACATGAACACAGGGAAATGGTTCGTTTTATACAGAAAGCTAGCAAAGTTAGAATGGACAGAAAAATATGTTTCCCTGTAAAGAGTGCAGCTAAACAGATGCCAGCAGTTTATAAGGGGACATTGTAGCATATAGGCCAAAAACGGACTGATTAGCTAAGATGAATGAGAACACTATTCAGTACACTAATGAAAATAAACTAGATTTGGGGATTGCTTAATTTGGATTGAGTACTAAGGCAGAGACAGGCAGAAAGTAGATCTCCATATGTTTTTGGACCAACTCCCAGCATTTTTGACCATTGGCCATGCTGGCAGGGGCTCTGGGAGTTGAAGACCAAAACGTCTGGAGATCCACCATCTGCCCATCCCTGTTCTAAGGTACAGCAATTTGTGTCAGCTACCGTACAAGATGGATTGATGCAGCAAAAGCAGCATTATATCAAATCTTTGATTTCCCCTCATCCACGCTAATTAGTTATCAATAGTTGGGTAGAGTGGAGATAGTCAGCTAAAGAGAGACAAGTAAAGCTCCAGGGACACTATCCCAGCCTCTTAGCCATCATATTTAACCATGTTGTAAAGCAAGAGCTTTATCTCTAGTCACAGCCAGTGTTACTAAAGAAAGAGTGCCTTAGGTCACAAGGTACATGGGTAGATGGGCTATAGGATATGGTGGAAGCCCTGCTATGTCAGCAGAGGTGAGTTATACATCTCCACCACTAGACATACACTACTGCAGCTGTGCAGATACACCAGTGCCTGCAGAGCAGCCAAAACAGGGTGAAGATATGGACAGGACAGGGGTGGAGCAGGCATGCATCAAATGCCATACCCCTTCCAGGCCTGACCACAACCCCATCAACAGTGTAACTTTATGTTGACTAGAGGATAGGTTTAAGGAGAAGTTCACCCATTGAACTCAATGAAGAGCTCAAACATCACTGGCCCAATTTGAAGTGTTAGTTTGGGGCTTTAATGGTTTGGATAAGGCCATCTGAAAGATACAGCCTGCATCTGTAAGAGCCCTGTGACCTGTAAGAGCTCTATGATCGGTTTCTGAGTTTTTCTCTCTGGGCCATGGATGGATGTTAGGCTGACACATACCAGGGTCAGTGGTGGCCACATACTTGTGCAATGCTGTTCCCCAGAAATTGATGGCCCTATCACAGCTGTTTTTTAAAGAGAACTCTTAAGACATCTTTATTCCGATTTGCATTTTATTAATGGTCTGGTGATTAAGTTTTACTGCTCATTTACTGCTCTTCTCCCTGTTAGCATCTCCACTGTCCATTTCATATTGTACATTCCTTGAGGGGAGGGACCTACATATTTTTTTTCACTTATGAAATTCTGTAAAGCACATTGCGCAGTGAGGATCATGGTGATGATATGCTGTTGAGGGCTTAAGTCATAATTAGTGTATTATTAGGTCTTTTTGTTATTCGGGATATGTCCCATATGTTTAGTATTGGCATTTTAGACGTGCTGCAGCTTGTCATTCAGTGGGCTGGTCCAGACATGATGCTAAACCATGGTTTAAGATTATGTGGATGAGTTGTAGCAAGCCTCAGGCTCACATGCTCCTTCCTCCTCCCTTTTCCTCTGGCAGGCACCAGAGGAAGAGATCAGAAGCATCTCCTCCTAGTTTTAAACTAACTAGAGCTCCCCATTACTTTTGAACTTGGGAAGCATTAGTTAATTTGAACTCTGGTTAGTGAACAAGCCAGGATCATAAAATATGGTTTGGATGTGGCTTGTTTGAAGTAAACAGAGTTTAAATTAATCAGAGTTCCAAATCGAAAGCAGAAGCTTTTGATCTCCTCCTCTCTCATTTGAAAGAGGAAGAGAAGGGAGAGTTGAGTGTGTGGTGCCGAGACTCGCCACAGCTCATAGATGTAACACTAAACTATGGTGCCAGTGAGGTACAGTGGTTAGAGTGGTGGACTGGGAATAGAGAAAACAGAGTTCAAGTCCCACTCAGCCTGAAACTTAGTGACTTAACCTATCTTGTTTGTCCTCATAGGGGAGTTGGACCGTGTATGCTATCTTGAGCTCCTTGGTGGAAAGGCAGGATAAAAATGTAATAAACAAATACAATGGTTTAGATTATGTCTGAATCCACCCAGTGTGTTGTTGAAAGAGTGCCTTTCATGAGTAAGTCTGCTCACACTTCCAACAATAATCAGCTTCAGATGCAAATGCATCCCTGAGCAATCTTGAGCTAATAAAGGAAGGCTTGCCATTTATTACTATGTTTTTAATTATCAGTTACTATGTTTTAACTTAGATTGTGACCTAAGTCATTGTTATCTGTCTGCTTCAAGTCAAGTGCTACTATCAACAGTATAATTTCTTTTAAATTAAACATACTTGGCCATTTCAGGCAGTGTAACTCATTCATAAAATACCTGTACCATAGATGTTAGACCCGAAAAATATATGACTTTTTGGAAAACTAGGAAATGTACAGCCATGTCTTTTATTTCTCTTTTGTCTTTCTTCAGGTAATCATCTTACTCATCATACATGCCAATTCTAATGACATTTTTTTCTTTAAGCAAATCAACATTACAATAATGGAAGGGTTTTCTTTATTAAAAAACACATAAAGACCCTTGTCAGAGTTACAAAAGCTCATTAATTGATAATTTCGGACAGATTTTTTTTTTGCCCTAATTCTGTAAGAACTTACATGTAAATAGGATCAGTTGAATAGACTTATTAGCACACAAGTGCTTGCAGAACTGGGCTCTTTGTTTTAGAATAATAACAAAGTGAGGTAAGAACAGTCAACAAAAATCATCACACTGTGACAACATAACTTTAGCATAAGAATTAGTCTCCTTTTGAGATGTGAAAATATTCCAACAATCATGCCAGCATAATTTATCAATGTGCAACTAATCAGAACAGCAGAGCAATCATGATAAAATGTAACCTAATGATCTCGGATGAGAGGGAACTACGTACTGTACAACAGTTCCTTTTAATGTGTTTAATGTCTTTCTTTTGTACACATTCAGTCCTCATCCAAATTAAGTAGTCAAATGATATCACAAAAGAAACACTACCAACTCACAAACAGGGCATCATTACTGCTACTGCACCACCTGGCATGCAAGTAACTATGTAGTCAGTGTGTAAACAGTGAAATGTCTTCCCCTTCCTGAAATAAATCAAAAATAAAAATGCAGATATAATAGTAAACAGCAATTATATTTGTATAGCTTTCATAATTGCCACACGGGTAAGAGTTTAGACCTCTGTGGACAACTCCCACGGTGGCCGGTCTCCAAACTAAGAATTGCTATTTCGCTCTTCCGAGGACGCTCTACAAAACTGCTGGATTGTGTAATCTGGAATCTGCATTGTGTAATCTGGAATCTGGATTATGTAATCTGGAATCTGGATTGTTTAATCTGGAATCTGGATTGTGTAATCTGTCGTTTAGGGGCAGACCAACTCCAAAGACAATTGTACATGGAGGGAGCAATCCTACCGGGATAGGCGACTACCTCCGAACTCGGAGGTGACCGCGCCTATCCAATGCTGGGTAGGAGAAGTGCAGAGGGGATTGTCCCTTCACTTCAACCATCCTGCATTCGTGCCTAGCCACAGGAAGGCAGGGCGGGGGAAGTGGCAGCCAGACAACACATTGGATGTGTCGTACTGGATTTCCGGCTTCCCTGCCCTGGAATGCCCTCAGGCAGGAACACCCTATTTTTGCCACTCCACGCTCCTCTTCTGAGCACGGGTTGTTCTGCGCTGCCTACGAGGCAGCACGGGATGGGGGGAAAGTCAGTTCTCAGGGAACTGACCTATCCTATGGCCGTCTAGTTGCTGACTAGCGGCCATAGGATTGAACCCTTAAGGTCTACTGAAATAAATGGGACTAAGTAGAAGAGTTAGGGTGTAATCCTATGCATGTTTAGACAGAGCAAAGTCCTACAACTACCAGCATGCCCCAGCCAGCCATGCTGAGAATTGCAGAACTTTATTCTGTCTAAACATGCATAAGATTGCAGTCTTAAGCACTTACGTTGCATTGACCTCACTTAAATCCATTTAGTGTTGTCTGGATTTGAGGCTGCTAAGTCTAAATATCCATGTGGTTAATCTTTTGCCATCTTCTGCCAGTGATTTTCCCTCTAAATATAATGGTCTGATTTGCTTATTTTGATCGTGTGAACTCGGTCAATGGGTTGGATCCAGAAAGCCATGGGCAGAGTCCCAGTCATACTCATAGGGTTGTTTCATAGGGCTGGAAACCCTCCAAAACAGCATGTAAAGATATGGCAGGGGAGGCTGTGGTGTGGGAGGCTGAAGGGTGTGGTGTGGGAGGCTGAAGGGGAAAGGAGGAATTGGCAAAAATTTCCCTGCCTTCAATAAGCAGTTACCTCTGCTGGATTGCAGCACCTTTCATGAACAGAAGGACCCATTCTGCAAATGGAAGGTCTCCTTCTGCAAATGGAAGAGTTGCAGTGGGTCTAATCCTATGTGATGATAATAAAGCAGGAAACCTGCTTGATAGTTTAGTATTTTCCTTTCACATATCTAGACAATTACTTCCATTTGACTGGTATATAGCAGTTTTGTGACCTCCCATACAAAAAGGCCATTCCAAGAGCCACGAACAACAACACTGTATATAATGTCATTGGAGACTTTTAGAGTGATTTATGTTTTAGGGTTGGATTTTAAAAAAAATGTGGGATGAATATGAAGAAATTTGAATCTACTACTAGGAGGAGGGGACTTATAATAGATGTGGCCAGGGCAACATTCTTCTTCAATGAATGATTGGGGCAAGGTAAGGCTACAAAATTTACCCCCAAACTGAGTATGCTTAAGTCTGTGGAAATCAATGGACTTCAGCATTCCTAAGTCTACATTTGACTTTTGCCTTCAGTGTTACATTAGTGAGACAGAATCAAACGTACTACTGCACAGGAATAAAAGGCCTTGCAATTTTGCCCTCCTGAGTCTTGCAATTTTTGCGATGGCTGTTGCCAAAGAAAATGGATCTTGGCTGCTGGACAGTCTTTTCCACACTCAATCAGCTCTGCTAATGAGTCAGTTGGTTGGCATGGAAGTCAGGCATGTACTCTTTGCTGTATTCCCCATTCTGAATTCTTATGAAGTAGAGTATTAAAGTCCACTCTTCATCCTGATTTATCTTGGGCTGTTGTAGGTCCTTTGGAAGGCAGAAATCCTTGATTTGCATAAATATAGGTTTCTATTCATTGAAATAAATGTGTTTTCGTTATATTTGCCTCATTGACGTACTTTTTTTTCTTATCTGTCTGCCACCTAGTTTAAATGCTGCTGTCATATCTGGGCAATGATAATAATAATATTTATATCCCTAATAAAGCAAGTTCCTGCTTTCTTTAAGTGTATGTATCTTAATGCTGATCAAGCTGAGAATCTGAATAACCCATTTCTTCAAACTATATAATGAGTCCTTTAGAATTACTTTAATTTTCAATGATATATTTCCTTCCACAGTATAAAACAATGTACAATCTTTTCCCAGTTTTTTTTTTTCCTGATATGGATAGCAAGAATTATTTTTCATATCATTACTGATGTCGGAATCTTTTCTTAAAGTTCATCCAGTATATTCACATTTGCCCATCAGGATGCTCTGGTTTGGGGGCCCAGCTAGAAGAAGGTGTAAATCCATCTGAGCCTGGTACATCTGACCATCATCCTTACTGCCATCCAGAGGTTGCCTCCATAAAAACTGAGGCTGTAATTTAGCTTACAATGGAAGCTCTTTAAAAAAGAAAAAGAAAACGTTACAGAATATACAAATGCATTCTCTTAATCTCAGACGCAAGTTCCTTGACGTGTTGAAAGGTGATGTTTTCGATTTCTGACTCCCAAACTCTTATCTTTACACTCTGAGGGCTTCTGTTGTGAAATGTCTATCAGTGCACTTGCAATGGCCAATCCTAGAAGAAAAAATAAAAGGAGATCAATTGAACATCCTGCTGTGGGAAGACTTTCCTAGCTTTCTTTCTCCTTTCATGCCCAGCCTTTGAAAAATGTTTTTTAAAAAACTTTACTCTGTTTCCAAATGAGAAGAGGTGCTCCTAACTCCACCAAAGGCATCGGCCCTAGAAACTAGCTCGTGAGCAATGTCATCAGAATTGCCATGATAGTATTCTTGGATTTGAAAGAGAAGGAAGAAACAGTTAAGGGAACCTTGGCAGGTGCAGATTTTGGATATCTTCTCTCTGCATGCTGCCCTCCAACAGGTGCATGTGAATTTGTCTTTCACACAACTCTGCATGCTATGTCAATGTAAAGCAATCCTGAGGATACTGAGGATACTTGTGAGAGCCAGTGTGGTGTAATGGCAAGAGTGTTGGACTAGGAGCTGGGAGATCCAGGTTCTAGTCCCCACTCGGCCATGGAAGCTCACTGGGTGACTTTGGGCCAGTCACACACTCTCAGCCCAACCCACCTCACGGGGTTGTTGTTGTGAGGATAAAATGGAGAGGAGGAGGATAATGTAAGCCACCTTGGGTTCCTTGCAAGAGGAAAAAAGGCAGGGTATAAATGCAATAAATAGATAGATAGATAGATAAATAAATAAATAAAGTTCAAATACTAAACAATATTTTTAGATTCTGACTGTGAATTCTAATTGTGCAGCCATAACCTGGTCTTCAGTTCAGTGATGCGGCCTTCCAGCATGAGCACATACAAAGAAATAGACATATCTGCAAACATACATAGTTTTCCCTACATCATCAGTATTTCTGTGTAGCAGAAACAGATGTATAGAAGTCAAAAGCTGATGTGTGCAAATAATATTTTATTGCCAGTCACAGGTCTGTCCCAATGTGTTTCAAAAGTGACCACTATTTCTCAGATGGCAAAGTTTAAGAGCATCTCTACACCAGCCTAAAATCCCGCATTTAAAACGGGACTTTCTACTTCCATTTTAAATGCAGGGTCACAACAGACTCTCTTTACATGTGCTTCCTTCCCCTACTTTCCTCCTCCTTCTCCTCCCCTTATCTGAGTCTTCCATGTTTCATTGGTCTAGCTCCTCTTCCTGCGGCTTTCCTTTTTCATTGAGGGAACCTAAGCGAAACACAAGTGGGGTAATTTGATACCTCATTATCTCTGATCTATTTAAAAATGGAATACAAGTAACTGAGTGTGGGACATGCCCTGGAGGTTCATGATGTCACCTAAAGGGCCTGCAAACTTCCGTGAGTGAGCAATCTCAATGGTAGGATAAATGCTCCATGTGAAGAAGGCCTAAATCAGGGATAGTGAATCTCTTTCAGCCTAAGGGGTGAATTCCATTTTGGAGAAGCTCTTGGGAGCCATATCCCTGAGGTGAGTTCCCAAACATAAAAGGGCCAGGGCCAAAACACTGCCATGTTTTAGCTTAAAACTCTTGCTGCCCAGTAACTAAATCTTAGGAGGGGCATTTCAACCTTTAGAACGGGGGGGGGGGGACTGCAGAAAAGCCAGGAAAACCACCAGACAGTTGGTTAAGGGAAAGGGGGTGGGACCAAAAGAGACATGGCCATCTGAGGAACCCCAGAAGGCTAGCCTGGGACCCCAGGAGGACCAGAATTGGGCTCTGGGCCTGAGGTTCTGCAGTTCTAGTTGAAATGAAAAGGCTGTTTCCACATCTTAATATATGCTCTTCCAGGTTCCACAAGAACAGAATAACTTGTTCAAAAATAGAGCAAGTACAAGAGCAGTCTTCTGTTCATGTTTGCTGGTCCCAGAGAAAGATATTCCCCTAAGCTTCCTCCCCTCATGTCCGCTTCCTCAGACCAAACTACATGTTAGGTTAAATGCAACACAGTTTGGTGATGCTTGTTTATTCCACCTCAAAAAGCAGCTAGTGTGTGCTTGTGGGGTCATCATTATGACTATGGTACATGATAAACACTTCTCCCCGGTGCAGTGGTGCCCACGAAAATCCCCCTTCATCAGAAGCTGCTGCTTAGCACAGGACGGAAGCTGTCATCGGCACCAATGGGAGCTTCTCTCCTGTGTCATATACAGCAGCTTCGGTAGTGGTGGTGGGAATCTTTGTTGGGACTGCAGCATGGGAGGAAAGGTTAACCCCCTCCCCTGTACTCCATAGCTCTACTCCTTATTCCTTTCTTTTACTCATGGCTGCTATTTAAATTTTAATAAACAAGGACACATTGCTAAACTGTGTGTTGAATGTTATATGTAGTTTGGCCCTAATTCTTATCTTCTCATTATACCAAAGATAAATGGTGAACCCCCTGATGATTACACTGGCATTGTGCTAAGTCCATAAAAGTTAAATGGAGATGCATTTTCAAACCTTTTCTCCCCATTTTATTTGCCATCCCCTGCTTGTTCTGCGTCATTCAGATGCATTGTAAAGCTTTTGTGCCTGGGATTACATTCTTGGCCATGAAAGTGCTCTCAACAAGATAAAGTATTAGCACCTGCTTTGAGCCCCCTGGATGAAGTAAAATTCCAAATTAGTTGGTGTCCAGCATATATATAAAAAAAACCAGGCTGGGATTGCTGGTGATAATAAATATATATGATAAAACCTAATGATAAGTTTCTTTTATCTGTGTGGTTTAAAAGCAAACAATAAAACAGAATACAATATTATTGTACTGAAAAACCCTAACCAGACCAGAAAATAACCAATACCAAATGGACCAAACACGTTTTGACATACAGTCTTAGGACAAGGTCTAGTACTAGACCATCTCCTAATTGTACTAGACCACTGAGGAAGACCGTATGTCGAAACACGTTTGGTCCATCTGGTATTGGTTATTATTTTGGTATGGTTAGGTTTTTCAGCACAATAATATTGTATTCTCTTTCATTGTTTAGATCTATGCTTTTAAACCATACAGATAAAGTTTTTTTATCGTTACATTTTGTCATATATATTCATTATCACCAGCAAGCCAAACCCAGTTGTTTTGCTGTTGTATTGTTTAGGACACTTCCTGTTTTGTTTGCCCAGCACATAACTTCAGACCCTTACAATTGGAATATAAGATTTATGCCGCAATCCTATATATACTTTCCTGGGAGTAAGCCTCAATTAACTCAATGGGGCTTACTTTGAAGCAAGCATGGATAGGATCACACCATTAATGTGACTTCAAGGTACATGAGGACACTAAAAAAAACACACAGGTCTCTAACCCATATGTTCAAGCTATTGAAAAAGAAGTCTTTATCACATAGCTAGAATGAATTTTAGATAAGGTAGGGATTGTAGCCTGGGTGCAGGAAGCCAAAGCCAGATGAACACGTTGACCAAGTCCAGGCTGCTTCAATGTTTGCCAAAAGGTCTTTTAAAGCTTTATTTTTCTTTTCAGGTCTTGCTCTGCAAAATCATATGATTCCGTGTGTGTGTGTGTGTGTGTGTTTCCATATTGCCTATTCCTGCTTCTAATTGTGAGATACCTCTTGTCGATTCTTGGCTGCTACCTTTATCCTTGTTTTGAGAATATGATATCACTTTATTCTCATATGCAAGGCTCTAGCCTTAGACTGATTTCCCTTGATAATAGCCTCAGGTTTTCTTTCACTGATGCCTCTCTTTCTCTTAGCTAATACATAAGATCAGATGCTCAGGCTTCAGCGCAAGGCCACAACTGTTTCCCTTGCACCAAACTAGGGGCTTCTCTACACCAAAGTTTTATCCCACACCTTTACCAGGGGTTCTGCTTCCAGATTCTTTGTGGGATTAGCTCCTTTACACATGCTTACACATGCTTGGGGGGGGGGATTTCCTTTCTCTGCAAGTTCTGTATAGTTCATTATACAGCCACTAGGTGGCACTGTGGTATTGTGGAAGTACACGCAGCCTTTATCACACTTCTAGAAAAAAGGTGGACTTTCCCTGATCTTAAAGAAAAAAATGGGATGAAGGTTTTAAAGCACAGAAGAGGCCCTGGAGGTTGATGACATTATGTAAAGGACCCACAAACTTCTGGGAGTGGCCAATCATGAGTGCATGATAAAAGCCTTGTGTAGAGATGTCCTAGGATTTGTCCTCATCTCCAAAGTCAGTGCATCCACTGTATTGAGGTATTCTTGTACAGCATCCTTTATGCTGTTTGGGCCCATAACAGCTCAGAACTGCCATGGAATGTATTGAGTAGTAAGTACACCGGGATGGATTTACTAAATTGCAGGAAATTTCTTTAGTTACAACTACAGATGTTATTGCTTCTACCATTCTGGGAACAGGCTAAATGCTGGCCATGGAATGCGCTCACCAATAAGCCTGGAGGTGACACTTTTTATGAGGCATCTTCAAACTATGAAAAA
Organism: Heloderma suspectum; assembly: GCF_057233095.1. Classification (NCBI taxonomy): domain Eukaryota; kingdom Metazoa; phylum Chordata; class Lepidosauria; order Squamata; family Helodermatidae; genus Heloderma; species Heloderma suspectum. The sequence continues at coordinate 247,143,725 of NC_139460.1, forward strand.
GTTGAATCAGAAATACTTTCCCCAAGTTTCCCATGTCCTAAAATATGCTTAGCAAAGTGCTGTTCCTCTTACTCTGTATAACACTACTAGCGTTCAGAAGGAAAGACTGCATGCTGGGACATGGTGGCATGCTGTTAGAGTTCCATTAAAATCAGGTCACTCCAAAAGATCATTTTTCAATATGTCACACAAATCATCCGATGAAATTCATTTACTGTCTTCTCTGGGCTCAACATACTTCCTTGTTATCAAAGCAATACAATTAACTGGGGGAACAATTCATTATTTCAGGCTGGCGGTCTAAAAGAATTTCATTTACCAAGTCAAAATGATGCACAGATGCTGCCGGCAAGTAGAATTTACATCAAAATGCAACCAAAGAGTCGATAGAAATGCTGGGACTTAAATATTTATTATATGCTTTACCTTTATTTAATAGGGTTTTGTTTCCAAACAGTTAGAGTTAATATTATTGGCTGGAAATGTAAATCTTACGATATCCACCATTTGTCACCCTTAGTTTCATGGCTTGTTTAATTTACTTTCTCTTCATTCATTCCCCTTTTTTAAAAAAATACCTCCCTCCTAAGCTGATAGCTCTTATTTCTTCAGCTCTGCAGCAGAAGTAGTGTAGAATCACCATGAGTCAACACAAAATCAGAGAAGCAGAATTAATGAGTCACCTGCACAGGCCAAAAACTTCTTTGTGATCTCAAGGCCTAGAAATTTAAGGTCCATCTTGGAATGAGATCTGTCTAATCAATTCTAGCTTTACAAAAACAGGGCTGGTTATTTGCATTACTTTTAGTTGTAAAACAAGCTATAGTTTCTTTTAGTGACTGCTTAGGCACACCATTAGAAAGAGTGGCCAATTCAATAGGTCAGTGGAAGTGTCATTGTTATTATTTTTAAAGACAATTTTATACACACCAGGAACAGAGAAGAAACAATTATTAACTTGGTCATACATAGAAGAACTATAGTCTTCCCTAAAGGCAATTTAAGGATAATAGCTGATCCTCAAGCAGTAAATGTGTAACCATAAAATTACTAGTGTGTGGGCTTTTTATTTTTAACAATTATGCAGAACAATTAATAAGTACAGAAATAAAATGTACCACATCAAAGCAGATTGCCTTGCAAACCGGGTGTAATTTAAGTGTAAGTGCAACATTTGAATTTTACATTTGAACAATAGACTCTGAAAGCAGGTTCATTCTGAGATATCCTTCTCTTTTCCTCCCAAACTTTTGCAAAAGCAGGCAGTACTATACATTTTAATTTTCCAGCAAAACAGCTTCATTAGGCGTGAAAGGTTAATTGCAGGTTTAAATGCAATTTAGGGAAAAGCACGTGAGTCTGCGGTGAACAGAGCAGCCTGCTACAGAAGGCAGCGTGCTATAAACTGTTTGCCCCGCTGAAATGTTTTACTACCTCATTTACTAACTGTCTTCTTTTACTGCTTGTATTTGTAGTTCTTTTAAACCTTTAATGGCTACAGTTTTATTTCACTGTAATCAGATTTAAATACAAATACCCAGGCTGAGATGTTTAAATGTTTTTCCCCCTTGTCATTGTATATAGCTACATACTAACTGATGCAAGGCCATATTATCTTCCAGAACAAGGAACCAACATTTTATACTTCAGTCCTATTTGCTGGCTTGGAAATGTAAGCTTCCCCCTCTCCTCTATTGTTAATTTTAATTAAACATTTATCAAGTTCACACTTTCTCCGTTGTTAAACTGAAGGGTGTTAAAGATGACCTGTTAGGTTTGATTAGGAGATAATTGGAATACATTTTTTTTCCATTTCAAATATATATTATGTAAGATAACATTCTGGATAGATAACTTTATTAGATTAAATTCCAGGCATTTTCACATTGTTATGCAGAAACTTAACATTCACAGTACATAATACACTATAATAAAGACACTTCAATGTAGACTTTTTATATGCTTAACAAAATTAAAGATGTTGACCATAATGTAAAAAAAAAAAAAAATTAAGCAAGATTTGCCAGTGATGCCTTCTCAAACCAAAAGTGTCACCCTTCAGCATGGTTGTAATTTCCTTTGTTGACTTTTCTAAAAGCCACTGAACAGCCAGTAAGAGTGGACTTAAATGCAGCTGCATTAGTGCAATGAACTCATTACTTACTATAAGAGATTCCAGTGTCTGTGAATGTTAATGCAAATGATTCCAAACAGTTTTAAAACCTACTGAGAAAATGATGGGAATTAGAATGGCTAATCTGTGGTTAACATAGATCACCATAGAGCTCAATGAGTACATCTTCATCCTTATCTCATCAGTACTATTTATAATTACACACTGGTCATTTTTTTACCAGGTCCTGTCATTTATTATAATAGTTTCAGTGCACTAAGCACTCTGCGGGTACATATGAAAATATCCTGGTTCATCAACTCTGAACCATTTATAATGGCGTGAGCACTATCTCAATATTATGCCACCATTCCTACTCTTGCTAACCTTTATTTAAAGACATTAACTTCACTTATGCTCATTATTCAGAGAGAGGACATTTATTGAACTTGTCATAAAATGAAGTGGAACTGATATATTCAAAACAAGTGCCCTACACCATCTCTTTCTCTTTTCCCATCTCTTTTATCCATTGATACTGTGTTGGGTCAACCATTGTACAAAGTACAAACAGTACGAAGTAGGGATGTATGAATCCCTTACCTTGTTCCGGTCTGAGGCATCCACGGTAGGGGGGAGGCGATCCGTCCCTCCCCCCGGAATCCTCCCCAGCCAGCTCCGGTCCATGGCAAGGTATAAGTCTGCCAGGTTGCTGTGGCTGCAAATGGCGGCCGTCATAGTGGCTGCCATTTGCGTCCTTGCATTAGGCCGTGATAGGCTATGTAAGTATTTACGTAGCTTATCACAGCAAAAGGCAGGGACGCAAATGGCAGCCGGTACGCCATTTGCGTCCCTGCCTTTTGCCGTGATAGGCTACGTAAATACTTACGTAGCCTATCACGGCAAAGAGCAGGGGCGCAAATGGCATAGCAGCTGCCATTTGCGCCCCTGCTCTTTGCTGTGATAGGTTACGTAAGTATTTATGTAGCCTATCATGGCCTAATGCAGGCACGCAAATGGCAGCCGCTACAATGGCCGCAATTTGCGGCCGCAGCAGCCCAGCAGCAGATGGAAGATGAGCCGGAGCTGCTGCTGCCACCGCATCCGCCGCTAGGTAGGTCCGTCCCAGGGGGATTTTGGGGGGTGGCAGTGGGGGGGTTAGTCCATTCCCCCATGGACTCCAGGGAAGCCGGATTCCAAAGAATCCAGCCTCCCTGGAGTCTGTGGTGGATTTCTCCAACATCCCTAGTACAAAGTACTGTTGCTTCTCAACTTCCATTCATTTCATCTGGGCTTATCTGGGGGCAAACCCTATTAAAATGAACTGAATCGCTCCTGTGTCAACTCATTTCCCATCTTCTTTCAGATCCATCTCTCTCCGTAGCTTTACACAGTCTTCTGGATGATTCCTTCCCTAATTTTGTTTCTCTCATTTGAACGCCTTACCCCTTCTGTTTCTTTCCTCTCAGTCTCTATTCCCTTCTTCCATCTGTTTCCTTCTCTAAGGGTGTTTCTACAATAAGCAAATCCCCGCAAAACCCCACATCCTTTCCAGAGCTTCCTGCTTTCGGTTTCTTTGTGGGATTAGGAAGGGCTTCTTTACATGGCAGCCATGTGGTTTGAAGTGAGGGAGTGCCTCCCTCCCTCCCTGGCATGTGTACAAAGGAAGGGGGGTCTTGTTTTCGTAGGTCAACTTCTGCTGTACTGTTTTCTCACAGCCCCCAGGAAATCTCAGACTTACTTCTGAGTAGAGATAATACCACGGTATAAGTCTGCAACCCTCAGCACACTTACATGGGAGTAAGCCCCACTGAACTTAATAGGGTACTCTGAAACAACAGAGGACATTGCTTCTGAGCTTGGTGGGGTGGAGGATCAGATGTGTCTCCCTTTGTTTCAGGGAGGCATTTTATTCTCTTCTCCCTCTGACTGAGAAATGCAGAGGCAGGAGACACAATTGGCAGGCGATTCTTGCCCTTGTGCCTGTCAAATCTGCTTGGGTTTTCTTCCCTGCAATCCCGCTCCCATCTTCAATGCCTTCATCATCCTGACCTCACCCCCAGCAACTGAAAACAAATGCCCACAGCAGGCAGACATAGCGGTTTCTTCCACTATCAGAGAATTTCACATGGAGGTCATGGCGCTCCTGTTCCATGGGCTGGAAAAAATACCACATTTTTTGTATTTGGGGAAAACATGGGATAGGCTGGGGAAAATGGCAGGAGACACCCTGGATGGTAACAGCATCATCTAAAGAGTCCGCAAACTTCTGTGACAGAGCCATCTCAATAGCAGGATAAAAGCTCTGTGTGATGAACCCCTAAGTTCTCTGCCTCATTCATGTCTCCTTTCTTAGGCTCCTACTTCTGCTGCCCCTCTTTTTTGGCCACCGCTACCTCCTTTCCTAAGATCCTCTCTTCCTTTTCACTGCTGCTTTTCAGATAGGATATGGAAAAGGATGTCCATGTAAGTAATGATATGAGCCACAAGCCTATTAAACAAAAATATTTGGACCATAGACAGATCAATGCTATTTACTTTTAAGGGTCAATATCCCATTCAGTAGAACTACTTTGTCCTGGACATAAACATTGTGACTCAACTACATGAAAGCAGCTGTCACCACAACTGACATCCCTAAGTCTGTAGCAAAACAAACATTCTCTCTCTTAGAGGCAATTATGTTGGTAAGGAATTATACACTAAAGTGTCTTGAAATAACATTTGGAAGCAAATTTGGAAAGCTAAACAGATCTGTGTTCAGCAGCAGCTACCTAACATTGCACCTACCCTTGTAAAAATCCAATTACACAGACTTCTTATTTAGCACAGATATTTAATGCATGATAGATTGTTTCCACCCAAATAGTCAGTTTCCCTTTTAAAGTGTGTCTACTCATTAATGGTGAATCGGTTAATCATAAGAAAACATACCTCTACACTCACAGTGCTATTTGTCATTCTAATTTGTTTCCCAGAAAATTTTTATTCACTGATTTGCGACTTCACAAAAATATGGTGTAGTACGTTAATCACATGAATCTTGTGTGATCTTCAAAGCAGAACAGAAAGCCCTACAATTGAACATACCTTACTAAAACAGTGAAGCCTCTGCAAGATTAGTGTTTTGTAATTTGCATTCTTCAGTTGATTCTGTTTTCTGCTATTAAATCAGTGTCAATATGGACAGATCAGTAAGAACTGGATGATTAGAAGTTAAAGGGAGACAAGCTATAACTAGGCACTTAAGAATTGTGTCACTCCACATCATGCAATTCTACAGTCAGTAACATCGAATTCTATGACTGGAATTAATTTCGCAAATGATCACTGCGCACACATATACATATGCACATTTTAATTCACAACACAAGCAGAACTAAGAATTTCTTTTGCTTGGTTTTGGGGAAGCAAAGTAACATGTTTTTGCTTGGTTTGGGGGAAGAGCAGTAACCTAAAAAGGGGGCTAGGATTTCATTAAAAATGGAAGTATAGTTTATTTGAAAGGGTCAACACAAACAGGATAACCTGTAGTTATGCTATCTAGATTTGTACATTCTTTATGAATGTGCTTTGGAACAAATGCTTTTTCAGAAACACACAAAACTAGAGCATTTATCAACCATTTGCAGCTACTAGTATAATCTCCTTTAATACACATCTTTAGCCTGCAAATCTCATTCTGTTGTTATCTCACATGCCAATCAGAATGAGCTGTTGACAGAGAAATGTCATACACATCAAATGAATGATCGTTTCGAAACACAAAATGTAGGTCTTCATTTTACTCACTTACGTTTTCTATTTTACCTGTTACAATGGAAGCCAAGCCCCCCCCCCCCTCTCTATATATTCTGTCTATTGTACAGAGCACCAAGTTTTGAAAATCATGACTTGAACACCAACCTGTTGGGGGTAAGTCATTCTTAGCCTCAATTCCCTATCTGAAAAGTGGGAATAATATGGAAAGGAGGGTACAATGAGGGTTTGTGAGATAAAGACTATAAAGCACACTGCATAATTGAATGCTATAGAAATGATCAGTAATAATAAAATAGGATAGCAACAGAAGCATTGGTTTTGTTGGAAATGCCAGAGAGCCTTGTAATGATTTCATTATTCCCTTAAAAAAATTGAATTAATACTGTTCTACAAAACTGATCTTTGATGCTATCTGTCAGGAGCGCCCTAGCTGCCTCTTGCAGTCCCCTCCAATAGCCAACTCAGGACACAGACGAAGAGGATTCTTTCCGAGGCTTTATTCCGTTATTACTTTATGACTCTTTCAGATACTAATCACTAGCGACTAAGCAAGGAACAGCACTGGGGAAAGATAGCAGAGTAGCCTAAGCTCCAGGTAAGGCAGTTGGTCCCCATTTGAAGGGGAGCCACGGGAAGACTCTGAACTTATGGGCTATGGAGAGATCCTCCCTCTTACCCTTGGGTCCTCGGGATGTGACCGTTGTTTGAGCGCCAAACGAGCAGTACACCTCCTTTCAGCACCCTCCATCTGTCGTCGCTCCCTGAGTCTGCGCCGAGCGTCCAGCAAGCCCCCCTCCAGCGCTCTCTCACTGCCAGGGTCACTATCTATCCCAGGAATGCTGGCAGGAGGAATCTCTGTCAGCTGCTGTGCCTGTGAGAGATGAGTGAGCTCCTCTCCCATGGATTGCTGTTCCTCCTCAGAATCAGAACTGCTCTGGGACTCTATGGGCTCAGTTTCCACCCTGACACTATCCCTTACAAAGTCCTGCAATTTCCAAAGAGATTCATGGTGTCTCATTCTAACTTCAAATAGATGCCATATAATAGGCAAAACCTGCTCAATCTGAATAATGATCAAAGCATCACTATCTTTGCTGTTGATATTGTGGCTGGGGTTGACAAGATCCTGATAACAACTTAAAGGAAGAAAAAGAAACAGATTAGGAGCATAAAAGACCCGTTTATTTTTGCCTCAGATGCTTCTTGGCTCCTTGTTACAACCTATTCTTGTTAGAGTCTCACTTCTATTTCAAAACATCTCCATACCCCTCACTTCCCCACTGCCACCTCCATTGCAAATCCCAGCTCTTTACTGCTCTTCCAGGTCTCTTTCACTAAGCAATGACTGATGTGCATTAATGGACAGTATCCAACAGTGTCATTCCAGTAGCACAAGTAATGTTGCACTAACGGAAGCGAGGTGCATAACTATGAGCAAGGGGGTGATCCAACTAACATTATTCTTGCGCGACCACCCCACTCGCAGGCCTCAGCTCTGCATGTGCCAGCTTCGCTAGCGCAGCTTCATCCTGCTTTGCACTGTAGCACATTCCAGTAGCGCAATGCGCTCTGTAGCTTTGAACTTTTGCATTTTATATTGTATTCTATGACGTATTTTGTAGTTTTAATTCTTGTGAACTGCCCAGAGAGCTTCGGGTATTGGGTGGTATAGAAATGTAATAAATAAAGAAATAAAGCATTCTGCTTGCACAAGCTCCACTGGTACATCTCATTGCCGCATGCTCAAGCTCTTCTAGTGTGTCTTGTTGCCTCTTGCGCAAGGGAAACAGAAGTGGGAGGTAAGGATGGACTCTCTCAGAGATGCGTGGAATGTCTTTTCCCACTGGAGACTGATGGGAAAAGATGCTTTGTATGTCATTTGCCACTGAGGAGGAATCCCCAGAGTCAGGTCCCATGGACACTTCCCATGTCTATGGGACTCATATGCCCCAGTATGCATACTTGCACAATGCATATATGTTTAAAATAAAACAATAGCATCACCGATGCAATGAATATGAATTTGAGCACACTCAGGGAGAGAGGGGAGGACAGGAAGGCCTGGTGTGCTATGGTCCATGGGGTCACGAAGAGCTGGACACGACTTAATGACTGAACAACAACAACAACTTTCTTTGCTACTTCAGAAAAAAAAAAGCATGACTGCTTCAAAAAGAAAAAAAAAGGAAGGTGGATACTTTTAAAGAGGTGGACAACGTGTGTGTGGTGAATCTGTGGGTCTGATAAAGAAAACAAACATGGAAAGACACCACAGCACCACGTGTGTGCTGACAAAATAGCATCACTGCAAATAAGCCTGGAGTCACAGCAAGACATTTTTGCGAAATCAAAGCAGGAACTAACCAGCGTGGTGCAAGCAAGTTATATTGTCTGTGAATTTATTGTCAGAAAGCTGCGACCTCACTCAGAGGACCAGTTTGTGAAGGACTGCACACCTGTGAAACTGAAGTTATTTGAAGGTATCAGTTTGTCTCAGAAGACATTTCATGAAAGAATTCAAGACATCGCAAAAGACACTGCAACGTCTCTGAACAGCTCTGCTTCTGAGTTTGTCTTCTGCTCTTTGGCTGTTGATGAGGCAACTGACATAAGTAAGACTGCCCAGCTGGCAGTTTTTCTGTGTGGAATTTCACCATGGTTTGAGGTGATAGAGATGGTTCCTTTCCCCCCATGTTTCCCCTTTTAAAAACTATTTTTAGCAAGCCAGAATGTGTTCTGACTTTTGTCTCTGTCTACCATGCCTGATCCCAATGGAGAAGATATTTTTGAAATAGTTTTGGTTGCAGCGCATGACATGCAGTGACCATTCGAGAAACTCAGTGGTGTCACCATGGATGACGTGTCAGCTATGGCTGGGCCAGCCTAAAGAAAGAAATGTCTCTCCTCAACATGGATACTAGTCACTTGTTAGTGTACCACTGCATCATTCACCAGGATAGTCTTTGTGCACTGCCCTTGGGAATGAAAGCAATCATGTCCACATGGATTAATTTTATCAAAACTAGGGCACTAAACTGCCACCAGTTCAAGGAGCTATTGACAGACCTTGAAGCAGAGCATAATGATTTGGTTTATTACTACGAAGTGCACTGGCTTAAGCCAAGGGAATATGCTGGAGCATTTCTGTGCACTGAGGAATGACATTAACCTCTTCATGGAGACAAAGGAAAGACCAATGCGACAGGTGAGTGACTTGAAGTGGCTGTCTGACCTAGGTTTCCTGGTAGATATCACTGGGTATCTTTCAGAGCTGAATCTGAAACTACAAGGCCCAAAGTAGATGGTGTCATCACTTCATTTGACTATAAGAGAATTTGAGGCCTAGTTAGATTTGTAGAAAACACAGCTGGAAGGCAGCAACAGATCTCATTTCCCAAGCCTTCATGAACAGAATCCAGAGTCAACGGCAGAGGACGCAGCAGAGTGCGCATTCTTGCTTATGTCTGCTAATACTTGCTAATGCTTATGTTTGAGAAATTCAGTGAGCGATTCATAGACCTAAAAGTGCAGGAACAAGAATTTGACCTTTTTACCATACCTTTCAATACTGAAGCAGGTGATGCATCAGAAGAATTCCAACATGAACTCCTGGAACTGGAAATCAGCAGTGAACTGATGGCAAAATGCAACAATATGACTACTGTTGTGTTCTATAAACTATGTGTGGCTGTTGAAGAATTTCCAGCACTCAGGAGACATGCACTTATAATAGCATCTCTCTTTGGAATAACCTACTGCTGTGAGCAGTTCTTCTCAAAGCTACTTCTTGCCAAGAACCAACTTAATTCCAGATTAAGAGATTAGGATTAGGAAAGACAGCTGGGAGTGGTGGTATCATCAATTCAAGCTGATATTCCAAAGCTTGTAAAAGAGAAGAGACCACAAGCATCACACGAGAAGCCATGTCAACAAGGGAGGATAGGGTGGCTGGAAGGAAAGATGGAGGCCTCCCCCAGCAGACTCCTACTCTTACTTTAATGTGGTAATAGCTACATTAAATTACGTTGGTAAAATCTTTAAAAGTTTTTAAAGATTTCACCTGGGCCTGTCCACTTTGTCTGTAGCCCCATCCTTTGCTTTTGGCTCCGGCCACATCGGGAATCATCGGGAATATGGCCACTGAGACTATTCCAAGATTGGAATTCAGCCCTCGTGCCCACCCTTGCTCTAAAGAGACAGACTTGAGAAATAAGATATAATGTATAAAAAGATGCCTGAAGGATAAGGAAAGGTAAAATGCAAGAAGCTAGTGTGGGGCTGAAGTAAATTAATTTGGAGGAAGAATGTTCAGGCTATGTCACAAATCATTTCTATTTGCCTTACTTGTTTTCTGCATTACAAGGATAAATTCTTTAGTTTTTTTAATTATTGCATTTACATCCCTCTTTTTTTCCTCTTGCAAAGAACCCAAGGCGTCTTACATGATCCTCCTCCTCTCCGTTTTATCCTCACAACAACAACCCTGTGAGGTAGGTTGGGCTGAGAGTCTGTGACTGGCCTAAAGTCACCCAGTGAGCTTCCATGGCCGAGTGGGGACTAGAACCCGGATCTCCCAGCTCCCAGTCCAACACTCTCACTCCTTCGTATCTAAAATGCCTGTGTTACCCTCTACTCAGGGGGAATTGTAATATAATTAGCAAAACCAGGTCTAGGTTTTATGTAAAAGTACAGCAAATTGAGCTTAGTTACCAACCAACAGCTTGGGCATGTAACAGCGTCGGTTTTAATTTCATTTCTGCTCAGTAGCGATACCTGAAGAAAGCCCTTCTAAAGCTTGCTTTCAATATTATATATAACACTAGTTGACCCACTGCTATCATCTTACATACTTTCAATATATTCATTTCTGGAGGGTCCCTAAACTCGGCTTGCATGCCTAGATATCTTCAAATGGACTAGTGCTGCAGGTTTGAAAGAGGCTGTACGATGGAGCTGTGGTAGTTTGTATTCTAGAGCTGTATTTTCCCTTACTATACACAAATCTTAGTTGGTGATGAATATCTTCATGAAGACAAATTATTATGGAGGTGTATTGAAATTCTGGTACAAGTAGATACTCTGTTCTATCTGCGGTATATACCCATAATGTCTTCTAACTCATATATTGCATTCCTTGAGGTTGAGTAACTACAGGAATTGGACACTTTTTTGTTGCTAACATTCTGCAGCAATATATCATTGACTTTTTCATTTAAACTTTTTTTTTCTTCATTTGGCTTCAGTTAAGTGAAATATTTTCAGTTATTCAGTATCCAGCTGAATTCTGCAATTAAAAACTAAGTGCATCCCTGATGCTGATGCTAGTCATCACTATGACAAATAATTGCTATTTGGAATTTAAGTCAGGATCAACCAGTTCTTACAATTATGAAAGCAGATTACTGTGTGACACCTCCAGACCTCCAAACATTTGTAATGCATGGCTAGTCAGATTATCTGCAGCATACCATTAATGTCTGGCACTTTGGAGAACAAGAGAGAGAGAGAAAGAGAAGCAAAAGAGTGTACAACCTCCGCTCAAATTTGGGCGAGGTCCATTAGCAAAGCTGGCACAACCTCATTGAGCACATTGATTTTACTTAGTCCGGCAGAAATGGGTAAGACTTTGCTTATAGGTTTGAGTCACGAGAATATTTTCCATCAGGCAAACTACCATAGAGGAGGAAGTCTTACAAAAAGTGTTGCAGACTCATAAATAATACGAAAAAGTTGGGCCCTCATACTGACAAGTTATGAAGGACGCTTTGCTTTTGAGAAATGGCACGTGCATCTTTTCAAAACTGACTTTTTCTTCTATGTCTGCCATATGGTATTATATATTCAATGAAGTGTAATTCCAAGTTATAAAATGCCTCAGAGCCCTTCGTCATCTATTAGCCTCACCTCACCCAGTAATAGTTTTCTAAAGTTTTCTTTTTCTTTTTCAAATGCACTCCATTCCTGTTTTGTAGCACAGAGCATTAATTTTGTTGCAGTATAAACTTTAAGGCTGAGCAAAGATTATCGTCTCTGTAGAAAAAGAGAACTTCCCCCCGGTATTGGCCCTAGGAGCGTAACCAAGTCACCTGTAGTGTTAGAGGGGCCTAGAGATCCATAATGCCTTGCTTAAGTTCATTATAGGTGCAGTTCCCTTGCTGGTAAGCCTCTGAGCATGTGCAGATGAGTCAAAAGGCCAATAACAGCCCCAGCACATTCCGTGCTATTGAGGACAGTGTCTTATCACTGCTGTGCCTGGGAAGTGAAGCTATGTGTTTATGCTGAGATACAGGTGACTGTGCTGAGAACCTAGTGCTGTTAGTCTATGCTGGGAATGAACGCTAGGGGCGCTTGCTGCTGTTCTGCTGCCTTACTGCTAACATGCATTGTATAAAACCCATTGTACCCGATGGCTCTTGGTTCAGAGAAGCTGTCTGATCCATCCATTGGGTAAGCCTGTGTGCTGTAAGTTACCCAATAAAGTCTCCTTGTAAGCAAACCTTTGAATCTCATTTATCACTATCTTGGCAGCTCTAACCTAAGAGGTCGATACCCATGGCCAGGGCAACACCCCCCCCCCCCAGCACTACTTGCTTCAGTCTAGGACTGGTAGCTTGATAATACTGTAATGCATGTAGTGGAGTGAAAGGAAAACCTTGCTGCATGGGGAGAACGCTCATTTGCTCGATTTTTCCAATGGCAACTTTTCTCTTCGCCTTATACAAATGGTGTTGACCAGACCAATTTCAAGCAAGAGAAGAGCAAGAGAAAGAGAGAAATCACAACGGAGGAAGAGAGTGACATTGCTTCAAATCTGCACAGAGCCGTGGTCTGTATACTGAGTTCAGGACAAGAAGAGGACGGGGCAGCCCTTATTATGGTTGAGGAACACTCTTGGATGTGCATTCACTTGCCTGTGAAGCATTCCGCATCATGGAACAAAAAGAGAATGGAGGAGCTCATTTGCTCACAACTACTTATGCAGCTTGGAAAGTCTGCATGTGCATGTGCACCACAGTCCAAAGACTGGGATAAATCACCCACCTGCGTGATTCTCTCATCCTTTCTCCTTCCCCACTCTTTCCTTCTCTTCTTTCCATTTGCCTTCTCTGTATGCATTGTTCCAACACACAAAATCTCAGGTCCCTTGACAACACAAATGCCCACGCAGAGACCTGCATTATTGTAGCCATGCTTGTAGTCCAGAGAGAATCCTTGACAGCTGCTTGCTAATACTTTTTCTCGTCTGCAGACTCATTCTTTATTTTGAAATGCAATATTATTGCAAACACATTTTATGCCAAACTTGAAAACCACTTTTAAATATTTATGTTATTTGTCCTTTTTTCAGTTTAGTCACTGAGTAATTTTCCCCTCAGAAAAAACATACACACGTTCCTTGCTTGCAATGAGAGAGATATAAACAACAGCTCAGATCTCAGAGAGTTTCTCTATTTTCTCCTTTAATTTCCTTCCTTCATTAATCTTAATCCAGACACAGATTTATTCCATATACTGGGAATGGTCTGGGATTTATGGGATTCATTTCACATTTGCAACTTGAAAAGTTTGGAGCTAACAAATGGATACTGTATCCTCCTTAGCCACTTCACTTTGTTTCATTGTCTTTAATATTTTTTCTTGCTGACATTTCCAGATTTTCTGCCAGTGGATGTGATTTCCTACTGAGCCAACCCATTAATAGGTGTGGTTCCTTAACTCCACTCTGTACAAGACAGGGGTCCTATGCAGGTGTGTGGATACACATGCCAGCCTACACCCCAATACCCCTAACCCTGCCTTCTCTACCCTGCCTGTCTGCATTGATAATGCAGGGTTTCCAAATGTGGGAGGATTCTAAGTGCATTCAGCTGAATGCACTTAGAATCCCCTTCAGACCTTCCCACTTAATGTAGGAACACTGGGGGTGGAGCCAGTGCACATGAGGTTGTTGGGGGCAGGGCTGCTTTGCATCCCCCCACTACATTTTATGCCCACATGCTTTCTCAGAACAATCTGCTAGAGAAATCTATGAACAAGGAAGATGGAGTTTCATGCACTGAGGTTATCAGAGGCCAGAGCAGGAAAGCCCCCTCTCTGCATTTCAGTGTAACAAAATATATTGGTGTGGGGTTTCCTAGGGCATGAAAGTACACAGATTATTTTAAAAGAAAAGATTTGCAGCTTTTCTACTTTGGGCATCCTGTTAGAACATGACTCTCTAGCGTGGTACACACGTGCATATCAGGGAGTTTTCAGCAGTGTCCCAAAGAGGACACATCTTCCAGCATGAGATTAACATGTGTGAACACTGTCTATAAGATCAGAACACAGTACATGAAAACCTTTGGTTCTTGTCCTTTAACTATCATTTTGCCTGCTCTGTCATCATTTTTGTTTTGTATTATTCATTGTTTTAATTATTGCTTTAATAATTTGTTTGTAAGAATCTGTTTGGCTCCTTGAGCATTGCTCGATCAAGGCTATTAATACATATTAAAAGTAATAACTAATAATTGTCATCCCTAAAATCAGTATTTTTCTCTAGAACCTACTTTAAGAATTCAAGCTATCTCAATGTATCATAGGCCACAGAGAGTATGAAACTGTTAGAAGTATCATACAACATGATGTGATCACAGATTTTTTCAACAGAAATGGGTCTATAGGGAATTGGTGCATTGAATAATCTGCAAGCCAAATATTCAGGGAATTGATCTATATAATGATTGCTGGGAGACAGAGCTACCATGATACCGAAATAGCTAATGAAAGCTCTGCCTTGGCTAAGGCACTAGATTTTTATTTTCCTGGTGGGGGGGGGGGCAAAAACAGTCTTAATCAGAAGCAGGGTCCTCAGGTGGTGGTATAGCAAACAAACAAACACTCTTCCCTACAAATTCTTTCCTCTAATGAAACCTCCAACTACTGCATGGACCAGCTCTTTAATGATAGACTTCTGCTGGATTTCCTGTTTTTTGTTACTCATTGGACTAATATCTAGATGCTCCAACAGACAATCTAGAATAGCCAAATAAGAATTGCAGGGTCAGTTTGCCCATTTCACCTTGACAATGTCCTTGAATTTTGACTAGGAAGGCACTTTTATAATTTAGTAGGTCCTGACTAAATTAGTTTACCTTCTGCCTCACTGAAATCAATACAAGTTAGTCATGACTTAGCTCCCACTGATTTCAATGGGAATGAAGTGAGGCTAAGTCTGAATGCAACCCTAGACATATACATTTCCATAGCCTGTCAAAATTCCGTTGTACTGTATCTCCATGTACTTTCCAAAAGACTATATTTTGGCTACTTTCTTCATGTACATGAGCAGTTTATAAACATGGTGAACTCACTTAACGTCTGAGCCAGCAGCTCATGGATCATCTCTGCAGCAATTCCCACAATCTGTAAGATACGCCTTGGAGATTAACTCCCTAGGAGAATTTGTTCTTTGTTTATGAATTGACTACTCTTAATAGTGAGGAAGGATGGAAACAGAAAGCAATATATGAACTAGCCCATTGTTTGAGATTGCTCCAACACATTTGTCTAAAGTGTGCACCTCCCATACCTCTCACATTGTCTATTCTATTTCATATGACTTGCTTTGCAGCAGTAAAGTGTAAGAATGAGAAAATAATGGAGTGTGAACTATCCAGTATTTAAGAGCAGCCTTCAATGGAGATGGAATGTGGGCTTCTGCTTTAGGGATAGTTTTCAAGAGAGATTGATTTGACAAGATATTAAACAACTACAATACTTTGTGCTCTTGGGAAGGCTAAAAGCATTTTCTGCTTAGCATTTCAAATAGTGTCCTAATTTAAATGAGATTTCAATGTTTATGATTCTTTCTTCAGACTTCTCATTTGCACTGGTGCAGTCTTTCAATCCTTTATTAGCCCAAGAACACAAAGGAGAGAAGATGGGTTGGTGGTGATAATAAATATTGAAGGTTAACATACAACCTCACATATTCAAAATGTTGAATGAATATAAACTGATTTATTTTCTCTTGTCCCAGTTCAAAGATAACAACCCTTGCTGTTACAAACATTTCGAGAATGTTTAATTCATGTGCTGAACCTACAACAAAAACTCCAGTAGCTACACGACTGTTGCATAACACTTTATAAACCTTCCAATGTAATCAAGCTAATGAAATGGTGCACCAGTTCTGTATATATTTAGCAAATATTAATTATTTTTTCTAGCAACTTTAGACTGGAGATCTTTGCAGATGTTTAAAACTATGTACAGATGAATGTGTGTGTGCCAGGATTGAACTGGCTGCCCTCTCTATGTGTTCATGGTCCCATCCGCACACAGGCCTACACTCGTACATTTGAAGGCACATAGGCTTTGGCTGTGCAATCTGTATGTTTACAAGTGGATGGTACAAATTGTACTCTTAGCCTACAGGAGTTGAGGTACAGGACAGGAGTTTAGGTGGAGGGGCCAGCAGGTCCTTTCCAGACATTCGACACAGTTTTAAACATCTCTGTACAGAGCATGTGTGTTGATTTTAAGTAATTGAAGGTATGATGTATTGTAGCTCTACACTAGAGAACTAATGTTAAAACTGCAGATATACAGTATGCAATTATCATCCTCACCCCTTATTGGAGGCTATTGAATGGTGAGAGTAATATAACAGATACGAAATGAGTTTGGGGAAATCTTCAAGGATGAAGAAGAAACTAGAATAATACAGGCTAACAACTCACAAGCTTTTCTGTTATGGGAATAGGCAATCCTTTTGGGTCATGAAAGTCATCTCCAAAACCCACAAAGCACCATTTATTAAAGAGAGGCTGACCGTGGAGAATGAGAAAAGGTGTAATCCTCTTTTTCTAAAGTACCTTCTAGCACCTCAGTTTCCTCCTCCTTCCACATAACTCTGTGGGGAGCAAATGACTAGAACCATGCACTAGTGACTTGCCATTAAAAGCATATCACATGTTCACTGAAACTACATGGAAAGACATGGTAGAACCAACCTTACTGGCAGTGTGATAAATGCTAGACTTAACAGATCATTGGAGGCTGCGGAGGCTGTTACCCTTGCCATTTAGTAAGCTTTTAAGTATCACCCCATGGTTCCTGGTTGTCTTTTTTCCACCTAAAGAAAGGGTTTATGAGATACTTATAGTATTTTTAAAACTGGAATTAGTGTGGGTAATCCCATTCCCTCCTGTACAAGGTTACACAACATCTAAAAGGGAACACACAAGCAAGTCATGACTTGTTGCATGGGATTGTGCCCTAAATGACTGCATGTTTAGATAGAAAAAAGTATTGCAACTCCCAGCTGGGAGTTGCAGGATGGGCGTTGTAGGATGTTTTTCTGTCTAAACATGCATAGAATTACACCCTTAGCGACCAACTTCCATGTGTGAACCAGAATCACAGGTAATCTGGGCAATCTATTGCATTCTGATTTCCACTTTACATATTGTAGTTGGGTACAGATACGTAAATGTATGATAACATACCTCTTATGAAGTCCGAAGGGTATATACAGGTCCCTTTAAAATTCTTGGAATGGGAAACTGGGAAAAGATCAGATGTGCACTGATCAGTATTTTAAAAGGACATGTACTGACTTTTATATGTATGTACCCTTCACACTTGACAGGAGGCACATGAATGTTGTACTTGAGTATCCGTATCCAAACACAGAATGTAAAATGAATACCAGCCCTAAAACAATTCAGAGAATACATCTAAAAACCACCCAACAATGTATAAATATAATGAATGAGCTTTTATTCTAAATATGAAAGTGTCTTGGAACTTGACATGAAAAGCTGCAATATTTCTCATTCTTGAATCGCAGGGGACAAACCAAAGAAACTAAAGCAGCACAGGTTTTTATTTGTGAATTGGTATTATGTTCTTGTCCCTTGTGTTACCAGAATGATAAATGTCTTTCTTTATGAGGAAAAGAAATGCTTTCATACTAACAGCTCCTTCTATATATTCATGTCTCCCTCACAACCCATGCATGCTGTTTTTTAAAATCTATCCTACAAATTGGGCCCAAATATCAAATGCATTTCATTCAAATCCCTTAAAATGTGATTGCTCAAGTTTCATCAGAAAATTTTGCCCTTAATTTTCTATGGTTTGGGGTGGAGGGTAGGATATAAGGTGTGGAGCTGGTGCAAAACTTTCTGCTTCTCCAGACAGCTGCACTGCATAAAATGAGAGGTGTACCCTAGGACCTTTCTCAGTGCTGTAGAGGATGCTGGGAGGAAAGACTATGGATCATGCATTCTTGCACACAACTGCCAGGAACTGCTGACCACAGCCCCCACATGGCGAGCCATGTCACTACCGCTTCTCAGGTTCGAACCTTCTGGACTGATTTCGCCAAGGCTGGCTATAAGAGCAGTGTAATTTTAAATCCTGGATTTAATGGTCTTATGCCCCCTCCCCCCACCCAGTAGACCTCCATGTGTCTTACTTAAGTTGTGAAGCACAAAAGTAACATTCCTCTTCTCCCCTGCCCAACACCATTCCATACTTTGCAACTACTTCTACGTTCCTGATGTTAGAGCACAAAACACACCCCTATTTACAAACCTTTATTTTTTAAAAAATACTCTGAATATGTGCAATCCCCTATTTTAAACTCACTTAAATCATAGCATCATCTTGATTACAGGAATGAAATAGAGTTTGCTTCTGCTGCATTGATTGGGACTAAGCACTGTTGTTGTAGAAAAGGCTAATATATATTTAAAGTAAAAATATTAAAATGAGCACCTGCAACCAGGAACATGCCCACCTGTTAAACCCCTGACTATAAAATGTTTTTTAAAATAAGAAGAAATGATGCTGCGGTGACCAGCATCAGTGTCAGTGGGCCCAGCAGCCCCAGTCTGTTGCTGCTGCCCCATCACCTGCTGCTCTCTGGGTGGTCATTTGAGGGCCCCCTGGGCTGCAGTGCCCTGGAACTCAGTCCCAAGGTCCAGACCTAGCTGTGCCGTACCACTGTATAAGAGTGCCTCCCGTCTCAGTGGAACTTTGCTTGAGCAGCAAGCTGTGCCTGAGTTCTGGTGTGTCTTGTGTTTTTGGTTTTGCTCTTTGGTCCTGACTCCAGGCTTGCTCTCCAGTCCTGCCTTCTGGTTTGCCCTCTGCTCCTGATCGCATTGCAGTCCTGACTCCCAGTTCCTGACTCGCTCCAAACTGCTGCATACAACCCAGTTCTGACAACGATTCAAGATTTGCATCTGAGTATCCTCTGTGACATTGAATGGAATCTGGGAGTTTCATTCTCCAATTGTACATTGATTAATTGGCACGCTAAATATAGCAATGCCCCAAGTAACTGCTTGGGTTGGCTGTGCACTTGGGCCAGTCTTGAGAAAGTGATTTCCATATGCAAAATACTCAAATGAAATAGAAAGATTTGATGCAAAGGACTGAAGGTAAATTTGTACCATGCATCCAACATGGATGTGAAATCAGCCAAACAGCCTAACTTGAATTTTAATAGAGGTGTCCACAATATTTTAAAAATAATATGTTTTCATAATAGAGTCCATCTGTTCCTTTCACTATGTGTTACTCCTCCAGTTCTCATCACTCTCTAATTTCTGCTGAATGAATTCACAATTCCCACCTACAATGGATAACAGTTAGGTCGCTTGTTTTCACAAGTTAGCAAGAAGCACTCTGGTGTAAACATAACAGTTAACATGTTCTGTGTTGTGAATATTATGTAAGGAACAGAATAGCTTTTGATTAGTCCCAACTTGCCAAATGTAGTGTGCACTATTTATTTATTATTTACATTTATACCCTACCCTTCAAATACATTCTCAAGGTGGCTCAAAATAAAATATTAAAAATAATATAAAATAAGAAATACATTAAAATGACCTAAAACAGCTGCTGTATAAAAGAAGCATCCATATAAATTAGATCAACACCAATTAAAAAGCTAAAAAGCCTGAAAATAAAGTCTTCACCTAGTGCCAGAAAGAAATCAGAATGGGCACCAGCAGCATTCCACAGCCAGGGTGCCATTACTGAAAAGCCCCTCTCCTGGTAGTTACCTGCCACACCTCACATGTGTGTGTGTGTGGGAGGGGGCAGAGAACAGCCTCTGAAGAAAATCTCAGTGTATTGGGAGGTACATGTGGAGAGACTTCTGTGCAAAATGTGATTCAGGCCAGGTATGGCTAGTTTTTTTTAGCTACTGTTCTCTGCTGTTTTGTCTATTTGATTATTGTTGGTTTTATATTTATTGTTATTATGTTTCTTGTTTTTTATTCTTGTTGTGAGCTACCCTGGGCATTTTACTGAACAGGGTCATAAAATGATTTAAAATAATTATGCTGCTGAACTTTATGGGAAGGGAGATGCGATATTTGCATTTCTTGAAGCAGCAAGCTGAAGATACAATGCCATTGAGTTGAGGTAGTTGAGGTAGTTGGGTATTATCCCAGTAAGCTGTTGGGAAAAAAACATTCATTTTTGATGCCAACCATTAGGCATGTGGCTGGCCTAAGACATTTTACTGCCTGAGGCAGAACAGCAAAAAACAGCACTCTCTCACGCAGCAAGTCAAAGTACCCAAAGTACTTGCATAGTACCCAAGGCTGAGCAGAGGAAGAAAAGGATAAGGAGCTGGGTGAAAATAACCCCCCCTTTCTCTTTAGCTGATACTCAGGGGAATCAACGAACAAGGGCCCAGGAGCATCCCCTCGTAGCACTATTGGGCCAAAGCAGCACAAATATGGGTAACCAAACTAGTCAGGCTTGCAGAAGAGTGATCTTCAGCTAGGGATGGGGGAAGAATTTGGAGAGTCTGGATTCCAAAGTGGACTCAACTAATTTGCACCTTCTGGACTCATGTGCAAATCAGGTTTGGGGCTGCTTGAAAATACACTCTCCTGCTGGATTCCTGATGGGGTTGTCAAAGGGCTGAATTCCTCCTCCTCCTCCTCCTCGAAATGGTAGATCCTGCCACATATATTAAAAATGGCACTGTATCACCCTGCAAGTGACTGGACTGCTAAAGTGCTGTCGCTCTCAGGGAGGTTGTACAGGGAACATGGACCCATGGGGGGCGGCCATTTTTTCTACATACAATCTCTCTGAGTGACAGCACATCATCAGCCCTGTTGCTCCCAGGGAGATATGTACAGTGCAGTTGTCAATGTGTGCAGCAGGAATCGCACTTTCTAGCCACTTTGGAGGCTGTTTCTGCTAAACAAAACAGAAATTTGTTGTCTTGTAAGTACTTTGCAAGTATTTAATTTTAAAAATCTTTTTAAATACATTTGCAGATTTGTAGGATTTTTTAGGATTATGTCCTAAAAATCCACTAGAAAATGGGATAGTCTTTGACTGATCCATCAGTCCTTACCTTCAGCACATTCTATATATCACCACCCAGTGGTGTGTGTGTATTTTAAATCATGCAAGACATTTTACTTTCCAGGGGAAATCCAGAGAGCATTCTACTATCAATAATGGTGACAAAGTGAAGATGAGTGTGCTTTTTCTAGCACAAGTATCTAAAGAGATTTCAAGAGATCACCTCACTATTCGTGGAAAACAACTCTTCACACACTTCAGTGAGAACAAAGATACTCTTGTTCTGGCAGCTAAGGGTTTAATGAAAATGCAATCATTGCTATTTATAAAGTTCTTTAAATGGAAGAACAATGCAATGGTGTCAACCTTCCTTCTGCTCTGGCTTGCCCAGAACTTACGGTCATCTTCAGAGGCCCTTCACTGGTGAGATGAGGTGAGTGACTTCTAAGGAGAGAGCCTTTTCAGTGGGTGGCACCCCAGTTGTGGAATGCTGTCCCCAGAAAGGCTTCCCTGGCACCTTTGTTGTGGTCTTTTTGGCACCAGGTGAAGACTTTTTTATTCTCCCAACTTCAGTACAAAAACAGTGTTAGTGTGTTTTAAGATCTTTGCACTGGTGCTGGCTTTTACTCTGATCTTTATTCTAGTTTTATTCTGTTTAAAAATATATATATTCTATTTTATTATATTATTGTATTTTATGGTTTTAAGTCTTGTTTTGTAAATTGCCCAGAGAGGTTCGGCTCTTGGGTGTTATAGAAATGTAATAATTAAAATAAAGAAATTGTCCATTGTGGATTAATTATTCTTCGCAATTTGCTAAACTCACATCACCAACCAGTAAAAATATGTTCTATGTTCTGATGCACGTAGGAGAAATTTCAGATTCTTTCTGGCCTTCCTTCTTTTAGAGGTGATTCTATGTGGATACCTGGCAGGGCCCCGAGTATTAAAGAGGGAAATACATAAAATAATACCATTGGATTGAGGAGATAGTAATAGTCATTTTTAGCTTGAATGTAAAAATTATACATATATTTTTTTAAAATGATACACCTTCTCTGAAATGGAACATGATAGATGACGAACCTCTGCTTGGATGAGGCAATACAAGTGCAAACACAATATATTGTAGGACAAGAAAGTAATTAACAATGAAATTCACTGATGCAAAAAAAGAAATAGTTCTAGAGATTAAATTCTTCCTGAAAAAGTCTCTGCCTTCTATTGTAGTCATCACAGCTGAAAAAACTGCAAACCCATATCATGAAAAAGACAGTTTATTTCTAAAGTACAGCACTTGGGGCTCCATCCAACATCATGAGAGCAGGCTCTCAGTCACACAACAAGACTTCCTCTTCATCTCCTCCCACCTGCATGTCTTCCAAATATGTTCCAGAGGGTCAAATATGCTCTGGATTTTGGGGGGAGCTGCAGGGGGGAGGGGGAATCTATTCCACCAGCAATGTCTGTTCCACTGGCAGACAGACACATTTGGATACAACCCATTGCTTTGACTTATAAAATTGGCCAGCATCAAGGGTAGGCTGGGCTGCTGCCAAGGCCTACATCCCAGCAGGGATCTACTGACAAGAGCCCAAGGGATGGGGCCCACTGAGGGTGTCTTGCCCAAGGGGCCTTAAAAATCTGGAGCCAGCACTGATAAAATGAATTACAACAATTGGAAAGTTTCGTATCTGGAAGCATAAGAAATTGGGTAAACTAAATGAAATATCTGTAGAATTACAGTTTTGGAGTTATTTGGGACTTTCTTTTACTACTGTCATGAAATAGGAACACCACCAGCAGACATTCTACACTTACATGAGAGTGAGTACAAAAAGTCAAGAAGAACAGAAGGAAAAAGATGACAGAGTGAAGTGGAAGGAGTAGAGTTATTGGTGTAGTAGAGGAAGAATGAATTACTGGAATAAGTTCACAAAGAAAAGGGATAAAAAAATCAAGTCAGAAAAAAGGGTCTCCGATTTTTCTTCAGAGGATATTGCAAATTCTAGCTGGTCTTGAAGACGGACAAAATTCTTATGTGAAGATCCAAAATAGGGCCAACTGATGCAATGGAATTGATGGAAGAGGACATGCACCTTAATTAACTGCATGGATAGAGTAGAATGTGTAAAAGAGGAGGTTATGATAAGTAAGGTAAGAAGTAAATGCTTGGTGGCTGGAATTTACTATTAGAATCCACCAAAACTCTGGATCAGTTTTAAATTCCAGAAAGACTTATAGGCTCCTAAGCACAGTCAAAAATCAGATAGGCCTTGCTGTGCCTATACAGAAGCCTCTGTTAAATACTGTTAGAATGTCATTCAAGATGTCATCAAACTGCAGAGCTTTCTAAAGCACCTGGAATGCCCAAGGATTTTGTTGGGTCCCAATTTTTACACATACCAACTGACTTGCACTCCCCAGATGGACCACCCTGATTTGTACTTCCCAGACTAACACAAAGATCAAAACAGAGTTACCCTTCAGTTTTCACACTACTCCAAATTTTGTAATACAGTTTCTGGCTCAAAATATGTATGAAAATGTGTATTAAAATACATATTTTAAATAAAAATGCATACAAAATGCATATTTTAGGGTAAAATGCATAGAAAACATGTATGTTGTGAAAAAATACATGATAAAATAATGCGTACTTTCATGCGTTATTTTTTTAAATTGCAGGTTGATGTGAAAACGGAATAGACTTACAAATGAACACATGCAAAACTAACATGGACTGGAAACATACTGATCTGTCCATCCCTAGCAGATGCATGGTAAGTCCTCAAGTAATGTCTCAGGCTGCATGAGACCTTGCAGCATGTATGCAGAGTCCCGCACTCATATAACAGTGATCTTTAATTAAATAAATTATTCCATGGAGGAAGGAAGTGGAGTACTAAATAATGAGAGAAAACAATGGAATATCACAACGTTATAACATACATATCAATTGCCGGTGCTGATCACACTTTCCTAAATATCCTGATCCCAAAAACATTTTCTTGTAATTGTTGCTCTTCCATGTAAGCTTCATAAACCTAAGAAACTTGCTTCTTTGTCTTAATTAAAAACAAAACCAAAGATAATTAAAGGTTCCTTCTATCATAGATGAGTACACTGTGCCTTCCCCAAAGCATTAGTTCATAATTAATGTTACTTTAAAGGCACTCACACTGAATTGAGGGCAGACTGTTAGGTAATTGTCTATTTCCATTCTGCATTTAGTCCCTTAAGCTATGAATGAAAAATAAGAGGCAACAGCTAACGCATTTTGTCATTCTAGATATGTTGAACTGGTCATCTGTTTGATTTCCCTCCATACATTAAGCTACATGTATATTTTCAGACTATTTAGGGCACAATCCTATGCATGTTGAGATGGAAAAAAGTCCTACAACTAGGGATGTATGGACTGTGTAAAATCCGCTCCGTCTGTGTTTCGTGGATTGTCAGGTATCTTTCATTCCATCGTCCACCCATCGTCCACTCACAGATGAGAATACTTTTTTTCATCATGTGGAAAAATATGCAAATAATTACATAAATATTTGCATAAGTATTTACATAATTTTCCTCAGTATTTAACACTTACTATATTGCTCCCATTCCATTCAGCATTTCCTCAGCAGAAACTTACGTATTTTTCTACGGATTTGTATGCATAAATTTCGGGAAAGTAAAAAATCATCTGAAAGTCCACGGACTTCTCACAGCCTGAGTGGGGCGCTCTGCAGCAGATTCTGCAGGTCAGATTCTTAGAAATCTGAGCTCATTTTAATCTGTCTCGAATTTCTCCAGCATCCCTACCTACAACTCCAGCATTCTCCAGACAGCCATGGCTGGCTGAGGGATGCTGGGGGTTGTAGGACTTTTTTCTGTCCCAACATACATATGATTGCACCCTTACTCATTCAGTAGGTGGTACATAGTAGGCCCCTTTTTCTCTTACCAAATCCAGAAGTTAAATACTTCTTTAAAAATAATGAACTATAGGTCGCAAACAATAAGAAAACAAGTGAGTCCTGCAAAAATGTTGCAGTGTGGAGTGCTCCTGTCCATCATTCTAGCCAACCAGCCATGCCATCTTTTAGGATTCTTCATTCCATTCCATTCTCCTCTCCCACCTCCTCCCCTGCCCCTAGCCAGCGTTCCAAAACTACTGAACATGCTCAGTCCTCATTTGATTGGTTTGACACCCCTCCCCCCATTTTAGGGTGGATGGTGCTGTTTTGACTACACAAAGATTGGCACTTGAAAAACTGAGTTCACTCCTAGTATATAGCAGCCTTCCCTAAGCCTGCCAAGTACCAGATGAATAGGTGTAGGGGGGCTTTGTGCAAAATCAGCCTTTATAGTTTGGGGGTTTCCAAAAAAAGATGCGCTTCTATGTTTTTAGTGTGAAAATGACACACAGCATAAAGGTGCTCCTAGCTAAGAAACCTACAGTGTTTCAGAAGTATAGGTGGTATTTTTTGCGGGAGGGGAGTGTTGAAATTTCTGGGTGGGGGTTAACAATTCCCTTCATGGATTTGGAGGCAATTGGTATGAAAATGGCATACGTCATAGAGTTGTCCCTAGGCAAGAAACCTGAAAAGTTTAATAAGATTAGATGTAGTGGTTAGGCAGTTATAATGAATGAAAAATAGTTTTAAGACTTCTTTATTTTCTGCTCAGCTGCCACCAAAGTCACAGAGAGTGCAATAGGACAGGGTGGATGATGGATGGATATGAAGCATACGTGGCTGAGGCAGAAGGACTTGAACATCCAGCATTTTCCAAGCAAGTACCCAATGCTACATCCTCCCAGGTCCCACAGACTCCATCAAACCTCTTTTAATGTTCCTGCTCCTGGGAGAGAGAACTAACTAAGAACACTGAACATTGGATCAGTCCTGTAATATATTACTTCAACATCTTGCCCATAAAAACCTGGGACTGGAGACTCCTGGTCAAACCATTCACTGTACTTATAAACTAGAGGTGCCAGTCACAGCACTCTACCCCCTTTTATCCCCGCCCCCTCTCCTCATCCTGATGGTGTACTTAAATGGAGACCTCAGGAAGAAATGTATCAATTTTGGAGGCACAATGACTAGGGATGTCTGTCGCCAGGAAACCTGGCCCATTTGGGGTTCACTGGATTCCTGTACGGCTCCTGATTCAGCTTGCATTTGTGAGCTGAGCTGCAGGTTTTTCCCCAAATCTGGGAACTTTTTCCATTTCAAAAAATAGAAATTTCTGCAAATTGCAGCCACAATTTTTGTAATTTGTGCAAATTTCAGCTGTAGTTTGTGTAATTTGCACAAATTACGGCCGGACTTTGTGCAAATTATGCAAATTATGGCTGCAATTTGTGCAAATCTATTTACAACCACCCCCATCCAAAATCTGTGAGCTGGCCTGACTCGATGCAGATCGAGTCAGGCCAGCTTGTGGGGAAACAAGCTGAAGTCCAGGGGTCTGAGCTGACGAAAGCTCAGCAAGCTCCACACCCCTAGACAGCCAGATTCCTCTGATACTGACTGGGTTCACACGACACAGCACTTTCTGTGCTGTTTTGGAGACCTAAACCTTAGTCTGCCCCTTCTGGGAAGAAATGTGCATGCATTTGTTTATTATCTTGTGGAGAAAGCTCATTTTAATCTTTCTTCTAACAGATCAAGAATTAGTTGATCTCACTTCCATTTCCACAGCTAACATTAAGCAGATATCGAAGGCCATCTCACTCCACACTGCACTCAGGAGAGTGACCTGAGTAAGAGTATCATGCAGTCCTGCCCATAATCTATTCACAACATTTTGCTGTCTGTTTGAAACTCTGGCCAGCCCTCCCATGAAGCAAAATACTGAGAGTTCAGAATTATTTTGTAATTTCTCTGGAGATATTTGAATGTATAATACTACTGAAGTTGGGGTGGGGGGAATATCTGTTTACCTAGTTCATTCCCTTGCCACTTCAGAACTGCTTATTCCTGTATATTCTCTAGTGCTTTGGTTACAGTCTGCTATTGTTTACTAAGGACATTTAATCCTATCATGCACTGCTCTAATTGTTTAAAGTATAATTATAGATGTTAAACTGTTTTTCTTTTTATGATAAAATGTTCTTTGGAGAGAACCAAAACAGAAATTACATGAATGTAAAATAGAATTATTTAAAAAAATCACTAATTGCATACTAGACAATTAAAATTAGAAGCTTTTTGATGAAATAATTATTTTAATTATACAGCACACTTAGGTTTATCAGTTGTAAACACTTCAGCATTTATCATTAAGCTGGATTTTCACATAGACTTGTACTGGCTTTATTTAAGAAAAACAAATAAACAAGGCCTGCAAGGAGGATCCATAAACTGGTTCAGTCAAAATACGTTGATACAAACTGATTTAGGTTCAACTGAAGCAAATAGAAATAAAGCCCAATTTACATAGTACAACACTACACTAGCAACCAGGGACAGCCCTCTCATGAGGCAGTGTGAATCCCCTGCCTCAGGTGGCAGATCTGGAAGGGCAGCAGATTGTGCGTGCTCCCCCACCACTGAAAGGGCTGTGTGCCTGGCCACTGCCCTATGCCCCGCTCTGTGGACCTCTCAGAGACCTGGTTCGCAGGGTGGTTAATAAGCCATCCTGGCTTGTTAACCACCCTGTACATGTTGGTTGCATGCTGGAAAGATTAGCATATGTGTTGTAGGGTTTTGGAGTGGCTTGTTAACCACAGCAACAAGCCACCCTGGCCTGGTTTGCATGACACAGGAAGCTGTGTTGCCAAGGGTAATTATGTGAATTCCCTGGGCATATGACTGGCACATGTGGCAGGGGAAATAAGCCACCATGATTTATTTCCCCCACCGTGATCATGCAAAGAGGCCCAGAGGAAGGCATAAGGCAGACAGTTGTTCCAGAAAGCCATGCCAGCCACTCTCCTGCCACAGCAAATGCTATAGCAGCTGGTGTGACTCCTTGTGAGCAGTTGGGCTGCTTGGCCTAATGTCAGGTCCCTTGGTTCTCTCCGTTCGCAATCACACACTCCAAGGCACCAGGCTTCAGGCTCACTACTTTATTAGTTAGCTACCAGGTGCCTTACAAATGCAAATCCTCAGAGACTCTCCGACTACAAAGGAAAACAGCTACTCCACATAATTATGAATATCAATAGAGGAGCCAAGTGGGAATCCGAGATGTTGCCAGCGGTTTGAACAAGAACTTGCTGGCCAGAATAACTTAGGAGGGAATGTCCCTCCATTACAGTTATGCCCCCCTAAGTAGGCTATCTCGCATAGCCAACTGGGTGGAACATCTGAGCTCCACCTCTAACTTTTCCCGCTTTGCTCTGTGCTGGACTCTAGCATCCCTCAGGTCATACCCCACACTCTCCTCCTCCTCCAAGACCTGGGTTCTCATGGGGGAGGAAAGGGGAGGACCTTCAGGTCGAGCCATCTGAAAGCCAAGTTCCTGAGAAGAATGCTTATACATATCTGAGCTCACTAGGGAGGGAGCCTACCCCAATTCTGGCTGTTCCCAATTCTGGCTGTTCCCAATCTGAATCTGAGCTGCTAACTATCTCCACACGTTCAGAATCATTCCTGATACCGAAATGCCTTGCTTTGAGCAGGTGCTTCCTCAGAACAAGGCATTCTGGGTGAGGTGGTCCTGGAGACCACCTGTGCTGCAGTGACACAGGTGGTCTCCAAGGCCACTCGCTTGTCAAGATCCCTCTGAGGAAGGACCCCTTAGAGTGAGGCATTAAGGAGAAGCAGGCAGATGCCAGGGGGAGAGGAGGTCTTGTTCCATCCTGCTAACAACATGACTTGTCCCATGACCCCATATCTCATGGACATGTCTGTGTATAGTTACCTGCTTGTATGAATAGTTCATATGGCCTATATGCGTGGCCAGGAAACCCTTCATTTTAAATGGGTGTGCACGTGTGTCATAGCTCAGGAGTTTGTCAAAAGGCTAAGAAAAAAGAGCAGCATCTACTGTATGTTACATCACTCAAGCCAGTCAGGACCACTTTCAGCATTACAGCAACACAACAAAAGTCACTGTTTGTTTTTAAAGTGTAATGGTGGAATGCAGATTACACAGAACTAGGTTAATGAACAAGTGCACTGCTTATTCAGTGCCCCAAACTCTGCAACTCTCTGTAGTATTCCTATGCATATTCATCTATTCCAGATTAATTTGCAGAAATAGTCCTATATAGTTAAAATACAATAGCCATGATCCGCAGACTGGCAAGGTTTTCAGTGAGCTTTGCATCAGCTTCAGTGTTGAGAAAGCCCTTATGTACGCAATTAAGAGAACAGAAGAGAATAAGGCATCCCCAGCACACATGTATCTGTCTGCATCTGAGCCCTCAAATCAGAACCACTGCATTGGGGTGAATGTGAGAGATGGATGGTCCTGCATGATAAATCCCTTATTTCATGGCCAACAACCACCTCTTTGCAAAAACAACAACAAATCATTTAGAAGTACTCTAATTAAAGGATGTTTCAGCCGTTCTTGAAACTGGTAGGTGTCTTTCATATTAGCTGACATTTTATAATTTTGGTCATCCTTTTAATATGCTACACTCCTAATTTCATTCTCCTTCATGAACCCATGAAGTAGGTTGTTTATACTCATATTGATCCATGGGTAAATGGGCCAGATCAAATGATACTTACTCCCTGATCCAGTCCATCATGTAGAGGGGAGTGAGAATGTGTCTGCCTTCCCTGTCCACCCAACACTTCAGCCCCAGTTATGCCAACGCTGCATGTCCCCATAGGGATGGAGCACAGAAAATACAATGTACAATGGGCCCAAATTGCACAGTCATCCTCTGGAAGGGTGGGGAAAGCTGGAAATTGGCTGTGCAATTTTGGCTTACATGCACTGGATTTTCTGCATAGATTTCCTGCTGAGGAAATTCCCATGGATGGTTGAAGATTATAGAAGCAGACCCAGAATGCTGGGAAGGCGGGCATACTCATACTCCCCTCCAAAGAATGAGCCTGATTGGAGTAAATTATCTGAACCAGCCCAAGGCCACCCACTTTATTCATAGCCAGACAGGAATTTATGCATGAATTTATTTCCCAGGTTCAAGTTTTACCGAGATATTTGGGTTAAGAGAAGGATGGAGCTAGTGCAGCAGAGTTAGCTATGCTAGACACTCTGCCCTCATCCTTGTACCCCTCAGTACAGTGAGGGAAATGTTTTTTAATCTTCCCTTCTCCAGATTAGAAAGGGATCAGGATCAGGAGGTTGGTGTAGCCCTCCAGGCGGCGCTAATTCCACCCTCTCACCATCTCACCCAGATAAACCTGAGTTCCAATCTACTCCTTCCTAGATCCATGACCTTTCGGATGCTCTGTATTCCAGGAGTGGTTTCCCAATCCAGAAAGCAGCTTAAAATACAGGCCCCTCATTGTGAAATAAATGGTGGACATCATTCCTAATCTACTCTGGAGTTTTGCTGGAATGGAGATATTTCTTTGGTGTCTGCCAAAACTCTGTGAGGTAGAAACAGGTGGTTCTGCCCATCCATAGCTTTCACCACTTCACTTCATTTGGACAACTATTGCTGTGATTTTATGGCAGAATGAAAACATGTTGGTCATGTGCACACCTTTAAGTCCATGTATAAACTTAGATAATTAATTAGCCATCTTGGGGAGGGGGGAATGTGTGTGTATTTTTAAATTCTATGTATGCCATTTAATTGAACCGTATGAGTTCACACCATTCTAACCTATCTGCAACGAGTTTTCTTCTTCTATAAAGGCTTATGAATCTATTTTGTTGGAATTGTTTCTCAATAATTATGTTATTTATTAAGGTTTCTTCTAATCTGACTTGATTACTGTTGTGCAATATCTGGCATCGTTGCAGACTTCGGAAATGTCAGTGCTTTTTAAAATCTACCCTGTTGTCCTCCAAACAGAAGGCAGCATTCATTATATGTTACATAGATGCATAGTCCAATAGTATTGCTATTATGTATTTAATTCATTTCAAGACACCAGTGACTTATCTGGGATTTGCTTATCTGTTTGCTTTAAAATCCCCTAAACATGTGCAAGTCAAACTTGAAATAAGATGCCCTGCCTTGCATAGATTTAACTGTCTACCTTTAGGCATCGAAAATTGAAAATTCTGACCTCACCCAATTTTCCACTCTATAAAATGGGACAAAGACTACTTAACTCAGCTCACCAGGTTGCTGCAAGGCCTAATTTATGAATATGTTCAAGTAGTATGCAATTCTAGTGCTATAGAAATGGAAAGCATCTCACAATAGTCCATTCTTTATCTACAATTCCTACCTCCCCTTTTAAATAGCTACCAAATCTCTTGACTAGATAAGTGGGCTTGGTTCTTGAACATGCCGCTGCACAGTGCTCAATTGAGTTTTCTTTTTTTTTTAAAGAGTATTGACTCAATTGAGCACAAAATACAGAGAAAATCTTCCCAGCCGGCTCATGATGGAGTGCTTTGTCTGGCATACAGCTCCAGATTTGAGTCTAAGGGCAATAGCTCAATGGTAGAACACATGCTTTGTATGAAAAAAGGCCCACCTTCAATCCCTGGTATCTTCAGGGCGGGCTAGGGAAAACTCCTTACTGAAACACTGGAGAGCTGTTGCCAGTCAGTCTAGGTAATACCAGCCTTGACAGGCCAATGCTCTGACTTTACAAGGCAAATTCCTATGTTTGCACATCTGTCCTTTGCTGTGACCTTAACAGTGCAATCCTACACATGTCTATCAGAAGTAAGCCCCTTTGAGTTCAATGAAGCTTTCTCCCACTTGAGTATAGGACTTCAACCTACATGTTATGGAGGGAGTACTATGAATGGCATATCAAGCATGAAGACACTCCAGTCCTAATAACTACTCTGTACAATCCAGTTCCCTAAAACAGCCAAGCCTCTGTTATGAGATTCACTCAGATTAAGGGCTAGTTGATATGCTATCACAAATAGCAGGTTTGTTGCAGTCTCTATGGTTGCTCCCATGCTGCTCCAGGCAATATGCCATTACCTTGTGTGCAGAAGACATACCAATTATTTGGAGTGATACTGAAGTAACCAAAGAGGAGCAGCTGCAACAGTATTGCTAAGAGTAATTTAAGGCACAATCCTATGCATGTTTAGACAGAAAGAAGTCCTACAACTCCCAGCATTCCCCAGCCAGCCATGCTGGGAGTTGTAGGACTTCTTTTGTGTAAACATGCATAAGATTGTGCCCTTAGGGATGTGATTAAATGGCTGCAGTCCTCCTACATAGAGGCAACCTACTATTACATAACATTTCCCCCTCCAACTGAAGTTTTATTGGCAATATTTTAGAAACTGACACTGTCAGTTGTGGAAGGGCTAATATATCATAGTGCAAACTATCAAAATGAATAAAATATAAAGAGCTTATATCTTAGACAGATCATTTCCAAGCATATAAACTTTTATCATACTTCTGAAAAGTGTCAAACCAGTCGAATGAGCACTTTAAAAATATGATTAATGAAAAAGCTCACTTTTACTGGTAATAGGAACTCTGTAAAAGTCCTTCAGAAAACAGAGTTGCCACCACTTTCAACAAAAAATAGGTATAAAAACGGTGACGAATGGGAGCAGCGAGGACAGAATCATGGCCTTCATATTCAATCAAGTGCTTGAGATTGGTAAATAGCTCTGACTGGAGTTAAATACATACATTACAGCTGATGAAATACTGCTCTCTTAACACTGCAATTTGAAATCAATAGCTTGTATGTTTATGTGATAATTGCTTCCATGTTCACCTGCTATGAATGATATAGTGCCTACTAGAATTATATGGGTGTGATAATAAACAAAGAATTCAGAGGCAAAATAAAACATACAAGGCAGGATACTTCAGTTTCACTACAATATGTTTTACAACTCAGCCTGTCCATCATGCTTTTTTTGTTGTTGCTGCTAACTTTCCTGTTGAGATAGTGGGAAATTAGATTGTTGTTTGCTGCTTTGATACACTGGAAACTATTTTCTGCTGTTCTCTCTCCACTCTGTGCTTCCTCTAAGGCAGGGGTGCAGAACCTCTTTCAGCCTGAGGGTCAAATTCCATTTTGGAGAAGCTCTTGGGGGGTTGCATTCCAGTGGTAGGGAGGGCTAAAGGCAAAGGGGGCAAGACCAAAAATGCCACCATATTTTAGCTCAAAGCTCTTACTGCCAGGAACCAAGGCTTAGGAGAGGCATTTCAACCTTTTAGAATGGGGAAAAAACTGCACAAAAGCTGGGAAACGATCGAATGATTGGTGGTTGAGAGAAAGGGGATGGCATCAGGAGAAGGGGGCATGGCCTTCCGGGGAACCCCAGAGGGCCATATTGGGAACCTTGGAGGGCCTAACTTGTCCTCCAGGCCTGAGGTTATTCACCCCTGCTGTAAGGCTCCCTATATACACACTGAGCCACATTGGAGTAACTTCCCATTAGTTTATCCCATGTGTTTTGGGGAATAACACACTCCTGTGGGCGGGCCAATTACACAGGTGTTCCCCCACTTGATTGGTATACTGCAGAGCACAAATTAGGTTAGAAAGATCCATATGATCAGCCAATCCAAATGGCTGTAGTATCCACATAGTCACATGAACTAATACCACGGGGAAGTGGCTCCCATAGACCTCGGTACGTGTGTGAAGGGGGAAAATGAAGTCTGCTGTACAGATGGCCATATACCAAAGGTGGCTGCTGTTTGGTGGCATTATGGGAACTTTCCCTACTACAACTGAGTTATGGATTGCTGGCAACAAAGGGCCTATCTACATTGCACCCACCATCGCAACGAATTCGATGTCCTGTCAGGTTAAACGCTCTTGCATTAAAACGTGATTATCCACACTCAGCCACTTTCCCCGTTGCAGTGCTTCATCGAATGTGCAAGCTCGGTTCACACTCGAGCGCTGTGCTGTTTTCCTGCTCTTAAAGATGGCACCTCTCATTGGAGGATCAGAAATTCTTCTTGTTTCTGCTGATTCCACGCCCACTGCACGGCAGCGATGCGGGAGAGGCTTGTCGTTTTCTGCATGTTTTCCTGGCCTTGGGGAAAATGACCAGCTTGTCCCTTGCTGCCACTGCCGCTGTAGCAGGTGGGGGTGGAGGGAAGAAGGAGGCACCTATCCTCTTCTCCGCCCGCCACCTGCTGGAGGCCAGGGCGAGCGGCTGGGGGGTGTCTGCTAATGCTCTTTTTCCTGCACCAGCACTTGACAGCCAGCGTGAGGAAGAGGGGCAGTGGCGGCGGCACCCAGCACTCACATTTGGGGGAGGCTGCTGGCATCTTCGAAGATTCAAAGCTTCACTTCGGCCCGGTCAGTAGTTAGATGGGTGACCGCCTGGGAATCAGGCTTCCTGCATTGAGCAGGGGGTTGTTCTATCCCTTCAAATGAGACTACCTTTTACCCCCTTCTATCCCCTGCTCAGCTTTTAAAAAAAAAATTAAGGCGTTATCTTCGAAGAATCGTGGCTTCTCCACGATTTTTTTCCCCCTAATTCAGGCATGATCTTTGAAGATTAGAAGATTCGAAGATGTGAAGCTTTACTTCACATATCTCAGTGGAGGATTCTACTGTAAAGAAAGCTAAGAGCCATGAAATTCCACTGAAAATTGAAAGTGATCCCCTCTTTCCTCCTTGATGTTGTTTCTGGCAGCTGCTGGTGGGAGCATGGAGACCCACAGCACGATGGTGCACTTACACATGATAAACAATGCTATATATTACAGTGGAGTGATGGATAATTCACCATGGAAGGAGGCTGTTTTGACGGCATCCCCACCTGACTACAGCATGTTGAATTTCTGAACGTTAAAATGCCTTCCTTCAGTCCCTACAACCCATTGTAAATGTTAGCAAAAATATCCGTTCCATAAACATTTTTGGGCAAAGGCACCATTAAAGAGTGTAGTGGATCAACTACACCATTCATCTAATACTAGTTGATCAACCACACCATTCATCTAATACTAGCACTCAAGGAAGCTAGACCCGAATGAGCTAGCAATGGTGATGACTATCATCATCATCATCATCATCATCAAAATCAGCTTATCCTGTGTCAATCTTCTAGTGCAGGCGCAGGTTCTGTGCTATCCCTTTCCCTCCTTAAATCCTCAAGAACCAATGGTAGGGGCAGCAACAGAAGTAGGCATCATTGGGCACCTGCCAAGGCCCATACCCCTGCAAGGGGGGGGCAGTGCCAATGACGAGATCCTCCTGGCCCTGCTGCTGCTCTTTCTTGCTGTCACTGCCTGTTCCCCTGCCATCTCAGACCATGCAAGCACTGACAACAGTGAGGAGACAGTGCACATGCCTTTACTTGCTTTGCACTCTCCCTCTGGGCAGTGCAAGGCAAGTAAAGCGAGGTACACATTGAGTCCAGAGGGAGAGAGCAAGTGAATACGCAGTGGGGACAGAACTGAGGAGGTGAACCCCCTCAAAGTGGAGGCCTATCTTTCCCAATATCCCTCCAAAACCTGGAGCTGGCATTGGCCAACCATGTTTTATAGATGTACAAAGCAAAAGGGCATACTCAAGATCTTCCCTCTTCATACTTAGGACGTAAGGCACACCTAATGTGTGTTAAATGATCCTGAGTACATACTCTTTCTTAAGACCTTAAATACCACCTTGCTGAATCAGTCAGTCAGTTTTAGTGCACAAGTGCATGTGCGCGCACACACACAGAGCACAATGCAGAATAACACAGTGGCTAAAATCTTATACTCAAGCTGGACTAAATTCTAAGAATAATTTTGGAGGAATGACATTGCTTTTAAATATGAGGTGGCCATGGGTTTGTCCTTCCTTCCTTCCTTCCTTCCTTCCTTCCTTCCTTCCTTCCTTCCTTCCTTCCAACTACAAGAATGACAAAAGGTTTTGCCACCCCTTCAGCTGGTGACTTGGCTTCTCTCAGCATCCTGGCCAGATTCTTGGGATGCCCCTGGGAACAATGCTAAATTGTGAATGCCAGGGGCATTCTGTTCCAAGAATGTGGCTGTGCTGTGACAGCAAGGCTTGGGGTGGGGGGTAGGGGGGTGGATTAAAAAAAAGAAAGAGAAACCCTCAACCACTTTGTATTTAAAGATATGACTACTCCTCTTGAAAATTCATAGAATTCACCTCCCACACCCCTGAAGGCTGCTAAATATCCCTTTCCCAACTTTCACCTGTGAAGAATGATCCTGTGAAAGTTGGGGTGGGTGTGAGAGAGATTTGGCCCACCTTTAATTCAGATGGATAATTTCACAGCTCCAGAGGATTTCACTTCTCTATATTACATGACTGCCAAATAAATTATAGCCACTGTTTCACAGTTGAAACTTTGGATACTACTGCAGGATGAGCTAAATGTCTTCAACTCTTTTATCTTAAGAAATTTTAAGACTGTAATCATAAATGCCATGGAATATGAACACATAAACACAAGTAATAACAGGGTAAATACCTAGTAATTTCTCCTTTCTAAACCTTTAAGCCTCTTAAATGTAATTATCAAGTAATCTACAGAAGCAGGTAATTAATGTGTGGATACATGGTACTGTATTCAGTTAGAAAATCCTATGTATTTACCATATGGTTGTATTCAAATTTAAGCACATACCAGTAAAACATAGTTTCTTTGAGGTGGGCGTGGAGGTGAGGGAAGCATCAGCCTACAGTGGGAATAATGTATTCTGCTACTTTGCTTTTAAAGAAACTTCTACCTTTTTAGTTTGCCAGAGCACCCTGGAAACAGTGAAAACCTATGGTGGGTCTTCAACATACTTGCCTTTACCCAAAAGCCCATATAAGCCTTAACAATGCACTTAACAATGCATGTCTCATCAGATGCAAGCCCCACTGAGTTCAAAGGGACTTACTCTCATGTAAGTGTGAATAGGTTTGCCATCTTATAAACCAAAGACTAGCATAATGACGTTATCAACTGATTCTGAATTCCAAGTGAGATAGAAAATGAAGTGTCCAGGTGACAAAGATTTCTTTTGAGCAGCTTCAGCTTCTCCAAAGCAGCAGCCCAGGAGATTTAACATTCTCTATACTGTCTTTCCAATGTACTATTAATGCCAAACTATAATTACATAGTTACAGATGCATATCATTTAGACAGAAATTATTTAATGCTCTTTTCTTTAGCTGCAAGATCTGGCAGGAATTGGGATTCACCATATGGTAAGTACGAAATGCAGCAGAAAATAACAACAGCATGGTTTTACACATTTGGAATGATAACATTGGGCTATGCTTAGTGGTTAAGATGCTGAACTGCAGACCGGAAGGTCGGCAGGACAGCAGTTCGAGACCCAAGTGCCGCGTGACGGAGTGAGCTCCCGTCTTCAGTCCCAGCTTCTGCCAACCTAGCAGTTCGAAAGCAAGAAATTGCAAGTAGATAAATAGGTACCGCCTCAGCAGGAAAGGTAACAGCGTTCCGTGCACCTCGGTGTTCAGTCATGCCGGCCACATGACCACGGAAGCGTCTTTGGACAGCACTGGCTCTTCGGCTTAGAAACGGGGATGAGCACCGCACCCTAGAGTCGGACACAACTGGTTGGGGACACCTTCACCTTCATGTTAAATGCACACACCTTTCCACACTTAATTTGTACAGCACTCTGTAACAAATGCTTTATAAGCATGTATCACGGAAAGAAACGCTTTGTTTGTTAAGATTTATATCCTGCTTTTCCAAGGAGCTCGAGGTAGTGGATATGGCTGGATAGGGATTTGAGCCTAGGTTTCTCCAACACAGTCTCCCAGGTGTAGGCAATGTGCCCCTAGTCACCTTCCTTAGTGCCCACCAAGGCACCCCACTCCTCCCAATTTTTATTTCAAAATATTTTTATATACTCTTCCCTGCAATTGAGATGGCTTCCAAGTGAAGTGGGAGCCTCTAGCTCCGCCATCTTAATTTCCTGTGAATGCCTCTGGGCAGTTTAGTTTTCCTTTGGAATTAGCCATGCCCACCCAGGACATTTTATGGCTGTGCCCAGTTTTGTGAATTTCCAATGTGCCCACGGGCCCAAAAGGATGCCTACCCTTGCTCTACCCAGTGCACCAGAGGTGCACAACTATTTTTGGCCCTGAAGGTTGCATGTAATGCTGGCTTATTTTTAGGGACGCATGTCCACATGTGGACAATTATTCATATATATGCACACATCAGAACGCACATATGCCCTAACCCCGGCGCCAGCTTATCTGGCTGAAAGGGGGGGCCATTGCGGGTGGGTGGGGTGAGAGGACATGGGTGCCTCTCATTGGTGCACCCCCAGTGGCACCACCACACAAGGAGGGGCTGGTAGAGTTGCCTTAAGCTCTGCCCCCCTCCCATCCTCAGCTCTTCGCTCATGCGGATCCTGAGCGACAGAGAGAACGACTCAACTCACCTCCCCTACTTCCCTTGGCGCCTCTGCCTGCTCAGGACATGTTGGACGCGGTGCTTGGCCAGCTCGCCCCATCCTTGTGGCTGCCGGCTTGCCGCACCACCAGGGGCACCAGTGCTCGCTTCTGCAGCGCATGCACCCCTCTCCTCTCTCCCATGCCGCCACTAGGGATGGCGGAGAATTTCTCCCCGAAACTTCGGGGGGCCAAGCGCCAACGTGTTCGGCCCCCCCAAACAAGTTTCGGGGAGAAATTCTCCGCACCCCCCCGCACCCCCCCCGGGATGGGACTTACCTTTGCCGAATGTCCCTCCCAGCGGCGGGTCCGGCCGGCGGTTCGGCGGGTCTTCGTCAGGGGCGGGGGCAGCAGCCGATCTTTCGACTGGCTGCCGCCGCCGCCATTGCAATAAAAGAAAAAAAAAAACGCCCCCATGATAGGCTACGTGACGTTTAACGTAGCCTATCACGGCTAGATTTGCAAAGTCAGCCGTGATAGGCTACGTAAATCGTCACTTAGCCTATCACGGGTGACTATAAAAATTTTTTTAAAAAGCGCCTACGGATAATGGCGGCCCCCATAGGGAGCCGCCATTCCCGTTCCTTATTTGGTCGCTGTAGTCTACGTAAACGTTTACGTAGACTACGGCAAAAATAAGGGCAACGCTATTTGCGTTGCCCTTATTTTCGCCGTAGTCTACGTAAAGATTTACGTAGACTACAGCGACCAAATAAGGAACGCGAATGGCGGCTCCCTATGGGGGCCGCCATTTGCGTATGCGCTTTTTTTTTTAAGTCACCCGTGATAGGCTACGTGGCGATTTACGTAGCCTATCACGGCTGATTTTGCAGATCTAGCCGTGATAGGCTACGTTAATCGTCACGTAGCCTATCACGGGGGCGTTTTTTTTTTTAATCTGTTTAGTTCGCGGCCGGGCAAGGCGAGGCGCCTCCTCCCCGGCCTGAATTTTGGCCGGGCGAGGCGGGAAGCCTCCCCCCCGGCCTGAATTTCGGCCGGGTGAGGCGGGAAGCCTCCCCCCCCCGGCCTGAACTTCGCGGGGGGAGCAACGAAGCGCCTCCCCCCCACCGCGGGAAATCTTCGAGGACAGGTAAGTGACTTTCGTCCACCCCTAGCCGCCACTAGCTTTCCTGCCATAGAGGATGCGGCTGGCAGCCCTGCTGGTCCTGGCCAGCAGCAGCCGGCGTTTGCTGTATCTTCATGCAGCTGCGCCCTCTGCCCTGCGCCGCAGCGGTGGCTGGCTTCGGCTGGTCCTTGCCAGCAGCAGAAGCTGGCGCTTGCTGTGCCTTTCTCACGGCCGCACTCGCAGCGGTGGCTGGCTCCAGCGCAGCAGGCTCGTCCTTTCCCTTGCCGGTGGTGGCAGCGGCAGCCGGTGCTTGTGGCACCTTGCATGCGGCCGCCTCTTCTGTGCACACCACTTCCAGCCCCTGTGCCACGGAGGAAGCGCCCTGGCCCCTACCGGCGGCAGCTGCCTCACTTTGCTGCCTTCTTGATGGCTGCGCTCGCTTCTGTGGTGCACACGCCCCTTGCCTCCTCTCCCTCACACCGTCGCCAACCCTCGTATCACAGCGGACACAGTGGATAGACTGCTCCTACCATCTGCGGCAGCGGCTGCACTTCGTTGCCTTTGGGGGGCTCGCCCTGCCTGCCCCCTCTTATCACCAGGGCCATTCTCTTCAGGGCCACAGCCCAAAGGTTTAGAGTTGTAAGGGAGGGAGGCTATTACCAGTGCCCTTACTGGGCTTGTGGGCATCTGAGGCCTTCGCCTCCAGACTGCCTCCCACCGGGGCCCTTCTCGTCCGTAAAACTTGTGTGGTGTAGTGGTTAGAGCATTGCACCGGGCCCCAAGGGTCCCAAGTGGATCTGGTCTCCACTTGGCTATAAAGCTTGCTGGATGGCTTTGGGTCAGTGTCTTTCTCTCAACCTCGCCCTCTATCCACATCATGCCTCCTAAGACGGGACAGAGGGGGGGCGGGAAAGGAAAGGGTAAAGCCCCATGGCCTCCAACATGAAGGCCACAACATAGGCATGAGTCCGAGGATGATGTGGGCCCAGTCCTGGCTTCAGTCCTTTCATGCCTTGAAGCTGCAGAGAATGCTTCTTCAATTGCCCCACACACACAGCTGGGCCCAGCAATACCACGGCAGATCAGCCCATATGGAGAAGCCAGTGGACGCCACATTCACTGTTGCTTTCTATTTCAGTGCATCTGGATGCCATAGAAGCATCCACCTCGGCCTCTAAGGTTCACCTTGATGGCACACCACGACCGGAGGCTGTTCACTTTCATGCAGCTTCTCTGCCGCCAGAGACGCAGGCAACGTCATCCGCCTTGTCGGATTGGGGCCCAGGCACAACCACCCTGGCTCCAGTGCGTCTGGAGGACATGGAGGCCTCCACCTCATTCTCGCAGTCTCCCCTTGGCGGCACACCACCCCCAGAGGCAGTTCACTCTCCTGAGGCATCTCTGTCGGCAGTGGCGTAATCAACATCATCCGCCTTGTTGGCAGGGGACCTGAACGTGGCGGCCCTGGATCTAGCGCGCCTGGATGCCATTGAAGCCTACACCTCATCTTCTCTGGGCTCGCCATGGTAGGCAATCCACCCTCCTGGGGCATCTCTGTCAGTAGCATTGCAAACGACATCAGCCCTCCCTACTCCCGGGGGACCCGGGCGCGGATGCCCCGGATATCGGTGAGATGACCACACCTTGCTTTACTTGGTCGGGTAGGCAACCTTCGGGCTTTGGGGTTGGCCATCTTAGCTTATTCCCTGGGTTGGCTGTCCCTCCCATTGTCATCTCCCTATACAACACCCAGGCCTCCTCCAGCTCCGACAGTCACACTTCCACGGTAGCCCCAGCTGCTTAACCCAGTGTCCGGCAGGGCTCTGCTGGATTAACTCAGGACCCTTGCTCCACCCCCGCCCACTCGGTCATCCACATAAGTGGCAATATTGACCCTTACGCCAATTTGGGGAAAGGAGCAATGCCCACCGGGGCTGCTTCTTCTCTTAGTGGCTTTCACCTGAGGCAGTGCATGGCTGGCCTTTGTCGAGACTTTCTGCAGGAGGGCTGCTATTGACCCTTCACTGCGCTGGGACTTGAAGAACCAGTACCTTTGGCTCCAATTTTGTCTCCTTCCCGGCCAGGTGTCGGCGACAGATCTGACAGTGGCCACACTCTCGCCAGGCTGTCTCCCGCATTGGCCCTTGGCCTCTTGCGGGTCCGGTGCTTCAGCACCACTGGCTGTGCTGGGCATACAGCTCCTAGAGGTCCATGCTCGGGAACCCGTGCCGTTTCTGCCATGAGTGCTCCCTTTGTAGCGGACAGCACCCGTGCACCTCTTGTCCAAGAGCCTGGGGATGGCAGGGTCCCCCTAGGGAAGGCCATGGCAGTAGGAAGCCCAATGGCGGCCCCCTCCTATGGGCCGCAGCCCAGTTGGGATGGTGCCGCTACTCCAGAATTTGATATGCTACCCCGACAGGGCAAATGCGTTCTACTTGGAACACGGCTTCATGCTAGGTTTTAGCCCCCCTGCTTTTTCTTGGTCAACACAGGCTATCCTTAGCTCGCAAACAAAATCCCTCCTTGCCATACATCGATGGGTTTGCGAGAAGATTGACAAGGCAGTACTGGCAGGAAGGGTTATAGCCCCCCTTCTATACCCTGATACCTAATCTAGGGATTTCCCCTCTCGGAATGGCGCCCAAGAAATCCTCTAGGGGATTTAGGCTGATTCTTAAAGTCTCTTCCCCAAGGGCCAGCCTGTTAATCACAAGATCCCTGATCTTCTGTGCTCTGTGTGATACACCTCTTCGATGAGGCAGTTGTCTGGGTCCAGGATCCCAGCCACAGGTCCCTGATGGGCATGTGCTACATGGAGTCTAAAGACAGTAGTCAATGTTCTGGCCTAATGCAAGCATTGTTTCCCTTTCCTTTTACCTCAGTGTCCCTTAGCTCACGAAGAGCCCTTCTGCCACGTTAACATTCCTAGGAATCGAGTTAGACAGCCTTAGGCAATGTTCTTGCCTCCCTCAGGACAAATTTCTGGTCCTTTGGCACAGCTCCAAGTGGTTGTACATCTTCCTAGGGTCTCCCTTGGGGGCCCTGCAAGATGTTGTAGGGCATTTTCAATTTCCCATGTCAGGTAGCGGCCCCTGGCTGTGCCTTCCTGCCCCAGCTCTGTTTGGGCAGTGCAAGGACCGCGGCTGCCGCACCATCGAACCAGGGTCACTTCTGCTGTGCAGGTATGGCTTCACCTTAGCAGGGCTTTAATGGTGTCTCCTTCTGGAGGAGTGAGCTGCTCCTCAAAGGTGACCTGCAGATTCACTGGGGTACCACCGGTACCCTGGGGGTTTCGGAATCACGTGGCAGGTCTGATCGTGCTGTGGGCAGTGGCCTGTAGAGTTGGGCTGCCACCGGAATTTGTCAGAACCTTACCTTGCTGGAGTTCTTCCCTATTTCCCTAGCCAAGCACATTTCAGCTGACCTCATAGCCAAATCAGGAGCCCCCCTTCGGTACAACAACATGGTCACGGTGTACATTATTCATTCCCTGTTCTCCTGAAACCGGAGAGTCATGTCGTATGTCAGAGCGTTCGCGCTCCAGTGTCTGGGTCACAACATCTGATTCTGGGCCCACCATGTGCCGGTTTTGGCAAACCCAATTGCTGATGCTTTGTCATGAAATCAGATCGACAGGTTCCAGGCCTTAGCCCCGCGGGCATGTCCGTTTCC
Source organism: Heloderma suspectum (assembly GCF_057233095.1). Lineage (NCBI taxonomy): Eukaryota > Metazoa > Chordata > Lepidosauria > Squamata > Helodermatidae > Heloderma > Heloderma suspectum. The sequence goes on from NC_139460.1 coordinate 247,187,109, forward strand.
AGATCCCATCCTTGCAGTACTATGGGAGACCGGCATACTGAAGCCTAGCATGCCATCCTGCATTCCATAGCTCCCAGTACAGGAGCCACCTACGACAGAACAGGTAAGGTGTTCCACGCCTTAGGAGCAAACTTCAGTTACAGGATTCATGGCCCTTACCTGTAGATCATTTGACGCAATTTTGCGTCTCTTTTAGGAACAAGGGGCTATCAGCCAGGACCATAAGTCACAAGCTGACCATTTTAGCCTTCCGTCCTACAATGGTGGGAGCTATTGACTCCATGTCAGATTTCAGGGTTTGGCATACAATGTAGGGTTGGGCATGGATCTTGCCTGCATTAGATTTTAGCCACCCTCTCTTCCCGGACACCCCTTTTGGGCTCCCTGGGATTATGGCCCTCCATTTGCACTTTCCAGTAAGACGTTTCCCTGTTCCATGCAGCAGTGTTAACGGCCTTCTTCGGGGCCCCTTAGGAATTCAGAGTTGGTCAGGGCTCCTAAATCTGACTTGTCCGGGAGGGTCTTGATATACTTCATGGTACAGGTCTGTCCTAGTGTAACCCACTTATGCATTTGGAGATCAGAACCTGATCGGTACGGCAAGGGCACGGTAGTGGCCCATGGCCGAGCGCATGTTGACGGGTTATGCCCCTTTGGGGCCTTATGGGGTTTTATGGAATGCCGCAGGTCTGAGGAGAGACCTCTGTTTTGTCACTCTGACAGCTTACTGTTGACATAATGGCAATCTGGGCAGTTTCTACATCAGCTCTACCCCACTAGGCCTAGGTAATTTTCAGTTCAGAACCCACTCTTTTGCACTGAGTAGTCTCCATGGCAGCTGCTGGAGGTTCCTCTCACAGGCACATTATGGCAGTTTGAAGATGGCGCTTCGAAGCGTTCTGGCTTTTGCATTCGTAAGTTGTCTGCTTCTTCTTGACACAATTTTCCCTTCGCTTGCCCTAATGTTCTTATTCCTTAGACGAGCAGACTCGAGGTACGCCGGAACGGGTGCTCCTATGTGGGCACAGTATGATGTTTTGAGGTGCACGAAGGCTTTTTCGTCGACTTCGGATTGCAGCTTCTGTCACCTGACATGTTATGATCCAGTGGCATCGCAGACGGGGCATACAGTGGGAGTCCCCCCTGCTCACCCTGCCCACCAGAGTTTTGTCAGTCTTCCTCCGCAGGTCCAAGTGCTGCACGTTGTGAGGAATGACGTTGGCTGTAAGCCTGGCAAGGACCTGATCGAACAGGCCTTGGTTGAGGTGTAGGTGGTCCGGCATATCTGGCCGGAAGTAGCCTTATAGCTACTTCCCTCACTGCTCCCACAGATCGACTGGAAGGCTTGGAATGACGTTGTCATTGGCAAGGCACATCGGAAAGTGAACAGGGAAATGGCTTATGGCGTATGTGATGGGGTGATGGATGTAGGGATGTACGAAAGTTCTGCCACGGATCTCGGGGAGGCTGAATGCCAGTGCATTCGGCCCCCCAAAATCGGTGGCAGAACGGCCCGCCCCCCGCCCCCCCGGGACGGGACTTACCTTGGGTGGATCTTCCTGGCGGCGGTGGCGGCTCGGTGGCGGCTGCGGCAGCCGGTCTTCCGAGTGGCTGCCGCCGCCGCCATTTCCAGGTTAAAAAAAAAAAAAGTGATAGGCTACGTAAAGATTTACATAGCCTATCACGGCTAGATTTTAAAAAAACACCATGATAGGCTACGTAAATGTTTACGTAGCCTATCACGGCTGATTTAAAAAAAAACAAAAAACCCGCGCGCGTATGCAAATGGCGGCGGCCATGGCCGCCGCCATTTGCGTTCCTTATTTTGGCACGTCTTAGTCTACGTAAACATTTACGTAGACTAAGACGGCGAAAATAAGGGGAACGCAAATAGCGTAGACGCCACGCTATTTGCGTTCCCCTTATTTTCGCCGTCTTAGTCTACGTAAATGTTTACGTAGACAAAGACGTGCCAAAATAAGGAACGCAAATGGCGGCGGCCATGGCCACCGCCATTTGCGTACACGCGGTTTTTGTTTTTTTTAAATCAGCCATGATAGGCTACGTAAACATTTACGTAGCCTATCACGGCTGACTGCAGGGACGCAAACGGCAGCGGCTATGGCCGCTGCCATTTGTGTCCCTGCTAGCCAGCAGCCGGATGTCCGGCTGCTGGCGGAGCCAGCTGGCGGCTCCACAGAATCGCTGCAGAGCACAGCCGGCCTGCCAGGATTCCGGGGGGGAGAAACAGAGCACCTCCCCCCCCAGCGAGGATTCCGGGGGGAGGGACGGAACACCTCCCCCCCCATCAACATAATCCACAAACAGGTAAGTGACTTTCGTACATCCCTAGATGGATGCACCACCCACCAGGAAATTCTGTGGACAAGGAGGGAACGTTACAGGTGGGCCGTGTCCGCCTGTCTCATATAGGGAATAACATATTTCTGTCAGACCTGCAAAGGGGCCTGTGGGAAGTTCTTCTGCGCAGGTCAGGGGAGTTTCACAAGCTCTAGGCTTGTGACTCCTGTGGCGGCCAGGACGAGCAAAAGCAGAAAGAGATTAGGGATGTTGTAGGGATGCATGCAGAGGCACCTTATGGTGACAGGTGAGGCCTGAGTCCCCCCGAATGGGTTGTGCAGCTCGGTGGGGGGATAAGGGTTGCCTGGAACTGGGAGACCAACCCTCCTCACTCACCCAGGTGTTGTGCGGCACCGGGTTGGGGGTGAAACGGGAAGGTCTACCTCCCCTGGAAGGGGCAGTCTGGAGGGATGGCAAGATCACCGCCACCCCTCAGGCTGGGTGTGTTCTCGCCCAAGAAGTGCCAGCTAATCTCTGACACAGTCAGCTGCCCGTCCTAGGTACCCCTTTTCAGATATTATCAATAAATGTGCCCCAATTTTCAACCCAAACTTTGTTGTCTGCGTCTTCTTTAGCCCGCCTCCGCTTGCAAATGCACACCCCGATGATCCTGACACAGACTGCTCTTTTCTTACTGCTAGCCCCAGCAGGGAAAGAGCAATCTGCACAACAATGGTTGTGGGAGGGAATTCAGCAGTGCAGCAGGGGAGTCAGGGCACTCATGTATGTGTGTGTGGGGAGGCACAATTAAGGCCTTAGGGGGCTGCAAGTATACCATGATGGCTCTCACATAAGACAAGTGGAAGCACATAAAAATTGTGGAAATGTTTATTCTAATTGGCTTCTTTTTCAGTTGATGCCCTCTGACTTCCTCCAACTCCAGTTTACTTAGCACCCTCCTCTCACGCATCCCTCATTTTGCTGCTTTCTGTGCCCCCTTCCCTTTTACGTTCACATTGATCAGAATGCTTCATTTTTACAGTAAGAGGTGTTGAGGCCAGGAAAGGTGCCTGGAAGTCAGTGGAAATGGTTAAGCACCTCCCCCCACTTTCCAAATTGGCTTTTCTTGAAAACAAAGTGGTCATCGGTTACAGAATTTTTTGTAACATGTAGTTATAGGCTCTTACTCGTAACGTTGGCAACTGTAGGTGGATTTCACAGACAGAAAACACAGCTTGTGTTTACTGCTCTAGAATGAAGTTAAATAGAATATACCACTAAATAATATAACAACACACAGACAGGCGCACACAAGTTCTTCAGAGCTGAAGCTGCAGTCAGAAATGTTATACTTTTTTGTTTGGAATCGGAGACCAGGGCTTTGTGCATCGAGAGGCCTAAATTAACTCTACCACATAAGATTAAAAGGGAATGTGTCCCTGAAATTAAAGAAGGGGCATTTCTCCCTCCTGCAACATTTCCCTCTATGAATTACACACATTGTGGCTGAAGGCGAAAATGTTTTAAGGAGGCTATTTATTAAATGCTGATGCCAGTTTTCACCATGCTGTTATTTTTTCCCTATAAGTTTGACATCTTTGATCTTTCAGACAACACAAGAATCAGGCCTGGTAAGGGCCAGAATTTGGTAAGTGCATCAAAATGGCATCTGCACAGCAGGTGGTGTGAGTGAAGCAGATCAGAATATAGATTAGGAAGCAATGACAGGTAATTTTTTTTCATATGGTACAGTATCTTTTCCCTGAAGCAGCATAGATTAAATGCCTGAAGAACAGTTTTCTTAACCAGGAGTTTGTTTCTTCTCTCTCACTCTACTATTGCTTTTGTCTTTGCCACTGTAATAACAACAACTTATCTTCAACTGCACTGCACATCATTTCCCCTTCTTGATTTTATTTACCATGTCACTCACCAACTAGCTTCATATAAAACATCCCAACCTACTGAAAAACACATTATTTTCTCTGCTACCCACCTGTATATTCCCATAGATGAAGGTGAGAAGGATGCTTTATGAGCAATGCATCTTTCACCAAATAAAAAAATCATTGCTATAACACAGCAACTCTGCTTTCACTAAGTGCCTCAGATTATACACCTGCCTTGCTAGGAAGTACCATTTGTCCCTATAGCATGTTTCTGCAGGGCCTGACACATGAATATTCAACAACTACAATATTTCATGTAATATTTATACACACAATCACTTTTATACACCTATCTTTAGTATATTTTCTAGAATTTTAAAAACCCTGCAGTTTCACAGAGAAGGAGATTACAAATAGACTTATACACATATTGTGCCCATTTACCACTTAGCCTCCACACACACACATACACGCACACACTGCTTTTTCATCTCCAATCCTCTTCCTCTGAAGGTTGGGGAAAATACTGAAGCTCAGGAAATTATGGTGGAATTGGCCATCTACTGCACACTGACCCCCCCTTCCCATATATGCTTTAATTTGGGCTAGAGGGAGAGATGTAAGTTAAAATTGATGGACTGCATGGGAGGGGGGAAGGTTTATAGATGGGTGAAAGGGACAGGAGTGAGGCAAACAGGCATTTGGGAAAGTGTCTATCATTATGGAGAAACATACAAGATACCAAACTAACGGAGAAGAGACAGGAGTGAGATAAGCATGCATTGGTTGGCCTTGTTAAAATGAGTTAATTAAATCATTCGATTTTTACAAGCAGAATCTCAATAGCATGTTAGTGCCACTCCAGAAACAAGATGAGGTAATCTGGAACACCAGAATCTGGGGGAGAATTTTGTAAGCGTTAGTATAGCAGTATAGGGATGGCATCCAGATATAGATATAGATATAGGTGTGTGTGTGTGTGTGTGTATATATATATATATATATATATATATATATATATATATATATAAATATATATATATATAAATAAATATATATAATTTTTCTTAGAACCCAATGAGACTTTAGACAATTAATAAGAGTCCCTAGGGCTGGGCCAACATGCACACCCTGTTGGTGGTGGGGATTACCAGAGCTCCTCGTGGTTCCTTCTTGCTAGCACCTGCCACAGTTCCACCCCCAGAATGTCCTGTTCTGAGGATATTCTGTGGAAAAAATAGCAGCTAACAAAAAATAGCAGCTAACCATTTTTGTGGTGGCCACCAATCCCCCCTCCCCAGAACGTCCCTTGGAATAGGGCATTCTGGGGGGAAAGAATGCTATCTGCCAGCAAATCAGAACTGCAAGGAACTCCTTCCAAATACCCCCTGAAAATGCAAAAGATGAGAGGCTCGTTTGCTCTCTTTCACCTTCCTCCACGAAATTTAGGCTGAACTTTGGATCTATTAAACATTTGGCCCAGTCTTATAGCAGATTCCTAGACACAACTGAATAATTTAAACAACTCCATCAGCTAATGGGAGATGTGTTACATTCAACAAGATACATTCAACTTGGATGCAAAATGATTATACACCTTAGAAAAACAAGGTATTTGCAAATTATAATAGTAATAAATGTTATAAAAATAATGATTTGAGAGATGTGTTATTAGCACCATTCTTTGTATAATTCATTTTTATTTAGAATATCATGTTCCTCCAGTTAGCCTACACTATATAGTCCTATACAAATGAGTTAGAAAATGTAGCAAACACACATATGGCAGTTTACACAAAATATACTATCATTAATAGTGAATTGCATATGCAGATTCTAGTTGTTTCCTCTGAAGGGGATAAAAAGTAGACCATACAGAGTATAGAAATGTATAAAAAATAATTTTCCTATATTCCTGAGAATTATTCCCAGAAAAACTAACCATTTTCTGATATTTTCCTCAGGAAATAGGCCATAATTTGCTGCATTTCTTGAATACAGTTACTTAATAAGCTGGAAGTAGATGGTATTTGTTAACGATGTGATGGAAACAAACTGCTTTGTATGACAGCAATGAATAATTATAAAACTTGTGCCACATGATGACTGTTACAGTTAAGACTGAATTCATCACCTTGCTTTAAACATTCATTAAAAGAAGAGAAATATTAGCTGAGACCTTATTACAGGTTCAAAGTCTTAGCAATGGTTCCACTGATACAATAAGAAGGCACTGAGATGGCAATCTAAAGAATCCTGCTACTTTTCTCAGAGACACATGCAGGAAAAATACACTTGTGGTATTTTCTTCATGAAGGCTACTGTAAGAATAAATGACCTTTCTGTTCAAAACTAATAGCAAACAAAATTGGTCCCAATTGTGTGTTGAACAAAAGAAACGAAAAGTAGTACAGTAGCTTCAATCAGATGCATTTTCCTCCATTTCAGCCTCTCTGGTCTGTGAGCAGCAGGAAAGTATTAAAACATAATCAGGGTTTATAACAAAGGCACACCACTGTGGAGATAACCACAAACCCACTCTTTAATTTGTAGCAGGTCAGGTCAAGAAAAAAGTGTAGAATTCATATTTTAGATCACCAAAGCAAATCAGCTTTATACTGGAAATCCACATAGGTGATCAGATGCTTTCTTTTTTTCCCTATTTTTGAACACAAGACATTCTGGCAGTATTCTTAATAGGAGAAACAGTCTCTCCCCACTCCCCACCATTTAAGAGATCAGCTCTCCTGTTAGAGAGCGATAGGCATATGTGTTTGAACTTGAAGTACCAGTCAGACAGATTAAATTGCATTGCTAGAAAAGCCTGTTATCAAATAAAATCTTTTAAACCTTTTTTGGTTTTGTTTTAAACTACGTGATTTCTTGAGAATTCAGTTGACAAACCATGATTTTCATGGTGTTCAGGAACCGTTAGAAAAATAGCTGAAAGAGAAGGGTCTCCTTTTCATCAGAGATTTTTAGGAAGAGAAGTTTGATTGCCATTTGAAAAGGTTACGAATAACTACATGGAAGGAAGGAATTAGATAGCCATCTATAAATGTACACACAATATTTTTTGCTAGTTGACAGCTGACCACTGAGGTCACAATTCTGACTACACCTACCTATGAATACTTCTTTAAAAAAATATTATTTATCTGGATGAAATGGAAAAGAAAGAAAGGTTTTAGAACAGGGGAGTTGGGATTAGGAAAGTGGGTTGGTTGTTAATTTAAGAATAAGGGAATTAAAGAATAAACAAGAAATCAGGAAAGCATATTACAAACAAACAACTCCTCTTTCACTCACTCCAAAGCTCTTCAGCATTACTGCTTGGAGACACAACTTGCAAAGAGCAAAGCACACCCTTAGAAAACGATTTATTTAGACTCAAAGTCCTGCCCCACAAGCTTAGTGATTTGAGAGTCCAAGGTAAACCACTCCCTGTGATTAGAAGGCAGACTTTTCAGTCACTCAACTCCTCCTTCCCTCTCTTCTGATGTTTTCCATATATGGAAAAGTGAAACTAAACTAGCTCAGTTTTTCCAGCCAAATTGCACATGAAGCTTTGGTTCTAGTCACAATCCCGCTTCACCCCAGGAAGCCTCAAAATCCCTCCAAAGCAGCTCAATTCAACTCAGGGTGCAGCCAAATCTGAAGCACATCCCCTCTAGGAACACCAAATCTGCTAGCAAAACCAGTTGAGACCTCAGTTAGCTCCAGATCCTGGCTGGAGGAACATGTTTGCTTGGGTACTCTGACCTGAATACACCCCGCTCCACAATGAGCTCTCCGTGGTCCTGTTCCCTTGCCTGAACTCTTGCTGAGCTTCACTTGTCTTCCACTGCAGGCCTCAGCCCAGAACAGAACAAAAACACAGGCGGCAAGTCTGGATAGAAACCTCTGCCCTCTTGTTGCTGGTTTAGAGGATGAACCATTGTCAAATAAAGATAGAAAATTATTCTAGGTTCAGTAATGATGACCACAAGGTTAGTGTGGTCTCCACCTGTGTTTAATTTTACAAATATAAGGGCTAAGCCTTCTGCAGCCTGTGGCCAGCCAGCCTTGAACTCTAGGCCATGGTGTTCAGGGGTTAGCCATATTTACTTGGTAATGAGGGAAGTATTTTTCCACGTTTGGAGACATTCAACCCCTCTTCGTGTATTAATCTCATATAGGGTATTCACACGTAGAACAAGGAGCAGGCTGTTGGCCCCATCACCAATGTCACATGGCCAGGCGAGCACTGCCTACAATGTCCAAGCACTGAGCATGGACATCTGAAAAGGAACCCCTAAATGTGAGCAGCTGCCCACACATAAGGGCCCCATCTGGTCGGGAACAACGATTGTGCAGGTGCCCCAATTAAGTGAAGCCCGTCTTTGTGAGCAGTTGCTCTCATGTGGGGTTCTTCTTCACATATCCACACATAGGGGTGAGGCTAGCCCAGCCTCTGTGGGGCTGGTGGCCTGGCTCTGTTCCTTGTTCTACATAGGAAGGAGAAGGCTTCATTGTGTATTGTTACTTTCCATGGGTGACGCACAGGGGATGAGCCAGCAAAAAAAGCCCATTGAAATTAAGCCCTGCTCAATATAGCTACTACATATGCAAAATACTGCCAGCGGGAGACATTCTAGCTCATTTTATAAATGTTAAAATTTATAAATCTTGCCTTGAGGACTGTCAACCTGGGGAAACTAATGCATCCAAGCTAATAGCTGATGTTCTGGAAGCCCAGTTCACATGGTTTTTCTCCCTCAAAAAGCAGAAAATAGGAGTGATGCTCTCATGAGCAGGCTGACTAGGGAGGGGACCCCCCCCCCTAAATGTGGCTGCAGTGATAGGGATGCTCCCCCTGGAGGGAAGGGAGAATTAAACATATTAAACTGAGCTAAATCTCGATAGAGATCAAAGGTGAAGTTCTAGCAGAATTTCAGTAGGATCAAAATTCTATATTCTGTACATCAACTAAAGCACTAAAACTTTTGAGCTATCTAAGTTTCTGTTTATTCATTTAAGTTTAACAGAAATGCAAAAACCCAGGCCTTAACAATGTGCATGTTTATGCTTGACAAGTTTTGCAGACTATTCACTTGAACTGCAAGACCCGGGGGGGATTTCTGCTTTAATGCAAGCTTTTATATATACTTTGAAAATGAGGAAATGTAATGAGAATTTTCATTATTAGGGAACTATCCACCATCATGAAAAGTTAATAATTTATGGTAAGAAGATGCATGATACTGTGCCTTGCTTATTGCAAATCTCTTCACATATGAGCAGGCCTTGCTTTTTGCTTTTTGCTTTTTTTGATCAATGGAAAAATCAGAGATAACAAAATACTTCACTGGAGCATAATGTCAGGGAGATATCTTTTGAATAAAGCTCCAGATTTTTAATAATGACAGGGAGGGAAATTACAGAATTTCTTAGCACAGTATTGATGGACCTAAGTTATCTGATTATACAGCTGTATACTAGTTTTAGAGAACAACATTTATCCCACCGGTACAGGTTATGTGAATGCCATTCTACCATTTAATCCTCGAAAGCAAAATAGACGTTTGTAGGGTGTCTCCTATTCTTTGTGTTAACTTGTAACTGTCAGTGTTCTTTCCACTGTATGTTCCTTCATGAAAATTTGATTTATATTGCAACTTCATAATGTTCTTGCATAGAATCAACTTATTAAAATGGTATCAAAACATTGGAGGGAAGACACTGATAGACCACATTAAATTCTCTGCAATAGGCTATGATCCATTAAGTCCATCCTGTTTATAAGTAGCTTTTGTGATCAATGGGAAGAGGTAACTCAGACTGAATGTAAGGATCACGACAGGAAATTCCAAGAAGTGGCAGATCACAAATAGTTTCTCTTATACAAGTGAAGTGGGTGGCTGCCTGGAAGAGGGCCTTTTCTGCTATGGCACCCTGGCTGTGGAATGAGCTCCCTAGAGAGGTTCGCCTGGTGCCTACATTGTACTCCTTTTAGTGCCAGGTGAATACCTTTTTTATTTTGCCAGCATTTTAGCATCCTAGTCTTTTAGCTCTGCTGTTTTAAATCTGTATTTTAAATCTCTGCACTGCCGCTAGGTTTTATTCTGGTTGTGCTTTTATATTGTAGTTTTAAGCTTTCATATTTTATATTGCTTTATGCTCTATCTTGTGTTTTTAATTTTTGTGAACTGCCCGGACAGCTTCGGCTATTGGGTGGTATAGAAATAATAAATAAATAAATAAATAAATAATAAAAAAAACATAATTGAGACAAGGAACAACCTAACAAGGCATGTACTCTTACATATTTATTCAGAACAGATACCTTTATTCAAGGGTTGGCATAGTTGGGCAACTGCTGAGGCCTATGGCCCACAATGTGGCCAATCATTAATTATTGGAGCCTGTTGACATTCCTGATTGCTGTTTCTGCTTGTGCACTTGTTCCTTTCAAGAGTTCAGGGAAAGAAGCAAAGAGAAGGAACAGCAACCTTTTCATACCTTGTCCTCTTTCTCTGAGAGGTGGAGCTGATTCCCAGGGTGAGAGACAAGCAAATGGATAGCATCAACAGTGGCAAGGAGAAGGAGGTGATCTTACTCAGGGAAGGGAACCCACTGAAATCATCTTTTCCAGGGGCCTCCCAAAACCTGGAATTATCACTGCTTATACTAATCTTAAGTTTAGCCCTCTCAGAATTCTAAACTTACAAACCATAATTCCCAAATACATAGAAAACCATAGTTACAGTCCTGAAAACAGCGAGTGAGTATAGTAAAAATATCTGTCAATTCTACTGAGCAAATTTACAGAATGGTGAGTTCAGGATGACCAATAGTTTGGTGGCAATGGAGAATGTAACTGCAGAGAATCAGTTGGGAATGGATGATGGACTAGTATTTGCAACCAACATTGGTGTGAAAATAACTGTTTGCACAGATTTCTTAAGGCGTTGCCTTGCATTGAGATTGTTGTGTGCAGATTTCTCACACAATCTCAACAATCTCAATGAGTAATATTCAACTCATTAAAAGGCTACCTTTGAAAAAGCCTGCCCTGGTTTCTGCACCTGCTGTGGATTATTTGCCAGTCTCAAATTTCTCATACTTGGGCAAATTTATAAAACACATGGCAAGAGATCAGTTCTAGGGTTCTCTTTGATAAAACTGATTATCTAGACACAGTTCAATCTGATTTCAAGCCAGGATTTGAAACAAAAACATTTCTAGCTGCACTGTTGGGTGGTCTTTGTCAGATGACAGATTGCAAGGCGGGGGGCAATGTGACTATGTTGATTCTCCTTGGATCACTAACAGTGCTATCCTACCCATGTCTACTTGGACATAAGTCCCACTGCGTCCAGTGAGGGCTACTTCCGAGAAAGCAGGTATAGGATTGCAAACTAAGTGGCATTCAATACCATTGACCATTGTATCCTACTAGACTCCTTGTCGAGGTTGCAAGCACTGCACTATAGTACTTCTGCTCCTACATTCATTTATTTTTATTTATTACTTGAATTAATTATTTCCCACCTTGACATTTAAAACAACACTCACGGTGACTGACAACAAAATGTTAAAACACGAGAACATCTTTTTGATCTTCAAAGCCCAAAATAGTTTGGGACTGGAATATTTGAACGGCTGCTACTCAACCTAGGGAAGTCAATCTCACCGACATCCTTTTATCTTTCAGAAAGTCCTTAATTTTTATTTTTATTTTAATATTGAGGTAGGGATTCAGCTACTGGGTTTGATCTATTTTTAAGGACTGCTGTTGATTTGTATTAGTATTTTTGGTGTGTTTTATGATGGCTGTTTTAATTTCTTTCTTGTTTTTGTATGCTGTTTTTCTTTTGTGTCTTATTCTGTTTGTAAGCTGCTATGAGAACTCAGTTTGGCATAGCACCGAATGTTAGAAATAAATAATTAAAGATTGAAAAAATAGTGTTTGGTAAGCTTTATTGTGGGCAAAAGCTTGAAGATATTTGATGAGGATCATGTGTCTAGATGAAGGATATAGGATATGGCAAAAGAAACCAGCCTCTAAAGAACGAAGTAAACTCTGACAGAGCTTTGCCAAGGGCATATTTCAAATAGCTTCCATAAAAAAAATTATGAAAAAGAACTCAATAACTAAAGTTCAAATGGAAATGGCAGAAAATAGAAATTTATGTCCCATTTCAAGACTTTCAGAAGGTAAGCTTGACTATGGTATTGCAGCCAGCACATTCCTAGCCTAAGGGTCTCAAAGTATATGTACCAGAGTTGTTTGGAATCAGATATACCTGATTGCTTACTTATGTTTGCTTTTAATAGCCCTGGATTAAGCAAGTGGTGTTGGGGTCATTCATTCATTCTATTAAAAGATTTATGAAGCACTTTTCAGAGCACATTGCCTTCACAAGGTGGTGTACAAAGTAATTACAAAACAAATGTAACAGTGTAAAAATATTAATTACACATTACACCTCAGTAAGACAGCATCAAGGCAGAATAATGACTACAATGCAGACTGAAATAAAATCATATTCAGAGTTCTCTTAAAAACCAACAGTTGCGCAAAGCCTTTATTAGGACCAACCAAAATTCAATAAAAGTGTGCATGTTTTTGAGTTCTCCAGAACTGTTAATAAGGCTAGGACATGGGGAAAGAAATAGAAAAGTCCATAATTTTGGCCAGATGTTGTGGCCATGAGGTCTTTATTTTAGACCCAGGTTCAAAATGGAGATTTGCAGACTGAATGAATTAGAAACTGGTAGATGTTGGTACTATATTACGCATTCTGGGACAGAAGAACAACGGCTGATCTCCATTTTTGGAAACATACCTCAGATCTGCTTCTTGTTTGAGTGAAAGGTTCTTGAGTTTGCATAGAGTGGCTCATGGACCAGCACAGCTATTTTGCGTTGTTGTTGTTTTCTAATTATGGGCAGAGCAATCCTATGGTCCCTGGGAGAGCATCCCAGGGATCATAGTATATGTTGGATTCTCCCTCCCAATGCAGTAGACACTCCTACAACCTCAGGAGGGAAGGGGAAATTTGACATTGGGTCGTTCTCCTGCCTCCTTGCAGCTGCTATGGAAAGAAAGTTACTTTGGAGGAGCTCAGGGAAGGTGAAAAGGGGGCAGGATGGTGGGCAGAGGGGAGAGGAGAGTCCAGGATCCACAGGATTCTATGGCCTCTCCATCACCACCACCACCCACCGCAGAGGTAAGTCAGCTGGATTGGCTCAGAGGCTTGTCTAATGGAGATTATTTTTGTTTAAGGAGGAATGGGAGGCAAAATCACTTCCATTCTCTTCCTGCCCTGCCTGGCTCTTGCCCTCAATCTATTGACAGAGCAATCCTCTCTTATTGTGGGTTGGGAAACCAACTACTCTGGTTTACAGCTGGTCTTAGATGGGGTTGCACTCCCCCTAAAAGACCAAGTGCGCAGTCTGGGAAGCCCAGGTGGCTGCAGTGTCCAGGACTGTTTTACCAGCTTAGGCTGGTACACCAGCTGTGCCCCTATCTGGAGGGGATGGACCTTGCCTCAGTTACTCATGCACTAGTGATGTCCCAGCTGGACTACTGTAATGTGCTGTACGTGGGGCTGATACCAACACCTACCAGTCCAGAAACTTCAGCTGGTAGAGAATGTGGCCGCCTGAGTGTTCGTGGGGATGAGGTGATCACATCATATAATGCCTATACTGCACCAGCTGCAAGTTTCTGAACTCAATGTAAAGGGCTGGTTTTGGCTTTTAAAGCCTTAAACAGCCTGGGACCAAATTAGAAGAAGGGCCGCCTTCATCAGCATGCCCACGCTTTAAGATCAGCAAGAGAGGCCCTTCTCAGTTGCCCACCTATGAGGGCAATTAGGTGGGCAAGTACACAAGAAGGGCCTTTTCTGCAGTGGCCTCATACCACTGGAAGAAGTTGCCATCAGGGGTCTGCCGGGCCCCACCATTACAGGCTTTTAAGAAGGCCCTAAAGACTCACTTGTTTACTCTGGCCTTCCCCTAATTATGTTTTATCAGACTGGGTTATTGCTGCAATTGTGTTTTAGGGTATGTCTTACACTTGTGTTTGTTGTTTTGTGGAACTTTTGCTGCTTTTATTACCGCATCCATTTTTTATTATAAATTTTATTATATGCATTTTATTGTTATATGCCGCCTTGGGAGGGCTTCTGCCCTGAAAGGAAGCCTCTAAATATTTTAATTAACATTAAATTAAAATGGATTTATTCATTTGAGCTGTTGTGATATTTTTCCAATTGGTATTTTATTTTTCTAATTTGTTTTGTGTTTTTTACATTGTTGTTATCCGTTCTGTGCCAAAGAACTGATGCAGTTCAAACATTTTTTTAAAAAGTTTTTGGTATAAAATCAAGGTGGTTTAAATATTATTCCATTCTGTGAAATAGATGTGGGCGCATCTAACAGTTTCTTATACAAAGATTATTTCCAGCTTGAAATCTGAACATTTTAACCAGGTTATAACTGGACTGGAGCTAAAGGGATATTCTAGCTACAGCTTAGAAGTTTTGACTGAAAACTGTCTCTGGGTCTTTACCCCCTGAGAGATATCTACCATTTTAAGAAACAAGCAAGCATGACCTTGCTGGGTCAACAGAACTGTGTTTATTGCATATGACTAAGAATTTGTTATTGAGCCTAATTCTTCCTGGGAGTCAGATGTATGTTCTGACTGCACCTTAACCTTGGAATAATATACAGCCATTTAGGCTGAATATTTTCTGTTTGCTAAAACAGAAATTGTCCACCTAGCTTATAATTTATTTGCCATCTTGAATGCAGAGTGAGATTATACAAGCAAATATGTCCCAATGAATGCTCAGCAGTTACATGAGAAAAGAGTGGGCTTCTTCTCACATTTCAGACCATACTAACTGAAAGTCAGGGCCACTTCCAACTATGATTTTAGCTCAGAGGCATCTAGATATGTCACTTCCAATGATACAGCTTGTACTGAAGTAAAGACACATTGGCAAGACTGCAAGGCCCACTTCATCGGCTTAGTTGGGCTCAGCTACCATTGGGCAGTTCCCCCCTGAGAAAAGTTTCCATCAGCAGCCATTATATAATAATTGGTACCTGTGGTCGATTATTTCCCTCTCCTTAATTTGGAATTGGAATCATCACATTGAGCTATTTTTTAAAAAAGTGTGAGAAGTTCACCACTGCCTCTTTCTCTTCTCCCAAACGTATCTGATGGTAGTGGTGGGAGAGCAGCAGTGACAGGACAGTGGTCGAAGCACGGTATTTCTTGTGAATTCACTTCTTCCTGTTGCTTCAAATGTTCCAGTGCCAAATCACAGGTATCAGGGAGTCTAGTAAGTGTTATTTGCTAGGGTGCCCAATCTTTAGTAGGTCTTGGGCATTCTAGAGAAAAACATTTCCCAGGGCTTCCTAATTGGGGATGCTGCTGATGCAGCATTCTGGACACCAGAGAGAGAGAGGGACTTCCAGAAAGACTCTGCTACTGCCTCAACCCCAGGTAAATTTGGGGAAGAAAAGGAGGAGACAGGGCAGGGAGGGAGGGAGGGAGGGTTGGCTGGCAGCAGTGATGAGCCAGGCCCAAATTTGGAAGGGTTGAGTCAGATATTCAAACTGGGAAGCTCATATTCCAAATTTCCCCACTTCCAAATTCACTCCCATCACTACTCCCAATACCTTTTTCTATTTGACTATTGTTTTATACAGTAAACGACATTGAGTAAATTGACAGAAAGGCAGTATATGAATATAAGAACATAAGAAGAGCCATGTTGGATCAGACCAAGGGTCCATCTAGTCCAGCGTTCAGTTCACAGTGGCCAACCAGCTGTCGACCAGAAACCTACAAGCAAGGCATGAGTGCAACAGCACCCTCCCACCCACGTTCCCCAGCAACTGGTGTACATAGGCATACTGCCTCTGGTACTGGAGGTACCACATAGCCATCAAGACCAGTAGCCACTCATAGCCTTTTCCTCCAGGAATTTGTCCAACCCCCTTTTAAAGCCATCCAAATTGGTGGCCATTACTACATCCCGCAGTAGCAAATTCCATAGTTTAACTATGCTCTGTGTGAAGAAGTACTTCCTTTTATCTGTCCTGAATCTCCCACCAACCAGTTTCATAGGATGACCCCAGGTTTGAGTATTTTGAGAGAAGGAGAAAAATGTCTCCCTATCCACATTCTCCACACCATGCATAATTTTGTACACCTCTATCATGTCTCCCCTTACCCTCCTTTTTTCAAAGCGAAACAATCCCAGCTGTTGTAACCTTCTCTCATAGGGGAGATGCTCCAGCCCCTTGATCATTTTAGTTGCCTTTTTCTGCACTTTTTCCAGCTCTACAATATCTTTTTTAGGTGTGGTGACCAGAACTGTACACAGTATTCCAAGTGTGGCTGCACCATAGATTTGTATAGGGGCAGTATGCTATTGGAAGTTTTATTCTCAGTTATTTTTCCAATTATGCCTAACATGGAATTCATGTGTTTTTTTTGTTTGTTTTTTTACAGCAGCCACACACTGGGTTGACATCTTCATTGAGCTGTCCATAGGGGTGGACGAAAGTCACTTACCTGTCCTCGAAGATTTCCCGCGGTGGGGGGGAGGCACTTCGTTGCTCCCCCCGCGAAGGTCAGGCGGGGGGGAGGCTTCCCGCCTCGCCCGGCCGAAATTCAGGCCAGGGAGGAGGCGCCTTGCCTCGCCCGGCCGCGAACTAAACAGTTAAAAAAAAAAAAACGCCCCCGTGATAGGCTACATGACGATTAACGTAGCCTATCACGGCTAGATCTGCAAAGTCAGCCATGATAGGCTACGTAAATCGCCACGTAGCCTATCACGGGTGACTTTTAAAAAAAAAGCGCGTACGCAAATGGCGGCCCCCATAGGGAGCCGCCATTCGTGTTCCTTATTTGGTCGCTGTAGTCTACGTAAATGTTTACGTAGACTACAGCGACCAAATAAGGAATGGGAATGGCGGCTCCCTATGGGGGCCGCCATTATCCGTACGCGCTTTTTTTTTTTTAAAGTCACCCGTGATAGGCTAAGTGACGATTTACGTAGCCTATCACGGCTGACTTTGCAAATCTAGCCATGATAGGCTACGTTAATTGTCACGTAGCCTATCACGGGGGCGTTTTTTTTTTCTTTCTTTTATTGCAATGGCGGCGGTGGCAGCCGGTCGAAAGATCGGCTGCCGCCCCCGCCCCTGACGAAGACCCGCCGAACCACCGGCCGGACCTGCCGCCGGGAGGGACATTCGGCAAAGGTAAGTCCCGTCCCAGGGGGGGTGCGGGGGGCAGGAGGGGTGCGGAGAATTTCTCCCCGAAACTTGTTCGGGGGGCTGAACACGTTGGCGCTCGGCCCCCCGAAGTTTCGGGGAGAAATTCTCCGCCATCCCTAGTGTCCACCACAATCTCAAGATCTCTTTCCTGGTCGATCACTGCTAGCTCATCAGGCTATAAATGAAGTTGGGAGTTTTTGCCCCAACGTGCATCACTTTACACTTGCTTGCATTGAACCGCATTTGCCATTTAGATGCCCATTCTCCCAGTCTGGAGAGGTCCTTTTGGAGCATTTCACAACCCCTTTTTGTTTTAACCACCCTAAATAAATTGGTGTAATCAGCAAATTTGGCCACCTCACTGCTCACTCCTAATTCCAGATCATTTATGAACAGGTTGAAAAGCATTGGTCCTAATACAGATCCCTGTGGGGCCCCACTATTTACCTCCCTCCATTGGGAGAATTTACCATTTATTCCTACTCTCTGCTTTCCGTTCTTTAACCAGTTACTGATCTATAAGAGGACCTGTCCTCTTATTCCATGACTGCTAAGTTTGCTCAGGAGTCTTTGGTGAGGGACTTTGTCAAAAGCCTTCTGGAAGTCCAAGTAAACAATGTCAACTGGATCACCCCTGTATACATATTTATTGACACCCTCAAAGAACTCAAAAAGATTAGTGAGACAGGACTTAACCTTGTGGAGACTGTGTTGATTCTTTTTCAGCAGGCCTTGTCCTTCTATATGCTTACTAATTTTATCTTTAATAATGCCTTCAACCAATTTACCTGGAACAGACGTTAAGCTAACAGGCCTGTAATTTCCCAGATCCTCCTTGATCCCTTCTTGAAAACTGGTATTACATTGGCTATCTTCCAGTCCTCTGGTGTAGAGGCTGATCTTAGGGACATGTTGCATAGTTTGATTAGAAGATCAGCAATTTCATATCTGAGTTCTTTGAGAACTCTAGGATGGATACCATCTGGGCCTAGTGATTTATTTGCTTTCAATTTATCAATAAGGTTGAGAACGTCATCTTTTGCCACCACTGTTTTCCTCAGTTCCTCAGACTCCCTTCCTGAAAACATCAGTTCAGGCACAGGAATGAAGAAAATAAATAAATATAACCATGTCTACTTGTCATTCAGGCATATATATGCTGAAAAACAAGGAAAGTAACAGTGAAATAGAGACAGAACAGAAGAAAAGTTGTTACTTAGTGTAAACTAGGAATTTAGCTTCTCTGGGAGGGGGGACAATGACAAAAACACGCATGGACAAACACATAATGTTAATGAGGATACTTTTTTATATCCAGGAGAAGCCCAATGACAGCTTGAAGTGCATTCTTTAGATGCAAGGGCAGCCCACCTTCACAGATGAACTGGCAGGCAGGCAGGCAGCAACAGGCACCTCATATGAACCTCTGACCAGTCCAGTCATAAATGGTATTTGCAGTATGTTTACAGAATGGTGAGTTCTCTCTGTTAAGTTCATTTTCTACCTTAGATTTGGAATATAAGAATATTTTCACAATGCACATGATATTGTCATGAGAACAGGCATTTCATAACAAGATGGAGTATCAGCTGGGATGCCTATAGAGAGAATGATGTAAGACAATGAATAGTCACAAATGGGAGCTTACAAGTAAGAATGTACTATAACCAGTGGGAGAGCATTTTAATCTCCCTTCACACTCTAGATTTCAAGTTAATACAGAAAAGTATCAAAGGCCAATTGGAATGAGAGGGTGTAAAATTGGAATTTATTTACAAAATTGACTGCATTCCTGTGGGGTCGGCTTTAGATTATAAAAGAGAAATTGTGTACCATTTGGTTGTATACTGCATTCATGAAATGTTTGAGCTCTGACAATCACAGTCTATTTTGTTTTTCTATTAAAGATATGTCTGCATTAGTGTCCCTCTGTTGAGCTTGGTTTCCTTTTCTTTCATTTTGATTTGTCTCTCCTTATCTCTGATCATCCCTCATTTGCTTTTTGTGCTGAGCTTTGTGCATTTCCTGTACCTGCACAAGCCACTTGGCTACGCAAAATGAGGAATGAGACACACAACAAAGAAGTAACAAATAGCTTTCTCGATGCAGTAATCTGGGACACCTATTCATAAATGAATGTACTCTACTTGGACATTTGCAATTGACTATTCACGCGCCTTGAAGGCTAAGGAACAGTGTTAAGTGCATAAGAAAAGCCCTGCTGAATCAGACTATATGGCCATCTAATTTAGCATCCTGTTTCCCACAGTGGCCAATCAGATGCCTCTGGGAAAACCACAAGCAAGATATAAGAGTGTGAAGGTTTGAGGCCCACAGAGGCAAAAAGAAGAAAGGTCAGGCTTAGAGGCATGGAGTTTTTGTTGGGAGGGGGTATCCCTGAAAGCAGCAATTTCATTTCCACAGTTAAGTTTAAGTTTCATTTCTTCAGGTCTGAAGCAGTACGTTTGGTATATAAAGAGAGTGAGAGAGACAGTAAGAGCAGAGTCAGGGAGATCAGAGCCTGAAGAGGAAGCAGGAAGAAGCAGCCCGGAGAAGTCTAAGTACAGCTAGGGTAAATGAACTTGCATTTTGCCACTTTTATTTTCTCTCAATGCCTTTTGTATCACTCAGTTCTATTGTGTAGATACCTTTAGTTGTGATTTGCTTGCTTTAGGGAGCAATCCTATGGCCACTAGTCAGCGGCTAGACGGTCATAGGGTATCTGGTTTTCCGTGAACCGACCTCAGAGCCTGCGCTCTGAGGTCAGTTCCTGGAGAACTGACCTTCCCCCACTTCTGCGCTGCCTTGCAGGCAGCGCAGAACAACCCTATGTTCCACTCTCTGAAGAGGAGTGCAGAGCAGCCAAAACGGGGAGTTCCAGGGGGCGTTCCAGGTTGGGGAAGGCAGAAATGCCAGTACAACATATCCTATGTGTTGTCCAGCAGCCTCCTCCCCCGCTCCGCCTTCGTGCAGCTAGACAGCTGAAGTCTAGCCACAAATGCAGGGTAGGAGAAGTGCGGAGGGAAAAATCCCCTCTCTGCTTTTCCTGCCCTGCATTGGACAGGCAGTCGCTTCTGAGTTTGGAGGCAGCCACCTATCCCCATAGGATTGTGCCCTTAATTTACCAGTAAACTGTTGTGGTTATACCCTGTGTCTAGAGTGTCAGTCACCCCACATCTACCACCTAACCCCACATTACTGGAAAGGGGAAGGTAAAAGAAGTAGGTTGGGACTCTTAAGGAGGCAAGAGGTCCTTAAGGAGTTGCTCAGGGGGTCCAGGTCATAAGGGAAACCCTGACAAAGGGCAATAGCCTTCTTCCACTATTCCTCCCTAGCAGCTGGTATCCTGTGGTATACTGCCACTGACCCTGGAGGTTCAATATAGCCATCATGACTAGTCACTATTGATATACCTATTCTGTATGAATTCATCTAGTTCCCTCTTAAAGCCATTGAAACTAGTCTCCATCATCACACATTAGAGCACCAAATTCCACAGATTGACAATGCATTGCATGAAGAAGTGTTTTCTTTTATTTGTTCTGAATCTCCTTCTAATCAATTCCACAGGATGACCCTGAGTTCTACTATTTTTATGAAAGAGGGTGGGAAACCTCTATCATGTCACCCCACCCACCAGGCCCAGTTACCTATTTTCCAAAATGAAACACCCCAAGCATCGCAGCCTTTCCTCAGAGGGAAAAGTGTTCTAGGCCCCAATTATTTTGGTTGCCCTTTTTTGCACTTTTGCTGCACGCTACCATATCCTTTTTGAGATGGGATGTTCCACTTCCCTGGCGACACCATGAGAAATATTGTATGCATCAATACATTCATCTCTTGGATTGTATGAGTGTGTGTATCTATACCTACTGTATATAGATATATATAATTCATGCAGTCACTTCAAGACATCCATGGGCATACAATAACTGTGATCTTTCAGCTCACAAGACATGTTTACTGGCCTGAGAAATGGCTGGGAACACTCACGCAAATAAAAAGCTATTGCCTCAATCCACCCCTTTTTGTCTTCTTCTGGATATCACAGTTCTAACAAACAGCATTAGGTGTAACCAGGGCTCCTCTTTATAGTCCCAGACACAATCTGTTATTCAAGCTTCTTTTTCATCATTTTCTCATATGACGACTAATCTGCACTATCTTTATTGTAGGCAAAAAAATGAGGATATTTGATGGGAATCATTTGTCTAGAGGACGGATAATGGATTTGGCTGCAGTTCTCTTAACAAAAACCAATCAGAGTGCCTTGGACTTTGTGATATTGATCCAAGAATTCATCAACAATAAACAATAAAAAAGGGTTCTTTATTCTCTCCTCAACTCACAGCTTTGTACCTAGGCTAGGCAGGCACCTGTATATTTAACAAATAACATTATTCACAAAGCTATGTTGTACTTAATTATTTTATATATTTTGTATTATTCTCACACATCTGTAATAGATTTCTAAATTATAAATGACTTCAGTTTATCTTCACAGCTATTCCTATATAGGTGCCTTTTTTCTATTTCATTAATAGAAATAGAAAACTATTGCATGTTTTTTTGAAAAAATCCTCCAAAATATTCCTTTTCCATGCATGTTCAATGGCTGTTTGCTGCCCCCCACGGGCAGCTGCTTCAGTTCCATTTCTTTGTTTTCTATCAGGGCTTCTTCTTCCACACCATACGATCGCAGCCAACTAGGTGATATTCGACATTGTGAATGAGAGGATGTCACAATGCCAAATAGCCAATCAGATGTGGCCTTGTCACAATGTCACGGAGGACACACGTTGCCCATTGAGAGCGAAGGAAACACTACCTACATCACATTGCCCTGACTTTGTAGGGCTGCATGTCAAATATGGCAGATGGGGAGTATGACTGGCATTGTGGCCGCTGCCACAGCCACCTGGGTGGCAACGCATGACTGAGACAAGCTGGGCGAAGGAGAAGAATGAAACTTCTATTGGGGCTACTGATGCATCCTCCTAGGTGGATGCCCACCACCCTAACAGTGCAAGCATTTGCCACCATGCTGTGTCCTAATTACTACTGGTAAAGTAAGCAATTCTTCACCAGTGTTCACAGCTCTCCACCAACCACTGAAAGAGAGCCCTCTTTTAGGTTGACTGCAAACAGGCCTGCAAGGTGGTCTGTTTCAGCTCAACCCTAGTTAATACACAGAAGAATGTTGATTATAGCATATTACGTAAGAAGATCATTGCTCCTCTAAGTCTAAGGAGAGCATGCTGGGACAGAGATGGAGCTTTGGCCTTGAGTGGAAGCTGAGACACTTAGCAACCCATAAAAGTGCTCGAAAGGTTTTAGAGGCAAATATATGCAATACTGTGGCTTCAGTCTTAAAGCTACTCTGCCAGTATAAGCCTTATTTACACCAGTGGGAGACCATTTGTCTAGTGTGAATTACTACAGTCCAGGCATAAATAACACTTGATTCTCCGTAATTATGTCTGTGAGTGTCTGCCTGCATATGTCACTTTAACCATAACACTCCCCAAGTTTAATTTCCCACAAATATATGATATCTCCATGATGCATTCCCAGCTTTTCAGACAAATTTATTGAAAATGACAGATTTAGGCTGCTCACAAGATTGTTAGCCTCTCTCACACTATTTTGATTTAGGAGATAAAAATAGGCAAGGTTCACTTTAAATTCATCCAAGTTTAGATAATCAGCATCTCTTTATTATTCTATAAATCAACAGATGGCATTATGCAGGAAAAGGTGATTTGATTTTTGGTAAATCTCTCTCATACTCAAATGCTTTAGAACTGGCTGCAGCTTTCAAATGCATCTCTTAATCAAGGACTATTTAGGATGGAATCTCTTGCCTCCTCCTCGTCTACTTTCTCATCACTTCACTCTGTGGAGCTTATTTTCTTCTTTTGTAAAGAAGCAATATCTACATTTTCCCGTAACCTAACGTATCAACCGATCTAGTGACAGTCGCAAAACTGTTGCTGTTATTAGTTTGTTTTCCCTACTCTGATTTTCTCAATTACAGCCTTAGAACTAGTGCTGAATTTTGCTTTCATTTTCTGTAATAGCCTGCATGCTCTTTGGAGGCTTGCTGGCTTCATGTATTCAGCAATTAACTCCTGGCTTCTTGCTGTTATGACAGTACTTTGTCTTTGACATGTTTTGTGAATACATCCTTAGGAAAAACTATCTTAATTAGATACTACTAAACTCATTTTTTTAGCATATAGGGGGTTGCTATTAAGATATCTCCCCACAATTATTGATTTGGTTTTAATAACAAAAGCTTGCCAGTTGAGGGGGGTTAAATAACAATGTCCTAACATTGCTATCTTCAAGAAAAGTCCTAAAAACACCCGGCTGTCTTTACTTTCCCTCACTTTGAAGACTTCCATCAGTTATGCAGTTTTGTACTATATTTCACTAAATAAACTGAACGTAAAGTGGCTCTAATACTATCATGTACCATTGGTAGAAGGGGCCTTTACATGCATGCAACACACCTACCGCCTAGGGTGTGCCAATTCAAGTAATAACAGCTATGCGGCCAGCCATGTTATTCACAGATATGCCCCTGTAGTATGAGACTGCACCATGCTGATGCAGCTTCTGCATGGCTCAGCATTCGTTCAAAGGGCACCTAATTCCAGCAGGGAAAGGTGCCAAGCACCAGGCAAGCTAATAGAAGAGATAACAAGCTACGTGTATGCAAAGAGTTCTTTCCATGATTGCCATTAGGGAATACCACAACCAACAGGACATAATTAACAGTAATGGCATAGCTTATGGTGATATTTGGTCTGATACCTCCATAGCGAAGCTGCTGGATTCAAGGACCTCAAGCTCCTTTCGAAATTCTCTTCACATAGCTGTTCTGAAGCAGCCACTCAGCTGTGAGCTAGCTTGAGAACTTTCCTCTCCCACAGAATTTGTTTGTTTATTTTTAAGTATCAAAATGTACATTAAAGCACAAGACAATACTGGGAAGTGGGAAGTAATTGCCTACATGAAAGTCAATTTCAAGGAACAAAGCCAGAATACACAGTAGCTTTAGAACATTTTTGCCAGTCAAAACTAATGAGTGGAAATTCTTGAATAGGAGTTCTAGAGGAGACCTTGCTTGTCTGCAGTACTACATGATCTTGAGGCCTCTTCTAACACTGAACTTTGATCTGGGGTGTAATTCATCTATATAGGCCTATCCTTTCACATCTATTTCCAGCTCTCCTGCTTTTTATATTTTATTATTTCAATATTAATATTTCAGGCATTTATAAGACATACTCTCAGTCAAATGATCACATCCAAAACTGATACAATGAAACAAAACTGCAATCCAAATATTCATAAAACATTACTCCCCCAATTAATACAGTGGATGTCCTATGTACGGATGCACGTGGTGCCAATATTTTGGCCAAGAGGAATGACAGGAGTGGGTTCCTGCAGATGTGTGTGTGTATGCGTATGTATGGGCAGCAGGTGGGGGCAGGACAAAAGGACCCATGAGATATGCAGCAAAGGCAGGAAAAGTTGTTATGATGCACATGTACAACTAGACTTTCAGAGGATGAGATTAGGCGTGTGTATGGCCTAAATCATATTCCTTATGAATATATAGTGGAGGTGAGGAATAGATTTAAGGGATTAGGCCTGATAGACAGAGTGCCTGAGGAACTATGGACGGAGGTCCGTAACATTGTTCAGGAGGCAGCAACGAAATCCATCCCAAAGAAAACGAAATGCAAGAAAGCAAAGTGGCTGTTTGATGAGGCTTTACAAGTAGGGATGGGGGAGAATTTCTCCCCGAAACTTCGGGGGGCCGAGTGCCAACGCATTCAGTCCTCCGAAGGTTGTCCGGGGAGAAATTCTCCGCCCCCCCCCCCCCGGGATGGGACTTAGCTTTCACAAATGTCGCTCCTGGCGGCGGGTCCCGGCAGCGGTTCGGCAGGTCTTCGTCAGGGGTGGGGGTGGCAGCCGGTCTTTCGACCGGCTGCCCCCGCCGCCATTACAAGAAAAGTAAAAAACAAACAAACACCCCTGTGATAGGCTACGTAACGATTTACGTAGCCTATCACGGCTAGATTTGCAAAGTCAGCCATGATAGGCTACGTTAATCGTCACGTAGCCTATCACGGGTGACTTAAAAAAAAAAAAGCGCGTACGCTAATGGCGGCCCCCATAGGGAGCTGCCATTCGCGTTCCTTATTTGGTCCCTGTAGTCTACGTAAAGATTTACGTAGACTACGGCGAAAATAAGGGCAATGCAAATAGCGTTGCCCTAATTTTCGCCGTAGTCTACGTAAATCTTTACATAGACTACAGGGACCAAATAAGGAACGCGAATGGCGGCTCCCTATGGGGGCCGCCATTTGCGTACGCGCTTTTTTTTTTTTTTTAAGTCACCCGGATAGGCTACGTGATGATTAACGTAGCCTATCACGGCTGACTTTGCAGATCTAGCCGTGATAGGCTACGTAAATTGTTACGTAGCCTATCACGGGGCTTTTTTTTTTTTTTTACTTTTCTTTTGAAGTTCGTGGCCGGGGAGATGGGGCGCTTCTCCCCGGCCTGAATTTCGGCCGGCGAGGCGGGAAGCCTCCCCCCCGGCCTGAATTTCGGCCGGGCGAGGCGGGAAGCTTCCCCCCCAGCCTGAACTTCGGGGGGAGAAGTGAAGCACCTCCCCCCCACCGCGAAGCAAGCTGCGAGACCAGGTAAGTGACTTTCGTACATCCCTATTTACAAGTAGCTGACGAAAGAAGGGAAGCGAAAAGCAAGGGAGAAAGGGGAAGATAAACCCAACTGAATGCAGATTTCCATAGAATAGCAAGGAGAGACAAACAGGCCTTCTTAAATGAACAATGCAAAGAAATCGAAGAAAACAATATAATGGGAAAGACTAGAGATCTCTTCAAGAAAATCGGAGATATCAAGGGAACGTTTTGTGCAAAGACGGGCATGATAAAGGACAAAGAAGGCAGGGACCTAACAGAAGCAAATGAGATTAAGAAGAGGTGGAAAGAACACACAGAAGAACTATACAGGAAAGATCTGAATGTCCCTGATAGCCATGATAGTGTGCTCACTGAACTTGAGCCGGACATCCTCGAGAATGAAGTCAAGTGGGCCTTAGGAAGCATTAGTAACAACAAAGCTAGCGGAGATGACAGTCTTCCAGCTGAGCTATTTAAGATCCTAAAAGATGATGCTGTTAAAGTGCTGCACTCAATATTCCAACAAATTTGGAACACTCAACAATGGCCATAAGACTGGAAAAGGTCAGTTTACATTCCAGTTCTAAAGAAGGGCAACGCCAAAGAGTGTTCAAACTACCGCACCATTGCGCTCATTTCACATGCCAGCAAGGTGATGCTCAAAATCCTTCAGCAGCATGTGAACCGAGAACTACCGGAAGTACAAGTTGGGTTTCGAAGAGGCAGAGGAACTAGAGATCAAATCGCCAACATTCGCTGGATCATGGAGAAAGCAAGAGAATGCCAGAAAAATGTCTATTTCTGCTTGATTGACTACACTAAAGCCTTTGCTTGTGTGGATCACAACCAACTGTGGCAAATTCTTAAAGAGATGGGAGTACCAGACCACTTTACCCGTCTCCTGAGAAACCTGTACGAGGGTCAAGAACCAACAGTAAGAACCGGACATGGAACAACCGATTGGTTCCAAATTGGGAAAGGGGTACGATAAGGCTGCATATTGTCACCCTGCTTATTTAACTTATATGAAGAGTACATCATGAGAAACTCCAGGCTGAATGAATCACAGGTCGGAATTAAGATTGCTGGGAGAATTATCAACAACCTCAGATACGCAGACGATACCACCCTAATGGCAGAAAGTGAAGAGGATCTAAAGAGCCTCTTGTTGAGGGTGAAAGTGGAGACTGCAAACGCTGGTTTGAAACCCAACATTAAAAAAACGAAGATCATGACATCTGGCCCCATCACTTCCTGGCATATAGAAGGGGAAGAAATGGAAGCAGTGACAGATTTTATTTTCTTGGGCTCCAAGATCACCGCAGACAGTGACTGGAGCCAGGAAATTAAAAGACGCTTGCTCCTTGGGAGGAAAGCTATGGCAAACCTAGACAGCATAGTAAGAAGCAGAGACATCACCTTGCCAACAAAGGTCCATCTAATCAAAGCTATGGTTTTCCCAGTAGCAACGTATGGCTGTGAGAGCTGGACTATAAGGAAGGCTGAGCGCCGAAGAATTGATGCTTTCGAACTGTGGTGTTGGAGAAGACTCTTACGAGTCGCCTGGACTGCAAGGAGGTCAAATCAATCAATCCTAAAGGAAATCAACCCTGACTGCTCATTGGAAGGACAGATACTGAAGCTGAAGCTCAAATGTTTTGGCCACCTAATGCGAAGAGAAAACTCTCTGGAAAAGACCCTGATGCTGGGAAAGATTGAAGGCAAAAGGAGAAGGGGATGGCAGAGGATGAGATGGCTAGATAGCATCACCGATGCAATGAATATGGACTTGAGCACACTCTGGGAGAGAGCGCAGGACAGGAAGGCCTGGTGTGCTATGGTCCATGGGGTCACGAAGAGTCGAACATGACTTAACGACTGAACAACAACAACTGGGAAAGTGATCATTGGTTTGACAGGTATATACATTTGAAAAACTGCAGCTTACCATTCATAACTCTGTGAGAGAAAGGATGGTTACAGAGTGAACCAGAGACCAGTTTCTGAGACTGAGAGAAATATCCAGAGTGATATAAGATAGATGATAGTCCATGAGAAAAAATAAAATATCATACAAACCAAGAAAGAAAGAGGGAGCAAAAATATAATGGAAAGCATCATACATCTCAGCAACAACTAAAAGGAAGAAAATAAGGCAATGGAAGTTACATTACCATAGGCAAAGTATCTAAGAGGGCAATTTTTTGTATGTCTAATTAGAAGTATGTCTCATTGAGTTCAATGGGGCTTACTTTCAGGTAAGTTGGTAAAGAATTTCTGCCTAACTTGGAAGATTAGCAATTATGGTCAGAAAAGAAATGATAAGAATGTAAGTATGGAGAAATGAAAGATATGAATGTAAATGATAAAACAGACATTGATATGGGGGCGGGGGGGGACTGCTGACAGCAGTGCTTATGTTGAGGAAAAGGAACAGCTACTAATTTAGAAAGCTAACAGAATAAATTAAAAAAACAAAACCAGAAAGCAGGGCTCACATATTTTTAACAAGAAGATGGGACATATAAAGTAAAAGTAGTGAAAGGGGAAGAAAAAGTGCTCAGTTTAGTTTAAGTCACCAGAATTAATAATAGTCCAAAACATGTTCACATATATGTGGAAAAAGAAATATAAGGGGGAAAATAATGTTGTTTTTTTTAAGCTACAGCAATATATGAAATTATATTGTAATACAAAGACTAAATACTATAACTACTACTACTACTACTGCTACTACAGAGAGTCATAAATGAAGTGAATTGAAGCAGAAGAAAGCGCTGTATAACTGTAACCTGAAGGGGTGGGGGGAAGCCACAACCTGTTAGCAAAGGATGCATTGTGATTAGAAACATAGGAAGCTGCCTTATACTGAGTCTGACCCAGTACTGTCGACACTGACTGGCAGCAGCTCTCCAGGGGTTTCAGGCAGGATTCTTTCCTTGCCCTACCGGGAGATGCCAGGGACTGAACCCGGGACCTTCTGCATGCAAAGCAGGTGCTCTGCCACTGAGCTACAATCCTTCCCTTCACCAATGGTCAGAACATGGAACAAAGGCAAGGTAAGAAGAAGAACAGAGTAACATTAAAATCAAGTTACCGGGCATTCATAACAGTCCAGAGCAGAGTGATATAAAGATGTGTGGAAAAAAGAGCTGCGTGGAAGGAAAATTCATGAAGAATCC
Organism: Heloderma suspectum; assembly: GCF_057233095.1. Classification (NCBI taxonomy): domain Eukaryota; kingdom Metazoa; phylum Chordata; class Lepidosauria; order Squamata; family Helodermatidae; genus Heloderma; species Heloderma suspectum. The sequence continues at coordinate 247,216,497 of NC_139460.1, forward strand.
TAAAATACACTAAAAATTGTCTGAAATTCTGTTATCCAAGAGAAAGTAAAGAACCAAATAATAGTTACCAGATTGAAATGGGCTGTAGAATGGGGACTGAGGGGGAAGTAGGATTCCTCAAAATTGGGTGTAGGCACCTAATAAGTGGGACATGTAACTTGTTAGATGTTTCTCCCTAACAATGTGTCACATTTATGTCATTCAAAAAATTCTTCTATTTCTTCAATTTGTGCAGTATTGTAATGCCTTCACTGGGTTCATGATTATTCTGTATAGTACTCTATACTATGGATTATTATCTGAACTCTCTTCTGCTACAGTTACAGTATGTGTTCGATATGTAACATTTCTCTAATATACCTGAATTTCTCCAATTACCAGTGTTAAACCATAGAATGATTATTGATTTAGGTTTGCATTTTCAACTTGCTGCATCCTTAATTTATTTGCTTCTGATGTATCTAAAACATATAATTGCCCATAATCTGGCACAGATTGTTACTCGGGAACTATGCTTGCTATGTTACGATACATTGTTCCCTGTATTTAAAAACAGTGGGTTATCAAGTTGTTTGAACACAGTGCGTTTTCTGCAGGGTGGATTATCGTGTCATCTGAATGCAGCGCCTTTTCTGCAGGGTGGCTTTTTAACCATGCAGTGTGGTTTATTTTTCTCAAACAAGCCACCTTGAGAACCCATGGCTCGGTGTTGGATTGTTCAGGGTGTTTAACAAGCCGCACTGCATGGTTAATGAGAAACCGCATGGAAAACACGCTGTGTTCAGACAACACAATACCCACCTTGCAGAAAACGCACTGCATTTAGACAACACAATAACCCATGGTTCAACAGCACACACTGGATGGGTTAGCGTGTTGTGTGAACCCAGCCACTGATGTAAAATATAGCTTTGTGTACTGGCAAATATTATACTGCTGTGAAAGGGGCTTGATAGTTAATAGACTGTAAAAAAAACTTGGGACGGTCTATTAAAGGGACAGTGACTTTTCTGTTGTGGCAATACAATGGTTACTATTTTTCTCACACCTGAAATGTTTGGCTAGGTATAGACATATATGTACCACATTGTGTGTATGAAAATATATGATTTTTTGACACACTGAATTGCATGGGTGGATGGAGGATGTAAACACATAAAGACACATCATGTGCTCCAGCTACACTGTCAGTGAACTCCGCCAGACTAGGGCTGAGATGAAATGGGAATTGTTTTTGTAAAACAGCCCCCCCTTCACCCCCTTCCATTAAAGGGGCTCCAGCAGGCCTGAAACTAGGGTGGGGCTAACAGAGCCCTTTCCCTGGGCACCTGATTCAAGAGGGTGTCAAAAGTATAACTGAACTGGCTTTTTAACAGAAATGGTGGCATATAAATATTAATAATAAATAAATAAATACATGTGCTGTATGTAATATTATGAAAACCTCTAAAGACAGCCTGTTTACCTGAATAATAATAAAACTATTGTTTTAAGCATTGGAGTTGTGCTTAAATCTGACATACTTATATTCCTTTTTGGATGAGGCTTCTAGGGCGTTTGAAGACTGGTTAGCTTGGCAAAATAACTGGATTCCCATCAGTTACTCAGGATATATTGCATTAAAGATACAAATCTCAGCGGTCAGTTTTATAGCTCTGTTAATTGCATTCTCTGTAAAACTGAATGATCACGGATGCCCTTATCAATCATAACAATGAATGATTTCATGGCATATATCAGTTAGACATCTCAAACTTTTTCATATAATTTCCTCCAAACTAATTGCCATTTTATAGAAGTAGTTTAATAAATAATGGCAGTGCTTAGAACTTGCACGAAAATTCTTTATATTTCCAAAGAGAAAACCCCACAGAGCATATATGGGAAGTAAAAAGGGAAATGAAATTCCCTGGCATATATCCAGTGAAGTCACTGGAATTATTACTAAGCACCAGATACTCATGACATACTTTGTTCTATGACACACAGATCACTGACTATGCCCATAGCTTTTGAATTAAACGTACGGTGCTTGAATTAAATGAAGACCACAAGAGCAGAGGGCTTAGGAGTGCTGCACATTAGAAATCTGAAGATTTATGAGATGCTGTGAGAGATAGATTGGGATGAAAAATAAACACACTAGAAAGATAAACAAATAAGGATGATATAAACTGAGGGTCCAGAATTTGATGCAGCACTAAAGCTCCATCTCTCAACTATTCCTGCTAGATCTGGCCCAATGTTCATCTCTGGTCCAGTCAACTCTGTGCTTGCCACCTTGATGGTTTCTCTCTTCTAGCTGCCCCCTGGCCCATTTGCACCTTTTGTTTTCCACCCATTTTCCTTGATCCTGCCTGTCCATTCCTGTCAGGCACTGACCAATCAATCTTACACTACTTCCTCTGAAGTCCAATGGGACAGGATGGCCAGCTATCCCTCACATTTCCCATTCAGAAATGAAAGGGAGAAAATGCTGATCTTGGCATGGCTAAAGTTCCTCTCCCAGTGCTTGCTTTCTTTCTTTCTTTCTTTCTTTCTTTCTTTCTTTCTTTCTTAGACTAGTAGGTGTTTGCATTAGGGTAGAGTGTCCCCTTTGCCTTATTATTATATTTTCAAGATATTTCATGGAGGTAGTTTCCCTTCCCCCAATCCAGCCAACTAATCCAACTAATGTGGAGGAAAATAATATGCTTGAACCTTGGGATGTAAATAGATTGCTTACAATAGTATTGAATACGAAGTCATTCATCAGTCATCCATTCACAAGGGACAGCTCTGCTTGGAAGGAGATTTTTTAAAATCCGCATATTCATTCTGTGATAACGAACTAATGAATATGTACAGCTCTAGCAATTAATTATTTTAAGTTTGTTGAAGCACACTGCCTTCAGTGAGACGCCCCAGAGAAGTCATAATTCTTGTGAAGTCGCAAAGGTACTTCTATATTAAAGTGATACCTGATAATATTGAATAAATACCAGGCACAATCATATAATTAACCATCAGGACTTTTGCTGTTTTCCTGTCTCACCACAATTCTCTGACCAAAGAGAAATTTGATGAAATATTTAACATCCCTGAAAACTAAGTGAATGTTGTTTGAATACATTAGATATACATATCATTTATAAGATACCCAATACTGAAATATCTGGTCTCTAGCTGATGTCTTTATAATATACACACATGAGGGAAGTTTGCTTCCTGCTTGGTTTCCCCTTTAATTTTTGATGTGACAACCATAACAGATATTAGAGTAATAACATCTCTGCAGTCACTTCTGAAACCGTTTCTTCTTCCAATACTGAAAGGTGTGAGATGAAAAGATTCTTGAAATTGGACAGCTGCAAAGTTTTAAGTGCTACTTTTAAGGCAGAACTGTCCCTATCATGCTTTCAAACAACTAATAATATGAAGCCTTGACATCCTTCTGACAACATTTTCCCGAATCACAAATTGCTCATGCATTAGAAATTCTCCTAAAAGGATCTGAAGCAAATACAGTTACGAAGTATATAGGGAGGGCCATGGCTCAGTGATAGATTGCAATCTTTGGACTGCATGCAGAAAGCCCCAGCTTCAACACCTGCCTTCTCAAGTTAAAAAGTATTGTAGTAAAAATGTAACCTAAAAGCCACTGTATGTGCCTTAAGCAGCACGTAGTATTGTAAGAGCTGCACATGCCTAGAATAAGTGAGCAGTAACCCTAAGATAATTTAGCTAGGCAAACTGCTAGCAACCAATCAAACTGACACGCTAGCTAAGGAATGCAAGCTGAAGCGATAAAACTGTAGCGCGGGAGTTGCCCAGGGTCAACTCTGCTTTTGAGCGTGAGCTCCTTTGTCGAACTGTTTGCAGACAATAAAATCAAGTTGGACCCAGCCTGAAGTTGACTCTCCTCTTTGGGGCAAATTGGACTAGCCTCCAGGGGGTGAAACTAGCAACAATCTGGCGAATGGTCAGAAGTCCCCTTGGACCATCCCGGGGTCGAATGACAAGACCGGCGAAGGTGCCCATGGGGCGCACCGGACCGCCTTTAAGGTCTGCCATGGCACCAGAGAACGGGGGTCAGGACACCCAGGAGGTTAAAGGCATGGACTCCATTGATTGAGTCAACCAGGCTGAACAGGTCCGAAGGGACGGCACCAGGGTGCTGGGCGGAGTAAGTATTTGATTTCCTTTGTGTCTTTCTGTTCGAGTTGCCTTTGGAATGTCTGAGCTTTGTCAGGCTCCGTGTATGGTTTTGAAAAGAGGTAGGCACAATGGGGTCGGGTAGCTCCCATTAAGAAAACTCTGCAACCCCACTGGAATGCATGCTCAAGAACTTTAGGAAGTTCAAAAGAGATTTTAGAATTAAGATGGCCAAGGGTAAATTGACCTTCTTTTGCCAACTGGACTGGACAGCATTTGGAATTAGTTGGCCAGACATAGGATCCTTCGATGTAAATCTTGTAAATGCTGTATATAAAAATATGGTGAATAATGGGCAATGGGATCAATTCCCCTATATTGATTGTTGGTTGAATTGGTGTGGAAAGAATCCCCCTTAGTTACAGAAGTGTAAATGTGTAAATGTGTTACTGGCAAAGGACCGCAGGGGCAAGAGACCCCGGGTACTGTCTGAATCAAGTAGTGAGATAGATTTGCCTCAGGGAAAGTGAAGTTATCAGCATTTGGATAAGTGCCGACCAAAATCCACTGAAGGCGAAAAAGGTTGAATATAAAGTTCAATATTGTAAAGTCATGATGGTATGCTCCGAGGTAAAGCCTAAAGCCCCTGTTCTCCCCAATTCAAGCCCCACGGAAGGAGTTTGAAGATTGGGAGACCCTGCCCAAGGTGCCCTGAGCTCCCCCTCATCTTATTCGGTCTGTTAGGTTGGGAGAAGAGGTTATTGGGGGAGGGAGGGGGCCCTCCAGAGACAGTTTGTCTGCCACCGTATCCAAGTTTGTTATAAGAAGCAAAAGCAGTTGAAAAAGTTGCAACTTCTGAAGAAAGAGATTTGTTTGAAGTCTTAAAGACTGTGGCAAAATCAAGAAACAAAGACAGAGCAAGTTCTTAAAATACCAGGGTCTGTGTAAGCTTATCTCTGTCAGCCTGCTCAGAGCAAAGCCAAGGGGGAGTTACCTAACCCCCCTGGCTGTGGCTGGTTTAGCCTTAGCAAGCAGAGAGGCTGGAAGGTATGTGTGAGGACCTGAAAAGAGTGAGATTTGCAAAAAAAAAGCATCACAGCTGGAAAGCTGAGCAGCACTGCTCTGCTCTTATCTGTCGAGGAATCTAGAAGAGGTGTAAGGTTACACCTTCCCCATTTGAACTGATGAAGAGACAGAGAGCTTTTGTTAAAAACATCCCGTCTTTATGGTCCAAAGCCTTCTTTGTTTAGATCTATCATTGTTCAGACTTTTGAGAGGCACTCTGCACATGGACTGGAACTTTGGACAGTTAAAGACTTGCCGTAAAAAGTACTGTGAGGCTTGTCACAGCCTTAAACTTCCGTTGTTGTAGATTGTGTGTTTGTTTGTGAGCAGATCAGTGTACAGTTTGATTTCAACACTCAGCTAAAAAGCTGCATTTGTCTGAAAAAACTGGGCATATTTAACCTTGAGAAGAGAAGACTGAGGGGAGATATGATAGCGCTCTTCAAGTACTTGAAACATTGTTACAGAGAGGAAGGACAGGATCTCTTCTCGATCATCCCAGAGTGCAGGACAGGGAATAATGGGCTCAAGGTACAGGAAGCCAGATTCTGGCTAAACATCAGGAAAAACTTCCTGACTGTTAGAGCAATACAACAATGGAGCCCATTACCTGGGGAAGTGGTGGGCTCCCACGCTGGAGGCATTCAAGATGAGGCTGGACAGCCATCTGTCAGGGATGCTCTGACTTGGATTCCTGCACTGAGCAGGGGGTTGGACTCGATGGCCTTGTAGGCCCCTTCCAACCTTACTAGTCTATGATTCTATAATTTCCAAGGCTTTGATTTCATTTACCCTAATGAAGCATACAGATGCAAATTGCTAGAGATTCACAGACTACAAAGGAAACAGCCTTCAAGAAGTTTAAAGAGAAACTGCAACATGAGTTTCCATTTAGAAGAAAAAGGGGCAGCAAATTATCTTAACTTAAGAAGTGAGAGGGAAAGATCCCCCCCTCCTGGGATATCTCTAAGCCCAGCTGTGTTTCTGAAGCCTAAGGAAGTTCCTGCCCCATGTGTTCCAGCTCTTTCTCAAAATCTGAACTGTTCTGACGTTCCATTTGCTCAGAGACAAACCTGACACTCTGCCAAAACTCATGCAGTGTGGAGTTGCCGATGCAAAAATGGTGGTTTGGAACTCTTTGCATGTAGGAGAATGCCCATCCCTTGATCTTGATGGGCCCTGACCATGCAGTCAGAGGAGCGGTATAATTGTTAGATCTGCTCCACCATGCTCTACGATGCAAAACAAATGTTTTCCAGTCATGGTGTTAGATTTTAATGATATGAAAAAGGTATAAAAGAAGGCAGAAGAAAGTAGCAGACAAAAAGGCTTAAAAAAAGAAAGAGAGCTTATCCCAAAGGTGTGTCATCGAGATTAGTAAGAAGGTCTAAGCAAGTGAGTCTCTGTCGCAGCAATGGCAAACAGCCTAACTTGCAGAGAAGACAAATAAAGAGTTAAAGCTGGTGCATGGCACAGAGAGTTTGAAACATGATCTGTAGAACAGGCAAGCCAAAATATAAGTGTGCCTGTTACAGGAGGTGGGCTATAGCAGCCATAACAAGGGGCAAAGCCCCCGTATAAAGCTTTGACAAAAATATTACCCACTAGAAGTGCACAATTAAAATAAAAAATGCTTTTCTTAAATTGAAGCAAGCCTTAATATCATCATCTGCTTTAGCCTTATCAGACTCTAGATCATAAAATTTTTAGATGCCTTGATGAAGCCAAAAGAAGTAGCTATGGTGTATGTCAGAGCACATAAAAAGAGTGCCATTCCTGAAAAAAGAAAAGGCAATGATGGCAGCCGCCCTGGGCGGAAATATAAACTGTGGCTTGAATATACAGAAGCAACTGGGGGAGGGGGGAGGAAAGGGCTGACCGGGGATCGATAAATGTGCGTATTGCCAAGAGAAGAGACATTGGAAGAAAGATTGTCCAGAGTTGAAAGAGAAGAGAAAAGAGACTCACCCTGAAGGCTGCCAAATGCGGGCAGAGTCCTCCAGGGGGGAGTCTAGCTGAAGGGAACTGGGATCTAAGGTCACCACCCTACGAACAAACGCTCAGGAGAATCCCAAGGTAAAAGTAAGGGCTGGTGGCAGGGACTGTGAGGCTGTAGTAGATACTGGAGCCACGTTTTCTATGATCCCTATGAAGCCCCCCCCCCCCGCGAGAGAAAGTGAAAAGCATGTAGCTGTAGAAGAAATTGAAAGGAAAAAACTAAATTGCCCATGTGTAAGCCCCTCCTCACAAAGATTAAAAATAACATTCTGGAACATGCCTTTGTAGTTTCACCCGCATGCCCAGTTGCCCTCTTGGGATGAAATTTGTTGACAAAACTGCAAGCTGAAATCTTCTGTGATGATCAGATTGTAGTACAGCTGCCAATAAAGCAGGGCTCAAATTATGATATGGCCCTTCAAGCAATCAAGATTGTGTCAGAGGCCAAAGAGACTGAGATTTTAGAGAATGCTGACCTATGAGTGTGGGCAGACAGAACCCCTGCCCGAGCAAATGCAACACCAGTTAAAATCTTCTTTAAAAAGAGAGAGAGCCCTGTGTGCATGAGGCAGTATCCTCTGAAGAAAGCCACCTGTGCAGGCTTGAAGCCACTCATTGAGAAGTTCAAAAAATTATGGTTAGCTAATAAAGGGATCATCCCCCTTTAACATCCCAATTTTGGGTGTCCCAGGGCAGATAGCACCTCCTTCAGGTTGGTGCAAGACCTGAGAGCAGTGGCTAATTGCCCTTTGTGCCTCAAAAACAATTCAAAGATGTTTGAGCCCCCAGCTCAAATGAGAAGTCGCCCATGGGCTTACTATCCTTTTCAGAGATTTCAAATTGACTTTTCAGAGTTGCCCCAGACTCATGGCTATCGGTACCTGCTAGTAATAATAAAACCAATTGACTGCACCGCACAGACAGTAGCCAAGATCCTGTTAAAAAGTAATCCCTAGGGTCTTGTTACCTAAAGAGACTGAATCAAATCAGGGCCTCATTTTGTTGGACAAGTGATGCAAGTAGTGGCCCAGGCATAACAAACTAACTAGAAGCTACACCGCCCTTGAAAACCACAATCCACAAGTCAAGTTGAGAAGATGAACCGCACCTTAAAGACAATGTCCACTAGAATTTGTTTAAAGACTAAGTTAAAAGGCCACAGGCCTTGCCAATCACCTTGACCCAAGTACAGTGCACACCCAAGGGAAGTACTAAATTAACACCCTTTAAAGGTTATATGAGCTTCCACCTCAGATATTACCTATGGCTGATAGCTTAAATGTGAATTTAGAAGTAAGGGTTTTAAGATTCAAGATTATGTTACTGCCTTGCAGTCTGTTTTGTTTTCACAGGTTTGCGACACCTCACCAATCCTGGCCTTTAGACACTCCAGTGCATAATCTCAATCCTGGTGATTGGGTGCTAATCCAGTCCTAGAAAGATGAACCACCTACCGAGAAGCGGAAGGGTCCATTTCAGATCCTACTTACCACTCCCATTGCTATAAAAGTCGCTAAAGGGAAGAAGTGGGTTCATCACACTGAATAAAGGCATCACCTGCACCAGAGAGGGTCACAACAGAAGCTGACCTACCTGAAGGCAGACGTTGGAATAATGAACCCCTGGAGGGACTCAAGTATTTGTTCATGACAGAGCTTTCTCCTAATGGTTACTCATGCGCATTATTATCTCCTTCTTAAGTTTAGTTGTCTCAACACTCCCCACTCAAGTTAAAAAACAACAACAAAAAACATTAGTTTAAGAGGCATGTTGAGCTTAGGTTTAAGCAGAATAGAGATAATTTTGCTCTCTATTACGAACACCCATCAACTGTCAGAAACTTTACTTTGTTGCCTGCCTTAATTAGAAAACCACAGGTAGCTCTACAGAAAGAGGGCACTCTTGTTCCTGATAAACTGAACAAAACTGAGTTCCAAAAGTTCAAATTCCAGACTTACACCAAAAAATGTGTTTTTGTTGTCAACATTCTAGTAGCTAAAACAAAGGCGTCCTAGGCCGCACTTGCTGTTTAGAGAAAACCATCGGTGCCACAGCAATAATAGTTTGCACCTTTAAGTGTGTAGTCCACCGCTGGACCAAAGAGAGTATAAATTTGAGAAAAGCCTTTTGAGGGGGGAATTGTAGTAAAAATGTAACCTAAAAGCCATTGTATGTGCCTTAAGCAGCATGTAGTATTGTAAGAGCTGCGCGTGCCTAGAATAAGTGAGCAGTAACCCTAAGACAATTTAGCTAGGCAAACTGCTAGCAACCAATCAAAATGACACGCTAGCTAAGGAATGCAAGCTAAAGTGATTAAACTGTAGTGCGGGAGTTGCCCAGGGTCGACTCTGCTTTTGAGCGTGAGCTCCTTTGTCCTTTGTCGAACTGTTTGCAAACAATAAAATCGAGTTGGACCCAGCCTGAAGTTGACTCTCCTCTTTGGGGCAAATTGGACTAGCCTCCAGGGGGTGAAACTAGCATTTAGTGCAACAGTATCTCAGATATCAGAGGTACAAAAGATCTCTGCTCTGGACCTTAGAGAGCCACCACCATTCAGAGTAAATTGTACTGGGCAAGACAGACCAATGGCCTGAATCAATATAGGTCAGCTCATATGTTCATATTCACATATGTAGATGTGCACAAGTAAATGTAATAGTAATTTATTTATTTAAAATTCTTATAGACCATCCTCTCTCTAAAAGCAGCACAGAGTGGCTTACAATATTAAAGAAACATACACTGGTAAAACACAATACAATCCTACTATCACAATAAACCAGTTTAAACTACAAGAATAACCTAACCCTAAAAAACACCCAAGCCAACAAGTCAAAAGCCAAAAAGGTCTTTAACTTACATTTAAAAGTATTCTCAGTTGGGGCTAATCACTCTCTCCTGCTACAAATTTAGTGTACAACATGGAATGATAACCTACAAAATGACTTAGACTAACTATGGGTAATTCAATTTGCTTCCTCCTCAACCCACTAGCCTAATAAATTTAATGGTGATGCAAACAAATTGCCAAATGCCACAGAACCACTAATCTAATTGGTATTTGAATGACTGTGAATAGCTCAATCCCAACCTCTGCACAGGACTGCTCTCAGGAAAAGACTTTGGAGCAAATGTCAAGCACCCCACTCAGCTGAATGAGCAGGAGAGGGCCTGCAAATACCACAGGGGTTGCTTACCACATTTTGAAGTAGGTGGAATAATACACATTACCATCTAAAGGTGAGGTCATAAGTCCAGAGTCTAAAATTACCTAAATGCCCCACTGACTCTGCAGCAAAAGCATCATAACAAATGAGTTGTTAAAACAAATATGGAAATTGCAGTCCCGGTAACCTATGAAAACTACTGTGATTAACAGCTAATACAAAGACAGAAGGCAATCAACCATGAGGCTACACAAGAGACTCTAATGAATCTGAATAATCAAGTAATTCCAAATCAGTTCAAAAACTCATTCTGGGAGTTATGTCCTCTCTCCGTGTGTGTGTGTGTGTGTGTGTGTGTGTGTAGGAAGCAGGTTTGAGTCTTGGGAACTCACACCTGCCACCATAAAAAACTGTCACGTGTGAGCTGACAAATGTATGCAAAATGCATCCAGTTTCCACAACCCTACATGCACTGGGGTTGTTGGTCCTCTGAGAACCAATATTCAGATTGTAGAGGAATTTACTGGGCTATCAGATAACAGAAAGGCCTTTTGTTTTCAGGTCAGAATTCCCTTTGTTTGTTTGTTTTTAAATGCTAGCATTCCCTTTCAAAAAAGAAAAGAAAAACAGATCAGAGCGAGGAGACAAAATGGAAGGTTATGACTGAACATTTTAATTCTTAAGTTACTTGATACTGGAAATTCTGTGATGCTAGTTTACCATCAAACCATCTGTTCCTTCAACTGTACACTGTCACTGAAAGAACATAAAAGTGAGAATTTTAACTCAGTCAAAAAAGACATTTTAGACAGAATGTGTACCTTCTGCATATAATTACATTCATGTAGTGTTCTGTAGAATGTGACAAAACATGTAATTTGATGTTTCATCTTCAGGGATATAAGACTGGTTTATCCATTATAGTACTTGATGAAGATATGAAAAATCAAGGTATTCAACCAACAGCTGAGGCCAAATTCTTTTGGGACAAAAATAGCTTCAGAGAAGTGATATTTTCTACTACAAAAGCATAAGATGTGCAGAAGACCTTATCTTCCTTTACTTTGGGGAAGCAGCCATCTTTCTCTACTTTACATTTGTGGTAAGGTACAATATCTCCACAGCTAGATTCAGATTATATCTCATTTTATAACTACAATGATGGTGATCCACTAGTTATATCAAGCTGCAACAAACATGGGGTAAACTGTAATCTATGTACAATCTCACAGCATATATTTGTAGAAAAGCAAACTTTATTTATTTATTTGAGATACTCATAAATCACCCATCTGCTCAATGAGTACTTGAGGTGATATACAATTAAAATGAACGCTAACAAGATAAAACTAATTTAGATACTACAGCATGAAAAAATCAATGCATGTCAACAATTAAGGGTGCAATCCTATGTTGATAGTTGGCAGCCTCCGAAGACACTGCTGAGTATCCTAATGAAGGGCAGCTGGAGCACGGATGCGATCCTCCAGTTTTGCTAGACAGGTGATTTTGCCCATCTAGCCATGGTGCTTCGGAGCAGGAGGGAAGGAGGCTGGGGTGAGCATAGGAAGTCGCATAAGGCAGCTTCCCAATCTCCTCCCCTCCCAGCCCCCGGGACTGCCTGCTTTTCCTTGTCTCTGTGCTCAGGTTTCCAAGCATGGAGAGGCTATGAGGGGGATGGGGATGGGTGGGGAGCATGGTTTATTGGCTTCAGAGTCAGAGCCCTGTCTCCAGCCTCGGAGCCAGTAAACCGAACAATCCTATGGCTCTCCAGACACTGTCTGGGGGACATAGGATAGCTCCCTAATAGATTTCCCAGCTGCAGTTTTTACATGTTTTTCATAAGTGTTATGTAACTGTTTAATATTAAATGCTGGGCACTGAAATACTGTCTGAATCTTTCAAGTCAATATGCTTCATCTCCTGGAATTATAGGAAATATCAGCATAAGACTGGTTCATGTGATGTAAACACTTATCCTGAAATCAGGTCACTTTCCCACCTCCTTATAGTTTATTTCAAAACTGGCACAAATATGACCTGGAGCTGGAGACAGTTACTTTCTCAACCAAGTCCTTAAATGGTAACTTTATGAGTTTTCTAGCTGTCTTCAAAATTTGTTGCCTTTCCTTTGATGGTCCTGGAATGTTCATATCAAAAGAAGCAACAGCAAACTAAGAATTCATGAAACTAAAGAAAGCTTATCCCTGTGAATTGCTTAAGGGCCTGCCTGGGGAAGCTGGTCAAATTTGAAAGAACACTTTTTCCCCCCAGCTCATGAATTGTTTTTTTTCTTTAGAATTTTGTATCAATTCAATTTAAGATGGAGTTCCACCTCAGTGCCGTGTATGCTAGACAAGTATCTCACCTTCGTACCCTGGGAAATGTGTAGTAATATATAAACATTTTAAACTGCCTGAAAGAAAATCTCTATTTATTCTCTAAAGTATAAAGCCCTTCAGACTGCAACAGCATGAATCCAATAATAAATGCAACATTTCAATACATAGCAAAAGCCCTGTCTGTCTGTCTGTCTGTCTGTCTGTTTGTCTATCATCTATCTCAAAATGGCCTTAAAGTAGGGATGTCAGAGAATTCCGCCACGGATCTCGGTGAGGCCGAATGACAGTGCATTTGGCCCTCCGAACTCCATGGCGGAACGGCCTGCCACCCCCCACCCCCCCCCGCGGATCCCCCCCGAGATGAGTCTTACCTGGGGTGGATCTTCCGGGCGGTGGCGGCTCCGACGGCGGCAGCTGGTCTTCCAACCGGCTGCCGCCACCGCCATTTGCAGTCTTGTAAAAAAAAACACCCAACAACGACGTGATAGGCTACGTAAAGATTTACGTAGCCTATCATGGCTGGTTTTTTTTTAAAAAAATGACATCATAGGCTACATAAAGATTTACGTAGCCTATCATGGCTGGGTTTAAAAAACAAAACAAAAACCGCGTATGCAAATGGCCCAGCCAGGCCGGAGCCATCCTACGTAAATAAATATTTACGTAGGCTAAAACGGTGAATCAAAAAGGGACGCAAATAGCGCCCGCTACGCTATTTGTGTTCCCCTTTATTTTCGCCGTCATAGTCTACGTAAATATTTACGTAGATTAAGATGGCCAAAAATAAGGAACGCAAATGGCGGAGGCCGTAGCCACCGCCATTTGCGTACGCGGTTTTTGTTTTCCCCAGAGCCCTCCGCGGCTGGAAATCTGGCTGCGGATGGCTCTGGCCTGGCTGGGCCTAGCCGGCTACTCCGCGGAGCTGCCGCGGAGCACAGCCGGCCGTGGAGGATTCCGGGGGGGAGGAACGGATCGCCTCCCCCCCATTGAGGATTCTGGGGGGAAGGACGGAACACCTCCCCTCCACCATCAACATAATCTGCGGAAAGGTAAGTGACTTTCGTACATCCCTACTTTAAAGTTATTACAGATAAAAGAAATGTGAGTGTCAAGGATAACGGCCTGCTTTCCGCCATAAGATCAGGTCAGGCTGTCACGTCGGATGTAACCACCTGGAATTGTTTGTAATCTAGAGGCTCCTCAGCCCTTTGCCCAAGGCCAGATGCAGCCCCTGCTACCTAGAAAGTGCCAACAGCTGGAGGTGGTGGGGAGTTCCAGCCTCTAGGAGGCCAGGGCAGTCCACCCAGGGACTGAGCCAGTGATTGGCTGAGGCAAAACCTGCCCTGGGTTGCCAAGGCTGGGCTTTAAAAATGGGCTGAGGCTGAGGCATGGGGTCTCCCTTCATCCTGGTGGTCCTGGACCTGCAGACGGCTGGTTGCTATCCAGAGAGGTCCATACTTAGGTATGTAAGGATAGGCCAGGTAGGTTTATTATGTTGCTTGAGTATGCATTCATGAAGCTTTCTGTTTATAGTTAAGTTATTTAGCATTGTACCTTTTGTGTAACCTGCTACTTCCATTCTTCCCTTTCCCTCTACCCTTTTATTTTGATTTTAATAAACCTTTCTCCAACCATTAGTTGGTGTGATCTATCTGCATAACCTCAGTGCTAATTTCAGTGCCTCTTGGCTTGCAAAGGTGGCTACTGGGTATTTTGGGGGACTGAAAGGCTGGGTTTGGCCAGTCCTGTTTTTGGGTAGGGGACCCTGGGATCGGGTCCTGGGCGGCCATCCCTTGCAGGGAGGTTGGGGCCAGTCCCAGTGGCTGGGATCCTCCCTCCTTCCCCTCCTTTTCCTTGACAGTTAGATTTTGAGTCATTCACATATGGATCCTGTGATATAAATGTATGCGGCTGATACACTAACCCCGTACATTTAAATGTCCCACAATGCCCCAGAGTGATATGAACTGGTAGTTAGATCCAGCTGCCAGATGCTGCTTGAGGTGCCTGCTGGTGGGGAAAAATTAAAGGAGAGGGCAGAACAGGTGTCATCAGAGAGCCCTGTCCAAAGATGCCAGTTGTTGAGTCAGGCCTGGACTCAGGCCACATTGGCTCGGTCTAGAAATTCTGATGAATGGGTGGAAGTTGGGGACAGGGACAGCCAACCTTCCCGCACCCCCACTCCACCACCCCACTTCAACATATTCATTGTATAGGCTTTGTGGTCTGCACAGGGCTACCATGAATACAATGCTCTGACCAAAAGAATGTCATTATATTTTACATTATGTTTCACCAGCTGAATGGTATGAGGAGAGTGCCTAAGTTCTTTTTTCCTGCTCAGGTTTAACCACATGTATGGTATACTTAAATGCTTTTGCTTTCTACTAATTCATACATGTGAGAAGGCTGGCTGCTTGAACTAAAATCAAGAGGTTCTGCTCTACATAGCAAGCTGCTATGTAGTTCCAGGAGTTTTCATAATCCAATTTCAAGCCCTCTTTTTCAGGGTGTATGTGTGTGTGGTGTGTGTGTGTGGAGGGCTGGACAGAGGGTGTAGTCAGGTTAGTCCATGAAAATTTATTTATTTACGATATTTGTATACCAGTCCATATCTAAAACAGGTCTTGGAGTGGCAAACAAAAAAAATAAAAGAATAAAAAGAATAAAACACCATATTAAAATTATGCTTTTTAAAAACAGAATGCCAATAGGAACCATGAGTGGTCAGTTAAGGAATGCCTCCTGGCACAGTGTTGTTTTCAGGAGGCGCCGAAAGGAACACAACGTTGGTGCCTGCCTGACCTCCAAAGGCAGGGAGTTCCAAAGAAAGGGGGCTGCCACACTGAAGGCTCTTCTCCGGATGGACTCCAATCAGGCCATAGGTCCATGTGGAACCACCAAGAGCAAGCCCTCCGATGACCTCAGTGACCAGGCACGTTGGTAAAGGAGAAGGCGCTCTCTCGGGTTGTTTAGGATATGTGTGCGTGTGTATGTGTGTGTCATGTATTGAACAATTCCTTTGTCTCTATACAGCAGAAAGTGCTGGTTCAGTCTCAATGAGTATTTTGAGTTGTTATTATGCTCAATGTCTCATTGTTAGATGGGTGACACATTGTTTACAATCTTTAAAAGGAAAAGAAGATTCAATCTGTTAGATTTTTTTTTAAAGTATTAGGGGAGGAAAGGTTAAATGTCAATTTGCTCTAATTGGTAAATTGGCAAGCAAATACCATTTAAAAATATGCATGTTTTCCAGTGATCTCTTGACTCAACATAAACCTGATCCCAAAGGGCAATTCCACATGATTTTTTTAAAAAATGCATGCCTAAAGATAGGTGTTTCAGTGGACCTATAAAAAGACACGCCTTAGAAAAATCTATTTATGCCATTTTTCTTCCATTTATTTTTATATTTTGAAGGGAAAGGAAAAGCAATTAAATACAAAACCAGTTCAGAAGATAACACCGTCCAATATCTCTCCTATGCATGGGGCTGTTTTGGAATAGTCTTTGGACACTTCATCTGGTGCAGAATGTGACAGCCTGAGTTTTGCCACTCTTTTCAGCCCCTTTGTTTCCTCATAACATACAACTTGTGACAGAAAGAAAACAATTATACTGCTAGGAGTATGGACTAACAACCCACATAGTGAGTAGTTTTAATATTAAGAGACACCAGGGGGTACAATGATATGTGAGCCTGTCACTTGATATTGTACCCAAAAGCTCTCTAAAATGTGAACTTCTCTAAAACTGAAAATGATAGGGACTTCAACTACAAAACATGCACAACTGTTTGGTGACTAAGAAACATTAGGTCAGTGGGTTATTAGGTGGTCCACAATATTTTGGTTTTGTAGCCTTCAACCCTTTCATCCTTGTTGCAGTTCCTTCCTGCAGACAGGTCTTAATGATGAGAATGTTGGAAATGATCTAAATTGGCCATACATGCTGAGATGTTCTCAGTAAGTGCTGGTGTTTGTTAGCTAGTACGCAACAGTGCTGAGAATGTAAGGGGAAAATGTAGTTTTTTTAAAAAAAGTTTCTGTCTGTTTGCCCTCCCTCCCTCCGTCCCTCCCTCTCTTGTAATATACATAGCTACAAACATATATGTGTACACACACACACACACACACACACACAAATGTTTACTCAATTCAAAGAGAGCTAGAACCAACTGTGCTTTTAACTCCTGACATACAGTAACGGCCTGCACTTGCCAATTCTTTGACTGCTACTGCATAGTTCTGCAGAAGACAACTAACCTACATTACACTGTTAAGTTTCCCTTCATGTTAGAGTGCTTATCTCTTTTTGAGACAAATACATCAGAAACAATAACAAGCAAACAAAGCACCCCCCAAAATCAAGGTCAAAAAAGGGGAACCATTGAAAAAACAATGTATGATATAATTGCCCCCAATCCTCTTCCATAAGAGGAAACAAAATCAATATATACATAGCCATCCCATCAATTATGGGGTTTGCAAGAGTACATTCCAGTGCTTTTTATGCAGTGATTTTGGTTGCAAAATATTGGCACATTTTTTTTTTAAAAAAAAACTAGCAATCCTCTCCTCCATCCATCATTTACAAAAGTGAATCTTTTTGCAGTATCGATCCTATATACAAAGTCTGCACCTTCTTTTGAAACTGAAAAGGAAAAGCATAATTAGGCAGGCATAACAGAAACAGGAACAAGTAGTGACATCCCAATGAGATCTCGTTTGTTTAATTTTTTGATTAATTGATTTTCTTAATTAATCCAAGTAGTTTGCATTACAACATCAAAAGGGAAAAAATCCCAAATATCACTAGGGCCTTTTGCCAGACATAACGCTTATCAATCTATGAAATATTAAATCTCTACAGCAACTTTCATTTTATACGCAGGTCAAAAGCAAGCAATAATTCCTGGTGCTTGCAGCTGTGTCGATTTATCCATTACGTTACATCGCTCTGATCTTTCTTTCATTATGAATGGTGATATGTATTGTCTGCTTTCACCCTAATGTGGCTATGCCTTGTGCAGGCAAAAGCTATTACAGGACCTTCTTGGCAAATCTGAACTCCTTCTAATTCACTTAGTTCCTGTCCCAGAGCATTCTCTGCTGTTTCATCCCTAGACTTTCTGTGGCCAGACCCACTATGCCAAGTTCTCTGAAATTATGCAGGAGCTTTGTGCTGCCAATATGCATTTGCTGTGCAGAAATCGTCCCTTGTCACCTGGTTCAAAAGTCATGTCTTACCTTCAAAGAGCCTGGGTTGGATCCAGGATCTGACTTTTGTAGAAGGAAGGCCTCTACTCATGGAAGGTGCCTCCACCTGATTTAGGGAGATTCCTCTCCACCCCACCCCACAGCTCATCCCATTCAGCAAGATCCCCTAGTCCCTCTGTGTAACATTTTCAGGGGACTGGAGGGCCTACCATGGGGAAGAGGGGTGGAGAAGTCCGCTTTCATCAGCTCAGTTGCATATGCCTAAATCTGGATCCAACTGGCCTGCATTCTCAGCAACTGGGCCACAAAATAAGATACTGTTTGGGAGCTTGCCCTCTGTACTTTACTGTACAGGTCTAATTGGATTGTTTTGTTGTATCATCTTTATTTTAATTATTTCACCAAATGAAATGTAACAGATTGACTGTTGCTTTCTTTTGGAATTGTATGATGGCTGATTGCTAATACCATAAACTATCCTTCTTCCTTCCTTTCCTTCCCCCTTTTCAGCAAACATTTTCATGTCCAAAAATTGGCATAACACTAGTTATGACTGCACCAATGTAGATGATATTAAGTAAGACAAGCCACAAGGGCGATTTCAAATTCATTTAGATTGACAGCAGTTTCTATGTCAGTTGGCCTTGGTCCAAAGAAAAAATAACTAAAGTCCTTGCTATTAAAACTTACAAAATGACGAAGAAGAGACACACAGCAATCAGTAACTCATAGCATGCATAATTAATGGTTATGACATATATAGCATTAATTCAAGATTTTTAAGAGCGCTATGATTTAAGAGAAGAGGTAAGGCTTTCCACCGTGTACCAAACAGTATAGCAATAGTACATTATGGGCGTAATCCTATTGGGATAGGTAGCCACCTCTGAACTTGGAGGTGACCACCTATCCAATGCAGGGCAGGAGAAGCATGGAGGGGATTGTCCCCTCTGCACTTCATTATGACAATGGAACCAATTACCCATGGAGGTGGTGGGCTCTCCCACATTGGAGGCATTCAAGATGAGTCTGGACAGATTCCTGCACTGAGCAGGGGGTTGGCCTTGTAGGCCCCTTCCAACCCTACTATTCTATGATTCTATGATTCTTACATTTTGTGTTTTCTTGTAAGTTAGATTTCATGCACCCTACTTTGCCTTGGTCATTTAGCCCCAGTCATTTGCGTCTGGCCAAAAGCTTCTGTGAGCCAATGACTTCAGTGATAAAACCAACCAACCAACCAACCAAATCTCTATAGCCAAAGCTGTGGGGATGCCACAACTCAGTAAAGAGAATACAGATATCTCAAGATACCACAATGCCCCAGGGAGCATACATGCCTTGCCATGCTGTGTTTAGGGAAAAGAGCTTGCTGCCCAGGGAGGGTTGGTTCTACTCATGAGAGCCAAAGAGGGGGAGAAGAGAAGGCACTGAGGTAAACCCTTCCCTTCATAGGCCATGGTCTGATGACATGTGAACATGCCCCATTGCTAAAGCTAAGCAGGTATGAGTCTGGTTGGGATACCACTTGGGAACCCCATGTATAGTTCCATGAGTTCCATGATGGAAGAAAGGCACGACATAAATGTACTAACTATATCTGAGACCTGAGACCAGTGGAGTTTGAGATGACACTGAAGTGCTCTTCCCCACTGGCACCTTTACTGCTGCTAATGGGCCCCATCCACACTGCACTGTTTTACTGGCTAGGGAGAAAGGCAGTGGCAGTACAGCAAAAGGCAGCTTTAGAGAGGATAGGAGGTGGAAGAGAGTCAAGGAGAAGAGGAAACTCAGACAAATGGAAGAGCAAACAGAGGTGGCAAGAGGAGAGTGTGGGAGTAGGGATAGGTGTGGGCTAGTTGATAGGAGTGTGGGTAGAATTTGGAAGGTAGAAGGGTCAAGGAGTGAGGGGAAATGGGAGGAAGGGACTAATATGCCCCTTTATCTCATACTACCAGCATTACACCTGTGATATTTCATAGGCATTCCCATAGTAACTCCTAAAATTGACAGCTTCTAAGGAATCCAATCTAGTTAATGTATTGTTCCATATGTCAGCATGTAAGTAAAAATAGTATTTGATCTTGATTAAGCCTTTAGGAACTTTGGGTTTTTTTCCCAATAAAAGAACTATTGAGGCACCTTCCAACATCTCCTGAAATTGCCAAAATCAAGACTTTGATAGTAAGTACCATACGTTATATAAATTGTTTGCATAAAGAGAAATGTGGCCTCCATCTCTTGTTCAGGTCATGCTCAGTACTGCCCACTGTGTGCACATCCCAGCCTGAGGATATCAGATGTTTAATGCTGGCAGGAACATAGGGGCCATGGTGCCCCCTTTGATTTGTCTCTCAACAGCTGCGGAAGTTCAGGCAGCAGGTCCTGGATTTGTCAGTACTGCTTGGTCAAAGAACCAAGGGGCTGTGAAGTTGAGGAAAGACCTCTCCAGTGCTGGGTCTAGAATTTGGAGGTCCCTTGGGAAAGACATCTTCCATGGGCTTCCTCCCTCAGTGAGTCTACCTTCACACTGCCACTGTTGACAGCTGCCATTGCTCCTCCTCCTCTCTCTCTCTCTCTCTCTCTCTCTCTCTTGGCATTGCTACCACTTCTTTGCTTGACAGGCAGAGAGCCAGGGAGCAAGTAGGCAGTGGCATCTACCTTCTCACCACCACTGAGGCCAGAGCGAGAGGCAGGTGAAAAAGCAGACTGCAGTGGTGAAGAGGAGGAGCAATTCCAGGAGACTGTTCTCAGTGGGCCCTGCTGGAGCGTGAGTCTTCAGCAGGTGCCCAACCATGCCTACCCTTGACGCCAGCCCTGGCCCTCTTCTCATATCCTATCTCTCACCTCTTCTTCAGATAAGCAACAGCAACGGCAGCAACTTCAAAGATAGATTCTCGGGTTGCCTTTTCCTGTGGAAAAGAACAACTCTAGGCAGCCAGTCCACAGAATCACCACCACTGTAGTTGCTTGCTTGAATAGCTGGCATGGGCTGCAGGGGGAGAACTGGAAAGAATCTATATCCCTCTCACCTCGCCACCACTGTCCCCTGCGCCACTCAGCTCTTCAGCTAAACATTGGTGACAAGGATGTGCTTCCAGTAAGCCACAACAGAAAGTCTGGTGAAAGGGCCGTGAGACAACAAAAGGATAGGAGACCCCTCTTGGCTCTCAGACCAAACTGCTGCTGCTGCTAAGAAGAAGGAGAAAAGGTAGCCTGGCTAGGACACTCACTTGGTATCATATAAACATGACAGGGAAATAGGTAGTACATTAGGTAGATGGCCTATAGTTACAACATAGTATATCTACCTGTGTAGATGCTTGGGCCTAAATTATTCAGGCTCAGGCTACACACACACAATGGCTCTGTACCCATTTGGTTCTCCTCCTCAAGGTATTTAAAACACCACTTTACCTCAGATTCATTTTGTCCTTCTAGAATTGTTCCACAGCACCTTTTGAAGCTTCACCCCTGTATTTTTTATGGCCCTTGCTTATCAAAAACACAGAACATTGTTTGTGCATATTGTATTGTGTACCACACTGGAAGCCAGATAATCTACAACGATTGACATAAAATAAGATCTGGCCATTACCTGTTAGGGTCAGTAGCCAGCAAATTCCAACACATGGAGGGTGAAAAGCAGGAGGTGGTTCTACAAATCTACTACTAGGGTTCCAGTACTTATGCATCTGGGAGGTCCCATAAGGAAGAAGGAGCCAGCCAGAATAGCATATTTAGCCACCACAAGACCCTGGAAGCCTTAATGCATTGCTCAAGCCACTCTTATAAGTAGAGCCTAAGAAGCCACCCCCAGAAATGCCCTCCCAATAGGATGCACCTTCTACTGTAGCAGCCATTCTCTGGCTATATCCACTGCACAATCCCACCACAAAACTGGCGTGCTAGGGTAGGGATAGGAGAATCTGTGAAGTTTGAGCTCATTGAGCATCTCCTGTTTTCAACTCTGAGCTGAGTTTGTCTCATTCCCTTTCCCGAATGCGAACTATTTCTTTTCTTTTCAAATAAAAAAGTGCATTTTGGTGCACATTTCTTAAAGTGCACATCCCAGAAAGTGCATTTTCCTCCAACAGACTAAAGCATGAAAGTGTGCATTTTAAGAAAAATGCACATTTTTTCAAACATGTTGGGTAGCTTTTCTGGAAAACTGTACTCCCATTCATGTCCATGTTAGGGATGTCAGTAAAATCCACAACAGAACCAAATGAGATCAGATTTTTATGCATCTAACCTGTGGATTCCACAGCGGACCAGCTTTTCCTTTGTTGGGCAGATTCCACGGACTTGCCAACCATTTTTCTAATGTTTAGGAATTTTGTGCAAATGTCGCTATAGAAAACTGTGCAAAAATAAAAAAAACACAGCCAAAGTGCACATTTCCCCCATAGGCTAAAGCGTTAAATATGTGCATGGGGGGATTTTGCATTTTGTGGGAATTTGTGCAATTTTACATGTGCAAATTTGTGCAAATTCAGAAACTTAAAAAATTCCAATTCCGTCGATGGGGAGGTGACGGAATGAAAGGAGCCTGACAACCTGTGAAACACAGAAAGAATGGATTTTACAAAATCTGTACATCCCTAGTCCACGTTCATGGCTGTGAATGGGCAAATGCAAAGGAAAAACAAATCCAAACAAAGTTCTCATATGGCCATAGAGCTGGGCAGGGCTTGCAAGCCTGGAGCCCTATTGTAGGGCATAAAAAGTCTTCTATTGCTGAGCTACAGTTTGGCACATAGTGAAATCCCTGAAATGGTTTTCACGCAACTGCATGCCCTACAGCAGCTTTCCCCAACCTGGTGCCCTCCAGATGTTTTAGACTACTACTTTCAAGATTCCATTGACCATGTTGGCTAGAGCTGCTGGGAGTTGAAGTCCAAAACATCTGCAGGGCACCAGGTCGGGAAAGACTGACCTACAGGTTGGTTGCTGGGTTGAGTCCATTTGTACACATAAAGGTCTGTGCATCTTGCTCTCCATACCTGCACACTGGGACTAGATTGTGTCCATAGATGCTTTCCCCTGCAGTTTTAGTAGCTTAAGCTGTTCCTTGTACAACAAGAGAGCAGGTAGACTGAATGATAGAGCAGTTTCTGTCTAAGAGCAGCTGTATCCAAGGTTCTGGAAGTACTAAATTATGGCTCTCCAATACTTAGGGTAGTAAACAAAATAAAGCAGACAACAAGAACATAAGGGGCAATAAGGTAATGCATAAATTATATGAAAAGAGCAAAGGGCCAATGATGCAGCAGCAAGTGAAGGAAATAAGTAACTCAAGGTCTGGCTATGTAGCTTGGGTGAAATATTGAACAACACAGAGAGAACAATCTAGGAGCAAAATAAATTCTCCAGAATGAAGAGCTGAGAACATGTCATTGCAAACAATAAAAAACACCTGCTAACCAAACTTTAGTGGTAGGGTTAGCAGCAAACTTTATAAATCTTGGTACCAAATCCTTGTGGGCTGGTTCAGAGTAAGGGGGAAAATGAGAAGAGAAACAAGAATCTTACAAAATATTTCAAACAAACCTATAATTTAATGTATATGAAACAAATGTAGCAGTGGTATAGACACATTTATCCTGGCTACAGCCAAGTAAGCTATAACTAAATTTATGCTTACCTATAAATAAATCACACTGTTACCAGTGGTGCTTACTCTGAGTAAACGTGCTTTGGATACATTTGCGGAGCAGAGCTGTAGAAGTTCATTTAGCCCAATTTTCTACAGGATCCTTCATATCCTGGGATTAGCCCACATGATCAGAATTATGGTTTAGCAGAGTTATGCACAAGCGGAGAAGCAAAGCATAGAGGTGTTTAGTAGGTCACAGAATAGGTTTACTATAGCAAAACCAAATGGTTGTCTGAGCTATGCAAATGAGCCAGAGACTGTTCTACAGTGCAAAATGAAAAACCAGCAAATGCAGATCAATAATTACTTTTAAAGATTTTGTTGCTGTTGTTGTTCTCTGGGGCGAATGTGACTAGGAAATTCATCAAGTTCCAAATATGTTAATATGAATAACAAGTGGAGTGGTCATTTTAAGCACTACAATGGTATAAAACGTGTAAATATCATGTGCAGAAGATGCAAATGGAAACGTATTTTTAATAAGGACAATGCAGCTACATCTGTTCTTTTTTCTTACCCCAAAGTAATGCACTGCTTCCCACTGTGGTCCCAATCCAGATCAGGGCCAGCACGCCTGCAATTTTCATAGGAAAAAAAAGCATCCATTGAAGGCTTTTTTTCTTATTCAAATTGCAGGTGAGTGCAATACAGATCAGAACTACATTACGGAGGAGTGGGCAAAGGCTTAAAGCTCCATACCCTCCATGCTAGGGTCTGTTCAGGTTCTTCTTTTGAACAGGAAAAAAGAACAAATGTAGCTCCATACTACGAATTAAAGGTAATGTGTAGCTTGGCTCTCAGGCAAATCTATTTGCAAACAGGCTGAAGTACAGTTGGTACAAATTAAAGCCCACTTCCTGTGGGGGCTCAGCTGATTTGGTCTGATACGTTGCAATTCTGGGTTTGGTGTTTTGATCATCCAAAACAAATGGATGAGCCCAGGAGAAAGGTCAAGAAGTGTGCAAGTAGGTCTTTCCTGCCAATAGTTGGGACAGTTACTGCACATCCTGGGATCATTCATTCGTTGCCTCACTGGTTCTGGAATGATGGAGTACACTTTTCAGACGAGGGAGATGACATTTTCCTGGGGGATCTGCAGCAGGGATTAAGGGAGTGTATTGCTGCTTGGTGAGGAATGCGGAGCTAAACAGAGGCTAGTTGCTTCTTGTGGGAGGTTCAGTGTGGGTTCAAGGGATGAAAAATGAAACTGACCATTTGGTGAGCACCCTGAGGCATCTGTTAAAGTGAAGGGAGGCTTCCTCAGACGTTCCCTACTCTAGGCTACACTGGACATGGAATCAGATTGGAGGCTGACTTGACTCATCCACGCAAAGCTGTGAGGTCTGTGGGATAGTGATGTGGGAAGGCCATCCTTGGCACTTTAATTTGAGGGCTATGGGAATGAGAAAGACTAACCATTCGCCCTGAGTCAGGGGGGCTCACCCTAAAAAGATGGAGTTAGAATGAGAAGAGCTGACCTACCTCAGTCTGATATGGCACCTGAGCTGGAGGAAGGGAGTTATTTCTGTTAGGCCATTTACCTGTTGCAGACCCTGCAGCCTTTGTCAGCCGGCTTCCCTCAAAATATTTTGGACTACAATTCCCATCATCCATGACCAGTGGTCATGCTGGCTGGGGGCTGATAGGAGTTGTTGTCCAAAAATCAGGAGGACAGCAGGTTGGGGAAGGTTGGAAGTTTAACTTGGAATCAATTGAGACACCCCCTCCCCTTTAAAAACAACCATTCTCTGCACTCCCCAGTTTTGGGGAAAACTCAAATCTTCCTCTCTTGAAGAAGCATGATCCAAATCCAGATTGGGACTGCACACCCTTACACAAAAGTAAAGAAAAAGATCATCAGCTACACTGATGTGATTACTATAATGTGTAGCATGCTTCTTTATTTCAGGGCTATGGGTACAAAGGCTCTGAAACTGCTCAGTACTCAAGGTGTAATTTTTACAGTCCACAGGGCCCAACATAGAAGATGTTATTTAGCTCAACAGAAGCTGCTCAGAGTATTTGATTTCTAAGACCTCCAAAGTCTCCTTTAGTACTCAGATGCCTAGTCCAAGGCTAGACAAGCCTTCTTCTACATCATAGCAACTAAGGTCTGGTCTACAAAACTCAGCAGATTATTTTACAAAACTATTTCTGGATGTTACCAGACTTCAGGTGGGGGGAATTGCAGGGGAGGCTGGTGGCTCCATTTTTGGTGGGATGGATATTCCATTCTGGGTTTTAGTTACAACCAGCCAGAAGGTTGTAACTAAACCAGCAACTATCCAAGGTGCTGAGCCCTACCTCCAATATGGGTCCAGCACTTTGGATAGCTCCTTTAGTTGTAACTAAACACCAGAATGGAATATCCACCCCACCGAAATTGGAGCCACCAGCCTCCCATGGGGAATTGCAAGATTGAATGCTCCACTGCACACAACAAAAATCCCCTACACATAGAAAACTAGCAAGACAGGGAGAAGGATGGGTTGGAAAACCACCTTTCCAGCTTCTAGGGGTTTTTATGTGTAGGGAATAATTTTTTTCAGGGAGTTTGGGGCTATCTATCTATATGACATTTTCAGTCATGCCACCCCATGCCTGCAGTATGAAATTATAAAATACAGGAACAACTTTACCACATGATTTGTTAGATTGTGCAGACCATGCCAAAGCAAATAGCAGTTAGAGGTGCAAAGCTACCTTGCCACCGAAAGCTCCACTGAATCACACCACCAACATCAAAATAGTGGAGAGAGGCAGTGCGTACAATCTAAGGAGGCATTTAAGAGATCAGAGGAGGAAGAAATTTCATGGGAAAATGAAGTCACAGTCTGTCATACCAATTGACCCTTGTAGACTTTAATGCAGCATTTCAAGAGGCTTTACAGCAACATTGAAGGCGACACTGGCCAAACTGATCCTCTGGGCTTGTGCCACTCATCTCTCTGTGAGAGAGAGATTGCCAGAGCTTCTGACTGATTCTGTAAAGATCAGTTCAAGGAGCTGCAAGTGTCTTCTGCGCTGATCTGTGCCAAGAAAGACTACAATTTAATCTGGCAAAGTACTGCCCTCTGCTCCTTTTGTTTCTACCTCCTTGTCCTAGCTCCTTCGCCTCTGGCACTGGTGTAGGAATTTATGCTGGTGCAGGGAATGGAAAAATCTGTGTTGCATGGCTGTACTGGGACAATTTAAAGGCAAGCCAGAGGTTGACTACTATTTACTTTGCTGTAAAGTACTGTAGGTTACAGCCAGTTACTTTTAACCTATATTTTCAACATATATACAGGAAATCTATGGACTCTCCCTGCTCTTTGTGATTATGCACTAGCTACTAAAACTAAGGGATAGATTAATCATTCTCACTTTTTTTTCTTTTAGACTGGAAGGGTCTGCATGTTAGGACAGTCAGTGAATCTACCTAAGTTATTCAGGATCCCCATATAATATTATTCAGTTTAGGCTGCAGTCCTATACCCACTTACCTGGGAGTAAGCCTCATTAAACTCAATTGGGCTTATGTCTGTGTAGGCACATAGCGGATTGCACTGTTATTCATTGAGGTTATGTAACAGTACCACTCTAAATAGCCATTCTATTGTGGTTGGTAATGTTGGAGTTGGCGGATCTCTTTGAATGACAGCCATTCTAGCTGCTGTCAGAAGATGTTCAGGTCATTTCCAGATCATCAGAAGCAACTATATATTTTAGCGACGCAAAGTGGATCTAAGGGAGCAATCCTATTGAGATCAACAGTCGCCTCCGACCCTGGGGGCAACTGCCTATCCAGTGCAGGGCGGGAGGAGTGGTGAGGAGTGGATCTCCTCCTCGCTCCCCCCACCCAGCTTTCATGGCTAGACATTACGGCTGTCCAGCTGTGGGACCTCGGGGTGCAGGAAGCGGCAGCCACACAACACATAGGATGTGTCATACTGGCATTTCTGACTGCCCCACCCTGCCCCTGGGAATGCTCCGTTTTCACTGCTCCACACTGCTCTCTGCAACTGGAAAAGCAATTTAAAGTGTGGTGGCTTTAAAACGAACATACATATACACTGGTGTCCCACACTAATATTTATTTGTCAGGCCCTCTTTGAAATGCTTACTAGAAAGGTAGTTAATAGTTTGAAATGAAAACATAAAGGAAGTGCAACAAGCCATGCCTTGTCAGCTTCAGTTTACTTTCCTTGGTGCAAATCAGGAAAACAAAGGAAGGCAGCATTTTCAGTGGCTGAGCAAAGAATGCTTATCAGTATAATCAGTTCAGTAAACAAGGGAGAAAAATTAGAAACGAGCTTCAAATGGAGAAGAAAAAATGACTGGATAATATAACACCTTACCAAGTTTCTGTTGGCCCCAATTCTGAAACACAACTTAAATGGCTTGTCAATTGACACAATTGTAAAGAATCTAGTTCAGTATTCATTTTCATGTAAATTTTCCATAAGTGTGCAGCTAAAACAACACCACTGAATTAGAGCTATTTAGGAGCATTCTTACCTGACTGACCAGGTGGTGGGACTCCTGACGATCCTCTCGGCAGGCATAAAAACACAGTAAGTACTGCTGCTTTGTTTCCTGAGCAAGGCTCAATGGCAATTGGTTTCGGAGAACCCTGAAATTGAGAAAGAATATAGTATTTGTGATCTAGATTGCTACTTTTTAACTCAAAACACTTACACCCATCCATGTAAACATACGAACCTCAAAGTTTCCCGATGAATATTGCCCTTTAAAAAAAAACCATCTCATTTCGTAGACTTAATTATAGGTTTTCATAAATAAACTTGCATTATCCAATTAAAACGGCAAAAAAATAAAATGACCTCAAATAAAGAATATTTCTGTTTCAGCAAATGTAATAACATAATATTAATTATTGAAACATTCGAGCCAACAATCTGATGTTTCAGCACTACCGTTACTCATGAGATTAGCATCACTCAACAATTTATACAGTGGGAATAATATTGTGTTACATTTTCCAAAACAGCTTTGATTGTGACAGTTCCCCCCGCCCCACCCCAGCAGAAGGAACAGGGGAATATGTCACGAAAGATAAAAGGTGTTGAATTTTTGACTTTGCATTTTAAAACAAATATATGTGAAGAAAGCCTGTTGGCTAAAATCAAAAGGGCAACACACTAGCAAATACACACTGGACTGATGTAATGTGGTCAACATACAACATTATACATTGCATATCATCCCCCAGTGGGGAGCAAGAAGCATAGTGTCCCATTCCCCAAAATCTCATATGGGGAGTGGATGTCAGCAGGAGTAAGCCTTGCAGCAGGGAATACAGAGCATTTTTTGTCCTGCTTTGGAAACAAAGCTAGTGGAGCCTTTGCAGAACAGAGGGAAAAAAGCATCCCAGGATTAGGAATGCATGAAGCTGTCTTATATCAGGCCAGTTCAGATGATTATGGAGGATTAAACAAGCCACAATGGCTTGTCAAATCTTCAGCATGTGCCAGTGTGTGCGGAGCAGATTTCCCTAATTACCTGCCTGGGCGCAGCTTGTTGTCATCCAAACCTGGGTGACGTGGCTTGTTGGAGAGGGAAACCACCCTCCAATTACCCATGGCCTGTTGAGTTATTTGACGGTTGCTTTGCCCTCCAAGAAGACATACTTCCTGGGTTCAGATGACTCAACAAGCCATGCCTGGGTGGTTAAGTATGGAAATCGTGCCCCACATGCACTGAAGATTAAACAAGTCACGGTGGCTTGTTTAACCCTCAGTGATCATGCTAACAAGGTCACTGAGTCAGACCTGGTCCATGTAGCTCAATATTGTCTATGCTGAATGGCAGTGGCTCTCCAGGGTTTCAGGCAGGAATCTGGCACTGACTGGCATCTCATAGTATCAGGAGATACTGGTCTCCTGGTACCTGCAAATGCCAGGGATTGAACCTGGAACCTTCTGTATGCAAGCATGTGCTCTACCACTGACCTACATTATTTTTTTTAAGACCAAATTTAAAGCAAAGTTCCTAAACAAGGAGCACATACCACTACAGCTATAAACACATCTTTAAAGAAGAAACAAAGAAAGGGGAAATTAAAAACTCAGCAAATTACATGGGCATAGGGGCTAGGGACTCATTTGCGTCCAGAGCTATCAAATGCACTATTTGTCAACGTATGCCCATGATTCTCGTGACATCACTAAACTTTGTAATGGCTGGGCATAAAAAATTGGTATACTCTCAGAAATGGTGCCCAGTATTCTGAATCAAGCCATCAGCCCCATAGTTCTTCTCTGGCTCAAACTATATTCCAAAACAGAGAAGAGTTCCTTCGCCCCACTCCCACCCACTCAGTGGCCATGACAGGGGTCAGGCCTTTCTCCCTCCCTCATATTTGGAATAGTGCTACAGCAGCTTCCCAGGTGCCAGGGATGCTGGGAAGTATAATGAGTTAGATCAAAATATAAATTAGTTGAACTCAGGTCTCATTAAAACCAACAGGATAAGTTATTCATGACTTGGGTCAACTGATTTCAATGGAAACTAAGTTCAATTAACATAGTCAGGATCCAACTCAATTTTCCCAGGGCATCTAGGAAAAGTACATTTCCCAGCATCCCTGGAGTCTGGGAAACTTCTGTACCAATATTTCAAGCACCAAAGAGTGGGGAAGAAAGAGACCTCCATTCCCTGCCCCCATCCTGCCACTATCACCATCACTGCTGAAGTTTAGGGAGCTCACAGGGGATTGGGTTAAGGGATTCAGACGCTATCACAATCCTGATGTCAAGAGCATGATACAGTTCAAACTGGGCTTGGAATTAACCAAACTATTTTCCAATTTTATTTTATTTGAGAGAAAATAGCTCCATTCTGAATCAAACGTATGTGAGTGTTCACTCATCACCACATCACACTCACACAACCATACTCCACACTGTGGTTGTTATTTTGGAATAGTTTAGTTCTTCTCTCTCTCTCTCTCTCTCTGTCTGTCTCTCTGTCTGTCTCTCTCTCTGTCTCTGTCTCTGTCTTTCTGAATAAAATATGAATGTGAAATATCAATTACAACTAGTTATATGACTGTTCTTTGGGATAAAATTCAGCTCTGTTCACATATTTATTTATTTTTTAAAAACACTGACAGAATTTTCCCAAACTTGTTCTCATTTATTTCAATGGTTGATGCAATTTCTGTGTGAGTGTGTGTGTGTGTAATATTTTTTATTTTTTTCCAAGACAGTTTACCAACAATGTACAATAAATATAGAATAAAATAAGTATTCATCCTAGGTTAAAAAAGAAAAGAAAGAAATGTAACATGATCTATGCGAGGATGCAAACTTATGTGTACATTTATGTATATATTTCCTAGGTATATTCTGTCTCTTGGAATGTTTGGTGCATCCGCAGCGCACAAGAGAAGTGTGTGGACAATCAAGTTCCCACATATTTTTAAATCAGGTTGAGTACAGTTGTCTAGCTAGTCTTTGGTGTTCATATGTGAGCGTCAAAATAATTTGCAGCAACACATTTCTTGAGCTGCTAACATTCAAGTACTAACAAATGAATACAGTATAGAATAGAAATCCACAAAATTCACAGTGCTTGAAAAAGTATTTATAATTAGTCACATTTCCATATTTTGCACTTGATAAATCATATGCATTTTTCATTTCAGAGCCTACGTGTTTATTTGTGTACTGAAGATATTTCTAAAACACATGCGGTCAAAAGTAGTCTTTTTACTCTCTTACGTACAAATACTTAGAAAGCAACCCTGTCATGGGCTAAGACAAAAAAGAAAACAGTATCCAATGTTTGGAATGGTAGTTCAAGGACATTAAACATTTTTTATTTACATGAAAAATAGAAAACTATATCTAAATGTCAACTGGTTTAAGAATATGACACAAAATGATAGTTTAGTATGTTAAAATATGCTGACAAACTAATTTGCAGCATGAAAAAAATATTATTTTCCACTATATAAACCATTATCAGTTTCTATTTAACTAACACAAAGTGACTGTAACAAAGAACTGCTGGTTCAGCCTGAGTGGGTTGTTATTGGAGTGGGATGAGCTGGAAAAAGTGCAGAAAGGGGCAACTAAAATGATCAAGGGGCTGAACCAATTCCCCTATGAGGAAAGGTTACAACAGTTGGGACAGTTTAGCTTGGAAAAAAGGAGGGTAAGGAGAATCATGATAGAGGTGTACAGAATTATGTATAGTGTGGAGAAAGTGGATAGGGAGACATTTTTCTCCCTCTCTCATAACACTAGAACCCGGGGTCATCCTATGAAGCTAATTGGTGGGAGATTCAGGACAGATAAAAGGAAGTACTTCACACAGTGCATACTCAAACTATGGAATTCGCTCCCACAAGACATAGCGATGGCTGCCAATTTGGATGGCTATAAAAGGGTGCAAATTCCTGGAGAAGAAGGCTATTAATGGCTACTAGTCCTGATGGCTATGTGCTACTTCCAGTATCAGAGGCAGTATGCCTATGTACACCAGTTGCTGGGGAACATGGTGGGAGGGTGCTGTGGGTTCCCAGTTGACAGTTAGTGGGCCACTGTGTGAACAGAATGTGGACTAGATGGACCCTTGATCTGATCCAGCATGGCTCTTACATATTTATGCTTCTTGGGAAGAAGCACGAAGTAGTTAAGGGCAACACCCACTGCTTCTGTCCTGAGGAGAGATGAGAAAGGCCACAGCCTGAGAAAGCTCAGCGGAAAGGCTTTGTTTGAATAAAACTTGTAAGTTTGTTTGGAAGACAGACTGTGTGAATCTGTGGGGTGCAGTCCACCAACTCTGAAACAGTGATCAATATTTATTACTGTAGAACTAGGATACAATTAGTGAGCCAACAGGCAGAAACATGTAAGAATAGATATATTTTACTTTTCAATATTTCCCCATGACCAAGTCTTCTTGTGAGAAAACTGCCCTGAGTTTATTTTAATGTGGGTATCAGGCTTTAAAGGTACTCACATCTTGACTCACCTCTGTACTGGTATTCATTGTCATAAAGTTAATGAGCAGCAAAGGAGAAGAAGCTGCAACATTATGTCTTTGACACTGGATATCAAAATTATGCTAATGATGCATGCATTGGGTATTTCTAGTCAACACAGTGGGAAGCTGATTCACACATTCTCTAGTAGTGTAGAAGCTCTGACCACACGGAAGTTATCTGGGGCACCAAGTATGCCATGCATATGTATCAGCCATGTATTGTTTATAAATAGCTGAAAACAGGACAGCCTTTTTTGTATTTTACAATACAAGCACCTGTCTGTTTTCTCCTCCTCAGCTAACAGCAGCTTTGGAGAGGTGTGCAATTTGAATCATGGCTGCATTGTTGGGGGTGAGAAATTTTAACCGATTCTCCTCTACAGATCTTTCCCCACCACACCCCCACCCCAGCTATTAGGTGCAGAGGGGGAAACACACATATACTTGTACTGTAAAATAAAAAGACATCAGAAGATTTGATCATGGGTGTACCATATCCTGTTTAGCTTAGTCCTTAAGAATATGCATCAGAAGTTGCTAGTTTCTATTTCTGGCACAGAGAGACAACCTGCAGGTTTCCTTCCTGGGGTGTCATCTCTCTGGAAATGATGTAAGTAGGGAGGATTTTAAAGACTAATCTGGACTGGTGCGATGCCTTTGCAGAAACATGAACGGGGGTGGGGGGGAAGCAATTTAAATAGCTGAGAAAATTAAAACTTAACAAAAAGCCCTTGGTTTTTGAAATGCACATGAATAAAATATTTTCAAGTGTAAAACTTCCAGAAGCTCAGGGATTTTTGCTATTTGTATTTTGTGCCAATAAATTTTAAAAACATATCCTGATTCAAATGGTATTGCCATTAACTGTTTCAGCTGAACCTCATCAAAATCAAGCACATCCGGCATTTTCTGTTTTTGCCTGAGAAAGTATTTTATAGCATGTTAAGGCTAGGAAAGCAGAAGTGCAACCTTAGTGTATATCATTTCAATTTTGTAGCAAGAGACCCAGGAAGCATAGAGCAAATGATAATAATTCAGATAGGTTTGTCAGTTGTTTAAAGATAAATACATAACCATGAATCAAAGTTATTTCAGTGGGACATGACACGTCCTTTGAAATGTACAGTTTATCATACACTTTCCACAGCTTTTGGGGGGAGAGATAAGGTACATGTTTGCTTGCCCAAAGCACTTAGCAACTGTGATTTATTTACTAGAATTGTCACGTTTTGGATGGAAAGAAGAAGTGGCTGTTAGGCTGTGCCAAAAAAGCAGCGCAAGACAGTCAGACAGTTAATAAACCATTTGGAGCGGATAATATATAGAAGAAACAATGAACTTATTAAATAAAACTGAGCAGGCTTCCTCTGTATGTGTTCGTTTGTTGGTCTGGAAAAATTAAAACTTAACAAAAAGTCTGAAAAAAAGTTAACTACATATGGCATGGTCCAGTCAAAATTAAGCACATTTCAGCCCCGTTGATTTCAATCGGACAGTTAAACAAATACTTAACTTTCTTGCACTGCCAAACAGTTCTTAAATTTTGACTGGTTTGTGCCTTTAAAGCCAATAGGAGCCATAGTGAACAAGTGATGAAACCTACTCTAGTTCAGTCTTTGGGGTTACAAGTTGTGGTTGTTTCCCTAGAGTGAAAAAAGTTCTTTTGTATTATGAATGGTTTAATGGAAAATTCTGATGACAAAGTAATATTCTATCTACACTATAATCTATTATTTCTATAAAAAAAATGTTGAGTCTGGAAACCGTTCTTGGGGCACAAATATTTCACTATTCAGGCTTGAAACCAGATACACGTTATGGAACCAAAGCTTTGGGTACCATAACGCCACATACAGTAGAGCACTCATGTAAAAAAAAAAAAAAAGCACAATTGCCTAAAGCATCCACATTTTCCAAACAGGTTTTATATACTCACAGGCTACAGTAGAAAAAAAGAGTTAATCCAATCAACAAGGCTTGATAGCTTTTGGACACAAAATAAACAAAAAGCCCATCATACTTTTCAAATCAAACTATTATCTATCTTAGATCTGGAATGGATGCTACACTCACCATGACGACAGAATTCACCATGGTGAGTTCCCACCACAAGAGGTGGCACCATCCCATTATTTATTCATTTAAAATATTTAAATGCCACCTTTCCATCACAGTGACCCACAAGGCAGCTTACATCACAATTACAATAAACACACATTAAAATGTGAATAAAATACAGACTACAGAACTGTTAGTAAAATTTGTGAATTTCGCCACCCCATTCCACGTCAGCGGCGGATGTTATCTACCGTGAAACTCATGTAATGATTAGTTTTCGTGCACATCTGCTTTCTTCAACCTGGTGCTTTTCAGTTGTTTTGGACCACAGCTCCCATCAGCCCCAGCCAATATGGTCAATGGTCAAGGACAATGGGAGTTGTAGTCCAAAACATCTGGCAGGGGGACAAAGTTAGGAAAGGCTAGCATACATTATAGCCAGAGAAATACCTCATCACAGGGATGCTAATAACTCCACGGTAGGTGAAATATCTAAACCCTCAGTGGTATGCCTTGAGACTATAACCTATTTCTTTCCTATGCACCTCTTGCCAAACTCTTCTGCTTAAAAAACAAAACAAAAACATCCTCCCCTTAGTCTGGTATGGTGTGGTATTCAAAAGGGTCATGCAGAATGCTTGATATGTAGCCCTCCAGTTTCAAGAGATGCCAGCAACTCCTTTTCATCTCACCCCCAAAACTGCATGCTTGGATCTGCACCTTGGGTGACCATGTGTAAAATTTATACATGTTAACCCAAGGCACAGATCCAAGCATGCAGTTTTGGGGGCAGGGCGAAAAGGAGTTGCTGGCATCTCTTTTCAAACAAGGAGAACATGTGTAAATTGTACACATTCTCCTTGTTTGAGAAACTAAAAAAAAAAAACATTTTATGATACCGCTGCACAAGTAGTTTATCAAGTAGTTTATCAAGGCTCCATATTTATTTCACTTAAATGTGGACCAACAATACAGGTCCAGATTCTGGAAGGCAACTCACCAAATAGTTTTGGTTGGCAGAATCCCATAACTATAGTTTGTTCAGACAAGAATTTACTGAACAATCAATGCATTGGAGGGGGGTGGGGGTGGCATAGGATACCATCCACTGGCCAGATGGCTTGGACAGAGCTTGTGTGTGTGTGTGTGCATGTGCGCGTGCGCGTGCACATGCATGCGTGCAGAGGCCAGGGTGGGGCAGTGAGCACAATCCCACTCTCCCTTTCACACATTGATTGAACAGTAATTTTTTATGAAAGGGAAATAAAAATAAATGAGGTCTCAGTGGTATTATTGAGACACGACACCACCTCCTACAGACTGTTTTGAAATGCTTTTCTAACTTTGTCAGAAAGAAAGAAAAAAAGAAAAGGTAGCAATGGGATCTTGATCTAGAAACCCTTAACCCACACAAGATGCCTGTGTGCCCAGTGCTTCATTTGTGGTACTACAGAGTGATTGAACTTGAGAGCAGAAGCCTCAATAGAACTTGAACGGCTGAGATGCATAAATGTGGAGGGCAGAATGTGGAAGAAACATGCAGGGTGGTGCTCTGTGAAGTCTGAGTATCATCTTTCTCTTTATCCTACCTAGTTTGTTGACACTGTGAAGAGCTGTGTTAAGAAACCTCTTGTGTCACCTATTACCTCTGAGAACGTTGCCCAAACTCTCCCCTGGGTTTGCTGAATGGGGGAGGTTTCTGGTGCAGTAGCATGTTATGTCCTTGTTACTTGTGATTCACATGTGAAATCTTGTTTATTACACACATAGGCATTGTCAGTTGATCAAGTCAACATGAACATACTATTGATGCAAAATTGACCCATTATTAGTATTTGATCTAGGGATTGTTGAAAAAAATAAAGTAATTTTTACTGCCTTCAGGAAAATTATAGTGACCCAACTAGGAGGCAGACATGCATGTATCCTTACCAGAATGAGGAAACAAACTCAAATAGAGACTTCACAGTTTCTAGCAGTCCAGTAACACGGCTTTCACATGCATAGTCTCACTCAGAAAATCAGTGATAGTGGTGATCAACTGGGTTTAATTTCTACACTCCTCCTTCACTTAATATCTTCTTGGTTTTTGCAGACATATGTAACTAGATTGGGGTAAAGATTAATACATCCTTAAAAATATTCATTATCCTCACAAAGTGAAATGAGTAGAATGTGTGAAAGATGCCCTACTCATTTAAATTCCAAAAAATATATTAAAAAATAGCACACCCATTTTATTTAAGTACTTGGCTATATATTTCTGGGCAGTCATTTGAAAGCTAGGTGCATCTAATTTTTAAAAGTGCATTATTATGCCATAAAGACAAGTAGATCACGAAAGACTAAATGGCTGCCATCTCATGCCAAAAAAGCAATTAGAAAATTGGATCAAGGAATTAATGTGGGTATGTTACACCTGTCAGCAGTAATAAGTATTTTGACATGAGCAGAATAAAATTGGACACAGTGCACAAATACTGATCTGATGCACAAAGTATTTAAAATGCCAACAGCTACACATTAATCACTTCCATGTTGCCAAACTAAAACATTTGAGTGTGCTTCTTACCACAATTTGTCTATAAATAAAAGTGGCTCTCTGAGCAGCTGGAATAAGTTACCCCTTTACACATAATTACAATTTACACTAATGCAAAATTAAATTCTTAATCACATTACTAACACTGTATTTATCTGGTGAACCCCAACTAGAGTAAACATGATTGCTTTGTATGTAAGCAATCAAGTGTGTTGATTTGATGCAATTAACACAGCAATCTCAGATCTTCACAGCTGCTTCTTGCAGTTCAGTTTATAGCAACTCTAGGCAGCCTCTTTCCCCACCCACACCTGTCTGCCTCTGGCACACCCAGAAGAAACAAGCATCA
The DNA here is from genome assembly GCF_057233095.1 of Heloderma suspectum. NCBI lineage: Eukaryota > Metazoa > Chordata > Lepidosauria > Squamata > Helodermatidae > Heloderma > Heloderma suspectum. Next base: position 247,254,030 of record NC_139460.1, read on the forward strand.
CAGGAAAATAATAAATAGAAAAATAACTGGCCCTAATATTTAACATCTACATGAAGCTGCTAGGAGACGTCATCAGAGGCTGGGGGTTGGGTCTCACCAGTCTGCTGATGATAGCCAGCTCTATTGTTCTTTGTCAAGTGATGCAAAGGAGGCTGTGGAAGTCCATTGGGTTTGGCTGCAGTGATAATTGAACAAGTCAATCCAGACAAGATGGAGGAACTGTTGGCCAGTACAAAAGCTAATATGGGATTGAGGGTACTGTCTGCTCTTTATTGGGTGATACTCCCTCTGAAGGAACAGGCTTGCAGCTTGGGGTGCTTCTGGATTGCTCCTGGAGGGTCAGGTAGTTGCTGTGACCAGAAGTGCCTTTGGCCAGCTTCAACTGGTATGCTAGCTTCACCCCTTCCTGGAGAAGGCAGATCTGGCCACAACGATCCCCCCCTGAATACCAACAGTTTAGGTTACTGCAATGCACTCTATGTGAGGCTACCCTTGAGGAGTGTTTGGCAACTGCAGCTAATGCAAAGGATGGCAGCCAGATAGTTTTCCAGAACACACCTTACACTCCATCTTGTATCAACCGCATTGGCTGCGATTTGTGTCTGGGAACAATTCAAGGTGCTGGTGCTTATCTATAAAGTCCTAAATAGCTCACAGAGTCAGGATATCTAAAAGACTGCCTCATCCCATATGAACCTGCCCATAGCCTAAGATCTTCTTTGGAAGCTTTTCTGAATGTCCCACCACTGAGAGAGGCTAGGTCGGTGTGAACACAGGAAATGGCCTTCTCTGTGGCAGCACCCTGCCTGTGGAAATCTGTCCCTAAGGAAATTAGACTGGTCCTTTCTTTATTCAATTTTAGGTGGGCTCTTAATATTTTTGTTCTGCATGGCTTTATAGTATTTTAAATGTATTAGCTACACACTGTTTTAAAGATTTTTTCTTGCTCTTAATTCCACTGTTGTGTGTTTTAATGTTTTTAATTGTGTTTTTTTAAAGCTTTAAAATTGCTTTTAAGTTTTAATTGTAAATCACCTTGGGATAGGGATGTATGGATTCTGTTAAATCCATTCCATCTGTGTTTCATGGATTTTCAGGCATCTTTCTTTCCGTCATCTGCTCATTGAATCAGATTTTTTTAACCAGAATTTTGTGTTCTTGCGCTAATTCACATTAGTGTTAATGTGCATTAACTAATGCAGATTAGTGCATTTGCACAAGTGTGCAAGTGCTCATTAGAACTAATGCAAATTAGAGAAAATCCACCTGAAAGTGAAAACAACAACAACACAAAACTGGTCTACAGGTCCTCAGAATCTACAGGACTTTGAAAAGCAGGTCCACTGTGGAATCTGCAAGTCAGATTCATAGAAATCTGAACTCATATGAATCTTCTGCAGATTTCTCTGACATCCCTACTTTGAGGGCCCTACTTGGGCTGAAAGACAGTCAATCAATCATATTAGCAATGCAAGATGAATTAACAGTCAGTAATAAGCAACCTTGTGCCCTCCAGATGTTTGTACTACAACCCCCATTAGCCCCAGCCAGCATGGCCAATGATCAGGTACTATGGGAGCCGTAGTCCAAAACATCTGGAGGGCACGTTGTTGCATACCCTTGGTCTAATTCTAAACTTTTCTGCTGGTGTACCTGCCTATGCTCCCAGTATAACATTGCTACGATGACCATTACATAATGAACAACAAAGAGTCTTGTGGCACCTTAAAGTCTAGCAAATTTGTTTTGGCATAATCTTTTGTGGAGATTGTCCACTTCATCAGATGCATTTGATGAAGTGGACAGTGTCCACAAAAGCTTTTGCCAGAATAAATTTGTTAGCCTTTAAGTTGCCACGAGACCGTTGTCTTTGCTACAACAGACTAACATGGCTGCCCCACTGGAAAATGATGACGTAATGCTGAGTTCTACGACATTATGTCTGACAGCTGTTGTCATATTCTATCCGAGAAACTCAACACTCATTTTGGAAGTTCAGCATCCTTCCTAGATTTTACTGAACATCAGCTGTAGAACGCACCACCTCACATTGCAGTGTTTTTGACTTTCCAAGCTAGAATCAACTCAAGGAATCAACCCCTGATTCCATGTTGTTATTTTCTATCAAGCAGTTTTGGGGATCTGCAAGGTGGCCAGTCAACTGCAGTTTTCCCCTACTAGTGTCCACCTTTCAGGTCTCCCCACATTTGAGCATTCTGCCCAAAATTATTAGCTGTACAGTAATGGTTAATTATTTAATACCACTTTTGTTGGCTCAATTATTTCACTGAAATAAAAAAATAAACACTGAATAATTTAAACATTAATGAAATTATTACACAAACACTTCCACCAGAGTAAAATCTATGCTTCAGGAGAAATATTCAGGAGGAAAATATTGCAATAGGATATTTGTTCATAAACTGGATAAAGAATCTCTGTTGGTTACCAGCTTCTTCTTTTTCTTTTTTTTAACACTTTGCTTTCTCCACAACCATTCACTAAATGTTCTTCCCATTAAATCCATTCCACGTACAATCAGACACTTTATTTCCAACTTATTCTCAAAAATGAACTTAAAACATTATCAATGTTTTTTGCATTTCTTTACTGCTACGCTTTCCAGTTGAGACTCTTGCAGTGATTTACAACTTTAATTAATTAAACTCCACCACCCCCTATGTGGTAGGTAAGCATTATTATCTATTTTAGAGCACTGATCTACTGACAGGACTCTCTCCCTTGGCTTCTTAAAATGCTACCACCAAACTGAAGAGAGAATTGAGCTAATTTCCCTTCTTCCACAACTAACTTGCTCTTGTCAAAGAAGATTTATCCTCAGGATTCATAAAATTATATCAAAGAAACACAGCACATTATGTTCTGTTTCTAGAATCCACTGAAACCTTCTGTGAAAGTACAACAGCAAAGAGCAGTGATGAAAGTAGTACACTCTTATGGCCATTTCACTCTTTAGAAACTACTGTACAGCTGATTTTAACACAGAATGTTGGCTTCTAATCTGTTATCCAGATTTCTCTCCAGCAAGGATATAAAATTCTTACTCGGGCACAAATAGATGGAATTGGCAACTGTTTGTTTTATGACACGCTAATATCAGGCAAAACAGATCTAGACTCTTGATCAAGGACAGCAGCTTTTAAAATCACTTTACTGCAAGGCCATAGTTCCAGAGATTGTTCCCAAAGCAGGTGAGCCAGGGTACTTCCAAACAAGACTTTTATTGTGAAATAACCCTGCCTCATTCACAGAATTGTATAGGGGTCAAGACGTCTTCCTCAATTTGTATCCCTCCTGTGTTTTCCCACCCTTTCTTCCACCATTTTTCTTACCAGAACAACATTGTTAATGAGGAAAAGACAGCTGCACAATGTATTTTGACTGGTAGCTCTAGGAGCCATCCATCTGGAAGCACCCCGATCCTAGGAAAGAACTAGGGGGAAAGGCTCTGCCAGAAGGGAGAGAGTGTGTGTGAAGGGCGGGATGACACTGGGCTGTGGAAAGGAAGAATGAAAAAGGGAACTGGCACCACAATAATGGGCCAAGAAGGGGGGAGTTTGAAGAGATGACCCTAATAAAATGTGAATGTATTCTGAGGTCTCTAGTGTATAAAATGCTGTCATATGATATAGGAGTATGCCTGGTAGACGTTAAAATCAACGAGAGAACCAAATAAATTAATTTCCTATAAAAATATCAACAGGGCAGAATGAAATGCAAACTTGGCAATATTTTTCAGCAGGAGAAAAATGCTAATAGTGTCAGCATACTGAATTACTCTGTGCTATAAATACTATATCGTTTGCAGGCAACTGAATGTTGGAAAAACATGTGGGAAAGGGAGGAAGGCATAAGTGAATTTTCAGCACTCTTGAATTCTCCACAGGCAGATCCAAGGTTGATGCCTTGTCCCCTATAACAATTTGTTCCCAAATGTATCACTAGCACTGAAAGGCCTTACTCTCCATCCATACAGTGCATCATAAGAAGAATGCATTTCGGTATTATAGAAAACCTATTACTATTCAACCATAGATGGGAGAAAAGAAATTAATGAGACATTTCTCACACATTGAGGAGCAAAATGTCACCAACATTAGCTACAGTAAAATTCCCATCATCTCAAAAGCCTAATTATTGCACTGTACAACCTCCTTGAAGAACACCATATAAACACTATCTTGTGTGTGTGGGGGGGGGCAGTGGTGCATGTGTGTATCCCATACATATGTTTTTATGGCTGCTTAGTTGGATGTCCCCATGACCATTTGAACTAATGGGATTGCATTGTTTTCACTGTGACCAATTTTAAATGTTGCATTATCCTTGCCCTTTCAAAGTCTGGTTGTGTGGAGAGGCTCAAGGAAACCCTTCCCATGCAATATCGGACATGCACTTCAGTCTCTGATTCAGTGTTGTATTATGTCTCTCACATTGGCAGAAAGTCCATATAAGAAACAGGAAGGGTTATAGCAATGTGATACATAATTTGGATTTATTTCCAATCTGGTCCTTGTTTTTGGGTCAATTCAGCTTGTCTGTGCTGCACGTTCTACATGATCTATATTTCAGTCTAATCCTAAACTCCAGCTAAGATGGCTGCCATTGGAACCCATATTAGTTGGCACTAGAGTTGCCAAAGGAAAATTTAAACAAAAGGAAGGAGTGTCTGGGTGACATAGGATATTTTGATTTCCTGGGTCCAAGCTCGGAGGCAGGAAACCCTGCTCCCTGCCCCCCTCATTGCCGGCACAGACAGAACTACACCAGGTAATTCTCTGTGCTCAGAAAATGGATCGCAGAGATGGGGAAAAGGAAGTGTTCCCAGGGGAGAGGAGGAGACTGGGGCAGCAGCCATAAGACATATCCTATGGCCACCCCAGCCTCCTCCCCTCTCTCTCCCCGAAGCCTCCCCTCAATGGGTGAAAACATCCATCTAGCTTAAAAGCATAGGATACTCATAAGCTTCTGAGATCAGAGGCTTACAAGTACCCAGGGTGGATCCCATACGATGGAGCCCTAAATCTAGTAACAGAACATATAGTTTAAAAAACCTTGCTGTTCCTGCTGTGTTTTAGAGATGGGTGATTCTCCAAAGCTCACATAACTTGGGAATCACCAGAGATCTCACCCTCCCCCCCCCCCGGATCCCCTGCCAAATTGGAAGATTTCAGGTATTTTTTTCTGACCCATTTCAAGAGCTCAGAAAATTACTGAACCTCTACTTTATTTCATGCCTAGTCCCCCTGATAGCCCCCAGGCACTTACTGTACATTCATTGGCAAAGGAGGCAAATGACAAGACCAGAGGAAGGAGGTGTTTTCCTCCCCTCCTTCCTCTCCATATTGGTTGTTCTTATTCAATCTAAAGGAGCAAAGCTGCTTCTTTCAGAATAAAAGGGAGCAGATTCTGGAGCAGATGATAAAGCAATCCATCTGGAAGCACCTTGAAAACAATGCCGTGATTACTCGAAGCCAACATGGATTTGTCAAAAACAAGTCCTGCCAGACAAATCTGATCTCATTTTTTGATCAAGTAACCTCCCTTGTAGACCGTGGGAATGCTGTGGACATCATATACCTCGAATTCAGCAAAGCTTTCGGCAAAGTGCCCCATGATATCCTGATGAGCAAACTAGCTCAAAGTGGGCTAGATGAAACAACGATCCGGTGGATCCACAGTTGGCTACAGAATTGGAATCAAAGAGTGCTTATCAATGGGACCTTCTCAAACTGGGGAGAGGTAACGAGTGGGGTAACACAGGGCTCAGTCTTAGGCCCAGTGCTCTTCAACATTTTTATTAATGACTTGGAGGAGGAGGTGCAGGGAATGCTGATCAGATCTGCAGATGACACCAAATTGGGTGGGATAGCTAATACTTTGGAAGACAGAAACAAAATTCAAAGTGATCTGGATAGACTGGAGCGCTGGGCAGAAAACAACAGAATGACATTTCATAGGGATAAATGCCAAGTTCTGCACCTAGGAAAAAGAAACCAAATGCACAGTTACACGATGGGGGATACGTGGCTCAACAACACTACAAGCGAGAAGGATCTTGGAATTGTTGTCCATCACAAGCTGAATATGAGCCAACAATGTGATGTGGCTGCAAAAAAGGCAAATGCTATTTGGGGCTGCATTAATAGAACCATAGCTTCCAAATCCCGGGAAGTACTAGTTCCCCTCTACTCAGCATTGGTTAGGCCTCATCTGGAGTACTGTGTCCAGTTCTGGACACCACACTTTAAGAAGGATGCAGACAAACTGGAGAGGGTTCAGAGGAGGGCAACAAAGATGATCAGGGGACTGGAAACAAAGCCCTATGAAGAGAGACTGAAAGAACTGGGTAAGTTGAGCCTTGAGAAGAGAAGACTGAGGGGAGATATGATAGCGCTCTTCAAGTCCTTGAAAGGTTGTCATAGAGAGGAAGGCCAAGATCTCTTCTTGATCATCCAGAGTGCAGGACATGGAATAATGGGCTCAAGTTTCAGGAAGCCAGATTCTGGCTGAACATCAGGAAAAACTTCCTGACTGTTAGAGCAATACGACAATGGAGCCCATTACCTGGGGAGGTGGTGGGCTCTCCCACACTGGAGGCGTTCAAGATGAGGCTGGACAGCCATCTGTCAGGGATGCTCTAACTTGGATTCCTGCATTGAGCAGGGGGTTGGACTCGATGGCCTTGTATGCCCCTTCCAACCCTACTATTCTATGATTCTATGATTCTAAGGGGGGACACCACAGGAACAAAATCCAAGTATAAGGAGCCCAGACCCCTACAGGTCCTCCGTGGGTGATGGGTTTCCCACTACCACCCTAATGACTCCATTGGATTGAATATCGGGGAAGCTCCTGTAGGAGCAAAAATTGAGTAGGGAGCCTGCCCATCCCATGGCCCCTCCTGGAGGCGGGGGAGGGGGGATATGCTTCCCCTACATTAGCTTTTACCCCTGCAGGGACTTAATTTTTCCCTTTTGGATGTAATGGAGCCATACCATTGCATTACATTCAGCAGGGGGAAATTGAATGCCTGTCAGGGGGCCCTTGCCGGCCTCTTTCAGTCTACTCCAGTAGCCAACTCCAGACACAGACAAAGGATTCTTTTCAAGGCTTTATTCCTTTTACAACTTAATAACTCTATCACCAGCGACTAAGCTATGAACAGCAGAGTAACCTTTGCCCCTGGGTTGGAAACAGTTGGTCCCCGTTTGAACGAGAATCACTTGCAGACCCTGAACTTATGGGCTAGGGAGAGTCCCTCCCCTTTTCCCTTGGGTCCTCTGCACGCAACCGTTGCTTGCGCGCCAAACCGGCGCTACGCCTCATTTCCACGCCCTCCATAGCTCGTCGCTCTTTGTGTCTGCGTCGAGCATCCAGCCAGCCCTCCTCCCGTGCTCCTTCATCCCAGGACTGCTATCTATGTCTGGAATGCCGGCAGGAGGAATCTCTGCCAGCTGCAGGGCCTGGGAGGGATGAGCGCGCTCCTCTCCCACGGACAGCTGTTCCTCCTCAGAATCAGAACTGCTCTGAGGTTCTATGGGCTCAGTGTCCACCCTGACAATGCCCAGGGAAGTCAGCAATTCCTTCCAGCACAGATTATAATCCCAACCAGAAAAAGAATTTGGCCCCCCTAAGTTCTTTCTCAAGCCTGGCTCAGGAGATATTCACCGGCAGCTCTTGTTTCATTTTTGCAGTTTCATTGCTGCAGCTTTTTCATAGATATTTGTAGACTTTATATTAAATGATTTTTAGGTAGAATTGTGTTTTAGCTTGGTTTTGTTAATATACGTCTGTTTTGTATGCTGCTTTGAGTTTGCCTTTGACACAGACATGTGGCATAAAAATAAAATAAATATAAGTATCTGGAGCTGGCCAATTCTAAGACAGGCAGCATGCACCTGGGGTCATCTGAACTGGGAAGGTTCTATTTATATATATTATCTTTGGTTTCTTCTAGATTTGGAGTTATTTTAGTATGTGAACAGAGTCCAAGCATGGGCTGCCAGGGAGGGTTCACCTTACCGGGCCCTAGATATCCAGCCTGCCTTTCCCCCAGCCCAGACTGCAACCATATTATCACATGGGGAAAAATGAGGCATGGTAGATATGCTTGAGGATATTTATGGTAATTTATTTCCTTGTGCACCTATTGTCCATATCTTGTGAGATTCACTGGAGCCAATGAGAAGCAGTGTTAGAGTAGAACAAGCAACATTCTGAAGAGTGAGTTGCTGACCCAGGCCCTTCTCTAGAACAAAGCAGATGTGCTTGTGTAGTTAAACTATGACTTATAGTTTCAGAGAGAGAAATTTGTGCTTCTTCGATTTGACCTGCTCTCTCAAGAACTATCAGTTCCAGAGTTCCTTATGCATAGGCAGGATGGAGGGACAGCTGGTGGGAGGGACAAAACACCATAATAGTCAGGGACATTGACTAGTGGGAGCCAGTGCTGTTGCTAGCCAAAAGGTTACAGAATATTCAGCAAGCTTTGTAGGACACTTCTTCGGGCTGCATGTTACAATAAATGCCCTCACCCGGCGCCAGCTTGTCTGGCTAAAAGGGGGGGGGGCATTGCGGGCGGGTGGGGTGACATGACGCAGGGGCCTTTGATTGGTGCACCCCAGTGGCACCACCATGCAAGGAGGGGCAGGCTGAGTTGCCTTAAACTCAGCCCCCTTCTCAAACTCAGCTCTCTGGCTCAACGCAGCTAGAGAGAACTACAGCTCCGCCAGAAACGACGAAGGACACCGGCCTGCTGGAGACCGGTGTCGTCGCGCACGCTGAGGGCCCCGGCTCTTGAGGCTGCAGGGCGCCCGCCCCCTCCTTTCTCCTCGGTCACGACGAGGGACTTTGGCCTGCTGGAGAACGGCTTCGTCCTCGTTCCAGCCGCCTGGACCCACGTGCTTCTGTGCGCCAAAATCTTCGCTTGGTGGTATTGTTCGCCTCCCTCCCTCCTTCGCCGGCTCCTTTCCTCTCGCCCGCCCGTCCGCTCGGTCTCCTCGTGTACTCGCTCTCCTGCCGGCTCGCCCGCCCGCCCGTGCGCTCCCTCAACCCACCCGGCCGCCTGCCCGCCCGCTCGATCGACTGCCGGCCCGCTCGCTCACCCTGCCCGCATGCCCGCCCGCTCGCTCGCTCACCCTGCCCGCACGCCCGCACGCTTGCCTGACGGGCCCGCCGGCCGCTGGGCCGGCTCACGGCCCGCCTGCCGGCCTGACTACCCAGCCGCCAGCCTTGCTGGCCTCTTCCTCCTCGCCTTGCCGGCCTCCCTGAGGTGTTGCTCCCGGCGGGAGGCGTCGGCGGGCAGGTGAGCACGGCGCCGGTGTTTGTCGGCGGCACTCCAAGCAACAGTCTGACTGCCCCTCCCCCACTGGTCACCCGAGCCTGCCTGTTGGGAGGGGCGCCTGGCTGCTGAGCCGAGTCGGGGCGTGTATATCACAGCACGATTGGTCACCTCCCATGGGCTTGCGACGTCTCCCCCTCCCACCCAATAAATAAATAAATAAATAAAAAATAGGGGGAGCTGCGGCTCAGTGGTAGAGCACATGCTTGGCATGCGGAAGGCCCCAGGTTTAATCCCCAGCATCTCCAGGTAGGGCTACGAAAGAATCCTGCCTGAAACTTTGGAGATCTGCTGCTGCCAGTCAGTGTCAACAATTCTGGGCTAGATGGACCCAGGGTCTGACTCAGTATAAGGCAGCTTCCTATGTTTGTATGAAAAGAAAGCTTTAATTAAATAAATAATAATATTAATATTAATAATAAAAATAATAAAAAATCATTAAATTACGATTATTAAATATTTAATTAATAAAATTGCGTAACAGCGGCGACTGCCTGTTTGGCGCCTCCCGTGACAGGGTGCCCTCGGCTGTGGGCGTCCACGCTCAAACGCAGCTCCCATCACCTTTGGCCCCTGGCTGCGCCTCTTGAAAATCTGATTTTCTATCTAAACGGTAGTGCAGCGCCCCCATCTTCATCCCCAGGCCTCTCTGTCTCGGTCTGGAACTCATACCCGCAGATCTTAAGACTGTGGGGTGGCTGCCTATTGTCTGGGGTGCCCAGCGGCTTTATTAACTCTTTGATGGTGTCAAGAGCTCCTTAGAGGGCTCTCTTAGTCTAATCCAGTAGCCAAGTCCAGACATAGACAAAGGGATTCTTTTCAAAGATTTATTCTTCCTTTGCAACTTAACTCTACAGGTATCAACTAGATCTGAGCAGCAGCATCCCTATGCCCTAAGTTGGAACAGTTGGTCCCCGTTTGAAAAGCAATTACTGGCAGACCCCCGAATATAAGGACTAGGGAGAATCCCTCCCCTTTTCCCTTGGATCCTCAGGGCGCAGCCGTTGAGTCCGCGCCTTCACTAAGTCTGCTATCTGTGCTCGGTCACTGCCTTGACTACTAACTAAAACTAGGAATGCTGGTGGGAGGAATCTCCGTCAGCTGTGGGCCCTGGGAAGAGGAGCGCGCTCCTCTCCCAGGAGCGACTGCTCTTCCTCAGCATTAGAACTACTCTGGGATTCTATGGGCTCAGTGTCCACCCTGACAGATAGCTTGCTTAATTCACCTCCTGCATCATGCCTCCTAAGAAGGGCCAGGGTGGTAAGAAAGGGAATGGGAGGGCCCCGCCCCCCTCCCCCCTCCCCAAAGTCTGCTGCCAAGGCCCGATTCTGACTCTGATGTGGACGCAGACCCGGTACTGGCATCAATTTTTTTTTTCTCGTTTGGAAGCTGCTGAGCGTTCCTCGGGGATCCCTCCTCCTCCCCTGGCCAGGCACAAAAAATCCTCAGTGGTCCAGCACAAGCGAACACGACAGCAGACCCAACGCTCATTGCTCCTTTCTATTTCAGATCGCCTGGACGCTATTGAGGCATCCACCTCCTCTTCATCGGCTCTTCCAGAAGGCTCACCGCCTTCAGCGGAGCTCCTCCCTTCTGCTGCCTCATCTTTCCTGGGCGCACAAGCAACAACCTCGGTTTTTTCCAGTTGGGGATCAGAGTGTGCCCACGATTGGTACAGCTCGTCTCTGGGTTCAGGGCACCCGGACGCCATTGAGGCCTCCATCTCGCCTTCGCAGGTTCACCATGGCAGCACCCCACCACTGTAGGCAGTCCACCTTCCTGCGGCATCTCCGTCAGCAGTGATCCAAGCAACGTCCTCCTCCTTGGGGTTTCGCCCAGGCGACACAGCACACCTGAAGGCAGTCCACCATCATGAGGCATCTCCATCAGGAGCAATGCAAGTGGTATCACCTCCCTTGCTCCCGGGGACCCAGACACGGCTGCCCTGGATATGGGTGAGATGACTTCACCTCACCCCAGTTGTTCAGACAGGTGACCCTTAGGGCTGTGGGGTTGCTGCCTTAGCTTACCTACCTGGGGGCGGCTGTCCCTCCCAATGTCATCTCCCTATATGACGCTCGGGCCGCCTGCAGCTCTGTCAGTCACACCCCAGTAACCCCAGCCACTTAATGCATCATCTTACAGGGTTTTTTCCTGGATTAAGTAGGATCCCTCGCCTGCCCCCGCCCATTTTGGACATCCATGTAAGGGGTATATCAGATCCCTACGCTAATCTGGTGAGTTGTATTGTCACCAGGGCTACTCCTTCTCGTAATGTCTTTCGCCCGAGGAGGTGTACGAATGGCTTGTTTAGGCCTCTCGCAGGAGGGCCGCCATTGCCCTTCTCTGCGTAAGGACCTGTTTGACCAGGACCTTTCACTCCAATTTTGACTCCTTCCCAGCTGGGGTCGGCAACGGATCTGGCAGTGGCCACATTCACCGGGTGGTCTCCCGCACTGGCCCTCGGCCTATGGTGGGTCCGCTGCTTCAGCACTGCTATCTGTGCTGGGAGTAAAGCCCCAATGGGCACATGCTCCCAGGACACGTGCAGTTTTCATCGTGAAGGCTCCCTTGTAGCAGTCAGCACTCTTGCACCTCTTGTCCAATGCTCGGGGAGGGGAGGGTCCCCTTGGAAAAGCCGAGGCAGTAGGAAGCTCTGGATGGCCAATGCCTAGTAAGGTTGGTGCTGATACTCCGGCTTTAAGACACTACCCAACTGGGGGAACGTGTCTTAACTTGGAACACTGTTTATGCTAGGTTCTAGGGCCCCCCTAGCATTTTTTCTTTAGGTCAACATAGACCATCCCTACCTCGTAAGCAACATTTCTCCTCGCTAGGCATCGACAGGTTCAGGAGAGGTTAACAATGCAGTACTGGCAGAAGGGTTTTAGTCCCCCCCCCTTTTTTCCACACCCCGTTAGCTATTCTAGGGATCTCCCTTCTCGAAATGGTGCCCAGGAAATCCTCTAGGGAGTTTATCCTGATTTGTAACCTCTCTTTCCTGAAGGCCAGTCAATTATCACGAGATCCCTGATCATCTCTGCTCAGTGTGTCACACCTCTTCGATGAGGCAGCTGTCTTTGTCTGGGATCCCGGCCACGGGTCCCTGATGGGCATGTGCTACATGGAGTCCAAAGATGGTGGTCATTGTTCGGACCTAACGCAAGTATTGCTTCCCCTTTTCTGTTACTTCGGTGCCCCTTAGCTCACAAAGGCTGAGGGCCTGTCTCCCACAGCAACATTCGGTGAAGCCAATCCGATACTCTTAGGTGTTATTCTCACCTTCCTCAGGACAATTTTCAGGTCCGTTAGGCACAGCTGCAATTAGTTATACATCAGGCATGGCTTCAACTTAGTAGGGCTTTAATGGCACCTCCTTTCGGAAGCGTGAGCCTCTCCTCAAAGCCGGACTGCGGACTCACATGGTTCCGCCCCTACCCCAAGGGGTTTCAGATTCTTAGGGCAGGTCCAATTGTGCAGTGGGTAAAGGCCTGTAGAGTGGAGGCTGCCGCCCCCGCCAAGCACATTGAGGGATAACCTTATAGCCAAGTCAGTAACCCCCCCCCCTTCGCTATGACAACATGACCACATTATTCATTCTCCGTCCTCCCGAAATTGGAGGGTCATGTCATGTGTCAGTGTGTTCACACTCCAGAGTCAGTATTACAACATCTGGTTCTGGGTACACCATGTGCTGGGTTAGGCAAACCCAATTGTCGATGCCTTGCCATCAAATTAGGTCAACATCTTCCGGGCCTTAGCCCCGTGGGTGCTCCATTCCCAGATCCCATCCTTGCAGTGCTATGGGAGATCGGGATACTGAAGCCAGGCATGCCAGCCTGCATTCCATGGCTCTCCGTACAGGAGCCGCCTGCGACAGAGCAGGGTGTGTGTGCTGCGCATTAGGCAAAACCTCAGAGATAGGATTCATGGCCCTTATCTATAGATCATTGGCCACAATTTCACACCTCCGTAAGGAATTACAGACTATTTGGGACCATAAGTCGCAAGCTGGCCATTTAGCCTTCCAGCCCACAAAGGTGGGTTTCACTGACTCCATGTCAGGATTTAGGTTTTGGCGTGCAAGATAGTGTTGGCCACTGATGTTTGCCTGCATTAGTAAATTAACCACCCTCTCTCTCCAGATACCCCTTTCGGGCTCTGGGGGTAATGGCCCTCCATTTGAGCTTTCCAATAAGACGTTTCCCTGTTCCACGTAGCAGCCCTAACGGAATGCAGCGTTGGTCTGGGCTCACAAGGCCGACTTGTCCTGGAGGGCCTTGATTTGCTGCAAGGTACAGGTCTGGCCCAAAGTAATCCAATTACATATTTGGTAATCAAATTGATCAGCATGGCAAGGGCACGGCAGTGGCCCACGGCCAAACGCAAGTCAACGGATTATGCTCTGGTGGCACCTTATGGGTTTTATGGCATGCCACGGGTTTGAGGAGGGGCCTCCATTTTTATCACTTCAACGGTTTGCTGTTGACTTAAGGGCAATTGTGTAGTTTCCCTTAATGTGCTTATTCCTGAGACCAGCAGACTCATTGTACACCGGTACGGGTGCTCTTACATGGGCACGTTTTGATGTCTGGAGCTTCATGAAGAGCTTGTATGTCTTCAGAATTCAGCTTCTGTCACCCTGTCACATTAAGATCCAGTGGCTCCATAGACATGGCATACGGTGGGAGTCCCCTCCTCACTCTGTCCCACCAAGTTTGTCAGTCTTCCTCCGCAGGTCCAGGTGCTGCACATTGGAGGGAATGACTTTGGCTGTAAGCCAGGCGAGGACCTGATGGAACAGGCCTTGGTTGAGATACAGGTGGTCCGGCATACCTGGCCGGAAGTAGCCTATTGCAGCCCTCACTGCTCCCATGGATCAATGGGAAGGAATGGAATGACGTTGCCAGTGGCAGGGCACGTTGGAAAGTGCACAGAGAAATGGCTTATTGCCAGGTGAGTGAGGTGATGGATGCACCACCCGCCAGGGAATTCTGTGGACATGGAGGGAGCGTTACAGGTAGGACAGTGTCTGCCTGTCCCATTTAGTGAATAACATATGTCTGTCTGATCTCCAAAGGGGCCTGCGGGAAGTTCTTCTGCGCAGGTGGGGGGAGTTTCACAAGCTCTAGGCTTGTGACTCCTGTGGCGGCTAGGACGGGCAAAACAGGAAAGTAGGGATGGTGTGCATGCAGAGGCACCTTATGGTGACAGGTGACGCCTGAGGGCCCCCCGAACGGGTTGTGAGGCTCGGCGGGGGGATAAGGGTTGCCTGGGAGACCAACTCTACTCACTCATCCAGGTGTTTCGCAGCACCGGGTTGGGGGTGACACCGGAAGGTCTACCTCCCCCAGAAGGGGCAGTCCGGAGGGATGGCGAGATCACCGACACCCCTCAGGCTGGGTATGTTTTCGCCCAAGAAGTGCCAGCTAGCCGCTGACACAGTTAGATGCCCGTCCTAGTTACCCCTTTGCAGCTATTTCAATAAATGTGGCCCAATTTTCAACCCAAGCTTGTTGTCTGCATCTTCTTTAACCCATCTCTGCTCGCAATAGCAAAGAGGCGGGGTTTGGAGGCATGATGGAAAAGCCCCAAGGTGAGGCATTGTTAAATTTCATACTTTTTTTTCATACTCATGAGATTCTATGTATGGGATGGGATCATGATATGTGTCCATGAAGGGGCACACGTTAAATGTTTGTACTGGGTCCAACAGAATAATCCTTGTGTAAGGGAAAAAGTGGAGGCTAAAAATTTTAGGGACCCTGGTATTGGATACCTAGGCACACTTACTTTAAACAGCCTCTGCTTGGCCCTGATGTTGTAGGCGAGGTTCCTTTGGGGACTGAGATAGAGTGTTCACATTCACTTAGATTTACTTACATTCTACAGATAAGGACTAAAATAATGACATAAACGAAATGCATGTATTAAAGAAGAAGAAAAGCTAAAGTTTAACAGACATGCAAACTTTCTGCCAAGCCAAGCAAAGACATACTGACAAATCCTGCAGCTGTATGCCTTCCCCTCACACCTGTACTTTCCCAGCAAGGGGATCCTCCTTTTTCTAGCAAAGATTTGAAACTTTCTTACCATACAGGACCCCCCATGGAGGCCCTGTAACAAGTAGAAAGACACCTCCAGTTCCAATATGCATGGACTTCAATACTCTTCTAAACTTGGTGACCTCCTCCTTATTACATATTCTGAAATCCTTATGTCTATTGGTTCATGTAACATTTTTGATCATCCTATTCCCAGAAAGTCTAACCTTTTGTCCCCAAAATCACCTCCCTCCTTGACGTGAGGTGTTTACTCCTTTCTGAGCCTTAGTTCACTTTTTATGTTGTCAACAGCTCCTTTTCTCTTCCCTTTATTTCCAGACAGGGGAACCCCAAACCACAACATGTTCTTTTCTATGACTCCCTTACCCTACCCAGTTCCCTTACAAGAATACAGACAGTTGGAAGATTATGAAGACATCTCTTATCAGTTTATATATGGCATCTAGGAAGCTTCTAATACAGTAGATTTTGCTCCCCTACTTGCCCCATTACACATTCAGCGTTAACCCCCCTATAAGCACCATCTCCTGCCCCTTAAAGCCTAAACTGCCCATACCCCATATTGTACCCAAATGTAAATAGCAAGGCCCAAGAAAATTCTTACACTTGAGCTCTGTATGTGAGCAAGTACAAATTAGCCATTTTGTGGTCATTTAACAGGGAGGGTTTTGGTTCTGTTTTGGTTTTTGCTCTTGTGCTAATTCATGACTTGTAACAAGAACGTACGCTTTTGTAGGAGTTCTATCTCCTTCCATACAGAACTGCCTTCTCTCTCACTTCTCTTTGGAGGAGGCCCTGATCTGTAACCCCTCATCATTTGAGAGGAGTGAGTACACGGGACAGGGCCCTTTGGGTAGCAAGGCTCCGGAATTCTCTTTCTCAGGAAGCACATGTGGCCCTGTCACATCTTGCTTTCCGTAAATCTTTGATGACGTGGTTTCACATGACAGTTTGGATGGGATCCTTAGAATTAACCTGAACTCTGATGTGGCTATGTTTTTTGTAACTCTCCCAACTGATTTTGTAATTTGAAATTCTGCTTTTGTTTTAGTGTTTGCTTTGTTGAACTTGTTTTAGTGTTGGAACCGGCAGCACAATATCGTAGTGTGGCGTGCTCCTGTTCTGGGTTGCAGCCAGCCATGCTTTGTTTCAGGATACTCCATTCCATTCTTCCTCCCTCTCCTCCACCCCCCAAACAGACACTCACCATTCCATGGCCACTGACCATGCTCAGACTTCATTGGGTTGTTTTGATGTGTGTGTGTTTTAACTCCTTAACTATCTATTCCCATGAAGTGTTGGGCTGCTGTTGTTTTGGGTACTTCTGCAAACCTTGGCATTCCCCTAAGCATGCTGTACTCCCCTCTTTTTTCTCAATGGCACTGTGCTGGCTACAATCTCATCTGCTGAGTTCACTTTTAAAGACAGTGATGTTATGTATCTTTTACTTTGGCTAGCTGTCTTGAATGGCAAAATAGAAAAGTGGGATAAAAATGTTTTGAAATAAATAAATAAATAAATAAATGTAAGCACATAAAAAGAAATACCTCTTTGTATAAAAATAGTATTTAACTACTTTTAAAAAATGAATGTGATACTTTGAGAGTTTCTTAATCTGCTGTACCTCAGTCAGTGAACTGCTGAACAAGCACAAGATGTTAATAGTTATATATCACATTATAGAATTGTTTTGCACATTCATCTTATTAATGAATACTCCTGTAGATACTATAGGTGTTAGCCAATTTGCACCTGTCTTTTCTCTCCTTAAAAATAAGATTCAGCTAGTTCTCTAATTACCAGCTGTAAACAGAATGGTTGTGTAATACGGTTTCACCATCGGCTTAGTAATATCATTATGTTGCTATCCTATACTTCAGGGATATACCGTTTTCACTGCAATGCAGAAAATAGTCTAAGAATAGAAGAATCCCACAGTCAAATATGAATTAATATCATTTTTAATTAATTCAAAGTCATTTTTATTAAGGGAGGACATCACTGTTCTAAAACATTTTGGCACTTCCTGATTCTAAGCACTTAAGACAGTCTGTGATGCTTTCCATATCTATTATAAGTGACGATAGTGAAGGTAATTTATTTCAGTAATGGCAAGTAATAAAACACACTAGAAATGTTCCATTTCCAAGGAAAACCTACTTTAAATTTATTAGGGCTTGCTGGTGGCAGCCATTTTAGAATTTGTACTTCTTGCTTGATCAAGGGGAATCTCAAATAAGAGTATGTCTCTCCCTCTTCAGGCTCAAGTTCTATTTTGAATTTTTTAAAGAGCACTGGAGCAAAGTCAATCGAAATTCTGATAAGTAATGGCCTTATCACATGGATAAGTTGTAAGGGGTAATTAAAGACTTGCACTGCTATTGCAGTTGCAAGATCCTACGTACAGCAATTGGGGCAGGCAGAGCCAGCTTCCCAAGAAACTCTAGTTCAATCCCTTGTTATTATCTTTAGGCCCATCTTCATCCTCTTTAAAGCTGAATTCTGGCTCTTGTATATCACAGCTATGCCATCGAGATCTTGAAAGTGAAGCAGCAGTTCTTAAGGAAACTGTTGGACCATGCAACGCTTTGTATTCAGTCATGTAAAATAATATATTCTATTTATAATATATACTATATGCACACAGAACTTGTTGCACAGTTCTTTAGATCTAGGCCAATGGAGATGCAGTTTTTTCACTGCCACATTTTCAGGCTAAATTGTTTAGCAGAGTAGGAGGAGAAATATACTGATGCTCTAATAACCACTGAATATTTTACACACTTACGGCTATGTACACAAGTATAATTACTCCATAAATTACGATGAAGATCTTCACTCAAGTGACCTTCATCTCACATAGTATGTGGGAACAAAGCAAGGAACCAAGAAAAGGATATGTTCCCACTGTTCAAGCCCTGGGGTGGGTTTTGCTATTATTGTAGTTACTTTTGTCAGTGCTAATTTTCTGTTTGCAATGTATTTTTAAATCAATAAAATTATAATTTCAAAAGGAATTTAGAATGGCTTCCTTTTGCTCTTGTAAGTACAGCCTTTCTTACTCTGTAATTTCTTTTTCTGAGGTGGTTGAAATGGACTATTTCTTTTGCCGATAGAAAGAAATGAGTGAAAATTGAGATAAATGTCTAGTACTTATAATATAATTATATAATATCTTGGTATAACCATAAGATATTATATATTTACAATGTTTAGAAGAATATCAACTTCAGTAAGTCTTTATACTAGTTAGCCAAATCCCTCTGTTACATTCAGTCTTTTTATTTGTCTGCCTGCTTCTGTATGCAGCTGCTGATCTCTTCAGATGTACCCAGATTCAAAACAGGGACTATTTCTCAATAGTAGTTTTCCTCTGCCAGAAGTGACATCACCTATTAATGTTACAGGATACTAAAGTCCAGCTGCCTTTAAAAAACAAACAAACAGAATGAGAGTCTGAAAGTACCACATATTTCTGGAATGTGTTCTATGACTATGAACAATGAAGACCTGTGTAACTTGGCAGGTATCAGTGCATGTAAAAAGATATGAAAAGCTAAACTGGATACACTACAGTGATTATAATGATGTAATAGCTAGGATCAGTTCTTGGCCAGCACTGCATTTCACCTAATTAGTCCCACACCACACCATAATGAAGGAGTAAGGTGCAAAGAATGTAGCCTTAGTCAACAAAGTCAGAACAACAGCCATGAAATAAAACAAATGAGCAAAGAACATTCTAAACTAAGCTAAAAGAGAAACACACAAAAACCTTTTGCCATCAGTTTGATAGAGATCTGTCTATATCTCACAACCTGCTTATGATCATAGATTTAATAGTACACACCTACTCTTTGTTTCCTGACTTCTGCTAAAAGTCTGAAAGAGCACAGTGCAGTCATCAATCAACCAGAATTTCTATTAAAATACTTGCATTTCTTATTTATCTTAGTAATAGGAAATTCTCAAATGTGAAATGTTATTTTTAGGCAAAGAATGTGTAGCCTACTTCTTGTTCCTGACACCTCTTTCTAATTCTGCTTTCCACCTAGGCATGGAAGACAGGTTATAGATAGTCCTGATTAGTAGTAAAGTCTAATTGTCTTCTCAAAACCTTTGTCTGCTTATTTGATTTGAACCCAGCTTGACATCTAAACCAATAATATACATGGATCCTGTACCTATAAGTCAATAGGTAAGAATGTTATAATGCCTTCTCCCATGGGATGTTTAATGTATTCCCCTCAATAAAAATGTTCCTTGATATATTAAAAGAGTCCAGAGCAATTAACTGTGGTTTTGCCTTTATAGTATAAAGTTTATATAGTCCGCCACCCACAGTTGGCTAGGAATCCAAAAAGGCACTTTTAACTTCTATTTCAATGTTTACTATTTGGAGATTTTAGTCTAGGTCGACTTCCCCAACCTGGTGTCCTCCAGATGTGTTGGAATACAACTCCAACCATCTTACTAACCAAGGCTGGCTGGGATGATGGAACATCTGGTGGGTTCTAGGCTGGGTAAGTTTGGTTTTCATAGTCCACAATCAGTGCTAATGGTGCTTATCAACCAGTAAAACTTCTTACTCTGGACAGAAAACTAGTAGCTGTTTGCCATAGATCACAATGATTAAGGGTGCAATCTTAAATGCAAGTACTAGGAAACCAACCCCATTGAAGACAATACCATGCACTTCCAAGTAAACATGCATAGGACTGCACTGCATAAACAGGCTGACATAATATGTCAGCCAGCTCACTCTGGCAAATAGCTGCTCAGATGAAGAGCCTGCTCACATACGCCATGTAATGTCAAAGGGGAATATTTCAACTCCTCCATAAATAGGAAAACTGATTGATGAGACTTTTTTTGTGTGTAATTGCAGTGGAGGAGCTGAAATCTCATGATAATCTCTGGGTGCTTCCAGACGAGGCTTTTGTTGTGCAATTTTCCTGCCTCTTTCAAGGCATTGTATGGAGGGCCCAAGTGACATCATCTTCCACTTGTAATCCCCCTGTTTCCCACTGCTTATTTTGCCTTTTTTCTTTACACAAATAAATTGAGGAGGAAAAGACAGAATAGCTGCACACTGCTTTTTAACTGGTAGCACTACGAGCTGTCCAACAGGAAGCACCCTCCTTCTCTGATGTTACGCTGCTCACATGAGCGTTGTTGCTTGCAACAACGACCAGCTCAAATATCACCAGTACTGCTCATCTTGTTAACTAACTGAGGATCAGCACACTATATAGGAACATCTTCAGATTTTTCTTAATGATTTTTTTCCAGTGCAAGATGCCCAACATATAGCATTGATCTATGTGTTCAGACTGGTTATCTGTCATAGTGCTCAACCCCATTGTCTGCTAACATAAAATCCTATAAGCTGCTTCTAGCTTGAGTTTCTTTAAAGAGTTGTACTGAAAAGCTTTTATGGGATTATTTCTAAAGATTTAAAAGCAATCTTAAAATCAAAGAGCTTGTGAGAAATTCAGCTGGTTCACATCTGAACCAAATATTCAGATTTCAAAGCCTCAGAAAAGAAAATTCACTAATTATAACTTTAAAAGATACTTACTGTGTCTACTACAATGAACTTGAGATCATACATCTATTCCATAGTAACCTGTGATATTCTTGAGCAAATTATGTGTTGATCTCATATTTCCACCAACTTTTTATTTCCTTTTTCTCATGAAGTAAGGAATGTCTAACTTCCTATACTTTTGTTATTGACTGTGCCATAATCAGTTCCCTATTTCTATTTTTTTCCATTTGGTATTTGAATTGGAACCCAGTGTGTTTCACCGGACAGTGGCTGCAATCAAAAGAATGTTAATCACACTTAAGTACTATTGAAATAAATGAGACAAGTGATTTGTAAATAAAGTTCTATTAAGTGGGACTCCAATTGGGTTCCTAACTTTTTCTGTATAGGGTTCATGTATATGCGGTAGAAAATATCAGATCCTGATTCAAATTCAATTTCAGCCTCAGACAGACTTCAGTAATCCAGTAGTAGCTACTTTAAACTAATTCTTAAAAGAATGAATGTTCATTCACAGTAGATTTAAAATAAATGTGCGAGTCCCTTTGTGGAAAGGATGCAATCCCTTGTCATTAATTGAATGTACCTGTCTCATGGTAGTTAAGCAGTGATATGGATT
This sequence comes from Heloderma suspectum, assembly GCF_057233095.1. NCBI lineage: Eukaryota > Metazoa > Chordata > Lepidosauria > Squamata > Helodermatidae > Heloderma > Heloderma suspectum. Next base: position 247,275,629 of record NC_139460.1, read on the forward strand.
ATGTGATTACATATCACATAAACTGGTACCATGCTTGGCTTGAATTTAAAGGCTGTGAGTGGAAAGATAACAAAACGGGTGTAATTCTAAGAAAGAAAACATGAAATAAGCCTAATTTTAATTAATGGATAATGCAACAAATGAGTATTTAAATAATGAAAACAAACAAAGAACTGAAAACATTTTTTCTTCGAAAGTGTGATCTTAGAATAACTTTGAACAAAACATTGATTTAAAGCTTTGTATTTTAAATATGAATTTAAGATAACCCCTTTATCCCATTAACAAATGCAATTAGTCAATAAAATGGTGTGTTTTCAGTCACACTACTAGCCAAATGCAAAGTAAATAGTTCAACATCCTATTGACAGCTGTGATAAATTACAAGGAAACAAATGAGTAAAATGGTGCAATGTCTGCCATCACAGAACTTGGGAGACTGTAAACAACAGAAACTTTAATTAACTCAGGAAATTAAAAGGTGACTTTAATAAAGCAACCCTAATAACAAGACACACTCAGATGAACTCACTAGCACATGTTAATCAAGAACAAGAAGTAATTTCAGGTACACAAATGATTAGGTGCTTACATACTGCTGAAATGAAACAAAAGACAAATACATTTTACATGGCTGCTCAGATAAATGATGAAACCATGACATTAAGGCCCATAAGCATTAGCATCAATTACATGGTTCTAATGATTAAAAAAAATTAAACAGTGTTGATGGAATCATGAATGCTTGTTATATAACAGGCAAGCTCAGTTGGGAGCCATACATCTTTGGGAATTTCTATAGGTGGAAGTGTGAGGTTTAGAAGCTCAACTTTAGATTTAAACAGATGAGTTGCATGTGAAGAGGCCTTTTCAAATGAGTAATAGACATTACTTACCACATCCATGTCAAGACCATATGAAAGTTATTACAGGCAACTGTGCTCAGGCTAATTAGAAGTACTGCTCCCTGATCATTCAGTTCGGAGTGACTTCTTTGGATGCAGCAGCAATATGTTTACTGTGGATGTGAAAGAAGTCCCCTAAACAGCACACTGTTTTAATACATAATTGGCCGATGCAGCAGATACTGTTTCATTTTTACAATAAGTTTTACAAGTGCAATGGAAAACAGTATCCAAACCTACCAAGTAATTCCTGTGGCATTAAACTAACAATTAGGAAACTATTACAAATCCAGATGTGCATAAAGTATTCTTAGGGCCAGGTCATATAGGTTGCTTCCACACTAGAATCATTTTAGCACTGCTGGAGCATTGCTTTCCATAATTGGCTGGAAGTGCAATTAGCATGTCGATTCCACACAGCACCTAGTATAGGGCTATAGTATCTAGCAATGGCCTTCCCATTGTCAAGATCTTTCTAGAATCGTATGAGCACAAGTAAGTCCCAGTCAGCAAAGGTCTATTCTAATGTTAATTAAGACTTTCCTGTCTCAACGTCTTGCCCATTTTATTGCTTCAAGCTGATCATGGCTGAAGAATTAGTGACAGATAGCCTCTGAATTTGTCCTTGAGGTGAGTTTATGTGTCCATGTGAGAAGGCTTTCATTACCGTTTTCCATCCATTATTTTTTCGTTTTCATTGTTAATACCAAATAGAGCTATATTACTATAAAACACAAGAAGTAAATAATAATGAAAGGAAATCAGAATGGAAGCCCCCTCAAGCCCCACAAGAACAGAAATGGACACTGGAGCAATTAAGAGAGGATATCCATCACTATTCCTCACCTGTGATTAACCAGAAGCAATAAAATGGGCAGGATCCACAAACAGAATTTTTAAAATGTAAAGCAGGGGTGGTGACATTTTGGCCCTGATGGCTGCATGTGGCAGTGGGTGGCAGATCAGAGGGCCCATGCTGGCAGTAGGCATAGCCAGAACCAGTGATGGTGGGGCCTGGGCTCCCTTTCCCTTCTCTCTTGCCCACATAAACACACAGACATATGGTTTACTCCCTCACACATAGTCTCCCCACTTACCTCCTCCCCACAGGGGCATCTTCACCAGGATCTGGGGAGGAAAGGGAGGGGAAGTAAGGGTCAAGTCAAACTAAACCTCCAGGTGCGGGGAAGGCTTTGCTCTCCCTGCTTGGAGCAGAGATGTGACTGCTTTAGCCCACCTTAATCCACAGTTTCATGGCAGACCAACTGCAGGCACTCTTGGAGGATACTGATTATCTAGACCCATTTCAATCTGGGTGTTCTCCTGGTTACAGCACTTAATCAGCCTTGGTCACCCTGATGGATGACCGTTATCGAGAGAGGGACAGAGGGAGTGCAACCCTGTTAATTCTGCTCAATCTCTCACTGGCTTTTCATACCATTGACCATGGCATCCTCCTGGATCGACTCAGTAGCATGGGTATCGGAGGCACTGTACTACAGTGGTTCTGGTCCTACCTACAGGGCTGATTTCAGAGAGTAACTCTGAGTGACTATTCCTCGGCCCCTTGGCAACTGAGCTATGGGGTGCCACAGGGCATCATCTTGTCCCACTGTTGTTTAACATCTATATGAAGCCGCTGGGAGCGGTCATTAGGGGATTTGGAACTATATGCCATCAGTATGCTGATGACATGCAGCCTTATCTCCTTGTGACATCTGAATCAGGAGAGGCTGTGCAAGTCCTGAATCATTGCCTGAATCAGTGCCTAGACTCAGTAATGGGCTGGATGGGGGCCAATAAACTGAAGCTGAATCCTGGCAAGACAGAAGCCCTGTGGGTGAGTGGTTCCCGGGTCTGGAAGATAGGCTCATTGCCTGTTCTGGACAGGGTTGCACCCCCTCTGAAAGATCAGGTCCGTAGTCTGGGGGTACTCCTAGATCCATCATTGTCGCTGGAGGCCCAAGTGGCTATGATGGCCTCAGAGTGCCTTTTACCAGCTTCGGCTGGTTTGCCAGCTACGGCCTCTCCTGGACAAGGATAGCTTGACCACAGTGGTACAGACATTAGTAACCTCAAGACTGGATTACTGCAATGAGCGCTATGTGGGGCTGCCCTTGAGGCTGATCCAGAAGCTGGAGCTAGTGCAGAATGCAGCAGCTCTGTTGTTGTTGGGAGCTTCCCCTTTTCAGCATGTACAGTAACTCCTTTGCTGAGGGAACTTCACTGGCTGCTTATTCACTACTGGGCCAGGTTTAAGGTACTAGTGTACAAAGCCCTAAACAACATGGGACCAAGATACCTGAGAGAGCACCTCCTTCTTTACCAACTGCCTAGTCACTGAGGTCATCAGGGGGCATGCTCCTGGTGGTTCCACACGGACCCATGGCCCAGTTGGAGTCCACCAGGAAAAGAGCCTTCAGTGTGGTGGCCCCCTTCCTGTGAAGGTCCCTGCCTTTAGAGGGCAGGCAGGTGCCAACATTGTGTTCCTTCTGACACCTCCTGAAGATGTTGTTATTTCAGTGCCTTCCTTGCATGTCCAGCCGCGTTTTATTAAATTTATTGGGATTAGTCTTTTTAAAAAATCTTTTAACTCTTTTAACTGGGTGTTTTATTCTTTTCCTTGTTGTTCACCACTCTGAAATATTCTGATGTGGAACGGTATATAAACATTGTAAATAAATAAATAAATTTCTCTAAAACAAACAAACAAAAATTCTTGAGAAACCCTGGAGTACACTAGGGGAGAGCAGCAAAAGATACTCTATCCTTCCTCACACCATGTTTTCCTTCTCAATTATGTTATTCTTGACAGAGAAATCTAAGTAGTATGGTAGGCTAGAACAACAAAAGGCAACAGAGGTACAATGAGAGGTGTGAGGCATGGTGGGGAATTGGGGAGAAGCTAGGACACTGGCAAACCTTGATGGAGATGCCTGGAGGCTACATACAGCCTGTGGGTTGACCATATGTGATATAAAGGTACAGAAGATCTGAAAACCCCCAGTAATGGAGCTGATGCTGCAATTGCATTTTATTGCAAAACAGAACAAAAATACCAGAAGTTAGGGCTGAAGAAACATGGGATGGCAACACAGAAAACACCGCAACAATTTTACAGTGACATTGTCTCAGTTTTATATAAAAAGTGAGCAAATAAAGGATGGCAATTCCAGAGAAAAGTGACAGTGTGGAAGGAACTACAGACATTGTATGGCCCACAAAGGAACTTTCCCTGAGGGCCTGTTGCTCCACACAGCTTGATCCCCAGCACTGGATCAGAACAGGCTCCAGAGGAGACTCATAAGAAGCCTTTTCATATTATAATCTTCCCTCTATTTTATTATTACATTTATATCCTGCCCTTTTTCTTCATGCAAGGAACCCAAGGCAGCTTACGTGGCCCTCCTCTCCATTTTATTCTCACAACAACCCTGTGAGGTAGGCTAGGCAAAGTCAGTGACTGGTCCAAAGCCACCAAATGAGCTTCATGACTGAGTGGGGACTAGAACCCAGATTTCCTATGTCCCAGTCCAAGACTTTAACCACTACACCACACTGGCTTTCATCATACTCTAACCATTGTACCACATTGGATTCCTTGACATCATATTGTGCCCTCTGGAGAGACTGTACAGCTGCCCATCCACACTTAATCCTGCAAGCATTCTGGGTATTGAAAGGGAATATTAGATCCTCACATGAGAGGTCCCAGTGCAAGACAAGATAAAACAGAAGGAAATCCACCGGTTGCTGTAGTGGACGAAGGCACTTTGTAAGAAGGGCGGCTTTTGCTTTTTTGCATCCAGTCCGGAATAAATGATGACACTGCAGAAGATGTGTGAAAAAGCCTGGAGAAATACAGAGTGCAACCTTTAAAGAAGGCAGTGGGAATTTCTTCTCCATGCAGGGTAGCCTATTAATTCTGGGTGAGCAAGCACAATCAGCAGAGTATGGATGGGAGAAACAGGAATGCTCGAGCTTGCCAAAGTTCTCCAAACTTCACTTCAGAGCTTGATTCAGCTTGCTCCCATTCTCATTTGCAACCCTTTTTGTTGTTATTGTTGTTCATTTGACCGGGATAAGCGCGCACTTTGAATGAGAAAAGTGCACATTTTTCAAAATGCGTACTTTCCCCCAATTGAATAAAGCGTGAAAATGCTAAAAATTTAGAAGTGTGCATTTTTAAAATTGTAAATTTGTGGAAGTTTGCATTTTTTAAAATGTACACTTTTTAAAATGTACATTTTAAATGGTGCATTTTTGAAAAGTGCATTTTTGAAAAGTGTGCATTTTTGAAAAGTGTGCATTTCTTAATGTGTGCATTTTTAAAGTGGGCATTTTGTTAAAGTTTATATTTTGTGAATGGGAATGCAAGTTTGGGAATTTGCAAACATTTTCAGAGAACATGCATTCCTGTTCGTGTTTGGGGTTGCGAATGGGACTTTTTGAGTGAATTTCGAAGTGAAATTCTTGTACATCCCTAGAGCAGAGCATATAAGTCATTGCTAGGCAGCTGCCAGGAGTTTCCTCCTGCCTATCACTCCAATGTAGATTAAAATAAATAGATTACCAATTAATTTCACAACAATTTCATAACAGTAGTATCAACTACTACCAGTGGCCTGACTTAAACTAAAGATGCCAATCATCATTTGCATGGATCCATACTTCTCCCAGAACTAATTTGGATTTCTTATATTAAAAGCTTATTGTTTACAAGGCAATTAGTAGGACCCTTGTTGGACTTCTGTAATGTAATTAGCACAGTCTGGTGGAAAGGCAGAATACAAATTTAAAAAACAAGTAAATAATGTAGAATTTAACTTTTATTAACTTATGGTGTTTTGCCCCCAAGAAAACTGCCATTTTCAGGAAGAGCTGCCATTCATCTCCTGAACCAACCCCAACCTTCCATGGCTCTTAAGTCAACAGAGAAATATAAGGTCCGTATTAAATGAGCAGAGTACTTTGGCACAACAACTAATAGGGAACAGCACTTAATGCAAATACAGCTTTAATACAGCATGACACTGCAGTGTTATTATGCATTTAAAATTATGTTTAGAAATAACTGCACCAATTTTCTTGGTCTCTTATTCCTGAAGCTACATTTTTAGATCATACCTTTCCAATGTTGGAAAAATGCACAAACTTAATTGGTGTAAGATCAGCCCTGTAACATCATGGTGTGTGATGTGCTGCAACAAAGGACTGTATTTCTCATCTTTAGCATTTATTTTCTGGAGCAACAAGAATCAGAGCAGTTACCCACTAAAGTCTTCATATTTCCCTACCACTCCTATTACAATCTTCTTAAAGAACATCTCAGATATGTTGGGGCATTGAAGTTTAGGATTTATTTAGGCATGTTTCTTAGTTCATTCAAATGAATTTTGGCAATTTACAGTTGTACCACATTTATTTGTAGCAGCCATTCCTCCCAGTTTATTCATTTCCTTAAGGAAATTGCAAGTTAATAGAAAAAGCAGCACTGGAACTGCCTCACATCCTATAGTTATTAATTAAGCAAAGTCTGGTTCAGTAACTCTGGATACTAAAAAAGAGAGAGTTAAACAAAGCCCAGTGCTTCTTGAAATGAAGTTTCAACTCGAATTGTTATTCTATAAAATTTATGCATTAAAATGTATATCCTTTAAAAATGTGTATGCAGATTGTTAGAATAGTGATGCAGAACATATGCCCATTTCTGAATTAACAGATATAATATATAAAAACTACACACAACAACAACTTTAATTATTTGATTTTTCTCTAGAAACTAAGAGATCTTTCTTCAGCATCGATATAAGGAATATTGGCCTGTAATCAACTAAGCAAGAAACTTACTATTTTATTAATGATATGCAATAGGTTAGAAAACTTTAATACACTAATGTACATAACTTTTAAATGTTCCTCATAACCATACTTTACAGGCTAATTGTACTTGTACCTGGCACAAAATGTTAAGTGGACACCATGGTGGGAAATAGTAATCCCAGGTTCTGACAATTCCATTTCTTTTCTTTTTTAATATTGGACATTTTCTTGAAAGGTAACAGGTTATCATTACACTGGCTCTTAGAATTAGCTTCAACAAAAGGTACTGACAAATTTATCCAATGAGTCTATACATTCTGAAGAAGAAAATATAATTGTTAAAACTTTGAGTGTTGTGGAGATGGCAGATATTATGAATGTTAAGAAAATGAGAGCAGGGGTTGGCATCTTTAGGTGAATCTGACACAAGCTGCAAACAAATAGAATAAAAAAGCATTTGTCAGATGAATACTGGAACAAAAAAACAGCTCCCAGTTTAGATAAATTAAGAGATAGGAAGAGCTGTGTGAAAAGTGGTATGTTTTAAAAACAAAACAAATGGGCTTCACATTTTGCTAGATTTCACGGAAGGCAGAAAGAAAGCCACTTTTCACTAGTCAGTCACCATTCATTCTGGTTTACTATAAGTAAGCCATTCATTCTATTACACTTCTTTTTGCTAGCTTCAAAACAAAATGCATGTGTCACTGCAGAAACAGGGGGAGAACGGATGCTGAAGGTCAGCTAGCAAATGAAATTTTCTATGGTGTGATTCACAGGATGAATTCTTCAAACCATATGGATTCTGCTTCAAACAAGGGTAGCTTCCAAATGGAGGAAAGCTACAGCTGATTTAAAACTATTTGGTTTTGCTGTTGTTGAAAACCAACACCATTTTTGAATCCATTCTAGACATTTCATCCTAGACATGAGAAAGAACAGTTCAAAGCCCCAACACATTTTTAAGGTTTCAGGGAACTGTGGAATCCCTGAACTAGCCCACAGGCAGAATTCACAAGCCCTGAATTATGGAAGCTCTGCTCAGAAGTTATCTGACTCTGCTCAGGGAATTGACCTGCCCTAACTTAGAATCCCTTCATATTCTTTCTGAATGTCTTCTTCCCAGACTGTGTAGGCAGGGCTGGTGCAAGACTGGTTGAAAATTTTACACAATTGGAATATGATCCTTGACATTGTGTGGCAGGTTTAATACGTCTAAGTCCCTTAGTGCATGTACAGGGAATGAGAACTCTGTGCGCATTACCCAAATCATAATATACCTCTCCATTTTCCCCATGCAGGAAAGGATTGTACCTTCATGTTAAAGTCTTAGCTAATGTTTAGCAAAATCCTGAAGAATTACCATGGATGCAATCCTATACACCCCTACCTATGCCTCATTGTATTCCTTTGGACTTCTTTTTAAGTAGACATAAAAAGGATTGCACTGTTAAACTCTTAGAGAAGTTGTCTGAAACAGGGGTAAAGTGGTACCCTCCCCTTAAAATGAAATACACATGTTTCTTGTCTTCAGATGTTTGCACAAGTATTATTTCAACCTGCTAAAAAGAAACTCTCACTCATTAAAGCAGATAAATTAGACCAAGTTAATATAGCTCATGTATCATGATGACAGCAAGTGTATTAAATTTTGAACGGACAGTTGTTGCACTTTGGCACTTATGAAAGTGAACAGGATAATTAAAAAAAACACACACTTAAGTTTCTGTGCTTTTCTTACAGAGTCCAGTAACTACAAAAGCACTGATTATTTACCATCTGCTGGTAGATCTCTGGGTGATTTGTACTTGATCAGTGTTTCTGACTCCCGGTAGTTTAAGTAAAGCAAGAAAAATGTGCAAGTAACAACATTGGTGACTTGTGCTAATCACTGTTCTCTCAGTCTCACTGTTCCTCACCTGTAAAATACGAGTATTAATTGGCTGACTTTGCCTAGGTCGTTGTGCAGCTCTGCTGCCCAGGAAGGTTGAGACTTCTGTGTGAACATTCCTGATCTGTAGTAACTCAAATGTAGATTACTACACATATATGTAGGTTATTCCAGATGTATGACACATGGCAGTACGGCAATAAGGAACTGGCTACACCACCTAAGCAACCATTTTGCATCTGGCTGTGGTTGGTGGACCTTGGGGTTCTAGCCAAAGCCAAAGTAGCTCCCACAAGCCTGAGGTCTCTAATAGCATACTTGTTTAATATTAAGTAGTAATTTGAGAAAATCTGGGGACTCCATCCAGACCAGACTGTAGGATCAAGTTTAGGTACAGTATGGAATTGGTCCACATGGACTGTTAGGGTCAAAACTACAGAAACAGCATGGGAATCTATCCTTGACAAAACAACAACAACAACAGCAACAGCAACAGCAACAACAACAAACCAAATGGGCCAGTACTGTAAACAGATATCTTCACGCTATTAGATAATGGATTAATGCTGCAGTTAAAAAAATGACAATTTCATAGAGAAATTCTATTTGGCCTGCACAGCCAATTGTATAAACTATGGATGGATAATAAAACATTACTACGGTCCTTAAAATGTTTTAAAACTTAGCTTATTTAGTTTACTTATACAACACAGGCTTCAGGCTAATACCTCTGCAATCTCCTCTTCAAATAAAACAATGCACAATTTAAAATTAACATAATTTTCCATGTAACTAAGGAGATTAAAACCCAAAGTGGTCTTATCCAAATTCACTTAAGTAACCACACCAGCAGATTAATCAATCAGTAGTCTTTTATGTTTGGAAATCATTTCAAAAATGGCAAGGTATTCCAAAGTATTCCTGCTGTGATATGTTAATTGTCTAATAGTATAACAGACAACTATACAAGCTTCTATTTTCTTGGTGGCTATATAAATTGTTACTAAGCTAGCAGTATTAACACAATGAGCCAGGAGTGTGATAGAACCTTCTTCCCAGTGGATCTCTTCTATTCACTTTGGTTGATCAGCCTCTAGATGCCTTTGGCTTATCTGCTCTAATGTCACACTAGGTCTACGTTAGCAGGGGAGTTATGGGTCTTCAGGATGGCATTGGTGTAGCTGATCTGATATCACAGACAACTTTGGTGAAAAACACAAAGCTCCCACCTAAAATGACTATCCGTCTCCCTCCTCCTCTATCCTATAATTTGTAGTAATGGAAATAGATGGTGTGATCTCATCATATTGTATGTTTCTTGCCCCCAAAGCAGCCAATAATGTGGAGGTGGGGGTGAAGAAACACAACACGATGATTTTCTAAATGGGATCATTTTATGGCTTCATTAATAAGGAATATGCCAAATTGGGAACAGTTCAGCATACCTGTGGAGTACAGTCCATTGGTTTGGAATACAACCTCTTGAAAGCTTCACATGTTTTTTTCATGGATGAGTATAACACACTGAATGCCTCATGCTAGTCTTTGCAGAATGGATGATGATCATTAACTATATTCACTATATCTTGCTGTTTTATACTCTTTCAAAGCTATAGTCATGCTTAATCTTGTATGATATTGAGAAATCAATGTAACACTGTCTCCTTTGTATAATTACACAATATTTATTCTCAAACATGTTATCTCCATTATGAAGTGCCCTTTCCTCCTGTTTTCTAGTCTTTTTGATGATCAGACCACCATTTAAAGAGCTTCTTAGGAAAACTAAAATAAATTATTTTAAAGAGGAGTCAAATCAGATAGTTATAATATCATAAATGTGAGAAGTTCTTTAAAAAACAGAGGGGAAAAGACCCACACAGACAAAGCAAGAAAAATGTCCTTTTTTTACTGATTTGTAGTGCAATCCTATGCATGTCTATTCAGAAGTAAGTCCCACTGAACTCTCCTAGGTAAGTGGTATTATAGCGTTGCAGTCTTCTTTGCTTTTATTTGTTAATTGATGAGCAACTTTACTCTACTATCACTTAATCTCTGGCAACCTAAACACATCTCATATTGATGAATGTCACTACATTCAGTTTCTGGTTAGATTATAAACTAGTTCCCATGAGGCAAGATGCCAATGTTTTCCCTTTAAGTTAGAATCATGAAGTATTTCAAGTTTTGAATAGACTTATTGAAGAATAAGAATCATTCACTGACACTAGTACAGTAAACATCAGATGCCTTGTTCTGAGACAAAAAAATTAATAAACCTCTGCATGAAACTGCAGATGTATGTATCTGATTTATAATGATCCTCTATGTTTTTGCTAGACTTACCTAGACTACAAATGATTTATCTTCTATTTTTTCCAGCATTAACAATACCCTTACATAAAATTCATGCAGGCAAACAGGGAGAATTGATGTAACTATATTAATCATTTTAAGTTTGTTACTAGGTATTTGTACTGCATTTGTATAAGGTTCTAGAAAAGCTAGGTTGGTCTATGAAAATACAGAGCTGTCAGTTAATGTGCTGGAGTTGTGGCGTGAAGCTGGTAGGATACTAAGAAACCCACAGAATTCTTTGTGGGGTTTCAATGCTGCTATAAGTTGCCTTGCAGAACCTGCAGTGCAAACTTTTCTCCCCACGTTTCTCTTTTCTTTTCCAACTGATAAACCTGACTATGAATTTCTGCCATGAAAACGCCAGCGCAAGCGGTGTCCCTCCAGGGGTCAGTAATGACTCGGTGCTTGCACCGGAGGAAACTTTCCTTTCCCTTCCCGAAGCACAGTTCATAACAATAAGAAGAAAACCAGGGGAGGAGGGAATGGATTTATACCAGTTTATCTACAGAACTTCTGTCCAAATCTGCACTGAATAATTGCCCTATATTCTGTTGATCCAAATTAAATTTTAAACAATTTACACTCTTCAGCCTGATTTGATATGCAATGAAGAAATGTCAAAAAGGATTAAATCATTATACATTTTTTTGATAGGAACGGGCTGGAATAAGTCATATTTGTACTCGTCTCATTCTTGTCCTGAGATAAACTTGGAATGACAGAATTTCTTCACTCTAAGAGGAATCAATGAGTACTTCTTTACAATATTTAGAATCAAATATTGTAATGTCCCTAGATATTTGCTGTAGAGTATTGGTGTAATGTCTCACAAGGATCTTGATGGGCAGAGGGTACTGGAATATTTGGAAAACTAATTATCTGTTGACTTTTGCTGTGTCCCACCATCTCATACTCAAAATCCATTCCAGTCTGGGTTTTGATCTGGTTAGAGATGTCAGGGAATTCCGCCACAGACTGAAATGGGATCGAATTCCCTTCAGTCCATGCCACGGAATCCTCTGCGGAACGGCACCATGAGGTCCTGCGGAGCCAGCAGTCATGCGGCTTTTTTTTTCATCATCCACAGAGTCGTGAAATTTTCTTAAATAAAAACGCAGTGTAGTATATTCTGATAATAAATACATAAGTTTTTTAAAAAAAATTAATTATGCTTAGGGATGTCAGAGAATTCCGCCACAGACTCCAGTGAGGCTTGATTCTGAAGAATCCGCCCCCCCCCCGGAATCCATGGCAGAATGGCCTCCCCCCCCCACGGAATCCCCCCGGGACGGAGCTACCTGGTGGCAGATGCGGCGGCGGCAGCTCCAGCGGCGGCTCCGGCAGCAGCTCCGGCGGCTCTGGCTGGTCTCCCGGCCACTGCCGGGCTGCTGCGGCCACAAACGGCAGCCGTCGTAGTGGCCGCCATTTGCATCCTTGCAGTCAGCTGTGATAGGCTACGTAAGTATTTACGTACCCTATTAACGGCAAAGAGCAGGGATGCAAATGGCGGCCGCTATGCCATTTGCGCCCCTGCTCTTTCCTGTGATAGGCTATGTGAGTATAGGCTATGTAAGTATAGCTTATCACGGTAAAGACAGCCACGCAAATGGCATAGCGGCCACCATTTGCGGCCACAGCAGCCCAGCCATGGCCGGAACTCCAGCAGTGTATGGTGGCTCTGTGGAGCCGCCGTGGAGCAGAACCAGCCAGGGAGGATTCCAGGGGGAGGGACGGAGCGCCTCTCCCTCACCGCGGATTGCCCGCCGCGGAGCCAGGTAAGACTTTCGTACATCCCTAATTGTGCTCACCGCCTTGTTTGTGGGTGTTCTTTTTAAATTGAAATCCTCCATCTCCATTTACTTTCAGCCAAAACACTCCCTCTTCCTACCAGCTTCCTAAAAGAAGGTTGTCTTAGGTGTGCCTGAGCAATAAACTATTTGTTTAAAGCAACGCGGTTTTAAAGAAAGAAAAAACCTTTTAAAATGACCATGCCGGTCCTGGAGCCCTGCACGAGGTATGATTCTCTCTGCTAAGCTTTCTATTTCCACATCCAGCATTGTTGTTGACGTTGTGAGACTAAAATGGAGAGAACCAACTCTGTGCATGTCTACTCAGAAGTAAGTCTTATTGTGTTCAATGTGACTTACTCCTACACATGTCAGCACCCCACTTGCCCCCAGCTCAGCTTTGTATTTCCACATCCAGCTCATTATCAAACCTCCTGTTAGTTATCTCAGAAGACCCTTGGGTGAATGGGGGGGGGGTTTCCACGGAAACAGCTGGATTGGGGGAAAAGCTCCCCCCCACACACACACGCATAATGGAAGAATATAGTTTTTCATATTCCCTGGTATGTTTATTCCTCATTTTGTCCATTCCCTAAGCATATGCACAGTGTGCTTTTTATTCAAAGAAACAGAAGCTTGCTGATCTTTCCCCTCATGCTGCATTTGTACAAGTGTAACTGCTTCAGAAAGAACTTTCCATTATACTGTCTCTTTTTCATGAGTTTCATAACAGCAGTGTGGTGTAGTGGTTAGACAACCAGTGTAGCCTTGTGATTAGAGTGTTGGACTGGGACTTGGGAGATGGGGGGTTCTAGTCCCCACTTGGCTATGGAAGCTCGCTGGGTGACTTTGGGCCAGTCTCAACCACACACATTATTTTTGTGTTCTTTCTGAAGCAGTTACACTTGTACAAATGCACCATGAGGGGAAAGATTAGCAAGCTTCTCTTTCTTTAAATAAAAAGCACACTCTGCACATGCTCAGGGAATGGACAAAATGAGGAATAAACATATCAGGGAATATGAAAAACTATATTCTCCCATTATGTGCGTGTGTGTGGGGGGGGAGCTTCTCCCCCAATCCAGCTGTTTCCCTGGAAAACCCCTCCCGCCCATTCACCCAAGGGTCTTCTGAGAAAACTAACAGGAGGTTTGATAATGAGCTGGATGTGGAAATACAAAGCTGAGCTGGGGGAAAGTGAGGTGCTGACATGTGTAGGAGTAAGTCGCATTGAACTCAATAAGACTTACTTCTGAGTAGACATGCACAGAGTTGGTTCTCCTCTCCATTTTAGTCTCACAACGTCAACACCAATGCTGGATGTAGAAATATAAAGCTTAGCAGAGAGAATCATACCTCATGCAGGGCTCCAGGACCGGCATGGTAATTTTAAAAGGTTTTTTCTTTCTTTAAAAACCGCGTTGCTTTAAACATATAGTTTATCACTCAGGCACACCTAAGACAGCCTTCTTTTGCAAAGCCCCTACAAGGAAGAGGAAGTGTTTTGGCTGAAAGTAATTACTGCATGTCAGGGCAGGGGGAAAAAATATGTAAATATTTATGAAAAATAGCAACTCCTACGGAAGTTATGCAGACTCACGGAGATGGCTGGGAATTACGGTTGTCAGTACGGATTTATCTTCATAATTTTCTGAGCGGGAAAAAAAGAAGAGAATTCCGGGGGCTTGTGAACAGCAGAACGGAGCACTGGCCACAAGCTGCAGAAGTCAAGCGGCACCAAAGGTACACAACTCCCTAGATCTGGTTACAGGACTAAATCAGGCTTGGTCACCCTGATGGATGATCTTTATTGGGAGAGGGACAGGGGGAGTGCAACCCTGTTAATTCTGCTCAGTCTCTAATCAGCTTTTGATACTATCAACCATGATATTCCCCTGGATTTACTCCATGGGCCGGGCATTGGAGGCACAGTGTTACAGTGGTTCCGATCTTACCTGCATGGTTGATTTCAGAGAGGAACATTGGGTGACCATTCCTTGGCCCCTTGGCAATTGAGCTATGGGGTTCCTCAGGGTACCATCTTGTCCCCAACGTTGTTCAACATCTACATGAAGCCATTGGGAGTAGTCATTAGGGGATTTGAAGCCAAATGCCATCAGTGTGCTGATGACACACAGCTCTCTCGGACTGTGACATCTGAATCAGGTGAGGCTGTGCAAGTCCTGGATCAGTGGCTAGACTCAGTTATGGGGTGGATGAGGGCCAATAAACTGAAGCTGAAGCCTGGCAAGATGGAAGCCCTGTGGGTGAGTAGTTCCTGAGTCTGGCCTGTTCTGGATGGGACTCCACTTCCTTTGAAAG
Source organism: Heloderma suspectum (assembly GCF_057233095.1). NCBI lineage: Eukaryota > Metazoa > Chordata > Lepidosauria > Squamata > Helodermatidae > Heloderma > Heloderma suspectum. The sequence goes on from NC_139460.1 coordinate 247,290,715, forward strand.
ATCAGGTTCATAATCTGAGGGTACTCCTAGATCCATCACTGTTGCTGGAGGCCCAAGTGGTCATGGTGGCTCACAGTGCCTTTTACCAACTTCTGCTGGTTTGCGAGCTATGGCCTCTCCTGGAAAGGGATAGCTTGCCACAGTGGTGCAGGCACTAGTGACCACAAGACTGGATTACTGCAATGAACTCTACGTTGGGCTGCCTTTAGGGCTGCTCCGGAAGCTGAAGCAGCTAGTGCACAACGCAGCAGTTCAGCTGTTGTCAGGGGCTCCCCACATCAGCATGCAAATCCTTTGCTGAGGAACTGCACTGGCTGCCTATTCGCTACTGAGCTGAGTTTAAGATTTTGATACTAGTGTATAAAGCCCTAAACAACTTGGGACCAGGATAACTGAAAGAGCAACTTCTCCCATCTCAACCTGCCCGATCACTGAGATCATGAGAAGAAATGCTTCTGGTGGTTCCGCATGGGCCTATGCCTCAATTCGAGTCCACCCAGAAGAGAGCCTTCAGTGTGGTGGCCCCCTTTCTATGGAACTCCCTGCCTCTGGCGATCAGGCAGGCAACAACATTGTGTTGTTTTCGGCACCGCCTGAAAACATCTTTATTTCAAGAAGCCTTCCTTGAGTGACCAACCATGGTTTTTACTGGTATTCTGTTTTTTAAAAACAAATTTTAATATGTTTTATTCTTTTTATCTTTTATTGTTCACCACTCTGGAATCTGTTTAGATATGGAGCGGTACATAAATGTTGCAAATTAAATAAATAAATAAATAAATAAATAAATAAAATCCTTCTTTTTCCTACTTCCCTTTAAAAAAACAACTACACTTAATCTATCAAACCCCAGTATATCCTTCTTTCTGCAATGCTTCCTGTCACAATGGCAAATATCTCATAATATCTACATAACATTTAAAGTAAGAGAACGAGATAACTTAAATATGAAACATGCCTCATGGAGCACAAACCTATCTAACCCCAGACTTGACACTTAAAAGCCACTTGAGAAGTCCTGCTAGGGAAGGACAATGGCACATCCAGGTCAGTATCTTGACCCATGTGGAAGGTGTGAAAAAGCAAATATTAATAAGAGGGTTATCTGCTGCTTGTTCATTCTTCACAGCTGAATATTTAGAGATACACACAGTCAACTGGTTTAGACATCATGGTAAACCATGGTTTATTGTGACAGGAAAGGGCTTGCACATTTTCCCCTTCTCCTCTGGCACTGCCGCAAAGCGATAAGAAGCCTTTGCTTCTGTTTGTTTGTTTTTTTAACTGAATCTTATAATTTCATCTAAACATGAGAAACTGTGGTTAATCTTAACTATGGTTTGATTATTTTCCTAATAATATTTAACATTCTGTTTGCCTTTTCCATGTGTGCATTACTAGTGGTTGACACATTCAGGGAACTATTCGCAATGATTCCAAGATCAGTTTCTTGAGTGCTAAGAATTAACTCAGAATCTAATGTTCTATAAAAGTCATTGCAGTTATAACCACTTCCCTCCGCTGCACTTTGCTTCAGTTATTAATACCCCTTTTCATTACCTTTCCTGGTCACTGAAGAATATATTAAAAAGCACAGTTCCCAGTAACAATTCTTGGGGAACTCATCCCTTCCAGCTGTGATAGCTGCTCATCTTATGCCTTGTCTCTTTCCTATTTTCAACTAGTTACTAACCCATAAAGCAGCCTTTTTGTTCGCAACAGTGCTATTCAACATTTTAAAAGTATTTTTGCTAGTGGAATGGACTCATTCAAGGCAATTGGAAATTCGCAGGACACTACTAGCATATTCCTTAGTCTTGCTACACTGGGAAAAGAGCACATAATTTCACTGCCAGTATCCCAATACCACCAAAGTGCAATAATTTGCATCATACCACAGGTGCAGAACAGCATTTCAGTATCTGTGTTGCAGTACCAGCATTTGCTCCCAACCACAGCATATCAATGACGTATCAAGGTAGCAGTGTCACACTGATGAAGGTGGTGGAGGGGGAGGTAATAGTAGTCCTGTAACATGGTGTCCCAGCAGCCCTCTGGTTTGGACTAAGGAAAGGTGGCACATACCTGCTTATAATGTTTATTCATAACGAGGTGTTGCCAGGGCTAAGCCATATGCAGCTGAAGTCAGGAGCTAGGAATCAGGAGTCATGTCAGGAGTCATTGATGAGGGTCAAACCAGAATGTCAAGCTGGGAGTCAGAACACAGCAGAGCCAGGAGGACAATTGTTGCCCAGAGTCCCAGCCGAAATAGGAACCCTTTTATAGCCCTGTCACATGAGCAGAGCCATGGATAGTTTGAGGAGTTTTGAGGAGGTGGAACCCAATGAACCATTTAAAGACAGTACATTTTTCAAACTGTAGTTCTGCTGGCTCACCACATGAAGCTGTAGAGCACAGAATTGGGTATAGCCCTGGTGGCTCCTGGCAGGGGCATACATAACTTCTTGAAAAGGGGCCTAACTAAATAGGTTTGCTTGCCAGAGTTAAATTTAGGGATGGGCGAATTAGTTTATTTCTGGTCCATGTCACTTTTGCATATGTTCACCCATAAATTTGTTTCGTCCCATTTCATCATTAATGTGAGTTATTGGAAATTCACATTTAAACCTATAAACACGCATTTTCAAATGTAGCCATTTTCAAAATTTGCATTGCTAATAGAGGTGTGCAGAAGATCCAGAACTGACTTGAGCTGTTTCAGAGAGATTTTGGAGACATCCGAGTTGAAAGAGGGGTCCTCCAAAGTGGACCGAACTGGATCTGAGCCCTCCTGAAGCTTCATTAGGGATTCAGAGGCAAGCAGAGATATAGACTGGGTGTCTGCAATCACAGTGCTTTGGGGAGGCATGTAGAAGAAACTTATAAGAGCCAGTGTAGTGTAGTGGTGAGAGTGACGGACTGGGAGCCGGGAGATCCGGGTTCTAGTCCCCACTTGGCCATGGAAGCTCACTGGGTGACTTTGGGCCAGTCACAGACTCTCAGCCCAACCTACCTCACAGGGTTGTTGTTGTGAGGATACAACGGTGAGGAGGAGGATAATGTAAGCCGCCTTGAGTTCCTTGCGAGAGGGAGAAAGGCGGGGTATAAATGCAATAAATAAATAAATAAATAAATAGTCCTGTGCTTTCACTTCATTTAGAAACTTCCTGATAAAGGTGGTACCTGTCAGCAACTTATAATATTGGCACCAGCTTCAGGCAGGCAGCAAGGACTGAAACGTGTGTGTGTGTGTGTACACGCGTGTGTGTAGAAAACCAGTCTTACCACCTCTGCTGCCTCCTCTCCCACTGCTTATAATGTAAAACCTAGTGATGCACTAGGTTTCTTGCTCTGAAACAAAGAGAGAAAAGGACAGCACTCTCTGCCTGAAAGAATGTAAGAGGAGGAGAGATGCTCTGAGGGCTTTACAAGAAAGTAGGGTTTTATAGTTGTTCCAAGCAATACTCTGGCTGCGTGTGTGTGTGTGTGTGTGTGTGTGTCCAACAGACTCATACAACATACACTACAGAGAACACAGCAAATTGCTCACAAAAGGGAAGAAGGGAATCCCTTTTTAAAACATTCCAGACTTTAAAGTCTTTCCTTGCCCTACACAGTGTGCATAACCTACACACTTCCATATATTTTCTCACTAACGTGTCAACCACCCACTACATCAAGGATGAAGTACGTAAAGTTTCTGTGACTTTGCTGCTGTTAACAGAGCAAAAAACAAAATGAAATAAAAACTCTAGAACTGTTTTCATCATAACTCATTAACCCTGCACCCATACTTCTGAAATGCTGCAGGTTTCTCTAGGAGCACCTCTATGATGTATGCCATTTTCATACAAATTTCCCTAAAAATCAGAGGGGGAGGAGAAAGGGGGAGCCTATCCCTTCACCCTCCCCAAACTTTAAAGACTCCCCTTGCACCAAAAAAACCCTTCCCAAGGGGCATGTTTATGATCTATGTCCTTTTCATTTGCCCACCAAACACACCAGGGGGTAAGCAAATCCTTTCCTGAAAGCCTCCGGATTTTAAAGGATCCCTTTACACAACCTTCCACACATGTATCCATCTGAAAGTTAGCAGACTTCATCCTATCAAAGGGGCAGCTATGCCTGCATGTCATCCAATTCTGCCAAGAAATTTTTAAAAACTTATGTAAAGGCTACATCCACAAAGCCCCTGCACCTATCTATTTGTCCACTTAGAAGTGGCTACTATGCCTGCAAATTTCATCCATTTCTTTCAAAAGCAAAAAACCTTGTAGCCATTTGCTGATTTCCCCATGATAGTCAATGGGGAAATATACTACACTTCGGATTTTGCAAAGCAAGTTTCCAATTCTGACCCAAGCTGGAGCAAGTAGCCTCCCTCCATATCAATCCAAGATGAATCAGGGACTTTTCTGAGGTGCTGAAATGGGGCCCAAACAGAATATTTTCTTTGGTGCACACCCCTGATTTCTTAAAAAAAATAAAAATAAAATTATCTCTCTTAAAATATGCATTTCTAGATGTATTTTCTCTTAAAAGACACATTGAAAAATATTTTTATGCATTTTTGAGCCAGGAACTACATTGGAACATTCAGGAAATATGAAAACTGGTGGATAACTACGTTCTGATACACACATTAGTCCAGGAGATGCGGTTCAGCTCAATTTTTATTGGAATTTGCGAAGATTGAATTCCTCAAGCATTCCTACTTAAAATGCTGTAGTAGCTGAGGTGGTAAGAGCTAGGTTTTGCTGTTCTGCCTAGCATGGTTGAGATTGCCTGTCTCTTGGATCAGTACTTTATGCTTGTTAGTATCTACTAAATACTCCATTTGCACAATATTTATGAAACTGACTCAGATTTGACGGGTGGAGAGCAGTAATTAGGGACAGTATGAGAAAATGACAGCGAAAAAGAACAATTTGGGGAAAACATGTGTTTATACCTCTAGGGTTTTTGCTTTGTTTTTGTTTTTGCAAAGCCATGGGAAAGCAGATTAGTTTTCAATGATGAAAGATTTGGCTGTCGTGAGTTAACAGAGTAATGTGCCAAGTGCTGTGTTTTTTGGCTGGCGTTGGCTGACTTTTAAAGAGTTTTCAGTCAAGAAGCCCTCTGCATTTTTCGGTGTAGTTCCATTATTAACATATACAATCTCTTCTGGATACAAGGTTTATTTCAAACCACTACCGGCTAACCTGGCCATTATTTAAACATGTGCAATCTACTAAAGCATGATAAAGAGAAATTTTCTGAAGTCATCTGGAAGGCTCTGCAGGACACAGAGCCAAAACACAATGTCCTGCTGAATACTTAAGATGTCAAAGCCGAAGTGAGAGCAGAAGTCCCATGTCAGATTTGAAGCTCTCTCCAATCGATCTCATTCTCATTCCATTAATGAGGACAGACATTCAGCGTAGTAAAATGAGTGGATTCTGTTTCGGTAACTACCTAGTTTTAATTACTGATGTTGCAGGCACTGTATTTTAAAAATAAACAAACATATGGTCAAAAACAGCTTCCTCCTGAGTCTGATCATATTGTTATTAAGAAGGAATCCAAAACATGTTTCACCTTATAAATCCCTAGCAAGGTTTGTTTGTTTGTTGGAAGTGTAAATTAGCCATTCCTTCATTCTGAGATACCACAGTGATAAAGAAAAAATGTAAGAACCAAAATATGCCACAAATATGATACAATACAAATATATCAGAGGTGTACAAAGAAGAGCAAACTAAGCTCAAACCAACGTCACGCTTTAAAATCTATGGATGAATACGTAAGCTTTAATCTGGTACTGAAATGACTGCAGCACCGGCACCAGTCAAACTTCAATGGGGATGGCTTTCCATAGATGGGGTACCTCCGCAGAGAAAGCCCTGTGTCTAATGAACTAGCCACGGCAGAGGACCCAAACAAGGGTCTCCTCAGAAGATACACATATCTGTATATGGGTTGGTACTGGGGCTGTGCACTGCTTTGGCTCTGGATCTGAATTCTGAGCTGAAGCGGGTCGCATTGATCTGAAGTGCTTTAGAGCACTTTGGGTCAATCTAGACATCTGCCCACCCCGCTGTGTGAGGTCCCTGCTCCTTACCTGGACCCATGGGAAGCACTCACAGCTGTCATTTTCTTCACGGGAGTCAACATTTTCTTTTAAAATAGTGACTCCTATTTTCTGGAAATAAAATCTTACGCAAATGGTGGCCATAAGGCCATCATGATGTACACAACAATACAGGCATAAATGGGGAGGTGCCATTTTAAAAGAAAATGGTGACTCCCTTGAAGAAGCAATGGTTGCGAGCACTCCCCACGAGCCCAGGTAAGGAGCAGGGGGCTCACACATCGGGATGGGGTCTTGCAGGTCTTGTGGGGCTTAGTGGGACCCAATTTGGATGTACGAACCTCACTTTGGACCCGGAATTGGGCTGAGGCACATTGGGGCCAATTTGGAAGCTCTGAATTGGCTTCTGAAGCAAGCTGGGGAGGCCCTGCACAGCCCCAGTTGGTACTGGGAGAGACACTTCTTCAGGTATCTGGTTCCCAGGGCATTTTAGGGCTTTAAATGTAAGCATCAGCACTTTGAAATGGGCTCGGATGCAAGTAGGCAGCCAATGTAACTCTGTGAGTAGTGGTGTAATATGATCACCATCTGGCTCTACCATGTCCTGCACTATTTAAAGCTTCTGAGTAGTCTTCAAGGGCAGCCCCACATTATACAGTGTAGAGATAATAGAATGCAAAGCAGGACCACATGTCCCCTGCAAAAGTGTCTGTGTGTTGGGGGGGAGGTGATTTTTGGCAACTTTCAAGGGCCTCTTATCGTTTATGTATATACCCGGTGCTTATTTGCCCTTTCTTACCCCACTTTTCTTACAGGAAGAAAAGCCTTGCCACCACCCCAAGCTGCATTTCAGCTGCCCATACAGCAGTCCAGCAGAAAGGTGAGGAAATGAAGTAGCATTGTTGCTCCCATGAGGCATTCTGTTGAGGAAGTTGGAATGCCACCCAGCTGCTGCATGGGCAGCTCAGCTGGTGCTTGGGGTGTTGGCAAAGCTAGGGATGTACAAGAAATGCATTTCTGTTCATTTTTTATCAGGATTTAACCAGTTCACACCTTCCAGCTTGAACATGGATTCAAACACAATGTGCGGTCAAAGTCCATACATTTCCAAGCTTGCAGTGTGATTTGTGGATCCCCAAAAATGTGATAGACAGCAGGCATACATTTGAAAAATGCACATGAATACGCTTCAGTCCATGAAAGGAGAATGCGTACATTTCAAAGATGTGCACAACTGATGCGTACATTTGGAAAAAATGCATGAAAACACACATAGATTTTCATGCGAAAAGAAAAAGAGAGAGAGCTCACAATCTGATATGCACTTGAGTCAAAACGAGCTTCCAGATGGAATTTGGAGAACTTCAGCAAGTTCATGCTCAAGGTTTGCACATCCCTGGTTGCCACTTGAAGTGGTGGCACATCTTTTTTTACCATTAAGAAAAAGAAACCCTCAGCACTTTTTATCTAAAGGGTAAGATGCCCCTAAAGAGTTTTGTCCCTGCTCCCGATAATTGCATCAATTGGGGTGTGTGTATTTTTGCCCCACCCCCATGAACTACCAAAGAAAGCTTGGCCAAAGTATTAAACAGAAGGTGAAAAAAGTTTTCAACTCTTTCACATGTTAGTTTGTGTTTTCAAAACTCCATCCATTTCTTTCTGTTGATACAGGATGCAAAAAGTAATCTGAGGCAAATGACAAGCAAGAGGAGTCAGATGTTGACCTATAAAGCACTTGACTTGACTGCACAAATACCTGAAATTCTGGAACAACTGAAAGTATTTTTTAACAGTGAGTGTTGCTTGTTTAGCAATCCAGACAAATTCTGTGTCAATGCTGTCATCACTAACATCAACCTTATATCTAAAATTCTCAAAGAGAAAATATTTCATATGATTTTTTAAAAAATTCCAAGTCTACCCTCGACCCCCAATTCTGATTCTACCATAGGTTCACTTGGCCATGCAGTCCAAGCATCTTGAATTCTGGTCTACCTAAAGGGCTTTCTAACATTTATCCTAGAATTTGAGATGTACTGGTTGTATTTTCTGTTCCTTCAGTTCATTTGGGTCTCTGCTGCCCCACTGTGCACATGGACATGGATGCAGCACTGCAAATAAGCAATCTTAATGAGATTGTATGTATGATTGCATCAAAATTCCTTTTGTGCAGTGTTACTTAGTGATGAGCAACCCCCCCTGATTTTGGTAAACTGAGCTATCCCCCCCTTTTAAAAAAAAGTTTAAACACCTTAGTTTATATCAAAACTAATATGGACCCAACTCCCAATGACATCATTGGGAGTGCAATAAGGGGAAGGTGGACTGTGTGCAATGATGAATGGCTGGACAGAGAGAATTCCAGGGCAGAGAGACAGCATCTCTTTGTCAAAGCAAGATCAAGAAAGTGCCCAAGGCAGCACATGAAGGAATCAGCCCAAAGACAGATATTGGAGGAGAAAACAAGGGAAGGTGTGTCTCCTGGTGGCAGCAGGATCACAGAGATTATCAATGTGGATGGTGACATTACTAAGCAGCAAGCTGAGGGTGTTTCCAGAGAGAAAGAAGAAAAGCATCTGTTTGAGATGAAAGGTGAGAGGGGGCTAGGAGGGAAGCAATACAATAACAACACAGATATAAAATGGAAAATGAACTTTGCAGGTTGAGAAGAAGGGAAATGGAGGTCAGGCAGAGGCTGCATGCTACACTTGTATATCAGTCACTATTTCAGTGTTGATACCTAAATACATTTGTCAATGTTTATAGTGCAAATGATAAACGCTGATGAATGGTAACATGTTTGGAAAATGACAGGATATCAGTGGGGGGGAAAGGAGTTGATTATACCTAAGCTGCATGCTGTTAAGAGGTTTCTGATCATTGCTCCACACAGCCAACTCACAAGTTTTCATTGAATGCTCATATATTACCTTGCCACTGAAAATGCTTCTAATGGCTGTTAATAATAGTATTTGGATGTACTGACTAACAATCACACAAGCATTGACTTGTGTCAGCAAATTTGCTAAAATAGTAAATCTGCACGTTGGCACAAGCCCAGAGTTATATGAGTTGGCCTTCTGAGATACTTTAAAGAGACTTTAATTGTGTAGAAATATCCAAAATTATTTTCATTATTACTTTCACTTGACAATCGTATGATTTCCTGTCTAATTAGTGAAGGCATTTTAGTTTAAATAAGTTGCTCATTGGCAGCGCCCTCTCCAATTTTCATCAGAAATGCTAAGTTTGTGACAGCATAATTTTCATTTGGTCATTAAAACTGTGAAGTATTAAAATGAAACATAAAAATTAAAACCTGGAAAAGACTGAAGTAAAATACAATAAGAACTTGTTCACACACATTTTGATGGCATCTCCCCATTGAAAAGTTCTATAAAGCCCAGTGTGTTAGAGTTTAAGAAGCCATCTATATAAAGCTCCACCGTGAGCAGTAGCAGTTAGGGCAACTGGAGAAAAAACATAGTGGATAGATTCCAGAATCGATATTGAAAGTCTTGGCTGCAAGATGTTGTAGTTGTCTTGCCTGGAGACAACTCCGACTAAAGCTGCTGAATGGTCTGCTGTGCATCATTCCCTCTGTTTCTGATGTTCAGGCAGTGAGTGCCATTCCTTATGTAGTCAAAACGGCATCATTCATGCAGAAGAGAGAGGTATCAGCAGGCTTGGGGGACACCAGAGGTTTAAACAGTACCAAAAAACAAAATTAGCTCTAAGAGGGGAACCTCAAAACAGCCAAGTGAAGACTGATAGTGCTCCCAGATGGAGGGCTCTTATCACGAACGGTCAAAAGGCACTGTAGCAGCTATTCCGTCTTTGCTTCCCTAACAAACTTTTTTTTTTTAAAGACAGTACAAGTGGAAATACATAGGAGGGATACAAATTGAAGATCATCTGGAAACAGCCCCCCACTCCATAAAATTCCGTGAATGAGGCAGTGTGATTGCACAATAAACTCATCTGGAAGTAGTATTGGGGGGGGGCAGAAAACGGAGGAAGGGGGAATGAAATGGAGTGGCTGGAATCCTGGACAGAGAGCACTTCACACTGCGACATTTTGTTGCAGGTCCGAGGGTTGTGAAAGAATATATTATGTTTTGGGGGTTTCTCTCTGTTATTCCTTTAACATGTACTGTACCACACTTAAACACATTCCTGTATACCTCTGTTCTTTGCTCTTGGCTGATATCCTGCTTGTGGTCAAGTCCTCAGTCCCTCCTCTCATTGGACTTTGGTCCAAAGCATAGATTACAATTATCACAGAGAAATGAATCACAAGGTCTACACATACACATACATAGACTAGGGATGCCTGAGAAATTTCCCGCCTCCCGGCTGAGCAGAGTGGAGCAGAAGAAGCTGCTCCAGCTGGTCTAGGGACTTCAGAAGCAAGCAAGCAAGCTCCCAGAGAGTGAGTAGGGATGGCGGAGAATTTCTCCACGAATCTTCGGGAGGCCAAGTGCCGACGCATTTGGCCCCCCGAAAGTGTTGGGGAAATTCTCCACCGGCCCCCCGCCCTCTCCACCGGGATGGGACTTACCTTTGGCGAATGTCCCTCCTGGCGGCGGGTCCCGGCGGCGTTTCGGCGGTGTTTCGGCAAGGGCGGGGGCGGCGGCCGGTCTCCTGACCGGCTGCCGCTGCCGCCATTACAAAATAAAAAAGTACAGTAAAAAAAACACACACCCGTGATAGGCTACGTGACGATTTACGTAGCCTATCACGGCTAGATTTCCAAAGTCAGCCGTGATAGGCTACGTAAATCGTCACGTAGCCTATCACGGGTGACTTTGGAAAAAAAAAAAGCACGTACGCAAATGGCAGCGCCCCATGGGTACTGCCATTTGCGTTCCTTATTTGGACAGGGGTAGTGTATGTAAAGATTTACGTAGACTACGGCAAAAATAAGGGAACACTATTTGCATTGCCCTTATTTTCACCGTAGTCTACGTAAATCTTTACGTAGATTAGACGTGCCAAAATAAGGAACGCAAATGGCGGCACCCATGGGCGCCGCCATTTGCATACGCGCTTTTTTTCCCCCCCAAAGTCACCCATGATAGGCTACGTGATGATTTACATAGCCTATCACGGCTGACTTTGGAAATCTAGCCGTGATAGGCTACGTAAATCATTACGTAGCCTATCACAGGTTGTTTTTTTTCCCCACTTTTTCTTTCACGGCCGGGGAGACGGGGCGCTTCTCCCCGGCCTGAATTTCGGCCGGGTGAGGCGGGGCGCCTCCCCCCCCCTGAACTTCAGGGGGAGAAGCGAAGCGCCTCCCCCCCACCGCAAAGCAAGCTGCGGGACAAGGTAAGTCCCTTTCATCCATCCCTAAGAGTGAGCGATCAAAGCAAGCGAAGAGGGGGAGCAAACAGGAGATGGCCAGGGGAGTTGCAGTGGAAGAGAAGACAAAGGAGACAAAGGAGACAAAGGTAAAGAGGTAAGTGCGCTGGAGGAAGCCCAGGGGGCTGTACATTTCCTTCTGTGTGGCTGTGAGCTCACCAGGTGCTCCTGAGAGCTCCAACTGAATTGAGGAGGTGTGGCCTGAGTACTCCCAACAGCTGTGTGGGCAGGAAGTTTCAGTCTGTTTCCCGCCTCCCAGCTGAACAGAGCAGAGCAGAGCAGGGGAAGCTGCTCCGGCTGGTCTAGGGACTATAGAAGCAAGCAAGCTCCCAGAGAGCAAGTGATCAGAGTGAGCGGTCAGGGAGAGCAAACAGGAGTTGGCCAGGGGAGTTTGACAGTGGAGGTCAAGGGAGAGGCCCCTAACTTTTTTTTTCATTTCTTTTTCATTTCCCCCCCCCCGACTCCCAAGATGGGTGGGAGTTTTTAAAAAAGGAAATTCTCAAGGCGCAATTACAAACAATTCCAACAAGAAGAGAAGGTGAAAGACAACAGAAGAATGATCAGGGGACTGGAAACAAAGCCCTATGAAGAGAGACTGGAAGAACTGGGTATGTTGAGCCTTGAGAAGAGAAGACTGAGGGGAAATATGATAGTGCTCTTCAAGTACTTGAAAGGCTGTCACAGAGAGGAAGACCATGATCTCTTCTTGATCATCCCAGAGTGCAGGACACGGAATAATGGGCTCAAGTTACAGGAAGCCAGATTCTGGCTGAACATCAGGAAAAACTTCCTGACTGTTAGAGCAATATGACAATGGAACCAATGACCTAGGGAGGTGGTGGGCTCTCCCACACTGGAGGCATTCAAGTTGAAGCGGGACAGCCATCTGTCGGGGATGCTTTGACTTAGATCCTGCATTGAGCAGGGGGTTGGACTCAGTGGTCTTATAGGCCCCTTCCAACCCTACTATTCTATGATTCTATGATTTATTTCAGTTCATTTTTGGTCAGAATTTACCCAATTTACACCACTCACCTGAACGTGGACTCAAACACAACCTGTGGTTGACATCCATACATTTCTGAGCTTGTGATGTGATTCGTAGAACATCAACGAGCTCGATGACATGCATATATTTGAAAAATGAGCATTAAAACATGTGTAGTTTAAAAAAATGTGCATAAATAGGTTTTAATCAATGGGAGAAGAATGACTACATTGCAGAAATGCACACAATTGATGAATGCATTTGGAAAAAAAATGCATGAATTTTCATTAAAAACAACAACAACAAAACAACAACCAAAGATTACAATCTGATACAAACACAAGTCGGAATGAGGTTTGAGGTGGAATTCAGAGAACCTTGATGAGGTCACATGTTGCAGATGCACACATCCCTATCATAGACACAGACATAACATTAAAAAACCCACTATGACATGGGAGCTGCTATCAGGTTGTAAACATATATGCTCCCAGCAGCAGCAGCCTGGAACAATGGAGCAGGATTGACAATACTAACAATGAGAGTGTCCCATACAGTATGTATTTTTAAACGCTGATGTGTGTGTGTTGAGTGGAGACTGCAATATGTGCTCTGGTGTGAAAAGCAATGGAATCTGGAGCTGAGGGCTTGAAGCTGGAAGGATAGCATCCAAGAGCAAGGAGTGGCAGTGTGAGGAGTGGTAAGTGCACAGACAAGTGTTATGGCATAAACTCTCTCTCTCTCTCTCTCTCTCTCTCTCTCTCTCTCTCTCTCTGGGATGATTAAGAATTCACCACAGGAATGCTAGTTTGGACAGAATCACCCACAATGACTGTGTTATTGCTCTGGCTCTGACTTTCTACTGATTATTAACAGGCAACTGATTTGGTCCCATGTTTGACTCTAGAATTAGCCATCAACACAGCAGAGATATGCCTACTGCCGATCCTGAATGCTGGTGTACTACCTGGCCCTAGAGTACAGATAGTGGGGAGGGGAAAACAGACTCGACAAAGTGTACAATGCAACCAACAAGCAAACAACCCCTATAGGCTGCAATCCTCAGACTAGACCTTTTCCATTAAGGTTTAAGGGTGCAATATGACATCCAACTACACTTCTTAAGTCAGTTGACTTCCATAGCATGACATGAACATCATGAGCCAAAGGGTTCAGTCCAAGGTAAGGAAAGAATAAGAGCAATGAAGCAATATGCAGTATTTGCATTTGACTACCAACAAACCTTTGCTGGCGAAAGAGGTACAGGATAGGGATGGCCTCTTTATTCTTGATGGGCTAAGTCAGCCATCCCCAACTTGGGGCCCTGCAGATGTGTCAGACTACAATCCCATCATCCCCAGTCATCATGCCCCTCAGGGTGCTGGCTAGGGATGATTGGAATTGTAGTCCAACACATGTGGGGGGCAGCAAGTTAGGGAGCCTGGTTGAAATAGCAGGAACTGGCTCCTCTTGTATATGCACAAGTATTCTCTCTTGCCCATATAGTTTAAAATGTTTTCAAGCAGTCAGAATTTTCTGAGGAGTACACTGCATAGCCTGTCAGGCTTTGCCCTAATAATTAGCTTCAGGTTTCCCTTCATTTAATTGCATTATACTTAAGGTCAGATGTCTTCTTATTGACAAAGAGAAGAAGTAATGACTCCAGTTTCTTGGCACTTCCACAGCTTTTTAATGACTGCAAAAAAGTGCCAGTAAATGAAGTTTGCTAGCATCAAGTATGTTCTCCACTCCATAACAAGGCCTCTTTAAGTTCCCATTTTTTTGAAATCCAATGGTTATTTATTTATATGTGAAAGAAATAACAAATCTACCACTATAAAAATGGTATTTTCTAACTATAAATCCCATAAACTATACTTTCATCTCCTTATTTTATGAACATTGCAGATATGTAAAAAGAATGGCTTTTAAAAAAACATATACACATATTGCTGGGGAACATGTGTGGGAGGGTGCTATTGCCCTCATGCCCTGTTGTGAGTTTCTGGTTGACAGCTGGTTGGCCACTGTGTGAACAGAATGCCGGACAAGATGGACCCTTGGTCTGATCCAGCATGACTCTTCTTATGTTCTTAACATATACACAACTATAATGCACATTTCTTCACTGAACACAATGGCATAGCTGGTGGGAGCTTGACAAACTTCCATGTGGCTGAATTTAACTTTGAACTGGCCCATATGGGGCAGCCTTAATACGAGTCTTCAATACCCATACAGCAAACATGAAGCACTATGACTACACCACAGCTATCACTAGCTAGGAAAAAATATGTTCTACAGCCCAAGTCAAGCCTATCAAATCACTGAAAATGAAACAACTGACCAATGTGCAAGTCTTCACATGATGGTGGCAATATGGGGTTGCAGTGGCTGGGGAAATGCCTAGATGTCCATGAAGAGAATGGGCCTTAGCTTGCCTTTCCCTGGTCTATGCATATCAACAGTTACATCAATCTTCCCCAATTTGGAGCGCTCCAGATATCATGGACTTCAGCTCCCAGTAGCCCAGTGGAGGCTGGTAGCTCCAATTTTGGTGGGGCTGTAAATCCACTCTGGGTTTTAGAACCAGTCAGAGCTCTCAAGGAGCAATCCAAGGTGCTGGACTCTATTCCCCAAAATAGGTTCAGCACCTTGGATAGCTCCTTTAGAGCTGGTGCTGACTAAAATCCAGAATGGCTTTACAGCCCCACTGAAATCAGAGCCACCAGCCTCCACTGCATCAGCTCCAGCCAGCATGGCCAGTGCTTAGAAATCCTGGAAGCTGTGATCCAAAATATCTGGAGGGCACCAGGTTGGGGAAAGCTGGGTTACACTCTTATTGGTTGTTCCACACTGTTATTTGTTGTTGTTGTTGTTCAGTCGTTCAGTCGTGTCCAACTCTTCGTGACCCCATGGACCATAGCACGCCAGGCCTTCCTGTCCTGCGCTTTCTCCTGGATTGTGCTCAAGTCCATATTCATTGCATCAGTGATGCTATCTAGCCATCTCATCCTCTGCCGTCCCATTCTCCTTTTGCCTTCAGTCTTTCCCAGCATCAGGGTCTTTTCCAGGGAGTCTTCTCTTCGCATTAGGTGGCCAAAATATTTGAGCTTCAGCTTCAGTATCTGTCCTTCCAATGAGCACTCAGGGTTGATTTCCTTTAGGATTGACTGATTTGACCTCCTTGCAGTCCAGGGGACTCGTAAGAGTCTTCTCCAGCACCACAGTTCGAAAGCATCGATTCTTCGGCGCTCAGCCTTCCTTATAGTCCAGCTCTCACAGCCATACGTTACTACTGGGAAAACCATAGCTTTGATTAGATGGACCTTTGTTGGCAAGGTGTTGTCTCTGCTTCTCACTATGCTGTCTAGGTTTGCCATAGCTTTCCTCCCAAGGAGCAAGCATCTTTTAATTTCATGGCTACAGTCACCGTCTGCGGTGATCTTGGAGCCCAAGAAAATAAAATCTGTCACTGCTTCCATTTCTTCCCCTTCCATATGCCAGGAAGTGATGGGGCCAGATGCCATGATCTTCATTTTTTGAATGTTGAGTTTCAAACCAACACACACAATGAGGAATGTCCACACAAAGACCCTCATGCATTAAAATTCATTATTAAAAGATCATGTGACGCAACAGGGGGAATGGACCCACTGACTACATTCCCAGTGGCCACACATTCAGTGTTAGTGAGACAGTGGCCCTTTGAATCTGCATCTCGTGGTGCGCAGGACTCCTCCATCTGCTTGTAAATTCTAGCCAAACAGGGTTCCCTGACTGGATGGAGAAGCCGTACCTGTGTAGGTCCTTCCTCACTCGTGCCAGACCCATGACTACGGGGGCATGGCCAACATGCATATTATCATGGGATGAGTAAGTCCAGTGGATGTGTTCCAATTACCCCCTCAAGCATTCATTAAATGTGTGCATGGATTTGTACGATCACCTCTACGGAACCTTGGGATAATCTCATGATAAGCCACTGATGTAAACTGTCTGAAAGTAACTTTAGTTTAATCTTACACCTAAAAGCGGCAGCCCCAGGTCTGCATTGTCCTCCATTTATGGCATTCTCCTCTCAGATTTGATCCTATGGATGGGCTGGGCACTACCATGTTTGGCTCACTGCATCCCAAACACCAGCTTTGAAAGTCTGAATATTAATATAATTGCACCCTGTCTTCCGCCTGGCATTGTGTCCCTGGCTCCTCCCTTTTTCTTCCTGCTCTTACCACAGACACAACTCTTTAGAAAGCATCCCCACACAAATAAACATGTAAATGTGGAGATAAGAAATAGAGATCACCGTGACCAATGCAAATGTGGCTATAATTCTTTTTGCAGATAAAGGGAAAATACAAACAAATGTAGCTGCAGAATCTTGCTGCTTATATTTAACTTTATCCACATAGTGTTAGTGGGTGTAATGCTTTTGAGAGTCTAAACAGTATCTTTTCATGACAGAGGAAGCAGATGCTACACAGCTAGTGTGTATTGATGTTTTCCTGAGTACTGGAACTTGAATATAATTCAAAGACTGGAAAATGATTATTGTAGACTTCAGTAAAAGATAACTTCACATAGTTAGCTTCCTCAAAAGCTATATGCATCTTAATATTTATTAATTCCTAAGACACCTAGATGGTGTGAAAAAAAGACATACAAACACGGCTAGAAGACAGATGCTTTGGAAAACTGCATCATTTATTATGCAATATTATTTAGGCTACAATCCTATACCTACAATCCTCTCCTGGGAGTAAGTCCCGTGGAACTCAAAGGGACTTAATTCTGAGTACACATGTATAGGATTGCACTGTTACTGACCTGTTACAACCTGCCAAAGTAACCCAGAAGGGTTTTGTAATGGGTTTTCAACAAACATTTCCCAAATAAACTAAGCTGTCATCCCTGCTGTTTTCTGGAAAATATGGCTTTGTGGCCAATTTTCCATTCTAGAAAATCTCTCAATCTCTCTCTCCATACTGTTCTACAGTAATTTACATGTTTGTTATTTCTTTTCTTCTTGACCAACAGCTTTTTAGTTATCCAATACATACAGTCAGGGCCAGAAGTATCGGAACAAGGATAACTATTTTGGCAGTTGGCCTCTGTACACCACCACATTGAAGTGGAAAGGAAACACACCCAGATGGGAGCGAAGGCAGGACTTTCAGCTGTAATTCAAGGGGTTTGACAAAAGTGGGGCACTAACCATTCAGGAAGTACAGCCAGTGGCATACATACACACCCATCATTGGTGGCTCATAAGTAATGGAACAAACCAACATCATTTCAAACTTAAGGATCGCCTTTAATACCTGGATGAAAATCCTTTGCAGTCAATGACTGCCTGAAGTCTCGAACCCATGGACATGACCAAATGCTGAGTTTCCTCCCTCGAGATGCTTTGCCAGGCCTTTACTGCAGCTGCCTTCAGCTGCTGCTTGTTGTGGGTCTTTCTGCCTTCAGTCTTGTCTTCAGGAAGTGAAAATCATGCTCTATTGGGTTGAGATCAGGTGGCTTGGCCATTGAGGAACATCCCACTTCTTTGCCTTGAGAAACTCTTGGGCAGCTTTTGCTGTATGTTTTGGGTCATTATCCATCTGCAATATGAAGCGGCATCCTATCAATTTGGCAGCATTCAAACTGAATCGGCTGAATCTGAGCAGAAAGTATAGCCCTATACACTTCAGAATTCATCCAGTTGCTTTTCTCAGCAGTCAGGTCATCAATAAACACCAGTGACCCGGTTCCATTGGCTGCCATACATGCCCATGCCATAACACTGCCTCTACCATGTTTGACAGATGATGTGGTATGCTTTGGATCATGAGCTGTTCCTTTCCTTCTCCATACTTTTCGCTTTCATCATTCTGGTACAAGTTAATCTTGGTTTCATCAGTCCAAAGAATCTTATTCCAAAACTGGGCAGGCTTTTTTAGGTGTTTGATGGCAAAGGCTAATCTGGCCTTTCGGTTCTTGAGCGTTACCAGTGGTTTGCACCTTGTTGTGAGGCCTCTGTATTTACATTAATAAGGCCGTCCCTTGACTATAGATGTTGACAATGACATGCCTACCTCCTCAAGAGCATTCTTGACCTGGCTAGATGTTGTGAAAGGGTTCCTCTTCACCATGAGCAGAATTCTGCGGTCATCCACTTTAGTTGTCTTCTGTGGTCTTCCAGGCCTTTTACTGTTGCTGAGCTTGCCAGTTAATTCCTTCTTTTTCAGGATGTTCCAAACTGTTGTGTTGGCCACTCCCACTGTTTTTGCTATCTCTCTGATGGGTTTATTTTGTTTCCTCAGCCTGATGATGGCTTCCTTCACTCTCATGGACCCCTCTTTGGACCTCATGTTGGGAGTTCCAGTGAACAGCTACCAAATGTAAATGTAACACTCAGAACCACCTCCAAGCCTTTGATCTGCTTGATTGGCCATGGAGTACTCAGAAAACAGGCCACACCTGGCCATGCAGCTGCTTGTCAGCCATTCATTCCATTACACTTATGAGCCACCAACGATGAGTGTGTGTGTATGCCACTGGTTGTACTTCCTGAATGGTTAGTGCCCCACTTTTGTCAAACCCCTTGAATTACAGCTGAAAGTCCTGACTTTGCTCCCATCTGGGTGTGTTTCCTTTCAACTTCAGTGTGGTGTTGTACAGAGGCCAACTGCCAAAACAGTCATCCTTGTTCCGATATTTCTGGCCCTGACTGTATATCCATTTATTCTATGTAGGCAGTAGGTGGCTGGCCTTCCATGAACGAGGTGAAGACTGCACTTTAGTTTTATCAGGGCCAAGACAAAAGTATTTGCCTCATATTCATTTATGTGTAAAAAATGCCTCAAGTGATTTTGACGCTTTTATTTATTACATTTACATCCCACCTTTCTTCCACTGTGGAACGCAAGGTGGCTACATGTGGTTCCCAGGTGCTCTCCCCTGTAAGCACTAATGACACCTAGATCTGCTTAGCTTCAGCGAGGTGGCTGCCTCATGTGCCTTCAGACCATGTCTTGGGACTTGCTCAGATAGCCGCCATGTTTCAATGTTGTTCTTCCTGGTACCATTTCCTTCCTCCTCCTCTGCTGTGTTGGCTCACAATTTCATTGATGATATTATGATGGTATGTCTGACATGATGTGTCTGTTGATGCCACAGTAGCTCATAAATAAAATCTCACTGGTTGTCATAGTCAACTGTATTAAAAGACAGTGTTGAAAACTGAGGCTAAGGACAGCAAGGACAAAGAGGGAGACGGAAAATGGTGCCAAGAAACTGCAGCAGCCATGGGATCAAAGAGGCATCACAAAGCTAAAAATCAACAAGAAGTATGTTCTGCAAGGTGACTATTTGGACGAAAACTTGTTTGGCTGCATTGAATATGGTAATTCTGAGGCAAGTATCATATCAGAAAGTATTTTGTACAACCCCATTTTATAATCCCAAATTAAACCTCTGCTTCTTGATTGCTAGGAGGTGAACACAAAGCATAGGCCAGTATCCAGTGGTGCCGTTACACTAGTGAGATTGACTGCTAGTGCAATGAGAAGCTATCGCTTGCTACAACAACCGGAACCTAACCCAAACTAGTGTTTCTAGAACAGAACAAGTCAGCAGGGCTTGCAAAAGGGAGCTTTGCTGTAGTTTCTGGGGTCCCTGTAGCAAGCACTAGTTTCCCATTGCGCCAGCAGTCATTACCACTAGAACAGCCTGATGAGCACTGGCAAACTGCCAGCATTGGATACTGTCCATAGTCACATACCATTTTAGTGCAAAGAATATGTATAGAATTAATCCCATATTGAAGTTCAGCCCAGTAAAAAAAAATTGCAATTCCCAGGACGGCAGGTCTAGATTCAGGTAGTTATAAACAGAAATGGACTGTTCCTGCCCTCCAAAACATGTTCACAAAAAACCTACTTGCAATCCCAGAATCATAGAATAGTAGGGTTGGAAGGGGCCTACAAGGCCATCGAGGCCAATCCCCTGCTCAATGCAGGAATCCAAGTCAGAGCATCCCTGACAGGTGGCTGTCTAGCCTCATCTGGAATGCTTCCAGTGTGGGAGAGCCCACCACCTCCCTAGGTCATTGGTTCCATTGTCGTATTGCTCTAACAGTCAGGAAGTTTTTGCTGATGTTCAGCCGGAATCTGGCTTCCTGTCACTTGAGCCCATTATTCCATGTCCTGCACTCTGGGATGATCAAGAAGAGATCCTGTCCTTCCTCTCTGTGACAACCTTTCAAGGACTTGAAGAGCGCTATCATATCTCCCCTCAGTCTTCTCTTCTCAAGGCTCAACATGCCCAATGCTGTCAGTCTCTCTTCATAGGGCTTTGTTTCCAGCCCCCTGATCATCTTTTTTGCCCTCGTCTGAACCCTCTTCAGCTTGTCTGCATCCTTCTTAAAGTGCGGTGCCCAGAACTGGACACAGTACTCCAGATGAGGCCTAACCAGTGCTGAGTAGAGGGGAACTAGTAATTCCCAGGATTTGGAAGCTATGCTTCTATTAATGCAGCCCAAAATAACATTTGCCTTTTTTTGCAGTCACATCACATTTTTGGCTCATATTCAGCTTGAAGGAGAATAAAAATAGGAGCTATTACAGCCATGGAATGAGCTAATAATCAAAGTAGGTAAATAATTTTACACAATATAGAACAGGGATCCCCAGCCTTTCTGGACCCGTGGGTACATGTGAGAAGATGAGAAACTGCTGTGGGCACCACCACAAAATGGATCCCACGGATAGTCACATAATGCCATGGTGGCCTAGCTAGTCAAAAGTGAGCTAAGGAGGGGCAGGAGAGAGAAACAGTGAGGGTAGACACTGGGAGGGAGTGGGAGAGAGCAAGGCAAGGGAATAGAGGGCAGAGAAAGAGCAAGGCTAGAGGCTAGACGGAGAGAAAGAAGACTGCCCTAACAGTTTCCAAGGTTCCCCCCCCCCCAATAGTTTTTTTGAAGAGGGCAGGGAGGAGAGAGATTTGTGGACTCCATTGGAGGTACCATGTTGGGGACCTCCGATACAGTACATAATAGATACATAATAGATACAACTAGAAGGTGATTTTTTTTTTTTTAAAGGTAAATGCAGAATTTCTGCTCAGACCAAAGCATGGATGGGAAACTGGCTGCAGGTGGACTGGGGCCTGTCCACAAAGTCTTTCCACCCAGCCTGTGGCTCTCTTCTGGTTAGTCCTACCCCCCTCTGTCTCTCTTTTCTCTCTGCATCTCTCTCATTTTCCTCAGTGCGATCCAGCCGCAGCTGTAAGATGAAGAAAGACAACCCAGGGGTGAACTTTTAGGGATCAACAAACACTAAATGCTTTAGTGACAGGACTGAGCATCTAGAGAGCTTTAGTGACAGATACTGCTCTGCAATGGCTACACTGCTGCTTAGGAGGGGTGCCCTGGCCTTCTCTTTCTCCATGGCAGTGTCCTCTCCTGGTGTTTTGCATGGTATCGTGCTCACCTTTTGCTTCTGTATTGTTTGTTCTCCTTCCATGCCTGTTTCAAACCAGGCTATGGAACAAGGCAGCCGTGAACTGAGGTATGAAAAGGAAAGTGAGGCTATGGGGTGAAGAGAGAGCTTTCTTTCTAACTCAGAGAGAGAGAGAGAAAGAGAGAGAGCACAAAGGGGTGCCCCCAATCACTTTGGGTTTGGTCCATACTAACCCCAGTACATGGCTCTGACAATTCTCCCCCGAAGGAATGCAGAGTAAGGCTGAATCTACACACAGCAATTATACTGTTACCATACCATTATCATAACCATTGTACATATGATACCAATGGACACAAATAATTATGATAATGGTATGATCACGCTATAACTCCTATGTGTAGATTCAGCCTTAATGAATTAATAAGCCTTTTTTGGTATCCATTTCATTTTATAATGAATGTAGAATGTAAATGTAGAATTCTTTCTTAGACTAAGAGAATTAAGCCTTTTAAAATCCATTTTTATTATCAAGCAGGATCTTATAGAACTTTAAGGTTTTTGAGTACACCTTTATCATATGAGGGCAAAACAGTTGCACCCTTTTCATTTTAACACTGGATGCTGAGAGAGGAACTCTCAAGTACTATTATCTCTGGAGCAATCAAATACACTATAATTTGTGCGGTGTGTGGCAGTTTTGAAATGTGTCATGATATGGAGTGATTCATGCTTTTTATTTTCCTTGACAATTTTGATATTTATAGTGCCAACTTTTTGAAAACGTATATTACATTTTATTTTCTTGTTATCTTAAAACTGAATTATTTGGCTTGGTACAAAATAGGACCTATCACTCGACTACCACTTCTGGCCCCTCTTTTTCCCTCATGGATACTTTTGCAAAGAGAATACCACTTGTGATGAGGCAGGTAAGGAAATGGAGGGGGGAAGAGAGTAAGAAGAAAAGCTTGTAAAGAAAAAGACACATATGGGTCTTTATAAATTAATATTTCCAGTATGCATGACCATGAAACAGATCCTCTCTGGAAAAGAGTTTTCATTTATTTAGAAAGTATTGAGAGCACTACTATTTCTCTCTTTGATCCCTGATGTTAGAGCTGAACCTGAAAAGCACTTCGATCCAGTTCAATAGCAAAGTACTTGCCAAAAAAGGCTTGGAAGACACACCAGTCCAGAAGCTAGAGGAGAATTTTATTGTCTGTCTCTACAAGAACAAGAAAGCAACAATAAAGTCCTGACTCCACCCAGATACAACCTGGGACCAAACTACACATGACAGAAACTGTGTAGTCTGCCTTCCAGAATAGGTGGTGTTTTTTTTTCAGAATTGCCACTGCTGGACCCTGATCCAGACCAGGATCCTAGCATGGGGGCTTCAGTTGGATTGGAGAGGCACCTTCAATGTGTACTGCAAAAAAATAAAATACAATAAGTCTCATTCATTTCAATGAGACCTCTTTTTTTGCAATGCAAATTGAAGATGCAGGAGCCTCAGTTTGGACTGGGACCACAGCTTGGAGCAAAGGATTCCTCCCACACACACACACCACAACGACTGACACTAAGTTCCTGTTCTGTATCGGGATCCCCATGCTGGCAATGGCAGGGAAACTGCATTCAAGGCCGTAGCTATACAGTTAAGCTCACACTTAGGGCTCCTTCACACAGAGCTTTTATCCTGCGATTGAGATTGCTTCTTCACTAAAGTTTGTGGGCTCTTTAAATGACACCATGATCATCCAAGGTGTCTCCTGCACTAAATGCCCTTTGTTCCATTTTTAAATAGATCGCAGATAATGGGCTATCAAATTACCCTGTTGTGTTCCGCTTCAGTTCCCTCTGTGAAAAGAGGAAAAGTGGCAAGAAGAGGAGTGAGATCAATGAAAGATAATAGAAGACTCAGATACTCAGAAGGGGAGGGGGGAAAGGAAGCAAGTCGTTGTGATCCTGTATTTAAATGGAAGCAGAAAGCCCCATTTTAAATGCAGGATTTTAGGCTGGTGTAGAGATGCCCATAGTTTGGCCCTAGGTCCAGTGGCATCTAGTGCCTAGGCTATATAATGACACTATCCACAGAGCAGTTCTTGTCTGTGCAAGCATACTTCGCATGATTCAATCGAAATCTCCAGAGTTCTGGTACATTCACAGAGTTCCCAAGGAAACAGGGGATTTATTATCTATTTCAAAGTGAAAGGACAGCCTTGTACATATAACACAGATCACTATGAACTTCTCTTGATATTGAGATGAGGGCATATTTCTGTGGGAATTCTTTTTGTCTCCACCAGAGACATGGATTGGGGTGACTATGTGTAAAACAGGGGGAAATACTGGATACTAACAATGTTGTGATATGACAGTCTTAAGAAGAATGCAACATAAAATGTGAAAGCTTTACAATTAGACATCCAAATTGAACAAATCGGTTAAAATATGTACAATGGGTACAAAAACCCATAATCTACTAGCCATTTTGACTTTTGCTGCTATTTCTCACAAATATACAGTTTACCTCAACTGTGCTGGCATAATAAAATATTAGGGTTTTGGTCACACTAAGAAATTATCTGTGTACTGAAACAGCAGAAAGCCATTTTCTCTGTGAAAAGTGATAGATGCTTGCCTACATTCTCAGAGATAACAGGGTAGGGCCTTTGACACTGCTGCATTTATTAGGTCGAAATCTCCCTGTGCCCATCAGTACTTTCCAACATAATGCTACTTCCCACACCAGCATTTTCAATCATGACTTTGCACATGCAAGTCACTCCCTTAAGTAAAATCATAATGATGGAAAGATGTATATACATACCTAATTGAATGACAGACATGTATATTTTATGTTGATCCATGTTCCAAGTGTTGGGGTTACTTTATCATAATACAAGTATACTCTTAGAGTAACCTGCAAGACGAGTCTCATGTGTTAAAAAAACGTAAGGTGCAACATTGATTCAATGCCAGTCCAAACATTTTGCTGCCTACAGTGGAGCCCAAATGGTGCCCACCCTTGCACTGCCTGCTAAGGCCCACACTTTAAAAAGTCTTGCTGCACCATTCAGACAACAGTTCCTGTCTTCATCTATCTCCCTCTTATGCTGCTGCCTGACACAGAAGGTCACTTCCCCATGTTGCATGGCAGGCCAAGCACTGGGTTGACCTACAAAATGTAGCATGAAAATGCAGACCATGTAGAAGCATGGTTAGCCATGAAGGACTTCTGCTAAAAACTAAAAACAAACCCTTCTCCTTCAAAGCTCTCTTGAAACTATATAGCTTTATGTCTCTCACAGGTCGGTTGGTCACTGGAAAGTTGTTTCTTCTTGCTCTCTCTCATCTCCTAAATTACACTGGAGATTACTGACAGCATTGTGGCTCCATCTACCAGAGAAAGTAGGCATAAGAGCTGTAAATTAAGGTGAATATAGAAGCCCATGCCTATGTACTTCTTTGTAGTTTAAAACAGCAGAGTAATATGTCTCAGAGGAGAGCAAAAAGCATCCAAGCAAAACATCTCAGCTGGAAAGAGTTGAAACGTAGGTCGGAAAAATAGGCTACGATAAACTGAATTACCCCTAAATAGTTGATGTTCCTTTAAGCACATTGTATTCAGCAATAGCAGAGGATGTAAGTTTTGACTATAAGAAAATTGAAGTATAGACAACAACACAATTAACTGGATACATCCTAAATCTACTATCATTGTTACATGGGCAGGAGAACAGATGATGTGTGATCATCTGCTTCAGGTGGAACATTTTGCACTGCATAGAGCTGTAGAGATTTGCTCCCAGTAATATCAATCCAACACCAAAGGCTCTTGAGAAAATCTTATCCGGTAGCTGCTAACATTAAGGTATTTGTAACTAGTTAAAAAAAAACAGTGAGGGGAGGGATAGACAGAGAGTTTTCATAATGGAGGGAAGTAAGCAGTGGGATCTGACAAGGATCTGTCCTGCAACTGATGCTATTTAATTTATTGTGGATGACACCAGCTGGAATTGCAAGCATGTCTTAGCCTGATATCTCCACCCCTGAGAAGTGGCTCTGGGGTGGGGGAGGGGGAGGGTTTACAGACATGAACATGAAACTGGGGACATAATCCAATGGGGCGCTTATGCCCCCACCTCTTATGCCTGCCAATTCCATTGCACAAGCAGCCCCCACCGCTTGTGCAACAACGATTTAGCGCTATTGGGGCAACCTCAAATGAGCAGAAATGCTTATTTCTGGCAGGTCAGCAGAACTCGCATAACTGAGCTCCGTCAACCTGCCTCCTTCCAGAAAGAAGCACTTCTGCTCATTTCAGGTCTTCCACTAGGAAGTGCCAAATCTCCCTTGCGTAAGTGGTGGGCCCTACTTGCCTGACTGAATTGGTGGGATTCACTGCCTGCGGAAGGGAATTGGTAGGGCAGAAAGGAATCAGCAGGGGCATAAGCGCTCTGTTGGATTTTGCCCTGGGCAGCAACTGTGGGAGTGTCCTGATAGTGGTGTTCACAGAAGCATCTGGCTGGTTACTTTTGGAAACAGGATGCTTGACTGCACCATCAGGGCTCCTTCTTATGTTCTTATATGTACATATAGACATCCTTTATTGAGACAGAGGGCATTTATTTATTTATTTATTTATTTTCTATACTGCCCAATAGCCAAAGCTCTGTCTAACTCTTGCTCCCCATACCATCTCACCTCTGCCACAATAACTCACCTACTAGGCATCCTGGCACCAGCAGGAAAAGTCATTTATGAAAAACCTGCTACTGTTAGGGTAAGAGCAAAAAACAAAACAAAACAAAACACCCAGACAAGAGCCTTACAAGACTTACGGTGTAAGCTTTCCTTGACTGGAGGACACTTGTATGGGTCACACTAAAAGCTGAATGCTAAGGAATGACCTGCTCCAGTAAATCTGGCTTGGTTTAGGCATGATCAGAAAATCAGTAAGCTACCTTATGCATTCTTGAGAAGACCGCCCAAGGTGGCAGACATTTATGGAATGCCATTATTGGAGCAGAGATTGACTGGCACCCCAAGCTCAAACTAGGGATCTACGATAATTTTGTTTCTCTTCACAAATCATGCAAACATGTCCCGTTCGCAATCCCAAATGCACTGTGAGCAGGAGCGCCTTTTTTTGAGAAATGTTCACAAATTCCCTAATTTGCAATGGTGTTGTTTTTTTAAAAATGCACCCTTTGAAATGCGCATTTTGTAAAAAAAAAAAAATGCATCTTCACACTTTAGTCAAATGCACACTTTTCCCATTCGAATGAGCCAAAAAAACAGGTCGAAAACTAAAACAGGAGTGAGCCAAAATGAACTTCGAAGTAATCTTTGGAGAACTGAGATGGACTCAGAAATTGCTGGTTTTCCCAGCCCTATTCATAGCCCTGTTCATGGGTGTGTTAACTTGGGCCCCCATTTCTCTGAGACTTTGAGTGAGCAAATTCAGGGTGTTTGCTCACCTTTAGGAGTGGTAGTGAAGTCTTTATTTCTCTGTTTGTTTTTAAACATTTTTTGTCACTTTCTCTGGTTGCAAAGATACCAATTACACAGTCCTTTCTTCAACATCCTGGCTGTCATTTCCTTTTCATCAGACTGCCCTTGGAACTTACATTGTTTTCAAGGGCCACTGCAGTAGCTCTTGAAAAGACTACAAGTCCTAAGGGTCAGCACACATTTTCTCCTGGAGTTTTTAGATGGAATGACACTGTATCCTGGCCTGGAGGAAAAGAAATGGTGGCTGGGCCATTTCAGGAAGAGGTGGTGCTGCCGGCAGTGGCAAGAAAAAAGTAAGAAAAGAAAATGAAGAGCCCATTACTGTCTCTAAAAATTAGCAGAAACCTTGAATTGTTCCATGCCCCACCTGGTTGGCAACCAGAATTCACTCCCACCCCACCGCAAGGATAATACATATAACAATTTATAATTACTAAGACTGAGGTGAGTATACGTAGAGTTGGGAATGCAAAAGAGGTGATCAGAAAAAGCACCGTTCCTCCTTTTCCACCAGTCAAATCCCCATTTGCAGAGAACTATCCAAGACACAGATATTGCTTACTCATCCTAATGCAGTGAAATCTGTCCAGACGTGAATAATGCTAAATTAAAATTATTATTGTTGTTGTTGTTGCTGCTGCTGCTACTGCATTTCTATCACTCCTTTTTCTCTCTCGCAAGGAACCCAAGTTGGCTTAGATGCTCCTTCTTCTCCCCTCCATATTATCCTCCTCACAACAATCCTGTGAGATAGATTAGGCTGAGAGTTAGTGAGTGGCCCAAAGTCACCTAATGAGCTTTATGACCAAGTGGAGAACCCAGATCTCCCCGAGTCCCAGTCCAATACTCTAACCACTACACCACACTGGCTCTCAATGTCAAACAATATTGTAATAGAAATGTGATGTTATTCTATTTTCTCATCTTAAATGCTGTTGTGCCTCTCTCTCCACCCCAAATTTAGTTTGGGGAATGGTGCCAGGCTTAAATTATTTTGTTCTCCATTTCTTTCATAACTGAGTTGAGTGTTTCTGTTGTTTTTACAGCTGCTAGATTTATTGTTCAGTGTTTTTTTGATGGTGGATTTATCAAGATTCCTCTAATAACAAACTTGGGTGGTCCTGTATCTATCAGTTTGGAAGTGAAGCAGTCATACCCCACTAAAGGTTGTGGTTTATGCATACCCAGAGGACTCCCCAGCTAAACAAAAGTGTATTAGCTTGTAAAATACAATAAATATATATTTTTTAAACATAACCAAATGGGCCAACCTATGCTAACTGAATTCCAGGAACTACAGAACACTGAAGGCAGTAGAACTATGGATGTTGAGGGTAAGCAGGAAAAAAAGGTGCAGAGGAGAAAACTGTCTTCTTTGATCCCCTAGCTGCTTATACTATCCTAAAGAGAGGGATTAGGTTGGGAACATGAGTTCCATGAGGTTTAAGAACCTCTCTTCCTCATGCTATAGTTGGTGGTTTCAGGAAGGAGGAAAGGGAAAAGAACACCTCCAAACCCAAAGCTTCTTGCTATATAACACAATGGGAAAAAATTTAGGAGGGTGGGAAAGAGAAAGAGTATTCATTTTCCTTTCTCCCTTCTTGAAATCTGCCCCTTCCCATTATCCTCCAACAGCACTAAAAGGTTCCTGCTCCAGGCTGGCTGGAACTATGTGGTTTGTGTGTGTGTGTTTATATATATTAATATGAGCCACCTTCAGAAGATTATTGGAAAGGTGAGATATAAATTATGGTGATGATGACAAAGACGTTGTTCACTATGCTGTATGGCAGAAAGTGAAATCAGGAAATTGCAAGAGGGGGAAGAGATCATTTTTATCCACAAGTAACAAACAAGTTAAATACAATACAAGGTGATTTAGGAAATCATTATGGGAGTTAATACTGGCCAAGCAGTCATTCAATATGTTAAAGGAACAAATCTATCTGAACACCCAAATATTCATATTGGCTGACCATATCTCGAATATCAATTCACTGAGTCAGTTAATAAACTCCTGGCATTTTAAACTTGGCTAAGTCATTAAGTATGACGAAAAACAACAACTTAATATCAAACTACTTGTTCAGCTCAAGGAAATGGTATGGCATTAAGCCAGCGAACCAGAAGTAATGCAGAAGTTTTGCATTTACCTGAGCAAAATTCTTATCTTTATCTAAAATACACATAAGTAAATCCTAGAGGTGGTAATGTCAATGTATAACCTTTCTGCTGCTCAAAATTGAAAATACTTTTTAATATTGCCATTCGAAGTTTTTAAAATAGTAAGGGAAGACATTCAAGATAATGAGAAGTCGGTATAATTCAGACAGGAGGGGGAAACAAAGAGTGAAAAAGTATCCTGGCTAGGCTTCAAACGTTCATTTTCTGCACCCTTTAAAAGTTCTGCTGCATCTCCATTTCCTCTGTCTGTCTCAGATTTGCAATGCAGAGGAATGAAAAAACATACAGACAAAAATTTTCAGCATGATTTCTTTCACGTGTAATCTTCGTAAGTTCAAGGCTAAAAGTCCACCACATTCTAAAAAGGCCTTGGGAAGTGCACTGTTCAGTTGCTAAATCTATTCCTTTTGGAACACCATTTCATCTTTTCTGGTGGACATAAAAGAAGGGAACCATTAAGATGAATACTGCCTGTATTGTTGGAAATGAACAGTTGAATGGCTTAATTCTGGAAACAACAAATTAGAAAGCTGTGGAGCATCAAAAGCATAGAGCCATTCAAAAAGATTTTCCCTACTGCATAAAATCATAGAATGGTAGGGTAGAAGGGGCCTACAAGGCCATCGAGTCCAACCCCCTGTCCCAGTCATGACAGTCAGGGCACCTAACTTTTGCCAATTGCTCCT
The DNA here is from genome assembly GCF_057233095.1 of Heloderma suspectum. Classification (NCBI taxonomy): domain Eukaryota; kingdom Metazoa; phylum Chordata; class Lepidosauria; order Squamata; family Helodermatidae; genus Heloderma; species Heloderma suspectum. Next base: position 247,320,979 of record NC_139460.1, read on the forward strand.
ATCTTTTGCAGCCCTCTGTGGCATATCCCACTCTGTTCCAGAGGGTGCCAAATCTTCAGGAGCAGCTTTTGGGGGAGACCTAAATGGGTGGATGCAGCAACAAAAATTGGGTGCCCCAATTTTTGTATGCCTTATTTTTGTAGTGCTTTGCGCTAAGGCATACAACCTATATTCTCTGCAGGTACCATGACATTAGAAAGGACTTTATACAATTGTATAATGTTTCGTGTCTGAGTTTCTTATAGGCTGTAGGTCAGAGGTATGCAACGTGGAGCCTGCGGGCACCAATGTGCCCCTGAATGCTTTCCTTGGCACTGGCACTTGGCCCTCTCCCCTCTCCCCCCCCACACACACAGTCAAAAATAATAATAACAACACTGCCTTTTTTCTTTTCTTTTTTACCAGCAGCTGGGATTCCTGTGAGATGGGTTTCTGTTGGTGCTGAAAACTGTGGCTTCAAAGGAGTTGTTTAGTGTGTTTGGGGCTCAGACTCCACCTCTGTCTTGTACTCAGCCATTTGGGGAGGTTAGTTCTTTGCCATACCTCCCATTGCAGCTGTTTTGTGGTGGTGCCCAGGGTCCCGTTTCCATGACAAAGGAAGGAGAAGGGAGGAATGGCTCACCCGCATTTTTGTAGGAGCCACGTCTGGTCCGGGCAGGGCTTCACAAGGGTGTACGTCACACCATTCTAAGTGGCTTCACATAACTTACTTCCTGATTGGTGGTGTGTGTGTGTGGAGTGAACTTCATCTGAGTGGCAGGGGCTGCTCAACCAATAAGAGAGGCTTCCCCTGCCCTCCAGGCTCCGTAAGGAAGGTGCAAAGTAGTTACTTCCCCTTATGTGCATTTGTAAGACAAGCCTCCCAATGAGCCCCAAGCCTCATTGAACACAAGTGGTGTTACTTCTGAGGAGACACACATATGCTTGTGCTGGGAAAGGGGGGGCACAGGGATGGGAAACCAGCCCCCTTTCTAACCAAACCGATACTGTGCAGGATCTCTGTAACGAAGTTGTGAAGTAGTTACTTCCTAAGGCAATAAAGCAAACAACGGAGAATCAGAGCCTTGTGATCGCTCTTAACCACACTTAGGGAATTAGGCTTTAAACTGTGCCATTTCAATTGAGGGGGACCTCTGTAAGTACTGAGGTGGGCATTTAGAGGGCAAGCCTCATTCAGCACAATGGGAGTTACTTCTGAGGAGATATGGGTTTGTTGTGGGAAAGACAGCGTAAACACAAAGACAGAAACCCATTTTTAACCTGCAGGATCGCTATAACAAAGGCTCAAAGTAGTTACTTCCTAAGGCAATAAAGCAAACGACGGAGAATCGGAGACTTCAGATCGTGCTTTACAGCACTTGGAGAATTGGGCTTTAAATTGTGCCGTGTCAATTGACAGGGATCTCTATAAGTACTGATGTGGGCATTTAAGGGGCAAGCCTCATTGACCACAATGGAAGTTACTTCTGAGTAGACACTCATTAGTTTGTGTAGGGATGGGAAACACACAGGAAACACCCCTTGACCAGGATCATAGTGAAAGGCACACCCCTGGGCAGGGCTAGCATACACAAGGTCAATGCAGGGGTTGGGGCACACAGCAACTATACTGGGGAGAACCCGACTTGAGGAAAAGAATTGGAATTTAAGCAGTCTCAGGAAATCCGGTATTTCCCTGATAAGCTTCGGGGTGGCTGCTGGATGGCCACAAGATCATGTATCCCTAACGACCTCCACACGCAGCCAGTTCGGAGTAAATCACTTGTGGAAACAGGTCCCAGGACAGTTTTTCAAATTGCCAAATGTGCCGACAGCCCAAAAAGATTGTCTACCACTACTGTTGGTATATGTTGAGCATGGTGCTGATACAGTTAGTTTGTCCCAAATATTTCCCTTTACCCCATCCACTCCACCAGGTTTCAGTCACAGTATATTAGGGTCGCATGAAATCCTTGCTCCTGTTATAAAAGTCTTTGCTACCATTTTGATCCCCTCAACTTGTTTTTTTTTTTTTTCCTGGAGTCAGCGCTGCTTACTAGTTCCTGATTCATGTCTTCCATTTCCCTCTGGTTGAAAAAAAAATAGAATTAATGAAGGCATGGGGGTTTTATGAGAGAAAGAAAGAAGTAATGATTTCCTTAAATGTCTTATGATGTAGATATTCTAGTTTAATCTAGATAAATAGAATGTTGTGGAGGAGGTATCTGAACATTATACATATTTTATACATATTTAAGATGCAACCACACTTGAAATACTGTGTACAGTTCTGGTTGCCACAGTGCAGAAGGGATATTGTAGAGCTGGAAAAGGTGCAAAAAAGAGCAACCAGAATGATGAAGGAGCTGGAGCAACTCCCCTACAAGGAAAGGTTATGTTTAGGCTTTTTATCTTAGAAAAAAGGCAACTAAGTGGGGGCATTACAGAGGTGTATAAAATTATGCGTGGTGTGGAGAAAGTGGATAGGGAGATGTTTTTCACCCTCTCTTATACTAGGATATGGGGTCAAATAATGAAGCTGAGTTGTGGGAGATTCAGGACAGACAAAAGTAAGGACTTCACAGTAGGGATGTACGAAAGTCACTTACCTTTCCATGGATTATGTTGATGGGGGGGGAGGCGTTCCATCCCTCCCCCCAGAATCCTCGACGGGGGAAGGCGATCCTTTCCTCCCCCCCCCGGAATCCTCCATGGCCAGCTGTGCTCTGCAGCAGCTCTGCGGAGCAGCCGGCCAGGCCCAGGCCAGAGCCGTCCGCAGCCGGATTTCCGGCCGCGAGGGCTTTGGGTAAGGAAAAAAAAAAAAACACTTATGCAAATGGCGGCGGCTACGGACGCTGCCATTTGCGTTCCTTATTTTTGGCCGTCTTAGTCTACTTAAATATTTACGTAGACTATGACAGCGAAAATAAAGGGGAACGCAAACAGCGTAGCGGGCGCTATTTGCGTCCCTTTTTGATTCACCGTTTTAGCCTACGTAAATATTTACATAGGCTAAAACGGCAAATCAAAAAGGGACGCAAATAGCGCCCGCTACGCTATTTGCGTTCCCCTTTATTTTCGCCGTCATAGTCTACGTAAATATTTACGTAGACTAAAACGGCCAAAAATAAGGAACGCAAATGGTGGCGGCCGTAGCCGCTGCCATTTGCGTACATGGGGTTTTTTTGTTGTTGTTTTTACCCAACCATGATAGGCTATGTAAATCTTTACGTTGCCTATCACGTCTTGTAAAACAAAACAAACAAACAAAAAACAATAAGACTGCAAATGGCGGTGGCAGCAGCCGGTCGGAAGACCAGCCGCTGCCGCCGAAGCCACTGCCGGAGCCGCCACCACCCGGAACATCCGCCCCAGGTAAGTCTCGTCCCAGGGGGATCTGCGTGGGGGGCGGGGGATGGCAGGCCGTTCTGCCACGGAGTTCGGGCGGAACTCTCTGACATCCCTACTTCACAGTGCATAGCCAAACTGCGGAATTAACTACTACAAGATATAGTGACAGCTGCCAACGTGGACAGCTTTAAAAGGGGATAAGGCAGATTCATAGAGGATATGGCTATACCTGACTACTAGTTATGCTAGGTATATGCTACCTCTAGGATTAGAGGCACTATCTATACCGCTGAATACCAGTTACTGGGAATAATGGCAGGAGAGGGCTATAGCTCTCTTGTTCTAGTAGACATCTGGTTGATCAATGTGGGAAACAGGATGCTGGACTAAATATGCCTTTGGTCTGATCCAGCTGGGCTCTTCTTAAGTTCTTAACATCAAAATAGCAGCTTTTGGCTTTAATGATTATTGATCCTTCATGGCATTTTATATATTTTGGCTTCATATATGTAAACTGTATTTATGAACATTAATAAGAATAAAGAAGAACATTAGGACAAATCAGACATTAAGTCTTTAATCAAAGGGAAATGTTGTTGCAATATTTTTTTTCCCTACAAGGCACTACTTGAGTACAAGATACTATAAAGAGTTTATTTTAGTATGAACGAGAAGGTAATAGGGAAAAAAAAAAAGAGGTTTGGCTTCTGCAGTTCCTGTTATCTGCATTACGGTTGAGTCCTGATGTGCCCTTTGCACATTCCTCCATATAACCATCTGTACTTCCTGAATAATCAGCCCTTCACTAAACAAAAATAAAACAAGATCATGGACTCCACCTCCTAGCAACAGAAATATGCAGTACGATTACTGTGAGATTGAAGAAGCTGCTCCCCGCACAGCAGTTGAAAATGTACTGTGAAATGCCACAGCTCAAAGGACTTGAAATGATACCAAATGCTGTTCTCTCATTACTCTGTTCTCATTGCTAGAAGGTGACCATGGGTCGAAAACAGTGCTTGGATAAACCACGGCTTTACAGCTGTTGAAATACTTAAGCCCTACCAGATTTTTACATGATGTCATGGCGATGCAGTTATTACACATCTGCCATCGGATCTACTGATGGCAGTCGTGGTTGGTATTCAAGGGGTCCGAATAATTGAAACAATCCATCTGCTCTATGTTCTCTTCTGTCTCTGGCTTTAGTGTGATTACTTGCTGCCTTGTGATATTTGCCAGTGATGTCATACTTAATCAAGCAGCCGCTTACCCTCTGGATCTCTGGAGAGATGTGTTGTACTTTTAACAATGAAGCATAGATTCCTGAAACAAACCACCTGTTCTGGGCATTTTTCTTACCACCGCTACCTGATGAGACCTGATATTTGTCCTGCAGTTGAGTCTTGTGCATATTTCATGAAACTGATGGTGCTCTAATTCATCATGAATCCCAAATCATTGAAGTAACTGACCCATTCCAGGGTTACTGCCTCAATTTCTGTTAGAATATGACATTTGCCTATTGTCATGTTCACTTTAAAGACTGCAGTGGGTATAAGCCTTAATTACTTTTTCCACAAGACAGAGTAGGCCGTAGAGAGAAAATCATATTATTTGCATAGCTCATTTTAGTGAACTCTAAGACATTAATCTGTTCCCTCTGTTCATGCCTTTCAGTTTGGTTGCTACCTCAGCATAAATACTAGTAAATGGATACAAAGAAAGAGTGAAGGAAGAAGAAATATGGTTCCCACTATCATGCTACTTTGAGGAACGCTGCTAGGGAAAAAAGTAAGATTACAGAGCCAAGCAATTTAACAGTATCAGAGCTTAATTTTTCAAGTGCTGCTAAAGAATGGTTGTTCTCTCAAAGAAATTGTCAAATATTTTACAGTTGGACCCTTGCATTAAAATTGCATGGATTATATTACTGAGGGCAAGACTAGTGTGTTGACTGATATAAATGTTGTACATTAATCTGAAATAACGGACTGCCCATTAACTACTTCTATGCTCTCCTTTGCTACTGCAGCAATAGGAGAATAGTTTATTATTTATTCATGTGATTCATTTATAGCCTGCCTTTCAAGATAAAAATCTTTCAAAGACAGCTTGCAATATGATTAATTAAAACAATAGTAAAAAGCAATTAAAAGGAACATCACAGAGTACATCAGTACAAAGGTTTTAAAACAGAATCAAGAGTCAACGGAGAGACAACAGGACTCATAAAAAGCCTTGTGGGGAAAAAAAAAAGCTCTTCACAGCACTTCTAAAGATAGCAAGGGAAGAGTCTTGCTAGATTTTCCTGGGGAGGAAGCTCCACAACCGTAGTGCCACCACTGAAGTGGCCCTGTTCCTGGTACCCAGTCTTAACTAATGATGGTCCAGAAAGCAAAGGTGGTCTTTGGGATTGAGTAGGTTCATATGGAGCAAGACTGTAAGTTGTCCTTCAAGTAACTGGTCCTAGGCCATTTAGGGCTTTAAAATTCAGCTCAGTTTAAACTGAGTCTGAAAATACTAGAAGTACAACTGATGTAGGATCCATGTGATATGAATCGACTGTACCAGCATCCTGGCTGCTAAATTCTGAACATTTATAGTTTTCAAACTGTTTTTAAATATAGAGACCATTGGAGTAGTGCAACCTGGATGTAACCAGTGCATGAGTAATTGAGGCTGGGTCCACCTTTTCCAGACAGAATCACAGTTGGCAAGCCAATTGAAAATGGTAAAAGGCACTCCTGGCCTGCAACACCCATCTTTCCATACAGCAATACTGCTGGATCCAGAAGAATTCCCAAACTGCGTATTGGTTCTTCAGGGGAAGTGCAACCCTATCCAGAACAAGTAGAATATCTCCATCCAGATTAGGGGCATCTCTACACCAGCCTAAAATCCTGCATTTAAAACGAGGCTTTCTGCTTCCGTTTTAAATGCAGGATCACAATGACTCCCTTTTTAACATGCTTCCTTTCCCCCCACCCCTTCCCCCCTCCTTCTCCCCCATAGCTGAGTCTTCCATGATCTTTCATTGATCTCGCTCCTCTTCTTGCCGCTTTAACTCTTTTCATGGAGGCAACTGAAGCAGAACACAACGGGGTAATTTGATAGCTCATTATCTCTGATCTATTTAAAAATGGAACAAAGACCATTTAGTGCAGGAGATGCCTTGGATGATTGCTGCGGCATGTAAAGAGCCCGGGAACTTCCATGAAGGAGCAATCTCAATTGTAGGATAAAAGCCCAGTGTGAAGGAGCCCTAGAAGAATTCTCAGTCAACAGCACCTCTGTCTTGTCTAGACTAAATTTCACCTTGTTCTTCCTCATCCACAAGAAGGAACTCTAGACACCAGTTCTTGGCTAAAGTTAAATTACTTTGCTTTGTTTGGATTTATATACATATAATTCTGCATTTTCACACTCGATGATATTCTACTCTTTCTGAATTGACTGCCTTCATCTTCAGGGCAGGTACTAACATTCATAACTTACAGCCTGGAAAATGCCAAACTGATTTCCAAGAAACCTATAATGTGTAGTGTTTCCTTTGAAGATTGTCTAGCAAGAAATCTCTTTAAACAGTGAGTTGTATTAACTTCTTTATTCCTCTAACAAGTCTTTTAGTCCCCAGCTCGTTCTTAACCCCTTTTCTAGCTATCTTCTTCCTGGCTCCCTTTACCTCCTGTTTCCCTTTCAGAGTTGCTGGGAACTGTTGTACTGCGCCAGTATCTATAAAGAGCCTACGCGACACATTGGTGTTAGAATTAGAAATCTAGCATACTTGTAGTGATTCTCCCCTTTAATTTTTTAGTTTTGCAGTTTAATTTTCTCTATCATCTATAGAATTCAGCCTGCACTGAACAAATAACAGAATACTGTATTGCACATCTTTCCCTACTTTGAAGGACTTCTTACATCTACCATGTTCCCTCCTGTTTAAGCTTCTTCCATTTAACTTCTCTCACCTACCCTTACAGCTCTGTTGCACTCTAATGTTGCACATGTGAGTGATTTAAAAGAGAAATGGCGAATTACAACATGGAAGAGTAACGGAGAAATTTCACAAAGCTGCTCGGCAAGGAAGGCTAATCTAACAACATCAAATGATGCAGTTAGTCATGTAACTATCCCTTGTACTCAAGCTCTCTTTACAGATGCAGGTCATACTGTTTCAGAAAGTCAAGACAATCTTGTTGTAAAAAGACATATTTTACAACTAAATTGTACCATGAAAATGAACACAATTTCGATCAGGCATTGTCTTCTGCTAAAATTGACCTTGGCAAATAGTACTGATTTTTTTAAAATAAAAAAATAAAGTCCCCAAACTTTCTTCTAGACACAGAATTGTTCAACATCAGCTAGAAAAACTATTGCAGTTTTTACTTGCGTATTATACATCATCTAAATTTAAAAATGAGCATGATGTACAGATTGGGAAGGGGAAAAAAAAACCAATTTGGAATTTAAAAGTATGACAAATTAAATGGTAACAAGAGGAACTACTTTTTTTGTATCTGATGTTAAAAGAGAATGTAGAGATTTGACTCATGGTTTGTCTGTCTGCTGACTGATTATTAATGCCAGTATACAAGGATGGGAAGGGTACAAAAATTACTGTTGCATTTTCTCTCTCTGCTATGAGTAACAATGGAGAAAGGGCACCAGAATGGTAAAACAATGGCTTTATTTATGTGCTGTACTGTGTACAGAAAGATGAGTGGAAGAATTAAAAAGTCAGAAGAGTGACTTTATTTTAGGATAATTGGCACTGAATAATATCAGAAACAATACACTGTAGCATTTTGTCAGCAGTGGGATTTAATTATCCTCCATTCATTATATCCATGTGTCAACAAAAGGGCAGAAAACAAACCTTTAAAACAAGACAAAGGAAGTTATTCTACAGAGTGATTGGGTCATGATGGGAAAAAGAGAATAATATAGTTTTGTGGCTCATAGAAAGGTATTTTTATACTCTAGGTGAAAATGTGAGACTGCATCATGTGGAAGGAAAGAGTGGACCTATGATGTAGCACCCCCCAGCAATTAATCCACAACTACCACAGCACACTCCAATGGGTTGTTTCCTGTGGTACAGCAAAGCAACATTAGAGTTTTTGCAGCCTAAATAAAAAATGAGGGGCAGTGTATTGTAGTGGTTAGAGTGATAGACTGGGGCTTGTGAGATCCAGGTTCTAATCCCCACTTGACCAGGAAGCACATGGTGACTTTGTGTCAGTCACTGACTCTCAGCCTAACCTACCTCACAGGGTTTTTGTGGGGATAAAATAGAGAGGAGGAGGGCCATGTAAGCCACTTTGGGTTCCTTACAAGAGGAAAAAAGGGGGGATATAAATGTAATATTAATAATAAATAAACAAAATATTAGGACAGCAAGACTCACCCAATGGACTGAAGGAGGCTTATTAATAGGTAACAAGGACACTACCCAAAGTGGATGTGGAGAAATAGTGGCAAAAGAGGTTAAGTAATGAGAAATGCCTTCTGAGGAAGCCATAAAGATAAATCCAAAGAAAGCTAAAATTATACTTATAAGCCTAAGTGTTTGACCTCTGGCTTAATTTTGTGGCACAGTGAGGGGCAGCAGAAGCATGAGGGTTGGTTGGGTTCCTACCCATACTATAATTCCATTTCATATTTTATTTTATGTCATATTTTCTATTCTATTCAACATAGATTAGAAAAGCTGACCTGAGCTACCACTATAAAGTTTATACTAGGGGAACTATTTTTACTGTTTCCAGAGTAATGCATTTCAAATATATTCATCTATGCCCACAATTGTTCAGGGGCAGACAAAAAGCAATGAAATATCTGATTTTCCCTATTTTTCATGCAGTCTGCAAGACAGAAGGAGAAGGCACATCCTGACAGACACACTGAACTCTAGCATTGAGCTGAGGTGAGTGTAAATGGGAATATATACAAACGGAATAGAAAACTAGGTCCCAAACCTGTATGTTGTTCTTAAACTGAAGAATGACTCTGAGGGGAATATGATGGGGAAACAAGTAATGACAAGGGGTTCAAAATCCCTTCTATGTGACCATTGATTTTGATGAAAAACAGAAGCACATCTGAACATGTATATGAAAGTAGTTCCAGCCTATCCAATGTCTTGTCACAGAATTAGTTTTCACAGTATCACTTGGAAAGCTTTTTCTACTGTTGAACTATTTTCACATACATGTTTTTGTCACATTAATAAGTAGGTAGTAGAATAAATATGTCTATGTAATAAATTTGAACTATATTTCAACCACTGATCACCAAGACCTACAAATTCATTTTTCACAGTTCATGGCCTCCCTTTTAAAACTGTAGATACTATCAGAATGAGTCTGCTATCATTGCTGAAGCCACTGCTCACTTTCAGATCTCATCATGATTTAAGACACTGTGGGCTGTATGTAATGGGGTGCTCCCAACCCCACCTATTTCGTTCTGCCCTTCTGATTCCATTCCAGAAGCAGTAGGTCCCGCCAATTCTGTTGCACAAGTGGGGCACACCGCTTATGCAAAGGAGATTTAGCGCTTCCTACAGAAAGCCTGGAAATGAGCGGAAATGCTTGTTTCTGGAAGGAGGCAGGTGGGCGGAGCTCCCTTATGTATTCTAGAAATGAGCACTTACATTTCCTCTTATTTTGGGTTGCCCAAGCAAGCCCTTAATCATCATTGCACAAGCAGTGGAGGCTGCTTACATAACATAATCGGTGGGACCTACCATTTCTGGTAGACGCAGGAGAATTGGTGGGAGCATAAGGGCCCTGTTGGATACTGGCCTATGATTCTGTGTCTTAAATCACAGAACCATAGAGTTAGAAGGGACCTTGAAGGTTATCTAATCCACTGCTCAGTAACTGCAATACAGAATGTAACTACTACAGCATCCCTGACAAATGGCTGTTCAGCCCCTGTTTAAACACCTCCAGTGAAGGCATCTCACCACCTCCAAAGGCAGTCTGTTCCACTTTTCAACAGCTCCTGTTGAAAGTTGTTCTTCCACTGTTAGAAAGTTTCTCCTAATATTTAGCCAACATCTGCTTATCTGCAATATCCACCCATTGGTTCTCTGCAATTTCCACTCTTTGGTTCTAGTCCTGTCCCTCTGGAGCAACAGAGAACAAGTCTCTTCCATCTTTGGTGTGACAGTCGTTAAGATATTTGAAGACCATTATCATGTCTCCCCTTAATTGTCTCATCTCCAAGCTAAACATACCCAACCCCTTCAACTGTTGCTCATAGGACTTGGTTTCCGGACCTCATTGTCCTGGTCTCCTTCCTCTAGATACACTTCAGTTTGTCAATGTCCTTCTTAAAATATGGCACTCAGGACTGGACACAGTATTTCAGATGCAGCCTGACAGCACAAAATGTGCTGTGAGATGGCAGCCAGTGAATCTTGTCTTAATTGTGGGAAGGGAAACACTTCTGAGTGGGCAAAACAGTAAATCAGTAGATTAGGGACAAATGAATTGCTCGATAGCTAATAGGACCTCACAAAGAGATGAACATAAACACCACACCAGAATGGGAGGTGAGGACAAGTCCATAAAAGGGTGTGAAGAGGAGCCTTTCCTTGGTAAGAGAAAGGGGTTTCAAATGCTGATATCAATATCGTATGTGAATTTAAGGTCTACTTCTGCAGGTGCTGTCATGGAGAAGAGTAGCATAAGATCCTACCAGGCACTATGGTTATACTGAACTGTGAATGCCCCAAATGGACTGCAACCCAGTTCATCCCTGTCATGGCCATCATTTCTCTTTTTTGGAAATTGCTCCTTGACCACTTAAATTCATGTATCCAGATCATGCCTTGCTGCCACACCCAGATCCTGTCCTTCTGTCCTGAGATCATATGTAAGCAAGGGACAGAGGCCACTAACAGATTTGTGACAGATCCATGCTTCTTCAGTGGACTCTTCAAAATACAGACTTTCACAAGCAGATGCTAAATTAGACTGGGAGATTTGTATCTTTTCCTCTTATTAATGTAAGCTTGAAAATATGATATGATACATACTGAGACCTTTGGATAGGTTTGGCTATTCATTGAAGTAAATTAATATATAATACTTTCCTTTCTGGCTGTAGGTTCCCCCAAACTGCATGCTGCCAAAGTGTTGCAGCTCTTGCAAAGCACTAGATAGGTATCATGTCATGGATTCCCAAATTATTGGTGCTGCATACAAACAGGCTGCTTACCTATAAGTGATGATGGCTAAGTTAACTCCTAGCTTCATCTGTGTAGAAGGGATTCACAAGAAAACAAAGCACACACTTGTGAACTGGCCCACAAGAGTTATTTTAAACATAACTCAGGCTTATTTTGAGGCTGCTACAGAAGCACAAACGTCATCAAATAACTACCATATCTTCCATGTATAACTGAACTGCTAAATTGCCTTTTAAACATGTTCAGTTGCTCATTATGGTAAGCCTGCTTAGGCATCCAGGAACACTTTTTCAGACAATGGTTAGCGTGTGCCATGGCTGCAAAATCATTAAGCTGTCTGAACCACCTTATTTAGAAAAATTGCTCTTGTTATGAACAATTTTACAATGGTAGAAAAAGGCTGAGAAAGAATAAGCATTTCAGATAAAACTTTCAGGTTACACTGTTATACTAAAATTGAGCATTCCAATCAAATCTGACATCTTAGCTGATTTGTGGCACTCATGGTATGGTTAATGTTCAGAAGAATTTGAAAGAATTGAGCAGCAAATGCTATGTCTGTTAACTTCTTGTTCCAGGCTTGGTCCCTTATGCTTGGTGAGAAAAGGTTTGAATATGGAAGGCAAAGCCACTTATGAGGTCTTGTAGTCCTAGAGTACTTTGTTATGCATAGTTCTTTATCTTCCCCCATTGGATGCTAGCACAGGGATATCAAAATGTAGCAAGCACCTTAGAATTTTAACAAGTACAGGTTTTGTCACTATAGTACACATGGTTGGTGGAGCCAGCAATATTTATTTGTTACACTTGTATCCCACCTTTTCCTCCAAGGAGCCCAGGGCAGCATACATAATTCTCCTCTCCGTTTTATCCTCACAACCCTGTGTGGAGCTTCATGGTTGAGTTGGGACTTGAACCCAAGTCTCCCCAGTCCCAGTCCAGCACTCTAACCACTAGACCACACTGGCTCAATAAGTTCTTACCTAGTAGCACCTTCAGGGCCGAGACAGTTCCAGAAAAAAATAACAGAAAGGGCAAAGAAGGAGCAAAGTAGTATATGGTGGGAAAAGTTCTGTTTCTCCTATTACAATCTTTCCAAACAGAAAGAAGTTTATGACTGGGTTCACACAACACAACAACCCACCCTGAAGGCTGAGTATGGGTTAAAGACGGGTTGTTGTTGAATCATGGGGTTTTGCTGAAACATGAGTTGTTGTACTATGTGAACCCAGGCACGCTGACAAACTAGTGTTAACCCAAAACAACCACAGTTCACAACCCAACAACAAACTATAGGTTTTCTTTGTGGGTTCTTTGTGGTTAACAAACCATGGATTGTTAGCATGGCTGGGTTCATACAACACAACACCCCCTGGTTCAACAACAACCCACGGTTCAACAACAACCCACATTCAACTCATACTGAATGTTGAGTGTGGGTTGTTGTGTTGTGTGAACCCAGCCGTAACTCACATTGTTTTTCTAAGTAAGACAGGAAGGGCAGATGAATGTGCATTTATTCTCTCTTGTCCCCTCCCAGAGCCACCAATGTCTAAAGGACACCAGGCAGCAGCCTACAACAAGATGCATTATGCAAGCCTGCGCTTTCTGTGTGTGACTAATAAGGGATTTGCTTAGCAAACAAGGCAGAATCGGCACCACTTTTTCCACTCATCAGACACTGCATTGTGCTTTCATTGTAAGAGCACAAGTCACTGTGTTCACTGCTGCATCTAAACAGAATCTATGTGATTGGGCAGCTGGCCTGAAGAAAAGGTTAAAGGATATTTTCTCAATTCCAAACTCATAATGATTGTTGAAACTTTAATAAAAAAATGTTTAAAAATTGTTTATGCAGTATCATGTTTTCCATATTGTGGAGGCAGCAGGCAGCAACATCTCGAGCATTCTAAATAATGCAGCACATATAGAAGGCTAACAGCAATGAAGATGCCACGAGAGCAATAATACAAACAACAGGGGCCTAGTTCTTCCAAACACTTTATGTCCGTGATCATTTTAAGATGCTTTCATTCAGCTCTAGGCCATTTTGGAGGCAATGCAAACATGTCTGGTTACTTGGCATTTTTTGGGATGTCCTCTTTACACTTTCAGCTTTATTCAGTAAAGATCTTTGGGATGGTTCTGAGACATCATGAGGATGAAGAGTACATAGATTCCAGGGGAAGAGCAAAAAATGGAAGCCAAAAGCAAATTACTGTGGTGCATTTTTATTTGTCAGCACTCAAAAATGTGTAAATTGGTCACAGGCAGTTCCACAAGCAGTGAACTACTGGCTCTGAGAACTATGTATTAAAACAAGTTTATTGTACCCCTAAATCAATGGTGGACAACCTTTTGACCCCACGAGGTGATAGATCAGGGGCTGCACACATGCATGTGCGTGTGCGCATGGACACACACATGTGTACACATGCACAGTCGCTCTCCCCCACCTCCCATCTCAGCGAGCAGGGACGGGGAGATTTAAATATTTTCTCCCTGTGCTATCAGATCACGTATTCTCTCCTTCTAAGTGTGCACAAGGAGAGTCAGCCCTGTGCACCAGCTTTTCACCAGCAGAATTGGCTGGTTCTGCTGGGGAACCAGGCATGTGAGGAGAGTCTTCCTCACACACTGTGTTTCCCAACAAAATTGGGCTCCTGCAAGCCTGCCAAACATAAAAACATAAGAGCCATCCTGGATAAGGCCAAGGGTCCATTTTGTCCAACCATCTGTTCACACAGTGGTAAACCAGCTTCTTGTGGGAAACCAACTGCTTGTGGGAAACCCACAAGAAGAATTTGAGTGCAATAGCACCCACCCGGTTATGTTTCCCAGCAACCGTTGTACATTGGCATACTGCCTCTCATACTGGAGGAAGCATATAACCATGACTCGTAGCCACTGATAGCCTTATTCTCCATGAAATTGTCTAAAGCACTTTTAAAGCCATCCAAATTGGTAGTTATCACTACATGTTGTGGTAGTAAATTCCATAGTTTAATTCTGTGCTGTGTGAAGTCCTTCCTTTGATCTGTCCGGAATCTCTCACCAATCAGCTTCAGGCCATGACCTTTCTAGTATTATAAGACAGGGAGAAAAATGTCTTCCTATCTACCAGTCCCACACCATGCCTAATTTTGTACACCTCTATCATATCTCACCTTACAGTTCTGTGATGGGTTCACCAGAGCTCAATTTTGTGGAGAAACAGGTGCATGGGAATGATTCTCCTCATATGTTTTGTGTATGGTGGGCACAATGGTGACATGGGGGGAATTAGGGAGCCAGGATACTTGTGGTGGCCATTGAACATCCACTCTCCAATGCTGGTATGTTTGACAATATCTGATATATGAGATTTGACATGTGACAGTATGATATTTGATATCTCATATCTAGAAACTGACAAAAGAAAGTATTTGATATATGATGCCAGTTTTGCAACGGATAATTGACTTCTGATTAATGGGTTAGATCCAAATTTAAGTGTGTGGAACTGGGCTAGAAGAAGGGGGCTTCTCTGTCACCTCCTCCCCATGGCAGCCCCTCCAGCCCCCTGAAATGCTACACAGAGGGTGAAGGGGCCCTGCTGATTGGGGTAGGCTGTGATGCATGGGGCTGAGGGGAAAGGTGGGATTCCTTGAAAATTTGGCAGGCGCCTCCTGTGAAGGCACAACAAATGAGTTTATTACTGACAGTGTTCTGCCAGCGAAAATGAGACTTCTGGTAGAGCTAATCTTCTCTCCCAGAAGTGCCCCAAATCTGCTCTGGAGGATTGGGGGACTCTTCCGAACAGATTTGGGGGGCAGTAGGGGGGCTGTAGGGGGGACAGAAAGAAAAATTTCTGTTGCACAAGCAGAAGTCCACTCATGTAACATTGGATTTTGCCCTAAGAGCTTTCTTCTTTTCAAAATAGTTAAACTAAAATGCTTGGAATAAACCTGGTTTAGTGCACAAAAGTCAGTATCAAACTGATTTTCATACTACTACACTCTCTTTGATCCAGTTTAACAGGCTTTTAAAAACATATTGGCTGCCTGTGTCTAGGCTGATGTTGTGGGTGAAGTAGTTTTAGTAATTTTTCAAAACTAAATATATATTTTTCTGTGGTAAAATTAAAATGCCACTTTCCTTTCAAACTGAGGACTGGGATTTGTTGCATGCTTCATAATTTAACATGTTCAGTTTTGCATCGAATTCAGAAAGCCTTAGAATTCATTTAATTAGATCAGGCACAATCATTCAACCGATGGAAACAATTGTGGCTAAGATACATCAATTAGAAACAATAGTTAATTTTCTGCATGATATTGGAATGCAAAAATAAAAGCTGATTTACACTGTGATTAATAGGTTAACTGGTTCCTGTTGAGAAATTACATGTAATGAGGATATGTCAATACAAATTGCTATCAAATAGTCACTTTCAAAAGCACCAGTATAGTGGGTTCAGATGCAAAGACAAACTCATTGACAAGACTATTGATTTTCAGGAAAGAATGAATGTAAACGGGCTTTTAGTAAACAGGAGCTGCTCCACACCCTTGCAGGATCACTCCATTGTTTCAGGAGGCAGGGAGGTACGCAGCCAAGTGACAGAGGAGGTCCCATCCCAGTAAATGCCTTCGCTCGGTTACCTTAATGCCACGCTTGCCACATCACGGTAACAGATGAAGTACAGAAATCATGTTTACATATGGGGATGGTAAGTGGAACCATGTGGGAGGTCATCATACCAGGGTTGCGGGGACCAAGGGAGGTGCAACACTAGCATGTTGACATTCCACGTGATCTGCTCCTCCCAGGCAATGTCTCTATTTCATATTTTTAACAAAGGTTCAGTGGACCTGCCACTGACCAGAGTGGGACAGATGTCATTGTCATTGCCGGTGCAAAGCACAACTATGCCTGTGCAGTTCAATGTCCTGCATAAGTGGCAGGACTATTTTTCTAAAGCAAAACAATATAAACTCTGAGATAAAGAAATAACAGTAGCAACCATTACACTGACACCATAATAATTTATGCTCAGACCAGTTTCTCTAGTCTTCCTCAGGAGGTGATTGTTCTAACTTGAGCAGACCAAGGTGGAGCCTGCAGGATTGCTCATCAGAAGTCTCCTGGTCCAGAATAAGTAGGAAAGAATGCATCCTCTATCATTGCTTCCTGGTTTCTCTATCAATGTAATTGTGTGGGTGGCAAAGTGCAATAGCATGAAGTGTTTTTGCCCATATCCCTATATCATTTCCTAATTTTATGGTGCAAGTTACAGTGGCCATAAACTGACTTGCTTCAGGGTCAGAATGTGTAGCAACCAAAAAAGAAAAGAAAAAAAGATTAGGATGGCAGGATGGCAGTCAGCTCTTGAAAACAGACCATTATCTTGTAGCCTTTATGTTATCAAGTGCCTTTCTACTCAGTTCCCTCCGTAGTAGTCTCTCTGCATGCTATAGAGGAAATGCTCCAAACACTAAACTTCCTGAGGAAGACCATTCTGTTTTCTTGTAGGAGGCCTCTTCATAGTGGGATCTTCATATTGACCAAATAGCGCAGTTCATACTTTGAACTGTCTACTGCAGAAGCTACGGCTGGCTGGTTGAGGAATTTCTCAAGTCATCAACAGCACTCCAGTGAACATTATATCATGTGTAGGGAAGTTTGGATGGATTTTATCCCTTCTGCATGAGTTCCAGGGTGGAGTTTTGAGGTCCATCATTCACAAACTCAAGAATTCGGATTTTTTCCCTGCTCAGAAAATTATGTAAATAAATTTGCAGCAAGTTATGGAAATATTTACATAACAATTTACAGAATTTATATTCATGAATCATGTAATGCTTTTCATCTAACTTGCAGTTTTGCCTATAAATCTATTTGCATAAATATCAGTTTTTTTTGGGGGGGGGTTAAGCCTCATGTCCATGGAATTTGCTTTATGTGCAGATGCTGGTCTGGTTCAAAATCAGCGGACCGGATGACAAGGTTTCTGGACTCATTTCAGTCCATTTCAGATTTCCCTTCCATCCCTAATTATGTGTACCATCTGGATCTTAAAATCAGGTTCTGTCCTGATAAGGCATTGTATTTCAGACATTTTGATGTGAGATGGCCTGCAGTGAACAGCACTGGCAGTGAATAGTAGGAATCCAGTGATAGCCTATTACTCTTATCTATGGCGGGGGGGGGGGCATAATCAGACAGCTTGATGAAGTAGGGGGTTAGGCTCATTGGAAGGCCATCCCTCAGGCCACTTGTTCCACAACCCTAACAATTGCCCATTATGAAGATGCCACAACTGCCTTGGAGCTTGATGTGCATCCTGTTTCAAGCCACAGTTTAATATGTGGAGTAGCTGGAGTCTGTCATTGTCAGCTTGAAGAGATATTCTTGAGGAAGAGTAGTGGTACCTAAGGAGCAGAGGGATGGTGGTCATGTGGAAGTGTTTCACTCTCATGCTTTGGGACCTTCTGTTGTCCAGCATTATAGCTATAGTGCATCTGTGTAGGACTGATACGCATACAAAGGCCTCCATCCACATCCCAGTATCTTGACCATTTGTATGGCTTAGATCCAATGGTACCATTCCACCAGCAGAAGGGAGACTGCTGGTGAAATGGATTTCCCCTTCCCCCTGCAGCCCCTGCTCACTCTCCAAAATCTGACCCTGAGGGTTCGGGGACAATTCAAAGCAGATTTGGGGGTGGGCACAGGGGGCCAGGAGGAGAGGACAGGAAAGTCCCATTTTGTGAGGGAAGTCTGCTGACACGATGTCGGATTTAGCCCATAGCCTGTGTCTGGCACCATTCAAAGAAGGAGAAATTATGACCATTCTTCCCAAATGGACAAGGAAAAAGCAAGCAAAACAAAGCACAACAAAAACAGAACCTTTCAGGCTCTCCTCTGGATAGATGCATTATCGTTGCAGCTGTTTGAACCAATGCCCACGCACATTCCTGTGCTGTGGATCAGGGCAAATCCACACAGCCAAACTGACCTGTTAATCTGGAGTTTGACACACAGTGAAGCACTAATGTATCTAATTTCTAAGATGCCCAGAAGCTTGTAACTTCTGTCAGAAGCAGAGCAGCAAGTGTACCACTATTTGGGTAATGAATGAGGAGACTATTCTATCGTTTTCACTATAATGGAGTAATTGGCTAGGCCTGGACCATACAAGAACTTCTTGGGGCACCTTAATCCTTTGGTCTGGGTAGCGCAATCAAAGGACTTCTTTCTGGTTGCTGCCTAAATTGTAATGCTTGCACTGCTTCACCTTGCCTCGGCCCAGCTCTGGCTTATGCTGCCCCTGTTGTCTTTCATCTCATCTTGCTTCTAGGTGAAGTCCTCTGCTCTGCCTCATCCTACCTCCATTTCCACTAGCCTTGCCTTTCATCTGCCTTGCCTTGCCTGAAGAACCTTGTTGCTTCTTCAATCCCATCCTGGCCCTTGCCTCTCAATTTATGACCTTGAAACCACTTTTATGAGCACACTGGGTTTGTTTGTTTGTTTGTTTGTTTGTTTGTTTGTTTGTTTTGGAGTAACAACACACTTTGAACTTCCCACTTGATTTCTGACACAGTTTATGCTTTGACCCAGGTAACCTCTCTCTTGAAATCAAGTCTGACAGTTTCGTCACATACTATACTGTACACAGGTCCATTTACCAAAATTGTCAGCATGTCATTTCATTTGTGAAAACTGGCCTTAAGATGCATGGAAAAACTACTTCAGCTCATCACTGAACCATGGTAAACTCCTTATGGAGACATCGTGTCTGCTAGTATTGCTGTCTAAGTAAAGGCTTTGCAGGGTTTGAAATAGATTGATTTTTAAAAAGCTTGAATAGCAAAGTCTTTGAAACACCACCTCAAAAATAGGTCAGACTCTAACTGCCTAGGTATTGGTACAAAGCCTGGATGCGTTTTCTCATGCTTTCTCTTCTTCTGGGAGCTTCCATGGATCATTTTTCTTTGCAAAAAAAGAAAAAGAGAAAAGAATCCATTGACTGAGACTCTCCTAAAGCAAACAAACTGAGCTGTTCATTGGGGAAACATCAGCAAAGTTAGTTCAAATATTGAGCAACCGCATTGTAAAGGTATGCTGGCAGAACTTTAGAGTTACTAGCTAATTTCTCACTTCTGTTATGAAAATCTCACTCACACTGAAATGCTACATGTGTCTACTCAGAAGTCCCATTCAGTTCAGTGGGGCTTACTCCCAAGTAAGTAGGTAGAGGATTGATTGCAGTCTCAATCAATCTAAAAGATTGGTAGTTTTACCGTAGCCCTCTTTATTTTTACCTTCCTGGAGTATAGCTTTGGGTACCAACCTGTCTGATTTATGCATGTTTTGAACCCATTTAGAATTATTACTTCTCAATATCTTCTTGATCCTTATACTTACATTAAACAATCAAGCTAAACTGAGTGCAAATTGCTAATCTTCATTTACATGTTAATAGAATTCCGTGGGATGTATTGCTTAGGTTTGTAGCAAAGCAATACAAAATGCCAGTTAATTAAAAAGTATACAACAACACTGTTTTTCCACACAGCCTGACAAAGGAGAGTGACAATTAGAATCGGCTACAGCATTTATAGATCAAACAAATATTAAGAAAATAATTATCACTAACTATACATTAACAGACTTTTAATGCAGTAAAATCAGTAGAAGGACTCTCTTTGTCAGACATTACTCTATCTTTTGAATCAAATAAGCTGTAATACCTTGGACAATAATTGCTAAGTTTACATGAGGAGTATACTGTATCTAAGTAGTGATATTTAGCAGAGCCAAATAATAATAGTTATCCATGGGAAAACGTACAATGTTATAATTAAAGAGTAAATGGAAGAACATCATTCATCCGAATCCAGAATCCCACCAATGTTCTAATACACAGGGGGACCATTTACATGTAGAGGTTGCCATGTTTTGTTTTGTTTTTCAAGGCAACTAATGGATGAACCCCCTTCATAGATCACTGCCTTGTTGTGGCAAAGGGGCTTGCGTAACTCAGTGAAGCCATAAGCTATGCCGTGCAGGGCCACCCAAGACGGACAGGTCATGGCGGAGAGTTCTGACAAAATGTGGTCCATTGGAGAAGGAAATGGCAACCCACTCCAGTATTCTTGCCAAGAAAACCCCATGGAACATATCACAAGGCTAAAAGAGATGACGCCAGAAGATGAGCCCCTCAGGTCGGAAGGTGTCCAATATACTACTGGGGAAGAGTAGTATATAACCCTTGAGGAGGGAGTGATGCCATCAGCCTTCAAGGAGGAAGAGATAAGACTACTCTTAAAGAAGCGATCCCCAAGTTCTGAACAACTTTCGCTCAGTCTCGAATCTGCCATTTTTGAGCAAGGTGATTGAGCGGGTGGTGGTGATGCAGTTAAAGGCACACTTGGAAGAAACTGATTATCTAGACCCATTTCAGTTGGGCTTCAGGCTTGGGCATGGGACAGAAACGGCCTTGGTCCCCTTGGTGGATGATATGAGGAGGGCTCTGGATAGGGGTAAATGCTCCTTCCTTGTTCTCCTCAACCTCTCAGCGGCTTTTGATACCGTTGACCACGGTATCCTCCTGGACTGCCTGGAGGGGTTGGGCATTGGAGACACCGTATTGCGGTGGTTCCGGTCCTTCCTCTCCGGCAGGTACCAGAGAGTAGCACTGGGAGAGGAGGTTTCAGACTCGTGGTCACTCACTTGTAGGGTGCCACAGGGTTCCATCCTCTCCCCCATGCTATTTAACATCTATGTGAAGCTGCTGGGGGCTATCATCAGGAGGTTTGGGGTGCGGTGTCATCAGTATGCGGATGACACGCAGCTCTACCTCTTGTTAAAATCTTCACAAAGGTTGGCCATAGAATCCCTGTCCAAATGTCTGGAGATGGTGAGTGGCTGGATGGGGAGGAATAAGCTGAAGCTGAACCCTGACAAGACCAAGGTACTTTTGGTGGGAGACAAGAGGAGGCTGGGGGATGTTGACCTGGTGTTGAATGGGGTACAGCTACCCTTGAAAGACCAGGTCCGCAGCCTGGGGGTCATTTTGGACTCCCAGCTGTCCATGGAGGCTCAGGTATCAGCTCTGAGCTGGTCAGCGCTGTATCAACTCCATCTGATATGGCGGCTGCTCCCCTTCCTTCCTGACCATCTGCTCCCATCGGTAGTACATGCCCTGTTCTCCTCTTGTTTAGACTACTGTAATGTGCTCTACGTGGGGTTACCCTTCAAGACGGTTCAGAAGCTGCAGCTGGTACAGAACGCGGCGGCTCGCCTGATTAAAGGCAGCCGCCGGTGAGATCACATCACTCCAGTGCTCAAGGAGTTGAACTGGATATCAGTTGTTTTCCAGGCCAAATTCAAGGTGTTGTTTTTGACCTTTAAAACCCTATATGGTTCCGGCCCAGCCTATCTTAAGGAGCGCCTCCAGCAACACCAGACAGGCCTCTTAACAAGATCAACCTCAGATGGCCTTCTCTCTGTCCCATCAGCCAGGACAGCTAGACTGGTGGGGATGAGGGAGAGGGCCTTTTCTGTGGTGGCCCCCATTCTGTGAAACTCCCTCCCTAGGAAAGTCCGCCATGCCCCCTCTTTAATGAGCTTCCACCATGCATTGAAAACATGGTTGTTCAGGCAGGCATTTGGGGTGGGTTAGGGTATTTTAGAAAATGTTTTTATTGTAGAATTTTATTGTTTTAAACTGTTTTATTTTATGCTTGTACATCACCCAGAGTGGCTGGGTGACCAGCCAGATTGGCGATTAAATTTAATAAATAATAAGAGGAGAGGGAATTTCCAAGTAGCGCTAGAAAGAGTGAAGCGGCTGGGCCAAACCCGAAAGGACACTCGGCTGTGGATGTGTCTGGTGGTGAAAAGAAAGTCTGATGCTGTAACGAACAATATTGTTTATGAACCTGGAATATAAGATCAATGAATCAAGGTAAGCTGGAGGTGGTCAAACATGAGATGGCAAGACTGAACGTCGACATCTTGGGAATCAGCGAACTAAAATGGACAAGCATGGGCAAATTTAATTCAGGTGACCATTATATCTACTACTGTGGGCAAGAATCCCTTAGAAGAAATGGAGTAGCACTCATAGTCAATAAAAGGGTGGGAAAAGCAGTACTGGGGTACAATCTCAAAAACGACAGAATCTCAGTACGAATCCAAGGCAAAACGTCTATTCAACATCACAGTAATTCAAGTCAATGCCCAAACCACTGAGGCAGAAGAGGTTCAACGGTTCTAAGAAGATCTACAACACCTTCTAGAACTAACACCAAAAAAAGATGTCCTTTTCATCATAGGGGATTGGAATGCTAAAGTAGGAAGTCAAGAAATCACTGGGATAACAGGCAAGCATGGCCTTGGTGTACAAAATGAAGCAGGACAAAGGCTAACAGAGTTTTGCCAAGGGAACACGCTGATCATAGCGAACGCTCTTTTCCAACAGCACAAGAGGCAACTCTACACATGGACATCACCAGATGGTCAATATCGAAGTCAGATTGATTATGTCCTTTGCAGCCAAAGATGGAGAAGCTCTATACAGTCAGTAAAAACAAGACCTGGAGCTGACTGTGGCTGAGATCATGAACTTCTTATTGCAAAATTTCGGCTTAAATTCAAGAACATAGGGAAAACCACTAAACCGTTCAGTTATGACCTAAATCATATCCCTTATGAATATACAGTGGAGGTGAGGAATAGATTTAAGGGATTAGACTGATAGACAGAGTGCCTGAGGAACTATGGACGGAGGTCCGTAACATTGTTCAGGAGGCAGCAACTCAATCCATCCCAAAGAAAAATGCAAGAAAGCAAAGGGGCAGTCTGAGGAGGCTTTACAAGTAGCTGAGGAAAGAAGGGAAGCCAAAAGCAAGGGAGAAAGGGGAAGATATATCCAACTGAATGCAGAGTTCCAGAGAATAGCAAGGAGAGACAAGAAGGCCTTCTTAAATGAACAATGCAAAGAAATCGAGGAAAACAATAGAATGGGAAAGACTAGAGATCTCTTCAAGAAAATCGGAGATCTCAAGGGAACGTTTTGTGCAAAGACGGGCATGATACAGGACAAAGAAGGCAGGGACCTAACAGAAGCAGATGAGATTAAGAAGAGGTGGAAAGAATACACAGAAGAACTATACAGGAAAGATCTGAATGTCCCTGATAGCCATGATAGTGCGCTCACTGAACTGGAGCCGGACATCCTAGAGGGTGAAGCCAAGTGGGCCTTAGGAAGCATTACTAACAACAAAGCTAGCGGAGATGACAGTATTCCAGCTGAGCTATTTAAAATCCTAAAAGATGATGCTGTTAAAGTGCTGCACTCAATATGCCAACAAATTGGAACCCTCAACAGTGGCCACAAGACGGGAAAAGGTCAGTTTACATTCCAATTCCAAAGAAGGGCAATGCCAAAGAGTGTTCAAACTACTGTACAATTGCGCTCATTTCACATGCCAGCAAGTTGATGCTCAAAATCCTACAAGCTAGGCTTCAGCAGTATGTGAACCGAGAACTACCAGAAGTACAAGCTGGGTTTCGAAGAGGCAGAGGAACTAGAGATCAAATCGCCAACATTCGCTGGATCATGGAGAAAGCAAGAGAATTCCAGAAAAACGTCTATTTCTGCTTCATTGACTATGCTAAAGCCTTTGATTGTGTGGATCACAACCAACTGTGGCAAATTCTGAAAGAGATGGGAGTACCAGACCACCTTACCTGTCTCCTGAGAAACCTGTACGAGGGTCAAGAAGCAACAGTAAGAACCAGACATGGAACAACCGATTGGTTCCAAATTGGGAAAGGAGTACGACAAGGCTGCATATTGTCGCCCTGCTTATTTAACTTATATGCAGAATACATCATGAGACACGCCGGGTTGGATGAATCGCAGGTCGGAATTAAGATTGCCGGGAGAATTACCAACAAGCTGAGATACGCAGATGATACCACTCTAATGGCAGAAAGAGAAGAGGATCTAAAGAGCCTCTTGTTGAGGGTGAAAGAGGAGAGTGCAAAAGCTGGTTTGAAACTCAACATTAAAAAAAACGAAGATCATGGCATCTGGCCCCATCACTTCCTGGCATATAGAAGGGGAAGAAATGGAAGCAGTGACAGATTTTATTTTCTTGGGCTCCAAGATCACCGCAGACGGTGACTGTAGCCATGAAATTAAAAGATGCTTGCTCCTTGGGAGAAAAGCTATTGCAAACCTAGACAGCATAGTAAGAAGCAGAGAGACATCACCTTGCCGACAAAGGTTCGTATAATCAAAGCTATGGTTTTCCCAGTAGTAACATATGGCTGTGAGAGCTGGACTACAAGGAAGGCTGAGGAAGGACAGATACTGAAGCTGAAGCTCAAATATTTTGGCCACCTAATGCGAAGAGAAAACTCCCTGGAAAAGACCCTGATGCTGGGAAAGATTGAAGGCAAAAGGAGAAGGGGATGGCAGAGGATGAGATGGCTAGATAGCATCACCGATGCAATGAATATGAACTTCAGCACACTCCGGGAGAGAGTGGAGAGCAGAAAGGTCTGGCGTGCTATGGTCCATGGGGTCACGAAGAGTCGGACACGACTTAACGACTGAACAACAACAATGGATGAACACAAAGGAATACGTATGTGGATCTTCTGGAAATATGACAGGCCATCCTTGAAGATGAAGGGAGTTTTGTGTTTGTTAAGGACAGGGGGTCCTGTGCCCTAAGAAATCATAGCATTGCAGTATAGAACTGTGCCCCAGTGATGCTGTTAATGACATTGCGCTAGCATAGACCAACACTTGCCCGACATAACTAACACTTGCTAGGGCCACAGGAAAAAGTGGTGACTTGCCAGAAAAATTTATAGTAAAGAGTACACAACTCTTTTAGTACAACTACAGCTTAATTGGTGGAATGAAATGACACCAAAAACATACCAATTCTTAAAGATTATGGAAAGCTATTATAAACCAGGTAGATTGCAGCTATTTCTAGTTCTATTCTCTATCATAACTTTTCACTATTGTGTACTTTGTGGGAAAGCACCAGAGCATATTGAATACGTTTCTTTGTGTTTTTTCAAGTGTAGTTAGAATTCTCACATACAAGATTTCTCCAGCTACATCATAATTAGTTATGTTAGCACGCCAAACAACATCATATGCTAAAGAACAAATTGTTTCAAGTTATGTCGAAATTATTTTTCTGAACCAATAAATGGATACAATAGTCCATTTTGTGTTTCTCTTATTTGTATAATGAGATTGTTCATTTTACTACAACAAAGTACATTGATTCCCTTCACATCTTTCCTTTCAACTGTGATCTGCCTTTATAGTTTAGGACATTTATTTTTGGACTTTTGTTTTGTACTACTATCTAACACCATTCTGCAGTACTTTCTAGTATCTAGAGGCTGTGCTTCTAACATTCTACATCTTTTCTTCAGATTTTTAATAGCATTGCACCAGTATACTAAATCAAAAGAACAAAAAGGGTTCCACATGTTGCTTTGTATAAGGTTGCACTAATCTGGGGGGCGGGGGGGGCGGGGAGTGTATAGACCATCTTTATGTAAATATAGATTAAGAAAAATCAATTCTTTCCCTCTATAGTAACTCTATTACTTGTTTTTGTACACTAACAAAGTCATATCATCAGCATGAGCTGAAGCATCTCAGGAGGGGAAACCATTGATTTTATATATATATTTAAAAATTGCTTCTGTTGTAAGCTTTAGTTGTATCACTGAATTTTAAAATGTATGCTTCTTTCCAACAACATTTTATAACAAATATAGTAATGTAGAATATGCTTTCAGTGTCCTTGTAAGGTACTAAAAATTTGATTACAACTATAATAAAATAGGTTAATTTCCTCCATTTTCCTTATACATTGACTTCAATCGATTCTAATTTAGTCATATTTTTCTTAAATTAGCTTTAGGATGCAACCCTAAGCACAGTTACTAAGGGAGTAACACTCACTGAATTCAGTGGGGATTACTTCTAAGTAAACATGCTTAGGATTGCACTGTTATCTGACAATGATTCTTTTTTAATGTAAAATATATGAATTTATATTAAGTGTCATTGCCTATAGTACAGCAGGTTCTGTAATGAGCTCTGTGTTAATTTCTATGGGTTCTTGTAGATCCCTGATACTTTATTCATGCACCTTTTCTTTCCAGACTTGGAGATATAAATAGAACATCTCCTTAGTCAAGCTGTTTCCTAAACATAAAGTAACTATTGTGTTGATAAACAGAAATGATCAAAATGTGGGGTCATTTACTACATTGTCCATTGTCAGTCAGTACACTCATCATACAGTATTTCATGCCCCCTCCCTCTTTGATTTGGGTCTA
Organism: Heloderma suspectum; assembly: GCF_057233095.1. Taxonomy (NCBI): domain Eukaryota; kingdom Metazoa; phylum Chordata; class Lepidosauria; order Squamata; family Helodermatidae; genus Heloderma; species Heloderma suspectum. The sequence continues at coordinate 247,347,893 of NC_139460.1, forward strand.
ATTAAACCTTACAATTTTAAAAAGCAGAAGGGGGATGGAGGTTGAAACACCATAAACCACTTTAGCCTTTTATGTAGGAGAATAAAGTATGAAGTAGAATAGATGTAAGTTTTATATTTTTGAATTCCCATTTAGGGTCAACTGACAATCCTCAAAACATAAACGGGAACTCAGAAGCTTACATGTATCCAATGCAGAGCGGGAGGTACCTCACATTTTCCATGCTGCATTTATGTTAGACAGGCAATTTTGCCCATCTAGCAGAGGCTTTGGGGAGAGGAAGGGAAGGGGACTGGGGCAGCAATAGGAAAAGGCATAAGCCAAGCACCCTGGTCTCCTCCCCACCCCCAGGAACGCCCCCTTTCCCCATCTCCATGCTCAATTTACTGAGGTTGTAGAGGTAGCTGGCCCGGTTCTCTCTCTGCCAGCTACAAGCAGGAGGGGCAGGGGCAGGGAGCATGCTTTCCTGGCTCCAAGCTTGACCCGTCTTTGAGCTCAGATCCAGGAAGCTGAACAATCCTATTCCCCAGACGCTGTCTCGGGGACATAGGATTGCTCCCTCTGGCAATTTCAAGTATCTTCCATACAGAGCAAATGAAGCTGTTACCCCCTTTACATGAAGATTTGTCTGAGCAGTAGTATATCCTGGAAAATTTAGACAGAAGTAAGAAATAAGCAGTTATTGCAATCAAATAAGCAAAATATTTCTTCCTAACGTTGTACTAAAAGGGCTAAAATGGTATCTTGAGCCAAGCTACGAAAACAGCAGAATTTCAGGACACAAAGTGTTCCCCATCTGCAATCTTTTCAAGTCTTGTGGGTAACACATTACCCTGAGGAAAGGAGAGTAATAATAATAATGTGGAGGCCTGATTTGTCTTCTAGTTATATTTGCTAAATTAAGGTGCTGTCTTTATGATATTGCAAGTACAAAAATGGAATTTGCTTTATGTATTTGTTGCACAATCCAAAGTTTCTGCACAGCTCAAGCGAACAATGTCTTTTATTTAAACAGACAACTATTTACTTAGCTTCTTCTATAGAGTACAGCTGGGCCTATTTGGTTAACATGACAAAATCACATTTGCTCTACAGGTAGTAATCAATATATGGCATTATTATATTTTACAGTCTAATTGATATGGAAAGGAGAAACATGCCAGAGGGAGGACAGAGGTTGATAAAGTCTTCGTGAGACTAGGTAAGGTCAAGCTGTTGGAACAAAGTTCAGAAAAGATGAGACTGATGTCTTAAATATCAGCTTTAAGGGGGCACTGCTGATTTAAAGATCCTTAATGAGTGAAGTTGTCTAATTTTCAGATTTTTTTTTTTTTTTTTTTAGCATTTTGCCAAAGGCAATGAATTCTCAGATACCATGTATTGTTTGGAAATATTGCCACTGCATCTTAAGTTGACAGAAAATTGGGATTGTTCTGTGGCAAAGCCTAAACCTGGGATTTATTCCCTCCTATGGGCCATTTTGTTTACCCCTCTACATCCTTTTACAAAAGCTATGAACTCTTTCCAAAAAAGAGAGAGAGGTGCTTTAAGGGATCTATTATGGTTTTCCAATGTCTCTTCTTTCTTCATTCCCCTTTCAATAATGTGATTAACATGGACTTACATGTGATTTTATTGCACTATACACCTTAGGAATTGTGAACACAACAGAAGAAATCCAACACATGGAGCAGCTTGAGTAACCCAGATTATTATGATAAATTGTATTCCTATGGCCCATACTGCCCTCCACACGAAGGCTCCTACTCCCTCAGCTGTCACCACCAACAGCCATTCAAGCCTGAGGGAGATGAGAGGGAGAGCAGGGCCATGCCACCAGCCCTGTTAAAAGAATTAATCCCCCCCTTCCCTCCCCATTCCTTTTCCCTTGTGTATTGTGTCAGTTAGGATTGTAAGCATGCAGGCAGGGACTGCCTTATTTAATGGATTATATGTAAACCACTCGGAAGCCTTTTTGGCTGAGGAGCTGTATAAATGAATGAATGAATGAATGAACTGTCCCTACTGAGGTTTTTCCTCACATTTTCCCCAGAATGCTCAGTTTATTACTGATCCACCCAAGTGGCAGCAAGAGGACTTCAGGAATTGGGGTAAAGGTTTGGTGGGTCAGAGGCATTGTACGAGCCCTACACTCTGGTCTAGATGAAAGCTATTCAGATTACAGATTATGGTGTCAGCAGTAGAAGCACAAGACAAATGGCAGCTCTTTGAGATGCTGATGGGGAATAAGTGGCAGGACAATATGAGGGAGGCAAAAAAGAAAGGTGGTGTCAAAGACAACTCTAAGACTCCATGCCCAAATGTCTCTGCCAGTGACTAAAAGAGTGGTCCAGATCTAAGCTAAAGGGGATGAACATCCCCAGATGTGCCTCTCCGGAAACACTTGCATCACATCTGTTTCCTTTTTCTTGTTCTGATTTCCCACCTTTTTCCTTTCTTTTCCCAAGGAAGCTTTCTCTCTCAGATGCAGGCTCTGCCCTAGCAACACTTCTTGAACTATGCGTTATGGTTAGCTTCAAATCATTCTTTTTTCTTCAGTGACCTTAGCTTTTCCACAGTCATATCCAGGACCTTGATACCTAATCAATCACTGGGAGTTCATTCCTTAGATTGATCCAGTCATTCAGAGTCATAGCGCTCTAAGCAAGTGCGATGCGGCATGAGACTGAGGAATAAGGGGAAGGTGCCAGCATATTATACGTGGAATTCCTTTTAGTTACACACTTACCTTTAAAAGCATCTACTACTCTTGAATGGATATGCATGTTGTTGTTCAGTCGTTAAGTCGTGTCCGACTCTTCGTGACCATGGATCATAGCACGGCAGGCCTTCCTGTCCTCCACTCTCTCCTGGAGTGTGCTCAAGTTCATCTTCATTGCATCAGTGAAACAAAAGTCAGAATCTTGAGCACTGGGCTGAAGAAGTGAACTTGAAAGTCCATTTAAACTTTTTATATTGTATTTTAATATTTTAACTTTTGTAAACTGCCCAGAGAGCTTCAGCTATGGGGCGGTATAGAAATGTAATAAATAGATAAATAAAAAAAATAAAAAAAATGTCATCAGCTGCTGTTAACATGGCACTATGGTAAATGCCTTACTGTCACTCTTTTGGTTCTCTTCATATCTATGATAAGTCTGATCTTTATCAAAGTGAATGCTAACTCCTACTGCTCATTAAAGCTGTCAATTTTTTTTTCTCAGCTTCATCTGGCTCATAATTGAAATTCTTATTTTAAGAGTGTCATTTTAACGTTATTGCTAGCTATGGAACGTCTTGTGAAGATTGCAACATTAGAGTTAATTTGGCTCTACATCTCTGTTAATGGATACTGTCTGAAATATAATAAACTGTGGGTACCCAGACCTCAGCTGAAATAAGTCAAGGTTACTTTCCCAATTACCGCAGTTTGTTAGACAGGAGCGGACAATTGGGTAGCACCCCTCATGTCTTTCAGATTTCAAATTGCTTATAAGATCTTTGTTACGTCAGCAAAAGTGACTTTTCTAACACAACGTGACATAGTCTCTGTGTGACTATTAATTAATAATGTTTATGTACTTCACTATGGTTTCCTACTGAGAAGTCCCACTAACACTGAAATAAAGACAAAGCATTTCTAAGAATTCATTGAATGAATACAGTTCTAAAATGTATATATTAGATACGATTTCATCAATATTAAGCTTATTTGCATGTATGGCCTACTGATTTCAATGCAATTTATTTCTCACTTTGCTATGCAGCCTCTAAGGACTATTATAATGACAGTGGATGTCCCAATATAAAAGACTGTACAGCTGCAATGGCACAGAAAATTATTTACACAGCCATACCTCTAGCAATGTTTTGCAGTATACAAAGCGGTCACCTCTCTCCTGTTGTGTGAAATGACAAGGCAGTGTTGGTCAAACTGGCTTTGATATGTGAGCTGTCTTCACCGTGCCCCATCACCACCATACTGTCCACGCCATGTTGTGATTGGAGCCCATTCATACACTGCACAATATTTTTGTGATATACTCGTATGCTGCATCAGGTGATAGTGGCTGCTCTTTGCATAGTAGTACCAATCCATGCTATGATCTGTTTCAGCCATCGAGCCCTGTTGCTGCAGTGTGGGCCTGGCATCACTGGGCACTATAGTCTGGTTACCACTGAGGGCTTGGGGCAAGTCAGGTTCCGTGGATTTTGACCAAGCAGATGTCAAACTTCCCAGAGTGACAGGAAACAGAGCAGTACCACAGAGAGATCCAAATGATGCTGGGGCTGGAAGCCAGACAAGCTTGCCTGTATGTTGTTCCACCAAGCAACAGATTTGGCAGCCTTTAGGCTAGTTAGCCCTGTCTCCTTATTGACTGAGGCCTTCTTCCTTAAAGAAATCTGGTCTGTTTCAGCAACCTCGGAAGACGAGAACTTCATTACACCCTTCTGTAACTGAGCCATCTCCCTGATCTGTTAACTCAGGAGCCTTGTTCTCTGAGAACAAGGGGTCAGGATCCTGGCCTATGACACACTGTTCCACTGGTGCATCTTCTAGGTCAGCTCACAATAATAGTACACCAACACGTCCTTTATCCTGCAAATTTATTCACAAGTGGAAGTGCTTATAGGATTGGGTTGTGAATCATCATACATGCATGTATTGTGTGTGTATGATGATGCTATTTTCACAATTGTTTTGGATGATCTTAGGACAGAGCACACTTTTTCCTGTCTGTCATGTACTGAAAGAAAAGAAGGAGAATGTGCTTTGTTTTTCCTATTTATACAGGATGAAATGCACACAAGCAGTCAAAGATCCAAAATGATACTCTAATTTTCAAACATGTTTTATGCCAGAAGTACCTAAGCACATTGTGACATTCTTTTTCTGTTAAAGCTGTCCCTTTTTCTGCTGTAGCAATTCACAGGAGTATTGTAATTCCTGATCTGATGGTCCTGTCTTTCCAGCTTACGGAAAGCCACAAGGGAAAAACAAGTTGGTTGTCTCCGATATAAACAGTCTCTGCAGCAAAGGTGGAATATAAATCACAGAAGATAAACATTGCTCTGGGGCAGAACAATTTCTTTCACAAGTCTGAGACACTGTAGATTTTCTGTAAATCAGTAACTTTCACATTAACATGCAAAAATGCTCTTTGAGAACACTCTTGAAGTAAGATAATTTCAATGCTTGACACCGGAAATACAACAAAGGCAGTACAGGTAGAAGTAAATGAAAAGATATGCCTGCCTTTATAAAGGGCATAAGACAAAAACAAGGCAGGCAGCAATATTGTGTGCAATTATCTAGGCTGCTTTCATGTATTCATGTTTAACAAAAACTGGTATTGTGGTGTAATTATCTCAGCAACGAATATATGCCTGTACCCTAGCTGAAATATGTCAAGGTTACTCACCCAATTACCACTTGCAGTTTTCAGTTATTCAAAGATGATTTTGAGGTTGTTTTTTTTAAAAAATGCTTAAATGCTGTTCCTCAGGAACTAACTGTTAAAACAAAGTTACACTTCAGTTTGACCTTATTTTAACCTCACTTGGCATGTGAACAAGTGCATGGGGGCAAAGTGAGTTAAGAGGTTATTGACCCAAGTTACTGGATCTGAAGAACACAAAGCAGCAGTTTAGAAAGAAAATCCTTCTAATATTTAGCTTTCAGCCTTGCCACACACAGATATGGAGGAAAAGGGACTTTCTGCAAATTTTTGAAGATAAATTTCTCCTCTTTAACAACACATTAGAGCCAGCATTTTGCATGCTACTTTTACACTGAAGGTCAAGAATGTTGTGGGGAGAATATGGTTTTATTTTATAACTACCAATTTTCTCTTAAGTCAAAACTATATATTATTTTGTTCAGAGTAATTCGGAAAAATTGGATTCAGGTTTAGAGATGCTGAGCTGTGACAGAAGACCACTGACAAGCACAGATTACTGAAGAAACCAGTGGAGAAGTCAAAAGAGTTTGCAAAAGTTCATTATACTGCCAGGGTCCCAAGGGAGGAACTCCAAGTTGCCCCCATTGACAAAAGCAAAAGAAGGTGATGCCTTAAGCATCAGGAATGCTATGTTCAGGCTTTGAGTTTCTAGATCCTCCCATTGCAGTGAATTCCCTGAACCAGGGTAGATGCAGTTCTGCTCCTTCTTTGCTGCCTCTCCGCACTTCAAGTAGGTGGACCTAGATAGAGCTTCGCCTTCCGGAGCTCCTAAAAAAAGTCCTACCCTATTCCTCTCCGTTGGTGAGCTACCTCTGCCTGGATGGCCCACCTCTGGCTGTCTCTGATTGGCCCTAGAAGGTTCTTCTCCCCACTCTCCAGGCCCCCTCTTACTCTACCACCTATGCCCCTTATTGCCTCTGATGCCTCATACTTCCTCAAGTGATTGCCTCATCAACTGGGTCCCCTCAATGGGCTACTTTCCAGGTGGCTGACAAGCTATAGCTGGATGCCACTTTTCTATTAACTCTTGTCATGCTGGGCTGAACTAGGTCCAAGGAGGTTGCCCCATGCATAATGTTGCATAGAAAGAAGTATTTCATCAGGAAGAGTTTTCCCACCACAGTGCTACAATTAATGATGTGCAAACTGCCCCTAGCCCCATTCAGAATGGGGCTGGCAATCTGGCCCCTGGACCAAATGAGGATGCCTGCCCTGGTCTATTCTAAGCATAATTAAGTCTGGATCCAAGCCATAGTTTACTATCCAAGCCATAGTTTTCCTAACCAACAGAGATGATCCTAACCAACAGAGATGACTTAGTGGATAAAGTAGCAGTTACAGGAACTCTGGGGGAAAGCGACCATGTTGTACTTGAGTTCTTGGTTCTAAGGGAAGCAAAAGCCAAGTGTAGTCAAACGCGTACCCTGGATTTTAGGAAAGCTGATTTTAATAAACTCAGAACAATGATCAGCAAGGTCCCATGGCAAGCGACGCTAACGAGAAAAGGAGTCCAAGATGGGTGGGAACTTTTAAAAAAGGAAATTCTCAAAGCACAATCACAAACAATTCCAACAAGAAGAAAAGGTGGAAGACAACAGAAGAAGCCAATGTGGCTTCACAAAAAGCTTAGGGATGACCTGAAAACAAAAAAGGACACATATAGGAAGTGGAAAGAAGGCCAAGTAACAAAGGAAGAGTACAGGCAGGTAGCACAGAATTGCAGGGATGGCGTCAGGAAGGCTAAAGCTGAGAACGAGCTGAGGTTAGCGAGGGATGCTAAAAACAACAAAAAGGCTTTCTTCAGCTACGTGCATAGTAAAAGGCAGAGGAAAGAAATGGTTGTTCAGCTATTAAATAAGGATGGCAAAACAATAACAGATGACAAAGAAAAGGCAGAGGTGTTCAATTCCTACTTTGGCTCAGTCTTCTCCCAAAAGAGGGTCTATGACCCCCCTGGCAAAGGCGAAGTACAGGCTGAAGGGGCAGGATTGCAGCTTGAGATCGACAGGCATATGGTCAAGGAACACCTCATTACTTTGAATGAGTTCAAATCTCCAGGGCCAGATGAACTGCATCCTAGAGTCATAAAGGAACTGGCAGAAGAACTCTCAGAACCGCTGTCTATTCTCTTTGAGAAATCATGGAGGACGGGGGAAGTGCCACATGACTGGAGGAGGGCTAACGTTGTCCCTATCTTCAAAAAGGGTAAAAAGGAGGAACCTGGGAACTACAGACCAGTCAGTCTGACATCAATCCCTGGGAAAATTCTGGAGCAGATCATAAAGCAATCCATCTGGAAGCACCTTGACAACAATGCCGTGATTACTCGAAGCCAACATGGATTTGTCAAAAACAAGTCCTGCCAGACAAATCTGATCTCATTTTTTGATCAAGTCACCTCCCTTGTAGACCGTGGGAATGCTGTAGACATCATATACCTCGACTTCAGCAAAGCTTTCGACAAAGTGCCCCATGATATCCTGATGAGCAAACTAGCTCGATGTGGGCTAGATGAAACAACAATCCGGTGGATCCACAGTTGGCTACAGAATCGGACTCAAAGAGTGCTTATCAATGGGACCTTCTCAAGCTGGGGAGAGGTAACGAGTGGGGTAACACAGGGCTCCGTCCTGGGCCCAGTGCTCTTCAACATTTTTATTAATGACTTGGAGGAGGAGGTGCAGGGAATGCTGATCAAATTTGCAGATGACACCAAATTGGGAGGGATAGCTAATACTTTGGAAGACAGAAACAAAATTCAAAGTGATCTGGATAGACTGGAGTGCTGGGCAGAAAACAACAGAATGGCATTTAATAGGGACAAATGCCAAGTTCTGCACCTAGGAAAAAGAAACCAAATGCACAGTTACAAGATGGGGGATACGTGGCTCAACCACACTACGAGCAAGAAGGATCTTGGAATTGTTGTCGATCACAAGCTGAATATGAGCCAACAATGTGATGTGGCTGCAAAAAAGGCAAATGCTATTTTGGGCTGCATTCATAGAAGCATCGCTTCCAAATCCCGGGAAGTACTAGTTCCCCTCTACTCAGCACTGGTTAGGCCTCATCTGGAGTACTGTGTCCAGTTCTGGGCACCACACTTTAAGAAGGATGCAGACAAACTGGAGAGGGTTCAAAGGAGGGCAACAAAGATGATCAGGGGACTGGAAACAAAGCCCTATGAAGAGAGACTGAAAGAACTGGGCATGTTTAGCCTTGAGAAGAGAAGACTGAGGGGAGATATGATAGCACTCTTCAAGTACTTGAAAGGTTGTCACAGAGAAGAAGGCCAGGATCTCTTCTTGATCATCCCAGAGTGCAGGACACGGAATAATGGGCTCAAGTTACAGGAAGCCAGATTCCGGCTGAACATCAGGAAAAACTTCCTGAGTGTCAGAGCAATACGACAATGGAACCAATTACCTGGGGAGGTGGTGGGCTCCTCCACACTGGAGGCCTTCAAGACGAGGTTGGACAGCCATCTGTCAGGGATGCTCTGACTTGGATTCCTGCATTGAGCAGGGGGTTGGACTCGATGGCCTTGTAGGCCCCTTCCAACCCTACTATTCTATGATTCTATGAGTCTAAGGGCACAATGCTATACATATTTTGGCAGAAAAATTCAACTACCCAAAAAATCCTACAACTCCCGTGCAGACTCAGGAATGATGAGAGTCGTAGGACTTTTTGCTTTTTTAACATGAGTAGGATTGCACTCTTAACTGCTAATGAGTTGACATCCTGCACACAGGCCAGATGTCCATCCGCTACAGGGTTGGGCAACTTGTGGCCCTCCAGATGTTTTGGCCTACAACTCCCATCAGCCATAGCCAGCATAGCCAAGCTATCCCTGATCTAATGTATAATGACACAAGACAAGGAACATTCTACCCAATACAGCCCAAACTTTAAACCATCACCTGAATTTTCTCCTTTTTTTGTTTCATGCCCTAAAGCCTTCCCTCATTCTCCCCACATTTTATATACTTCACTCAACAACACACTATTAACCCGAGAGCCCACTAAATGTGAAAAACTAAATAGTACCCTGATGTTTACATTAGCTAATTTATTTTTTATTATGAATATCTGTTTATGTGTGTTTTGTTGCGCACATACTTATCCATTCCTACATTTTGATGTCATGTTTAAATGATTCTCAGTAACACAGAATTACACTGAACATGGTTTTTTAAACAATGCCATTTATGAAACCTTAGCCCTTAGAGAAAAGGTAAAATATTTTAGTCTGTACTGACTAGAAAAAATTACCTAGTTAATAAAATAGGGAATAAGCAACATTTAATGTGTTCGTTCGAGTGAATGTAGACATCTACTGTGTCCTTTTCTTATAAAGTTCACACACACATACACAATTTTATTATGCTTGAAAACAGCCAACTTGTGTATTTTGATATAAGTGATCTCAAAAGATGAATGCTCAAATATATTAATTAATAAATTATACCCTTACTGTGTCAACATATGAAGAAACACCTACACTTAATCATTCAGCCTAACTTTGTGTTATATTCATGTTACTGGAGCATGAAATCTTGTTCAGCTAAAAATCTTGTATTTCCATTCCAGTAACTTCTATAGCAATCAAATTAAGGAGAGTATGGTGAAGACATCAAATCACTTTTGAAATCTAAGAAAATATTAAATGGGGTTTTTTTTCACCTTAAACTGAATGCACGGAAGCCTATAGATGGTTAATTAAAATACACACGTCACTTTTAAAATAATGTGGCACTAACCTAACAATCCTGAAGTCACACACTGGTGGACAGTGTCAGGCCCTTTTCTTATATTACTCTCCCACCTGAATTCCTCTCAGGGAGACATTGGAAATAGCCCTAGGGCTCACATTAATTCACATGTTCCTATACCCAATTCGCTCCTGCTTTCATCATCACACAGTGTGTAGTCTTCTAGGTTCTGGGAAGCTCCTGAGTCCAAATAATCATAGGAAATCCAGTTTTGACCATTTACCTTTCCCATCAAGGTCAGAGAAGGACACATATAAATGAGCATAAGCCCAAGGCTCACTACCACTGTCTCCCTAGAGAAAATCCATGAGGGGAAAGGATGTGCAAATAGGTCCTCAGTGGAGCCACTAGACCAGGAGTGAGCAACTTGTGACCTTCCAGATGTTTCGGCCTACAAATCCCACCAGCCCTACCCAGCCTAGCCAATGAGGAGGGATGATGGGAGTTGTAGGCCAAAACATATGGAGGACCACAAATTGCCCAGCCCTGTTCTAGAACTACTTCTAAGCAAATGATTTTTTTGAAATGCTGAGGAATTAACTTTTAAAAAAACTAGGTTTAGGTCTAGGTCTAATTTGTTTTGGTTTTTTGTCCCCTCCCATAGAATCATAGAATCATAGGGTTGGAAGGGGCCTACAAGACCATCGAGTCCAACCCCCTCCTCAGTTCAGGAAGCCTGATTCCCAGGCTGTCTCCCATCCAAGTACTAACCAGGGCTGACCCTACTTAGCTTCCGAGATCAGAAAAGATCAGGCATATCCCTAAGTTGACTTTAGTTTATATTGTGTAGGCCACTTTAGTGTAGGGAGGGTCTAAATTTTCAGCACTTTGGAAATAAAAGTGCAGACAGAACATAATAGAAAATATTGAAGAACACTAAAAGGTTTGTATGCTCAGGCCGCAGCCATGGGTTCTTGCCTCTCTTAATCAGCCCTCCATTCTCATGCATCAATGCATCAATGTAGTGTTTCTACATTAGCTAGCCTCCAAGACTGTGAACCAGAACATGTTAAAAAACTGCTTGTTGCAGAAAATTCTGCTGTGCAAATTTAGAGCTGGATTTGACAGAAGCAGCCTGGACAACTATCCAAGTGAATGGAGTGCATGCATCTGAACTTGGATTCTAACTACACTCACAGTTAATGAAGTCTTGCCTCTTAGAGCTTCTACAAGTACAAGTGCAATGATGTAAGGGAAAGTAGGGATGTATGAAACAACTCACCTGTTTCGTTTCGTGACATCTGCGGTGGGGGAGAGGTGCTCCATCCCTCCCGCCCGAAATCCTTGCCGGCCAGCTCCACTCTACGGTGACTCCGTGGAGCCGCCAGCTGGCCGGGGCCGCCCTCAGCAACATCCGGCTGCTGCTGGGCTGCGCAGGGACGCAAATGGTGGCCGCCGTAGCCGCCGCCATTTGTGTCCCTTTTTTTCACCGTGATAGGCTATGTAAATATTTATGTAGCCTATCACAGTGAAAAAAGGGAACGCAAATGGTGGCGGCTACAGCAGCCGCCATTTGTGTTCCCTTTTTTCCCCCATGATAGGCTACGTAAATATTTATGTAGCCTATCACGGTCTCCGCAGGGACGCAAATGGCATCCCTGCATTAGCGATGATACGCTACGTAAGTATTTACATAGCCTTTCACGGCAAAAATCATGAAGCGAATGGCAGCCGCAGATGCGGCCGTCATTTGCAAAGCAGCGCGAATGGCACCAGGCAGGTGCACCATTTCGCGCAGCTTTCATGGGATGGCTTCATTCCCCCATGGATTACGGCGGGCTGAATGCACTGGCATTCGGCCTCACTGAGATCCGTGACAGAATTCTCCGCTATCCCTAGGGAAAAGTAATCACAAATCATGTTCTCAGTTTCAGAATGGCTGCCGGTACAGGGCACAGAGAATCCCCCTTTTTCTTCCTGCCCTTTTAATATGGCAGTAGCCAGATTTCATGGCAGTACTGGCTTAAATTATGGGGGGCCCTGCCTCAAATCCATGGCTGGTGCCAGGCCTGAGCAGGGGTGGGCTGGCAAAGTGCTCCACTCATTGGCTTGCTGATGGCTGTGGCAAGCAGCAGGACCACTGATTTTCCCACAATGCCCAGATCTAGTCTCACTCTGGGACATTAATGCCTGACTGCTCACTGCTGCATGTAGGATAGGCATTAGCACTGCTGGGCTCTGCTCAGGTACTGGGCCTCAGCAGCTGCAGGAATAGTGGATTCTGCCACCTGACTGAGTCCTTTAGTTCATTTATGTCAACTTTGGGGGCAATTGGGGAAGTGAAACACAATGCATCTTCGCAGAGTGCTCTATGCAGCACTCTCCACATGCCAGGTGAATATGTGATTACAGCTGCTGCAAGTTGTTCAGAAAATGAATTGTAGGAATATACAGATTACAGAACACATCACAGGCAGGAAAAAATTCTAAACAAAAGCTGTCTTTTTACACAAGGCATTTATAATGCACTCGTAATTGGTCACTCGCGAAGTTTGCAGGTCATTTACATGATGCCGTCAAACTCCAGGGCACATACAGCTGTTTTTTATCTTTATCTCGCAATCCCCACCACCACCACCTAGAATCCTAGAATCATAGAATAGTAGGGTTGGAAGGGGCCTACAAGACCATCAAGTCCAACCCCCTGCTCAATGCAGGAATACAAGTCAAAGCATCCCCGAAAGATGGCTGTCCAGCCTCATTTTGAATGCCTCCAGTGTGGGACAGCCCACCACCTCCCTAGGTCATTGGTTCCATTGTTGTATTGCTCTAACAGTCAGGAATTTTTTCCTGATGTTCACCCAGAATCTGGCTTCCTGTAACGTGAGCCCATTATTTCATGTCCTGCACTCTGCGATGATTGAGAATAGATCCTGTCCTTCCTCTCTGTGACAACCTTTCAAGTAGTTGAACAGCGCTATCATATCTCCCCTCAGTCTTCTCTTTTCAAGGATCAACATGCCCAATGCTTTCAGTCTCTCTTCATAGGGCTTTGTTTCCAGTCCCCTGATCATCTTTGTTGCCCTCCTCTGAACCCTCTCCAGCTTGTCTGCATCCTTCTTAAAGTGTGGTGCCCAGAACTGGACACAGTACTCCAGATGAGGCCTAACCAGTGCTGAGTAGAGGGGAACTAGTACTTCCCGGGATTTGGAAGCTATGGTTCTATTAATGCAGCCCCAAATAGCATTTGCCTTTTTTGCAGCCACATCACATTGTTGGCTCATATTCAGCTTGTGATCAACAACAATTTCAAGTTCCTTCTCGCTTGTAGTGTGGTTGAGCCACATATCCCCCATCTTGTAACTGTGAATGTGGTTTCTTTTTCCTAGGTTCAGAACTTGGCATTTATCCCTATTAAATGTCATTCTGTTGTTTTCTGCCCAGGGCTCCAGTCTATCAAGATCACTTTGATTTTTGTTTCTGTCTTCCAAAGTATTAGCTACCCCACCCAATTTTGTGTCATCTGCAAATGTGATCAGCATTCCCTGCACCTCCTCCAAGTCTTTAATAAAAATGTTGAAGAGCACTGGGCCCAGGACTGAGCCCTGCAGTACCCCGCTCATGACCTCTCCCCAGTTTGAGAAGATCCCATTGAGAAGCACTCTTTGAGTACGATTCTGTAGCCAACTGTGGATCCACCGGATTGTTGTTTCATCTAGCCCACTTTGAGCTAGTTTGCTCATCAGGAGATCATGGGGCACTTTGTCGAAAGCTTTACTGAAGTCGAGGTATATGATGTCCACAGCATTCCCACAGTCCACAAGGGAGGTTACCTGATCAAAAAATGAGATCAGATTCATCTGGCAGGATTTGTTCTTGACAAATCCATGTTGGCTTCAAGCAATCACTGCATTGTTTTCAAGGTGCTTACGGATGGATTGCTTTATCATTGCTCCAGAATTTTCCCAGGGATGGATGTCAGACTGACTTGTCTGAAGTTCTCAGGTTTCTCCTTTTTACCCTTTTTGAAGACAGGAACAACATTAGCCCTCCTCCAGTCATGTGGCACTTCACCCGTCCTCCATGATTTCTCAAAGATAATAGACAATGGTTCTGAGAGTTCTTCTGCCAGTTCCTTGATTACTCTAGGGTGCAGTTCATTTGGCCCTGGAGATCTGAACTCATTCACAGTAATTAGGTGTTCCTTGACCATATGCCTATAGATCTCAAGTTGCAATCCTGCCCCTTCAGTCTGTACTTCGCCTTTGCCAGGGAGCTCATAGACCCTCATTCAGGAAAAGACTGAGCCAAAGTAGGAATTGAGCACTTCTGCCTTTTCTTTGTCATCCGTTATCATTTTGACATCCTTATTTAATAGCTGAACCACCATTTCTTTCCTCTGTCTTTTACTATGCATGTAGCTGAAGAAAGCTTTTTTGTTGCTTTTAGCATCCCTCGCTAACCTCAGCTCATTCTCAGCTTTAGCCTTCCTGACGCCATCCCTGCAATTCTGTGCTACCTGTCTGTACTCTTCCTTTGTTGCTTGGCCTTCTCTCCACTTCCTATATGTGTCCTTTTTTGTTTTCAGGTCATCTCTAAGCTTTGTGTGAAGCCACATTGGCTTCTTCTGTTGTCTTCCTCCTTTTTTTCTTGTTGGAATTGTTTGTAATTGTGCCTTGAAAATTTCCTTTTTTAAAAACTCCCACCCATCTTGGACTCTTTTTCTCGTTAGAGTCGCTTGCCATGGGACCTTACTGATCATTGTTCTGAGTTTATTAAATTTGGCTTTCCTAAACCAGAGTACAGGTTTGGCTACACTCGGCTTTTGCTTCCTTTAGAACCATGAACTCAAGTATAACATGGTCGCTTTCCCCCAGAGTTCCTGTAACTGTTACTTTACCCACTAAGTCATCTCTGTTGGTTAGGATTCAAGTCAAGGATAGCTGGTCCTCTAGTTCCTACCTCTACTTTCTGTAGGAGGAAGTTATCTGCAACACAAGTCAGGAATCTCTTGGAGGGGCCATGTTTTGCGGAATTTGTCTCCCAACAAATATCAGGGAAATTGAAGTCCCCCATTACTACTACATCATACATCCTTGAAACATTGGCAATTTGCTTTTCAAAAGTTTCATCCTCATCTTCTATTTGATTGGGTGGCTGGTAGTAGACTCCAACCACCATATTCCTTTTATTCTTTGCTGCATTTATTTTAACCCAGATGCCCTCGATGGGGCTACCAAACTCATCCTCCTGTATTTCTGTGCAGAGAGATGTATTTTTAACATATAGTGCATCTCCACCTCCCTTTCTGTTCCTCCTGTTCTTTTTGAACAAGTTCTATCCTTCAATTGCTCTATTCCAGTCATGAGAGTCATCCCACAAAGTCTCAGTTATACCTATCAAGTCATAATTTCCCTTCTGTATTAAGAGTTCAAGTTTGTTCTGTTTGTTTCCCATACTCTGGGACATGGAATTTAGACATAGGGCATTAGTATTTAGACATGGAAGACCAGGTGCTTCATGGTCTGGCTTTCTTCCTACATGTGTCTGAAGACTATTATTGGGCGCTATAAGAGCTGTGCACTCCGTTGCGGTGCATGAGCCTTTGTCCATTGTTACTCCCAACTTTACGTCTCTTCCCTGTAGCATTCAGTTTAAAGCCCTCCTGAATAAGTTCTTCATGCTGTGCCTAAACACATTCATCCCAGCCTTTGTGAGGTGCAACCCATCCCTTCCCAATAGTCCATCTTCCAGGAAGTATAGCCCATGGTCCCAGAATCCAAATCTCTCTCGTCAGCACCACCTTCGTAGCCAGTCATTCACCCAGAGTATTTTTCTTTCCTTTTCTATCCTTCTTCTAACTACTGGAAGGATGGATGAGAAAACTATCTGGGCCCCAAAGTTCTTGAGTTTGCTTCCCAAAGCTTCAAAGTCTGATATGATTTCTTCATAGCTCCGCTTGGCAGTATCATTTGTTCCCACATGGATGAGAAGAAAGGGATACCTGTCAGTGGGCTTTATGAGTGCAGGTAACCCTTCAGTCATGTCTGTAATTCATCCTCCCAGGAGACAGCATACATGGTAAGTCCATGGGTCTTCGCGACATACTTGGGTTTCGATCCCATGCAGCAAGGAGTCTCCCACTACTACTACTCTTCTCTTCTTGTAGCTGTAGGCCTTGGTTTCATCACCTCTGCTTGGCTGACCTTCAGCCTCTTGCTTGCTCTCATGCAGGTTCCCCTGTACTTCTTCCTCTGCAGGCTGTCCTCCAGTCTCATCCTCAAGTACCTGGAAATGGTTCCCTAGTTCCACTGCCTCCACTGATGCTGAGTGTCTTCTAGTTCTTCTGCTCCTAGCTGTCACCCTTTCCCCAGGTGTATCCTCTACTTCATTTTTCCTCACCTCAGCATTTTCCTCTTCTGCCTCAGCTTGCTGTTGCTCTTCAAGCTTCTGTTCTTCACTTTGCTGCTGTAGTTCCACCATTCTGTCCAAGAATTCTTCGTGTTCTCTTATTCCCTGGAGGGTCACCACTCGCCACTCCAGTCCTCTTACTTTTTCTTCCAGCAGCGTGATCAACTTGCACTTGTTGCAGGTGTAGGCCATGTTGTTCTCAGGCAAGAAAACAAAGATAGCACTAGGGATGGACGAAAGGGACTTACCTTGTCCCACAGCTTGCTTCGCGGTGGGGGGGAGGCACTTCAGTTCTCCCCCGAAGTTCAGGCGAGGGGGGGAGGTGCCCCATCCCTCGCCGGCGAAATTCAGGCTGGGAAGGAGCACCCCGTCTCCCCAGCCACGAAAAAAAAAGTAAAAACAAAAACACACACACGTGATAGGCTACGTAACGATTTGCATAGACTATCACGGCTAGATTTCCAAAGTCAGCCGTGATAGGCTACGTAAATCATCACGTAGCCTATCACGGGTGACTTTGGGGGGAAAAAAAAGCGTGTACGCAAATGGCGGCGCCCCATGGGCGCCGCCATTTGCGTTCCTTATTTTGGCACGTCTAGTCTACGTAAATCTTTACGCAAATAGCTTTCCCTTATTTTCGCCGTAGTCTAAGTAAATCTTTACGTAGACTACCCCTGTCCAAATAAGGACCCCATGGGGCGCCACCATTTGCATACGCGCTTTTTTTTCCCCCAAAGTCACCCATGATAGGCTACGTGACGATTTACGTAGCCTATCACGGCTGACTTTGGAAATCTAGCCGTGATAGGCTAAGTAAATCGTCAAGTAGCCTATCACGGGTGTGTGTGTTTTTTAACTGTACTTTTTAATTTTGTAATGGCGGCGGCAGCAGCTGGTTGGGAGACCGGCCGCCGCCCCCGCCGAAACGCCGCCGG
Source organism: Heloderma suspectum (assembly GCF_057233095.1). Taxonomy (NCBI): domain Eukaryota; kingdom Metazoa; phylum Chordata; class Lepidosauria; order Squamata; family Helodermatidae; genus Heloderma; species Heloderma suspectum. The sequence continues at coordinate 247,365,416 of NC_139460.1, forward strand.
GACCCGCCGCCGAGAGGGACATTCGCTGAAGGTAAGTCCCATCCCGGGGGGGGGGCCGGGGGCCGGCGGAGAATTTCCCCAACACTTTCGGGGGGCCGAATGCGTCAGCACTCGGCCTCCCGAAGATTCGTGGAGAAATTCTCCGCCATCCCTAGATAGCACACACCTTGCAGGTCACCGCTACTGCAGAGTCTTGTCCTTCCATAGCCTCTTTTCCTTTTTTGTGTCTAGCTTCCTGATTGTTCTAGAGTAGCCTGTGCCTGGTCCTCTATTCACTCTTTGCCTTTGTCTCCTTTGTCTCTTCTGCCACTGCAGCTCCCCTGGCCAACTCCTGTTTGCTCCCCCTGTTTGCTTGCTCTAACCGGTTGCTCTCTGGGAGCTTGCTTTCTTCTGTAGTCCCTAGACCAGGTAGAGCAGCTTCTTTTGCTCTGTTCTGCTCAGCTGGGAGGTGGGAAACAGACTGAGATAATCCACTATTGAAATGTAATCCACTTTAATGACTGTGTGTAAATGTGCAGTTCTGCTATAACCACAGCCTGGGAAGAACAAGCCATTGGGCAGAGCAGGAAAATCACAATTGCCCTTCACCCCCCACGCCCCACTTTCCCAGTGTGTCTGCCTGTTGACCTGGGCTAGGAGGAGAGTTTTCTTGGCTGGGCTATGAGAGGCTCCAAGCAAGCACAGAGCTGGTTGGGGTAGGAAGAAGAAAATGGCAACACCCCATGTAAACAGCTGACAGCAATGAAGCCACACACACCCTATGCTGCTTTGAAGAGAGAGAGAGAGTGTGTGTGTGAGAGAGATACTTGAATCCCACAGGACACCCACAGATTCACCTCTCACTCTCCACCCTGAGGCTGCAGAGAACTTTTATTTATTTATTTATTTATTTATTTCTATACTGCACAATAGCCAAAGCTCTCAGCTTGCCTGTGTAAAGAGCTGATCTTTATCTTGCTTAGAATGTGGAAACAGAAGTCCTGGTAAACTGCAAAATAAAAAGCCTTGTGTCCCAGAGAGTTAGCCAAATGTGTGTATAGAGTCAGCTCTTCCTTTTGTTGTTGTTCAGTCGTTAAGTCGTGTCCGACTCTTCGTGACCCCATGGACCATAACATGCCAGGCCTTCCTGTCCTCCGCTCTCTCCCGGAGTGTGCTCAAGTTCATATTCATTGCATCGGTGATGCTATCTAGCCATCTCATCCACTGCCGTCCCCTTCTCCCTTTGCCTTCAATCTTTCCCAGCATCAGGGTCTTTTCCAGTGAGTCTTCTCTTCGCATTAGGTGGCCAAAATATTGGAGCTTCAGCTTCAGTATCTGTCCTTCCAATGAGCACTCAGGGTTGATTTCCTTTAGGATGGACTGATTTGACCTCATTGCAGTCCAGGGGACTCGTAAGAGTCTTCTCCAACACCACAGTTCAAAAGCATCAATTCTTCAGCGCTCAGCCTTTCTTATAGTCCAGCTCTCACAGCCATACGTTACTACTGGGAAAAACATAGCTTTGATTAGACGGACCTTTGTCGGCAAAGTGATGTCTCTGCTTCTTACTATGCTGTCTAGGTTTGCCATAGCTTTCCTCCCAAGGAGCAAGCGTCTTTTAATTTCATGGCTACAGTCACCGTCTGCGGTGATCTTGGAGCCCAAGAAAATAAAATCTGTCACTGCTGCCATTTCTTCCCCTTCTATATGCCAGGAAGTGATGGGGCCAGATGCCATGATCTTCGTTTTTTGAAAGTTGAGTTTCAAACCAGCTTTTGCAGTCTCCTCTTTCACCCTCAACAAGAGGCTCTTTAGATTGTCTTCACTTTCTGCCATTAGGGTGATATCGTCTGCGTATCTGAGGTTGTTGATCATTCTCCTGGCAATCTTAATTCCGACCTGTGATTCATCCAACCCGGCGTTTCTCATGATGTACTCTGCATATAAGTTAAATAAGCAGGGCGACAATATGCAGCCTTGTCGTACTCCTTTCCCAATTTTGAACCAATCGGTTGTTCCATGTCTGGTTCTTACTGTTGCTTCTTGACCCTCGTACAGGTTTCTCAGGAGACAGGTAAGGTGGTCTGGTACTCTCATCTCTTTCAGAATTTGCCACAGTTGGTTGTGATCCACACAATCAAAGGCTTTAGCGTAGTCAATGAAGCAGAAATAGACGTTTTTCTGGAATTCTCTTGCTTTCTCCATGATCCAGCGAATGTTGGCGATTTGATCTCTACTTCCTCTGCTTCTTCAAAACCCAGCTTGTACTTCTGGTAGTTCTCGGTTCACATACTGCTGAAGCCTAGCTTGTAGGATTTTGAGCATCACCTTGCTGGCATGTGAAATGAGCGCAATTGTACAGTAGCTTGAACACTCTTTGGCATTGCCCTTCTTTGGAATTGGAATGTAAACTGACCTTTTCCAGTCTTGTGGCCACTGTTGAGTGTTCCAAATTTGTTGGCATATTGAGTGCAGCACTTTAACAGCATCATCTTTTAGGATTTTAAACAGCTCAGCTGGAATACTGTCATCTCCACCAGCTTTGTTGTTAGTAATGCTTCCTAAGGCCCACTTGACTTCACTCTCTAGGATAACCGGCTCAAGTTCAGGGACTGCACTATCATGGCTATCAAGGACATTAAGATCTTTCCTGTATAGTTCTTCTGTGTATTCGTTCCACCTCTTCCACCTCTTCTTAATCTCATCTGCTTCTGTTAGGTCCATGCCTTCTTTGTTCTTTATCATGCCCGTCTTTGCCATCTCATGTTTGACCACCTCCAGCTTACCTTGATTCATTGATCTTACCTTCCAGGTTCCTAAACAATATTGTCCTTTACAGCATCGGATTTTCTTTTCACCACCAGACACATCCACAGCTGAGTGTCCTTTCGGCTTTGGCCCAGCTGCTTCACTCTTTCTGGCGCTACTTGGAAATACCCTCTGCTCTTCCCCAGTAGTATATTGGACACCTTCTGACCTGAGGGGCTCAACTTCCGGCGTCATATCTTTTCGCCTTGTGATACGTTCCATGGGGTTTTCTTGGCAAGAATACTGGAGTGGGTTGCCATTTCCTTCTCCAGTGGACCACATTTTGTCAGAACTCTCTGCCATGACCTGTCCGTCTTGGGTGGCCCTGCATGGCATAGCTTATGGCTTCACTGAGCTACGCAAGCCCCTTCGCCACAACAAGGCAGTGATCTATGAAGGGGCAGCTCTTCCTAGGCAGGGCTATTAATAGATCACTTGTATTGAATAAGCAAAGCAACAATAGAAAATCTGAGACTTTCCTATCCTGACATGAGCCTATGTCTTTCACTTTCCCCCCTACTGCAGAAGATGCAGAAAAACTAAACAAATTACAAGACATAGTAACTGTGTGTATTGTAACTAGATTAATTCTATGTCTAGTATGTATTTGTGTGCTTAAATATAAAATCAGGGAGCCGAGTCAAAATATAGATTTGGATTTAACATCATTAGAGAGCTACAGCTTTAAAGTTATTATAGGACAAATGAATATGAAAATAAATAATGCAGAACTCTCAAATATACATGCAACAAGATTGACAGCTTTTCCTTTTGTGTATGTTATATGAACAAGTGGAATCCTTTTGGGGTATAAGCCAAAAGTCTGTTTTTTGTCTGAGGCAAGCATGATTCCTCAGTAAAAGAACTACAGAATATATTTTCTGAAAATAACACCCTTCATCAAGGTATCACAAAATGTTTTTCAGAAAGAACCTGGCATTAGCTAAGGAAAAAAGAAAGGTCTTGAAGCAATATCTCAAATGAAGAGATTCAATAGCCTGAGAGACAAAACATTTTCTAGATAAATGAGGCAGCCTGAGTGGAAGGGCAATTTCTAGCTACACAGAGTTATGACAAGTTAGAGGAAAACATACTGGATGAAGAGATGGGGGGCGAGGAGTAAGGGCTTGATATTGTATGTTTTGAGGTCAAAGTGTTGAGCAAATCAGTGGAAATGCAGAAAGGTAGAAAAGCAATTTGGAATTGGATTTGGAGAAGGAAGAAAGCTAGAAAAATGACAGAAAATGGGCTGATACAATCTTCTATTTCCTGGGGCAAGAATGGCATATGGCTGCACAATTATAGTGACTACAGTACAGACTGGGTAGTCAAAGTGATAAATAGAACTGCAAGAAATAGTACAGGTAAGTAAGGAAAGAACAGGATTTCAGTGGATAGACAATGAAGAGTAATGATTTAACTGACATTAGGAACTATTAGGAGATAGCAGAAATGAAGGAAAGGAGGAGGACAGCAGAAGTGTTGTGGGTTGAAATCACCCAACCCTTATTTTCACCACAAAATGCTCATGTCATGGTGGAGATCCTCATGGATTTGAGATGTGTGAATCCTCAAAAGATGGTCTGATTACAGGCCACCTTTGCTGGGCAAGTGTACTAACCAAGTGTACAAACCACCAACCAAGCTATAAGGCGACATAATGAGAGCTGAACACTCAGTGAAGTCATTGTAATTTTCTGACTGATGAAATATTCAGTAAGATGTTGTGGAACAGTGAGGACAAAGAAGGAGAGAAAAAGAATAGAAACGAAGAACAGAACAGTGCTGTATACCATCCTGAATGCAGAGACGCCTTGGACACTTCCTAACTAATTCCTAGATTGGGGTGAGGAACTTTTTCAATCCAAGGGTTGCATTGGCTCCAGCCCCATATGTGCTTGTCCAGACATGCATGCCCCCCATAAACTCTATTCACACAGACAGACATGCCATTCACCTCATTCTGTCTCTCTTTTTCTAACAGACAACCATACACTCATGCACGCACACACAAGCATATCCCTCCCATGCTGCAATTAAGTTTGTAAAGAGCCTAACTGCAGCATGGAGGTAATTTTTTGAAGGGACACAATTCTTGGGGAGGGTTAGCACTTCACTCTCCAGCAGTTATCCTCCTTTGGCACTACGGATAATTTTTTGAAGGGGGGGATTCAGTACTCAGGAAGGAAAGGGTTAGTCCTTCCCTCCCTGCAATGACCCCCTCCAGAAAATCTCCCCCATGAGGCAATTAAGCATTTCAAAAGCTCTCATGGTACCAATAGAAACTTTAAAAAAGTCTAGTTACAGCATGGATTGCGCAGTTTTTTGAGGGGCTATCACAGTGCTTGGGGCTAGCCCCTCCCTGGCAGCAGCCTCTCCCCAAAATGCTCCCCATGCACCAATTAGGCTTTTTTAAAAAAAGTCTCCAAAAATCTGAATCACAGAGCATGATCATCCCCTGCATTTTTCTTTAAGATTATGAGCCTCTTTGGAAGGGATGTGGTCTGTGTGGGCTGAAAAGATGGAGTAGAAATGCTTTAGTAAATACACATAAATAAAATCCTTTTCTACATGTGCAGAAGGGGATCCCCACAGGGGAACTTAATGGAAAGAAGGGCTCATAAATGGAAAAGCACAGGGCTGCCATCACAGGTAGGCTTGGTTGGGCACCTGCTGAGGGACCACACCCCAGCAGGGGCCCACTGACAAGAGTCTCCTGGAGTTGCTTCTCCTCACCATTGCAACTGGCTGCAGGGTGGAAACTGAGCCCATAGAGCCCCAGAGCAGTTCTGATTCTGAGGAAGAACAGCAATCTGTGGGAGAGGAGCTCGCTCATCTCTCACAAGCACAGCAGCTGGCAGAGATTCCTCCTGTCAGCATTCCTGGGATAGATAGTGACCCTGGCAGTGAGAGAGCGCTGGAGGGGGGCTTGCTGGATGCTCGGTGCAGACGCAGGGAGCGACGACAGATGGAGGGCGCCGAAAGGGGGCATAGCGCTCGTTTGGCATGCAAACAACAGTCATGTCCCGAGGACCCAAGGGAAAGAGGGAGGATCTCTCCCTAGCCCATGAATTCAGGGTCTTCCCGTGATTCTCCTTCAAACAGGGACCAACTGCCTTACCTGGAGCTTAGGCTACTCTGCTATCTTTCCCCAGTGCTGTTCCTTGCTTTGGCGCTAGCGACTAGTATTCTGAAAGAATTATAAAGTAATAAAGGAATAAAGTCTCGGAAAGAATTCCTCGTCGTCTGTGTCCTGAGTTGGATATTGTTGGGGACTGCAAGAGGCAGCTAGGGCGCTCCTGACATTGGCCTGTTCACCTGTCTCTCGCTGTGGCCGACATTGGTGGTGGTGAAATGGAGAAGCAGTAGATGACACTACGTAGTTGTTCACCAGCTCTCTGCCTATCAGGCAAGCAAGTGGTAGCAATCATGAGAAAGGAAAGGAGAAAAAAGCAGCTGGTGACAATGTTGGTGAGAAGGCAGATTAACTGAGAGAGGAGGCCCACTGAGGGTGTCTTGCCCAAGGGCCCTCAAAAACCTGAAGCCCAGCACTGAGGAAGCATTCCAAAAGGTTTACGTCCCATACTATTTAAAGCTTAATAGGTCAACCCCTCAGCACCTTGAATACAGCACAGAAGCAAATAGGAAGTGCAAACATTTCAGCACCAATATTGTACGTTCTCAGTGGTCTACTCCCATTAGGAGACATTCTGTAATAATGGGAACTTCTTTTCAAGGACAACCCCATGTAGAATGCCTTGTAGCAGTTAATTCTCTAAGAGATTCTAAGAGTACTGATGACACTTTCCAGCTCCTTATTGTTTACCAATTTTTTTAGCTACTGCAGCCACTTTGGTGGTGTTGAAAGACAAGGTAGGATCTGATGTCCTGACTTCAAATCATATATTGAAAGTTGGTTAGATCAAGTATTCAAAAATATTTTCCATGTAATTTGCCCTATCACCAGGGATGTATTTTAGTGGAGAATGTAACATGCAGTCTGACCTATCAACAAATACAGCCATGACTTCCCAGAAGTGATCCCCATGAACATGGTGGAATGAAAATGTGCAGCAATAACTGTGGAAATCCCCTGTGAGAACCTGAAAGGGCATCCATGATCACACATTCTCTATACAAATGTTAGGGTATACTGAATGGAGAAGATTTCATAGTCCTATCTATGAGTTATCCAAGCATAGCTGGGACAAATAAATATTTGGAACCCAGAGATATTTGACAAGAACAGTGACATGCAGTCCTTCTTTGACTGCTCCAAAGGAACTATCAGGCTTCAGCAGGGGTGTGCTCATGGTTGTTGGATACTGAAACAAGGTTGAGGCCAGAGCAAGCAGAACATGGTCCAAGGACTTATAGGCAGGATTGTTGTCCAAACAGGCATGGTTAAGACTGGTCCAAGAGACAAGGGCATAGTCCAAAGAGGCATGGTCAAGGGTCAAGTTCCTTACGCTGCTGTGCAGCCCTCTACTCCCCACAATTCAGTAGATCAGGGTGGGCAACCTGTGGTCCTCCAAACGTTGTTAAACTGCAACTCCCTCACCATTGGCTGCGCTGCCTAGGGCTGATGGGAGCTGCAGATGTACGTATCTACTCAATAACCTTCTGAGATGAAAACAATTCACATGCAGAGAGTGATGGGAACAACCCCACCCCTTCCAGTAAGCAAGGACCCAGGCTTGATTGCAATATCCCCTTTACAAATTCCATTGAATTTACACAGTTAGTAGCATTAGCAATGAAGCATTTCTACTGTGCAACATGTTATTTCAACGGGATTTGCAAAAGAGTTATACTCAATGGCTTATGCCCATTACTCTTTTGACAGGTGACATGGTTACATTTTCACAACAAAAGTTATGAGTTTCAGTGAAGATGCACACTGTTAATTTGCCAACAAACATAGCCTTTTATATAGGAGAGAAACAGAGGTCAAAAGGGTCTATGAAACAGATCAGTGAGATAACCTATGAGGAATAGGTTGAAAGATGCACTTCCTGTTTCTGCAGACCTTTTCCTGTCAGAGGAATAAAGTAAGTGCACTGCTGATCACTCACACATACCATTTTCCTTTTATAAAAAAATAATCAAGTATGCTTGGGTTGCAGATTTTAAAATTGCTCATTAAATTATTTAAATTAAACAAGAAAATAAGCCCAGCAAAAACTGAATTTGTTTGCAAAGCAAGTTAAAAAAAAGTCCACATTATTGGCAAGAGAAAACAGGAAATTAGCTGGTTAGTATAAACTTCAATCACCTGAATGCACAAAACTTAAGTACTCAAGAATCTTATTGTACTTTAAATAAATCTCTGAGTTCTCAACAGCCACTTATGGCATAATGACTGTCAGGGGTGTTTCTGAGTGCAGGGAGTGGGATAGCAGTTCAGATTCTGAAGGAGAACCGCCAGACATGGGGGAGGTGTTTTCCCAGGCTAGTCCAGACATGACTGGGCCAGCTTCTCAGGTTACAAAAGTCCAGCTGGCTGAGGATGAGGGTCCCTCCTCACACACCTCTGTGAGAGACAGCGAACAGAAGGAGGCGGGGTTTGGGGAGTCTGATCTAATAGACACCAGACACAGGTGCAGAGCAAAGAGAGAGAAGGCAGGGGTGGAACTTAGATGGTCTACTCGATTGGCCTTGCATGAAAAGCTGCGCTCAGAGGCTTCATGAGAGAGAGGGACCTCCCCCCTTAAGTTAGGCTAGTGAGACCGCCTTCCTCTTCAAACGGCAGGAAACTCTCGTAACTTCCTTTTGAATTCCCCTGAAGGCATTCCTTTGTAGACTGAGAGTCACTGAGAATTTGCATCTGTATGACCCTGTGAAGTAATAGATTAAAAGCTGTAGACTGAAGCGTCTTATCTGTGTTTGTTTTCTGTGTTGAAATATAGTAGGGGCTAAAGGAATCCTGACAATGACAGCCAACAGTATTGGGCTCAAGCTTTAACACTTGATCCTTGCCTTATGTCAGACTTCTGAAACTTATTTTAACCACTTTTATTAACAGGAAAAAATAAATGGATTTATTTCTACAGTCCAGGAGAATAACCTTAATTCACACTGGAACTGACATTATACATATACTTGTATTTTAAATATATACATGGAAAGATATCACACATGTAAGGTCCCAATATGAGTTGACTGGGAGATTCTCACTCACTCACTCTGTCTGTGTCTGTGTCTGTCTGTCTGTCTCTCTCACACAGACAGAGAGAGAGAGAGAGAGAGAGAGAGAAAGAAAGAAAGAAAGAAAGAAAGAAAGAAAGAAAGAAAGAAAGAAATATAAAATCTCTATGGCACATTAATAGCAAAAACACATCTAGGGAAATAGCATCACCACCAGCACCCTCATAATTGGCACCAGAGGCCTATGGATACATGGTATTTGACCAAAATATGCTTTATTCCCTTAAATACATATAACCTTACTTATCTTGAGTCTTGTTACTTGCCTCCTCAGTCCTTTGGAACCAAAAGGTAGAAACAGACCTTTCACAACACCTCACCAGTATCCTCCTCCTCCACCACCACCACCCCACGCACAAAAACACGCTACAGTTTGGTACCTCTTCTTTCAACACCTCTCTTCTTCACATTCATAATCTCCACGAATCTGCCAGACCATGAATGCTGCTACAATATTCCACCTGAATCCGTGTCTCATAATTTCAACATTTCTCCAACAACAAACTCAGGAAAACATGCTGCTCTAGGCATATCTGCTGTCTCTTTCACCTTAACTCATTTAAAGGGATGCAGCAGCACCCGTTCCTCCTCACACACTACTGCTATGGGTGCTGTTACTGGGGGGTGGGGGCGGGGTGCTGCTACAGTCAAAGGTAGTGCTGTACAGGGATGGGTAAGCAGAAAGCTGCTCAATTTCTTGCAAGATCCCTTGTAATGAAGTGAGAACCCCTGCACTCACATACACTTTCATTCAAGTATTCACAAGATCTCTTATGTAATATAGAAACTCTTTATTCTTATGCACATACAAGAATTATCATACCCATGTCAACACTGCAATTCACATCTTCCCCCCACCTGTCACCTGACCATCACTGTACCTATTACATCATGGAACACAGATACAACCACCTCTTCTTTTCTACTCACTCAGCTTCTCCACAGGCATCACTAGAAACTTACTTAAAAATCCCATCCCCCATCTTAAATTTAAATGTGCCTCCTTTCTTCTTCTCTATATTCTATATTCTGACTCGAGGATTTCACAGAATCTGTAGTCAGGAATCCTAGATATGGATAAAGCAAACACATGATGAGAAGGAATGCTCTATCCCCACCCCTCTCCTTCATCGCATTTCACCCTCTACCTGTGAAGGATAACAGACATAAGAATATTGGAAGAGCCATGCTGGATCAGACCAAGGGTCCATCTTGTCCAGCATTCTGTTCACACAGCAGCCAACCAGCTGTCAACCAGGAACCCACAAGCAGGGCATGAGCACAACAACACCCTCCCCTCCCCCCACCATGTTCCCCAGCAACAAGTTACATAGGCTCACTGCCTCTGGTACTGGAAGCAGCACACAGCCATCAAGACTAGTAGCCACTGATAGCTTTTTCCTCCAGGAATTTGTCTAACCCCCTTTTAAAGCCATCCAAATTGGTGGCCATCACTACATCCTGTGGTAGTGCGTTTAACTATGTGCCTGGAGAGGAGAGCCTCCTGTATCCATGGAGGCTCACCACGCGAGCCAGGATGCATACTTTTCAGCATTCTGACTCATGTGGAGAGCCTCCACGGATCCAGGAAGCTCTCCTTTTCAGACTGTCAACCTCCATGAGTAGAGGGTACTAAATGTGAGAAGGGAGAGGGGCAGGGCTGGAGCACTCATTCTCCTCATACATTTGCTTCGTCCACAAATAGAACACCTGAGTAGGTCCTTTATCATTTGTATCTCACACATTCAGTTATAAAAAGGGCCTGCAGAGCAGCCAACAAAATGCACAAAGGCTGAGATACTGGCAGTAAGAGCTTTAAGCTAAAATATGCTGGTATTTTGCCACCCCAACCCCTTTAGCCTTGGGCCCACCCACCACAGGAATGTGGCCCCCGAGAGCTTCTCCGAAACTGAATTTGGCTCTCAGGAGGAAAGTGGCTTGACACTATACTGTATTGCTCAAAGCTTCTCTTCACATATTGTATGTTATCTTTATCTATCCTGAAATAGCGTTCCATGCCCTAGTTTCTGGAGCCAGATGTGTAGCTCCTACCTTGACCATGCTTTTCAAATGCCCAAGGTAGCCAGATTTATCCATTTATTTTTTGAGGAAGTGACAGTCATTTTGTCTAGGCCTGTATATTTCATTGTTATCTTCTTTCTCCTCCTGATAATATATTTCAATTTTATACAGTCACATGTATAGACAAATTTCAAGCAAACCTGGCAAGCTAAGATGGTAACCAAAAAAGTGGACCCTGAATGCATACAATCACCCTGTCCTGTCCAACTTGGTTCAAGGCACCCAGAGGTGTTGAAACCAGCAAGGCACATCCAAGAAAGGAGGGTCAACAGAAGTCCCACATTGGGGCAGGTCTGGTCACATCCAGTGAGGCCAGGTCAAGTACCATTGTGTTAGGTCAGGCCAAGTGGGGTCAAGTCCCATGTGACTGGTCAAGTCAGGTCAAGTCAGGTTTGGTGTGCTGATTAGCATGGCAAGGTTAGACCAGGCAGGGTCTTTCAGTACCCTGTCCTGCTCCAAGTTAGGTGAGACTCAGTCAAGGTGAGCTGTTGACTCTGCAACAGTCGAAGGTTTTCTGAAGCCTTATAAAAGCCAGCAGCTCAAGACCTTCAGTTAGTTCCACCCCCTCAGAGAAGCAGTTTGTTTCCTAAAGGACTACTGCCCAATTTGTAGTCGCTGGCTCCTATGGGGTGGGGGGAAGGGGCAGTGAAAGCTCTAATGGGGAAGTGACCTTTTCATCTGAGGAGTCAGGTAGGCACATCCTTTGGCCTGGAAGGCCCTGGCATAGCAGGAGCCGGGTTAATGGAAGGAGTCTCCTCTACCTCTGAGTCCTCTTCAGAGCCAGATGACAGGTCAAGGCTGGGAAACATGACCCCCGCACACACACACACACAAGTAAAGGGTCTGTACCTGATAATCAATGTTACATGAAGATAAAAGCATCCTTACTGTGCAAATGCACAATGTGATATATGCAAGAGGTAATATTATTGTGCAACATTTTTACTAGCGAAACAAGTAGAATACCTATAGCATGGGTAATGGTTATCCTGACATTACATTTTGTCCAAAGGACCCACAGTTCAATATAACACCACTGGAAGTGACAGAACTATTACAATGTCAATAGGAGAGTAGCACTGACTTTATATCTGATTTAAATCAGCCTTGAATCAGATACACTACAAGAAGGTTAGGGAAAGGGGTCAATGTGAAAGCAACTTGCAATTATGCTATTGTTATAAGTGGCAGGTTTTATTTTTCCAGGGTGAGCCCTATATGCAAATGTTATTAGAGTCTATTGGGAAGGAATTTAGAGGGAAGTGTCATGTTTATTCAAAATATATTCAACAGCCACAATGCTATGCCAGTTATGCATACGCATACATTTTGCTGATGTCAGCTGACAGAAATAGAAAATAGAGGGTTTTTCCCCAAACAAACTTAATTAGGATGTTGCAGTGACCTTTCCTTCCTTGCAAGTTCCATAAAGGAATGATGAAATAATTGTTTGGCAGACTGTTCCCAATACTTTTATTGTAGCCTTTTGAGTAATATAAGCACAACTCAACTACACAGGCTAAGAATGGTGACAATTTAGAGCAAATGTAATTTTTATTACTCTGCTTTTATAAGTTCAAAACAGACCTGTAATTTAATTGTATAATACAAAGCTCTTTCTTTGTATTGAACTCTATGCAGTAGACACCACAGACCAATCAATACATTGCACCATATTACTTTAATATTCAGTGCAATGCACCTTATTGCTGCAGATTGCAGACCTCTAGTGGAAAAAGTTGAATGGTATCCAGACCCTGTATATGTTAATCAGGCTCAGCAGAACACTTCCAAGCAGCGAGTACTAACACAATTAGAAGAATATGCTTATACCAGAAAGAAGAAACTAATAAACACTCTAAAAAACATAATTAAAATATTTTAGCTTCTACATCCATTAGTTTCTAAATAAAACATGTCATAGAAAAAGGCAGCAATTAACTTTTGATGCTTACTTCTAAAGTTTAATTAAATAAGCAGTAAGTAAACAATCCATGCCTGTGCTCCCACCACCCACTCTGTCCCTTCCCACCCAAATAGAGCATAACAATATTGCTCTCCAGATGAATTACACAAACTCCAGTTTTGTATGCAGCACAGGGACCTCAAGTCTTCAGCCTGAATAGCCTGGAGCCTCCCATTGTTTCTCCAAAAGAGAAATTCACAAGGCAGCTGAGGATGGGGGCGTTGACAGCTGCACTCCCTGGTCACATTCTAGCACAGCTTTTTGGAAGGAGGGATTGGTTTAATGCACTTTACTTTGAAAGTACTCAAATTATGTCAGCAATAAATATTGCCATTAGCCTCTTTTTATTGGAAGGACTGAAAACCTACCTCGGTAAGAGCTTAGTCTTTGGGCTTATCATGAGCCTGCTGTACTGTAGCAGTTCCACAGCTAGGTGCATGTAAAGGCTTTTCTAGGAGATCTGCTTATAGTACAATAAATGTGCTGTTGGAATTCATTGCTCTAAGTGTCTTTCCTCAAGGAAGCGCCTCTGTTCTTTGGAGAATTCACATTTCCACAGGACCCGAAGCAACATATTAATACAATCTCCCCCCCCCCCCAACTAGCACAACAAACACAGTTCTACTGCTGTAGTGGGTATCTATTCGGCTATTGGGAGAGTATAGAAATAAATAAATAAATAAATAAATAATCTATATTAGTAGTTGTGACATTATTTGTGATGAGCAGACCACTTGCTAACCCATGCCCATCATTTTGTGATGTTTTGGAAATTTCACTTATATATTTTAATTCTTCAGAGGGCAACCTGTGGCCCTCAGGCTATATGCAGGCTCCCAAACCTTTTTTTGTTGCCCCACTCCTCCCACCACCAGCCCCACCAAATTTGCTGCTGTGGCAACAACAACAGCAGCAAAAAAAACAAAACAAAAACCCTGTGGTTTGCTGTAAAGCAAGGCACCCGGGGAGCACAGGCCTTGTTTTAAACACAACCGTGCTTCCAGAAGAGTCCCACATGCCTTGTTGTACAGCAAAACTGCAGGTATCTTTGCCACCAGCGTGCTTCGCTTCTGAAATGTGGTGGCAAATTTGGCGGTATGCTGGCAGTAGCGGGGGCAGGAGTGAGGTCCCTGGGCTTTCAGAAGTTGCCCACACCTGCTTTAGAGGCTGAGCACTGCCTTGTTGTGGTACCACTCGAGTGCAGAAGTGCTCATCTAATTATTAAAAAAGGGGACGGGGTAAAGGAAAATATGAGGAACACTACCTGCACTCCCCTACAGGAGTAGAAACACTACCTGCACTCCCCTACAGGAACACTACCTGCACTTATCTGGACTAAAATATGAGGAACACTACCTGCACTCCCCTACAGCTTATCTGGACTAATATATGTGGCAAAAAAGACAAAATCTGAGGCCACTAACCATGCAAGGTTGGTCACACCACCTTCATGTGGGGTGATTGACTAAGGATTCAACAGAGCCCTGTTTCCCTCCCACTTCCTTGATGCACAGGAGGCACACTGGGTTTTATTGAGTGCCTGTTACATATCCGTCTAGATCTCCTTTATACCTCCATACAAGTTAATCAAGCTTCAAGCCCAACTACTTTTCACCAATCCAGACAGGATGGCTAGATGGGAATATGCAAAGTGTGCACATATCTCACAATCTCTGTAATGGCCTAGGGCGTTGTGGAGAGAGAGGGGAAAGAGCACTCTATTGAGTCCTATGATAAGTTATCCAAACATGGGATCGTATTCTTGAGGTTTTCTAATTACCTGGAAAAGCTTTAGGTTCATTTCCAAGCTCTACCCTACCTCACCTATGGAAAGAGGGCACTGAGAACCTCAAGAGAAAAAATAGCTCTAAGGAAAACTGAAAATAATAAAAGCTAATCCATAATTTGGGAGAATTTCAGAGCCATTATTTTGATCCTAGAAAAGATACATTAATGAACATAAACAAAATACTGTAAATAAAGGTACAGAAATACATGACTATGACTGAATAAAAGCCAGTCCTAGCTGGATTAGTCATTATCATCCTCAACTTGTCGTTCTCTTTTTATTTTTAGGTGAGTCTTCCAGAATCTATTTCATGCATTATTACACTATTCCAATACAGTATTACATTGCTTAGCATATTATAATTTCTCTTTCGAAGTGCTGCCTTTACAATAAAAATGTCATAACGTAGCCATTAGTCACAAACGACAACATACTCTGTAGACAGCACTCTCCAAACCTCACAAATAAAGCTAGAATAATGAAATGCAACACAAAGCTCATTTTAAAGAGCAATCTCAGTTAATTAAGATAGATGTGAACTGTTAACTAGGGGGCACTGTGTACTCGGAGGACTAAATATGAGGCTTGTTTAATACGTGCTTCTTAAACTCCTTCGGCTCTTATCCACCAAGAAAGGGCTGCCAGGTGAGCAGACTGTCACTCTAGCCTAAGCTAATGGATTCTCCAGTGGCTTTTGTTGCTGCTCATGTCATACTACTGAAACGACGAGCCTCGAAAATGGCACAACATATGTAGCTGCAACTTGTCAGCTCCAGGTAATCATACTCTTCTTGGTTTCAGAAGCAGATGCAGATGAGACTAGCAATATAAATATGCAAATTGCAATGGTCCCTTGTCAGCACCACAGTTCCTACCTCAAATGGCCCTCGCAGAAAGTCTGTTTGCTCAGCTCCCACTTCAAGTGCTACGTCCACAGAAGCAAAGGGACGGCTGGCCATCTGCTGTCGCTCCCGCATAAGTTGCTGATGGAAGGGAAAACAACGTTTTAATGAAATATTTTAAAAATATAACAGTCAACAGCTGATTTCGCTTAACATTTATACAGTGATCATAACTGAAATCTCCAAACAATGTATTCCAAAGGAGTTTCAAGATCAAAGTGTCACAATGTGATACCTTACGTAATGTGGTTTCCAACTCAGGGGGGAAAGTGATAAAAAAAACCTGGAAAGGGTTGTTGTTCTTACATGGCCAAATGGCCAGCAATCCTCCATTTGATTTGCTCAGAATGCAATTGAGATTATAGTGGCATTGCGGAAGCTGTGGGAGAGGCAGAGGAGGAGGTGGGTGATTGATTGCAGTGGCAGAAGAGGAAACTGCAGTGGGATCGAGAGAAGTGGAGCCAAGGAGGAGAGGTCATGGGCCAGATGCAATGGTGCCATGGCCCTGATCCAGCCTGCAGGGCAGGCAGTTCCCCATTCCCCATGTAAGCAATCCCACTCCCACTAGCTCCCAATTTTTCAAAACTGATGAGGTCCTACAGCAACCAAAACTGGGTTTCAGTGAGTATTTTGAGACTTTACTTGAATATAATTAATAATCAACATGGTTGCAAGGAAGCAGTTTCTCTTGGTCTTCCAACTTCTTTATTCCGGAACACTTTTGCATTCCTGTTAAAACTGCATTGTTGGCATTTGCTAGGAAGCAAATGCCAACCTTGCGACTCTTGAATACTGATATGTGAAAGCCAAATGGCTTCAACATGACAACCTCCATGTTTAATGTTTCAGAGTAAAACCCCACATCATGCATAGGTTTTCATTTATAAAGGGAGCAACAAACTTGTACTTTGTGTTGTACTTTGTTATTTCAATCATATATCTTCACATAGGTTGGGACAAAAGTATATAAATGGTATTTTCCTCAGTACTCTACAGAACTATCCGCTCTCTCTCTCACACACACACACACACACGCACGCACACCATTTCTCTAAAACTGGGAACACATATGAAGAAGTGGTGGCAAGAAATTCTCATCTGAAGTCTGATATCATTGATAAAGGAACAAGCTCAATGAACCAGTGCCAAGAACAAGCCCTTTAGCCTTCAGATTCCCCATGCATTTGTACTGAAGCCAGATGGCATTATTTGTGACAGTGTCTAGAGCCACTTATATGCAATCCCTTCTCTGATTACTTAAACATGAAGAATAATGTCTGAGTATTAGAGAGCAGGTGCCAATGTAACTGAGGAACCTGAAGACCTACATTATGCTCAGATTGCTTTAAATTCCACTGACATCACACCAGTGTTCAGTGAACCACAGCCTACTCTGTTCTAAGCAAATTTATACCCCCCCATGCTACTACTAATTAAACCAGAACAAATAAAAATGATGAGCAGTACTAAATAATACAAATCTTACTTCTCTGGATCTGTGAAACTAATAAAGGAAATATTAAATATTTAAATCAAATGAGTTGCCCAATCACGCTTGGTTGCTTGCTTCTTCAAGGAACAGGATCTCGTGGCACGTGGCAGGAGCAAAATGTTAGGAGCTGCCAGGACTAGAATCCGGAGCCTGTGGCTTTTTGCACAGCTGCCACTGTGGTGAGCCACCAGTGTCGCCAGCAAATGCTGCTCCCTAGACAGTAAAGAACTGGAGTAATTCTGTTCAGTGATCACTGATTCTCCACAAGAAAAGAGCTATAAAGGCTTCTTGTTTAGGCTGGGCTTTGCCTGGGCAACAGTAGTAAGTCTTTCCTAGCTCTGACTTCTGGCTTGACCATTTGCTAGTTACTTACAGTTCAGCTTTCAACTGCAAATGACTTAATACTACTCTTTACAACATACATCCATTCCCTTAAGTGTTTGCCCCCTAGAATTTTTCTGTCAATGATTCAGGATGTAAATGCAGCCAGGACTCTTCATATAAGGACTCCACCACTCTGATCAGGTACCCTGCCCCACAGCCTGCCAGTTTTGAGTGCTTATACCTGCTACTAGGAATCAGAGATAGACCTCCCAAGCATACTCAACCAGCTCACAGAGGCATATAAGCTCCTTAGTACTCTGAGGAGTTCAAAGTGATGAAGCAATTGGGCTGACAATTAGTGCGCAGATGGCAGAAAACTCATTGTGAGCATGACCAAACACAGGTAAGAGCCCATCCTTGCACTTACTTTGTGTTAGTGATAGGAACAAAGAAATCTTACTTCTCTGCCGCCATTGCATCCACACAATGCTGGCCAGAGGAGCTGTTTCGGGTGGTGAAAACCCGCCCCACACAAATCCAGTGGATTTGCTGGAGCCCTCGATGGCTCGCTGTGATCCCCGTGCAATGCATTTTTCAGATAAAATTGCTCATACTTCGATACCATGGTTTTAACAGGGTCAAAGATGGATGCAGCTAGTGCACCATCTTGTCAAGTTGTAATGCAGGACTGGAGAACCTCAGACCTGGGGGCCAATTCCAGCCCACCTGGGATCCCAATCCATCCCTCCGATGTTCCCAAGATGGCCACACCCCTTTCCCCCAACCACTGATCATTTGGTGGTTTCCCAGCTTTTCTGCAGTTTTCTTCCCATTCTAAAAGGTTGAAATTCCTCACGTAGGGTTTAGTTATAGATAGTAAGAGGTTTAAGCTAAAATATACTGATACATTTTTTTTTGTTTTGGCCCCACTCCTTTTGCCTTTGGCCCCATCTGACATTGGAATGCAGCCCCCTAGATCCTTGCCATCATGTTTTATTCAAAACATCCAGGGTGGGGTTGAAGGCTTGGACTTTTGAATTAGTGAATTTCTCCTTGAAGGAAAATGTGGTCCTTCCTTCCCTTAAGGAAACAGTAGTGTGACCTTTTCTAAAGGAACCAATTTTAGACCCTTTGAACATAAACAACTACTATCTAGTTCCAAACCTTCTGTTCTTAAGTAAGATCTTGGAGAGGGTGGTGGCCTCTCAACTCCAGGTAGTTTTGGAAGAAACTGATTACTTAGATCCATTCCAGTCAGGTTCTGACATGGTTTCAGAATGGAAATTGCCTTGGTCCCCTGCTGGCTGACTTGTTGCACCAAGAACTGGATGGAGAGTGTAACCCGCTGGACGTTTGATATCATCTACAATGGTATCTTTTGGTACCATCTGTCTTGCCTGGGCTTAGGAAGTATAATATTACAGTGGTCTCAATCCTTCTTCAATGGTTGTGAGCAGAAGGTAGTCATGGGTGAACAGATTCTGTTCTGTCCCTTAGCCTTTGGCAGATAGTGCTGTGGCAAGGTGTGCCTTCTACAAACTCCAGCTTGTACACCAGCTACAATCCTAGCTCGAGCAGTTAGATCTGGCCTCAGCTATCCATGAACTAGTTACCTCCAAACAGGACTATTGCAACGCACTTCAACTCCTTTGAAGACAAGATGGAATCTGCAGCTAGTACAAAATGCAGCCACCTGAAGGCTGGTGGGGTCCAGGAACTTGAAAACAGACCTCTATGCCAGCTTCCCTGCATGCTAATAAGCTTCCAGGCCCAATTGAAAGTGCTGGTCTTAACTTTTAAAGCCCCAAACAGCTTGGGACCAGGTTCTTTGAAGGACCGCTTTCACCCATTCATTCCTGCCCATTCATTAAGATCTGCTTCAGGGGTCCTTCTCAAGTGCCCACTGTTAAAACTGGTCAGAGGTAGGGCCTTCTCGGTGGTGGTCTCAAATCTATGGAACTCCCTATTGACATCCTCCCCCTTCTGTTCATACATTCAGGTTATAGCTCTTCCTTGCTTCCTTTATTCTGATGTTATATTAGTTTACATACCTGAGAGCAGCTTTTCAAGGTATCTTGTATGTTTGCTAATGTGGCCACTCTTATCTTTGTTTCCTGCCTGTCCTCATGATTGTATATTGCTTTGTGAGGACACAGCCCCCCCCCAATAAAATAAAATGCAATTAATCATCATAATCATAAAAGGTATACAAGCAATTCCTCAAGACAGCTTATTATTTAAAGCTTTTGATTTAAAGACTATAGCAATATAGTAAGTGCATCTGGTAACACTTTTCAATAATCTTTCTTTCACATTTAAAAAGTGTGGTTTCCTTTATGAAGATAACAAAGCTGCCAACTTTAAAATAAAAATCTAGCAATCAATTTTTTTAAAAAAAACCCAGAATAAAATCCCATTTCTATCATCGTGGACCACATCAGCTAGTATAAAGTTTATTCATGGGATTTGTCCATACATACAAAAACATATGCACAGGTAGATTAGGTATTCAAACATATTTTTCACAAAATCTGCCCTATCACCAGGGATATTTTCAAATGGACAATGCAACATGCAATCTGACTTATCAACCATGGTACCCTTCTGGATAGGTTGTCTGGGTTGGGAGTTGGAGGCACTGCACTGCAGTGGTTCCACTCGTACTTGGATGGCAATTCCAGAAGGTGGTGCTGGGGGATTATTGCTCTGTGCCATGGCAATTGTGCCATGGGGTTCCACAGGGCTCTATTTTATCCCCCATGCTGTTTAACATCTACATGAAACTGCTGGGACAGGTTATCCGGAGGTGTGGGCTGAGGTGCCATCAATATGCGGATGACACCCAGCTCTACCTCTCTTTCTCATCAAAACCAGGTGAGGCAGTGGCTATTCTGAATCAGTGTCTGGGCATGGTAATGGACTGGATGAGGGTCAATGAACTGAAACTCAATCCAGACAAGATGGAGGTACTGTTAGTGGGTGGTTCATCTGCCTAGCTAGGTGATATTCAACCTGTTCTGGAGGGGGTTGCACTCCCCCTAAAGGATCATGTTCGTAGTTTGGGGGTGCTCTTGGACCCAGAACTGTCACTTGAGGCACAGGTGAACTCAGTGGCACAGAGCACTTTTTATCAGCTTAGGCTGGTATACCAACTACGCCCTTATCTGGACAGAGACAGCCTAGCTACAGTTTTCCATGTGCTGATAACTTCTCGTCTGGATTACTGCAATGCATTATACGTGGGGCTGCCTTTGAAAACGGTCCAGAAACTTCAGCTGGTCCAAAATAGGTCAGAAAGATTGTTAACAGGAACTGACCAACGAGCTCATATTATGCCAGTGCTTTTCCAGCTGCACTGGCTGCCAGTCCATTTCCAGGCTTGATTCAAAGTGCTGGTATTAACATTTAAAGCCCTTAATGGCTTGGGGCCAGGTTATCTGAAGGATCACCTGCTCCCATATGTGCCTGCCCAAACCTTAAGATTTAAGGTTCTTAAACCCAGCCCCTGCATTGCTGTCAGGTTTTATTCTGGTTGTATTGTTATATTGTGGTTTTAATGTTTTTATATATTAATGTTTTTATATTGTTTTACTGTGCGCTTTTTGGTTTAAATTTTTGTGAACCACCCAGAGCGCTTCGGCTATTGGGCAGTGTAGAAATAAATAAATAAATACAGCCCCAACTTCCCAGAAGTGATCCCTGTGAACATGGTGGAATGAAAATGTGCCCACTGTACTGACAAGAAAATGCTTGTATCTTTTTCTTTAAAAGAGTGTCAGAATGGACAAAGAGAATACTTCCCTAGATTCTCTGTGCCAAGTAAGTGCACTATATGGTTGAAGTTCACTACTCTAAGTAGCTACTAAGATGTAGCTTCTTGGGGGATAATTTATGGGATAGTAGAAATAAAACTCAGGTGTTCCAGAGCAAATGCTACTCTATGGACATAACCACCAATAAAATGGATTAGATCAAAGATATGCTGGTACGGAATATATCCTTTGACTGTATTTTTGTCAAGTATCCAAAAATTTATAAAATAAGAGGCAGCAGATTTCATATGAGCTACTCTCTGACTTGTTATAATGGACAACCCTCTCGCCTTTGTTCTCTGTTTGACAGAATAAATGATGCCAGATGAAAGTTGCCACCAAAAAATAACAGCATTCAGATTGAAAGCGCTGAATATATGTGGGCCATTAATTCTACAAAAGTAACAGGGACATCATGGTAAATTTTAAAAACAAATTAGATTAGATAGCTCTGGCTGATCCAAGACTTTAAAGTGACGTTCATTTGATCTGTTCGGGGTGTTATAGGTACCCGGAGTCTTGTGAGTGCAGTAGTTGGACTAGATCAGATGTATGCAATATCAGGCTTGTTGACCATAGCTCACCCACTATATTTTCTCATCTAAAGAAACTTTAATTCCATTCCACATAGAACAACTGTCCAGCAGATGGAAGAAGGATAATTTGGACTAAAAGCTGGACTGGATCTGGCTCACAGAACATATATTGCAAGCCCCCTATACTAACTGAACCTGGAGGTATTTTCTGTGTTTAACAGGCTCACCATACAGAGTTAATTTATTTTGAATATGCAGCCTCTCTAATTTTACACACAAAATATAAATATTCCAGGAGATGGCTAGAATCCAACACTGTGTGCAATGGTGTGATGGAACCTTTTCCTCCTCTCTTCTCCCTGCACCCCCCACCCCAAAATCTGCTCTGGAGTGTCCCCCAGCCCCCCGAGCAGGTTTTGAGGCTGTGCTGCGGCGGGCTGAAGGAGAAGGAGTTCCATCAGCAGAAGGACTTAATTGGATTCTACCAGAAGAGTTCTAGATGTCTTCTGAATTTTTGGATTAGAGTGTACATTATCATGAAAGACACTGCCAAGATCTTTTTTTTAAAAAGCCAGTCAGTTTTCAGTAAGTTCTCTGGACCTGTACCAAGAATGTTAGTTTATCTTTTAAAAATTGGGTGAGGTAGAAAGCACAACACTATTCCTTTTGATATTACAGGGTTTTTTTTTCCTCTCCTCAGTTGCCAGAATTTACTTCAGACAAGTAAAGAATAAAAAAACAAGTTCTGAAGTTACCATAATGAGATAAACTACTGCCTTACTATAATGACCTACTGTATCACCAGAGGCACTCAAAGTGGTTGCATAAGCTCATTTGAAATGTCTTTGAAATCAGAGATAAATTTTACTGGACATGTTTTACATTTATTCCCAAATATGACATTGGACAGATGTACTCAGAGGGACGCAAATTTAGGTTTCCTGAGAAATAGTCAGACTCTTCTGTCTCTGAATTATGAGTCCAAACAACCCACATGTGGAAATTAATGCATAATTATGCAGCTATATTTGATTATGTAATTGTTGCACATTTACACCCCGCCACAGTACTTCCAGTGACTTCAGTGAGACTGGGCTAGAGTAAGCAGTTTGAAGACCACAGCCTCTCTTTCAAAAAATTCAATGCCATACTTCAATATAATACTCATAGTAAACAATTGAAACTTCTTCTGTGACTTCCTCCTACCCTGTGGATTCTTCCCCCCACCCACAATGTGCTTGAGCATGTATGCGCATGTGGTGGGGCCCTGTGATTCCATCCCTATCTGGCAGATTGGGTCTAGAAAGTAGTGCTGGGGAATTTTTTCTCTGTACAATGGCAATTGTGATATGGAGTTCCATACTGCTCTATTTTGCTCCCATGCTGTTTAAGATCTACATGAAACTACTAGGGAAGATAATTTTTAGATGTGGGATGAGGAACCATCTCACATCTGTATGCTGATGGCATTCAGCTCTATTATTCTTTAAATCTGATTCAGGTCAGACAGAACTACTTCTTTATGTGTGCTTGGAGTCAGTAATGGACTTGTTGAAAGCCAACAGACTGAAGCTTAATCTAGATAAAACAGAGATACTGTCTGTGGGTGGCTCATCAGACAGATAGGTGCAAGACAGTAACAATTCTCTTTGCCCATGCTTTCAGGGAATTGTAATATTTGTTCTTGCAGCTTTTCTGGAATTTTACTGCTCTGTGGTTTTATTGCTGTTGTTTATTTCAATCTGATTTTAGGCTGCTGTTTTATACTGTGCTAAATTTGCTTTAAAAATATTTGTTTTAATGATTGTTTTGTATTTTAATTTGGAAGCTGTCTCTGCAATCTTCTAAGATATAAAGATTGGATAGAAAATGAAATAGACTATATAATTCCTGGAACCGATGGGAAATTGTCATCCATACTTAAAAGTGTTTACATACTAATTTATACCTCTCAAGGAGACAGTCTTAATTCACAAATTATAGATCTCTTCATGTGTGTGGATATTAAGGGAAACTGTTTAGTTATTCTAACTATATATAGAACTGGGGAGGGCAATCCTATGTCCCCTAGGCAGCATCTGGAGCCATAGGATATTTCGGATTCCTGGATCTGAGGCAACGGACAGCGCTCTGACCTTGGGGCCAGGAAACTGAGCCCCTCACCCGCTCCCTCGCCTCCTTACAGCTGGAGCAGAGAGATCTGTGCCAGGTGCTTCTACAAGTTCACAACCATGAGCTTGTAGAGGGGTTAAAGGAGCGGTGTCAGTGGGCGGGGAGAGCAGGAGACTGGGACGCAGAGATCTGAGCTATTCCCAGCCATCCCCAGACTCCTTCCCTCCCACTCCCTGAAGCTTCTGCTAGATGGGTGAAAATACCCATCTAGCTAAAATATATTGTATAGATGTAAGCCTCCAATTTCAAAGGCTTATGAGTACCCAAGGTGGATCCAATAGGGTTGTGCCCTGAATCTCCTAAATTAGATGGCTATATCCAAATGTCTTCCTTTTTTATTATTCCAATTTCAAATTGCCAAAATCAGTTCCAGAAGATTATTTTGTTTGAATATTAAACACAGTAAATGAGTGACAAGATGGAAACTAGGTAGTTCAGGACTGTGAGAGATTACTCCAGATTTTAGCATTTTTTAGACACAAAATCTTGTCAAAAACAAGCATTTTAATTGAATGCGCATTTGGCACACCAGTTGTGTATCATATATCATAATATTATCAGAATTACAAAATGGCTATATGGTATCCAGTTTGAACTACATGGGAAATGCAGTGGAAACAGCAGCTGAACTCTCTCATAATCCCCCCCCCCCCCGATTTTAACTACTTCTGAAAAACACTATCTGTAAAACACTATCTTATAAATGGTAAGCACCGAAAGGCCACAGCGGAAAAGACCACTTTCAAATTCTACAGAGGCTTCCAATGGGCTCATTAGTATAAATGGCAAAGGATGATCTGCAGTAAGTCTCACAGTAGAAAAGGTACTGTGCCCTGCGATTCTGGTCTCCTATTCACCAAATTTACTAAATTACCTCTCTCATTCACAAGGTCCTTTTGTAGGTTGGATTATCCATTACACTTAAGAACTCTGTGCATTTGTACAGTCACTCTTCTTATGGTAGCTTTTAAAAACTTGAAACTAGATTTTTTTTTAAAGATTCAGCCACCAATGAACTCTCCACTGACCACACAAGGAGAAGAAAAATGCTTGGTTCTTTTTGTTTGTATTCAGTATTGTGCTTGGGGAGAAAGAAGGGGATTAGGAGCAGAAAAACAGAGAGACTCCAGTGTTTTATAATACACTTTCCATGAAGAAAAGGTTACTAACTGAATCTAACCATTTGCAGGGCAAGGTTTTTCAAAAAGAAAATTGCAGTTGTACAGAATGCCTTAATGAATGATCTTGCAGTGCAGTGCTGAACAAAATAATAATCTGGGAATTTGGGAAAGGGCAAAATTGAACAATGAAAACCCAACTTCAGTCATTTTCACATGGCACCCTATATCTGCATCAAGAAACCATTGATACACATAAGCATCTGAGTGGGAGAACAAGAAGATGGAGAAATAACATTCTGAAGACACAAAATCAGCACAAAATTAAGACTCCTGGAGTTCAGCTGAAATGCAGTGCACAGGTAGTCCTGGCAAACATGGAACCACTGTGTAATAAGGCATGGGTGATTACTCCAGAAAAGAAGGGGAAAAGATTTTCACAATCTGACAGGTGTCCCACATTTATCATGGTGGAAATAATTATGCATGTCACAGTAGAACTAATTCTGCATACTGTATTTTATTGTTTTTATGGTTTTATTGTAAATCTTCTCAAGCATTCATTGAGTAGAGTTGACATTGAGAAATACATCAAATTAATACATAAATAATCAATAGTTGGGGACCCCACAATAGCTTGATGTATGAAAACAGAGTGAAATATGTCCATAAAGATATGCACAGAAGTCTCACAGAAGTTGCCACCAATAACCATGATGCACTTTGGGTCATAAAAACAGCTGAACAGATGTTCATGCACACTGAACAGATGTTCCACACACACACTCGTTCTCTTTTACACTCTTCTATGCAATTGTCAGTGCTGAATCTTTTCTAAAAGACAAAGTGCAGAAATGCACTTCCTGTGTGTGTGTGCATGCGTGTATGTGTGTGTGTGTGTGTGTGTGAGAGAGAGATACTGGGGAAATATCATGTTTATCTGAACATGAGCTGAGAATTATGCCTCAGTATCATCGATGACAATAATTAAAGCTGGGATATCACAGATAGTGACCAGGTTCGAACAACACATCATGACTCATGATGGGTTATTTAACCCATGATGAGATGCAACGTCTGCAGGCACCACATTGAGTATACAAACCCTGCTTGGGGTTTGTCATGACATGCAAACCTAGCAAGCGTGGGCTATGCGAGGGTCAAACAACCCTTGTGTAACCCTAAAGAACCCTTGCATAATCCTAAAACAGACCATAGGTTATGCGTGGGTTGTTTATCTCTTGCATAACCCATACTTAACCAGGTTCGCATGACATAGCAACTCCCAAGTGCGGATCGCATATTCAAAATGTCAGCCGCACACACCCCACATGTGCCACAGCCTCTAGGAATGTCGGAGAAATCAGCAACAGAACCAAATGAGTTTGGATTTTTATGAATCCAACCCATAGATTCTGCAGTGGACTGGCTTTTCCCGTGTTGGGCTGGTTCTGTGGACCCACAGACCATTTTTTATACCTTTGGGAATTTTGTGCAACATTTTGTCCTAGAAAAATATGCATAAATTTTAAAAACCTGGCCAAAAATGCACATTTTCTCCCATAGGCTAAAGCATGAAAACGTGCATGGGGGGAATTTTGCACATTTGCGAATTTGTGCATTTTGCACGTGAGCATTTGCGCAAATTCAAAACCTAAAAAAGCCCGATTCTGTCGCTGAATGGACAACAGAACGAAAGGCACCTAACAATCTGTGAAATACATCTATGGAATGGATTTTACAATCCATATATCGCTCACAGCCTCAACGTGGTTGAAATAAATAACCCACGGTGGGCTGTCATATTGTGCAAACAGTCCCAGTGTGGTACAGCTGCTTCAGGTGGCAAAGTGCTTGGGGCCAGCCTCACTGCCTCTGGGGAATTATTCATACAACTGTCACAAGGACTGCGTAAATCTAGACGAGGAGGAAAAAATCAGCCAACCACAAGTGAAACGGCTGTGTGTTTCCATGCATATACCCAGAAACTTTAACATAATCTTAAATGCTACCTAAAAAAATTCAGGCAAGCTCTTATTTGGGTGAATAATCATGAGCTGTTATTTGCCTTTGCAGGCATTTTGTCTGACTATTAGCAAACTGAACGTTCATAGTAAATCCCAGTGTAGTGATGAGAATACTTAATGACAGATTTTCATTGTTTTGCAGAAACTACACCCTGCTAGATGGTATTTAACACGTATTACTACTGTCACAGTACATCTTTGAAATTGTATAATTGAATATTGTCACTGCTGTAAAGATGCTTATATAACTGTGTGAGAAAACTACTGTCAAGTTCTTACTAGTTCAGAAACTATATGTCATTTTAGCACTTTCCCAAAACAACCATTCTGACATGATGGATGCCTTATTCAATTCCACACCAATTCCACTTCCTAATTACAGGAGAAAAGAAGTTATCTTAAAACAGCTCATCTTCATGTTATTACTACTAGAAATTCAAAATAACAGCTTCACAAATACTCCTGAAATAGATTCCAACCTCTCATCACTGAAAAAGGAAAGTTAAGGAGGCTCTTATATTAGTCTTCTGAGGAGTACTGTCACATTGGAAGCCTCATAGCTTGCCTTGGTTCAACATCAGTTGATGTTCTTCAGAGATGACAACACCACGGGACACTGAGAAATATTTAGTAGCATTTGAAGAGACAGATTTGCAGAATGTTTGGACAACTGAAGAACTGAAAAAGGGTTAGGTTCAAAACAAGGCCATTATTTATTTTGTCCATGAACATATTAGTTTGAAAATATTAATTTCATTAGTTAATTCTAATTTTAAAGTTTTTAATGCTATTATTCACATTCATTTCTATTTAATGAATGATAACACAAGTGGAGGTGCTGTCCAGATCCCATATAAATATTATCCCTTTTGTTCCACAGGACACTTAAACCAAGTAATTCTCCAAGATAAATGAGGCAACCATCCTTCCATCCTTTATGGAAGGCATATATATTTAAATTAAGTTTGCAACTTAATTTGGAATTGGAATAGTTTGCCACTTCCACAGAAAATAGGAGGCAGTGTGGCTGAATCCAGATGTAACACTAAACCATGGTTTTGCATTATGGGAATGAACCTCAGTGAGCTTGAGCTCACATGTTCTCCCCTCCCCTCTCCTACTTTGCTGTGGCCATGAGCATATCAGAAGCTTCCACTTCCCTTTTAGATAAACTAGAGTTTAGCACATCATCCAAACTGTAAACTGTGGTAAATCTTAACTATGAGTAGTTGAAAGAAGCCAGCTTCATAAACTATTATTTGAAGTTGGCTTGTTTCAATTAACCATAGTAAAGTTTAACCACAGTTTGTCTGGATTTTGATGACACAGCAAGCTGCATTCATCATAGTTCAGCATTATGTCCGAATAAGGCCTGTGTCTGAAACCTCCAGACCAATGATTTCAAAATTATCCCAGCAGACATATACAAAATGATTGATCTGATTCCAAATTTAAAGCAAGATCATTTTTTGCCAGTTTACTTAGAGCGGTATCATCATACAAATGTTTTTAAAAATGTACAAGACTGTATCAATGCTGCAGAATGACCATTTCTCCATGTCTTCCATTTTTAAATGTCTGAGGAAGGAGGTGGGGTGAAGGAAGTATTAACTGAGAAGTGTGCTACAATCTGCCACAAGGGAGTCATGCAAAGAGCTTCGTGTACTTTGTGTCCAGGC
Source organism: Heloderma suspectum (assembly GCF_057233095.1). Classification (NCBI taxonomy): domain Eukaryota; kingdom Metazoa; phylum Chordata; class Lepidosauria; order Squamata; family Helodermatidae; genus Heloderma; species Heloderma suspectum. The sequence continues at coordinate 247,394,309 of NC_139460.1, forward strand.
TTTATACAAAATGATAGAAAGGATTATTTAAACAAGGCATAATCCAACAAGCAGCAGCTAAAATGCACTTAAAATAAAGTGTATGCTTGTCCTTCACCCCCTTTTCTACTCCCATCCCAACCCCCTCCAAACAGTACCAAAAGGTCAGTTTGATGTGTATCCTTTTTGGAAACCAAATACCAGGTGCTTGTAATTTCCCCAGAACAAATCAAAAAGAGAAAAAGGATGATCACTGAAAAGGTCAATTTGTAGCTAGATCCAAGGAACATTTAGTGTACTGTATGTTGCTGCTCAAAGAACAAAACATGAATCCTTCACCTGCACATCAGGTGGAGTTTTAGTACTACATGAGGCTCCAGCTTAAATTTTTGCCTTCTAAAGTAATATTCCATTCATAATGTGAAGAACTATAGCTATACGGTCATTTCTGAAATGAGAAAGTACTGGTTGTGTACCCACATAATGCAAAACAGAGCAAAATTATGCTGTAGGCTTTAATATTGAAGACATACACAAGACAGCCAAAATAATGGAGTAAAACTAGAGATTGTCTGAAGGTACAAAATTGAAATCCAGCACCAAATATCATAAATCTGGTTTCCTTGTCTCTCTGTTAGTCTACTCTGTCTCTCATCAAGACTGAGCCAGTAGGGCATGAGCACTGCAATCTTGGAATAATACCATGGAGGCCACATCTGGGCCACATTGCCACAATTAAAATGGGCAGGCCAATTTTGCATCAGTGGGCAGCATAAGCCCAGGTGCATTCCATGTGACACCCATGGCATCAAGACCGGTCTCACTGAGAAATATGCATACATGACAGGTAGCAGCTAGGCAGCCATGAATTTGGGTTAGTTACAGAGGACGTTAGAAACTAGAAGGAAAGGACGTCTGCCAAATAATTTCATTTTCAGAACCAAACTGCATGCACTACAGAAGATCTGTGATTGAATCTCTTGTATATGCCAGGAGATTCAATCACAGATGTGTGTGTGTGTGTATGTGTGTGTGCACACGTGTGTGTATGTGCATATATCTTTTATATATAAAAGATCAGCTGCAGGGTGCCCTGAACTGGATCAGAGTAACAGTTCTCTGAGAAGATATTAATCCTTTCTCTGCATTATTTTTCCAACTGAAATTCCCCCTCCCTTGAGCTGCTATTAGCTGGGAGGAAAGGCAAGTGTCTGTATTCTACTTGTCTTTTCTTTTTAAAAACCAACATGGCTAGTAGCAGTATGTGTGTGTAGGAGGGGGAATTCTATTGGAGAAATTATATTGTCCTGATCCAATGGTCCTCACTCTGATAACTGCTTTTTAAAAAAAATAATTGGGAGATTTGATCATGGATCTACTGACGCACACGAAGTTAGGTCCTAAAGTTGGAAAGTTATTAAGAACACAGATAATTAGAACAGAAATGATAAAAATTCTGCTTGTGTTCAAGTAATTTATGGCTGGAGAGTCTTGTTACAATACACTGTGGTTAATCCTTGAACAAATAACATTTTTTTCCTAAAAATTCATCTGCTAAAGAAAACATTTTGTGCAACTGGAATCAATCTGTGCCATAGCACACTGGCTTCTTCTCGCTTAAGTATAGTGCTAAATGAGAGCTAATCCGGTTATCTTTTTTTCACTTTAGCAGACTAGGAGTTCATGTTGAGCAGTTCTGTAGTCTGCTATTATAATCATGTTACAGGTTCCTCAAGAGGTACTTAAATCTTCCAATAGCCCCACCTGACACCTGCACTTATCTCTTCTTCTTAATCAAGGAATTTTTGAAATAAAAAAATCTATTCAGCAAAATTTGATTATTTTGCTATTAGCTAGTGAAGCTATTTTTTCTTTGGGACAGACAGGCTGTAAAAACACTTACATTGCAAAATTCTTACATGTGTAAAAGGAGAAAGTGAAGTGGGGGATGGGGACATGACTCTCAATATCTAATCTAAACATATTGCTGCACAATATGTTCTAGTATTTACCCAGGTACAATTATACATATAGGAGAACGCTGAAATTTTTCTTTGGGTGATTTCTGAATGCCTCTGTAGCACTGATGTTACTTACTCTGGTTATGGGATTACAGCAAGGGGATCCTATGCCTTTCCTAAGCAGACATGGAAATCCCAACCTTTTGTACCACAAGTATATTTTGAGCGTGATAGCAGTTGTAAGATCGTTCATGCCGGTTTAAGCAATAACCACTCTTCCGAGCTTGATTCATATTGTTATGTAACTGGCTCATGTGCTCAAAAGCAACAGCACACAATGAACAGTGATGAGAAAATTTCACTCATTCAGGTTATCAAGCAAAAATGATAATTATGAAAGTAACATAACCCACAAATGCTTCCAAACTTGTCGTGCAGTATGGATTTCAATCCCCAGAAGGGGGTGGGGGATGACACCCTTTGCTGCCTGAATGAGTTAATCATGAGATTCAAAAATAATTCTTGTTTGTTTGAATACTGTCTCAATGGGATTTAATTAATCAGAAACAAGGTGCTACTTCTCTGGTTGCCACAATATTTAATATGCAAAGACGGGCCACAAATTATGGAAGAATGACAAAACCATTAATGTCCATCTTCACTTGGATGCTCACTATCATTGTGGCAGTGTAAATCAAAGTGGCTTTTTGAGTTCCAGTCAGACTGTTTCAAGAAGGAAAAGTGGAACAATTTAGAGTTCATCAATTATATCACATCATATTAGCTTCCATCATGGGCTCAACTCGACAGCTTTCACCTATTCTAATTTACAACAGAAAGGACAGCCAAATACACAATGGTAGCAATGACAGAGTCAAAAGAAAGCTCTATGGCTTTACTTCACAAGAATTATGGTCCTTTTCAAGAGCTGTTTCCATTTGGATCAAAATCTCCATCCATAATTAGTTCCTTAAGTCTTGCTCAATCAGATAGTTTTTATCTTCATTTAAGATACTGGAACAATAAACATCTTTTTATTAATCATGTAGTTCCAATCCTTCTACAAATGAAGTTTTATATGTAATAGTCTATGGGAGCAATCCTATGGCTTCTAGACAGTGGCTAGCGTTCCAGGGTGAGGAGGGCGGAAATGCCTGTACGACACATCCTATGTACGATCCTATGTGTTGTACAGCAGCCTCCTTCCCTGCTCCATGCTCCTGTGGCTAGACAGCCGCAATCGGCTGTCTAGCCAAAAATGCAGGGCAGGAGAAGCACGGAGGGGACAATCCCCTCCATGCTTCTCCTGCCCTGCTTTGGCTAGGCGGTCACCTTCAAGTTCAGAGGCGGCCACCTATCTGGATAGGATTGTGCCCTATATCAGTCAGGGAACCAGCTGTTGCAACTGAAGACCTTTAAAGTAAAGTCCTTATCAGACACAGCATTTCTGTGCTGTAAGTGATCTATTTTGCTGGAAATCATTTTATACATACTTTTACTGATCAATATATAACTAAAAGATGTCAATGTAACTCAATTTACTTTATAAGTTAGTATTTGCTATGAGCATTTTAATACACCATAACAGCAGCCATTTGAATCATAGTGAAAGTGTGCATTATATATTGAATCATGTGCAGATCTCATCATTATTCAATTGTCTTAATAGGCAACATCCATCCCCTTGTGGAATATTATTCCAGTTATCTTTGCATACAAAGTCCTGCAACTGAATGCTAGCAGAAACAAAATTAATGCTACCCTCTGAACAAAGGTGGTATTTTGGAGGAAAAAAAATTATATGTTAGGCTTGGTTATGAGGGACTTAAAAGTTGTCAAGTTATAAAACAGTCAAGTTATTAGATGGTCTACTGATTTAATGGAACATATATGTTTTTGATTACTACATTCAAAATTATTTCCATACTCCTAGAAATGTTAAAAGATGATAGATTCCAAGACCTGCCTGGCAGTAGCAAGGACCTTTGTCTTGTTAAACAGTTAGTTTCTCTGAACAACTTTGTTCAACTAATATGGATAACATCATAGGAACACAGTTTAAAGAGTTCCCATGTTTCCCAGTGATTTAGGGGACATCTGTTTAGGAGACGAATTGTACCTCTTATTCTTCTACCATGTTGTTTCCTTGGAAGGCAGTGAACCTGCCATGTATTTATTTTATACGAATCTTTGGGAAACACTTTCACAGTGATAACTATTTTATTAATTAAAATGTATTTATCAAGAAAAAGAGGGTCTTCTTTAAGGACAAAGAAAAATAGTGATATATGATCCAGGATACAGAGGAGTTGTATGTTAAAATGGATTTCTTACAGCAAAAAATCTCATTTACATCAACAGTGGGACACCTAAGAAGAAAACTGTGGAGCTCAATTGTTTACCTAATGATTGCTTTCTACCTCTGGAATTTCATGTGTCTGTCTCATAGTAAAGGAATGGTCAATACAGAGAGATGAGCTCATGTAGGGCTTGGAGTGGGTAACAGCAATATTCTCTCACTCTCCTCTTCAAGGGCTTATCATGCAGAAGCTGACATTCAAGCAGTTTACTAAGCTTACACAGATGAAACTGCAGTGCTGCCAGCTTGGGGTGGGGGTGGGGGAAGGGAGAGTTCCCAACTGAAGGAAAATATCTAGGCAGACTTAAGGAGAGATTCAGGGTGCTTCTGAATGGAAGATTCCTAGCACTAGCAATCAGAAGTATTGTACAGTTGTTCCATCTTTTTCTCCCTTACAGATTCCCTGTGTTAAAGAAAAAGGCAGAAGAAGTAGTAACAAGATGCAGGAGGGTCACAAGTAGAAGACAATGAGAAAAACAGGTCAGCAACACAAATGGGAGCAAGATGAACCGAGCTACCAAGCTCTGAAGTGGAGTTCAGATAATCTCAGTAAGCTCGAGCATCCCTGGTTCTTCTATCCCTAAGCATCCCCAGCAGAGTATTGACCAAAGTCATGCTGTGGTACCAAAGTCAATGAGTACAATCCAGAGCAAAAAGAGCTTGAATAGGTGTGTATGCCAGTATTCTCATAAAATGAAGTGAGCACACTGCTATTTGACAAAACTTACAGGTAACAGTTCCGACATGTCACTTATTTATATACAGTCCTCTTTAGGTTAAACTTGTAATGGAGGTATTTTGGAATTGGGCTGTAAGTTGATGAAGAAGCAACAGATATGTATCAGCTAGGTATGTGCATCATTAGAAAATCTGGCCCTTTCTGAGCCTGATGGATCCCCACTGCCCGCCCAGTTTGGCTTCCATTCGCAGGTTTTTCCCAGAATCTGGGCACTTTTCTCATTTTTTCCCTTCTTTTTCATAAAAAGAAATGTGAGCAAACTGAGACCGCAAATTGCATAATCACGGCCACAATTTGCGCAGATCCACAAGCTGGCCCAACTCAATGCAGGTTGAGTCAGGCCAGCTCACAGGGAAGCAAGCTGAAATTTGGGAAGCCAAGCTGCTGAAAGCTCAGTGAACTTCATCCCCCTGGAGGGATTTCTCCGACAACCCTAATATCAGCTGAAAAAATAGCAAGCAAAAGGCTTGGATTGTCCTACCAGAGCATAAATATGATGAATTACTTGTGAGCATAGTAACAGCAGAAGGAGATGTTGACCCAACTCAATTATTTCTTATGTGACAAATAATTAGATTTGCCCTATGGCAAGGTTATAGACAATTAGGGTGAGTATCCAATGCAGAGAGGGAGGCTCCTTGCACCTCTCACTCTGCATTTAAGCTAAATGGGTGTTTTTGCCTGTCTAACAGAGGCTTCAAGGAAGGGGAGGGGAGGAGGATGAAGCAGCCATAGGATATCTTACATGGCTGCTGCCCTGGTGTCCTCCCCTCCCCACCCCCAGGAACACCTTCTTTTCCCCATCTCCATGCTCTGTTTTGTGAGTGCAGACAGGTAGCTGGCGCAGTTCTGTCCATGCTGGCTAAGAGGGGGAGGGGAGTGCGGATTCTGGGCTTGGAGCTCGAAGCCCTGTCTACGAGCTTGGAGCCAGGAAACTGAACAATCCTATGTCCCCCCCAGAGGCTCTCTAGGAGACATAGGATTCCTGCCTTAGTTGCCTACCGAAGGGATGGATCAAAAAGATGATCTTTAGCCCTTCAGGGACTGACACATTTCTAAGGCTGCAATCCTATACACACTAAATGGTACACACACGCACTATGGAACTCAATAGGATTTACTTCTGAGTAGACATGAATAGGACTGTGCTATAAGTGAACTCATTGCAAGGCCTCTTTTTAAAAAAACTGATCATGTTGAATGTGCTCTTTTGGAAGTGTATTAGCAAATTTAATTTCCTTCTATATCAGATATTTCTCATATAAATGTATAGAACTTAAATTTCACTCCAAAATAAGGTAGTATTAGAGCTGTGGCTCAGTCAACTTTGCCTTCTGTAAACAGAAGGGCTCCCACAGAAGAACCCCACTGCTGGAATCAAGGAGGGGGCAATTGGATATAGGGGAGGGGGACATTGGCAAATATCACCCCTCTCCTTTCTGCCAACAGGTGTGTGCAGATTAGAACTCCATTTAGGACTGCTATTGCTAGCAGAAGCAAACTCTGGATCTAATCCAGGGATGGGCAACACGTGAGCCATGAGCTGTATGCAAGTCCCAGTGTTTCTGCAGCCCCCACTGATCACTACCACTGCTGCATTTGCTGGCAAAATTTGGTGATGCAGCAGAGGCAGCAAAAGAAGGTGATGATTTGAAGAGCCAGGGCCTGCAGGAGAAGCTGCCACCAGCCGGGAAGAGGCGTGCCTGCTCCTGCTGGGCCTGCTGCCTCCTCCGGGCCTGTCCAGAGCCAAAGGATGGCTGGGGGAGGCGTGACCCCATCTTCTGGCCTTCGTTTGCTGCTCTGCAATGCCAGGTCTGTTACCCAGAAAGCCTCCCTCATCCATGACATGATCCTGGATGAGGGTGCAGACCTGGCATGTATTACGGAGACCTGGCTGGCCGAGGCTGCTGCTCCAACCCTTGCAGCCATGTGTCCAGCCGGATTTTCGTATGCACAGCAGCCGAGGGCTGGGGATCGGGGAGGGGGAGTGGCTGTTATCTACCGAGAGTCCTTGGTCTTCACCAGACCCCCTCTCCGGGAGACCAACGTTGCTGAGTGCATGTACTGGAGGCTGGGCCCAAAGAGCAGTTTGGGGATTCTGCTCATGTACCGTCCACCCCGCTGCACGACTGACTCCCTGGCCGAGGTGCTTGAGGTGGTCTCTGATGTGCGTGTACAGTCCCCTAACTTATTGGTGTTTCGGGACTTCAATGTACATTCAGAGGCCATCCTCACAGGAGCACCTTGGGACTTCATGGAGACCATGGCTTCCTGGGAGCTGCACCATATTCTAACTGGGCCCACCCATGTAGCCGGTCATGCACTAGACCTTGTGTTTGTTTCTGGAGAAGCGGGGAGTGATCTGGAAGTCGGGGGTATATCCACCACCCCCTTGTCATGGTCAGATCACTATCTGGTGACGTTAGACTTCTTGGTTCCACAACCCCTCCACGGGGGTGGAGGACCCATTAAAATGGTCCGCCCCAGGCGTCTTATGGATCCAAATGGATTCCTGAACGCGCTTGGGGATTCTCTGGGGCACATCAACGGCCACTTGGTCGAGACCCTGGTGGGTGGCTGGAATGCCACAATCACTGGGGCATTAGATCAGGTGGCTCCGAAATGCCCGCTCCCCCTGAACAGGGCTCGGACTGCACCATGGTTCAATCCGCGGTTACGAGCTCTGAAACAGGAGGTGAGACGGCTAGAGCGCCGGTGGCAGAAGTCTCGCTCCAAGGACGATCAGACACGGGCTAGAGCTGTATCTTCAGCCTATCACGTGGCGGTGAAGGCAGCAAAAAAGGATGCTGCCTCTATCGTGTCTGCAGAGTGCTGTCCCAGGAGGCTGTTCTAAGTAGGGATGTACGAAAGTCACTTACCTTTTCGCAGCTTGGCTTCACGGTGGGGGAGAGACGCTTTGCTTCTCCCCCCGAAGTTCAGGCGAGGGGGGGGAGGCGTTCCGCCTCGCCCGGCCGAAATTCAGGCCGGGGGGGGAGGCTTCCCGCCTCGCCCGGCCGAAATTCAGGCCGGGGAGAAGCGCCCCGTCTCCCCGGCCGCGAAACAAAGTGTAAAAAAAAAAAAAAACGTGATAGGCTACGTAACGATTAACGTAGCCTATCACGGCTAGATTTCCAAAGTCAGCCGTGATAGGCTACGTAAATCGTTACGTAGCCTATCACGGGTGACTTTGAAAAAAAAAATCACGTACGCAAATGGCGGCGCCCTATGGGCTACATAAATCGTTACGTAGCCTATCACGGGTGACTTTGAAAAAAAAAAAAGCGCGTAGGCAAATGGCGGCGCCCTATGGGCTACATAAATCGTTACGTAGCCTATCATGGGTGACTTTGAAAAAAAAAAAAAAGCGCGTTTGCAAATGACGGCACCCTATGGGCGCCGCCATTTGCGTTCCTTATTTGGTCCCGGTAGTCTACATAAAGATTTACGTAGACTACACCGTAGTCTACGTAAATCTTTACGTAGACTACCGGGACCAAATAAGGAACGCAAATGGCGGCGCCCATAGGGCGCCGCCATTTGTGTACGCGCTTTTTTTTTTTTTTCAAAGTCACCCGTGATAGGCTATGTAACGATTTACGTAGCCTATCACGGCTGACTTTGGAAATCTAGCTGGGATAGGCTACGTTAATCGTTACGTAGCCTATCACGGGTTGTTGGGTTTTTTTTACACTTTGTAATGGCGGCGGCCGGTCGGAAGACCGGCTGCTGCCCCCACCCCCAACGAAAGGCCGACGAACCGCCGCCGGGACCCGCCGCCGGGAGGGACATTCGCCAAAGATAAGTCCCATCCCGGGGGGGGGGGTGGAGAATGTCACTGTCGATTTCGGGGGGCTGAATGCGTTGGCGCTCAGCCCCCCGAAGATTCGGGGAGAAATTCTCCGCCATCCCTAGTTCTAAATAGTCCGGAGCCTGGTCAGTGCTGTGGCTCCTGAACCTCTGGAGCATTCTAAGGCCTCCTGTGAGGCCTTGGCAAGGCACTTTTCAGATAAAATTGATCAGATTAGGAGTGTTACTCCGCACGCTGTGGATACAGTTAGTGAGCAAGAGGCGGCCTGTGGCACACCGGTTTTGTGGGATCGGTTCCAGCTTCTTCCTCCTGATGAAGTGGACAAGGTGCTTTCATCTGTAAGGCCGACCACCTGCTTACTTGATCCTTGCCCATCTTGGCTCATTATGGGCTGCAGAGAGAGACTGAGTGAGGGGATCAGGGCGGTGGAGAATGCCTCCCTTGAGGAGGGAGTGATGCCATCAGCCCTCAAGGAGGCAGTGATAAGACCGCTCTTAAAGAAGCCCTCCTTGGATCCCCAAGTTCTGAACAATTTTCGCCCAGTCTCAAATCTGCCATTTTGGAGCAAGGTGATTGAGCGGGTGGTGGCGATGCAGTTGAAGGCACACTTGGAAGAAACTGATTATCTAGACCCATTTCAGTCGGGCTTCAGGCATGGGCATGGGACAGAAACGGCCTTGGTTGCCTTGGTGGATGATATGAGGAGGGCTCTGGACAGGGGTGAATGCTCCTTCCTTGTTCTCCTCGACCTCTCAGCGGCTTTTAATACCATTGACCACGGTATTCTCCTGGACCGCCTGGAGGGGTTGGGCACTGGGGACACCGTATTGCAGTGGTTCCAGTCCTTCCTCTCTGGCAGGTACTAGAGGGTAGCACTGGGAGAGGAGGTTTCGGACCATGGCCACTCACTTGTGGGGTGCCACAGGGTTCCATCCTCTCCCCCATGCTATTCATCTATGTGAAGCCACTGGGGGCTATCATCAGGAGGTTTGGGGTGCGGTGTCATCAATATGCGGATAACACGCAGCTCTACCTCTCATTCAAATCTTCACCAAGGTTGGCCGTAGAATCCCTGTCCAAATGTCTGGAGACGGTGAGTGGCTGGATGGGGAGGAATAAGCTGAAGCTGAACCCTGACAAGACCAAGGTACTTTTGGTGGGAGACAAGAGGAGGCTGGGGGATGTTGACCTGGTGTTGAATGGGGTATGGCCACCTTGAAAGACCAGGTCCACAGCCTGGGGGTCATTTTGGACTCCCAGCTGTCCATGGAGGCTCAGGTGTCAGCTGTGAGCTGGACAGTGCTGCATCAACTCCATCTGATATGGCAGCTGCGCCCCTTCCTTCCCGACCATCTGCTCCCATCGGTAGTACATGCCCTGTTCTCCTCTCATTTAGACTACTGTAATGCGCTCTAAGTGCCCTTGAAGACAGTTCGGAAGCTGCAGCTGGTACAGAATGCGGCGGCTCACCTGAGTAAAGGCAGCCACCGGCGAGATCACATCACTCCAGTGCTGAAGGATTTGCACTGGTTACCAGCTGTTTTCCGGGCCAAATTCAAGGTGTTGGTTTTGACCTTTAAAACCCTATATGGTTCTGGCCCAACCTATCTTAAGGAGTGCCTCCAGCAACACCAGACAGGCCGATTAACAAGACCAGCCTCGGATGGCCTTCTCTCTGTCCCATCAGCCAGGACAGCTAGACTGGTGGGGACGAGGGAGAGGGCCTTTTCTGTGGTGGCCCCACTCTGTGGAACTCCCTCCCTAGGGAACTCTGCCATGCCCCCTCTTTAATGAGCTTCCACCGTGCATTGAAAACATGGTTGTTCAGGCAGGCATTTGGGGTGGGTTAGGGTATTTTAGAAAATGCTTTTATTGTAGAATTTTATTGTTTTAAACTGTTTTATTATATGCTGTACATCACCCAGAGTGGCTGGGTGACCAGCCAGATGGGCGATTAATAATTTTTTTAATAATAATAATAATAATAATAATGATTTTGCTTTAAAGCAAAGGTGCTGTCATGCCCCTGATGGAGGAATCCTCCTCTAAGGAGGAGCTAGACCTCCCAGAAACAGACGAAGCCAAGGAGCCACCCATGTCAGGAGATCTGGGGAGCCTGGGCCCTCAGCGAAGATCACTGCTAGTCTGTGCCCACAGGAGGAGGGGAGTTCCGCTTCTGTGGTGGTGGCTGAGTGACCAACTTGCCATGGACAGCATCATTGCCTCAAGAGGCTGGCCAATACGGCTCCTCTGAGAAGGAGTGCTCAATTACAAAGGAGGACTTCTCAGGAAGAACTCCTCAGGAGCAAGGCACTTCTCCTAGGAAGGGCTTTTGCTTGAGGGCCTGTAATGCACTGCAGCTGAGCCCTGGGTGGGACTCAGGAAACTCTGGCTATATAAGCTTTCAGTTTTAACCTCAGTAGTGCTGGAAACACTGTTTGTTTAGCTACAGTGTCTTGTATTGTGGACTTTGCTTGTAATTGTGTTACTGATCCTTGGAGACCTGCTTGACTCTGCCTCTGGACTGTGTATTGTATCTGCTCAACTGTGCTTGACTTTTGCTTGTATCTTGACCACTTCTGCCTTTCCCTGATTCCATACTGGACTGGAACCTTTGTGTTTGACTATTTGCCTGTTTTGTTGCCTTGCCTTTTGGACTGCCCCATAATTTGCTCTAAAGCTGAGTCTGATTCAGCCATAGCAGGACAGGTGTGTATGGAGCATGCACCTTGTTAAGCAAAATCACATAACTGAAAGTCTGCCTGTGTGCCTTGTTCTCAAGCAAAAACATTGGGGGAGGTGGAATTCTGCCACTACCTTAACAAATTTCAGCGGTGAATTTGGCGGTGCAACAACATCAGGCAAAGGTGTAGTCAATACAGCACACCCACCTCCAATTGTTCACCCCTGAATGAACCCCATGTCTCCTCCTACTGAAGAACCACAATGCTCCACATATCTAAGATTAGGGGCAGAACTTCTAGGTTCTGTGTGACAATTAGATGAGTGTGACAATTAGCTGAGCTCAAGACTTTACCAATTATCTGTGCAGATTACAGAAACCCACTTGAGTTATTACAGTTCAGTATTTATGATTACCAGTTCAAAGTGTATTGTCATGAATATTCTGAAATGTTTACTTAATATATGCTATTTGGACAAATGCTCCTGGGGGGAAGCTTACATGCTGGAAATATGAAAGCTGCAAAAGCAGCTGCTTTCAATTTGTGCAAAGATTCACATGTGCATCAGTATGTAATCAATCCCATAGTTGCTAGTTGATTTAACAATACAATAAAACAATTTGGAAGAGAGAAAAAATAAGCTGATTATTTGGCCTGTTCTATAAACTGTATTATTCAAGCTCCACAAATTATTATAATGTTTAGTCAATCCCATCTCCATTCTTCTGATTTGCTAACAGCAACCAGAATAGTTATCTGATGGCAAGAAATATATTCCAGTGTCCTGTAAAAAAAAAAAAATTAAAAATAGATAATCATCCCTATCTGGTAGGCAACAACCCTGTGTTTTGGACAAAAGGAAATTTTGAGCTAATTTACTAAATGTTTAAAGTAACTACATATCAGTGATTTCTCAAAGTAACTTCTAAGAAGCTGAAGTATCAGAGCAGTTTATGTCAGCAAAGAAAGAAACTATTCTGACTTATGGCATTATTCCCCACTGTGGCATTGTGTAGTTTGGGAGGACAGAACTGAATATGCAGTGTAAACATTCTGGAAGATCAATACATGCATTTGCACACAGCACAGTTTTACTTATCAGAGTACAACAGGGGTGGGTGATATCTAGAATACATGTGGCCCTACTGTCCCCTCTGGTACTGCCCTACTCCACTGCTACACTGCTGAATTCGGTGGTGGTGAATTTCTTTTATAGGAAAAATGACACTACAGAGTGCTAAAAGGGTAAAATTAAACACTTTTCATGCCAAGGAGCAGTTTGCTGGAGAATTTCAGCATCATATAAAAGTGGAGAACATCCAAAATGCCCAATGGAATAAAGAGACGAAGTCTCAGGTTGTTGAAAGAATATGCAAGTGGACCAATCGAAGGATAAATCTTGGAGACTATCTTTTTCAGAGAACTCCGCAGGCACTTTTAGAAATACAAACCATTGACGAAGGCCCATATATATTAGTCAGAGCTGAAACACGTAGGGCTACTCCTTGGAATAAAATGATGTATTTTTTCAACATCCTGACACATTTCTGTATTCCAGTACAGAATTTCAGCAGCAAATGCCAATTTAAAAAAAAAAAATGGGTGGGGAGACCCAGGGAGTGGGGAGGATCCAGGAGCAAAAATGGTCACCGGACTTTCCATAGTTGCTCACCCCTGGTGTACAGTTGTTGTTCAGTCGTGTCCGACTCTTCGTGACCCCATGGACCATAGCACACCAGGCCCTCCTGTTCTGTGCTCTCTCCCAGAATGTGCTCAAGTCCATATTCATTGCATCTGTGATGCTATCTAGCCATCTCATCCTCTGCCGTCCCCTTCTCCTTTTGCCTTCAGTCTTTCCCAGCATCAGGGTCTTTTCCAGAGAGTTTTCTCTTCGCATTAGGTGGCCAAAATATTGGAGCTTCAGCTTCAGTATCTGTCCTTCCAATGAGCACTCAGGGTTGATTTCCTTTAGGATAGACTGATTTGACCTCTTTGCAGTCCAGGGGACTCGTAAGAGTCTTCTCCAGCACCACATTTCAAAAGCATCAATTCTTGGGTGCTCAGCCTTCCTTATAGTCCAGCTCTCACAGCCATACGTTACTACTGGGAAAACCATAGCTTTGATTAGATGGACCTTTGTCAACAAGGTGATGTCTCTGCTTCTCACTATGCTGTCTAGGTTTGCCATAGCTTTCCTCCCAAGGAGCAAGCGTCTTTTAATTTCATGGCTACAGTCACTGTCTGCGGTGATCTTGGAGCCCAAGAAAGTAAAATCTGCCACTGCTTCCATTTCTTCCCCTTCTATATGCCAGGAAGTGATGGGGCCAGATGCCATCATCTTCGTTTTTTTAATGTTGAGTTTCAAAGCAGCTTTTGCAGTATCCTCTTTCACCCTCAACAAGAGGCTCTTTAGATCCTCTTCGCTTTCTGCCATTAGGGTGGTATCATCTGCATATCTGAGGTTGTTGATAATTCTCTCGGCAATCTTAATTCCGACCTCTGATTCATCCAACCCGACGTTTCTCATGATGTACTCTGCATAACTTAAATAAGCAGGGTGACAATATGCAGCCTTGTCATACTCCTTTCCCAATTTTGAACCAATCGGTTGTTCCATGTCTGGTTCTTACTGTTGCTTCTTGACCCTCGTACAGGTTTCTCAGGAGACAGGTAAGGTAGTCTGGTACTCCCATCTCTTTAAGAGTTTGCCACAGTTTGTTGTGATCCACACAATCAAAGGCTTTAGCATAGTCAATGAAGCAGAAATACAGTAGATATTTTTCTGGAATTCTCTTTCTTTCTCCATGATCCAGCGAATGTTGGTGATTTGATCTCTAGTTCCTCTGCCTCTTCGAAACCCCGCTTGTACTTCCAGTAGTTCTCAGTTCACATACTGCTGAAGCCTAGCTTGTAGGATTTTGAGCATAACCTTGCTGGCATGTGAAATGAGCGCAATTGGACAGTAGTTTGAACACTCTCTGGCATTGCCCTTCTTTGGAATTGGAATGTAAACTGACCTTTTCCTGTCTTGTGGCCACTGTTGAGGGTTCCAAATTTGTTGGCATATTGAGTGCAGCACTTTAACTGCATCATCTTTTAGGATTTTAATAGCTCAGCTGGAATACTGTCATCTCCACTAGCTTTGTTGTTAGTAATGCTTCCTAAGGCCCTCTTGACTTCACCCTCTAGGATGTCCGGCTCAAGTTCAGTGAGCACACTATCATGACTATCAGGGACATTAAGTTCTTTCCTGTATAGTTCTTCTGTGTATTCTTTCCACCTCTTCTTAATCTCATCTGCTTCTGTTAGGTCCATGCCTTCTTTGTCCTTTATCATGCCCGTCTTTGCACAAAACGTTCCCTTGCGATCTCTGATTTTCTTGAAAAGATCTCTAGTCTTTTCCATTCTATTGCTTTCCTCAATTTCTTTGCATTGTTCATTTAAGAGGGCCTTCTTGTCTCTCCTTGCTATTCTATGGAAATCTGCAGTCAGTTGGATATATCTTCCCCTTTCTCCCTTGCTTTTCGCTTCCCTTCTTTCCTCAGCTACTTGTAAAGCCTCATCAGACAGCCACTTGGCTTTCTTGCATTTCTTTTTCTTTGGGATGGATTGAGTTGCTGCCTCCTGAACAATGTTACGGACCTCCGTCCACAGTTCCTCAGGCACTCTGTCTATCAGGTCTAATCCCTTAAATCTATTCCTCACCTCCACTGTATATTCATGAGGGAGATGATTTAGGTCATACCTGAATGGTTTAGTGGTTTTCCCTATGTTCTTCAATTTAAGCCAAAATTTTGCAAGAAGCAGCTCATGATCTGAGCCACGGTCAGCTCCAGGTCTTGTTTTTACTGACTGTATGGAGCTTCTCCATCTTTGCCTGCAAAGTACATAATAGACTTGAATTACTGTGATGCTGAATGGTTTGCCTTGGGTTAGTACTGAGATCAGTCTATCATTTTTGAGATTGTACCCCAGTACTGCTTTTCCCATGCTTTTATAGACTATGAGTGCTACTCCATTTCTTCTAAGAGATTCTTGCCCACAGTAGTAGATATAATGGTCACCTGAATTAAATTCGTCCATGCTTATCCATTTTAGTTCGCTGATTCCCAAGATGTCAATGTTCAATCTTGCCATCTCATGTTTGACCACCTCCAGCTTACCTTGATTCATTGATCTTACCTTCCAGGTTCCTAAACAATATTGTTCTCTACAGCATTGGACTTTCTTTTCACCACCAGACACATCCACAGCCGAGTGTCCTTTCGGCTTTGGCCCAGCCGCTTCACTCTTTCTGGCACTACTTGGAAATTCCCTCTGCTCTTCCCCAGTAGTATATTGGACACCTTCTGACCTGAGGGGCTCATCTTCCGGCGTCATATCTTTTAGCCTTGTGATACATTCCATGGGGTTTTCTTGGCAAGAATACTGGAGTGGGTTGTCATTTCCTTCTCCAGTGGACCACAATTTGTCAGAACTCTCCACCATGACCTGTCTGTCTTGGGTGGCCTTGCATGGCATAGCTTATGGCTTCACTGAGTTACGCAAGCCCCTATCCTCCTATGTTGTGTCATCAGCTGCAAGCCCATTTGTATGAGGCATGTATGGTTCTGCCAATGCAGTGCAGGGTCTCAGGCAGAGATCTTTCAAAAATACATATCTCTGTATAGAAATACAGGAGCATGATCTTGGTAACCCCATCAAGAGCATCTGGGTTAAAATAAATGGAGCAAAGACTAAAAAGAACATGGTGGTCGGAGTCTACTACTGGCCACCCAATCAAGGAGAAGATGAGAATGAAACTTTTGAAAAGCAAATTGCCAAAGTTTCAAGGAAGCATGATGTAGTTGTAATGGGGGACTTCAATTTCCCCAATATCTGTTGGGAGACAAATTCTGCAAAACATGGCCCCTCCACGAAATTCCTGACTTCTGTTGCTGATAACTTTCTCCTACAGAAAGTGGAGGAAGGAACTGGAGGATTGTCTATCCTTAACTTAATCCTAACCCACAGAGATGACTTAGTGGATCAAGTAGCAATTACGGGAACTCTGGGGGAAAGTGACCATGTTATACTTGAGTTCTTGGTTCTAAAGAAAGCAAAAGCTGAGTGTAGCCAAACACGTACCCTGGAATTTAGGGAAGCCAATTTTAATAAACTCAGAACAATGATCAGTAAGGTCCCATGGCAAGCGACTCTAACGAGAAAAGGAGTCCAAGATGGGTGGGAGTTTTTAAAAAAGGAAATTCTAAAGGCACAATTACAAACAATTCCAACCAGAAAAAAGGTGGAAGACAACAGAAGAAGCCAACGTGGCTTCACAAAAAGCTTAGAGATGACCTAAAAACAAAAAAAGGTGCATATAGGAACTGGAAGGAAGGCCAAGCAACAAAGAAAGAGTACAGGCAGGTAGCATGAAATTGCAGGGATGGCATCAGGAAAGCTAAAGCTGAGAATGAGCTGAAGTTAGCGAGGGATGCTAAAAGCAACGAACAGGCTTTCTTCAGCTACATGCATAGTAAAATACAGAGGAAAGAAATGATGGTTCTACTATTAAGTAAGGATGGCAAGATGATAAGAGATGACAAAGAAAAAGCAGAAGTGCTCAATTTATACTTTGGCTCAGTCTTCTCCTGAAAGAGGGTCTATGACCCCCCTAGCAAAGGTGTTAAGTACAGGCTGAAGGGGCAGAATTACAGCTTGAGATCAATAGGCATATGGTCAAGGAACACCTAATTAGGGCCAGATGACTGCATCCTAGAGTAATAAAGGAAATGGTAGAAGAACTCTCAGAGCCACTGTCTATTATCTTTGAGAAATCAAGGAGGATGGGTGAAGTGCCAGATGACTGGTGGAGGGCTAATGTTATCCCTACCTTCAAAAAGGCTAAAAAGGAGGAACCTGGGAACTACAGACCAGTCTGACATCAATCCCTGGGAAAATTCTGGAGCAGATTATAAAGCAATCCATCTGTAAGCACCTTGAAAACAATGCAGTGATTACTCGAAGCTAACATGGATTTGTCAAGAACAAATCCTGCCAAATGAATCTGATCTCATTTTTTGATCAGGTAACCTCCCTTGTTTCTTGTTGCAAGAAGATCAAACCAGTTCAAACCAGTCCATACTCCAGGAAATAAAGCCAGACTGCTCACTTGAGGGAATGATATTAAAGGCAAAACTGAAATACTTTGGCCACATCATGAGAAGACAGGATACCCTGGAGAAGATGCTGATGCTAGGGAAAGTGGAAGGCAAAAGAAAGAGGGGCCGACCAAGGGCAAGACGGATGGATGATATTCTGGAGGTGACGGACTCAACCTTGGGGGAGCTGGGGGTGGCGACGGCTGACAGGAAGCTGTGGCGTGGGCTGCTCCATGAAGTCACGAAGAGTCAGAAGCGACTGACCGAATAAACAACAACAACCTCCCTTGTGAACTGTGGAAATGCTGTGGACATAGTATGTCTTGACTGATTACCAAACTAGCTCAAAGTGGGCTAGATGAAACAATGATCAGGTGGATCCACAGTTGGCTACAGAATCGGACTCAAAGAGTGCTTATCAATGGGATCCTTTCAAACTGGGGAGAGGTAACGAGAGGTATACCACAGGGCTCAGTCCTGAGCCCAATGTTCTTCAACATTTTTATTAATGACCTGGATAAGGAAGAGCAGAAAATGCTTATCAAGTTTTCAGATGACACACAATTGGGCGGGATAGCTAATACCCTGGAAGATTTGAACAAAATTCAAAGTGATCTTGATAGGCTGGAGAACTGGGCTGAAAACAACAGAATTACATTTAATAGGGATAAATACCAAGTTCTAGGAAAAAGAAACCAAATGCACAGTTACAAGATGGGGGATACTTGGCTTAACAATGCTACAAGCAAGAAAGATCTTGGAATTGTTGTGGATCGCAAGCTGAATATGAGCCAACCATGTGATGTGGCTGCAAAAAGGCAAATGCTATTTTGGGCTGCATTAATAGAAGTATAGCTTCCAAATCACATGAAGTACTAGTTCCCCTCTACTCAGCACTGGTTAGGACTCATCTGGAGTACTGTGACCAGTTCACACTTTAAGAAGAATGCAGACAAACTGGAGAGGGTTCAGAGAAGGGCAACAAAGATGATCAGGGGATTGGAAACAAAGCCCTATGAGGAGAGACTGAAAGAACTGGGCATGTTTAGCCTTGAGAAGAGAAGTTTGAGGGGAGATATAATTAGGGCTGTGCACCACTTTGGCTCAAGGCCTGAACCCCAAGTCAAAGCGGGCTGCTTTGGGCCACTTTGTGCCCCTTCCGAGGCAAAGCAGAGGGAGCACGAAGCGGTGCAGAGCAAGTCCGGGACTCACCGAAGCACTCGGTGCCCAGCTCCCCGCCCAGCGCCTCCAGATCCTTACCTGAGCTGCCTTCTCCTTGCTGCCACCGCCTTATCCACTGCTATGCTGCTGCACCAGTCACCGCGTGTTCAGGTCTTAGGTGGCGGCAGCGGCAAAGGCAATGCAACCGAGAAGGTGATGCAACAGAGGTGGTGACATGGTGGCGGTGGTGGTGGCAGAGGAGGAGGCAGCCCAGGTAAAGAGCTGGGGGGTTGTGTGGGGGCATCGCGGGGGGAACCTGCTTTAGGTTCGGGGTGGGTTGGGGGGCCCCTGAATCTGCCCGAGTCGGATCGGGCCTACCTTGGAAGCGGCAAAGTCAGATCAGGGGGTCCCTGCACAGCCCTAGATATAATAGTGTTCTTCAAGTACCTGAAAGGTTGTCACAGAGAGGAAGGCCAGGGTCTCTTCTCAATCATCTGAGAGTGTAGGACACGGAATAATGGGCTCAAGTTACAGGAAGGCAGATTCCGGCTGAACATCAGGAAAAACTTCCTGACTGTTAGAGCAATACGACAATGGAACCAATTACCCAGGGAGGTGGTGGGCTCTCTCACACTGGAGGCATTCAAGATGAAGCTGGACAGCCACTTGTCAGGGATGCTCTGACTTGGATTCCTGCATTGAGCAGGGGGTTGGACTCAATGGCCCTTCCAACCCTACTATTCTATGATTCTATGATTTTAAAAAACTTTTTCAAGGGACTAATCTATGTTAAACATTTATACAGTCTCGGGTTTTCCTGATAAACTAATATTTATAGTGAAGGGGAAAAAATCCAAAGGCATGGGCTGAAAATAAGGCCACATGAATGTTGTATACACTCAAATGCACATACACACACACACAAGAGAAGAAACCATGTGCCTTTTGCTGCTTTTCAAAATTGTTGTCACATGGGCCAAGTATTTTTTAAAATATGCTTTTGTACATGCTGCAGCTATACAACTAAAAACACTGAATTTAGCACAATTTCAAATTCACCATAACCTTAAAACTCTAAATCCAACAAGAACCCATTTCTTCCCCAAATGTCTATTATTTATTTAATAGTGCAATCCTACTCTCAGATAATGGGTATAGGATTCCAGCCTAAATGTATATTCTGCCTTCTCTCATAATCTTAGGTTGATTACATTTTAAAAGCAAACATTTCTTGCATGAATAGGACAGGGGGTTAAGGGATTAAGGGAGGTGGTTTGAGAAATTGCGAGCACACATTTTATAAGTTGGAACTTGGGTGCAGATGGAAGCATAGACACTTACCCCATATGGTCCAATTACACTTTTTGAAATACATTTGTGTGAATTGACCCAGAAAGAAGCAGTTAAATTTGATCGCTTTCATAGCACATTCTGTTCAAGGCTTTTTGGCAAATATGGACAAAGAAACCAGGATTCCTAGAACTCACTCAGCAGAAACTACTTCTTAACAAAAATACACTGCCACTTCTTAACAGAAAATAAATCAATGACAGTAGATTATAATACTTTGAACTGAAATTCATAAAAACATGTGTGTTCAGACTGGCATTTTCTATTTTATGGACTGGGGACATAGCTCACCAGTAGCACATATGCTTTATTGCAGTAAATTACAGGTTCAGTCCCTGGCATCTCCACTTAAAAATATCTGCTTGAGCCCTTAGAGAGCC
Organism: Heloderma suspectum; assembly: GCF_057233095.1. Lineage (NCBI taxonomy): Eukaryota > Metazoa > Chordata > Lepidosauria > Squamata > Helodermatidae > Heloderma > Heloderma suspectum. The sequence continues at coordinate 247,414,873 of NC_139460.1, forward strand.
ACTTCCAATCAAAGTCAACGTTACTGGGCCAGACGGATCAATGGCATGACTCAATATTAGGCAGGTTCATGTGTTCAAATGGAGCACTTCCTAGGGACTTTCAGGCTTATGTTTCCGTAGCTTCTTCCTTTCCCAAAGCATATTTTTTTATGAGCTTAACTGCTACTAGCATTTTCATCTTTGGCTCAGAAAAATCAAGCTATGATCTGAAGAGGTCAATACTTCCAGAGCTCATTATTTATTTCCAGTGGAAATTTCTGGACATTGTGGCAAGACATACAGTTCAGACGCGTGTGAAAGTCACATCCTGTTTTATTTCAGTGGCCACAAGCTGTATTCACTGCTGAGAATACAGCAGTGAATAAGCCTGATCATTGAGCAGCCTCCCGCTGCCCCGAAGAGCTGCCATGGTGTTCAATGATGGCTGCGGTGGAGGCAGCAGGATGTGAAGGGAGCCAAGAGGGAAGCTCCATGGCATTTCTCTCTTGGCTCCAGTCCTATCCTGCCTCTGTCACAGCCACCAAGAGCAACTGTGCCAGTCTCTGCCAGGCATGGCAAAGGAAAGCGCAGTTGCTTGCTCTGCTGTGGCAGCTGCCATCCCGCCGAAGTACAGTGGGAATATTAACCCTTCCCACTCTCCTTTGGCAGAATGAAGCCGAGAAGGAAGTGCGTGCTTTCCTCTCAGCTGCAATCCTGCCAGAGGAGAGCAGGAAGGGTTGACAGCCCAGGCCAAGCTGCCAATTGGCCAGGGAGCAGGACTGTCAAACTTGTACAAGTCTGCACAGGGCACACGGCCGATAACCAGAGCAGGCAGGAGCCTGGCCAAGGACGCTTTCCCCCTCCTTGCAAGTTGACAGTGGCGCCCTCATGCGATTGTGTGCTTTCAATACCCTAATATCCTGGTATTTCCCCTTAATGTGGTCTGATTTTCTGCCTTTGCTACCATATCCAGTAGTAGTTCCCTCCCCCGCCTGTCCATATGCGGCAGTGTTTGTAGTTCCCTCCTGTCCAATCACAGCTCTCGACGGCCCCATGAATCAGGCTTCCTGCACCAAGCAGGGAGTTGCTGTATCCCTTCAAATGAGACTAAGTTTTACCCCCTCCTATCCCCCGCTCTGGATGTGTGTGTTTTTTAATTAAGGCGTTATCCTCGCAGAATTGGGGCTTCTCTGCGATGTTTTTTTTCCTAATTGAGGCATGATCTTCGAAGATTTGAAGTTGTGAAGCTTCACCAGTGCAGTGAATGAGGAACAACATGACAAATGAGGCTCAATGTAAATTCCTAGCTTCATATATACACTGATGTGTTCTGAAGTGGCAGTGATTCTTCTGCAGCTCTTTGCAGTCTTGTCTATATCTTATAGTCTTAGAGCCGTGTATTACATGTACACAGATCTGCACTGCCCATGCACACACTGAAACAGGGGAGACGTTTCGGCATGGTGCAATCTTACCAGGCACATAGGTCTTTCTCACAGAATCGGCAACATGGGAATTTCCTTTATATTTTACTTTAGGTAAAATTCTGGTGTCAACTTTATAGAGTCATAGAGCAAAACGTCTCCTTAAAATCCTTCCATAAAACAAACATAGTGAGATATGAATACACTTGTCTGTGTAACCACTCATTCCTTTTTACCCATATCAGTGACACCTAAACCTGGTTCATACATAACAAGAAGGTACAGTGGGTGAATTTCCCTGTGGGGTTTATTGTCACAGCATGACGAACCCATGGGTTGTGGCAGCGGGGCGGGGGTGCATTGTCACATGTTGTTTATGTGCAAACCCAGCAAGGGTGGGTTGTTGGGGTCATTGACAAGCCACCCAGAACCTATGACCTGTTTTAACACTGCAGGTGGCTTCTTAATCACCCCAACAACCCACTCTCACCAGGTTCGCATGAATCGACAAGCTACAGCACACCCCTGCTGTGGCTCAAATATTAAAAATGGCAGCGGCTGCCCAATGAAGGACCCCACAGGGAAATTCACCCATGGTGTCTTCTTGTTACATGCAAACCCACCCTTACAATCCTTCCTCTCTATGTTAAGTGACAGCTACAATGATAACAACCATATGAATATTCAAGGGGAAGCACTGAAATAACCTATATTTGAATATTTACAAAAGCCTTCACTGGATTCAGAGTACTCTCAGCCATTTTCCAGTGAAAATCTTTTAACGCTACAAGCAATAGGCATCTCAAGGAATTGGAAATGGTGCCATCTGGTCCTGCAGTGTCCAGCAAAGGAAATAAAATATAATAGTACCATAAGTAAAACATAGTTAAATACAATTTTCTCTTTTTGGGAAAATGCAAATAGAATTTAAAAATGAAATCACTTTTAAATAACGTGTCATTTGGTGTTAGAAATGTGCTTTGATAACTGAGAACACTGACATAACAGCTTGCATTTTATAGCAACCATATCCCCTAATGCATACATATGTATTCATTCACAAACACCTAACAAAAGCTTGAGATATTATCCTGCTCTTTCTTAGATGTACTCCAAAAATGTGTGGTTTACTGAAAATGCTGAAGGAGAGTAATTAAACATCCTGTCTCTAAGCAGAAAGGTTGGATAAAATCACATCAGATCACACCAGATAAAACCAAAGGTGACAGAGGAGAGAGAAACTGGAGCCAGAATTTGAGGCGCTGATTCATCAAGAGATGCAATTCTACAGTTAATGACATGAAACATATGGCTGTTCCCTACAAAATATATACCCATCAAATAGAATGTATTTTCCCTGGGGTTGCCCAGTAACAGATACAACTATAATGGCAATGAATTACAAAAAACACAAAAAACAAACACCTTTTGCCAGATATCATAAACAAAAGCATACAACACACATTTGTAATCAAGGTTTAATAGTGGAGGGGAACTTATGGGGCAAATATTTGAAAGATACAAACCGTCAGCCTTTGGCTCTAATATAAGCTTGTTAAAATTCTAGTCAGGGTTCATGGCACCTGGTGGTAGACCAGCACACAGGCGGGGCTGCTCCTCCGTGTATTCAGAAAGTGGCTGCTCTGTTGTGCTTCCTGATTATTTCTGTGCTCCTGGTTCATAATTCCAGACTCTCAAATGCTATCAGGTCCTTAATAGGAGGAATTCCCATTTGAGGGACCTGCCTTTCCATAGCAATCCACCTGTTATTAGCAAGGCTACCACTGCTACAGCAGTGGTGTGTGTGTGTGTGTGTGTGTGTGTGTGTATCTCTCTGTGTGTGTGTGTGTGTGTGTATCTCTGTGTGTAAGCACAAGGAAGAAACTGTGTTCCCATTTTTAATTTGGACACATTAATAATCAATTCTGTGGTAGACATGTGCTCCTCAACCCCATTCTTACTAGGAGCTCTCCCAAACAAAATGGATGCAGATTTCAATACTTTAGTGGGTGGGCATGTTGGTGGCTTCCAGAGAGCTCCCCTATTGTTCCGGCATTGGTAAAACAGTGCGCTAACGGGTGTTGCTGAGCAAGACTGTTCTAGGATGGCCATGCACTACATCCAGACACTCTTGCTCAACAACAACCATTACAGTGCTGTTTTACAAATGTGGGGTCAATACAGATGATCTCTAGAATCCACCAAGGTGCCCATCCGCTAAAGTAGTGAAGCAAATAGAGAGCAGATTCCTATTCTTTACAAAAGATTAAAGAGTAGGGATCATTTGACTAGGAATCACCTGCCTGCAGACACTAGCAAGAAAGCAACGGAGAGAGATGGCGTGGCAAGGGGATGCCAGTTGCTGCCATCAACACAACTGCCTAGTATCTCCTTTCAGGAGGAGGATCTGCCATTGTCAAAAGCAGTGGCACCTGGTGATTGGACCCAGAAAGCCCAAGACCCATTCCCACCCAGAGGGAGAGGCCAAGAGAGCAAGGAGGTGGCTACTGCTCCTCCTTGCTGCTGTCACTGCTCACCCATCTCAGGAGTGCAGTGGCAGCAAGGAGCGGCAGCTGCCACTCATGTCTCTACTTCCTCTGGGTGGCAGTGAGGATTTGGCCCAGAGAGTGAGGGAAGGCGGTTGTTATTGCTCCCCCTTGTTGTTACATCTGGCTGCTTCTCCTTGAGGAGGAGGAGGAGGTGAGCAAACAGATTTAACAAGTGGCACCACTCATCACCTGTGGGAGGATGGCCAGTGCCAAAAGACAGCAGAGCTTGGGGTGGGCAAGTAGGGAGTGAGCCAAGAGCTAAGGGTCCCCCAAAATATGGAACCAGCCCTGATAATAACTGGAGGGGTTGTGCTTGAATTCAGTGTCTAAGCACAAGATTGCTTCATTTGTATGTTGATTCAGGAATGACTGTTTTTCAGTTTTATTGTGTCCCAGTCACCGTTTTTTTGTGTCCGTTTTTTGTATTCATATTTGAATGGTTTTATTCTTTTTGTAAAAGATTAGGATCACATCTGGCCCTGACAAATGCTAGTCATGATAAGAAACTTAATATAACTGAAGGGCACTGTGGTTTAGCAAAAATAAATGAATAACCCATACCAGAAGAAAATACATACATAAAATATACTGAGATATAAGTATGAAATTAAAATCATTTCCTACATGATGCATGTTGAATTGGTGTAGGTCTGGGGAAAAGAATTAATTTATGAAAAGATTTCCAGACAGATTAGTAAATATATAAATATTATTTGTTCACACTAACAGTGGTACTGCCGCTTTCTTAGGTGACAACAATAAATGAATGCTAGCAATCACAGCATGACCTTTAGAAACATCTCTTCACTGATAGATCATTATTTGTTCTCCGTAAAGTATATCTCCAAATTAAAGGCATTTATAATCTACTTGCATATCAATAATTTCCTGATTTCCTGGGAACATAATCAACTGAAGTCAAGATGCTTTTTATCCTGACATTTCAGTTCTATTTTATATCTCAGAAACACTGATAGCATAAGATAGGCATTAGTTAAGGTTAAAACTTTAGTATCTTACAATGGCCACAGATCAGTTCTGTTTATTGTAATGGAATGTCTCTTAGCCATGTGCTATCAGCAATTTTTAAACAAAGAAATAACACCAGACTTGACTTTTTTTTTTAATAAGGCAATAGTTCAATTCCCAAACAAACACAGACTGAAAGGACTGAAATACAGGTAGTACTACAAGGTAATAGCAGGGGGTGGATGTGTTAGTTGGTGCTAAAGACTGTTACATCATGCTAACATATTTTTTTTTAAAGTTTCCTCTGTTGTTTCCTTCCTTCATTCCTTTAGCCAGTCGTAACAATTCAGATTAATGGGCTATTCCTGCGCTTCAATGAGCCACTACTTTTTCTGAATTGTAGGGCCCTTTCCAAGCCAATACTAATACACAGTTCAATGGCCTTTTGAGGATGGGGACAAAGTAAGACAATGCTGAGATGTGATGATGTCTAAGGCAGAGCTGATCCCTGCCCCCTGCCAAAACCAGGACAAACGTTTTAAAACATTTTGCTGCACCATTCATATGCTAATTCCCAACTTCATCTACCCCACTCCCCATCCCCACAGCCACACACACACAGTGCTTACTGAATGAGGTTGCTTCAGCCTGCTGCAAGGCAGGGCCAGACCTGAAATGTGGCCCCAAGGATCATATCTGGTTCTGACAAATACTGGTTATGACAAGAAACATAACAGTACAACCATATATATACATACATGGGAGGAACTCAACGATATGTATGTGTGCATAAGATTACTCTGTGAAGTCAGGACCCAGCACACAAATGTGTCTTTGCACTGTTTCACTAAATTCATCATGACAGATAACAGAAAAGCAGGTCTTTATTTGCAATTTGTGAAACTGTAACATTAATAGTAGAAATGAAGCAACACAAACTTTTCACTCATCAGATAATATATAGTTGTTTCTTTAGAAGAATTAAGGAGAAGGTAGCTTCCAGTAGCATTAATGATTTGTGTTGGCAGGAGAACAGGACAAAGCAATTGGAGTTGACATCAAATTAGCATTTGGTGTTAACCACCAGGGAGTGGGAGGGTGGTGGGGGAAGAGCAGTGTTTATTAGTCTCCAACTGAAAAACTCATCCTGTGGCCTGGATTGCATTATTTATTTGCTTAAGCCGAACAGACCCTTCATCAGCTTCTGTCTTTCCTTATGTTCTCATTTCCCTGCAAATATATGGTAATCAAGGTCTTTTTAACAGATGTTCCTCCAGACTCATTAACATCTGAGCTTCATTGTTTATGTTACCCAGCAAAAGCTAGTTTATTATAGAAAACAAGCTCAAAATAACCAAAAAGCATGAAGGGCTTATACCATAACACTGAATTCTAGTTATATACATTGCATGCGTATTTCAGTCTGCTTGCACACTCTCTTAGGCGAAAAGAGGAATTCCTGAATTATCTCCAGCAAGAGGGATCATTTGTTCCTATGTGACTTCATGCAAAAATGGACGAATATTTGCAAGCGATCCAAACAGACACCTCCTGCTTATTGACAAATGACTCCAGTGCACAAAACACTTTTGATTACAGTTGCCAGAGGAAGAACTCCTTAAATGAGCTTTTGGAAAGGGAGGGGAAATACCGCACATACAGCCATCTTTGGTATTTATGAAAAGGAGGCATTGGTAAGTTTCAACCATTTCAACTGATCGACTAGCAGTAAAGTCTTCAAAGACAGACAGAGACAAAGAGATTACACAAATAGACTGAGTATAGTCCACAGTCAACCAATATTGTTTCCTTCCTACTGAAATGATAAGAGCAGTCACCTGGACCAGACCAAGGATCCATCAAGTCTAGCATGCTGTTTCCAACAGCGGTCAGCCAGAGACTTATGGGAAGACTATAAGCAGAACATGAAAACGGCCCTTCCCTGTTGTATGTCGCCCAACAACTGATATTCGGAGGTATGCTGCTTCTGATCATGCTTAACCCTGACTTCTTGTATGATAGAAGAGAGAATTTTCTCTGTTCACTGAACTTTGCATAATTTTATAAACCTCTTTATGTGTCCCTCATCTATCTTATTCCTTAGCTTAAAAACTCACAATGCTTTAGCATCTCCTCACAAAGGTGACTCTAACCCTTAGATCATTTTGTTAGCCCTTTTCTGTACCATTTACAACTATACAGTCTATATCCATCCATCCATCCATCCATCCATCCATCCATCCACTCATCCTATATATGTGGATGAACAGCAAGAACTGACTTAACATAACTTAGTAGCAGAGCACAGTGTAGCAGGCATAAGGTCCCAGTTTCTGGTAGTACACTATACTATAAGGTAGATGTGAATTTCTTTCTCTCTCTCTCTCTCTCTCTCTCTATATATATATATATATATATGCAATTTATATATGCTGTATTTAAATTCCTCATTTTGTATCATTTTCTACATTTATAATAGAAATAAATAACTAAAAGAGCAGGTAACAGGTGATGTGAGAGATGTCTGCCTCAGATCGCAGAGAGCTGCTACCAGTCAGAGCAATCACTACTGGGCTAGATGAACAAAGAGTCTGTCCACAAGGCAGCTTCCTAAAAACTAAACACAATATTTCAAATGTAGCTACACCATAGACTCATATAAAGAACTGAAATATTGGTTATTTTATTTTCAATCCCTTCCTTAATGAACCCGAACATGGAATTGTCCCATTTGTGGCCCATTCCAGTCCACTTGGCTTTTCAACATCTTGAATAATTTGGTACCATCAACAATTTGGTATGTCACTGATTGCTCAACTCTAGATCCAAATGATTTAGGAATGAATTATACAGCAATGGTCTCAATACAGATCCTTGCGGAACTCTACTGTTATTTTTCCTCCCCTGCAAGAATTGCCCATTTATTCATTAACCAGTTACCAATCCATAAGAGAACCCATCCTCTTATCCCATGACTGCTACATTTACCCAGGAGCCTTTGGCAAGGGACTGTGTCAAAGCTTTTTGGAAGCCCCGATATATGTGTCATGCTGATCTACATATCTGTTGACACACTAAATACCAAGTCAAATCTGTCATATTTAATCAGTGGATAGTTTGGGGGTTGCATTAAAGTATCACAGATCCAATCACTGCTTAGTCATGAAGGTTAACTGGTAACATTCTTGGCCTAACATGCTTTACAGGATTATCAGCTTAAAAAGGCCATGCATTTCAGGATGCTTACAAAATTCTCTGTATCCTAATTTATCCCTGGATTTTAGGGTTCCAAATTACCTGATCTTGTTTTGGTACTGAAACCAATGTGATTACCAATAAATCATTCTTCCATTTCTGATTGCCAGCCTTTGTTCATACTGTTAAACATTTGATTGGTTGATTATCATCCCATCTTTCTAAAGCCTATGCAGACTTACAATGATTTAAAATCTTAATATCCTGAAAATACAACAAAAATACAACATAGGCAGGGGCCACAGATTGAATCAGGATTTATTTTTTTTTATAATTGTAATCAATATGAAATCGGCTCATTGATAGCCTGTAAGAAGCCAGGGGTGGGTGGGGTGGAGAGACACAAACTGAACACTAGGGCAGACTCTACATATACTACCAATTCTGAATTTAATTTTAGAAATTCTCCAAGTTATACCAAAGGACAGTTGAAGAAGAACACAGAGTAAAGCCAGCTCCTGGAATAATAATGGATGGTGCGTGTGTGTGTGTGTGTGTGTGTGTGTGTGTGGTGGTGGTGGTGGTGGAATCCACTCATCCCTAAAGGATACGTTTGTAACTTTAGGGATATCTACAGCAGGAACTAATAGCAATAGTAAATTCTCAAGGCATTAACTAATGTGTACTTAAACACTTAGATGCATGTTACTCCAAGGAATATACAGGAGTTTATTAGAAGTGAAATTTTGTTGTTCAGTCGTTCAGTCGTGTCCGACTCTTCATGACCCCATGGACCATAGCACACCAGGCCTTCCTGTCCTGCGCACTCTCCCGGAGCGTGCTCAAGTTCATATTCATTGCATCGGTGATGCTATCTAGCCATCTCATCCTCTGCCGTCCCCTTCTCCTTTTGCCTTCAGTCTTTCCCAGCATCAGGGTCTTTTCCAGAGAGTTTTCTCTTCCCATTAGGTAGCCAAAATATTTGAGCTTCAGCTTCAGTATCTGTCCTTCCAATGAGCACTCAGGGTTGATTTCCTTTAGGATTGACTGATTTGACCTCCTTGCAGTCCAGGGGACTCGTAAGAGTCTTCTCCAGCACCACAGTTCGAAAGCATCAATTCTTCGGCGCTCAGCCTTCCTTATAGTCCAGCTCTCACAGCCATACATTACTACTGGGAAAACCATAGCTTTGATTAGACGGACCTTTGTCGGCAAGGTGATGTCTCTGCTTCTTACTATGCTGTCTAGGTTTGCCATAGCTTTCCTCCCAAGGAGCAAGTGTCTTTTAATTTCATGGCTACAGTCACCGTCTACGGTGATCCTGGAGCCCAAGAAAGTAAAATCTGTCACTGCTTCCATTTCTTCCCCTTCTATATGCCAGGAAGTGATAGGGCCAGATGCCATGATCTTAGTTTTTTTAATGTTGAGTTTCAAACCAGCTTTTGCACTCTCCTCTTTCACCCTCAAGAGGCTCTTTAGATCCTCTTCACTTTCTGCCATTAGGGTGGTATCATCTGCATATCGGAGGTTGTTGATAATTCTCCCAGCAATCTTAATTTCGACCTGTGATTCATCCAACCCGGCATTTCTCATGATGTACTCTGCATATAAGTAAAATAAGCAGGGTGACAATATGCAGCCTTGTCGTACTCCTTTCCCAATTTGGAACCACTCGGTTGTTCCATGTCTGGTTCTTACTGTTGCTTCTTGACCCTCCTACAGGTTTCTCAGGAGACAGGTAAGGTGGTCTGGTACTCCCATCACTTTAAGAATTTGCCACAGTTTGTTGTGATCCACACAATCAAAGGCTTTAGCGTAGTCAATGAAGCAGAAATAGACGTTTTTCTGGCATTCTCTTGCTTTCTCCATGATCCAGCGAACGTTGGTGATTTGCTCTCTAGTTCCTCTGCCTCTTCGAAACCCAGCTTGTACTTCCGGTAGTTCTCGGTTCGCATACTGCTGAAGCCTAGCTTGAAATACTCTCTTACTTTTAGTAGCTGCTTTGGAGTAAAGGTTCAAAGCTATCATGTTAGCAACCCTATGTTCCACATCCCCAAATTAAATCATCATGCCTTGATAGATACCCTACTGACCAATAAATATCACCCACTATGGATTAAGAAATAAAGATATCATATTTTCATAAAAATTGATTATGAAGTAAAGGCTGCATCTTTTGTTAGTTCCAAAAGAGTATTCCATTCACCATGCATTAAAGTGAGTTAAGCGCTCTAATAAAAGAAATAATTAAGTGTTGTATTTGATTATATTGCGCACTTCAGCAGTAGTCTCAGTAGGATGATACAAAAGTAAATCTATGATTAAATTATTCTTTTTGGAGCATGTGTGCTCCAGCGACACAGGAAAAGGGTCATGACTTAAGCACATCGCTATGTATCCTAGACAAACGAACTCCTGGAGCTGGTGCAGAGGCAATACTCCTAAGAGATCAGATGTAGCCTATGGCACTGTGCAATCCCTACCCCAATATAATTCTTTCATTTCCTAGTGCCTCCCCCCCCCCACTGGACTTAATCACAGTAAAGTGCTACATTGGTAATGACATCTGTGATGATTCCACATGCACAATATGTAAATAGTAAAGGTTTGTATATATGTACGGTGGCTAGTATGTATCTGGAACGACTGACAGGTGAGAGTGAGGGGTTTTTTTGGCAGAGTGTGGGCAAGAAGGACAGTCTGGCAAGTGGAAGAAAGGGGGAGTGGCTGAGCGAGAATGGAATGCAGTGTGATTGGAGGAGAGCTTGTGCAGAAGAAGGTGGGGGGATTGCTTCTAGGGAGTCAGGTAAGTCTGGGAGGAAGGTAGATTGGGTACAGCTAGATACGTCTGAGATTGGATTGGGAGATGAGAGTGAGAACATCTAGTGAGATAGTCTGTGGGTCAGAGAGCGTGTCAGGTAGTGTGAGAGAGGGTGTGAGAGGTTTTGAGCATGGAACTAAAAGCAAGAGTGATATTGTGCATTTTATAGTGTTGCCTTATTTTAATCATCATTCCTCATATCCTTTCCTCATCCCAACCCAGTTCCTGTTCCCAATCCTGTTGTACCAAATAAACCTTCTTTGTTTTCCATTTTAAAAGAAAAAAGTTTAAAATTTAAAAAGTTTCCTTTTTAGTTATTAAGAAGGGTTTTGTGGAATAACCCCCATGAGCTGGCTTCTTGGTCTGTGCTACCAAAAAGAAAGAAAGCAGCTCAAAAAAGGGTTATTGGTGGCAGCAATTGAGAGAGCGGTGAAGCATCACAGGACACAAACAGAGGGTTGCGGGTGAGGAGGAGAGACACTGCTAGAAGTGGCAGTGTGAGGAGAGATGCTGACCAAAGCACCTGACCTGGTGACTAGAAGTAGGATCGTGAGGTGGTCAAAAAGGCCTCAGGTCCTCATAACCTCTACCAACGATTAATAGTAACTAAGTTTCCCTCTTAACCAGGATTTGAAGTCAAGGTTTGAAGCTAGTTAGCAAACCTTGGTTAAGAAGGAACCTACCCAACATTAACTAGGATGGTACCAATTTCACACTAACAAAGCAATCCTATACATGTCTACTCAAAAGTAAGTCCCACTGAGTTCAGTTGGTCTTACGTCTAAGCAAGGGATCACTTCATGCCTTATGTCTCTGTCCAGTCATTGCAGAAGGAGCATTTTTTTATAGTTTGGTGTGGCCCTGAGTTTTTCCTTACAGTACTAGCAATAGAGCACTGAGTGTGTTGCAGGCTTGCAGCACCTGCCCTATGAAGAACTCTTCAAAGTGACATCAGTCAGGTCTTGACTTTTAGATGTCTCCTTTAGACTTAACTCTTTATGTAGACTTTTCCTAAGGTGTGACTAAGCCAGCTACAATTACACATCAGTACAAATTATTAGTTATTATTGTGTTTTATTGTTATATATTTTAATGTTGTGTTCCCTGCCCCACAAGGGTAAGGTAGGGATCCTATGGATAATTCTTGATCTCAGCAACTTTAGTACGCATCACCAATTCTTTTGGGTCTATACTAAATCCATTTATTTTAGGCGTGCACAACATTCCATAATAAATGCACAGATCTCTGAAGATGCTTAAAAATTGGTTCATATACTTCCTTCTAATACCAAATGTTACTATCCCATGTGTAAGAGTCAGGCAGCAAAACAGGGCAACTAATGACACATTAGCAATTTCTGCATATTTAAATGACTCCTCAAATATGCAGAAATATATTCATTTTTAAATTAAAAGGAAAAGAAAAGTAAACCAAAAACAGACTAAGAAAGGGTTGTATCCAGTGTTAGCCCTAGTTAGAGTTGAGCCATTGAAATGAAAGGGACTTATGTTAGATTAACACTGGAAACAACCAAGTGATTGAGCATACCCAGTGGCCTCCAGGAGCCACGGAATGCTAAGGGGTATCCACTGGGGAAAAGGGAGGAAAATGGGAGAGGGGAATTTGGCCTTCCTCAGCCCTAAGAACTTATAGTGCCCATGGGAGAATGTACCATGAGGTTAAACAACACCTTGCTCTTCATCATAGTGAAGAAGGAGCAATTTAGGAGGAAATTGTAGTATGTGTGACCTATCTGTTTAAGAAATACATCTGGGTTTTAGCAGCAGTTCCATTTCCTTCTTGAGTGGATGTGTTTTCTCTGTGATCCAGTTAGAACTGGTTAGTGTCCACTAGTCAGGGCTCCTTCAATTCACACAGAGCTTTTATCCTGCACTTGAGATTGCTCCTTCACAGAAGTTTACAGGCTCTTTACATGATGCCATGACCCTGTCATGACCCTCCTGCACTAAATGCCCTTTGTTCCATTTTTAAATAGATCGCAGATAATGACCTATCAAATTACCCCGTTGTGTCCCACTTGAGTTCCCTCTGTGAAAAGAGTTAAAGCAGGGAAAAGAGTAGCGAGATCAATGACAGATAATGGAAGCCTCAGATGGGGGGGGGGGAGGAAGTGCATGTAAAGGCAGTCGGTTGTGATACTGCATTTAAAACGGAAGCAGAAAGCCCCGTTTTAAATGCAGGATTTTAGGGTGGTGTACAGATGCCCTCAGTCTGTAAAGCAAGTTCAAGTTGCTAAGTTGTTGGCTGGTATCTGTTGTCCAAGAATAAAGAAGGGGAGCTGTTATTAAAGCCCAGACATGTCTCTTAAAGAGACAGGTCACACATACTTCAGAAATAAAACAAAAGGGCATCTGTTTTCTTTCTGTTCTCCAGAAACCAATCTAGCTCTTCCCCATTATGTAGCAAAAAAGCACTCAGATTTGGTGCTCATACCCAGCCCTGCACATGAGCCCTCTAGCACTAGCACAGAGGGAGTGTGGGAAAGAAAAATAAAGTACTATAAGACTCCTGTTCCAGGCTGGGTGAAGCCCTCAACACAGGATTCTTTTTAGGGCCTGGGCGTGCATTGCAACATTTTATTCTGTGTCCCCATGTGTTAATTTCAATTTCCATTCTTTGTGCTGAAAATCTTTTATATTATGCTTGACATATGCAACTGGGCCTTAGATTGTCAAGTCCTGACTGCTATGCCTTTAAATTTACAAGGCACAGATGTAGCACATTACTGTGACAGGAGAAGCTACATCTTTCTTTGCCTCATAGTTATTAAAGACAGAGCAGCACAATTTAAAGCTTGGCGCTGGCAAAACTTGTCTAATGAAGCTTTACAGCTTTTTTGAAACATGCCCAAACTGCTTTATTTAAGCATTTTCTTTATATTAGGGTCTAATCCCTTGTTCAGAAATGTAGCCATTCTAAATGCTAGAACAATATTGACAAGCCATTATTGCAAGCTAGAGGCACATGTGAAGCCTCACTTATAAATAAATGCAATAAAAGAGGGACCAAGTACTAACCCTAACATTTCTACTTGTGGTATAATGGAGAACCTGTTTTCATGAGTTTCTCCATCTGATAGTCTGTGTGACTGTATATTCCTTGACTACTGTTATTAAATGTTTATAAAATGTTGCTTGCATGGTATGACCTTCTATCCTGCACCATAATAAATTACTTTGTGGAAAATGAGAAATGATAATTTATTGGCCATAGACTGGCCCTGAGTGAAATGTTTAATATGTATGGCTTTTCTCAATATTTTATGTACTGTGAATCATTCAGGCAACTTATCAGATATCTGGAGTAAATGCAATTCTAGGAATCCAATGATATCTTAGCTTGAAGTAAACACTATCCAAAGTGCTCAGCTTCCTAGCAGAGGACTCTGAGGTCAAAATCTAAATTTGATACAGAATTAAGAAAGACAATGAAAACTGATAAGGACTTCAGGAGGATTCTGCTGTGGTTGTGCTTTCTTCAAATGGAATTAAAGTTGGAACCTCTAGCTATCATTAGGAATGGCTGTAGGAGGACTTATCATATTCAGCAGGTTCTGGATTCATTCTGGAAGCAGCACACAAGGTAGGTCTATTGTAGCCTGTGGGCATCTCTGTCATACTATGCTCTCCTTGCATACCTAATGCGTAGAGGTGCGGTGGGATGCTGGGGCCAGAGACATGAGGCAAGGCCTAGCATAAACTGCATATGTGTGCATGAAGCTGACCTTCACTGAAACGAATGGGAAGAAACTGGGAACTGGAGAGCAGTATATGCACATTGGAGCTCCTGTGTTCAGAACACCGTAGTGCATGGGGATGGGGCAGTGCACTAAGACTGGGCAACTAGTTAATAGGGATGCTTACAAAGTTCTTCCCTGTTAGATTTCTTCCCAGATTTCGGGTTTTGGAGTTATTAGAACTTTTTATCAGGCAAGTATTGATGAGGTTGAAATCTGTGGTTCTTCTAACACTTTATTTCTAAAATTGTACTTCCAGAATTTGTGCTGTGCAAAAAGATGAATGGACTTAAAAAGGAAGGACGACAATTACTTTAAACAAAGTTAAGGGGTTGTGCCAAAAAAGAAAGGAATGTAATCAAAAGGAAGGTTTGGTTTTTTTTTCTTTTTCTGTCAAAGAAATATCATGTTTTGTTTTTACTCTGAACTGGAATGCTTTTGCAGGTAGGCAAAATTTTGGAAAAAATACAAGAACTGTTTTTGTCTTCTGTAGAAGTATCTGCCTTATTTTTATTTTTACTGCAAGAGAAAGGTAAAATACAAAACTGCAAACAAAAACATCACATTTTTTTAAAAAAATCCATACAGGAGTAATGACGTGCTTGTGAATAAAGTAATTTGAAAAAAAGGGGGGGGGAATAAAAGGTAGAAAATGTGTGAAAAGCAAAGAGTAAGGATGTATGCATAAATTCCGTTATGAACATTCCAAAATTAATTATTGCTGGAGGACAGCTGCAGTAGAACTAATGATATAAAGGACAAATGGAATAATAATGGAATTATTATATAATGGAGAAACTACTCATCCCTACTGTTTAGGTAGTTTAGGTACCTGTTTAGGTACTCATCCCTACAATACATATATTGTGACTTTCCCAATAATCATTCAATGGTTGGAAAGATCTGAATGTTTAAAAAACCATAAAGCTATTCTTTGTCTTATGGGTTTTTTTCCTGGAATAACTTATCATTTTCCCCAACTTCTTCTTCAACGACTTCATTATTTTATTATATAGGCTGATACATATTTGCATTAAAATCAACTTTTGATATCTTGTTATATTCAAGACGTCACTTGGATGTCCTTTAAGAAGTAAAAGCATTTTCAGAGACTGTCAGATTACTAATGTAAATTCGAAATGTTTGTTTAGTGAAGGAACAGAGGAGGAAGGATTGCATATTAGTCTTTTTTACATGGTTGTCTTTTTTATACCCATAGCTCCTATTCTGTTTGTTGTTTCTTCAGATAATCAACATGTCTCTTGTGTACCTTCTTCAATTCACCTATTTATGAATCCTTTGAAATCACAAAATGTGGCTGGCATATAAAAGAGCCTGAAGTGTTTTCTTTTTAAACAATTCATTAAGTCAAAACACGGGAGCATTATTTTTCTTCCCCAGTAGGTTTGTTTTAAAATGTAGTAATCTGAATGCTAGAAATAGCCTTCCTTAATAAGAAGAACACAGTAACTTGGTTTCTGAGATATTTTTGCAGTTTGCATAACTACCAAGAAGCCTGTAATCAGGTTTGCTATGGCAAGAGACAAATGATTTTGGACTGCAGCCATTTTATATATGCTAATATATTTATTTGTATCTCTTGAAGATCAAAAGTCCTCCATCATGCGTAATTTTTCTGTCTTATAGCCTTCAAGCCTCCTTGGGCCAACTGATACTTTAAAAAATCTGCAACTATTGAATGTACTTCAGCTCCTTTGGGGCTCAAGTGAAGTCAGATCAAATCCAAAGAGGTGTGTGTGTACGTGTGTGTTTTAGCTGGGAGCATTGTTCTATTTCTTTTTTATTGTTGCCTGTTAACCATTTCCTCCTGTGCTCAGTTGAATTCACCACAAAACCTCTGGAGCTGCAAATAGCATGTTGGGGGTGGAGTGGGAGGAAGGCAGGTACAATACAGGTACCTCTCTTTTTTCTCCATTGCACCTAATAGCAGCTGTGTATGTGAGGGAGGAGGGATTCAACTGGGAAAACAGCAGAAGGAAAGGTTCAGCCCTCTCTCCCCCAGCACCCCTGCACCAATTGAATTCCCCCTCCCCCGACTACTGCTGCTTTTAAGTCTTTAAAATGAGGGGGATCCAATCACAGATATCCCATGTAACATGTAGATTGGTCCCAAGATGGTTGATTCTGGAAGTAAGAGAAACTGAGACACCCACTTCAGAGCTAAGACTCCTGCTGAAGACTTTGCAATTCTGGTCACTGCAGTTTAAGAAGGACTTCAACAAACTGGAATGCGTTCAGAATAGGGATGTATGAGAATTTTGTTTGTGCTTGAAAAATATGTGATCATGCCCTATTCAAAACCCCATACGCAAGTGTGAGCAGATCATATTCTCTGAAAACATTTGTCAATTCTCAAACAGGTGCTTGTGTCCCAAAAATATGCGAATTTTGCCAAGAAAAAAGTTTGAAATGGTACATTTTTTAAAATGTGCAATTTCACACTTGCATTTATGGGGGAAATTTGTGCAACTTTGGAAATTTGTGTGCAATTTTCATGTTCAATTGTGTTCGTTCCGCACAATTTTTTCATTTGTGCAAAACAAAGAGCAATAACAAACACGAGCTCAAATCGAGAAGAGACGAGCATCGAGCGGATGTTCGGAGAACCTTGGTGAACTCAAACATCGCTTGTTTGCCCATCCCTAGTCCTGAAGGCAATAAAAATGGTGAAGGGTTTGGAGACTAAGTCCTATGAGAAAAGACTGAAGAACTGGAGCATGTTTAGCTTGGAGAAGAGATGATCAAGAGATGATATAAGAGCCATCTTCAAGTATTTGATGGGCTACCACATAGATGATGGGGCAAATTTGTTTTCTGTTGCTCCGAAGCATAGGACCCAAACCAATGGTTTCAAATTTCAAGAAAAAGGAGTCTGACTAAACATTAGGAAGAAATGTTATATACAGTCTGTTTGACAGTGGAACAGACTGCCTCTGAAGGTGGTAGACTCTCCATTATTAGCATTTTGTAAGCAGAGGCTAGATGCTTACAAAATTCAACCATTAAGGATGTTGTAGCAGTGGATTTCCTGCACCAGCAGGAAATTGGATTAGATGACCTTTGAGGTACCTTCTGACTCTGATTCTATGCCACCAATGTATTTGTAGGTTTAGTTTTGACAACTCTTCCATATCATTCCTACCCTCTTGGTTAAAGGTAATGGCAAGTGACAAAGACCCAGTACTGGTTCTCCCATGACAGCCTCAGGCTGTCTCTTCCTTCAGCATACTCAAATTTGTCCTAAGCTGTGTAAATACAGAGCAAGTTGGTGATCTGATAACGGGTGGTAAATTCTAGTCCACGCTGCTGTTGCATGGAGGCCGACATCCAAAAATCAAACCCTCAATGTGGCTTCCAATCCCCCTTAAGAATCTGGTGCACCAGCTGAAGCCCCTCCTTTGAAATGCTGATTTTGCTACAGTTATCTATGCTGTGGATAGTTTGGACTGGATTATGCATGAGGCCACCTCTGAAGATTGTTCAGAAACTCCAGCTGGTACAGAACGTGGTGCCAAAGTTATTAACTGGATTTACTGTACAGAACATATTATCATTGCTTCTTTTGTTTTTGTTTTAATGGCAGTAGCCTCCTACTTGTTCCCAGGTGCAATTCAAAGCACTGTTAACGCTAAACTTATAAAGCTCTGAATGTTCTGAGAACAGGATGACTGAATGACTGCTTTCTCCCACATGGACCTGCCAGTGCACTGAGATCTTCATTAGAGCCCACAGAAGTAGCTCACAACTTCAGAGATTAGGAAGGCGGAGACCTGAGACATGGTTTTCTGTGGCAGCACCCCAGCTATGGGGCACCTTCCCAGGAGATTTCCTTGGGCGATATCTCTCCTGTCCTTCTGATGACAGCTCAGTATGGCTTTATTCTTCTGAGACTTTGGTGACATATTATGGAATGGATTAGTTGCTTTTTCTATTGTCTACATTTTGGTGTGTTGGCTTGTTGCTTCTTGATAGCCTTCTTGTGTGTGGTCTTGTGTTTTTTTAAAGCAGGGTATAAATGTGTTAGATAACAAATACATTTGAAGAAAATATAAAACATGAACTCAGTCTCAGTTAGCTTCAAGCTCTTCTAGTCCTGGCAGAAGGGTCAGAATTCAATGGCAGAACACCTGCTTTGCATATAAAAAGGTCCCAGGTTCAATCCTTGGCCATCTCCAGGTAGGGCTGAAAAAGACTCCTGTCTGAAACCCTGCAGAGCTGCTGCCAGTCAGTACTGACAGTACTGAGCTAGATAAAGCAATAGTCTGACTCAGTATAAGGCAGTTTCCTACATTCCTGTGAGATGTCATCCATAGTTTTTATGACATACGTATTACAACATTCTGTTTGCATTTTTATAAGTTACATTGTGACAGAGAAAACATCTAAAAAGTTAAATTCACTGTGCTTTCAGAAACAATTGAAATGTCCATTAAATCATTTGGGCTACAACATTTAATGGGATCTGACCTGTTTCAAACCCCATCTAAAGGAAGTGGAGTTATTATAATAGAAAGAAGCTCATGTTTCAAGATTTAGATCTTGAAGGAAATTTGGGGCCTAGGGAATAGACTCACACCAGAAGAGCCGTATGAAAAGCCTTCCTATTTTCTTTGCTTGCTGACAGGATGTAAAGACCAAGAAGGAAAGGTTTAAATCTATCCACAGTCAAAGCATATGGAACCTGTCAAGCCAGGGGCAATCAAGCCTAGTTAGTTTATGCAGGAGAAAGGGAGAGGAAATCTGGGATTATAAAATCCAATGCACAGAGTGAGAAATGAGTGTGTAAATGGACCATGGAAAGGAGCACTTTAATCCTATAACTATGTTTTTCATTCAGTAGGAAAGCTGTGGAATGCTGAACTTATACATTCAGTTCATCCATGAAAGCATGGATTTAACATTTTGTGTTAAAATGTAACACAAAAATTATATTTCAAATTTCATGCAACTACACTATGGCAATGGTTCAGTCTATGGCACAGGAACAATTTATACACAGAAACTCATTTGACTGGCTTCCTAGCATAGCACAGAAGGTTTGAACAATGCTGGCCCTTTAATAAAATAGAGTTGTGCTTTTAAAACTTCACTAAAATGTTATAGGCTCCTAAATAAACAGTGCTTGGTGTGTTTATATTGCTTTGTGTCTCCCTGATTGTGTCCCATTCTGCTAACCACCTGTCCAACTTAACTTTGATTGGCTATGTATTGTCTGCAAATAATTCAATAGGAAACAAACACATTACTGTTGTATTAAAAACAGAATGCGTTGTGGGACCTAAGATTATTGGTCAGTGTAGGAATTTTCCAGGCATCTGGTTTTCAGCCCACACTGAATGCAGTGAATTATATCTATATAATTGAGGATGATGAATGATCTGACCCTTTCAAAATGCACAATGAGGAAAAAGCCCAGCATAGGAAAAGAAGAAGAAGCTAAAGTTAGGGTAAATATAGCTCAAGAGGGAAGGGGTAGGTTTGTGCGTGGAAGGGGAGGGGGAAGAAGAGAGAATCCAGCTACAACTTAATGCTAGAATCCCAGTGGGTGCTATTGGTTGGATAATATGTTGCAGGCCTTGAGTAATGTGAGCAAGATCAAAACGTTAACATTGATTTTGTAAACCATGAGAAAGACGTATTATGCCAAACAAGTTACAGTCTGAGAAAAAAATGACAACATTTAACCTTTTGTTTGGGGACTCCCATACTTCCCTGACAGTAATTCCAAAAATTGTTATAAAATGCGACACTGGTTTGCTAGTAGAGCTACAGAAGGAACCTAAATTACTCTGACATATATTAATGTCACCTTAGCAAGGGTAATATCCATGTTTGCACACACCAACTCATTACCACAGTGACTTGGCCAATACATCAGCTTGGAGGGCACGTGTATGCCTAACTTAATCAGCTTGATAAATTAGCACTTTCACACTGGCATTTCACACTTGGATGCCATGCTGTGGCAAGAGGCTGTCTCCGGACCAACCTGCCACTCTCACAGGATATTGAAGTCAGAGGTCAGTTCATTTTCCTTATTGCCTTTCTCCTATTTGCAGCTGGTCATCTGCTCTCAGCAGCGCATTGAATGGGGGAAAACACCAGATGGAAACTCTCTTGTCAGGCACTGAAAAGGGAATGAGGCAGTGATGGGCACGAAACTGAGGGAAGGTAGAAAAGGAACAAGAAAGAATCCTTTTGTCAACAACAGACACAGCTGAGAGGCTGGACAAAAGAGAAGAATGAGTTGCCATGTTATTCTTTCATTGCATCAGAAAGCACAAAGCCACATGCTCACTGTGAAGCATGGAGAAAAAGCAGGGACCTTTCAAAGGTACGCAGATCCTCTGCTCCTAGCAATGTGCTTCAAGAATTCTTACCCAAGAAAAAGAATGCTCAAAGAAAAACAACAACATGGAAAATAAATGTAAGGACACTAAATCTGACACTTCTCCCTTTCTGTTCACTGTCCTCTTTCCATTCCCCATCTAACATTCCAGTCAATGGCTCAAAGATGCAAACATGATGGCAAGTTGGGATGAGTATTGCTCATTGCCTGAATTGCTCCTTCACCCAAAGCATTTAAATATGAATAGAGAAGTCTAGCAGCTGGTGTAAGGAATCAATTGCACAGATCCCCAATGCCATTGTGGCAGAGGTCCAGCACCCATTTTGCAAAGAAAAATCAGATAATGCATATTCATTATGTTTTAATAAAGAGTGAGGGGGGAGGGGGACAAACACAAAATTCATCACAATAGATTGAATTAATTGAGATCCAGAAGACACCAGTGAAAAGTTTCCATTTGGCACTGACTACAAGGGCTGTATCACACAAGACAACACCCTCCTACGTGTGCACTGTGACATGTGATAAATGCATTTGGGTTAATTTTGCTGTGTGTATACACACCCACACTGAAAAGCCTCAAGTAATAGCAAGTACAGGTGTTAAAATGGACACAAATGCTTGTGTTGAAAATTGCACACTTCACGTTCTACCAGCATGGAAGTGACATCCCTGTAAGACATGTTGTCTTATGTAAAGTAAACAGACCTGCATAAAATCCCTCCTGGCAGATATAGCTTGTTTTTAGAGGGATAAGAAAATAAGAAGAGCCATGCTTGATCAGAGCAAGGGTCCATGTTGTCCAGCATTCTGTTCACACAGTGGCCAACCAGCTGCCTGTGGGAAACCTGCAAGTAGGACATGAGTGCAATAGCACCTGCCCAGTTGTGTTCCCCAGCAACTGGTGTACACAGGCATACAGCCTCTGATACTGGAGGTAGCATATAACCATCAGGACTAGTAGCTATTGATAGCGGTATCCTCCATGAGTTTTTCTAATCCCCTTTTAAAGCCATACAAATTGGTAGCCATCACTACATCTTGTGGTAAGGAATTCCATAGTTCAACTATGTGCTGTGTGAAGACTTCCTTTTATCTCTCCTGATTCTCCCACCAATCAGGTCCGCAGGATGACCCTGTGTTGTAGCATTTTGAGAAAGGGAGAAAAATCTCTCCTTATCCCCTTTTCCCACATCAATAATTTTGGACACCTCTATCATGTCTCCCCTTGCTTGCCTTCTTTCTAAGCTAAACATTTCCACATGCTGTAACTTTTCCTCGTAGGGACATTGCTCCAGCTCTTTGATCATTGGAGGGTGTAATCCTATGGGGATAGTCAGCTGCCTCCGAACTCAGGAACACCCCCTTTTCACCCCTCCGTGCTGCTCTTATGAGCATGGACCCAGGGATGAACCACACCACCTACTAGGTGGCGGGGAGCACTGTTCCCAGAAACCAAAACATCCTACGTTTGTCTAGACACTGTCTAGTGGCCATAGGACTGAGCCCTTAGTTGCCCTTTTCCAACTTTACAGTATTTTTTTTAGGTGCAGTGACCATAACTGCACACAGTTCTCCAAGTGTAGTCCCACCACAGATTTGTATAAGGGGAGTATGATCGTGGCAGCTTTATTTTCAATTTCTTTCCCAATTATGCCTAACACGGAATTTGCCTTTTTCACAGCAGTCACACATTGGGTTGACATGTTCATCAAGCTGTCCACCACAACCTTACTGTATCTTTCTTAGTCAGTCACTGCAAGCCCAGATCCCATCAGTGTATATATGAAGTTGAGATTTTTTGCCCCATCATTCTTCACTTGACACTTAATCATAGAATAGTAGGGTTGGAAGGGACCTACAAGGCCATCGAGTCCAACTTGCTTACATTGAATTGCATTTGCCATTCTCCCAGTTTGGAGAGATCCTTTTGGAGCTCTTAACAATCCCTTTTTGTTTTAACCACTCTAAATAATTTGGTGTCATCAGCAAACTTGGCCACTTCACTGCTCACTCCTAATTCCAGAACATTTGCGAACAACATGAAAAGCATTGGTCCCAGTACAGATCCTTGTGGGACCCCACTGTTTACATCCTTCCGTTGGGAGAATTACTGTTTATTCCTACTCTCTGCTTTCTGGTCTTTAACCAGTTACTGATTTGTAAAATGATCTAATCCCTTATTCCATGACTACTATGTTTGCTCCGGAGCCTTTAATTATGGACTTTGTCAAAAGCCTTTGGAAGTCCAAGTAAATGATGTCTGCCAGATCATCCCTGTCCACATGTTTATTTGTAGCTCCTTCCTCAAATTCTAGACTTCTAGAATTTCTAGGTAGATTTCTAGATAGATTTCTAGCTTCTTCCTCTTTTTCTGGAAATGATTTTTTTTTTTTAATGCAGTGAAACTGTGGTTATTTAAACAGTGCACAAGCAGGAGCATTTTATTGATGGAAACCAAACTCAATAAAGCACAACAGGATTTAAATTTAACAACAGAATGCTGGAGGCAACCCAAGCAGCTGCTTTGCTCCAGAGTCAGACACCCACCATTTTCAGTGCCCGACACTGCAACGATTGATGCTGGGCATAGCATTATGGGGTATAAAAATGGTGGCTACCATCTCCAATTACAGCTGCCATTGCTTTTGCCACCACCGCAGCTAAGTAAATCAGTCCGCCTGCCCAGAGGAGGTAGAGGAGGCTGGTGGCTGAACAAATGCAAACTCCTAGGGGGGAGCAAATGAAAACAGGGAAGTGGGGGGCTTGGTGGCAGTATGCTGAGGGCCCACCTAAGCCTGGCACTGTCCCTGCATTCAATGTTGATCCTGGGTTTCCATTATATTTCAAGAACAATTCTAGATGTTGCATTTGATCTATAAAGCCTTCCACCATTTAAACTCTTTACGGATAACATAATTGGGCATATTAAACATGCAAGGAAAGGGAGGAGGACTATGGTGTCAGCCCCTGCTGTCAAACTAAGCGCACTGAGTAGCCTGTCTGAACAGATTTCTACATGTATAGACTTGTCTGCATGACCCTGCTTTTGGGAGGGTTACCCATTATGTATATGAACTGTATGCACATATAGATTTGCTTAATCTACTGAATGCATAGACCTTAGGGGCAGAGGGTGCCCCCACAATCCTGCCCACCCCACCCCATCCAGTATGTTCAGTATACTTGGTTATGTTGTCCAAAAAGTGCCGTAGTCTCTATATCAGACCTTATGCTCTTTTTGTTGTTGTTATAATTTCTAAGAGTCATCAAGATCATCATTTTTGTACTAAATCAGGACATCTAAAGCATACAAAGAAGTATTCCCCAAGATTTTCAAAGTTGGAGGCAGAGAATCCCTTCAGTAAAGGGTAGAGGTGGGCAGAGGTAACCTGGAGTCAGTTTCCTTTCTCCCTTTGCCCTCCATTTCTCAACATTATTAACACTGAAGCCCTGTAGCAGAACTCTCCACATGATCGGGAATCCTGAGAAGGCAGGGTCCGTGATCGCATGGACAGATCTACTCGCATTCAAGGAAACGCAATTAGAATTCTCTTTCAGACCTTGCTGATTCAACATGGCAAGGTCTGAATTAAAGGGGGTGAGGCCAGCACCTGGAGACATAACAAGCGGGGCTAGTGTGTATAGCCCTGACCCCTCTACCTTTTTTTCAGCTGTCACATGTTCTGGCAAACCA
Source organism: Heloderma suspectum (assembly GCF_057233095.1). Lineage (NCBI taxonomy): Eukaryota > Metazoa > Chordata > Lepidosauria > Squamata > Helodermatidae > Heloderma > Heloderma suspectum. The sequence continues at coordinate 247,439,635 of NC_139460.1, forward strand.
AAGGCTAGGTATAAAATAAGTACTGATCTTATGAAAAATGTCTATAAGATTTTTTTTCTAGGGCTGTGCAGGGACCCCCCACCCCAATTTGCCACTTCAGGGGTTTTGAGGCGGCCCCAATTTGCTTTGGGCTGCTTCGCGGTGCCCTCCTGCCAAATCCTGCTTTGGGGGTTCCACTGCACCATGCAAGCCCCCAGCTCCTTACCTGGGCCCTTCGGACATGCACTGGCAGCCATCTTCCTGTTCCAGGGAGATGCCACTGCCATTGCTGTCAGCTCCTGGGCCCTCGGGATGCGCACCAGCAGCCTTCTTCCTGCTCCAGGGAGTCACCATTTTTAAAATGCCAACTCCCCGTATTTCCAGAAATAGATCCTGTGCCATTTGCGCAGGATCTATTTCCAGAATAGACACACTGGAACAGGAAGAAGGCTGCCAGCATGCATCCCGAGGGCCCAGGAGCTGAGGGTTGGGTGGCGGCTAGGCTTCCAGATTGCTCCGAAGTGCTGCCAAAGTGCTTCAGAGTGACCCAACCCATTTTGTGCTACTTTGTGCCCCCTCCGCCTCACCTTAGAAGTGGCCCAAAGTGTCCCGTTTTGGCCCGGAACTTGGGCTCCAGGCCAAAGCAATGCACAGCCCTACTTTTTTCTGTAGTATCTTATTCCAATAAAGCTGTACACTTGGTGGCAATGCCAAGTGATCAAGCCATATTGTCTAAGATAACAAAATAAGTTATGCCAAAAACCTGGTTTCTCAAAATCATGACCTGGTGAGTAATTTATTAACTCCTGTTATAATTAATTTAATAAAGAAATGGGAGAAAGCTCAAACACCTGACACAAACGGTTTAATTTTGGATTAAATTTATAGGTCGTATAATGGAATGAAACAGTAAATAATTATAACACCTTCAGGAAGGTACAGATATTATCAGATAAGTTTTAAGCTGCATGGATCTTTTCTTCTTTTTTATAATTTACATTGCAGAACGTGAAATTCAATTGAATGCTGTTTCTATAGTATGATATATATTTTCTGGGCAGCCAAAAAAAATGTAATAGAGAAAAGTTATAAACCAAAGCAAAACTAAGTTTTCATTGTGAACTGCCTAATGGGCTTTGGCTATTGGGCGGGACAGAAATGTAAATAAATAAATAAACAAAGCTGCACCCATTATGCTTTTGTTGCTTAAAGTGATGATAGGTGAGTGGGGCTGCAACCATAACGCTCTTCGCTGAAATTATACGTAGGATTGTACTGTAGGGTTATCCTTTTTTGTACTGAGTTTGTACTGCACATTGGTGTATATCACCTCAGACATTACATGAGGTGCCAAAGTACTTTGTTAACAAACTTACTTCCCAGATGTGGCTAAAGCAGGGACAGAAGGCTCAAATGTTCTAACATACCTAACAATTCAATTACAGTTATCTTATGGTGCCATCACATATTTTTCTTCAACAATCAAACAGCCTCAGCTGGAAACTCTAAGCAATAACATAAATAAAGCACCATCTGGCAAGAATAATTAAGGAAGGCTGGAAATAAAACATTAATTAGCACAGTATTTCAAACGACCTTCAAAGGCCTGATTATGAAATTATCTCCAAAACAGGTAATCACTTATTTCATGTTGCAGTTAAATTTAACTAAGCATGAATAAATAATTTCACACTTTGAACCTACTACTGCATGTTATTGACACAAACCAATGATCAAATCGTTTTATTCTGGTATAACAACAGCCATGAAATAGACCACAAATAAATAATAAGTCAGAACCAGCTGCACCATATTGCTGTCTCAGGTACTGCGATAACAAGTACATGATCGTTTTTAGCCCTACATGGTTCCATTTACAAATGTCTTTTAACATTTGATGTAATTTCATTATACTACTCATTAAAGTAAAAGATGAATTTTTTAAAGTATCTCTCATTAACACTACTCTTTCCATGCAGCTTCCCTAACCATGTGAGCCTTTTGACCTAAGTTCCAGACCCTGTAGCAAGATTATGAACTAGGACACCCTTTGTCCTGTAGCTGGAGGAACCAGCCAGCTGTCATCAGGAAAAATTGCCTGCACTACCCTCCTACCCCCTTCCAGCCAAAAGCTCAAGATGGGTAAACTAAGAGAAATTGAAAGCCTCATCTATCGTACAAGACTGTAGGGCCTTTATAAAAGTATGATGAGTTTTCTAAACTTCAAACTATCCAGGATAGTAGAATTACCATCAGCACTACCTTACTTCAACAGGTAAGCACAGCCTTCCCCAACCTGGTGCCCTTTGGAAGTTCTGAATTTCAGCTCCCATCATCCTCAGCCAGAATTACCAATGATCAGGAATGCTGGGAGTTATAGTTAAAAACATCTGGAGTGTGCTGTGCTGGCTTCCTGCAGTCAACAGAAAAAACCAACAAAAAGGTAGCTAGACTCAGGACAGGGATATAGTTGAAGTCCTTTCTCTGTCATGGATTCACTGCGTGGTCCGGGGTAAGTCCCTAGCTATCAGTCCTCATTCACTACAACTACTTATCTTCCTTACATTTTGATTTTGTGTGAACTGTAAATTTACAAACACACACAGGGCCAGTTCACATAATCAAAAAGCCCATTGTGGTGTGGGTGGCCATTTTGAATATTCAAGCTGCAGCTTTTTGTGTCATCAGAACCTGGGGACCGTGAGTTATGCAAGGCTTAAACAACCCTCTCAAAACCCTAAAACAGGCCATGGGTTCTGCAAGGGTTGCTTAGCCCTTGCATAACCCACAATCCCCGGGTTCAGGTGACCCAACAAACCACAGACACAGTGTGAATATTCATGATGGCGCCACAGTGGCTGCAGCTCACTGTGGTTTAACCTGTGGCGATTATGCAAACCCGGTCACTGTTTTATTCCTTCTACAAAACTCAGAATATAATATAGCAAGGTAGAACTTCCATCTTAGGGCCAATTAACAAAAGCTAATTACTGTATTTTGATGTAGTGCATAATACTCAGGCAGGCAAAGAGCCCTGGGTCTTCATTAAGTGACAGAGTCACCTTCTCTTTATCCCTAGGCTGTGTGATGTCAAATGACTTGTGTTAATGTCTTTTGGAATGAAGCCAAGAAAACATCCTCTATTCAATATCCCGTCTGTGATCAAACTCCTGAGCATCCCAGACACCATCTGGAAAACTAGACTCATAGGTCAAAAAGCTTCCTTGGGGGATCTCTGAAAGCCAGCTCCTCTGTACACAAATTCCCCTCTATCTATAGAGATCTCCCTAGCGGGGATGAAGGAGACAGTTGTGTTGAAGGCAGAAGGCAATCCAGTCACTTTGGATAGTCTGGGCTGATGCATTTGAATAGTTTGTGCTAGTGCAGTTCTGCCTCAATTCTACAAGATTTATTACAGGCACTACATGCACAGTGCATTCCTATCTATGTTTATTTCAAATTCAAAATATGTCCCCCCTGAGTTCATCTACTCCAAAGCAAGCATGCACGGTATTTCAGCTTTAATTGCAAAACATGGAAATTACAAGAACCTGGGAGCACAGAGAGAATTCCTTTAGCAGTGACACAAGTTACACAGTTTACAAAGAGCTTCCAATTTCCACCTAAACATGATAGGCTGTATTAATATATAGTCCAGTTAAATAATGAATGGCCCTGACAGGTTTGTTGTTGTAAGCATATTAAGTACTAGCAGTAGTAACGGTGGTGGTAGTAGCAGCAGTAGCAATAGTTAATCTCCATGGCTGTGAAGAGTAAGGATCTCAGTAGTAAGGTTCTCAGATACTCAATAAAACAAGAGTCATGTCAGCATGAGTCAGAGAGAGGCATGAGGCAAGGCAAAGTAAAGCAGTCTGCTTGAGCTGGTATATGGCAGTTTGGCTAAAGGGTGGATTTCAGTTATTTGTCAAATGAAGAGTAGCCTATAGAGACTTTCTGTTGAATCACTAGGGAAAGAAAATACCATAATAGCAAACTTGGATGCTACTAGGTGACACAGAGATGGCCAGAGCTGCAAACATCCTTTTCCAGAATCAGGAAGAGTTCCGGCCTTTCAGCACAGCAGAGTTATTAATTAAAATGTTTATGAAAGGACCCCCCCCCCCAAGGCTATATATATGTATATATATATAAAACACAACCCTCTCAAAGTGGCACAAAACAATCTTTTAAAAACCAAATTAGAGAGCAGAATTTAAAAAATACGAAAAGTCAGGTGGAGCAAAACAGTTTTGATGGATGGCCTAAAGCTAGGCAAAGATGGAGCCTATCTAACCTCCCTAAGGAGGGAGTTCCGCAATTGGGCACTGCTACAGCAAAAGCCTTGTCCTGTATGCGAACCAGCCGGGCCTCTCTGGTTGGTGGGAGATATAACAGGGTCTCTGATGAATATAATACACCTCAGGCTGACTCATAGGGAAGGAGGAGGTCCTTCAGATATCCTGGCCCAAAGCCGCTTAGGGGTTCATAAACAAAGACATAGTTCTCAGCCCACTTGAAGACAGAATGAAATGCTAGAGCTGGGGTGGGCAACTTGTAGCCCATCAGGTGTTTTGGCCTACAACTCCCATCAATCCTAGCAGAGCCATCTGGAGGGCCACAAGTTGCCCACCACTGTTCTACAGTGAAGACAGAACCACTCATGATGCCTATGTACCTTTGTTGTTTGCATCTGAGAAAAGGATGGAGTGTGTAAAAGGGTGGTCTCTCAGTATCAGTGGTTTATTTATTTACTATTGCATAGATTTATACCCTGGCTTTTTTTTAACTACTTCTATTCTGAGGCAGCTCACAATAATAAACAGCTCACAATAATAATAATTGATGGATAAGTTATCCCAAAGTATCTCCAACCTATTTATTGCCAGTGTAGTGCTTTATATGTAATATGCCAGTGTGGTGTGGTGGCTAGAGTGTTGGACTGGGAGTCAGGAGATCTTGGTTCTAGTCCCCACTTGGCCATAGAAGCTCACTGGCTGACTTTGGGCCAGTCACAGACTATCAGCCCAATCTACCTCACAGGGTTGTTTTTCTGAGGCTAAAATGGAGAGGAGGAGGATTATATACACCTCCTTGGGTTCCTTAAGGAGGAAAAAGGTGGGATATAAATGTAATAGATAAATAAAATATGCTATTGACCACCCATCTCCAATAAACTACTGTTGTACCATCATATTTACTGAAGTAATGGGCAGTGTGGTGGTGGTACATGCCAGAAGAAAGAAGAAAAACCTGATAAACACTATAGAATCCATAAACAGCATTTTGGAGAGCCTAGCATATAAGGTAGTATCTCTATCTTGCTGGTATTAAATGGCAGCTGATGGGACAATCTTTGCCAGAGGCAAAGTTATAGAAATCACACACACACACACACACGCACGCACAAATCTTTTCATAAATAGAGAATGAAAAGCAAGATAGGCATCAGAGCAAGACAGCACCAAAGACTCTGCTTTGGCAGCAAAAGGAATAAACCTTAGAAAGCTCTGTACTGAAAGAAAGAAAAATCAAAAGACACTAATGTATTGAAAATACAGCTGGTCCAGGGACTACAGAAGCAGGCAAGCTCCCAGAGAGCGAGCGAACAGAGCGAGCGAACAGGAGTTGGCCAGGGGAGTTCGGCAGGGGAGGTCAAGGGGGAGGCCCCTAACATTTTTTTTTATTTTTTTTTTACTAACTTTTTTTCATTTATTTGTCTTGTAACACACACTTCCACACCAGTGGGACTCTGCTTTTAACCTCTACTGAGTAGAGGAGCAGGCACAGGCTAGTCTAGAACAATCACAAAGCTAGACACAAAAAGGGAAAAGAGGCTATGGAAGGACAAGACTCTCCAGTGGTGGTGACCTGCAAGGTGTGTGCAATGTTTGTTTTCTTGCCTGAGAACAACATGGCCTACACCTGCAACAAGTGCAAGTTGATCACGCTGCTGGAGGAAAAAGTAAGTGGACTGGAGCGGCGACTGTCAACCCTCCGGGGAATAAGAGAACACGAAGAGTTCTTGGACAGAATGGGGGAACTACAGCAGCAAAGGGCAGACCAGAAGCTTGAAGAGCAACAGCAAGATGAGGCAGTGGGAAATGCTGAGGTGAAGAAAAATGGAGTAGAGGATACTCCTTGGAAAACGGTGACAGTTAGGAGAAGAAGAACTAGACGCCACTCTGCACCAGTGGAAGCGGTGGAGCTGTGGAACCGATTCCAGGTACTTGCAGATGTGACTGGAGGACAGCCTGCAGAGGAAGAATCACAGGGGAACCTGCATGAGAGTGAGCAAGAGGCTAAAGGTCAGTCAAACAGAGGCGATGAAACCCAGGCCTACAAGAAGAAGAAGAGAAGTGTGGTAGTAGTGGGAGACTCCTTGCTGCGTGGGATCGAGACCCAAGTATGTCGCGAAGACCCGTGGACTCACCAGGTATGTTGTCTCCCGGGAGGACAGATTAGAGACGTGACTGAAAGGTTGCCTGCACTCATAAAGCCCACTGACAGGTATCCCTTTCTTCTCATCCATGTGGGAACAAATGATACCGCCAAGCGGAGCTACGAAGAGATCACGTCAGACTTTGAAGCTTTGGGAAGGAAACTCAAGAACTTTGGGGCCCAGATAGTTTTCTCATCCATCCTTCCAGTAGTTAGAAGAGGGATAGAAAGGGAACGAAAAATACTCCGGGTGAATGACTGGCTACGAAGGTGGTGCCGACGAGAGAGATTTGGATTCTGGGACCACAGGCTATACTTCCTGGAAGATGGGCTGTTGGCTAGGGATGGGTTGCACCTCACAAAGGCTGGGAAGAATGTGTTTGGCCACAGCATGAAGAACTTCATCAGGAGGGCTTTAAACTGAATCCTACGGGGAAGGGAGATGTAATGTTGGGGGTAACAATGGACGTAGGCGCATGCACTGCAATGGAGAGAACAGCTCTGATAGCGCCCAATAATAGTCTTCAGACACATGTAGGAAGAAAGCCAGACTATGAAGCACATGGTCTTCGATGTCTATATACTAATGCCCAGAGTATGGGAAACAAACAGAACGAACTTGAACTCTTAATACAGGAGGGAAATTATGACTTGATAGGTATAACTGAGACTTGGTGGGATGACTCTCATGACTGGAATACAGCAGTTGAAGGATATAACTTGTTCAAAAAGAACAGGAGGAACAGAAAGGGAGGTGGGGTTGCACTGTATGTGAAAAATACATATCTCTGCACAGAAATACAGGAGGAGGAGCTTGGTAGCCCCATCGAGAGCATCTGGGTTGAAATAAATGGAGCAAAGAATAAAAGGAACCTGGTGGTCGGAGTCTACTACCGGCCACCCAATCAAGGAGAAGACAAGGATGAAACTTTTGAAAAGCAAATAGCCAATGTTTTAAGGAAGCATGATGTAGTAGTAATGGGGGACTTCAATTTCCCCGATATTTGTTGGGAGACAAATTCTGCAAAACATGGCCCCTCCAGGAAATTCCTGACTTGTGTGGCGGATAACTTCCTCCTACAGAAAGTAGAGGAAGGAACTAGAGGATCGGCTATCCTTGACTTGATCCTAACCAACAGAGATGACTTAGTGGATAAAGTAGCAGTTACAGGAACTCTGGGGGAAAGCGACCATGTTGTACTTGAGTTCTTGGTTCTAAGGGAAGCAAAAGCCGAGTGTACTCAAACGCGTACCCTGGATTTTAGGAAAGCTGATTTTAATAAACTCAGAACAATGATCAGTAAGGTCCCATGGCAAGCAATGCTAGCGAGAAAAGGAGTCCAAGATGGGTGGGAACTTTTAAAAAAGGAAATTCTCAAGGCACAATCACAAACAATTCCAACAAGAAGAAAAGGTGGAAGACAACAGAAGAAGCCAATGTGGCTTCACAAAAAGCTTAGGGATGACCTGAAAACAAAAAAGGACACATATAGGAAGTGGAAAGAAGGCCAAGTAACAAAGGAAGAGTACAGGCAGGTAGCACAGAATTGCAGGGATGGCGTCAGGAAGGCTAAAGCGGAGAACGAGGTGAGGTTAGCGAGGGATGCTAAAAACAACAAAAAGGCTTTCTTCAGCTATGTGCATAGTAAAAGGCAGAGGAAAGAAATGGTTGTTCAGCTATTAAATAAGGATGGCAAAATGATAACAGATGACAAAGAAAAGGCAGAGGTGCTCAATTCCTACTTTGGCTCAGTCTTCTCCCAAAAGAGGGTCTATGACCCCCCTGGCAAAGGCGAAGTACAGGCTGAAGGGGCAGGATTGCAGCTTGAGATCGACAGGCATATGGTCAAGGAACACCTCATTACTTTGAATGAGTTCAAATCTCCAGGGCCAGATGAACTGCATCCTAGAGTCATAAAGGAACTGGCAGAAGAACTCTCAGAACCGCTGTCTATTCTCTTTGAGAAATCATGGAGGACCGGGGAAGTGCCAGATGACTGGAGGAGGGCTAACGTTGTCCCTATCTTCAAAAAGGGTAAAAAGGAGGAACCTGGGAACTACAGACCAGTCAGTCTGACATCAATCCCTGGGAAAATTCTGGAGCAGATCATAAAGCAATCCATCTGGAAGCACCTTGACAACAATGCCGTGATTACTCGAAGCCAACATGGATTTGTCAAAAACAAGTCCTGCCAGACAAATCTGATTTCATTTTTTGATCAAGTCACCTCCCTTGTAGACCGTGGGAATGCTGTAGACATCATATACCTCGACTTCAGCAAAGCTTTCGACAAAGTGCCCCATGATCTCCTGATGAGCAAACTAGCTCGAAGTGGGCTAGATGAAACAACGATCATGTGGATCCACAGTTGGCTACAGAATCGGACTCAAAGAGTGCTTATCAATGGGACCTTCTCAAGCTGGGGAGAGGTAACGAGTGGGGTACCGCAGGGCTCAGTCCTGGGCCCAGTGCTCTTCAATATTTTTATTAATGACTTGGAGGAGGAGGTGCAGGGAATGCTGATCAAATTTGCAGATGACACAAAATTGGGAGGGATAGCTAATACGTTGGAAGACAGAAACAAAATTCAAAGTGATCTGGATAGACTGGAGTGCTGGGCAGAAAACAACAGAATGGCATTTAATAGGGACAAATGCCAAGTTCTGCACCTAGGAAAAAGAAACCAAATGCACAGTTACAAGATGGGGGATACGTGGCTCAACCACACTACGAGCGAGAAGGATCTTGGAATTGTCATCGATCACAAGCTGAATATGAGCCAACAATGTGATGTGGCTGCAAAAAAGGCAAATGCTATTTTGGGCTGCATTCATAGAAGCATCGCTTCCAAATCCCGGGAAGTACTAGTTCCCCTCTACTCAGCACTGGTTAGGCCTCATCTGGAGTACTGTGTCCAGTTCTGGGCACCACACTTTAAGAAGGATGCAGACAAGCTGGAGAGGGTTCAAAGGAGGGCAACAAAGATGATCAGGGGACTGGAAACAAAGCCCTATGAAGAGAGACTGAAAGAACTGGGCATGTTTAGCCTTGAGAAGAGAAGACTGAGGGGAGATATGATAGCGCTCTTCAAGTACTTGAAAGGTTGTCACAGAGAAGAAGGCCAGGATCTCTTCTTGATCATCCCAGAGTGCAGGACACGGAATAATGGGCTCAAGTTACAGGAAGCCAGATTCCGACTGAACATCAGGAAAAACTTCCTGAGTGTCAGAGCAATACGGCAATGGAACCAATTACCTGGGGAGGTGGTGGGCTCTCCCACACTGGAGGCCTTCAAGACGAGGCTGGACAGCCATTTGTCAGGGATGCTCTGACTTGGATTCGTGGATTGAGCAGGGGGTTGGACTCGATGGCCTTGTAGGCCCCTTCCAACCCTACTATTCTATGATTCTATGAAAAGCCTGACAACAGAAGGAATTGAAGCAAAAGAAAGACACCATTGCAAAATAATTATAGTAACCAGAAGCTGGCCACCAGAGAATTGGCTGTTTAGTTCAAATCAATGTGAATTTCAGTCCTCCGCCCACCCACCCCTCACCGTTGGTGCTTGTGGTTCTCTTAAGGTTGCCAGGTCACTATGCCAGAGTGACAGACAGTAGAAGCCTCTGTATCTCTTTCAGGGCCTAGACCTAGCATTCCAATTTCCTCTTGGCTCCCAGGCCCACTTTCCTCAGTCCCCAGATTTCCTTTCCTGCCCACATACTTCCGGCCAGAAGTGTATAGCCAGAATTCTACTTTACAGTTTTGTGTCAGTCCTACATTATCTGTAGTCTCCATTTCCACTACCCATTTTCCTCAGGTCTATGACTTTCAAACCATTGCAGACTTTCAAACCATTGTCCCAGTTTCTCTACCACCCTGTCTCTTCCAGCCTCCCTATCACCTCTCTCACGTGCTCTCTTTTCCTATAGCATACCTATTGTCAGGGTGGACACTGAGCCCATAGAATCCCAGAGTAGTTCTGATTCTGAGGAAGAGGAGTCGCTCCTGGGAGAGGAGAACACTCCTCTTTCCCAGGTCCAACAGCTGACAGAGATTCCTCCCACTGGCATTCCTAGCTTAGATAGCAGTCCTGGGAGTGACAGAGCATGGGAAGCAGACTTGATGGACATGCGTCGCCGACGCAGAGAGCGGCGCCAAATGGAGGGCGCGGAAAAGAGGCGGAAAAGAGGCGTAGTGCCCAGTTGGTGCGCAAACAACAGTTGCGCCCAGAGGATCCAAGGGAAAAGGGGAGGGACTCTTAAGTTCAGGGTCTGCCAGTGATTCCCTTTCAAATGGTGACCAACTGTTCCAACTTAGGGCATAGGTACTCTGCTGCTCATATCTAGCTGCTAACAGTAGAGTTGTTAAGTTGTAAAAGAGGAATAAAGCTTTAAAAAGAATCCCTTTGTCTGTGTCTGGACTTGGCTACTAGATTAGACTGAGAGAGGCCTCCAAGGAGCCCTTGACACCTATTTTCATTAAGCATTTCTTCAGAATCCCTGATCTGATTAGCTCCTTCATTCTATTCCTTTTCTTCTTTGCCCTTTCCTCAAGCTTCCTTCTTCATCTGTGCTTTTATTAGTGTTGTTTTCAAAGTACACTGCCCATTCTGCACCTTCCTTCAGCTTCCTTGGCTCTCTGCCTTTAGCTTCCCTACATCTCGGGACTTCTGCAGTCCTTAGCCATCCTCTGTATATGGTGTTAATTTCAGCGAAATTGGCATCTTCCCAATCCTTCAGAAAAGCTGGACTACAAAATGCTTTGTTTCCTGAGCAATCGAACATTCAAAGTCATCAGACCAGTTCAGAATAAGTTCACTGCCACAAGAGCATGACGCCAGATTAGGGATGTTAGAGAAATCCGCCGCAGATTCAAATGAGGCCAGAGTCTTTGGAAACCTGCCTCAGGAATCCGCAGCCCCACTTACCTCCTCTCCTGAAGGATTCTGCACAGGACGGGACGGCTGCTTGTTGCATCAGGAGCCCTTCGCCTCCGCGCCGATCGCCTTTTTTTTTTTTTTAAAGGCGATCAGCAGGATGTGCCCATAAACTTATAGACAAAATAGAGCCATGAATCTTGTGTATAAGCCTATGGACACATGGATGCATCCTGCTGATTGCCATTTTTTTAAAAAATGGCGATCGGCGCGGAGGCGAAGGGCTCCAGTTGATTCAAGTAGGCGGCCTTTGAGTCTGTGGAATCCTCATGGAGCGGAGCTGCTCCGCAGGGATTCCAGGGGGAGGAACGAATCACCTCCCCCCGCCTGCAGATTCCCCTCCAGAATGGACGGTGGGGAATCCGTACATCCCTACGCCAGATACTTATCGCTTAACCCTAGATCTTTGTTTGCAACATCCTTTCTATGCTTTTGCTTTCTTGTTCCTTTTTCATAGTAGCTATTCTCTTGGTAGACTTTCTTCAATTAGTAAACATAGGAGGTCGATAAGTTATATGGATGGGATAGTTAGGAGAGTACTCTCTGTTGTGAGAACAGAGCAGCAGAGGTATTCCACTGCTTTTCTCCTGAGAGACCAGAAGCCTTTGGCTCTCCCTCAACTGTCACCTAGTGGCAGCCATTCCATCAGGCTACCTGAACTGTTTCTATCCCAGCTGGTCATTTTAAGAACTCTAACTTTAAGAATTGGTGTCTGCATTTGCTTTTCCTCCTCCTCCTTTCCCATCCGTTTTTTTCTTGTGGGTTATGTCTTTTAGAGTGTAAACCTGAGGCAAGGAATGTCTTTCTACTAGTTTTTGTAAGCTGCTCTGAGTTCCATTAACAGAGGTGTCCAGAGCACCGTCTGATTCAGTTTGATTGTAACAGTTTCAGTTGTTGAGGCAAGGCCCCCATTGGATACTATCCAAGGTGCTTGGAAAGTCTGGTGAACAGCTAACTGCTTGATCCTTGTCATGGCTTATTACATCTAATAGGGAGGGGATGTCCAGCTGGGTCCAGGACGTTGTCAACTCTTCCTTGAGAAAGGGAGAGGTGCCAACCACTTTAAAGGAGGCAGTTATTAGGCTACTCTTGAAAAAGCATAACACGGACCCAGAAGATGTTAACAACTATAGGCCAGTTGCTAATACCTTCTTCCTGGGCAAGGTGCTTGAGCAGGTGGTTGCTGGCTATCCCCAGGCAGTCCTGAATGAAATTGATTATCTAGATCCATTTAAATCCAGCTTCCGGCCTGCTTTTGGAACAGAAAATGCCTTGGCCGCCCTGTGGGATGAACTTTGCCAAGAGAGGGATTGGGGAGTGCAACCCTGTTGATTCTCTTGGACCTCTCAGTGGCTTTCAATACCATTGACCATGATATCCTTCTTGATAGGCAATTTGGGGTGGGAGTTGGAGATACTGCACTGCAGTGGTTCCACTCCTACTTGGATGATTGATTCCAGAAGGTGGTGCTGGGAACTATTGCTCTGTCCCTTGGCAGTTTTGTCATGGGGTGCCACAGGGCTCAACTTTTATTGTTTATTGTTATGTTTATTTTGGCTTTGCAAATAAAGGGTCTTTGTTACTGGCAGGATTCTCCAGCCTTGTCAAAAATAGTAGGTGGGAACCATCAACCTACCACCCAACATGCACTGCTCCAGGGCTCTTCCAGCAGTCAGGTTTGCATATGTTCTAGTCACAGGTCTATAATAAGGAAGCAGGCAGGCAGGAGGGTTAGATGTAACTAGCAACCACAAGCAAAATTAAGACGCTCCCTATATACCTGTGCCTGCCTTCTCTGTGGTGGTGAAGGCATATGGGGCTCTTGTTGCTGGGAGGCCACTTGGCCGTGGACTACTGAGGGTTGAGAATGCTCATGATAGTGACAGTAGAAACCATTGGTCCTTTCCATCTGTTATTTCCATGAAACTAGCTGGCAAAAGAATCTATTGGAAGAGGTGGAAGAGATAATCAGAAATAATCAAGAAATAACCACCAGAAATAATCATGAACCTCACCATTAGATTCACGGATTTAATCACACCCTCTCTCTCACACATATACACACACTTCTGCTTTTTTTATACAGAGAAGCATTTGGGATGCTGTTGTTGTTGTTCAGTCGTTAAGTCGTGTCCGACTATTCGTGACCCCATGGACCATAGCACGCCAGGCCTTCCTGTCCTCCGCTCTCTCCCGGAGTGTGCTCAAGTCCATATTCATTGCATCAGTGATGCTATCTAGCCATCTCACCCTCTGCCGTCCCCTTCTCCTTTTGCCTTCAGTCTTTCCCAGCATCAGGGTCTTTTCCAGGGAGTATTGGGATGCTGTAAATCATCCCAAATGAACCTCTTTCAGCTTGAGGCTGAAATCCATTTTGGAGAAGTGCTGGGGGGCTGCAGTCTAGTGGTGGGTAGGGCTGAAAGCAAAAGCAGGCAGAGGCAAAGGCAAAAGGGGCAAGGCTAAAAATACCAGCATATTTTAGCTTTAAGTTATTACTTTCAGCAACTAACGCTTAGGAGAGGCATTTCAACCTTTCAGAATGGGGGAAAACTACACAAAAGGCCACCAATGGATTAGTATTTGGGGGAAAGGAGCATGGCCACTGGGGAACCACAGAGGGCCAGGTGGGCTGGATTTGGTGCCTGGGCCTGAGGTTCCACACCCCTGCTGTAAATTGTGAATGTGAAACTGTTTCTGGCCAACTCTATAGCAACCTACGGTGCAATCCTATGCATATTCATATAGAAAAGAAGTCCTACAACTCCCAGCGTTCCCCAGCCAGCCATGCTGAGTGGGACATGCTGGGAGTTGTAGGACTTTTTTTGTCTAAACATGCATAGGATTACACCCTTAGTGGTCATGATTTAAAACCTATGAACTGATATATTTACAGTATCCAAGTTTTTGTAAATGTTCTGCAAATTCAATTTAGAATTTGCCATTAAAGATAATTGTATATGTCTTTATGCAAACTCAGAAATATCCTCACTGTAGAATGAAGCATGGTCCAATCCCTTCATAATATTAAAAGTATACATATACATGCACAAAACCAACATTTGGTTTATTTATGTATTTTTGCAATTGTAAAAAAGGAAATTAATTTCAGCAAAGTACTAGCATAAGCATTTTATATTGGATATTTCACTCTAATCTGCTAGGTGAATATGAGTTACTAAAGCAATGGATGATGGCTAGATTTAAAATCTGATATAGCTAACGATTCCCGAGTATGTGGAAAGTGGCTCCATTAGGCTTAATAGACTTCAAAGTATATGGGTTTTCTGATATTATTTGCTTACTAACCAGTGCTCAATTAAACTCATTGTTCCAGTTTGAATTTTAGCTGCCATAAAATAGTGAGTATAGGTTTCAGGATGGCACAATTCCATCTCAGTGCAAACACAGGTATCACGAATCCCCTGAACCACACTGTAAATAGGTCACTGCTTAATATGGTTGATCAAATCCAAGTGTCATTAGAAGCACTAATGAATTGCTTTTTTGTGTAGCATGAAATGGAAAATCTGTCCAGCTGAAGTCAGTCAGAGAACAGCAAGGATAATTTGGCAAAGATAATAAAAGTTCATGATAATGATGATATACTGCAAATCAGAAATATGGATTTATTGAATAAGGCTTAAAATGTTAAACAACACAGAAGAAAGGAAGGTTAAAGTTTTATCGTAATATTTTCACCACAACACCTCCCCTCTTAAACCTTTAAAAGGGGCATGATTCAAGGACAACTTGTATTAGTGTAGTTCCATTTATTTCAATAGAACCACATTAGTGTAAGTGGTCACTTAATGACCCTTCTCCTTTACTTATTTACATTGATAGTGTTCTACTGATCAAACATTATCACTCACAGATGGTATTAGGATACACAGAGATTAGAGGAAGCAATCAATTTTCAGGAAAAAAGCTAGTGAGGCTATCTCAGCTATTGAGGCTTTTGGCTGCTTTCTGTTTCTGTATATCTCTGCCTATGCAACCTGGGGCCCTCTGGATATTTTGGACTCCAACTTCCATCAGCCCCCGCCAGCATGGCTAATGGTCAGGAATTATGGGAGTTGTGGTCTAACAATTCTGGTGGGCACTGAGAGGGACATTCGGCCACGGTAAGTCCCATCCCGGGGGGGGGGGCGGGGGGCCGGCGGAGAATTTCCCCAACACTTTCGGGGGGCCGAATGCCTCGGCGCTCGGCCTCCCGAAGATTCGGGGAGAAATTCTCCGCCATCCCTACTGTAAATCCTCACCAAGGGTGGCTGTAGAAACCCTGTCCAAGTGTCTGGAGTCGGTAAGTGGCTGGATGGGAAGGAGTAAGCTGAAACTGAACCCCGACAAAACCAAAGTACTTTTGGTGGGAGACAAGGGGAGGTTGGGGGAGGTTGACCTGGTATTGAATGGGGTGCTCCCCTGAAGGACCAGGCCCATAGCCTGGGGGTCGTTTTAGACTCCCAGAGGTCCATGGAGGCTCAGGTGTTGGCCATGAGCCGGGCGGTGCTGTACCAACTCCATCTGATACGGTGGCTGCACCCCTATCTCCCTAACCATCTGCTCTCATCAGTAGTCCATACCCTGGTCTCCTCTCATCTAGACTACTGTAATGCACTCTAAGTGGGGTTACCCTTGAAGATGGTTTGGAAGTTGCAGCTGGTGCAGAATGCAGTGGCCCGCCTTATTAAAGGCAGCCGTTGGCAAGATCACATCACTCCAGTGCTGAAGGAGTTGCACTGATTACCATTTGTTTTCTGGGTCTAATTCAAGGTGTTCGTATTGACCTTTAAAACCCTTTACAGTTCCAGCCCAGTCTATCCTAAGGAACACCTCCAGCAACACCAGGGATGCTGCACAACGAGATCGGCCTCAGAAGGCCTTCTCTCTGTCCCATCAGCCAGGACAGCTAGGCTGGTGAGGACTAGGGAGAGCGCCTTTTCTGTGGTGGCACCCACTTTGTGGAATTCCCTCCTTAATGCCCTCCGCCATGGCCCCTCTTTGATGAGGTTCTGACGGACTTTGAAAACCTGGCTGTTCAGGCGGGCATTTGGGGTGGGTTAGGGTGTTTGTTTTTTACAGCAATGTTGTTTTTACAGCAATGTTGTTTAGTGCACTATGTTGTATTTTGTGTTGTTATTTGTATTGTATGCTGCCTAGAGTGGCTGGGTAGCTGGCCAGATGGGCGGCTAATAAATTGAATAAAGAAATAAATAAAATAAATAAATCCTGTCTCACTAACCTTTTAGAGTTATTTGAGAGTGTCAATAAACATGTAGACAGGGGTGATCCAGTAAACATTGCTTAATTGGACTTCCAAAAGGCCTTTGACAAAGTCACTTACCAAAGATTCCTGAGCAAACTTAGCAGTCATGGAATAAGAGGTCAGGTCCTCTTATGAATCAGTAACTGGTTAAAGAACAGAAAGCAGAGAGTAGGAATAAATGGTAAATTCTCCCAATGGCGGGAAGTAAATAGTGGAGTCCCACAGGGATCTGTACTAGGACCAATGCTTTTCAACCTGTTCATAAATGATCTGGAATTAGGAGTGAGCAGTGAAGTGGCCAAGTTTGCAGATGACACCAAATTATTTAGGGTGGTTAAAACAAAAAGGGATTGTGAAGAGCTCCAAAAGGATCTCTCTAAAATGGGAAAATGGGCATCTAAATGGCAAATGCAGTTCAGTGTAAGCGAGTGTAAAGTGATGCAGGCTGGGGCAAAAAATCCCAACTTCAAGTATAGCCTGATGGGATCTGAGCTAGCAGTGACTGACTAGGAAAGAGATCTTGGGGTTGTGGTGGACAGCTCAATGAAGAAGTCAACCCAGTGTGCAACCACTGTAAAAAAGGCAAACTCCATGTTAGGCACAATTAGAAAAGGAATTGAGAATAAAACCGCCAATAGCATACTGCCCCTATACAAATCTATGGTGCGACCACACTTGGAATACTGTCTGTGTCCACTGCTGGTCACCACATCTAAAAAAAGATATTGTAGAGCTGGAAAAAGTGCAGAAAGGGGCAACTGAAATGATCAAGGGGCTGGAGCATCTCCCCTGTGAGAGAAGGTTACAACAGCTGGGATTGTTTAGCTTGGAAAAAAGGAGGGTAAGAGGAGACATGGCAGAGGTGTACAGAATTATGCATGGTGTGGAGAATGTGGATAGGGAGACATTTTTCTCCCTCTCTCAAAATACTCGAACCTGGGGTCATCCTATGAAGCTAATTGGTGGGAGATTCAGGACAGATAAAAGGAAGTACTTCTTCACACAGCACATAGTTAAACTATAGAATTCGCTACCACATAAAGTAGTGATAGCCACCAGTTTGGATGGCTTAAAAGGGCGGTACACAAATTCCTGGAGAAAAAGGCTATCAATGGCTACTAGTCTTGATTGCTATGTGCTACCTCCAGTACCAGAGGCAGTGAGCCTATGTACAACAGTTGCTGGGGAATATGGGTGGGAAGGTGCTGTTGTGCTCATGCCCTGCATGTGGGTTCCTGGTTGACAGATGGTTGGCCACTGTGTAAACAGAATGCTGGAACAGATGGACCCCTGGTGTAATCCAGCATGTCTCTTCTTATGTTCTTAAGAAACTTGCAAGGTTTCAGAAGGATAGGTGCAGTAGTTTATGTGGAAGGATAGTCCTCAAATTTGAGGGGTGGAGGAGGAAAAGATTCTCTTCCCCTTCCCTCCTGCCATGGTTTCTTTGGGCAATCTGTAAGAAAATGGCACACATCACAGAGGTGTCCCCAGGCAAGAAACCTGCAGTGTTTCAGAAGGAAAGGTGCAGGGGCTAGGGGGTTATGATGTTTGAAAACCAGTTTAAGGCTTTTTTTTTCATAGTGAAGCCTGCTGGTGTTGGAAGAATGGCCATCTCATTTAGATTTCTTTGGCAATGACATGGAGATAGGCCTTCTCTGCAATGACACCCATCCTATGTAATGTACTCCCCCCGAAGTCTGTCAAACCACAACCCTGGTGTGATTAGGCATTTTTTGAAACAACATATCTTTGGCTTTCCCCCAACCATGAGCTATCTTTGTACCAAGATACAAAGTGTGGTCTTTTTTGTTGGTTTGTTTCTATTCTTTTGTAAACCGCTTTGGGATTTGTTTCAAATGAGGAGTGGTATATAAATACCATTAATAGATAGACAGACAGACAAATTTCATGGTTCCATGCTTGCCCTCCCCCAAAGCACAGTGATAAAACATACCCTAGTTTTGACAGTGGACCTGTCAGTCACTCAAGCAAACTCTCCCTTCCCCTGCTCATAGTCTGCATTTAGAGAAATTAAACCAAAAGATGCTATTTGGAGAGGAGACAGAATATCTGCATCTCCAAAGCCTGAGTTGGTAACAAAGCATTGTGTGGGGTCCAGCTTCAGTTCTGGTTGCTTCAGGGAAGCCCGCTTTGCCTTGGGAAGCATCAGAAAGGGTCCAAATTCAACTTTTTTGAGTCATAATAGGTAAAAAATATTCCAGCAGAACACTGACTTTCAGTTATAAGTGGCCTGGAAACAAAATATGATGAACACAAAACATGTTGTAAAACTAAGGAATCTAATTCAAGGACAGATGCCTAAACTATACAGCGTCCAAACACAAAAGTGTTTGGGACAGAACCGTGTTTACTGTAAGCATCCCAATTACTCAGACAGCTGATGTTTCAACTGAACTTAAGCCACCTTGGCTACTGTACAAATTATACATGTTGCATTGTATTTTTTTGTCTTTAGACTTCAAAATCAAACAATGATGAAAAGGGATGTATCAATTATCTACAAAGATGTTTCTGCATAACAGCCAGCTGTATTCTGATGCTGAGTGCATATTTTGTATGTGATTGGATACAGGAGGGAACATCCAAAATAACTGGCCTTGGGTATTATGCACTCTGACTGTGTGGTGTGGGGGTGCCTTTTGCTGCTCCTCCTCAGGCAGCAAAACCCCTCAGGATGGGTGCAGTGACTGGTGCATAGACCAACGATCTCTCTCAAGTACATGTCCAGTTTATCCATGCCCTGGGATTCCTCATCTGGCCAGGCACCTCCAGCCATCTAACCTAGTGTTCTTCACTGCAAGCCCTGAGGGCCACTGACAGCTCCCAGTCACCTCACGCGTGACTCTCTGTCTCTCTCTCATTTTCTTTCTTTCTCTCTCTCTCTCTCTCTCACTCTCTCTTTGCAGTAGCTGCTCATGTTCAGTAGGGTCTCTCTAGCTTTGCCTTGTTTGTTTTAGTAGTGGGCTGTCTGCTGTGGTCTGGGCTACCAAAGGAAGCATTGGAGGTGGGGAGTCAGGAGACCTGCCACTTGTCAACTGTAAGGTGGCTGGGGGAGGGAGGGAAGGGAGAATGCAGAAGCAATCAGCCAATTAGCTGTGATGGGGGAGGAGCCCAAGAGGTAAAGAGCAATGTGACTGGCTAGCCCAACCTCCCCATCTTCATTTGGTTGATTGTTAGTATCTGTTATTTACCCAGCACAGCTCATTATCAGTTTCCCTCCCTCATTTACTTGATTGTAGCAGCAACACTGAGTCATTGGCACTTCTCCGCAGATTCCAGCTAGTGTTCCAGTAGCAAGGCTCTGAGCAAAATGCAGACTCTGAGCCCTGCTGTGATGATGGATAATTTACTCAACCCTTCCATTACGCAGTCCCTCATCTTGAAGTAACAAGTGGGTGAACGAAGCCATCTCCGTACCATCATGAGAACAGATACACAACTGAAATAGTCACAGTTTAGACAACACAACTTCTACAGTGAGTTCTGATAGCATCATAGAGGAATGGTAGGTGCCACCTTTTGGTGCCACCCTATACCTTTCAAATCTGCATGACGGGTAGAAGAACAATGGCAGCAGCTTTTCTACCCCTAATTCTCCATGTTGTTTACTGTACCACCAGTTGCATTAATGTTGTGCTCTGTGAAGATGCAAGAGTGTTGCAAGCACAAAAAGATGGTAAATCCAGAGAGAAACTGCTAGCTTCCCACTGGTAATTGCTGCTGTTATTACTTCTGTTGGTCCTACTGCTGCCTATGTGGGACTCAGGTAGCGTACATCCTTGCCCTAGGGGAAGATAGGATTCTAACGAAGCAAGCTACCCCTCTGCTCCTTCCCCATTAAGCCCCCAAGTGTGCCCCCTTTACAGAAGTACCACATCATAGGGATTTAGTTGCAATCCAATCCCTGTTCCGCCAGTAACTGAAGGATCTGAATGCACTTTTAGGGATAAAACACAGTGGAAGCACTTTGAAAACATAGAAGGAGCACAATATGCATTCCAAATACTAAACGATCTCATTCTCAGAAGTAAGGACTATTGTGTTCAACAAATACAAACCATCAAAGAGCAATTGCTGGCAGCTAATGACTTGTGTGGGACTGCTGGATGAAGTATATACGCCCCTGATACTACAGGTGATACTATTATATCCCACAAATGTGTTAGTAGAGTAGATTAGTGGACAGAGTTGGCACTGGAGCTTTTCTTTTCTTTTATAAACAAGCCTTGGATCAGAAAACAAATATCACTGAAATTGTAAATATGACTGAAAATTGAAATATTGATATACAGACATACATGGCCAGTATATATTGAGGCAATTTTCATCATTTGGTACCTCTACAAATAATGCCAGATGCTGGTCAGCTTGGATCTCTGACTGGTAATTTACCTCATATCTTGAAAAAAAAACACCTCACGATGAGGATAGAATACCGTCTTTTATATATGATTAGTAAAAGCTGCTTATGCTAGCGTTCCTCTATACAGCTATGCCTCAAGATTATTTTAACAGCGAAGAACTTGCATTTCCATTATAATTTGATTCCCTTCACACTCTGTCCTGAGATTTTATGACAGTTTATAGTACAATTTGATCTTTCATTATTACCAATGGATTTAGAGAGTTAGCTTAGGCTCAATGTACTCATAATTGTGGAGGGTAATTCTATGTCAGAATGCAATATATTCACGTCAGCTTCTTAATTAATGTCTAATAAATAATTTAAATTCATCATGCATTGGCCTCTTGGAAAGGAACATTTGAAAAAAATGTGTCTAATATAGGCTGGATCAGTTTAGGATTCTGGTAGCCATGGTTAAGCAATTATAAATGAATACAAAGGCAATTTTCTCACCATCATCTTAAAACATCAGAGGAAATGGGTATAATGTCACCAAATGTCTACTGCCTTTTGAATCAATCTTATGTTCAGGGTATGAGTGGATATTCATTGGTGGTGGGATATTATTATTATTATTATTATTATTATTATTAATATTAATTCCAGGTTAGGTTATCCTCCTAAGGCAGTTTACAATAGTCAATAAAACAACATGACTTGGGACCCAGGTATCTGAGGGAACGCTTCAGAGCAGGGAGGCCCTTTGCCTATGCACTTGAGATTTGTGGAGTAGGCCTGTCTCGTTGTCCACCCACTGGGGGAACTATATCAAGTGGTGACACAATCAGGATTGTGATGCTAGTGGAGGTATTTTTTTTTAACCTGTCCTGAATGCTATGCACTACCTCGAGTATCAGAGGCAGTATGCTTATGCACACCAGTTGCTGGGGAACATGGGCCAGAGGGTACTGTTGCACTTGTGTCCTGCTTGTGCGTTCCCGGTCGATAGCTGGTTGGACACTGTGTGAACAGAATGCTGGAGTAGATGGACCCTTGGTGTGATCCAGCGTGGCTTTTCTTTTGTTCTTATGTTCTAATCTCATGCTTTAATCTTGACAAAAATTGCTCCCCAAAGCTGCTATTTGCATTGGAGGGAAATCTGACATTGGTATCAATAGCAGTTTCCATTCCAGCACAAATACCAGCTTCAGGGAGAAGGATTTTCATTGGGACTATAGCATGGGAGTAAAGGGTGAACAAAAGCTTGCCTTACACTGTGGTCCTAATCCTGAATGGATCCCTCCATGGCTATTATTTATAGTGGTAGAGAAAAAATAAAGGATAAAAGGGGGCCAAACCTTACATTTTAAGTAATGTTTAGCTTTGCCCTATTTCAAATGAATTTCAAATAGGGCAAAGCTAAACATTACTTAAAATGCATTTCAAATAGCTTTGCCCTATTTCAAACTTCAGCCTTCCTGGTCATGTATATATCTCCCCTCTTCTCATTTGTTCTACCCTCTCCTTTGGTTTTCCCTCTTTCCCTCCCAAAGTCTATTCCCCTTTCTATCCCTCCTGATCTTAGTACCCCTTTTATCTACTCCTCCTTCCCTTAGGTCAGGGGTGGGCAAGTTCCAGGGACTGGGGAGTTGCATTGCCCCCCAGACCCCACCAGGGGCCATGTCTTTTCTGCCACCATTGCTGTGCCACCAAAATGTGGTAGGGAACTGGGGGCAGGGGAGGTGGCCCTGCTTTAGGCCTTTCTCTTTACACTGCCCCTTTGTAGCATCATAGCAGATCACCCAATAGTAACCAGTGGCCTTTCTGTCTGCCCTGCTGCTCTGTGATGTTAAAGCATTTCAGTCAATCACTGCCAAAGGCTTCATCACTATCCATCACCAAATCCCTTAGTAGATTAGTACTGAATATATTTAGTTTGCTAAACCTATATTACCTGATATATCTAGCTTGGTATTTAGTTATTTTTTATATCTGTTAGCTAGATATTCTTTTGTTAATTCCCCAGCGTTGTTGCGATTCTTTCTGGAACAGACAACATCAATTGTGAAATGTCAGATGTCAAGCTTCCATTATTACTTTAAACGTATGTCTTACATATTTGCCCCCAAACAGTACAACATCAAAAATCTAATCAACACAGTTATGTAGAAACTGGTAGTCTCTAAAATTTATTTGACAGAAGCCCTGGGGGCATGCCTTTTATTCTCACACTTTACCTCATCGCAAGATAATTATTTTTTATGCCAGCCTCAATTCACAACTCAGTGAAGGACTAAAAATGATATAAATATTTTATACAGCATTTCTGTGTCAGTTATTGCCTGCCCTCCCCCTGCAACAATATGACCATGAGTTCCTACTGCAGGTCAAATGAGATGAAGCTAATCACAATTTAAATTATATCACACAGTTACTGTTCAAGAAAGCGTTTACATAAAGAGTAGGTGAGGTGAGAGAGAAAGTGTACAATATTTAATTAAACAAGCTTTAGTATCTGTTGCCTCGAAATCTAATAATAATTTGGCTTAGTAGTTCCACGCTTTTAAAATATGTTCTCATTTAGGGATCAGAAACAGAAACTCCTTCCCCAGATACTCTCTTTCCCCTCGGTAGGAAGGAGAGAAGGAGAAGTGAACATATGAGAGAGAAGCGCTCTCTCTCTCTCTCACACACACACACACACACACACGCACACGCACACACACACACGCCTCTTCTAGACTTTGGGCCTGTTCTCATGATTGGTAGCCAGTGGCATGGCTTAAATAAGCCATGGTGGCTTGCAGCATGTGCCGGCCACCACTGTGAATATTAAAATTGCAACGGATGGTCACTGTAGCTTATCATGTCATGTGAACCTGGGCAGGGTGGCATGTTACCATGGGTAACTGGGTGGATTGTTAATCACAGTAACAAGCCACCCTTCCTGGGTTCACATGACACAATAAACCATGGCAACTAGGGATGGGTGAATCTTCTGATGTCCAGTCCGGGGGGTGGGGTGGTTCACTGTGGGGAAATCTGGGCTGCTTTCGTCCCTGTGGATTTTCCCGGAGCCCTGGGGCATCCGCTAGATTTTGTGGGGTGGCTCTCCAGCATTATAAAAAGTACAATAGGCTATAGGCTATTAGCCTAATGTGGGAAAATTACAGCCATAATTGGAGTGTTTTATGCCATTTGTGGCCACGAAGCACTTATTTCTGTGTAAATTGCAGCCATAAATGACTGCAATTTACATAGAAGCAGTTGCTTTATGGCCACAAATACTGTAAAACACACACCAATTCCGGCCATATTTTCCCACGATAGAATAATGGAAGACGTCATTAGTCTACTGCACCTTTTACAATGCCGGAGAGCCACCTTTCAGGAAACCTGAAGGACCCAGAGGTAGTGGAACCGGTCTGGTATGGACTCCGTAGGTCAGATTCTTGGGAATCCAGCCTCATTGGAGTCCGCAGCAGATTTCTCCAGCATCTATAGTGGCGACCGCCCACCATGGCTTGAATATTCACAATGGCAGCTGGCATACAGCACAAGCCACTGCTGGCTGTCAAATCGTATGAACTTGGTCATTATGTGCCTTCCAAAATTCTCTACAAGGAAGGAAGACCAGGACCGTGTGTGTGTGTGTGTGTGTAAGGAAGAGACATACTGTTCAAGGATTCTCCCCTTCATGATTACGTCCATGTTCTAAATGGGAAACAGAATGCTCAATAGGAAACTAATGGATAATTATTTGGGGCAAACATTAAAAAAGAGGCAAAATCACAGAATTGTGGCCCTGTGCTGCGCTTACGCCTCCCAGAACATCATGCTCTCTTTAGCATTAGACGTGTGGGAAGTCGCTATGTGGTGGTTTCTAAAGGCATTCTTTGTTTTTTCAAGTTCCAGTAATACAGATGGACACTGGAAATTTCATCTTGTTTATTGTGTTGGTGACAATAATTGTCCACTGCCAAACCTAATTCAACTGACTTGACAGCTCACTTGTTTAGGAGCTGCAGCGCAGAGTACTCACTCACTTGTGGATTAGTCAATTAATGTCGAAGAGGTTGTAAGTGACAAGACTAAGGTAAAGGTTCATCAGACTGACCAGATCACAAGAGACATGGTCACCGAAATTCCAGAAGAACAGCCATGGCAGTGCGTTGTCTCAAAAAGATTTCTGGGACAAAAGTGCTATTTAGAGGGCAGACAGAGTATGAGACCGCTGAGCTGGAGGGTTCATTGACAGAGCTGACACTGTAGCTCTCAGCCTGAACAGATATTAGTATTTCTAATCATTACAAATAATGTTCTTAATCATTAGAAACAGTAGCCACCTCTATATGTTATTCATACGAAGGGATAAAGTGTGGAAAGGGGTTGTAGGGCCACCCATGTAGCCCCACCCGTGATGCTGCATGGCTCCTCCCAGCTTTGCACATGCCATCCATGCATTTGCCTGGATATCAGTTGAGGTGAAGTATCCACAGGTAGACCTCTAAACGAGTAGGCTTCTCCAGATCCTGGAGAAGGATTCTAGAACCCAAGGAAATCTCCACATGTAGAGATGTATGGACAAAAGCTTCCTCACCTCTTGCATCCATTAAAATATGTAGAAGCAGGAGGAATCAGTTGTCACTAGGGCAGGCCAGAGGTGTGATCCCCACAGCCCCTTTCTACAGTATTTGCCTCTTCTCACAAGTAAGACATGAAGGCACCAGGTTGGGGAAAGCTGATGTACAGGAAGTCTGTAATATTATGCCTCATATTGCACATTGAGGCTGAGAGAGGGTTGTAATGTTAGAGTTTATACTTTAGTGACACTCCCTTAATATTAAGGAGTTGGTAATTTGAGGACTTACCTTAAAGTCACATGACCTGGGCAGTTCTAGAGATTTGTATTGTATTGTACAAGAGATTCTTTGTTGTTCAGTAGTTCACTCGTGTCTGACTCTTCGTGACCCCATGGACCATAGCACGCCAGGCCTTCCTGTCCTCTGCTCTCTCCCGGGGCGTGCTCAAGTCCATATTCATTGCATCAGTGATGCTATCTAGCCATCTCATCCTCTGCCATCCCCTTCTCCTTTGGCCTTCAGTCTTTCCCAGCATCAGGGTCTTTTCCAAAGAGTTTTCTCTTTGCATTAGTTGGCCAAAATATTTGAGCTTCAGCTTCAGTATCTACAAGAGATTCTTAGAGGTTCCTTAAAATAAAGTTGCATTTTAAGTAATTCCTCTAGTCTGTTTTTGGACCCAGAAACAGTACAAGGGTGACTTGCCTAAGGTCACATAGTGAGTTCATGGCAGAGGAAAAATTTTGAACCAGGATCTTCCTTATTCATAGTTCAGTCTCTTAGTCATTACACTACAGCAGCTCATATTGAAAACTCATTGTATCTGTGGCAATGCAAGCCAATGTCTTAAATATCTTCACCAAGTGATATACAGCGTTCCTAGATAACAAAGCCAAGAGAAAGCTAACTAGAAAGAATTATGATAGTTTCCAGTGCAATGTGCAAGGAGTGTAGAAAGACCTGACATATAAAATTAAGATGTGCAAATTGTGTCTGCGAATTGCTAAAGATTATATGCAGGAAAACAGTTTTCAAGATTTGCTGCACAATGATAGCCACAGAGATTTTCAGCCTCACAGCCTATTATTAGCAGGCAGTTATAAAATGAAATACAGAGTATTGGTTGATAAAATGACCTAACCATACAATACTGTCCTAAACCCCCAGAGTTGTATTAAATCTACAGTCTAGTTGAAATCTGCTCAACCATCACCAAAGGGATCTAGTTTTATAGTCAATCTTGCTTATCCTGAAATGGGTCTCACCTGCTCAGTAGTATTTAATGAGAAAGACCTTTCTTTAATCACACCCCGTGTATGGTATTATACAGTCATTCACTTCAACATCCAACTATATTAAACACACACACAAAAACGCATTTCCCTCCTGGTCTTTTATTTCAGGAAATTTACAATATTACAGTGTACCCAGTTCTGTATTCAGCATTCTGACTTTCCTCTTTAAGAACGAAGCACTGGTGCCTGCTCAACCTCTTCAGAAAGGAAAGAACTAGCTGTAGCTGTGGCAGCAAAAGAATATTGTCTCAGAGAGAAGAAAAGACATGTTGATAATATTATACACAAAATATGTTTCACTTCTGCTGTCATAAAACAATCTCAAGGCCACTGTTGAGTAGCCATTGTAATGTTAAAGTATGCTTGCCAAATGTATTGGTGGGGAGGATAATGAGGTTTCTAATTATTTGTGTTGCGTGTGTGTATGTGCGCCGGTGGGGGGGCATGTGTGTGTGATTGCTAATTCTTGTATTTAAGAATCCTGTTCATTGTTTTTATTCCACACACACACGCACACCCTTTAACTTTGGTTTTTGGTGGCACAGGGTAAGGTATAACAAATATCTTCCCTGGCATTATAGCAGCAGGCTTAGTGGTTAAGACGCTGAACTGCAGACTGGAAGGTCGGCAGGTCAGCAGTTCGAGACCCGAGTGCTGCGTGACGGAGTGAGCTCCCGTCTTCAGTCCCAGCTTCTGCCAACCTTGCAGTTCGAAAGCAAGAAATTGCAAGTAGATAAATAGGTACTGCCTCGGCGGGAAAGGTAACAGCGTTCCGTGCACCTCGGTGTTCAGTCATGCCGGCCACATGACCACGGAAGCGTCTTCGGACAGCGCTGGCTCTTCGGCTTAGAAACGGGGATGAGCACCGCACCCTAGAGTCGGACACGACTGGTTGGGGACACCTTTACCTTTTTATACTTAAGTTCCTGTTTCTGGGGGAAATCATCCTGCATTGAAGTCAGTAACTTTCACAGCTGATCACTGGCAATGAAGAACAAAAAAGCTAGGCAGAGTGAACTGGCATTAAATGCACTATTGTACTTTGAATAACTTTTAGGTATCTGCCATGCCTGATCTAAGCAATGGATCAAGGAATATAATGCTGAAGTGTGTTTTCTAAGGGCCAAAACAGACATTAAATCCATATCCATCAGCTTTGTCTTTTTCATTTTTACTCTAGAGTATGTGCAAGGCCCTCAATCCAAATCTTAAAAGTCCCCCTACCCTCCATGCTACCTCCTTGTACCTTCTCTATTTATTTATTTAATTTATTTACTGCATTTATATCCTGCCTTTCCTCTTGCAAGGAACCCAAAGCGGCTTACATTATCCTCCTCCTCCTCTCCATTTTATCCTCACAACAACAACCCTATGAGGTAGGTTGGGCTGAGAGGGTGTGACTGGCCCAAAGTCAGCCAGTGAGCTTCATGGCTGAGTGGGGACTAGAACCTGGATCTCCCCGCTCCCAGTCCAACACTCTTTCCACTACACCACACTGGCTCTCTAGAAGAAAAAAATAAAGAAGAAAATGATATAACTGCTAGATATGAATTTAAAGTATGTTTTGGACCTAAGTGCATGAAGTCTGAGACACCACAAGTCTTACAGCAAACAGACTACAGGTATCAAAAGTCCACACTGGATTGTTTGCTACTTAAACACTGATGCAAAATGGTTGTCTTCTCACCTTCTGCAAAAACCAGCTCTCTTGTCTGTTACAGAGTTTGCTCAAAACAGAAGACAGATGTTGCGGATGTCACATTCCTCATCCTCCAAATCATAGCTTGGAAGATCAGGAACAAGCTATGTGTTAATGCATTCTCGCCTCCCCTCATGTGCTTAGCTTTATAGCACATGCCCTGGTATGTTCAGCCTGTCTTCAGTGATCCATGCCCTGATAACTTCCTGGTTGGTTTACTGCAATGAGGTGTATATGGCATTGCCCTTCAAGATGGTCCAGAAACTTCAGTTAGTACAATGTGGTAGTTAAAGTACTGACTGGAATGAGGAATTATGACCATATTACACCAGTATTGTACTATCTTTTCTAGCTCCCAATCAGTTTCTGGGCCCAATTCAAGGTGCTTGTTTTAAGCTATAAAGCTTTTAATGACTTGGAGCCACAGTACCTAAAGGACTACCTCTTCCCATATGCCCCTGCCTGTGGCCCGAGATCATTGTCTAGACCCTGCTCCAAGTCCCCCACATACTGAGACTTGATGAATGGCTACTTGTGAGCAGGGCTTTTCTGTGATAGCCCCCAAATTATGGAATGCCCTCCCTAGAGAGGTCTACCTGGCACCTACTTTGTTGACTTTTTGGCACCAAGTATAAGGACCTTTTTATTCTCCCAGGCCTTAAAAAACAAACAAACTGCTGCTTGTTTTATTATTTATATGTTTAAAGCTGCATTTCAAAATCATCCATGTTTTAGCTGCTTGATATTTATCTCTCCTTTTAACATTATTTTTTATTATTGTTGTTGCTGTTCTTTTCATGGTTTTATCATCGGTTTTATTGTATTTGTTTTGATTATGTATGTTGCTCTGAGAGCTTCAGCTATAGGGACACTCATAAATGTAATTATGAATAATCATAATAATTCTGAACCAGCAAACCATGGCTTGAGTGAGCCTCCCCAAATGACAATCAAAACTGTGATTTGCAGTCCTGGTTTGGAGGGCTCATTCAACCACCTTTTGCTCATTTGCACATAATGGGAAGCTGTGAAGTGCTCTATTAAGACAAGCATATGAGGGAACAAAGGGAGAAGTGAAGGAGTACATGAACACAGAACTTGTTCTTGGACCTTCAAACTTTCATTTAGGGGATCAGGAATGTGATACGCGAATATCGACAGGAATGACCAGTGATGAATAACCAAAAAGGGGGCATCTCTTTACTTGAAAAGTCAAGGTTCCCTGTTTCTTCATTTCTTTATCCAGCATGCTATTTAGGGTCAGTTCCAATGTGACACTTTTCCACATCCATCTGTAACTTGCTTAGCAACTGACATGGAAAACTTTATGTCTAAATTATCTTTCCTGTACCATCTAGCTGGATTTTGCATTCCAAGATAGAGTTTAATGTTTGCCCCCGCTCATATAACTCATTCTTGTCCGAGAGCTAGCGGTGATTTATTTGCAGGAAATGACTATTTGGTTGATAGGTAGAGTTTGAAAGAGCAAAGCCTCCGCATATGGGGAGCTGGGGGTGGGGGGACAATTCTTACGCATCCATAGCTGCAGAAGCATAATTATATATGGTGATTGAAATGAAGTCTGGAATACTTTTTTTAAATAACAAGGGCCATAGCTAGTGGGGGTGGGATATAGGGGCCATGTACTCTTGGGGATATTCCAAGCTTGAATATTCAGTGTTCCTTCATTTTAAAAAACTAACTCTATATCCTTTTAACTTACAGATATATAGCAAAAATGTACAGGTCTTACTCTTCAGGTAAGCCTGCTTCCAGTTTCCAGTGTTCCAGCCAATGAGTGCAGAGGTGCTGGAATAATTGACAAGTACATGGTCATCTAATTTTAGCATTCTTGTCTTGTTCGGGGTAACTAAAGGACCTAGGATTATGTTCAAAGGCCGAATATGAGTTTTATCCTCCACATATCAATATACATCCCATGATACAAACTGTCAAAGAATTTGCTCCCAAACATAAAATAATACAGCTATGGCCCTGCATTGTTCTTTCAAAATGATTGTTATCTGTTTGTAATATGCCCAAAGAATGTTGGTTATTGGGCAGATTTAAATAAATAAATAAATAAATAAATAAATAAAACATTCCATTCACCAGGCAAATAAACATTTATGGAAAACAAAGCATCTTTAACATTCCCACTTCTCAAAAGAATATCTCTGGAGCAAACACATTATGCTGGAACTACTCCCTATTTATCATTCACTCTCACTGATCCATACACCATGTTTTACTCCTTATTGTTTTGAGTTCTGCACAGGAGTCGCTCTGCTCTTGTTTCAATCAAGTTCTCACATTGTAAACTACGTATTATTGTAGACAAAATGATTTCAGGAATTGCGTTTTTGGATAGAGATCACACCCACAATTGATCAGTTCCTGAGCCTGGATAACACAATCTGTACATCCATATTAATTCCCTCCCTGCTCCCATAAGTCCTCAATTTATAAAAATAATCTCTGGAGTACACAATTATTAGAGTCCCAAGAGGCAAGTCCTGGGAGGTGTCTCCATGAGCGATTTACTCCAAGCTGGCTGAGTTTGGAGGTTGTTAGGGATATATTATGTCATGACTATCCAGCAGCCACCCAAAGTTTATCAGGGAAAAACTGGATTTCCTGAGACTGCTTAAAGTCTGACTCTTTTAATTAAATTGGATTCTCCCCAGTAGTTGTTGTGTGCCCCAGCCCCTGCATTTACCTTGGGTATGCTAGCCCTGCCCAGGGATGTGCCTTTCACCGTGACCCCGGTCAAGGGGTGTTTCCTGTGTGTTTCCCATCCCTGCACAAATCAATTAGTGTCTACTCAGAAGTAACTCCCATTGTGGTCAATGAGGCTTGTTCCCTGAATGTGCACATCAGAATTTACAGAGATCCCGCCCCCACCCCGGCAATGGAAATAGCACATTTTAAAGTACTAATTCCCTAAAGGCTGCAAAGCGTTTTCTCGAAGCTGTGATTCTCCATTGTTTGGTTTACTGCCATTCGGAAGTAACTACTTCCACCTTTGATCATCCCGATAGTGCGCAGCATCAGGTTAGAAAGGGGATTGTTTCTCCTCTGTGTCTTTCCCAGCACAAACATGTGTGTGTTTACTCGGGGGTAACTCCCATTGTAGTCAATGAGACTTGTCCCCAAACTGCGCACTCCTGAGATCCCATGAATCGAAATAATGCATTTAGAGAGCCTTAATGTCGAAGCTTCAATTGATCGCAGCAGGGCAGCTAGAGCACAGTGTTCCTTTCATGATTGTCGGTGGGGGGGGAGAGTGATTTCTGTGAATACAGGTGTCAGGAGCGCCCTGGCGGCCTCTTTCAGTACACTCCAATAGCCAACTCAAGACACAGACGAAAGGATTCTTTTCAAGGCTTTAATCCTTTTACAACTTAATGACTCTTTCAGATGCTAATCACCAGCGACTAAGCAAGGAACAGCAGAGTGGCCTATGCGCTGAGTAGGCAGTTGATCCCCCCCGTTTGAAGGAGAGTCACTTGAAGACCCTGAACTTATGGGCAAGGGAGAGATCCTCCCTCTTTCCCTTGGGTCCACAGGAGGCGGCCATTGCTTGCGTGCCAAATGGGCACTTCGCCTCCTTTCTGCGCCCTCCATCGCTCGTCGCTCCCTGCGTCTGCGTCGAGCATCTAGCAAGCCCCGTTCCTGCACTTTCTCACTGCTAGGCTCACTATCTATCTCAGGAATGCTAGCAGGAGGAATCTCTGCCAGCTGTGGTGCCTGTGAGGGATGAGCTGGCTCCTCTCCCATGGATTGCTGATCCTCCTCAGAATCAGAACTGCTCTGGGGTTCTATCGGCTCAGTTTCCACTCTGACAACAGGGGAGGAAACCTTCCAAGATTTTATAAAAGGAGAAAGGGGGGGAGGGCCTTGATGGGAGGGGGAGAGCCTCTCTTATTGTTTGAACAGCCCCTGCCAGTCAGATGACATTCACTCCAACCCCCTTCCCCACCTGGAAATATGTTCTGTGAAATGACTGCGATACACTTGCTCGTGGAGACCTGTGCAGACCAAAACCAGCTCCTTGAAAAATCCGGGTAAGCCACAATTGGCTTCTCTTTCCATCTCCTTCTATTATCATGGAGAAAAACCTTTGGACATTCAAACATTAAATTTGACTGTGGATCCAAACACAAGGATACTTCAGATAGATATAAAATCACCTTAACATCTAAACACATCACTGCCTTCCACTTCCTACAATTGATTGAAAGCCACAATGCAAAGCCTCACTTGTCTACTGTGAAAGGACAACTATATGCCATCATTGAAAGTGTTGGTTTTATTCCAAGTCAAGAAAACAAAGTAAGGTCCCCTCTGAAGCCCTATAGGCAGTGATGTCTATAAGCAAGTTAAAACAGTCCCATCAAGGTAAAAATAGTGCCTCAAGCCATGTTGGCCAACAGCTCAGCAATGACAACATATTGTTCCCAATTTTATTTGATGGGTTGCTTTTGTTTAATTGGTTGTTATATTTATTTTATTAATTCTAAGAATTTGTATCCCATTCTTCAGTCAAAAAGCTGCCAGAATGGCTTACAAGAATCAATTATTAGACATTCTTTGCCCTCAGGTTTACAATCTAAAAAGAAATGAGGCAGAAGAAAAGGGATTGGGAGGGAGGAGAAAAAAAGCGTAATGGTGTGTTATCATTTGGTCACCTGCATGTTGAAGGGGGTAAAGCAGAATATACATTTTTGTACAAACTTAGCTGCAGGACAGAGACATAATGGGAATTATTGACTGGCCAAATACATCCCAACTGAGCCTTGCTTGGATCCTGCATGGTTTATAAATTTCTGCTTTTGAAACAGGCTATGAATTAAAACTACCAGGGAGAACTGTGAAATTCTGGTGTTGGTAAACAAGACTTATTGGGCTTTCCTGCAAAACAGAAATGAAGGCTTCCAAGTACTGATTTCTGAAGCACATGTAATTAAGAGCCAAACACTAGAACCCCCCGCCCCTTCTTTCTTTTTTTCAATCTCTTATTACTTTGCTTTTTATGTTGCTCCGTTTACATCAGTCTGCTTATTTAACAACTCAATCTCATGGACAATTAAACAATACCCACAGAGGTATACAAATGTCCGACCCAATCAGTTCCACCTTATTAAACTTCTTTCATTGTTTTGTTGCATCCAGAACAATGCAACAGTAAAATAGTCCTGTGGTTGCAGCTGCCTTTATGAATATATCTGATGAATTGAAAACTACCAAAGTAACAGATTTCATTAACAGATGGAATAGGTTATGAAATTTGTTTTCAAAATTCCCCACCTCTGTCCAGACCTAAAAGTGTTACATTGTACCACAGTTTGTTGTCTGTTCTTCCTACTTTGACTTCAGAGTTCATTAGGATAGCAGAAAGTAAACTTGAAAGCATTTCCATGGGTGTTTACAATGGGGAAAAATCACTATTCTTTAGTGAAAGGTCTAACTGACTGGTTCTCCTTTTTGAACATAGGCTATCATGACTGAGCATGAGTGTTGTTTTAAAATGTCAGAGGAGTTTCTGCAGTAAACAAAGAGCTGGTTTGTCAAGAAGGGATTACAGCCACAAGATACATTTACTTTTGCATAGGAAAATCTCTCCCAAAGATGGTTACAAGCAGAGAATACCCCATCTCTTATATTAGTCTATATATATTTTAAATGTTTTGTATTTCCCCAGGTATAATAAAATATATTAATGTAAATTTAGGGTGAAATCCAATGGTGTCAGTCCTCTGACCGAATAGACACTGTTGGTGAAACGGACTCCCCTTTCCAGGCCCCGGTGTGCTCCAAAAATCTGCTCTGGAAGTTTGAGGGATCCCCCAGAACAGATTTAGGGAGGTTCAGGGAAAGGAGAGGAAGGGGAAGTCCACTTGTATAGCACTGGATTTTGCCTTTAGTGTATATCTATACTACAAACTTATATCGATGTAATACTAGTTTAATACTCATGACTCCTCCCCCACCAATAAAAAGTAGCACCAAAAATAGGAGTTCCTGTTTTAATGCCGAATGTGAATCTGAACCATTTCCAGATAGCAGCGTGAGTTATTCTAGCATATCAACGTACTGCAAACGCGTTTTTTAAAATGTATTTTTCTCTTTATTTACAGACATACATATTTATGCATACTAAGAAGTACCCCCAAATATTTAGAAACAACTACTTTATTTTTGGGTGGCCCAGTTTCACTTCCAAACAGATAGGCACTCAACTACCTGAGTTTGCTATTAAAAAGAATGATAAACACAGAGACCAGTTTAAGTCTGTGGTGGAAATACACATAGATCAGCTGAGAAGCAAAATTAAATCATTTGACACAAGATAAAAACAGTTGAGTAAAGAAACAGGTTGACAAAGAGAAGCAATGGAATCTCCTTCCCTGGATATTTCTAACAAGTAATAGATGAGTTTATGTAACGTAGTATTTAATTTCCTGCTGTTGTTGGGCTAGATGAACCCTATGGTCCTTTCCATCTCTCTTGTTCTAAGGTTAGTAATTGTTAAACTTAGATACCTTGAATGTTATCTTCAACATTCATTCTAATAGTAAAACATATTTTCCTTAAGTTTCACCAAATCTATTAAGATGCAAGCATCAAGGGGACTCAAGTTGGTGCAATGACAGCTTGGAAAGAGGTGGATGGGAGACTTTTATTAATGATCTTTGCCACACAATAGTTTTACACAATAGATGAGTGACCTGAAAGTCTCCAGGATAATTCCCATAACTTGTGATAGAACATACAACTTTGACAAGTCATGTCCCCTGGCAGTACAGACCTTTAAGTGATAGTAAATGAAACTATTATATACAAATCATTTTTCAAAGTGACTGCCAACATTAATGCATTGTTTTATTAATAATCATGAATTGTCTGTGACATAGTTGGTCTATTTGAATATACAGTAATAATAAACTTTTGTCCAAGAGCATTTCAGTCCATAGCTTTTATAATCTTTCTTCCATGTCCAAGAGAGCCATGACAAGCAAAATTCTGGCAGAGTTCAGTCTCATCTCAAACTTTCCCTAGAGACTACATGCACCAGCCCTAAGCTAAAACTGACAGTCACATTGAGATCTCCTGACTATCTATTCCTGCTTTAATAATCTTTTGAGCAGGGAGGGCAGCTGTATGTAAGACCATGTTAAATGATGTCTATGGAACAATAAATGCTTTAGCAACTGTTGATTATCTTTAAAAGATTACAATTTCAGCTATAATCTGCAAGTACTCAAAAGTCTAGCGTGTTACTAATGCTAAAAATAGGAATTATAGTTTCGTCCCTTTAATTTTCACTGCATGGCAGGCTTTTATCAAAGACCACCACTGAAAATGAAGTAGTTAGACTCATACCCTAACAGCCACTGGTAAGATCCACTGAACCATGCAACCTGTTGCTAATTTTTATATAGCTTCTTCATTATGTATAGATTATAGAAATTCTCTACATCTAAGAGCTGAATATATTTTAGAAAGGTGTATCAAGGGAGACCAAAGTAAATGAATGGCTACAATCATGTCAAAAGTTATAATAGAAAAAGCCCATTTCATTAAATGACAGCATGAAAAATAAATTGTTCTTCAGTAGATGGAATTACAAATTATTTCCAGGTAATTAGAGAAATCTATGATATAGATCTTCCTGCAGTTTTACTCACTCAGTGGAAAAAATGGAGAATTACAGAAGTCAACTTCAGTTGGGGAGAGATTCATACCAGTTTCAAGAAATATTTTTAAACCGGTAGAGCATGGGGAACATGATATTTAACTGCAAAGCTCAAGGATAGAGAGGACAAAGCATACCAAAAATGTACAGTTCAGCACAGCACAGTAGCTGAAGACAAAGAGGTAATCTTGTGCCTGAACTTTACCACTGAGAATGCAGATGGGGGCTGACAGGTTGTTATGCTTGCACATAGATATATACGCCTGCACATAAAAAACTAACATTTCAGGAAAAGGCTAAGCTACAATCCTTCCTGATTTCTGGTTTTCTACATGGAGGAACTTACTGTCATGTAAGCCTCCACTTGTACTCTGAAGTGGTACAGCCCAAGCATAGGTTACCACTTCAAGTGAGAACTAGGTCACAGAATGCCAAGTATATAGAAAACGGACCAAGTGGGAATTTTAAACAGTGATTTATTTATGTACTTCTGGCAATATAATTATACAGAGTGAAGTATAGCTGTAAGCTTGATTAGATATCTTAAGGAGTTATATTGTTTTTGGTGCCATATTAAAACATTCCTGTTTTCAAGATTTTTGAAATCTTGAAATTTAGAATTGTATGTTTAATTCTGTCTAAAGCAATTTTAGATAGTTTGTTTATTTACAACATTAATATACCTCTCCACATCTATATATATCCCAGAGCAGTGACCAATAAAAGATAAGAATAAAAAGAATAAAAACACCACATTAAAAGTTAAAAAAATAGAATGCCAATAAAAACCATGGCTGGTCAATCAAGGAAGGCTTCTTGGAATAAAGACTTTTCAGGAGGTGCCAAAAACAACACAAAGTTAGTGCCTTCCTGACCTCCAGAGGCAAGAAGTTCTACAGAAAGGGAGCCACCACACTGAAGGCTCTTCTCTGGGTGGACTCCAACTGGGCAATAGGTCCATACAGAACTACCATGAGCATGCCATCTGATGACCTTAGTGACCAGGCAAGTTGATAAAAGGAGAAGGTGCTCTCTTAAATATCCTGGGGCCGATGTACACTTACTTTTTTAATGCTTCCAATGAGGTTTCGTTGGAACACATTACGCCATCCCTGCTTCATACTGGAACTGCAATTTCCCGCTTCCCTGCTACTGCTTTCAATACCCTTATATTCTGGTATTTCCCATTCATGTGCTCTGCTCTTCCATGTTCATCACCGTATGAGGTCGTAGTCCCCTCCCATGCCTGCCCATATATGGCGGTGTTTGTATTTCCCTCCTGTCCAATCACAGCTCTCAACGCCCCCATGCGGTCTTCCAGCTACTAATTGCATAGCTTCCTCAGCACTCAAAGTTTCATCACCAACAAGCAAAGGGCTGGATGTGCATGCACTTGTCTGATCTCGGAAGCTCAGCAGGGTCAGCCCTGGTCAGTACTTGGATAGAAGACTGCCTGGGAATCAGGCTTCCTGCATTGAGCAGGGGGTTGTTCTATCCCTTCAAATGACACTAAGTTTTACCTCCTTCTGTCCCCTTCTTTGGCTTTAAAAAAAAAAAAATTAAGGCATTATCTTCAAATTTTCAAATCTTCGAAGAATCGTAGCTTCTCTAGCCCAATTTCTCTGCACACTTGCCCGGGCAAGCCAAGGCAAGTGTAATTTTTTTTCACAGTCAACTCCATGCTCGCAAAACAGAAAGAAACACACACATATCCAGGCAGACAGTAATCACTATTCATGGACTAACATCAATAAAAATGTCAGTGGACAATTTTAATGTCATCTCATGAGCGGCGGACAAAAACAGGGCAGTCTTCGAAGTTTTGAAGGCACTAGCAGCCCCCCCCAAAACCCAAGCGCTGGGTGCTGCCGCCACTGCCCCTCTTCCTCACACCAGCTGTCAAGGGCTGGCATGGGGAAAAAAGCATCAGGAGACAACCCCCAGCCTCTTGCCCTGGCCTCCAGCAGGTGGGGGGAAGAAGAGGATAGGCGCCTCCTTCGTCACTCCACCCCCACCTGCTACAGCAGCAGTGGCAAGGGACAAGCTGGTCATTTTCCCTAAGGCCAGGAGAGCTTACAGAAAATGACCAGCCTCTCCTGCGCCACTGCCACTGTAGCAATGATGCGTGGAGGATGAGAGCTACTGCCTTCTTCCCCTCTTCTTGCTGAGGGAACTGGTGCCCAAGGGAGGGGGTGGAGTGGCAACTTCTCACTGGGCTTCGAGCCCCAACAGGATGCTTGTGCCATCCCTATGCACACACAGGGATAGAGGAAGAGAGGGACGGTGGGTGGGGAATCAGCAGAAACGGGAAGAGTTTCTGCTCCTCCAATGACAGCCGCCTTCTTTAAGGGCAGAAAAACAGCACAGCGCTTGAGTGTGAACCATGCTTGCGCATTCGATGAAGTACTGGAATAGGGAAACAGGGTGAGTGTGAATAATCATGTTTTAATGTGAAGGCATTTAACTCGCCGGTCTACTGAATTCGGTGCGCTAGCAGACACAATGTAGATCCTCCCCTGGTCTCAAGTTATTTAGGGCTTTATACATTTCTACCAAAACATCAAACCTGTTGTAGATCCAAACAGCTGGAGGGCCATAGGTTGCCCACCCATGGACTATACTCACTTTGTCTGATATAAGAATAAAGCTAATGTCTTTTCACCAGTCATACCTAATTTCTACACCACAGCCCAAAACAGGAAGGTCAGATCCTACAAAGAACATGGAGTTTGTTACAAAACTGTTCCTTGATTCACAGATAACAAGTCCTTTTTTCCAAAAGGAATAGAAGGATATTTTTATGCCTATGTTTAATTTCACTGTGGTTATATTGTGTTTATATTTGTATGTGAAATATGTTTTTTTTTTATTAGTTTTATGTACAGTACCATGGCGTTATCTTTGGTGATGAAGAAGCTATATAGAAATGTTTTAAAATACATAAATACGTAACAGGTTTATTACCCATGAATTTCATGTCAAGTCTAATTTGGGCATGTGTATAGTAGTCTGGATTTGTGTATTTCTAGCAGTTTTGAAAAAAACTATAACATACCCCCAGAAGCATTATATGCCAGTATTATATATTTATTTATTTTAAAAGTATTTTTATGCCACTCCTCAATCGAGAAAAAAGTTCCTGCAAAAAATCAATCAGTAAATGACATTTGCATTTCAGCTCTCACTGGCATTGCCCTAAAAGAAAAAGAAAAAAAAATCCCTGGGGACTACGGTATGTATAGAAATCTGTTGGCAGTATGTGCCTTTTGACAAAATCTAAGCGCGACGAAACATTATCCCACTTGTTATGACTTTAGTTAAGTTGACAGAACTGGAAAATGTGAGATAGGTATACCACAAAATGTTTGACAAATAAAATGTAGCTATTGCTAATGTCATCCACTAAAACAGAGCTGGTTGTATCTATTGGAATAAGAAACACTGCAGAACAGAAAACCATAAATAAATATAACCAGGGATAAGAAAATTTACAGTTTTGAAGTCGGACTACCAGATCCAAAAGCAACATAACTTGTCCCTACAGTTCCTAGCACATCTCCTTTTGTCATCACTGCCTAAAATTTGTTAACCGCTCGCTCAGAGAATGGCTGCTATTGAGTGGTATAAAAATACTGAACATGAATCAATGAATAAATAAATATTGCAGTAGGGGAATATTTTTGCCATTTACAGTCAGGGCCAGAAATATCAGAAGAAGATAACTGTTTTGGCAGTTGGCCTCTGTATACCACCACATTGAAGTTGAAAGGAAACACTCCCAGATGGGAGCGAAGGCAGGACTTTCAGCTGTAATTCAAGGGGTTTGACAAAAGTGGGGCACTAACCATTCAGGAAGTACAGCCAGTGGCATACACACACACCCATCGTTGGTGGCTCATAAGTAATGGAACAAACCAACATCATTTCAAACTTAAGGATCGCCTTTAATACCTGGATGAAAATCCTTTGCAGTCAATGACTGCCTGAAGTCTCGAACCCATGGACATGACCAAATGCTGAGTTTCCTCCCTCGAGATGCTTTGCCAGGCCTTTACTGCAGCTGCCTTCAGCTGCTGCTTGTTTGTGGGTCTTTCTGCCTGCAGTCTTGTCTTCAGGAAGTGAAAAGCATGCTCTATTGGGTTGAGATCAGGTGACTGACTTGGCCAGTGAAGAACATCCCACTTCTTTGTCCTGAGAAACTCTTAAGTAGCTTTTGCTGTAAGTTTTGGGTCATTATCCACCTGCAATATGAAGCGGCGTCCTATCAGTTTAGCAGCATTCAGCTGAATCTGAGCAGAAAGTATAGCCCTATACACTTCAGAATTCATCCTGCTGCTTTTCTCAGCAGTCAGGTCATCAATAAACACCAGTGACCCAGTTCTATTGGCTGCCATACATGCCCATGCCATAACACTGCCTCCACCATGTTTGACAGATGATGTGGTATGCTTTGGATCATGAGCTGTTCCTTTCCTTCTCTATACTTTTCCCCTCCCATCATTCCGGTATAAGTTAACCTTGGTTTCATCAGTCCAAAGAATCTTATTCCAGAACTGGGCAGGTTTTTTAGGTGTTTGCTGGCAAAGGCTAATCTGGCCTTTCGGTTCTTGAGCGTTACCAGTGGTTTGCACCTTGTTGGGAGGCCTCTGTATTTACATTCATAAAGCTGTCTCTTGACTGTAGGGATGGACGAAAGTCCCTTACCTGGTCCTGCAGCATTTTTCGAGGGGGGGGGGAGGTGCTCCGTTTCTCCCCGCCGAAATTCTGGCTGGGGGGGGAGTGCCCCATCTCCCCGGCCAAGAAAGAAAAAAGTAAAGTTAAAAAAAAACAAAAACCAACGTGATAGGCTACGTAAAGATTTACGTAGCCTATCATGGCTAGATTTTCAAAGTCAGCTGTGATAGGCTATGTAAATCTTTATGTAGCCTATCACGACTGACTTTGAAAAAAAAAAGCGCGTACGCTATTTGTGTTGCCCTTATTTTCGCTGTAGTCTACGTAAATCTTTACATAGACTACCCGTGCCCAAATAAGGAACGCAAATGGCGGCGCCCATGGGCACCGCCATTTGCATATGCGCTTTTTTCCCCCCCAAAGTCAGCCGTGATAGGCTACGTAAAGATTTACGTAGCCTATCACAGCTGACTTTGAAAATCTAGCCGTGATAGGCTACGTAAATCTTTACGTAGCCTATTAAGTTTTTTGTTTGTTTTTTTACTTTACTTGGAAATGGCGGCGGCGGCAGCCGGTCGGAAGACCAGCCTCCGCCGAACCGCCGCCGGGACCCGCCGCCGCGAGGGACATTCGCACGAGGTAAGTCCCATCCCGGGGGGGGCAGGGGGTGTCGGAGAATTTCCCCACCAATTTCGGGGGGCTGAATGCATTGGCATTCGGCCTCCCAGAGATTTGTGGAGAAATTCTCCGACATCCATACTTGACTGTAGATGTTGACAATGACATGCCTACCTCCTCAAGAGCTTTCTTGACCTGGCTAGTTCTTATGAAAGGGTTCCTCTTCACCATGAGCAGAATTCTGCAGTCATCCACTTTAGTTGTCTTCCGTGGTCTTCCAGGCCTTTTGCTGTTGCTGAGCTTGCCAGTTAATTCCTTCTTTTTCAGGATGTTCCAAACTGTTGTGTTGGCCACTCCCACTGTTTTTGCTATCTCTCTGATGGGTTTATTTTGTTTCCTCAGCCTAATGCTGGCCTCCTTCACTCGCATGGACACCTCTTTGGACCTCATGTTGGGAGTTCCAGTGAACAGCTACCAAATGCAAATGTAACACTCAGAACCACCTCTAGGCCTTTTATCTGCTTGATTGGTCATGGGGCACCAAGGAAACAGGCCACACCTGGCCATGCAGCTGCTTGTCAGCCATTCATCCCATTACTTATAAGCCACCAACAATGGGGGGGGGGGTTGTATGCCACTGGGTGTACTTCCTGAATGGTTAGTGCCCCACTTTTGTCAAACCCCTTGAATTACAGCTGAAAGTCCTGACTTCGCTCCCATCTGGGTGTGTTTCCTTTCCACTTCAATGTGGTGGTGTACAGAAGCCAACTGCCAAGACAGTTATCCTTGTTCAGATATTTCTGGCCCTGACTGTATAACTTTCTCTACATCCCTAAGCTGGATCAGAGGGCCAATCTAAATGGAAATGCCTTTGTGAAGTGAACTGGGTAAAATCTGCATTTTCACAGAAATGAATTCGCTCCTTCCACAGCACACTCAAGCCAGTAAAGCGCTGTATTCCTCCACTTTTGCAGGGCAAATGGGAACTGAAGCGGCATAAGTTTATGGTGGGGTGGGCAGAGTCCCACAAGTAGAAATGAACTGGCAGCCAATGAGCCCAGGCTTGTTCCCCCTCCCCTCCTCATTTAGAAAAAGCAGTATTGTGAATGACTGAGCAGCAGCAGTACTACTACTACTAATAATAGCAGACCTATGGCTGCTCTTGCATCTCCTTTCCTCTCCTTTCCCCCTGTAGATGTGGCTTTCTGAGGGGGTGGGGAGGGAGGCCAGGGAAGAAAGAAAGAAAGAAAGAAAGAAAGAAAGAAAGGGAGGGAGAGAGAGAGAGAGAGAAAGAGAGAGAGAGAGAGAGAGATTTACAAAGCACTGGATCCTTCATACTAATAACAATAATAGCAGATGCTGCTCTGGTTCTGGCAGTGAATGACTGAGAGCAGCAGCAGGACATTCAGAGGGTCAGTTCACCCATCCCTACTTCCAAGTAAGCATGATTACCCAGCACTCAATGAAGGAGTAAAGGGAGAGTCAGCGATTGAGGCCAGGTTTGCAGCAGCACTGTTTCATAGCAGCAGGGCTGGCTCCCCTCCCCATTCCAGAGCTCAATGCCTCTTTAAAGGGAGAGGCAGCAATTGAACCCAGGTTCACAACAGTGCAGTTTTGTAGCCACCGGACTGGAAGCTCAATGAATATTTAAAGGGAGAGGCAGTGACTGAGCCTATGTTTGCAACAGAGAAGTTTAAGGAAAAGGGCTGGCAAAGAAATTCTCCCGACCTCTCTGCTCCTGTAGGCAAAGTGCAACTAGGGATGGTGGAGAATTTCTCCCCGAAACTTCGGGGGGCCAAGCGCCAACGTGTTCGGCCCCCCGAACAAGTTTCGGGGAGAAATCCTCCACCCCCCCCGCCCCCCGCCCCCCCCCCAGGACGGGACTTACCTTCCCTGAATGTCCCTCCCGGCGGCGGGTCCGGCTGGCGGTTCGTCCGGTGTTCGAGCGGGGCTGGAGCGGCAGCCGGTCTTTCGACCGGCTGCCGCCCCCGCCATTGCAATGAAAGAAAAAAAAAAACACATCCCCTGATAGGCTACGTGACGATTCACGTAGCCTATCACGCCTAGATCTGGAAAGTCAGCCGTGATAGGCTACGTGAATCATCACGTAGCCTATCACGGGTGACTTTAAAAAAAAAAAAAAAAAGCGCGTACGCGAATGGCGGCCCCCATAGGGAGCCGCCATTCGCGTTCCTTATTTAGTTGCTGTAGTCTACGTCAATGTTTACGTAGACTACGGCGAAAATAAGGGCAACGCTACTTATTGGCCACTGCAAACGCTACGCGTTGCCCTTATTTTCGCCGTAGTCTACGTAAACATTGACGTAGACTACAGCAACTAAATAAGGAACGCGAATGGCGGCTCCCTATGGGGGCCACCATTCGCGTACGCGCTTTTTTTTTTTTTTAAAGTCACCCGTGATAGGCTACGTGACGATTCACGTAGCCTATCACGGCTGACTTTCCAGATCTAGGCGTGATAGGCTACGTGAATCGTCACGTAGCCTATCAGGGG
This sequence comes from Heloderma suspectum, assembly GCF_057233095.1. NCBI lineage: Eukaryota > Metazoa > Chordata > Lepidosauria > Squamata > Helodermatidae > Heloderma > Heloderma suspectum. The sequence continues at coordinate 247,483,701 of NC_139460.1, forward strand.
ACTTTTTTTTTTTTTTACTTTCGTGTTCGCAGCCGGGCGAGGCGGGAAGCCTCCTCCCCGGCCTGAATTTCGGCCGGGCGAGGCGGGAAGCCTCCCCCCCGGCCTGAATTTCGGCCGGGCGAGGCGGGAAGCCTCCCCCCCTGGCCTGAACTTCGCGGGGGGAGCAGCGAAGCGCTCCCCCCCACCGCGAAAAAGCTGCGAGAAAAGGTAAGTGACTTTCGTTCACCCCTAAGTGCAACTGAAGGCAATGTGTTACTTCTGGGTAGACATTTAGCCCTCTGCTCTCCCCACGCCCTCTCCCCATATGACTTTCCCTTCCACTAATCAGCACAGCTTCCACCAGCCTGCAGCGAAACCAGATGAGGTCACACAAACTGCCAAACTGCACTGAAGCCACTGTGATGGAAAAAAACTCACAAAATGAGTATGAAAAAAAGGATGTAGGGCAAGAAATGCCGCACTAGCTGCATGTGTCAGCTGACACAATCAACATGGGGGCGGAGCAGAACCGGAGTAAAAGCTCCGTGTAGATACCCCTAGAGTGAGGCCTATGTCCAGCATGCTGTTTCCCACAGTGGCCAACCAGATACCATTAGGAAGTTCAAAAGTGGAGCATGAGAGGCACTAACCCTCCTCCACTCTTCTTCTGCAGCAGAGACATTATGCCTCTGATACTGCATTCCGCCATCACGACTACCACTGGTAGCCTTATCTTCCATGAACTTGCCTAAACCCCTCCTAATGCCCATTAGAGGTTGTAGCCATCACCATTTCTCGTGGGATCTAATTTCACAGTTTAACTCTGCACTGTGTGACGAACTATGCATATATGAAAGCAATTTAGCATTACAGCTTTTGAAGGTTAACTGTGAACAAGTTACTCCTTTGTCACATACATTTCGGCAAAAAAAATTGTTTTGCCGGGGAAAAAAAGATTGAACTTAGAACACACTTCCTGCTTGGCTTTGTGTTAACTCATATTGTTCTTAATGCGCACTTTAAAATATATTTTTGTATTTATTATTCTTTATGTAACTTTTGATCTGTGTACACCTTAGAGTCTCATGCTTTAATAAAATATTATAATAGAAAAATAACACACTTCTTGTCACATGATTCAAAAAACACTTTTACATCTGGTATATGTGGACAGAGGATTACAGAGTGGTTTTGTTTTTTAGGTAGTGGGCTTTGAACTATATAGTGACACAAACATAAAGAACTAGAAATAGAGTAGTGAGGTCTTGTAGAATAAGAAAGCAACCGCTAAATTTTCAGAAAATATGGCAAAAGCTCCAGAAATAATAAAAGTTTATTTGCATAATTTAGGAAACTCAGAAGGGTAGCGCTTATTATTTAAGTTGTATGGTAAGTTAAAACATATACTTCCTCAGCTAGCAAATTGGGGTGTGGGTGGGATTGCCATCTCTGCAATATGGGTCTGGATATCCTTGTATGAGTTATGTCAAGATGTTTACCATGTTAGGACCTTCCTGAACAGCAGCTGCTCTCTGTTTGTTCCACACTACCACCTGGACTGCATCAGCCAATTTTCATCTCCACTCCCCACCCTACTTCTCAGCAGGATACTAGGCTAGTTGGCCCTTTGGTCCTTCTAACTGTATGATTTTGTGAAGTTTCTCATCAGTTTATATCAGACTTCAGACATCTTAAGTAAGTGACAAATACGTGATCATAGAATCATATCATAGAATAGCAGGGTTGGAGGGGGGCTAAGACCATCGAGTCCAACCTCCAATGTTATAGCATTGATCCATGGGGTGGGAGGATGACAACCTCATTTCAGAGAATTAAATCAATTCACCCTGAAAAGAGAAATGTCAGCTAATGCCTTACTTCTTTTTCTTCTTTTTTACTGCACACATTTTAAATTCTCCCTTCCCCAATAAATACAGCTTCATATAACTATTCTAAACATATTAAGTAGAACTGAACTAAAATCTGAAAATGTGTCAATTAGCCAATACACTAGTAAGTACTACAGACCAAGTCGTTTATGCTGACCTTCAACAAGAATTTCTGAATTTATACTGTTAGCTATGTAGGAAGGCTGTGTGTCCCTCAAACTTCACCATGCATCACTGAACTGTAACAAACTCTGACAGGTATACTGTGCATCTCCAAACATTGTGGCACTGTTCGTATGACAGCTGGAATGGAAAAGCTGGACACAATCACAATTCGCACATTTACTTGAAAAGGGGATGTTGTGTTCATACCCCCACATGTTGATGAGAAAAGAATAAGAGAAAATGACATATATGTAAAACAACCAGACTTCTCAGTTCTTCATAATGTAATGTCAAGATAAACATCAAATATAATTATTACCATTCAAAAGTCATAGTCAATTTGTTTACAGGTTCTGTGTGTAGCACTGTCATAGAAACCTCTGTGTGCGTGTGCATTAACTCCTGCCATGTTCGGTAACCTTGCTCTATTCTAAAAGAATTCATGACAAAGGTCATTTGCTCTAGCAATAATATTTGCATAATAATTACATGTGTGGCTTGAAGCTTGGAACATCACAACAACAACTCCATGAGTCGCTCTCATAAATTACGTGTCCTCTCACTAAATGCCTATAAAAGTCAATATTGTGTTTCTGAACATTACTGTTTAAAAGAACAGAATGTTCTTTTAGAACATTTTAGAACTGCACCTTGGAAATGTGAAAGAGATCAGAAAATTAGCTAATGAACACTTTTGACAGCAGGTTCAGGATATGGGTAAATTTTCAGAGACATGCTAATTTAAGTGCCCGCCTCCTATTACTAGTTTTGGCAGCTATGCAATTAATTTAATGGAAATGGCAGTGCCTATTTATCCATTTGATTCATATATGCAGATTTTGTTTTTTACCCTTGATACACAATTTCTACCTTAAAAAAAACACACACAACAAACTTACACTGGCACAGCACTTGTTTGCAATTGCTAGAACACCGTGTCACAATTTGTATGTTCCAGCATTTTCCAATACAAGCCATCACAACAGAAAGTGAGACATTGGGCTTGTCACAGGGGTTGGAAACAAAGCAACACAGGGCTGGCCAGACCTAAAGACAAGAGAGATGAGACCTTAATTAAGACAACATTTCCTAGGCAAGTTCATTTGGTGACATATTTGAGGAACACTAAATGCACCTTTTCTGATGCAGCGTTTCATAACTTTCTGAAGTGATTTCACAAACACATGCACATTCAATGTCACTTCAAAACTCATGTAATACTTTGGAAGAATATATGAACAGAACCTAAAAAGTCAGATTCACAGATATCCCATTCCTAGCTGTATTTTTCCAGACGAATGCACTCAAACGATCATTTTAACAGTTTCCTGTTAAATGTTGCAAAATGTTGCATCAGAATCTCATGAACTAGATTCATTTGTATATGGAAACTTCTCTGTAGCCAGACTAGATAATATAGAGATCCTCAATTTCCTTGTACTCCGATCAGATCCATGCTTGCCACTCTTAAATTTTAATTTCCAGGAAACCATGTGTCTGACCGATGAAACAGTTTTGAAGGGTATCTTGTTGGGGAGAGCAATCCTGTTGCCCCTAGACAGAGTCGGGGGGGGGCATAGGATACTTTCGATTCCTGGATCCGAGGTCTAGTGGGGAGCTGGAGTCTGAGCTCCCCACCCCCTCCCCCTCACAGCCGGTGCAGAGAGAACCACGCTAGCAACCTCAGAGTGGACAGAAATGGGGCATTCCCATGGGTGGGGAGGGAACTGGGAAAGCAGGGATACAAGCTATCCCCAGCCTCCTTCCCTCCCCCCCCCAGCACCTCTGCAAAAACACTTGTCTAGCTAAAATGCAGAGCGGCGGGAGCACAGAAGGGAAGATCACTTCTGCTGCTCCTCCTGCTCTACAGTGGATGCCTGTAAGCCCTCCAAGTTCAGAAGCTTACAGCCATCCCTACAGGATCACACCCTAAATGATGTAGCTATTTTATTAAGTTAAATGGCTCTCATGAAACAGTAAATATAGCCAACATGATAGTAGTGTTCCCACACTATTAATGGTGGCGCTGACCTAGCCAGATCATTATTGTGGAGCAAAGGTTAGACAGAGGACACCAATATGGTAACAATCAAATCACACATTGAAAATGCAAGGTGACAGTACACAAGGGTCCCCAACCTTTTTGGACCCATGGGCACATTTGGCAATTTGAGAACCTGCTGTGGACACCACCGCAAAATGGCTCCTATGGAGGATGTAACTAGTCACATAATGGCTGCCATAGGGACCTGGCTGATCAAGAGGGTGGGGTGGGAGACAGAAATAGCAAGGCTAGAGGCTGGGAGGGAAGGGGAAATGGAAAGAGTTGTTTCCTGGCCTGCCCAATCTTCTTCCATGCCCACAGAACGTTCCCTTTGCATACTCCCTCTCTCCACTCCCAGCCTCTAGCCTCACTATTTTTCTCCCCACCTTTCCTCTCTATTTCTCTCCCTTCCCCATTCCTAGCTTTCTTCTTTCTCTTCCTTCCTAGTCACTAGCCTTGCTCTTTCTCTCCCCAACCCACCACCTCTTTACCTCGCAGAAAGGAAGAGAATTTGCAGATCCAGTGCTGAGGCTCTCTGACAAATTGCCATAGTTAAAGCCCTGTACGAAAGAAGAAACAGTAAGAGAAATGAAGGAACTGGTAGAGAGAACGTTAGCAGAAGCTACCATTAAAAGTACTGAGGCAACAGAATATCCATTGGCTTTAATAAGTAAAACTTTTTTTCTAAAAAATCAAAGTTGAATAAGTACATTCATTATTTCAGAAATGTTTTACATTCATTCAGCAGAATGGAGTGCTAACTGAATTGAAGCAGACACAGGCTACTGAATGTATGAATTTGGTGAATACTACAATGGGATTTTACGCATATGCTTTGATGTTTTCTGAGGAGTGCACATGATAGGCACAGAACTCAAGGACCAATATAAATGAAGAAGTAGCAGCAACAGCTTTTTCCACGGGGTTTAGGCTGAAGGATGTGATGATGACAGCCCAGCCAGTTTAAATTCTTCCACTGTATAGGGTTCTTAATTCTACACACTTCACAAGCTTTATTGTGGATCAAGAACTCATTCAAGCAGACGAGTGTCCGATCAACAAAGAGGGTAATTTAAGTTCAACAAGGACACTTACAGAATGCTAGGAATAGTAGCCAGGTGTGTTTTTATCAAAGGATAAATGTTTGAAGCTGATCTTCTAGTAACCCATAAATAGCACTCCTGCACACAGGCACTACAGCTATAGAGTGTCACTGGTCCTTTGTTATACTCTTTGTTCCATGTACTTTGTTTCGAGTACATAGAAAATGTCAGTCATCTTCCTGTGCAGAAGCTTATCCAGCATAAAGATGTGTCCCATAGCTGTGAACACTTTGGGATTCCAACCATTCTGGACAGCTGGATAGATTGAAGCAAGTTTCCAATGAAAGGCACCCAAAGGTATAATTGAAATCCATGGGACCACTGCACAAAGTTAAACAGCTAAGAAAGTAGACAGAGAAACGTTTTTCTGCCTTTCTCATAATACTAGAACCTGGGCTGATCCCATGAAGCTGACTGGTCGGAGATTCAGGACAAATAAAAGGAAGTACTTCTTCACTCAACACATAGTTCAGCTATGAAATTTGTGACCAAAAGATGTAGTGGTGACTATGAATTTGGGTGGCTTTCAAAGGGAATTAGACAAATTCATGGAGGATAAGGCTATCAATGGCTACTAGTCATGATGGCTACATGCTACTTCCACTATTGGAGGCAGTATGCCTCTTTATACCAGTTGCTCAGGAACATGACCAGGAGGTTGCTATTGCACTCCCTATGGGTATTGCTATTGCACTCCCTGTGGGCACTCTCAGTGGCTGGTTGGCCACTGTGGAAACAGAACACTGGACTACATGGACCCTTGGTCTGATCCAGCATACAGTAGTTCATCTTCTTATGTTCTTAGGTTCTATAGTTTTCTGTGGTACTTAGGGACAGTGTTCACTTTCTTTAGATTATGATCTAGTACAATCCTAAAGGAGAAGGAAATTTGTCTTCCACTGTCAATCCAGCTTTCAGTGATTGTACACAGAACCATGGCCAGGGATCTGTGGAGAAAGAGATGAGAGCACATCCCCTGCACATCTTGACATATCTTCCCAGGGAGTTCCAAATGCTGGACATATCCTGGATGCCAGTGGCTCTTAATTTAGAGTACAAGAATCAGAAGTTATGTATATATGACTCACAATTTAGACCATTACATAATTAGTTATATGCTTCCCAAGTCATATGGTAGCTTGGGGGACAAAATTCAACAGCAGTTTGTGAAATGAAATACGAATCTGGTGTTCGTAGATAGGGATGGCCAAAGAAGATTATTTCTGGTCTGTGCCATTTTCGCATTAATGTGCAAAGTTTACTCTGCCCCCAAAATTGCAGATAAGTATTTTAAAACCTATTTTCTCACAAAATCTGCATTTCTAAATGTATTTTCTCTCAAAATACATGTTTGAAACATATTTTCATACTTTTTTTGAGCTGTGCAAGAACATTTTAGAAGTCAAAAATTGGTCAGTGACTCAGTTTTGTTCTGCATATTAGCCCGGGAGGTACAGCAGAACAGGTCAGTAGGAATTCACCAAGATCAAATTCCTCAGACATCCCTATTCAAAGGCATATGCTGGGCACACTAAATCCTTGGGTGTATTTATGTTTCTTTGGATTACAGCAATAATCCACAGTGTCCAACCTGTTTACAATGGATACAATATTAATCCATGATTGATCTAGCATATTCTCATTTATCCAAATGCCCTATGGTGTGGACAAGCCATTAATGGAGAGATTGGAAAAACAGAGATTTAATTTTCACAGGTTTACCCTGGTATAGGGAATTTACCATATCACCAGGCAACTAAATCTAAACACCATTGCCCTTGCCTTGTTAACTACATGGATTGTCTACTTGAACAGGCTGTAATGTGGGCCTGTGAAAACAACATATACTACATGAAATGTTACAATAAAATAATGGAATGAGATTGTATAGGATTTGCTTGCCCTGAAGATGACAACTACACAAAAAACATTAGACATATTAAATATAATAATTTCCTTTATCTGATCATCAGTTTGAGGGTTTGCCTCCTTTTTATTTTCTTTTTCATAGGTGGACTGTCCTTAAATACAGCTTGGACGCTTCAACCAGTCCACATTGCATCTATGTATGTGTTAACCTGTGAAGGTTGGAAAGACAACATTACAGCTGCTTCAGCCTAGTTGTCCTTGCTTCCGGTATGTAATTAACTCAGTATAACATGCCAATTAAGACCTTTAAGACTATAGTCCTAAATACATGTATAGAGAATAAGCACCACTGAACAATATGGCTTACTTCAGAATGAACATGTTGTGAAGGTTTGAGGCCTACGGAGGCAAAGGGAAAAAAGGTCAGGCTTAGAGGCCTGGAGTTTTCTGTTGGGAGGCAGTAACCCTGAGAGGAGTAGTTTCATTTCTCTGGTTAAGTGTCTGTTTCATTTCTCCACTTAAATTTCATTTCTTCAGGTTTGAAGCAGTACTTTCAGTTTTGAGGGGAAAAGGTATATAAAGAGAGTGAGAGTGCCCGTAAGAGCAAAGAGACAGCCAGAGCCTGAAGTGAGAGCAGAGTCTGAAGAGTGAGCAGAAAGAAGCAGCCTAGAAAAATCTAAGGACAGCTAGGGTAAAGGAACTTGCATTTTGCAACTTTTATTTTCTTTTAAGGCCTTTTGTATCACTCAGCTCTATTATGTAAATACCTTTAGATGTAATTTGTTTGCTTTAAACTGACTAGTAAACTGCTGTGGTTAAATCCTGTGTCTAGAGTGTCAGTCACCCCACGTCTAAAGCCTAAAACCCAAATTACTGGAAAGGGGAAGCTTAAAAGAAGGAGTGTGGTACTCTTAAGGAGGCAAGAGATCCTTAAGGAGTTGCTCAGGGTGTCCAGGTCATAACAGGAACCTTGACACAACATGTATAGGATTGCACTTTAAACATTTACAGTCAGGGCCAGAAATATTGGAACAAGGATAACTGTTTTGGCAGTTGGCCTCTGTACACCATCATATTGAAGTTGAAAGGAAACACACCCAGATGGGAGCAAAGGCAGGACTTTCAGCTATAATTCAAGGGGTTTGACAAAAGTGGGGCACTAACCATTCAGGAAGTACAGCTCTGTACACACACACCCATCGTTGTTGGCTCATAAATAATGGAATGAATGGCTGACAAGCAGCTGCATGGCCAGGTGTGGCCTGTTTCATGGCTACCCCATCACCAATCACAGAGATGAAAGGCCTGGAGGTGGTTCTGAGTGTTACATTTGCATTTGGTAGCTGTTCACTGGAACTCCCAACATGAGGTCCAAAGAGGTGTCCATGCGAGTGAAGGAGGCCAGCATTAGGCTGAGGAAACAACTTAAACCCATCAGAGAGATAGCAAAAACAGTGGGAGTGGCCAACACAACAGTATGGAACATCCTGAAAAAGAAGGAATTAACTGGCAAGCTCAGCAACAGCAAAAGGCCTGGAAGACCACAGAAGACAACTAAAGTGGATGACTGCAGAATTCTGCTCATGGTGAAGAGGAACCCTTTCACAACATCTAGCCAGGTCAAGAATGCTCTTGTGGAAGTAGGCATGTCATTGTCAACATCTACAGTCAAGAGACGGCTTTATGAATGTAAATACAGAGGCTTCACAACAATGGAAACCACTGGTAACGCTCAAGAACCAAAAGGCCAGATTAGCCTTTGCCAGCAAACACCTAAAAAAGCCTGCCCAGTTCTGGAATAAGATTCTTTGGGCTGATGAAATCAAGATTACCTTGTACCAGAATGATGGGAAGAGAAAAGTATGGAGAAGGAAAGGAATAGCTCATGATCCAAAGCATACCACATCATCTGTCAAACATGGTAGAGGCAGTGTTATGGCATGGGCATGTATGGCTACTAATGGAACCAGGTCACTGGTGTTTATTGATTACCTGACTGCTGAGAAAAGCAGCAGGATGAATTCTGAAGTGTATAGGGCTATACTTTCTGCTCAGATTCATCTGAATGCTGCCAAACTGATAGGACGCCGCTTCATATTGCAGGTGGATAATGACCCAAAACATAGAGCAAAAGCTACCCAAAAGTTTCTCAAGGCAAAGAAGTTGGAGTCACCTGATCTCAACCCAATAGAGCATGCTTTTCACTTCCTGAAGACAAGACTACAGGCAGAAAGACCCACAAACAAGCAGCAGCTGAAGGCAGCTGCAGTAAATGCCTGGCAAAGCATCTCGAGGGAGGAAACTCAGCATTTGGTCATGTCCATGGGTTCGAGACTTCAGGCAGTCATTGACTGCAAAGGATTTTCATCCAGGTATTAAAGGCGATCCTTTAATTTGAAATGATGCTAGTTTGTTCCATTACTTATGAGCCACCAATGATGGGTGTGTGTGTATGCCACTGGCTGTCCTTCCTGAATGGTTAGTGCCCCACTTTTGTCAAACCCCTTGAATTACAGCTGAAAGTCCTGCCTTCACTCCCATCTGGGAGTGTTTCCTTTCAACTTCAATGTGGTGGTGTACAGAGGCCAACTGCCAAAATAGTTATCCTTGTTCCAATATTTCTGGCCCTGACTGTACATTTTCTGTTTTCAGCACTCCTGCTACTTGGTGACTGATGAAGATATTCTTGTTCTCCCAGCCCTCTTCAGTGCACCACTGATGAGGCACTAGTGGAATGTGTCTTTAAATATTGTTTTTACTTATTCTTTTGCTATTTTTCTGTAATTTGTCTGCTATTTTAGTATTATAACTAAGTCTGCAATCCTATGCCTACTTTCCAGGCATTCAGTGGGACTTATTTTTGAGTACACATATATAACAGCACTGTAGGTAAACTAAGATATCAGAAAAGCAAGTTCTACTGTATCTGAAGCTATTGTTCAGCTTTCCCCAACCTGATGTTTTGGACTTCATCTTCCATCAGCCCCAGCCAGCATGGCCAATGGTCAGGAATCCTGGGAATTCGAAACTTCCAGAGGGCTCCAGGTTGGGGATACTGCTATAACTGAATAAGAGTTGTGATGAACTCAAATCAGATCTGTACTTACGAAAGGTTAACAATATTATGGATTACCATGTCACTTCTGCTATAGTCTCTCTACTGAGCTTTCATTTTCTATGTTCAGCATCCAAGGCAATTCTACATTTTTTCAGACAGCTCTAAGCAAAACAATGTACTTCCTTACCAATGCTGATTATGTCAATTATTCTAAATGGTTTTATTAATGTTCTAAAACCAGGGTGAATAATTACATGAAATCTCAGAATTATAAATATCACCTTCCTGGGGAAAAAACATTGAATAACATTTTGACCGCAATCTGGAAAGTTTCTGTTTAGCACTGGAATTTTGTGATTCATTTTGCAGAAAGGAAAAAAATGAGTTTGTTCTTTTACAGACCGGACATATTTGGAAATATAATCAGTACATCACCATTTTACTTCACAACACAAAGAAGTATAATAAATTCCAAAGTCACAAGGCTAGGAGACAGGATAAGTCACTGTCTCATTTTTAAATGAGTCTGTCCTTGCACTAGGAGGTAAACAAAATGTACACCAGAAGTGTAATAAGAAGCATGGTAAACTCCAACAAAGAAAATAATAGTGTTGCCCTAAGCACAGTAGTCAGACATTAGTCATATTACAATGACTAATTGCAATTCCTCAGAATTAATTCTGAAGGAACCAACATTATGAATCTAAAGCATCCAGTCTGATACAATTCTATCTTTATGCAAATAATACTTATTAATTTTAAATAATTATCATCCAGTCTTTCTGGGTGCCTTTCCTTTCCATCTCAATAGTTAAGTATAAACTGTAAAAGATACAAATCACTCACAGTTCTTCTAACAAAACCCCAGTGAAATATATAAAAATTGCACTGGAACAGTGCTTAGAAAATGGCATCCTATAATCTACAAATTCCGTACATGGGATTTGAGGGGGGGGGGATCCATAGCTACTTTCAACGCAGCAACGTCTGCCTTTTTTCCTATCTGTGTCAGCCCTTTCTATACAAAAGATGCATGTCTTAACGAATCAGTTCCTTAAGCAAATGCAAGTTTCCAAAAAGCAGTCCTGTGGATATCACTGGAAAATATACTATCTCACAACTACCTGGAGGACTGTGGAAGGTTAATGGACATAGACAGAAGTGAAGACTTTGGCATATTAGCTGCAAGTCTCCTACAAAGAATACAGAAGAGTGTCCTATTGTGTTATATGGGGGTAAAGAAAACTGAACTAGATGCTTGGTGGCAGACTTAAGGGCTGGGGGAACCTAGTTACTAGACATCTGCAAGTGTTGCAGTCCATGTCTGGTGTGTATGTATATTGCAGCAGAGATGTGATGAGCATGGGAGGGGTCCTTAACCATTCCTCTACTCTTAGCTTTTCCTCTAACGCCAGCTCTCTCATGAGGCGGGGTGAATCCCCCAACTCAGGGAGCAGCATGACGAGAGCAGCAAATTTGTGCTCCCCACAACCACCAGCACCCCACACTGCTGGATGCTCCAGAGAGCCCCACCAGACACTCTCTCACTGTGGCGTTTGCTGGAGTGGGAGAGCAGGGTAAGCGGAGGTCTCTGGAGCTGCCACCCACCTGGGGCACCTGTTGTGGTGCTGCTGTGTGGGCGGCATCTCTGAAGAGCCCCAGTGGCTGTTCTCCTGTTGCAGCAGGTGGTCCAGATTCTCAGAGCAAGCCAGAGGGCGGGCAGACTCTCTGTAGAGCCGCATCAGCCAGTGAAAGCAGCTAGCACAGCTCTTCAGAGAGCTGGCCAGGCCCCAATGCCTGGCTCTGAGCAGATCCTTCCACAGAGCCAAGCACTGTGGGATGGGCGGTGTCCCAGGAGATTGCCTGAAGAGCTGCACTGGGCAGAGTGGTGGACACGGCTGTTCTGAGAGCCCAGACAATGACAGTGGGGTGAGTGGTGGGGACTGGGGTGGGTGTGACATGTGGCAGAAGCAACAGGGGTGAGACATGTGGCAATGCGGAGGCAGGATGCATGGCAGTGCCAGGGGGAGCAACGGAGTGGCAATGGCGGGGGCAGCAGCACATGTGTGCTCTTCCACCTCAGGCGTCCGGAGAGCTTGCACTGGCGCTGTCTAAAGCCCCACGCTATCAGGCACTTTTCCCCATGACCCGGCAAACGGAGGCCTGGGAATCAACTAGGGGGAAAGCAGTGAGTGAGCCTCCCAGTTCTCCAGTGCAGATAACGAACTCCCAACCAGTGCATTGCAACTATTCGGTGGCAACTGGGATTTCCACCTCATCGTCTATTGCCAAACATCCAGTTCGGCCCAGACTGCTACCTTTAGATTGGAAAGTTGTTTCCAGTTATGACAACAGATATCTTGGACATTTTTTATTATTTCTCACGTACCAGTGTACAAATGCCATTGTCTCAAAATCTGTCTCTCATTAGGCTTATGTACTATAGCAATATTTAGATTTGACTAACTGCCTAACAGGTTTTGATGTGTTTGTTTTTTTTCACATTTCCATGAAATTTTCTTTTATTTTGAAATAAAGTTAAAGCAAAATAAAGGCAACAATAGCAAAAAGGGCAGACATAGTAATATAACAAGATCACTAAAGAAATAAAGAATTACACTAATTATAATTCTAAGTGTATCACCAATATGCTTGTGGAGCAACCTAAGTCAAAGTTCACTATCTAATGAAATAATGTATTTCTTCCATACAAGTTAAACAGCATATATAAGTTAAAAACACACACATAAAAATTATATATAATTGGGGCTACTTTTGAAACTAAACTGCCTGAGCTTAATTTGAAATACTGATTGCTGACTACAGTGTAGTGGTTACTGTATCAGACTAAGCCCTGGAAGAGCCAGGTTCAAATCCCCACCCAAACACAAAGCTCACTGGGTGACTCTGGACCAGCCCTTATCTCTCAGCCTAACCTACCTCACTGGACTGTTGTAAAGATAAAATGATGAGAGAGACCCATGTATGCCACTCTTATGTGGCATAGTCTACCAAATGTCTACCTCAGAGGTACAGTGAGATAATACATACATACATACATAAATACATACATACATACATAAAATATGCAGAAGCCATTAATGAAATGTATGTTGAACCTATTATTATTATTATTATTATTATTTTAAAGATGGATGATCTTGAGTCCTGATGATCCCAAATCACTGCTCTCTGGGCAGAAAGAAGCTCTGATAAACACAACATCTACTTACACAAATAGTTCCATCTTTTCTTTTCCAGTTCAAATCCCTCCCCTGCACAATGCTTTTTCCAGCTCCTGGATGAAATACTACAGTGTATTAAAAGGAGTCCCCAGCCCCCAGACACTTTAATGGCTCCACATTATGTAGAGCACTTTGCATTTATCACATAAATAACAGAAAAGAACATTTTAAAAATAACCCTTCAAACTCTGTTGGTAATAACATCATAATTATAATTTATGCACAGCCTGGGCTTTACCACTTCTCCCCACAACTCCTTTGTCATTTTTGTAGTCACTTATTGTGTCATGACATTATAGGGACTGAAAAATCTTCAGGCTAAGCACCACGTTGCAGAAAAGACTTGGTACTTTGGCACTACAAAAGTGGCAAACATAAAATTGCTCTTGTTTTTTTTTCTGGTAAAGTCCTTCCACTGTCCTCACATGATGAGAAGTCTGGAGAAAACATGAGTGCATGAAGGAGTTCTATGACATCAAATTCACAACAGAGAAACAGGAATATAGCAGGTAAATTCCCTTGGTTGTTTCTGACTTCTAGAATAAGCAACCTGATGTTTCATTGGATCCCTAGAGCTTTGTGTTTGACAGCCACCGGGGACAAGCAGTGTGACATCAAGAACACAATAAAAACAGAATGTGCCACAGTGCATAGTGTTTACTAGGCATTTGACTATAAACAGTATTGTATTTTTAGTTCCCCATTTGACTTTTTAACGCTGTATGTAAGAAAATAGTTTGCCTCTTCTTAAATATTTTGCTCCCATCTCTGAGTGAATTACAAAACATCAGGGGATTTTCAAGTTAGCCACTTCGGCTTGTTCTCACCCCTTTTGTATTTATTATTTATTATTCAAATGTATATATTGCTTTCTACAGAGATATTAAAGCAGTGAACATAAAATACAATGGCATCAAAACAACAATAAATATAAACTAAAACAACACAATACAAAATTAATCAATGGTAAAACCTCAAACTGTACAGTGTGCTACAAACCATAGCTGGCTGGGCCACATTTGAGGGAAAGCTAGTGTGAAGAGATTAGTTTTAAGAAGATGTCTGAACATCAGAACTCTGGAAGCCTATCTAACGTCAACCGGCGAAGATTCCAGAGACTGGGTGCTGCAATACTAAATACTCTACTGCAAGTGCTCCTGAGGTGAACCTCAGGAGCATGTGCACCATCAGAAGTGGTCCTTCTGATTATCACAGAGATCAGGCAGGGACAAAAGGGCTGATGTGGTCCCTAAGATAACCTGATCCCAAGCTGTTTAGGGCTTTATATGTTAACAACAACACCTTAAACCTGGTAGCTTATCAGCAGCCAATACCATTCTTTTAGCAAGCGTGTAGCTTGCTGTCAGAAAGAGGCCTCAGTAAGCAGCTTGGCACTGCATGCTGCATTAGCTGCAGCTTCTGGACCAAACTCAAGGGTAGCTCCACATAAAGCGCATTACAATAATCAAGTCTTGATGTTACCACCACTGTGGGTAAGCTATCATGGTCCAGGAATGGCCGTAGTTGGCATACCAGCTGAAGCTGGCAAGAGGCACTCCTAGCCACTGAGGCCACTTGAGTCTCATGTGACAACAGTACCCTGTTCCTTCAGGAGGAGTGCAAGCCCATCCAGAACTGATAACTGACCTATTTCCTGGACCTATGACCCATCCAACCACAGTGTTTCCATCTTTCCAGGATTCAAACTCAGTTTATTGGCCCTCATCCAGTCCACCACTGCATCCAAGCACTGGTCCAGAGTCTGTACGGACACACCTGATTCAGATGCTATCAAGGAATAGAGCTGGGTGTCATTTGCATATTGATGACACCTCACTCCAAATCTCTGGATGACTGCACCCAGTGGCTTCATATAGATGTAGAATAGGACTGGAGGTAAAATAGCGCCCTGCACTCAGCTCCACTCTCTGAGACTGACCCCACAGGTAGGAATGGAGTCAGTGAAGTACAGTGCCCTTGATACCCATCCCATGAAGAAAATCTAAGAGGATACCATGGTATCAAAAGCTGGAACGAGATCGAATTAGAGGAGTAACGTACTTTTGCTATTCCTTTCTCAATAAAGGTAATCCAACAGGGTGACCAAAGTCAATTTGGTCCCAAAACCAGGCCTGAACCCAGACTGGAAAGGGTGTAGGTAATTGGTTTTATCCGAGAATGCCTGCAGTTGCCCCCCTTCCCAATCACCTTACCTAAAAATGGCATGTTTGCATCTGGGCTGCAGTTTCCACAAATCCTGAGGTCTAGGGTGGGTCTCTTCAGGAATGGTCAGACAAGCACCCCCTTCAAAGTGTCAGGCAACACTATTTTACACAACAAGACATTAACCACAACAAGACATTCTGAGAGCTCCAACTGAATTGGAGGGGTGTGGTCTGAGTACTCCCAGCAGCTGACTGGGTGGGAAGCTTCAGTCTGTTTCCCGCCTCCCAGCTGAGCAGAGCAGAGCAGAGCAAGCTGCTCCAGCTGGTCCAGGGACTACAGAAGCAGGCAAGCTCCCAGAGAGCGAGCGAACAGAGCGAGCGAACAGGAGGAGCAAACAGGAGTTGGCCAGGGGAGTTGCAGTGGTTGAAGAGACAAAGGAGACAAAGGAGACAGAGGCTAAGAGGTAAGTGGGTTGCAGGAAGCCCAGGGGGCTGCCCTTTATCCTTCTGATTGGCTGTGAGCTCACCAGGTGCTTCTGAGAGCTCCAACTGAATTGGAGGGGTGTGGCTGAGTACTCCCAGCAGCTGACTGGGCGGGAAGCTTCAGTCTGTTTCCCGCCTCCCAGCTGAGCAGAGCAGAGCAAGCTGCTCCAGCTGGTCCAGGGACTACAGAAGCAGGCAAGCTCCCAGAGAGCGAGCGAACAGAGCGAGCGCACAGGGGGAGCAAACAGGAGTTGTCCAGGGGAGTTCGGCAGGAGAGGTCAAGGGGGAGGCCCCTAACATTTTTTTTAATTATTTTTATTTTTTATTTTAACTAACTTTTTTCCATTTATTTGTCTTGAAACACACACTTTCACACTAGTGGGACTCAGCTTTTAACCTCTACTGAGTAGAGGAGCAGGCACAGGCTAGTCTAGAACAATCACAAAGCTAGACACAAAAAGGGAAAAGAGGCTATGGAAGGACAAGACTCTCCAGTGGTGGTGACCTGCAAGGTGTGTGCAATGTTTGTTTTCTTTCCTGAGAACAACATGGCCTACACCTGCAACAAGTGCAAGTTGATCACGCTACTGGAAGAAAAAGTAAGTGGGCTGGAGCGGCGACTGTCAACCCTCCTGGGAATAAGAGAACACGAAGAGTTCTTGGACAGAATGGGGGAACTACAGCAGCGAAGGGAAGACCAGAAGCTTGAAGAGCAACAGCAAGATGAGGCAGTGGGAAATGCTGAGGTGAAGAAAAATGGAATAGAGGATACTCCTTGGAAAAGGGTGACAGTTAGGAGAAGAAGAACTAGACGCCACTCTGCACCAGTGGAAGCAGTGGAGCTGTGGAACCGATTCCAGGTACTTGAGGATGAGACTGGAGGACAGCCTGCAGAGGAAGAATCACAGGGGAACCTGCATGAGAGTGAGCAAGAGGCTAAAGATCAGTCAAACAGAGGCGATGAAACCCAGGCCTACAAGAAGAAGAAGAGAAGAGTGGTAGTAGTGGGAGACTCCTTGCTGCGTGGGATCGAGACCCAAGTATGTTGCGAAGACCCATGGACTCGCCAGGTATGTTGTCTCCCGGGAGGACAGATTAGAGACGTGACTGAAAGGTTGCCTGCACTCATAAAGCCCACTGACAGGTATCCCTTTCTTCTCATCCATGTGGGAACAAATGATACCGCCAAGCGGAGCTACGAAGAAATCACGTCAGACTTTGAAGCTTTGGGAAGGAAACTCAAGAACTTTGGGGCCCAGATAGTTTTCTCATCCATCCTTCCAGTAGTTAGAAGAGGGATAGAAAGGGAACAAAAAATACTCCGGGTGAATGACTGGCTACGAAGGTGGTGCCGACGAGAGAGATTTGGATTCTGGGACCACAGGCTATACTTCCTGGAAGATGGGCTGTTGGCTAGGGATGGGTTGCACCTCACAAAGGATGGGAAGAATGTGTTTGGCCACAGCATGAAGAACTTCATCAGGAGGGCTTTAAACTGAATCCTACGGGGAAGGGAGATGTAATGTTGGGGGTAACAATGGACATAGGCGCATGCACTGCAATGGAGAGAACAGCTCTGATAGCGCCCAATAATAGTCTTCAGACACATGTAGGAAGAAAGCCAGACTATGAAGCACATAGTCTTCGATGTCTATATACTAATGCCCAGAGTATGGGAAACAAACACAACGAACTTGAACTCTTAATACAAGAGGGAAATTATGACCTGATAGGTATAACTGAGACTTGGTGGGATGACTCTCATGACTGGAATACAGCAATTGAAGGATATAACTTGTTCAAAAAGAACAGGAGGAACAGAAAGGGAGGTGGGGTTGCACTGTATGTGAAAAATACATATCTCTGCACAGAAATACAGGAGGAGGAGCTTGGTAGCCCCATCAAGAGCATCTGGGTTGAAATAAATGGAGCAAAGAATAAAAGGAACCTGGTGCTCGGAGTCTACTACCGACCACCCAATCAAGGAGAAGACAAGGATGAAACTTTTGAAAAGCAAATAGCCAATGTTTTAAGGAAGCATGATGTAGTAGTAATGGGGGACTTCAATTTCCCCAATATTTGTTGGGAGACAAATTCTGCAAAACATGGCCCCTCCAGGAAATTCCTGACTTGTGTGGCGGATAACTTCCTCCTACAGAAAGTAGAGGAAGGAACTAGAGGATCGGCTATCCTTGACTTGATCCTAAGCAACAGAGATGACTTAGTGGATAAAGTAGCAGTTACAGGAACTCTGGGGGAAAGCGACCATGTTGTACTTGAGTTCTTGGTTCTAAGGGAAGCAAAAGCCGAGTGTACTCAAACGCGTACCCTGGATTTTAGGAAAGCTGATTTTCATAAACTCAGAACAATGATCAGTAAGGTCCCATGGCAAGTGATGCTAGCGAGAAAAGGAGTCCAAGATGGGTGGGAGCTTTTAAAAAAGGAAATTCTCAAGGCACAATCACAAGCAATTCCAACAAGAAGAAAAGGTGGAAGACAACAGAAGAAGCCAATGTGGCTTCACAAAAAGCTTAGGGATGACCTGAAAACAAAAAAGGACACATATAGGAAGTGGAAAGAAGGCCAAGTAACAAAGGAAGAGTACAGGCAGATAGCACAGAATTGCAGGGATGGCGTCAGGAAGGCTAAAGCTGAGAATGAGCTGAGGTTAGCAAGGGATGTTAAAAACAACAAAAAGGCTTTCTTCAGCTACGTGCATAGTAAAAGGCAGAGGAAAGAAATGGTTGTTCAGCTATTAAATAAGGATGGCAAAATGATAACAGATGACAAAGAAAAGGCAGAGGTGCTCAATTCCTACTTTGGCTCAGTCTTCTCCCAAAAGAGGGTCTATGACCCCCCTGGCAAAGGCGAAGTACAGGCTGAAGGGGCAGGATTGCAGCTTGAGATCGACAGGCATATGGTCAAGGAACACCTCATTACTTTGAATGAGTTCAAATCTCCAGGGCCAGATGAACTGCATCCTAGAGTCATAAAGGAACTGGCAGAAGAACTCTCAGAACCGCTGTCTATTCTCTTTGAGAAATCATGGAGGACGGGGGAAGTGCCAGATGACTGGAGGAGGGCTAACGTTGTCCCTATCTTCAAAAAGGGTAAAAAGGAGGAACCTGGGAACTACAGACCAGTCAGTCTGACATCAATCCCTGGGAAAATTCTGGAGCAGATCATAAAGCAATCCATCTGGAAGCACCTTGACAACAATGCCGTGATTACTCGAAGCCAACATGGATTTGTCAAAAACAAGTCCTGCCAGACAAATCTGATCTCATTTTTTGATCAAGTAACCTCCCTTGTAGACCGTGGGAATGCTGTAGACATCATATACCTCGACTTCAGCAAAGCTTTCGACAAAGTGCCCCATGATATCCTGATGAGCAAACTAGCTCAAAGTGGGCTAGATGAAACAACGATCCGGTGGATCCACAGTTGGCTACAGAATCGGACTCAAAGAGTGCTTATCAATGGGACCTTCTCAAACTGGGGAGAAGTAATGAGTGGGGTGCCGCAGGGCTCAGTCCTGGGCCCAGTGCTCTTCAACATTTTTATTAATGACTTGGAGGAGGAGGTGCAGGGAATGCTGATCAAATTTGCAGATGACACAAAATTGGGAGGGATAGCTAATACTTTGGAAGACAGAAACAAAATTCAAAGTGATCTGGATAGACTGGAGCGCTGGGAAGAAAACAACAGAATGACTTTTAAAAGGGACAAATGCCAAGTTCTGCACCTAGGAAAAAGAAACCAAATGCACAGTTACAAGATGGGGGATACGTGGCTCAACCACACTACAAGCGAGAAGGATCTTGGAATTGTTGTCGATCACAAACTGAATATGAGCCAACAATGTGATGTGGCTGCAGAAAAGGCAAATGCTATTTTGGGCTGCATTCATAGAAGCATCGCTTCCAAATCCCGGGAAGTACTAGTTCCCCTCTACTCAGCACTGGTTAGGCCTCATCTGGAGTACTGTGTCCAGTTCTGGGCACCACACTTTAAGAAGGATGCAGACACACTGGAGAGGGTTCAGAGGAGGGCAACAAAGATGATCAGGGGACTGGAAACAAAGCCCTGTGAAGAGAGACTGAAAGCACTGGGCATGTTTAGCCTTGAGAAGAGAAGACTGAGGGGAGATATGATAGCGCTCTTCAAGTCCTTGAAAGGTTGTCACAGAAAGGAAGGCCAAGATCTCTTCTTGATCATCCAGAGTGCAGGACACGGAATAATGGGCTCGAGTTACAGGAAGCCAGATTCTGGCTGAACATCAGGAAAAACTTCCTGACTGTTAGAGCAATACGACAATGGAGCCCATTACCTGGGGAGGTGGTGGGCTCTCCCACACTGGAGGCGTTCAAGATGAGGCTGGACAGCCATCTGTCAGGGATGCTCTAACTTGGATTCCTGCATTGAGCAGGGGGTTGGACTCGATGGCCTTGTAGGCCCCTTCCAACCCTACTATTCTATGATTCTATGATAACCACAGCCTAATCCACCCAGCCAAGACATGCTGGCTAGTGTGTCGCCCCAGCCGTGGGCATTGAACTCTTAGGTTAAAGGTGCCAAGATAGTGATAAATCAGACTCAAAGGTTTACTTACTTTATTGGGTATCTTACAGCACACAGGCATACCCAATGGTTGGATCAGACAGCTTCTCTGAACCAGGAGCCATTGGGTAGAATGGGTCTTATACTCTACATGTTGGCAGTAAGTCAGCATAGTGCTAGCAAGCACCCTAGCATTCATTCCCAGCATAAACTAACAGCACTTGGTTCTCAAGCACAGCCACCTGTAGCTTTAAGGTAAACAAACTCTGCTTCTCAGGCATATCAGTGATAAGACATTCTCCTCATTAGCAAGGAATGTTCTGAGAAGGCTGTTATCAGCCTTTTGACTCCTCTGCACATGCTCAGAGGCTTACTAGCATGGGAATTGCACCAATAATGAACTTAAGCAAGCATTATGGATTTCTAGGCCCCTCTAACACTACAAATGACTTGGCTATGCTCCTGGGGCCAATACAGCTAGCCTTAATTAACCATGAGGGGAAAGGATCAAGAAGGTACATAGTTGTTACCTAATGCATAGCGTGCTAGATGTGGACTGGAAACACCAAGGTTCAAATCAGCCACTGGGTACATCACCGGGCAGCCTTGGGTATATCACTGTCTCTCAGGCTGGCCTACTTCAGAGAATAACTAGGAAACTAAAATGGGATACAGATATGATAAACACAAATATATAGATACTTGAAATAACATTTTGGTGTTTACTTGAGAAGCTATAGGATATTATTCTCTCTGACTCTCTCACACACAAATACGCACGCACGCACTCACACACACACGACATATACCTAAGAACATAAGAAGTAAGGCTGTGCATGGACCCCCCGATCCAAAACCACAGCTGCAGTACTAGCATGTTGTGCATGCTGTCGGTAGCATGCTGTGACAAGTTTGCACAGCACTTTGAAGATAAAGTCGCTCAGATTCGTCTTAACTCTGATAACTTTTCGTCTGGATTACTGCAATGTGTTATACGTGGCGCTGCCTTTGAAAATGGTCCGGAAACTTCAGCTAGTACAAAACAGCTGAAAGTATTTTTAACCCTCTAAAATGACAAAGTCATTAATTCTTGTAATGCCTTTACCTCATTGATTTATCCAAACAAACAAAAATACTTTGATCCCAGAACAAAAGAAAATGTCAAAAGGATTTATTATTGTGCCTCTGAAACGATCTAGTCATTTTCTGGTGTTCACCATCAATAGAGTAGCTATCGTATGAGCCTTGATCTTTAATTTCAAATTTGATAAAGAACGCTTTGTTGAAAACTGCTTATGAATAGAAATTCTTCTTGATGACTACACTAAATTGGTTGGCATACAGCATATAGTGGGCTAATAGGAATGTAGTATAAAAATGTATCATTGAAGGGTTGTAATATCAGAACACCCCTTATTGTGATATGAAAGGTCATTGTGTTTTGTCACTGTGGTATTAGCTGAAAAACACAATACAATATACAAAGGCTGCAATCCTGACCTTTGTTACACATTTATGGTGGACCTGAATGAACCAAACAAAGAAAAACTGAGCACGGAAAACCAGAAAACCAAAAAAGAAAACCCAATGGACAAAGTTAATAGTTCAACTTCTTTTTAAAAAGAGTGAGCCAGAGAGAGAACATACTGTATCCATGAGAGATTGACTGAAACCACAATAACTATAGAATGACTCTGAGGATACAAGCTTGTTCAACAGGAAGAACAAAAGTGCAATTCACATGCCTGAATAAGCCAGCTAATCTTGTTAGGATATGCATTTATGTAAAATTAGTCTCTACATCTCTGTCAGAAAGCAGCACTTAGACCCTTTTAATTTTTATGGCCTATGGCAATAAACGATTGTAATCATTTTAACAGTCAGACTCTTTACCATTCAGATGGGTTTCCTAAGAGCTGCCGCAGTCAATAGCTCTCCCATCTAACAATGGTGAAACTGAACGCATTTCTTTTGACTCACTGCATTCTGAGCTGTGCATTTTGCATTATTGAAATCAGTTTATGGGCTAAAGTTTCCTGACTGGGCTCTAGTACACCCACTGTGTCAGCTATTACTCCATCCACCTCATGCCACCAGCTGATAAACAACGGCAATACCGAGGGCACGCTGCCTTGAGTCGCAGCACGATTGCACGGTTCCTGACCACAGTTCCCTGACCTTTCTTATCAGTGGTTCAAGGCCCTGTATTTCACCAGGCATCATTTCAAATGAATCTGTTTCAAGAGGCTTCCATACAAATTACACATGATAAATAAACACATTTGTTCAAAAGCGGGATATGTCAAAAGAGCTTAAAATAAACTATCTGTGGATTGTATTTGTTTTGGGTTTTTTTATAGTAGCTTGGCTGTTGTGCTTTTGTAAATGCTTTGGCCCAAGAGATTTCAAGGCAGGAAACTAAAAAAAAAAAAACCTTAAGAAGCTGAATAAGCAAACACCACCTTAAGAATTCAGGAAAGCTTAAAATAGCATAAATGTATTAAACTAGGTCACTCTTGTAATCACTGTTAAGCAGCTAGAAAATAATTACATGACTATTCATTAAAACAGAAAACTTCTCTGAAGACAAATACTAAGTTCTATTAAAAGGCTATGTTCCTCAAGGCACACAATTAGTGTGTTACTTCCATCTAACCATTTCTGAGTACATGAAGTAGTCATCTTGGAATAACGACAGCCCATCAGTTTTCACCAAGAATATTTTCAAATCGGAAAAGACAAAATGGCAACCCTAAACAATTCATTTCTAAAACCAGAAGAGAATGAAAATGCTAACAGAGAATTGTGCAAGGTGATGACTGCTGCCCTTAGCTATTCTCTAGACTGCATGGTTGTTCACCCTCCCACATTGCAAGAACATTTTGGCCACTCAAAGCCCCCAAATCACTTAAGGAAGTCCTCCTTGAGGTTTATGGGTGCCCTGACCTTCCTTGCCCCTCTATGCCCAGGGCTCTACCCAATGTAAAAACATTACTGGTGCTGGAAAGTTCAGGAGTTTGTTTAGTTTCATTTTCGTAGGATGTCCAAATGCTCAGCAGGCCCATCCTAAGGATGTCCGGCCACTTCCCTTTTCTTATAGATTGTTAAAAAGCATCCCTGTATCTTCCTGCAACTTGTGGGAGATTGCTGAGTAGCTAGATGTACATTAAAGCAAATGTATGTGGATGTGACTGTTATCTGGTTGGTGGTAAAAGTTTGTATCTCTTTCTGTAGTGTGAGTGTTGGTGAGAAAATCTCTGTGTGTTTATGTTTCTTGTGTCTGTGTGCTGCATGCTGTAAAAGGGAATGTAATAAATGGGAGCTTGTGTTTATATTTGAGTTATCTGCCACGGATGATATATTACAGTCTTTTGCTTTCAGGAAAGCATGGAATATGATTTCCACTAAGATAATGTAGTTAAAAAATATTTTGCATTGTTGTACATAAAATGGCTTTCTTTAACTCTCTTTCTCTCTCTCTTTGTATGTGCACGTCTGCCTGTATGCACAAATGTAATGTGTGAGTTCAGTATTGGGGGTAGAGTACAGCCTACTAACTGCAGGGCTCATCATGGCCTTGATGCAGCCCTGGAGCATGGGCTTGTGTTCACATTATGCATAGGGGTAGTTCATGCATGGACATCACTTTGTCGTTCATCACCAGAGCTTTCTGCAGAGATTCATTCTGGTAAGATGACCAGGTGAGGCTCTATACTCTGACCACAGGCTCTACTTGCAGTCTAAATACTTTCATTATAATGCGTGTAGAGAGAACCCATATGTAGAGTTGTACATGTAGGGAGCTCCCTACACACATAGTCAATGACTGATAAACATGCATGGGGAAGGGGCCGGGTTTGATTTCTCACATCTCCAGGAAGGGCAAAGAAAACTCCTGCCTGAAACCCAGGAAAACTGCTATCAGTTCATGTCTGCAAAACTGGGCTAGATGGACCAATGACTTGAAACAGTATAAAGCAGCTTCCTATGTTCCTTACCGGCCTTTCAGTTTTGGAGGAAAGGAAATAATATAGTTCCAAATTTGAAAGAGGGCACATGACTTACAAAAAAAGGTCCACTGCTGTACAACATGTCCTTGCATATATTTTATTAGCCAAGATTGTGTGTAGCAAGGCATCCTCACCACCTCAGATGGCTCAAAAAAAAAAAAAAAGCCTTAAGACGCATGCATGACCAGCTCCAGTTCAGATACATGACAGGGCAATAACAATTAGCAAGGCAATGAAGCAGGGGCTGCTGGATAAAAGCCAGCAGACAAAAGAAGATTGGCAGTGTTACTCCAAAACCAAATGCTCTTAAAAAGAAGCTCAAAACATTATTACTAATAACTTTGGAATTCAAGAGTTTTTCTCTTGCTTGAGAAATCTAAGCTAAGTTTTGATACATTGTACATTCCCAAATGTTTTGAGACTGTAGCCTTATTCAGGCATCCAAAGAACGTGTGTGGGAATAAAGTGAGAGTTGCCTGTGCTAGACCTACCCCCAAGGGCCCCAACGTCACTGTTGGATCCTCCCCCAACCTAATGCATTGAGTTGGAAGGTCTGAAGAGGAATTTTTCACACATTTGCTGAAACAGACTTAAAATGCTCCTTGTGGTTGGGAATCCTGACTGTGCAGGGAAGAGGATTTTAAGTGCCTTCATTTGAATGTATAAAAATCCTTCTTCAGATATTCCTTACTCGATGCAGGAAGGTTCAGATAGAGCCAATGGCACCCTGGGGGAAGGCTGGCTCATGCCACCTCACACATTATTCCCATACATTCCTTTATTGCCTGAATAGGGCTTATAATCAGGAGTAAACTAAATTCAGGAGACAATTCATGGTTGGAGGAAGCAGTGTGTGTGTGTGTTCGTGTGTGTGTGCGCACGCGCACATGGTACAACCTACCT
The DNA here is from genome assembly GCF_057233095.1 of Heloderma suspectum. Taxonomy (NCBI): domain Eukaryota; kingdom Metazoa; phylum Chordata; class Lepidosauria; order Squamata; family Helodermatidae; genus Heloderma; species Heloderma suspectum. The sequence goes on from NC_139460.1 coordinate 247,509,174, forward strand.
CATGTCTCAAGCAGTAGAAGAAAGATGCGTGGTAGGATTGCACCACCATCAAAGCCAATAAATGTAGACTGTGAATTCATCTTGGTTCAGCTATAGAGTCAGTTTTACATTTTGGCAAGCAAGACTTTATTGATCAAAAATACTGTGACAATATGCCACCATAAGCCTGTCTGTTTCATGAACATCCATTTGAAGAGCACAACAAACAAATAAAACACTTTCTGTTTTTATGGCAGCATTAATTAAAACATTTAAATGAGAACAGTGTTTACGCTGTTGTGAAATCAAGGTTATATAGTGATGAACTTTATGCGATTACATGCAGCCACCATGAAATATTCAGTGCTACCCAAACAACCATGTGTCACTTTGCCAATGTGGCAAAGAAAGGGAGGAGAGTTAATATCATCAGCAAGAGATCTGTGCTGCCAACTCACACAATCTGGTTAATGGAAAAATAAAACCACTTAAAGCTTGGCCCATGCAATATTGGTATTGTGGAAAAAAATAGGTCTAATGGGCGAGGCCCTTAACCATGCACAAAAAAGCATTTGAATTGTAAATAGTTGCTTCATGGAGAAGTTCTCTATTTCCCTACTCTTTGTGAGGAACTGAACAAAAGTGCATTCAGTGAGGTGTAAACAGACTTGAACAGAAACTCCAGCTCAACCAGAGCCAAGCAAGGTATCTTTATATAATGGAATAAACATGCATATCGAGTCTAAAACAGTCAAAGCAACATCCCAGATAATAACAACCATTTTAGCCGAACAGATGGCCAGGTGGCGATATAATGCTTTGTTAACTTTGTAGTGAGGGTATAAAATGGATTTTTTTTCTTCACTTTATCATCACTGAAAATAAAAGGGGAAGGGGGAAGGGGAGAGAGAAAAGCCTGCCCTTAGAGCTGTTTATAATTCAGAGATCGCCTGTTCTGTAGGATTGCTCCTTTTGCACAAAACTTTAAAAACTTTATGAGAGACTACTTATATGAGGACTTTTTTTTTTTCATTTACCTCTTGTTGGAAGCATTAGCAACGCTATATAAGAAAAAGTGGCAAGGCTGAAGTACAAATAATCATTTAGACCATATTTCTAGTGTCATTCCTTCAACATGGCATACAAGACATAGTTTTATTACAATGCTTTCTTGCCGAGTTAAGGTTCTTTTTTGTGGCCGTATAACAGAGAGGATGCTCTTGGTCCGGTTAGAGACTCTGATCTCTCTCTTGCTTTCTCTTTCTTTCTGAAGTTGTGGAAGTTTTTACTTCAATGGACTTTGGCTGAGAAGTTGAATGTGTTTTAGTAGCTATAATAAAATAATTTAGTGTTGATAAATACATCATATAAACAGAGGAAGCATTATGGTAGGTAGCCAAACAGAACTATGGCCCTGGAGTGGGATGTGATTAAGCTACTCTCAAGCCTTATGAAGCTCTATGCTCTAACTGTGTACAGTGAGTGTGTGTAGGGTGGGGAGTGGGATCACAATGGTGGGCCCTGCACCTGAAATGCACACATTTCCTAGATGTACGTATTTACTAGAAGTGAGTCTAGTGAACTCAATGGGCAGGGGCAGGGCTTGCTATCACGATCCAGCTCCCTGCCCCTCCCCTCGACCATCTGCACAGGACTTCAGAGTCAAAACAGTATTTCATCCAGGTTCAGCTGAAATCTGGCAGACAGTCCATTGTTTATTTAGATTTTTCATTTCACCTTCATCCCTGATGTTCAAGTTAGCTAGTCATCCTTATAAAACTAACAAAACATTAATTACATGAATAAGGTTTCCAGATAAAATTGAGTGCATAGGCTAACTTTCCGCATGCTGACTTAACCTTGGTCACTAAAAGCCAGCCCAGACCCCACAAAAAAGTCTTATACTCAAGCTTTCAGAAAACAACAAGCTTTCAGAAAAAAAGGAACTTCTTATCTTTTGGGAACCACCAAGATCACCTCTCTATGTCCTGTTATCATGTGGATGTTGAACAAATGGTACAGCTAATGGAGTGCTCTCTGTCCATCACAGGTACTGTGATGGGATGAGGTGGTGGTCCCTTAAGTATATACATTTAAAGTATTTTAGTGCTTTATAGGTCAAATGCAACACCTTGCATCATTCCCAGAAGGCTTGGCATTATGTGTGCACTGGCATTTAAGTACAGGCATAATGTAGTCTGACAAGCCGCCACTAACAGAACCTTCTTCAAAGGTATCTATACAAATAACACAGTCCCATAGTCCAACCCGGTGGGGCAATCATCAGATAAGTTCTGAACAACTTTCGCCCAGTCTCAAATCTGCCTTTTTGGGGCAAGGTGACTGAGCATGTGGTGGCGATGCAGTTGAAGTAGGGATGGGGGAGAATTTCTCCCCGAAACTTCGGGGGGCCGAGTGCCAACGCATTCAGTCCTCCGAAGGTTCGGGGAGAAATTCTCCGCCCTTATTTCTCCAAATAGCGTTGCCCTTATTTTCGCCGTAGTCTATGTAAATCTTTACGTAGACTACAGGAACCAAATAAGGAACGCGAATGGCGGCTCCCTATGGGGGCCGCCATTTGCGTACGCGCTTTTTTTTTTTTTTTAAGTCACCCGTGATAGGCCACGTGACGATTAACGTAGCCTATCATGGCTGACTTTGCAGATCTAGCCGTGATAGGCTACGTAAATCGTTACGTAGCCTAATACGGGGCTTTTTTTCTTTTTTTTCTTTTGAAGTTCGTGGCCGGGGAGACGGGGCGCTTCTCCCCGGCCTGAATTTCGGCCGGGCGAGGCAGGAAGCCTCCCCCCCTGGCCTGAACTTCGGGGGGAGAAGCGAAGCGCCTCCCCCCCACCGCGAAGCAAGCTGCGAGACCAGGTAAGTGACTTTCGTACATCCCTAAGTTGAAGGCACACTTGGAAGAAGCCGATTATCTAGGTCCATTTCAGTCGGGATTCAGGCCTGGGCATGGGACAGAAACAGCCTTGGTCGCCTTGGTGGATGATATGAGGAGGGCTCTGGATAGGGGCGAATGCTCCTTCCTTGTTCTCCTCGACCTCTCAGTGGCTTTTGATACCATTGACCACAGTATCCTCCTTGACCACCTGGAGGGGTTGGGCAGACACCGTATTACGGTGGTTCCAGTCCTTCCTCTCCGGCAGGTACCAGGGGGTAGCACTGGGAGAGGAGGTGTCGGACCCTTGGCTGCTCACTTTTGGGGTACCACAGGGTTCCATCCTCTCCCCCATGCTATTTAACATCTATATGAAGCTGCTGGGGGCTATCATCAGGAGGTTTGGGGTGCGGTGTCATCAGTATGCGGATGACATGCAGCTCTACCTCTCATTCAAATCTTCATCAAGGTTGGCTGTAGAATCCCTGTCCAAATGTCTGGAGACGGTGAGTGGCTGGATGGGGAGGAGCAAGCCGAAGCTGAACCCTGACAAGACCGAGGTACTTTTGGTGGGAGAAAAGAGGAGGTTGGGGGATGTTGACCTGGTGTTGAATGGGGTACGGCTACCCTTGAAAGACCAGGTCTGCACCTTGGGGGTCATTTTGGACTCCAGCTGTCCATGGACGCTCAGGTGTCAGCTGTGAGCCGGACAGCGCTGTACCAACTCCATCTGATAAGGCAGCTGCGCCCCTACCTTCCCGACCATCTGCTCCCATCGGTAGTACATGGCCTGGTCTCCTCTCATTTAGACTACTGTAATGCGCTCTATGTGGGGTTACCCTTGAAGATAGTTTGGAAGCTGCAGCTGGTACAGAACGCGGCAGCTCGCCTGATTAAACGCAGCCGCCGGCGAGATCACATCACTCCAGTGCTGAAGGAGCTGCACTGGCTACCAGTTGTTTTCCGCGCCAAATTCAAGGTGTTGGTTTTGACCTTTAAAAACCTATACAGTTCCGGCCCAGCCTACCTCAAGGAGCACCTCCAGCAACACCAGATAGGCCGCTCAATAAAATCAGCCTCGGATGGCCTTCTCTCTGTCCCATCAACCAGGACAGCTAGGCAGGTAAGGACGAGGGAGAGGGCCTTCTCTGTGGTGGCCCTCACTTTGTGGAACTCCCTCTGTAGGGAACTCCGCCATGCCCCCTCTTTAATGAGCTTCCGCCATGCATTAAAAACATGGTTGTTCAGGCAGGCATTTTGGGTGGACTAGAGTAATTTTAGAAATGTGATTTTTTTAATGTTGAATTTTTTTTGTATAAACTGTTTTTATTGTTGTACATCGCCCAGAGTGGCTGGGTGACCGGCCAGATGAGCGATTAATACATTTAATAAATAAATAAATAAAAAGTTCCACTGCTTTTTCTTGAGAAGTTCTCCACACTAAGAGCAAATAGGAATTTTATACTATATACCAAGTAGCTTTCAAGTTTAAACTGACAAAAAACCCAAATTGCTTTTTGGCACAGGCTAATCCTGTTTCTTCTCATCAAATGAAAATGGGAAATGTCAGTTAAAAGCTGAAGGTAGAGTGTTTAGTGTCACAAAATGCTTCATACTAGTGAATACATAAATGTCAACTAGACATAAATCCCAGTGTTTAGAATTAGAACGCACGCAATATAAAGCATCCAAAATCACTGCTAAATCCCTACAATATAATTTTTAGTTGTGGTTTTTGAAAATACTGTGTAATGAATGAGCTAAAAGAGGTGCCCAGAGTTTACTGGGGGGGAAAGTCTTAGAATCTTTGCATCATACTGTATACTGTCAATCAGCTAAATAATACAGGGCTAAATTAAGGAACAGTGCCGGGATTTCTTTGCCTTTTAAAAAGGATTGCTTTACTTGATTTTAAAGAAACAGAAATATTTTCTGCAGAATAGAATTTGGTACACACAATATGCTACTTCAGTTCATTACAATACAAAATGACAGTGGTATTAACAATGTGTGGCTAGATACAGCTGTCCAATGCCATTGCAACCAGGTAATTACAGGTTTCCTAACTTCCTGCATCATAATTCCATGCATTAAAAATAATCTGAAGAGACCGAATTCAGAACCCTGAATGAGACCAATGTCCCAGCTCAGCACCAAATAATTGTGTCACCTTTGCTGCTAAGGAAGGTTCTCTAGTTTGATAGAGAAGAGAGTTATCTCAGATTTTTATTTTATTTTAAATGCAATCTGCATATGTTTAGTTTTATTTATTTGATTTATACCCCACCTTTCCAACAATGCAAGGCTAACAATAATAAGAACCAAAAGTTAAAATAAAAACCTAATTGAAACAATCGTAAAACAAATATATTAAAAACACAATTAAAAAACACAACAATACAAGAATAAAAACAGCACCCAACCCAACAGACTCACTTATGATAAAGTCCTGCTCAAATAAAAACATATTTGCCTGCTGGCAGAGGACAGCAGAGAAAGAGTCAAACTAGCCTCCCTCAGCATGGAGTTCCCAAGCCTGGGAGCAGCCCCCAAGAAGGCCTTCTCTTGTGTCCCTACCAAACATACCTGTGATGGCAGTGGACTGAATACAGATTGAATAATGTTAGGCTGGGCTAATGTGCGAAAGTAAAAGAATGGCTACATCCAACCACCTGGTGCTGCTTGGAGTACTCCCCCCCTCCCCCAATAAGAAAAATAGGTCCAGGCCAGACATCAGCAGCAGGCCTTGCCAGGATCCAAGTCCTAATAGAATTCCAAGAAAATGTCAGTTCAATGTGCAAGTATGACAAAAATGGCAAGAATACATTCCAGATTTGATCAGGAAAATGTCCGCACCTAAAACTTCCAGTATCATGATTTTTGAATAAATCTATGATGCAGCCTGTGAAGTTTTGAGGCCTACAAAGGCAAAAGGGGAAAAGGTCAGGTGTAGAGGCCTGGAGTTTTCAGTTGGGAGGGGTTTACCCTGAGAAGAATCCTTTCATTTCTCTGATAAAGTTTCTGTTTCAATTCCCCTGTAAGTTTCATTTTTTCAGGTTTGAGGCAATACTTTCAGTTTTGAAGGAGGAAGGAGAGAGGGAGGGAGCCAGTAAGAGTAAGAAAGACCAGGCTGCAGCCATAGCAATAGTCAGAGCCTGAAGTGAGAGCAGAGTCAGAAGAGTGAGCAGGAAGAAGCAGCCTAGAAAAGTTTAAGTACAGCTAGGGTAAAGGAACTTGTGTTTTGCAACTTTTATTTTCTTTTAAGGCCTTTTGTATAACTAAGGTCTATTGTGTAATTATCTTTAGTTGTAATTTGTTTGCTTTAAATCTACTAATAAACTGTTGTAGTTAAACCATGTGTCTAGAGTGTCAGCCACCCCACATCTACAGCCTAAACCCCACATTACTGAGAAGGGGAAGGTAAAAGAAGGAAGGTGGGATTCTTAAGGAGGCAAGAGATCCTTAAGGAGCTGCTCAGGGGTCCAGGTCATAAAGGGAACCTTGACCAAGCTACATTTGGAATATTGTGTACAACTCCAGTTTGTTGTTGTTGTTGTTCAGTCGTTCAGTCGTGTCCGACTCTTCGTGACCCCATGGACCATAGCACGCCAGGCCTTCCTGTCCTCCGCTCTCTCCCGGAGTGTGCTCAAGTCCATATTCATTGCATCGGTGATGCTATCTAGCCATCTCATCCTCTGCTGTCCCCTTCTCCTTTTGCCTTCAGTCTTTCCCAGCATCAGGGTCTTTTCCAGTGAGTTTTCTCTTCACATTAGGTGGCCAAAACATTTGAGCTTCAGCTTCAGTATCTGTCCTTCCAATGAGCACTCAGGGTTGATTTCCTCTAGGATTGACTGATCTGACCTCCTTGCAGTCCAGGGGACTCGTAAGAGTCTTCTCCAGCACCACAGTTCGAAAGCATCGATTCTTCGGCGCTCAGCCTTCCTTATAGTCCAGCTCTCACAGCCATATGTTGCTACTGGGAACACCATAGCTTTGATTATACGAATCTTTGTCGGCAAGGTGATGTCTCCGCTTCTTACTATGCTGTCTAGGTTTGCCATAGCTTTCCTCCCAAGGAGCAAGCGTCTTTTAATTTCATGGCTACAGTCACCATCTGCAGTGATCTTGGAGCCCAAGAAAATAAAATCTGTCACTGCTGCCATTTCTTCCCCTTCTATATGCCAGGAAGTGATGGGGCCAGATGCCATGATCTTAGTTTTTTTAATGTTGAGTTTCAAACCAGCTTTTGCACTCTCCACTTTCACCCTCAACAAGAGGCTCTTGAGATCCTCTTCACTTTCTGCCATTAGGGTGGTATCATCTGCGTATCTGAGGTTGTTGATAATTCTCCCGGCAATCTTAAGTCTGACCTGTGATTCATCCAACCTGGCGTGTCTCATGATGTACTCTGCATATAAGTTAAATGAGCAGGGTGACAATATACAGCCTTGTTATACTCCTTTCCCAATTTTGAACCAATCGGTTGTTCTATGTCCGGTTCTTACTGTTGCTTCTTGACCCTCGTACAGGTTTCTCAGGAGACAGGTAAGGTGGTCTGGTACTCCCATCTCTTTAAGAATTTGCCACAGTTGGTTGTGATCCACACAATCAAAGCCTTTAGCGTAGTCAATGAAGCAGAAATAGACATTTTTCTGGAATTCTCTTGCTTTCTCCATGATCCAGCGAATGTTGGCGATTTGATCTCTAGTTCCTCTGCCTCTTCAAAATCCAGCTTGTACTTCCGGTAGTTCTCGGTTCACATGCTGCTGAAGCCTAGCTTGTAGGATTTTGAGCATAACCCTCTGGCATGTGAAATGAGCGCAATTGTACAGTAGTTTGAACACTCTTTGGCATTGCCCTTCTTTGGAATTGGAATGTAAACTGACCTTTTCCAGTCTTGTGGCCATTGCTGAGTGTTCCAAATTTGTTGGCGTATTGATTGCAGCACTTTAACAGCATCATTTTTTAGGATCTTTAATAGCTCAGCTGGAATACTGTCATCTCCGCTAGCTTTGTTGTTAGTAATGCTTCCTAAGGCTCACTTGACTTCACTCTCTAGAATGTCCGGCTCAAGTTCAGTGAGCACACTATCATGGCTATCAGGGACATTAAGATCTTTCCTGTATAGTTCTTCTGCATATTCGTTCCACCTCTTCTTAATCTCATCTGCTTCTGTTAGGTCCCTGCCTTCTTTGTCCTTTATCATGCCCGTCTTTGCACAAAACGTTCCCTTGAGATCTCCGATTTTCTTGAAGAGATCTCTAGTCTTTCCCATTCTATTGTTTTCCTCCACTTCTTTGCATTGTTCATTTAAGAAGGCCTTCTTCTCTCTCCTTGCTATTCTCTGGAAATCTGCATTCAGTTGCATATATCTTCCCCTTTCTCCCTTGCTTTTCGCTTCCCTTCTTTCATCAGCTACTTGTAAAGCCTCATCAGACAGCCACTTGGCTTTCTTGCATTTCTTTTTCTTTGGGATGGATTGAGTTGCTGCCTCCTGAACAATGTTACGGACCTCCGTCCATAGTTCCTCAGGCACTCTGTCTATCAGGTCTAATCCCTGAAATCTATTCCTCACCTCCACTGTATATTCATAAGGGAGATGATTGAGGTCATACTTGAATGGTTTAGTGGTTTTCCCTACGTTCTTCAATTTAAGCCGAAATTTTCCAAGAAGCAGCTCATGATCTGAGCCACAGTCAGCTCCAGGTCTTGTTTTTACTGACTGTATACAGCTTCTCCATCTTTGGCTGCAAAGGACATAGTCAATCTGATTTTGATATTGACCATCTGGTGATGTCCATGTGTAGAGACGCCTCTTGTGCTGTTGGAAAAGAGTGTTTGCTATGATCAGCGTGTTCTCTTGGCAAAACTCTATTAGTCTTTGTCCTGCTTCATTTTGTACACCAAGGCCATGTTTGCCTGTTATCCCGGTGATTTCTTGACTTCCTACTTTAGCATTCCAATCCCCTATGATGAAGAGGACATCTTTTTTTGGTGTTAGTTCTAGAAGGTGTTGTAGGTCTTCATAGAACCAATCAACCTCAGCTTCTTCGGCTTCAGTGGTTGGGGCATAGACTTGAATTACTGTGATGTTGAATGGTTTGCCTTGGACTCGTACTGAGATCATTCTGTCGTTTTTGAGATTATACCCCAGTACTGCTTTTCCCACCCTTTTGTTGACTATGAGTGCTACTCCATTTCTTCTATGGGATTCTTGCCCACAGTAGTAGATATGATGGTCACCTGAATTAAATTCACCCATGCCTGTCCATTTTAGTTCACTGATTTGCAAGATGTCGATGTTCAGTCTTGCCATCTCATGTTTGACCACCTCCAGCTTACCTTGATTCATTGATCTTACATTCCAGGTTCCTAAACAATATTGTTTTTTACAGCATCGGACTTTCTTTTCACCACCAGACACATCCACAGCTGAGTGTCCTCATAATATATACATAAATATATAGGCTCTATTCAAGAGTAAAATTTAAAACAAACATTTCTACTAAAAGTTTAGCATTTAAAAACCTACGTCTATATATAGGTAAACCCCCAGACAGCCCATTAGGGATCTAATAGATACATTCAAGAGTAGATTCAGCCTATCTTAAGGAGCACCTCCAGCAACACCAGATAGGCCGCTTAACAAGATCAGCCTTGGATGGCTTTCTCTCTGTCCCATCAGCCAGGACAGCTAGACTGGTGGGGACAAGGGAGAGGGCCTTTTCTGTGGTGGCCCCCACTCTGTGGAACTCCCTCCCTAGGGAACTCTGCCATGCCTCCTCTTTAATGAGCTTCCGCTGTGCATTAAAAATGTGGTTGTTCAGGCAGGCATTTGGGGTGGGTTAGGGTATTTTAGAAAACGTTTTTATTGTAGAATTTTATTGTTTTAAACTGTTTTATTATATGCTGTACATCACCCAGAGTGGCTGGATGACCAGATTGGCAATTAATAAATTTAATAAATAATAGATAGATAGATAGATAGATAGATAGATAAAATTAAGAGCAATATTTTAATTTATAAGTACAATAAGTATAAAATAAAGCTACTATCAAAGCATCAAATTACTTTTCGTCATATTAGTCTCAACAAAAGTTCTCAGTTTTTGAGCAGCCACTGCGAATCCCTCAACTCTATCTGTCACAAATTTATCAAAATCGGATAGCAAGTATATAATTTTAGCTTGATCATCATCATCAGGTATATCCCTTAGCAATTTCAATAAAAATTTTGCTCTGGGTCCCGAATACATAGAACAATAGAATAGATAATGCTGAAGGTCCTCTACTACTCGAGCTCTACATAAACAAAAGCACTGATCTGTAGGTTTTTTGAAATAGCAACCTTCTAAGTATTGCAAGGGCATAGACTGAAACCACAATGCTAAAATGCCTTTCTGAATGAAATAACTGACAACTCCTGTAGATATTGCTCAAATCCATGAGTTAATTTTAAAAAACGCAGCTAGGGAGAAAACAATGATTTTTGAATTACCTCTAGATCTTTTGGGGAGTAAAAAATCCCATAGCTTATTCTTTATATATTCACTAATCTGTTCTAGAGTCCATTTCTTGATCAACCCGGGTATTAAACCAAAAGCTAACATTTGCTGTTCACAATTTGCTACCCAAGTAACTATAGAATTTCAGTTGTTCCAGAAAGCATTTTTAGGGAGCCTAAAATCATCCATTATTATGTTTAATGAACAGAGTTGGTGTATGTATGTTTATGTATGCAGTTGTATTCTTAGTTGGTATGACCATGATGGTTAAAACAACAAACAAAATATTTATTAAGTATCAACTGGGGACTAATTTCGGTTCTACATTTGCCTCTAAATGCATAAATAATCAGGACCTTTTATTCTCTGCATCATCAATAATATGCTGGCAATTTGTCACATATTTTCCAAGGGTAAAAGGATCAAGGATAACTTTTAGAAAGTCTTCACACAATATTCCCCACCAAATTATTGTTTTCCTTTGCTCAAGTCACTGCAACAAAATCTGTGAGGTTGGAGTCCACTAGCAGATGAGAAACAAGGTCACACTCAAAGGCAAGAGGAAGTTGTGGAGCGGGGGGAGAAGAACATTTGATGATTTTGCTTACAGTTTAGTCTGAAATGGCTCTAATCTTCCAAGTACAGACTAACATCCACTTGGATTTCAAACCATGATTGTGTTGTACAAAATTCTTGGAGTTACCATTTTATAAATCAACAATTCCTCTCTTAGCTGTGCAGGAAATATCTTATTGGTGTTCATTACAGTTCTATGAGATACTTTCCAGTGGATGGCTCAGTGAATGTAGTATAGTAAGATTGATAGCTTAGAAATTTTGGATCAAAGTCCAGCACTATGTAATTCAACAACACTAGCTGGTTGTATACATATCTACTTGCTAAGTGCTGACTCGCTTTATGTCATCAAGGCACACATTTTCTGTCCTGTTTCCTACCTTCTATGCACTAGTTGCTTATACATAGGAAAATATAAAAAGGTAAAGGTAAAGGTGTCTGACTCTAGGGTGCGGTGCTCATCCCCGTTTCTAGGCCGAAGAGCCAGCGCTGTCCGAAGACGCTTCCGTGGTCATGTGGCCGGCATGACTGAACACGGAGGTGCATGGAACGCTGTTACCTTTCCCGCCGAGGCGGTACCTATTTATCTACTTGCAATTTCTTGCTTTCGAACTGCTAGGTTGGCAGAAGCTGGGACTGAAGACGGGAGCTCACTCCGTCACGCAGCACTCAGGTCTCGAACTGCTGACCTGCCGACCTCCCAGTCTGCAGTTCAGCATCTTAACCACTAATATAAAGGCATTTAAATTCAGTATTTTTAACATCTCAATAGTTTATATTTCAGGTATAATTAAATGTGGAAAGACAATGGCCAGTTACATTGTTTGTATTCATCCTAAGGCTTAGGAAATGATATCAAGCTAGCTAACTTCACTCATACTCCCCCAAGATTGTCACAGCTTGAAGAAAGAATATTTTAGCTTGCTAGCTTTCCTTGAAATTCATATTAATCCATTATATTTGTTTTCCTTATTTAAGCCATATATTATAGAATGCCTCTCCTATTTCTGCACTACTTCACTATTGGCCAACTGTACCAATAGTGACAAAAACAGCTTCTTAAATTAGAAACATTAATAAAAGCAGGGCTTGTAGAGATTGCAAAATTAATGCTGTACATAAATAACAATCCCAAGATCTGATTAGTTTAGCTTTTTTTCCTCTCTTAGTTCAGAAAACTATTGCAGCAAACTAAATTATCCCAGACAATTAAAAAGTGATAGTGTACAGACAAATCACAATGTTTTGTGGGATCTATACTTCAGTTCCTGATTTCTAGATAGCTTTTTAAATTAAGGCAGAAGCCTCTGAGTACATTATATTTCTCAAAAGTCTAACAGAGCAATCCTGTTGCCTCTGCATGGCATCATAGGGCCCATAGGATGCTGGGGGTTCCACCCCACACCCGAGGCCATTGACAGAACCACAACCTCAGGGGGGATCCAAGAAGGAATTCCCTCTATCTCATCGCCCTCCACTGCAGCTCCTCTCCCAAGGTCAGAGTGGTGACCTCGGAAGAGGACAGGGAGGGAGGAAAGGGTCTGTGTCTGGGGAGTGGGGAGTGAAGAGGGGAGGCCATGGATTTGTCAGATCCACAGGCCTCTCAGCTTCTGGCCCCAGCCACAGCAAGGTGTGTTAGATGGGCTCAGAGGCCCAGCTATCTTTAAATGCGCTTTGGGAGGAGTGGGAGACATAAAAGTATCTGTCATTCCTCCTGTAGGGAATAGGATGGACAAGATTGGAGCCCTCTGTCCTATAAGCATCATTCCTGTAGGATTGCATTCTAAGGGCATTTCTACACAAGGCTTTTATTGTACACTCAAGATTGGTCACTCACATAAGTTTTCTGGTTATTTACATGATGCTGTCAACCTCCAGGGTCTTTTATCCCCTTTTATTTAAGATTAGGGAAAGTCTGGCATTTTTTCTAGAAGCGTGATGAAGTGCTGCAACAGCTGAATGTACTTCCACAATTTCACTATACCACAGCACCATCTAATGGCTGTATAATGAAACATACGGAACTTGCAGAGAAAATAAATCCCTGAAAAAAGCACGTGTAAGCATGTGTAAAGGAGCCCATCTTAATCTCGCAAAGAATCCAGAAGCAGAAGCCCTGGTAAAGGTGCAGGATAAAGGCCTGGCGTAGAGAAGCCATAAGTGTGTTTTCACAGTAGCCTCTCTATGTAATTGCCATCCTTTGTTCAATCACATCTCGTGAAGCATCCAGATGATGATGTTAGCATGTCATTCTGGTGTTTTCTGAGTAACCCTCTCATGTTTTTTCAGACTTGATTTGTGGCAAAAATAATAACAATTGTGACAAAAATGCAATTGCAGTATGGCCAGGCAAAGCACTGTTAGGGCTTTCCCATGATGAAGTCATCAGCTGAGGCTTACTTCTTGTCTTGCCATTATCAGGGTGCAATTGGTGATGACCCAAGTCAGGACCTTTTCAGTAGCAGTGCCCAGGCTATGGAACTCTCTCTGGAAGGTCATGTGACTTCCTTACTATAGGTCTTCTAATGATCTTTAAAAAGTGTTTTGTCAGGCTTTTGGTTGTTGCTGTCAGGGCTTTTTAGTATTGTATTTTATTTGCCATAATCCTATTGCTGCTTAGTGTTGCTTCTTAGTGTTTGTTGTTTTTAATCTGGCTTATGTTTTATTGTTATTCTGGATTTTATTTGCTTTTATTTTGTATTTAGCTTTGGAGATCCTTGGGCAGCAGCCTCGAAAGATAATAAAAATGAATGAATAAAAGAGACTTTTCAGAGCTCTTGTGCCTTTAAAAACAACTTTTCCTCTTTGAAAGTTCAGTCCATTGCATTGCTTCCTGTTGAATCTAGCTGGGGGTTTAGTGATTAATTGACTTTGATTTACCCCTCAAATAGCTTCTCTAAATTGCCCTGCTGCCTGTTTCTCTTCCCCACAGTTGGGGTGGCTTTAATTACCAATTTTATTGCTCTTCTTAATTTCTTTTTAAAACAGTGAAATTGTGCTATAAATAACACTCCCTTGCTCACCCCACAGGAAGAGAAACTGATATTGGGACAATTTAGAGAGGATATTCAAGAGGAAAATCAGAGGCTATCACTAATTCCCTAACCTGAAACAACAGGAAGCAAACTGCTGAGCCTGCAAACAAGAGGCTTCCAAACAGCATTAGAAACTACTTTTGCTGAACAGAACTTACTTGTGAATAGACACTATATAAGGATCTCAGAAACGTGGAAGGACATTGCTGGATAATACAGCAGTATATTAAGTGCTCTGTGGAACCTATATATTAATTACACTTCCATCTTTTGTTGCATTAAAGGACTCTAATGTGAAAGCACCCTAAATCTACATTAGGGCTTCAATCTTGCCTAATCAGACAGGAATTCTTCATGTCACAACTGATATCTGGCATCTCTAAGCAACTACTACAGGTAGATTTTGAGGTCAAACGTCTTCATCACTCCATAATGCTCCATAGGAGCATCACTCCATAAGTAAGCATCCTTCAAGCATCACCAGTGTGTTTGTACCACAAAAATATAATAATTCTCCAGGATTGTTCTGGTCCTGGTATAAGGCCAAGGAAGTACAGCTTCTTTGGATTTCAATTATTATTGTGCAGAACACTGTACCCACAGTATAGTTCTACACTAGATGTACCCACGGTATAGGTCTATCTAGATGGTATGGAGAGGGGGGAAATGTAGAAGAAGAACTGTATCCTTTCCCTTTATGAATATTAAGTGTAAAACCATTGCCAATCAATTATCATTGGTGAACAGACATCTGACATATGTTTTCAAAATAAATAGCCTCATTTCTTGTCAATGAAGTTGTGAAAAGAGAGCCAAGCTTCAATTTGCATAGTTGGCATTATAATTTTTGTTATTTATTATTTATATAAAGCCATCAATGCCTTTAGCACATTATAAAGTAAAACCAACTCTGTATTCAAAAAAGCTTACAAGGCACTTTTTAATATCAAACCTTTACAGGAAATAGAAAGACAAAGTCAGGGACACTCCTAATATCATATTTACAGCCTTCTCTCACAGGAGAACTATGCATTAACCTTGCTAAAAATCAAATAATACCTGCAGCATTTTTCTCGCCTTTAGATGGTTATTTTTTTCACTTTGCAAACTGAGTATTAGTACAAATCTCTAAGTTGTATGGAAAACACCAATTTCCTTATCTTACTATTAGTCCCACATAACAACAGTCATATTATCTTCACAGAAACTTGTATTAAATATGCAGGACACACACTATATATAACAATAAACTGCTGCCAGACATGATTATCTGTACCCACATTTATACAAGTTATTTTATTGTTATCATAAATGCCAGCCATTCAACATCAAAGGCACCTTGAGATTTAACAAACATCTATCTTAAAAAAGAAAACTGCAATTGCAATAATGGAACATATTAAACATGTTCAACAGTGAAGATGGAAATGAAACTAATCAGAAAACTGACCAATGATCTCAAAAGAACAAAAGCCCATTAAGAAATTGCTATCTAAATAGTCATAATTTCACACTTTGTACATTTTCTCTCAAGCTAAATAGGACCTGTTTTGGCTGCCACACCATGAATTTCAGCATCAATGTCAATATTTTCCTTTGCTCCTGCAGCACAGTCACCTGGGGGGGGGGGTCCGGGGGGGGGCAGTGGGTTCAGGGGGATGGAATTGACCCCCAGACTACTAGAAGTCGCCCATTCCTGTTACAGAAGTTTCTTCATCAGGTAGAATGAGCATTCAATGATTTATCAACCACCACAATTAGTTTCCCTTTAGCTCATCTAGAGCACAGTCTTATGGCTGCTAGACAGCATCTAGACCACCATAGTATTTTTCATTTCTGGGAACCGAGCTCAGAGCCCGCATTCTGAGCTCGGTTCCCAGAAATCCAGCTCCCTGCCCCTGCCACCTTGTAAGAGGCGTGGCTCCTCCCCAGGTCCACACTCAGAAGAGCAGTGTGGAGCAGTGAAGAATGGGGCATTCCTGGGGGCGGGGAGGGGACCGCGGAAGTGCTGTTACAATGCTTCCTATGTGCTGTATGGCCTCCCTCCCCCCCCCCCCGCTCCCCTGTTAGATAGCTGTCTAACCACAAATGCAGAGCAGCCAGAGTGCGGAGGAGACAATCCCCTCTCTGCTCCACCCGCCCTGCATTGGATAGTGGGCCACCTCGGAGTCCAGAGGCAGCTGACTATCCCCATAGGATTGTGCCCTTAAACATGTGTTTAAAATTGCAGTTAAAATGGCTGAATAGTATTTGCATATTACCCCATAATTATTATTGTACATAATTAAACGATTATTTTGTTGAATAAAAGTTTGATCTTCCTTACACAACCTTATTAATAAAATCAGTGTTTTTGTAGTTTCTTGATTTGTGGTATAGAAGAAAGTGTGATTAAAAGTTTTTTGGGGAAGGGATGGGGTATGATGATTGTCTGCTATCCTTGAAATGAATTCCAGCATCGTCCCTGGTGTTCTGCTCCCCATTCAAGGCAATGTTTTGGGCTGCCAGGTTCTGTACTTTAAAGGAGAATAGTCTCTACTTTATGATTTTTTTTTCATTTAAACTCTGCAAAGCTAATCCACCTCATCAGGCCTTGAAAGGGAACTGCTTTGAAATGTAAAGGCCCTGTGCTTCTTCGCTAATGACAACTTTACAATCTGCTGCAATTGGGCATTTATACATCCATTGCAAAAGCTGAGGCAAATAATTAGCCAGAAGTTCAGCAGCTTTTTAGTGAGACTTTTAAGTGGTGGCATTATAAGTGAATGCTCTCTTCTTTATAGGTATTTTGTGCATAACTGTAGGCTTTGATGCTACTGATGTTGGAGATTACAGTTGGAGCTTATTTTAGTCATATTAGGTCCCAGGGAATAGTCTGAAGGCACTTGAGACAGCCAACTTGCTGAAGCTAAGCAGGTTTGTATCTGGACAGTGCTTGGAGGGGAGACCACCTGGGAACTACATGTAGCCACCTTGAGTTCCATGATGGAAGAAAGGTGGGATATAAATGTAATAAGAAATAAAATAAATAAAAATATGGTTATTAGGAAGTAGCAAATGCAGGTCAAAATTGGTTCTTCAGATTTTACATTCAGTGTACCCAAGTTTGCTGCTGACAAGAGCTGGGATCCAAATAACCACCCAACTATTCTGCATAGCCAGGGGTGGTTTGGACTTGTGTTTTCTGAACAGCCTCCCCTCATACTGAATGGCAAACTGCATTTAACAACAAAGGGACTTTTTAATGACATGACAGGGTGATCATCTACTTCTCAAAGGCCAACGGTAAAAATTCCCACCCGTTATAGCCAAGCCCTGCCTAAAATATCTCTTTGGATCCTTCTCAATATCATTTGTCCTTTTAAATGACCATTCTTCTTTGTTTCCTGAATTTTCATTCATTGAGTACCACGAAGTTGTTACTACCCAAATAAAATTGTGATAATCCCTCATATTAGCACTATTCAGATAATCACCACATGAACAGTAAACATATATTGAGGGGGGGGGAGCAGGATCACCGCAGCAAGCCCTGTCCCCCACTCTAACCTATGTGCATTCACTAAATCATATGTACAATCACTTTGTGCAGCAAAGTGTATATGCGGTCAGGGACCCTGCAATGGGGTGCATGCAGTTTATACATGCATAGGTCTATACAAATGGTCTAGTGAATACGCATAGGTTGGAGGAAGGATTCCTCTCTATACAGGTTCATGCATGGTATTCACTTGAGTGATTCTGTTATGTTCGCTAGTTTAGAGAAACATCGAAATAGTTTGAAAACATTTTCACTTTCTTGCACACTCTGATTCAGCAAGGGATCCAAACTGAGCTCACTGATCTCTCTAAATACCAGTGCAAATCATCTGTGGAATATGCAATGTAAAATAAAACAAAAAGAGATACTGAATCACAGGAGCAACAAATATTACAGTCACACTACGCTATGGCACATTATTTATCTTTAACAGAGACCAAGAATCTATTACACATTCATTACTCTGGACAGCTACTTATTTGGTTAACATGGATGCTAAGATAAATTAACCATACTTATTTCCTGCATATAATTAATAATTTACATATAACCTTTGGCTTTGCTTTTATCTTCAAGTATTGATATGATATATAAAATCAGACTGTGTGAAAGGAAGCTTTGAAATGCAAAATCTAATTAAAATGGATGCAGTGTTATTTTAGGACCGTTGAACGATACTATTGGGAATATCATGAATATTTGAACAGACCATTATTTTTTTCTATGCTATTCAATTTATACACCAATCAATTGTGAAAAATGAGCTGGTAGTTTTGGTTAGAGCATCTTTGAATATAATGAACCAGAGAGGAAAATCAACTAAAACACAAGAGAATGAAACCATTTCTACAAGTTGATTTTTGTTTGGTATGTATACGTAGAATGAAATTGTTAATTAGATCTATTATGTGGGAAGTTCGATCCTACAGCTGCAACAGTATAAAGCAGTGACTTGACTTGCTGTTTGTGAATCCCAACCTTTCCATGCTGAGTGGGACAAAGATGGCAGGCTCTTCTCTCATTCCTAGTTACTTCCTATGAGTTATGGCTAGTGCTAGTTTTCTGATCCTGGCTTCTGCTAAAAGTCAGTTGAATGCTGTGTAAGAATTGTTCCATCCCTTACCACAAATAGGATGTTTGTGTAAGCAATTTCCTATGTTATGATTTCTGTGAACAGTGACTAGCCTGGTGCCGCTATGTATCATTGTAGGGCCACTTCCAGCATTAGACTTCCCTACTTTCATGTACCAGTCAGCCTGAGAGCTTGCAGGCCATTGTGCAAAGGTCTGATGGGAATGAGTCTGGAGCATTCTGCACTGCAACAGAAGTAGGATGCAGCAGTAAAGGCTATGTGTCCAAAAGGAGAGAGCTGGTGATAGGCACCTGGTCAGGCTCAGATACTGCAGGAGGGCTTCCAGGAACAGCAGGAGTGCCACAGACTTGTATTAAGCACAATTGCTTGTATTAAGGACGACTGGCCCTTGCATAATTGGTTTTTGCTTACAAAGTAGCAGCCTTGGGGTGGGGTGGGGTGGGGTGGGGTGGGGTAAGGTGTGGGGAAGAGTCCAGATCAGGACCAGAGGGGTTGGGGGAATTTAGTATTGGAATTTAGCCCTGTCATATTCCCAGTCCAGATCACCCCACCCCCCAGCAAAGGCTGCAATTCGCAGGGAAAACCAAAAGGAGTGATGCATTGAATGCAGGAATAAACAGGAGGGAAATTGTTATCAGAGTGCCAGAGTAAATCACTTTAGCATTTTGAGAACAGTTGCTCTCCTATTCATTCATGCTATTGGCAGGGGTCAGAAGAGGCTTAATGCCACTTCCAGTTTGGCCCTGAGACTTTACCTCTGCATGCAGGGCCTAAGATTGGTACAGCCCATCCCTCAAGTGAAGTTGCAAGGAACGTAAAGAGGGAGTGCTCCACTTCAGAGGCATACACTGTGGTACCATTCAATGGTTGTGAATTGGTCCTTTTGGTTTCCCCAGTGGAAACCTTCGCAAGAGCAGCTTTGAGTGGGTGAGTTACTTCATGTTCGTCACTCAAAACGATCTGTGCTACAACTCCCAGATTTAGAATCTGGTAACTCATCCTTCAACACATTCCCTCTGATAGTCCTGAGGTTGAGCAGATTCAGAAGCCAAGAAGACCTCCTGGGCAGATGATGCTGACTTGTAGCCATTAACAAAGCAATGTAGGGGTCAAGTCACAATACCTGCATGAATATTCTAACAGCACGTGTAGAGAAGCAGACACAAGATAACCCAAATCTTGTATCTTGTAATATTGGATGAGTTAGATGCCAATACAAGACCTTTTTTTGGAGCTAATGTGCTCTACTGGGTTCTACATTTTCCAATGATTAACATTTGTTTATTGGCTACTTTCCTGCTTACATTTCCCTACTTATTTTTAAAAATCAACAGTTAAGAAGCCCAAAGACTATAGCAGCAAACCAGAATTTCCACTTGGAGCTTTGGTGTACAGTAGGACTTTGGTGTACAGTAGCAGGGGAGAGAAGCTGCAGGCCTCAGCCTAGTTTCTTGATATCAGCTGAAAATGAATAGAGTTTTACCCAACATTTCTTATATGAAATTGAAAAAAAAAACACCCTAGCACTTTATGTGACCCAGTAGGCATGATGAACACACGTCTAAGTCAGTGTGGTTAGTACCACAGCCACAGAAGAAACTGATTTAAATCCTAGAGAAGTAAACAAAGACGATTTTATCACAACATAATCTGAAATTTTTGCCTCTCCCCAAAGTCAAAGAGACAGGGATTCATCTGCAACTGACACTTAGAAGCTTTGGATGTCACTTCCAAGTACAGAAATATTAATCACTAATATAGAGACATTTTGGCCACCTAATGCGAAGAGAAAACTCCCTGGAAAAGACCCTGATGCTGGGAAAGATTGAAGGCAAAAGGAGAAGGGGACGGCAGAGGATGAGATGGCTAGATAGCATCACCGATGAATATGAACTTGAGCACACTCCGGGAGAGAGCGGAGGACAGGAAAGCCTGGCGTGCTATGGTCCATGGGGTCACGAAGAGTCGGACATGACTTAATGACTGAACTACAACAACAACAATATAGAGACATTTATATCAAGAAGAAAAGACTTTGGTTTGGATCCAGACTAAGGATATAATCCTAAATACACTTACTACAGAATGAGCCGAATTGAACACAAACAGGACACACTTCCAAGTAAATATGCATAGGAACATGCTTTAATTAGGTGAAGTTAGGTCTCATTGAATTCAATGGGAATTTGCTCCCATTGATTTCAATAGGAACGAATTTAAACTAAATATTGGAACCAATTTCAACTAAATTTGGAGTCAGCCCTTCAAGATAGTAACTTCTTGGATATAACAATTACTCAGATCTGTAACATATACTATAACCATAAATGGCAATGTTAAATGATGTTTATAGATTGTTAATTATCCAGTGTTTCTGTTGACTGATACAACTGTTTAGAATAATTAACTGGCGTTGTGGTTTAGCTCCCTGTCATATGACATAGATAAATTCTAACCAAAAATATCAAGTCATGTTTCATAAGTGATTTGAGTATAAGCATGGATAAAAATAATGGGCTGTTCAAATATTCATGATATTCTCTATGGTATTTTTTTCTGATACACCAGTGTCTTAAAATAAGATTACATTAATTTTAATTAGGTTTTGCATTTCAAAGCATTCTGTTCACGCATAGTGCAATGTTTTGTGACTTATGTCAATACTGGAAGATGAAAGGAGAGCGAAAGGTTATATCTTAATTATTAATAACCTGTTGAAAATAAATGTTACAGGCGTTGTTTGTATTAGCTAACATTACCTGGACATGAATGTAGTAAAAGAATCCACCCACCGTAGAACAAATACTACAACACAAGCAAACACTGCTGTTACAGTCTCTTCAAAACATTAGTCTGCTTGAAGTGGAATATTATACAAATAACAGAAGAAAATAAAATAAATAAAACAAAATAAATAGGAAAGGAGACTTTGCTACCCTGGGATTTTGCATGGTTATGTACAAATAAGACACACACACTGAAATGCAATGCCCTTACACACACCTGAATGCAGAGCTATAGCTTTAATGTCACAAGAACAAGGTTACAACTCTATTCAATACTGAATCATGCATAACAGATTTTAAAATGTATTTTAATATGTAACTGCAGTCTGTAGGCAAAGGGCATTTGGCACAAGGCCTTTTTGGTTGTATCCCCCATCGTGTGGAGCCACCTTCCTCTTGAGATTTGACTCAGCCCATCTGTACTGCCCTTCAGGAGAACTTTATCAAACATGTTATCAACATTTGTATTTAGACATACATTCAGACATATTGTTTGAAGACTGTTTTTATTGTTCCAGATTAATTTAATGATGTTTAGTTTATTCTTAAGGTAATCTAATAAACTAGATTATATTTGATTATAGTAAACCTCTTATGAGTCTTATGAAAATTCCATTAAATAAATAAAACATTACTTACCAAATCTTTATAACTCAACAAGTTTTCATCTAAAAATCTCAAAGGTAGCAAGAAGGTGGGCAACTTGTGGCCCTTCAGACATTTTGTCCTACAACTCCTTTTATCCCTCACCACTGGCTATGCTGCCTAGGGCCGATGGGAGTTGTAGGACAAAACATCTGGATGGCCACAAGTGGCCAGCCTGCCTTAAACAAAATAAAAGTACCATGTTAGTGTCATTTGGATGGCACAGGTGGGGTCATCCAAGACTAGTCACCTGGAAGCATATCCTAAGGACTTGGGAGAAGCCCCATCTCCCAGCACTGGTGCTTACATGCTGAGGAAAATAGTAATAGCAAGAGATTTTCAGGACTTTTAGCTAAATAGGACTGGATACCATGGCAGCCTCCACCACAGCAGTTACAACGAGTGATATAAGCTCCAATATGAATACAGCCTTTAGTTCTGAGTAGATATAAAAGGATGCATTAATTATGCAAATGTTTGACAAATTCAAGCCTTAAACATTCTGCCCTGAATTAAACCACATGAAATTGTTTTCAAAGCATGCCTTGCATCTAATCCTAATTATATATACTTGATGGCAAACACTTTTGGGAGTGTGCAATGTTTTGTGCAAAGTTTAATATGTTGAATGTTGAACTCCAATTTACATTACAGTTAAATCCATTTTCATGAAATTAAATAATTTCCCCAAGACTCTGGAATGCTATTAATTTCCTGCCATTTAGAATAATGTTATAAATTGACATAATTAATAGACAAATTATACCATTAGCATTCTACAGTCAATAATATGTTACAGGAGGAATTATAGGGAGGTTACAAAATATATCAAGCTAAAGATACGTCATTTCAGAAGATGAAAACTAGATAAATCTGAAATTGAAGTACTCATTTAGTTTCCTGTAAGTAACTATTTTCACAACTGTATTCTAATTATATATAAGAACATAAGAACAGCCATGCTAGGTCAGACCAAGGTTCCATCTCAACCACCATTCTGTTCACACAGTGGCCAACCTACTGTTGACCAGGAACCCACAAGCAGGGCATGAGTGCAACAGCGCCTTCCCACCCATGATCCCCAGCAACTGGTGTACACAGGCTCACTGCCTCTGGTACTGGAGGTACCACATAGCCATCAAACTAGTAGCCATTGATAGCCTTTTCCACCAGGAATTTGTCCAACCCCTTTTTAAAGCCATCCAAATTGGTGGCCATCACTACTTCCTGTGGTAGCGAATTCTATAGTTTAACTATGTGCTGTGTGAAGAAGTACTTCCTTTTATCTGTCCTGAATCTCTCACCAACTAGCTTCATAGGATGACCCCAGGTTCGAGTATTTTGAGAGAGGGAGAAAAATGTCTCCCTATCCATATCATGCATAATTCTGTACACCTCTATCACATCTCCCCTTACCCTCCTTTTTTCAAAGGTAAACAATCCCAGCTGTTGTAACCTTCTCTCATAGGCTCCAGCCCCTTGATCATTTCAGTTGCCCTTTTCTGCACTTCTTCCAGCTCTACAATATCTTTTTTTAGGTGTGGTGACCAGAACTGTACACAGTATTCCAAGTGTGGCTGCACCATAGATTTGCATAGGGGCAGTATGACATTATCAGTTTTATTCTCAATTCTTTTTCTAATTATGCCTAACATAGAGTTTGCCCTTTTTACAGCAGCTGCACACTGGGTTGACATCTTCATTGAGCTGTTCACTGCAACCCCAAGATCTCTTTCCTGGTCAGTCACTGCTAGCACAGATCCCATCAGGCTGTACTTGATGTTGAGATTTTCCCCCCAGTGTGCATCACTTTACGCTTGCTTACATTGAACCGCATTTGTCATTTAGATGCCCATTCCCCCATTTTGGAGAGATCCTTTTGGAGCTCTTCACAATCCCTTCACACAACCACCCTAAATAATTTGGTGTCATCCACAAACTTGGATGCTTCACTGCTCACTCCTAATTCCAGATCATTTATGAACAGGTTGAAAAGCATTGGTCCTAATACAGATCCCTGTGGGGCCCCACTATTTATTTCCCTCCATTGGGAGAATTTACCATTTATTCCTACTCTCTGCTTTCTGTTCCTTAACCAGTTACAGCTACATAAGAGGACCTGATCTCTTATTCCATGACTGCTAAATTTGATCAGGAGCCTTTGGTGAGGGACTTTGTCAAAGGCCTTTTTGAAGTCCAAGTAAATATTGTCTACCAGATCATCCCTGTGTACATGTTTATTGACACTCTCAAAGAACTTTAAAAGGTTATTGAGACAGGACTTACCTTTGCATAAGCTGTGTTGATTCTTTTTCAGCAGGCCTCACGTAGATGTTAAATAACATCGGGGAGAGAATAAACCCTGTGGCACCCCGCAAGTGAGCAGCCAAGGGTCTGAAGTCTCCTCCTTACCTCTCTGGAAGCTGTGTTGATTCTTTTTCAGCAGGACTTGTCCTTCTATATGCTTACCAATTTTATCTTGAATACTGCCTTCAGCCAATTTACCCGGAAAAGATGTTAAGCTAACTGGCCTGTAATTTCCCAAATCCCCCGAGTCCCTTTCTGAAAACTGGTGTTACATTGGCCATATTCCAGTCCTCCCATATAGAGGCTGATCTTAGGGACACATTACATATTTTGGTTAGAAGATCAGCAATTTCATATTTGAGTTCTTTGAGAACTCTAGGATGGATACCATCTGGGCCCAGGGATTTATTTGCTTTCAGTTTAACAACAAGGTTGACAACTTCAACTTTTGTCACCACTATTTGCCTCAGTTCCTCAACATCTCCCCCCTCCCCCGCAGCAGTGGATAAATACATATATTGCGATTAGCATCCTAATGTGACACTATGGCTTGAATCCAAAGGTATCTTTCACCAATGGTAAGGCACCGCTGTTGGTGCATGGCAGCATTCCCAAATTCTGGGAATTTCCTCCTGTCCTGCTGTAGCCCTCTGTGTTGCATTCTGTGCCATTTGTTCCATCCAATTCCATTCCTCAGGAGTGGCTTTTGGGAAGATGCAGAGGTTGCAGTGGGGAGGAAAAGCCAGGCAGGTACAACTCAAATTACTTAAAAATGGCTTGGATCCAAAGATCCGCTTGTACAAGTATCCACTTACCTCTAAGTGTTTCACAGGGAAGTTGTGACAGCAGCAAGAATTCCTAAGGGCTGTATTTAACTGTGTCCACCAGTGGAACAGTCAGTGCTGACAAAATGGTTTTCCCCATACCCCTGCAGCCCTCCCCAATCTGCTCCAGAGGTTTGAAGGACCATTAGGTGACAATGAATATCACCCTAAAATCAACGTTGAAGATACAGTCAGTGATTCATATAGACACCATTTTAAACTTTTTCAAAATAATGAATTTCTAAGCTAAATAACATTTTTGTGCACTGCAACAAAATTATCGCTTTTGAAATAAGTGTCACATGCATCTTTACTTATCAAAAACCCACAAAGTAATGACATGCTTGCTTTGATATTATTACTTAGAAATGATCTAGCTGCATTTTTATCAGAGCTCAAAAGGTAAATGGGAAAATATATTTAGCTTGTATAAAATCAACACCTAAATCATGCAGTACTATTCTTTTTAAAAGCTATTAGACTGTCGTACAAATGCTCAGTGATTCTTAAAAGCTCAATTCCAATTTCTCCAAGTAAAATGTATAATTGCCCACTTTAATATTATCTCAGGGATGATAAGTTCTTCCAATAGTTAATAATTTCTTTATTTCACTTATATTCCACTTGCCTCCAAAGAGACTACTTAAGATCTTCATGTAGGTTCTCATCCAGGCCACTTATAGGGCCAGACCTGCCTATATGCAGTAGCTGAGCTTCAGCCCTTTTGAATAAAAACACTATAAGCAGTAGGACACTGCTGATTTCAAAAACGGTGCTACACTGCTTTGCAAAACAAAACAAAAAAGCCATTTGGAGGCACATTTAATCTAGTGTGCAGATAAACCCTAACTGATGAACGCCCACCAGAAGTTGGTGACCCAAGGTTAGCAGACTGAAACTTACTCGTACTGAAAACATAAAAAAAACCTGAATTCGCTGGAGTAGTAGAAAAAAAGAAGAAAGCTGTAGACAGAGAAACAAAGTATAAAGGAGAACTAGAGAGACATTATCGAAGGAAACCAAAAGCCAAGATGGTGACATTTCTCAGTTTCTGAAGAATGTAATAAAATCCTTATTGAGAGTAAAAAATAGTCAGAAACAAATACTGATTGACTTTTTAAAATGTCAGGTATTGTTCTATCACTAGTGAGAATCCTGTAGTAAGAATGCTGTTCATGCTATTGGGGAGGAAAACATTTCAATTGCAACGCAGGCCAAGAAAACAGATGTGTAAAGAATGTGGGTAGTATCCTGTTGTGCCCATGTACTCGTGGAACATACAGAAGTCATTACAATTGCACAAACAAAAATACAATTGCTTCCAGTAACCAGGAAATACACCTATTAAATACTGTTCAGTCCTGAGAAGAAGTACATGAATTGGTTTCCACACCTGGGCAGTTTAATATGACACACATTCTTGCTAAACTTTCTGGAGGGTTGCAACTTTCCCATCCCAGAACTGTGGTTCATAACATTATCAATACTAATTATTTCTATTTTTGCCAGCTACTCCAAAAATAATTCCTTCTCTGCACATTAATTCTCTGACATTAAACACGTCAGTCAAGAAACTGTTCTAAACATACTTGAGGCTATTAATGACTCCTATAGAAAGTAATTCAAAAAACCTGAAACTGTCATTACAATACTCTATAGGAGTTGTACTCACTGACGTTCCAATATTGTCAACATTTATTAATACAATCAACATAACCAAGCTTCTGTACTGTTAATAGAGTTGCCACAGAGATGAACCTGAAGAGATTGCATGAATAGTTAGCATTAGAAAGAAGTTTATTTAAATCACGTTTGTATGTTTTAAGAATACATGTTATGGGAACCAGACTGGAAATATAACTTTATAACAACAATAACCTTGATGTTAAAATAAAGGCTGCAAAGATAAAATTTAAAATACACAAACACATACTTATCAAAATAACAGAAAAAAATATGTAATGTTTGCAGGTGTGTGAAAGTGTGCATATATATATATATATATATATATATATATATATATATTTTCCCCCAGTAGGAACTATTTAGAATCTTAATTTTAAGAAATTTTTATATTCTGTCTGTTCAGATAGAAAAGGGTACAGCTGCCAAAATATACTGCAACAACAATGCTGCATATACATCTAAAAATAGTCTAGTAAATGTAAGATGCCATATGTGCCCCTAGTATTTCCTCAAACCTAGCTTACTTCAGCCGAAGTAGCTTTAGCACACACCCTTGCTAATGCCCTCGAAGTGGTATCCTGTTCTATACAGGTACAAACACAACAGCTCTGCCTCACTTGCCATCAAGTAACAAGGGAAACATATTTCCTACCATTCCTAGGCAATCCATTTTGGATGAAGCTTATATGAAGATGATTATTTAGATGCATTGTAGCCTAGTTCCGGGCCCAGGTTTGTGGCTGAAATTGTCTTGGATGACCTGAGGTGGGACCGTGGGAGAAGGATGGGGGAATGCGACCCTACTAATTCATTGACTCTTCAGTGGCGCTACAGTATCCTTCTGGGCTGCATTTCTGGATTGGAGGCATCATGTTTCGGTAGTTTTGCTCTTAATTGACAGGCAGTGTGCACAAGCTGGTGCTAGCAGATGATTGCTCTTCCCCTTGAAAGTTATTCCATGGGGGTTCTCAATCTTACTTCTAAGCAGTTAAACATCAACCGGAAACTATTGGGGATAGAGGTTTGGTGTCATCAATATACTGACAACCAGTTCTACTTTCCCATTTCATCAAATCCATTTAAGGTGATGATGACACGTTTGTGATCAATAATGGATTGGATGAGGGTCAATGAACTTAAGCTCAATCTCACCTAAAGCAAAGTTTAAGATAATGGGTTATGCAGTGGACTAGTATCTAGGGAAATGCTTGTTCTGAACATGACTGCATGCTCATGTAAGGATCAAGTCCACAGTTTGGGAGAACTGTAAGACCCAGCATTGGGTCCTGGATGCCCAAGTTGTGGCTGTGGCCAAGAATGCCTTTGATCCAGTTTGACTGGTCCTCCAGCTCTGCCTGCTGTTGGAAGATATGAGCCTCGCCACTGTAATTCATGCTTTCGTGACTTCCAGGTGACTCTGTGTGGGGATACTTTTGAAAACTGTTTCAAAATTTCCACTAGTGTAAAATGCTGCCATTCATCCACTGACAGGCATGAGTAGGCTCAGTCATATATCACATATTCTGAAACAACTGCACTAGCTGCCAGTTTGTTTCCAGCCCCAATGCCTGGTACTGGTGTCGAGCTTTGCAGCCTGGCTCCTCTCTCACAGCAAGTCCCCTCCAATGCAAACTTCCCCAGCAATTAAGATCTACAAGTCAGGTCTTGTTTCAGATTCTGTCCTACATGAATGCAAGTTTAGCCTCCACAAGAAGCAAGATCTTTTCAGTCAAAGCTCCAATACTTTGGAGTGCCAACCAGCAGGAGGTACATATGGCTCCCTCTCACTTATTCTTTTGTAGATTGGTGGACCTTTCTTTTTTGAAAAGATATTGACAGTTGCTACACTGATTCTGCTGGTGTTTAGATAGTTCTGTATTTTAATTTGATTTTGTATGTATTCATTTATTTATAGCATTTCTATATTGCCCAATAGCCAAAGCTTTCTGGGCAGTTCACAAAAGTATCTTTATAGACCACTTTTAATACAAAACGGAAAAGCGGTATAGATATTTTACAAACAAACCCCCTGTGACAGTGTTCAGAACTTAGGACTACTCTGACTGTAATGAGAAAAGGACCAAGGGATCTATCACAGCATGTTTCCAACTGATAAAAGTTTTCTGAACCTTAATATGTTACAGCTAGGGTGATCATGAGAAATTGAGTAGGGGCACTCACCTAGATTAATCTTCCTGCTCAATTTCTGCAAGGAGATAGAAAGCACAGCATGGGATGGGTGAGAATTTCATTTCAGTTTGGTTCTGATATTTTACAAAATTCACAAATGTCTTCATATTCGAGAAGGAATGGAAAACTTTGAATGTGGAAGAAAGGGAAACCAACAGATTCATCCATCCAGGCCCAGGCCTTTGATTGTGCAGCTCTTAAAAATCTGGGTCTGAATTCCTGTGTATTCAACCATGCTAGCTGTGGACTAGTATTGCCACCTGGGTGTTGTTGTTACTTTTGACAGGCACATCTTTAACAGCTATATGGCAGGCAGGTTAAAACATGGTCCTTTCCATGCTAGGAACAGCAGTATGTATTGAATTTGGCCAGTGTAAATGGATGAGAATTTCATTTCAGTTTGTTTTTAGTAAGAATTGACCAAAATTAGAAAATATATTCATATTCAGGATGAAAAGGATTAGAGATTTTAAAAATGTGAATGCAGAAGTGAAACTGACAGATCCATCCCTAAGTATGGCCCACTTTGAGCAGGCCACCTGCCCCGATTCTGCTCACATGTGTATCTCCCATTCTTTCTAGGGCTGCTGCCATTGCAAGCCTCTTACAGAGAACTTCATTTCCCATGAACCCTTTATGCATGTATCTTAACATGAAATTACTCTGAAAGGATGATGGGAAGGCATCCGAGTACTGTGAGGCTTAATCAAGAGAAACATGATGGAAGAAACATGATGGTGTTCAGTCAGAAACACTCAGAGCAACCTGCAGTCCAATTATCAAAACATGTTTCTGAGGGGGAAATACAAGGAAATATGCAGTTAAGTCAAAGATGCAGGAGCATGTTTACGAAAACGACAGTAACAGAACATGTCGTTTAGGTCTTAATTGGCATGATGTATGTGCAATTTTAACTCTGGAAGTTCAGAATGTTAATCTGAACAAAGTTGGATTTCTAAAAAAGTTGAATTTCTCAAAATTAGGATCCAGCTTATAAAACACATGCAGAGATATGTTCTCTTTCAGTTCAGACAGGATTAAAGTATCCCTAATAAAGCCAGGACACTAATTCTGAAATACATCAATCAGAAGGCAACAGGAAAATCTTTTGTGAGTAGAAATTCTTTCCCAATTAAGTTCCATCATTAGATATCCCTAATAAAATCTCACGAGGGGCTTAGCTTACCTCCCTTTGTATCTCAGACAAGATGGGAGCTAAGCATCCAGTTCCTATTAGCCATTCCCACATTAGATGGGAGAAGAGAGTGTGGTTCACCTCAGGAACTGAACCCTTTGTTCTTTTTCTCTGTTCCCCCATGGGCAGTGTTACTGCAGCTGTAACTGAGAGAGGGAGAGACAGATGAACTGGCCTCTCCTAAGCCTAAAATAAGCTCTTCTAGGTCCAAGGAAGGCAGGCCAGAGCATCAGCAGGGAACTCTTCTTTCCCACAGATTCACAGATTTAAGGCTCTTGGGTGGGGAAGTGCTAGTATTTTTCAGTAAAATTATAAACCCTATAGGATTTTCCATTTTAGTAAAACTGTAACATAATAATCACTGAGTAGTTTTGAACAAGTGCTATAAAGGCCTGTACAATTTTCTGTCAATGCACGCGGGCATTTATTCAAATGGTAAAATTACCATTCCAATATTATAATTAAATATTGCAAACAATAAGGAATTACATTTGAGTACATCCTCAAAGTAAGATGACATTGTCTTTGTACAATTATTTCTATACTTGTAAACTAAAAAAGAATGAAATTATTTGTAACTATATGAGTCTGGTATATGAACTATATTGTGATTAAAATGCACTGAATCCTAATGTAATAGCCTGGACATCACAAAATAGATCTATTCTGAGGGGGAAGAAACACATGTAAGCATTTTTTTTATATATTAACATGAAATGTTTCCAAAGATTATAAACCCTTCACTAATTTTATCAATCAACTTAAAATATCAAGAAAAAATTATATTCCTGCAATATTTTAGCTACTTTTACTTACAGTGGAATGGAGAAAGAAAAAGAGTATGTTTTCTTTCCTATACACAAACACATGCTCCTTTCTGCACCTGCCCCCTTGCCGCAGGAAGCAAAAGCATTCATGGGAGTTGAGGAATGAAAACTGAGAGGAGCATACACATTTATGCTTGCAGTTCATGGATTTCCCTAGCCAGAAGCCAGTCTAGCCAGTTTTCAGGAACTCGTTTCTATCATTTGTCCACCATGAAAGTCTAAGGTTGAAAGGCTGCTGTCAGAAGATTTGGACAAACCTATGGGAAAAAGGTTTGCCTGTGGCACAGGAGGAAGATGCTCAGGAGGCTCAGTGTCAGGAGCAGGGAGCAGTTGGGAAGTTGAAAAGCTTCCAACATACCCGAGATGCTCATTGTTGCTCCTCTCTACCTAGAATGGAAAATAGTGTCTGCAAAGCAGAGGCAAGGGCAGTTTCACTAACTCCTGTGACTTCATCCACAAGAAAAATGTCACCATGACATATCAAGAGATTCCTTATTTCTCTCTTTTCAGCGAACTGCTTAAGTCTGTGTATCCATGGATTACCTATGGAAGTGAGCTGTTATGATCAATTACACCAATGTACTTAAACTGGTATAATTGTATATTTATACTATACCCAGCATGATGTAGGCCTTATACTGTGATGCTAATATAACTAGAAAGTGATAAAACAGCACTTCTTTCTAAGATACTCAGGAACCCTTTTTGTGTGGCTTCCCCTCTTGCAATTACATTTGCATGAGAAGGAGAGTGGTGATACACTTGCTGGCCCCACTTGTACCATCATGTCCTCACTGGCCCCCTGCATGCCATTGGGGTGGGGGAAGCAGGGAGACGGCTGTAGGTGCGTAGACTGCCAATGTTATTTAGAACCTTTCACTAGCTGTGTTCGAAACTGCATGGGGAGCCTATGCACCTACAGCAGGCTCCCCACATTAGACTTTCCCCCAAAGTGTGGACACCCAGGGGAGGAGCCAGTGAGTGCAGCCACACTCTTTCCCTCACACGATTGCAATCATGTGAGGGGGAACTGTCTTAAAAGGGCTATAGATACACAATGGCTTGGAGTAAAGCATGTTATCTGCTACAGTGTCTCACTTTGACAACAGGACTGGTAGATTCCATCACTTTCAAGTAGTACATTCAAGTAGTAGTTAGCATGTGGATGTACTGGAAGCAAAAACGGGCAGAGGGAGAAGATGGGAAGGAAGATCCCCAATTTATGCAGGAAAAGTTTGCTTTTTCAAATAAGAGTTATTTCCCTCTACCAGGGCTGGAAAAATGGCCAAAATCTCCAGCTGCACATGTGGATCTTGAAAAGAGAAACAGCAACTGAGGTCAGGGCAGACAAAATATGCAAACACTAGGAACAAATCAGGGCAAATATTTGACTGTTTGGGGATGATATTTGATATTTGATTTGACATATGTATACAGTTAAAAAAATGCAGTTAAAACTAAAATAGTTTTGAAGTGTTGTATTTACTTTATAGTTTTAAAAGGTGGGGATGTAAAAAAAAAAAGTAGCGACAGATTTAGTAGACTAACAATGTTTCCACAAGCAAAGACAGATCATCATCCTGTCCTGCCATAGTAGAAAGGAATGGCAAGGGGGGGAAGATATATGTGAAAGGGGTTTTCCCAAGTGAAACAGGCAGGTTGCGTGTTCACCCGCAACTTTGAATTATCTCTGAGAAAAAAAAACTATTGTTAAGTAATCTCAGTGTTACTGATACCTCTCTCCGTCGAGAAGCCCAGCAGGTTTGTTTGATTTTCCAGACCACGGCAGCTACCAATAGCAGCGACAAGAAACAACTGCAATTGCAAAACATGAAAAATGAATTAGAGACCATAATGTTTCACACAACCCTTTCCAAAAACTGTTGACATTTGACAGCATGAGGTTGAAGAGAAAATTCTAAGAAAGAGGAACAAACACCCAAACAAAAATGTAGAGAACTAATCCCTGTCACACTGGTGCCTGATATGAGATGCTAGTTATCCAATATGCATATCCAGAAGCTGAAATTTTCCTAAACAGCATTGTAGTGAACAGCTCAGCAAAATTTGCATTTATTTATTTAAAGATTTCCTGTATTGCTTTTCCATCACTAAAAATGCCCAAGGCAAAATCACAATCATTTTGATTGAAGCCAAAATTGAAGAAAAGTGCCCTCTACAACACATTTCTGATATCAGGTGAACCACTGTATTATATACCAACTGAAACTTCCAAGCTATATTCAAGGACATATATTCATGTATTTATTTAAGGAATTTTATATGCTGCCTTTCATACTATTTATCCCAGGCAGTTTACAATGTAAATTAAAACAAAGCAACAAGTTATACAAGAAAACAATAAAATCAATTTAAAAGAACACAAGTAACATAATGAATTTAGCAATTAAAACAGCAGAATAAAAACTCCAGTTCCAGTGTTGAAAATATATCCTTCCAATACAGAAAATACAAACATATTAAAATGCCAGAGGGAATAAAAACTTCTCAACTTGACACCTAAAGGATGATAAAGTAGGTGCCGGGCAAGCTTCTTTGGGGAGGGAGTTCTACAACCAAGGTGCCATTGACGAAAAAGCACTCTCTTTTGTTGCCACCCGCTTGATTTCTGATGGTGTTGGCACCCTGATAAGGAGTGGATCTTGATGTTTGGGCAGGTTCTTTGGCCAGATCATCAATCATCAGGAACTGGAGCAGTGTACAGCACGTGTAACTTTAAAAAGGAAGGAGGGAAGGAGCCTGGGGAAGGAGGACCAGCCAGCAGCTGCACCGGTGAGCCTGAGCCTGCTTCTGCCCCCGCCCACAGGTACTTAAGGCGGGGCTGCCAGAGGCTGCTCGGGAAGGAGCCTGGGGAAGGAGGACCAGCCAGCAGCTGCACCGGTGATCCTGATCCTGAGCCTGCTTCTGCCCCCACCCACAGGTACTTAAGGCACTATCGAGCCTACTCTGTGGCGGTGAGGGTGGCAAGAGGCAGTTCTTTTCCACCAGCATTGCATCTTCTCAGTGTCGTCCGGTGGAGCTTTTCCAAGTGGTTCGCGGCCTGTTACACTCTGGGCCAGGGAGAGAGACGGTGGAACCCTCGGTAGCACGCTGTGACAAGTTTGCGCGGCACTTTGAGGATAAAGTCGCTCAGATTCGTCATGAATTGGACACCACCATTAATCCAGTTCCATTGGTAGAGGCGTTCAGAGCACCATCTGGTCCAGTTTTATTGGATGAGTTTCAGTTACTGAGGCCTGAGGATGCGGACAAGGTGCTTGGCCAAGTCCGATCGACCACTTGTGTGCTTGACCCTTGCCCTTCATGGCTTATTAAATCAAACAAGGAGGGGTTGTCTGGCTGGGTCCAGGAGGTTGTAAATTCCTCCTTGAGAGAGGGAGTGGTGCCTGCCGCTTTAAAAGAGGCAGTAATTAGACCACTCCTGAAAAAGCCTAACCTGGACCCAGAGGATGTTAACAACTATAGGCCAGTGGCCAACATCCCCTTCCTGGGCAAGGTGCTTGAGCGGGTGGTTGTAGGACAGCTCCAGGCACTCTTGAATGAAACGGATTATCTTGATCCATTTCAATCGGGCTTCGGGCCTGGTTTTGGAACGGAAACTGCCTTGGTCGCCCTGTGGGATGACCTCTGCCGGGAGAGGGACAGCGGGAGTGCGACCCTGTTGATTCTCCTGGACCTCTCAGCGGCTTTCGATACCATCGACCATGGTATCCTTCTGGATAGGTTGTCTGGGTTGGGAGTTGGAGGCACTGCACTACAGTGGTTCCTCTCCTACTTGGATGGCCGATTCCAGAAGGTGGTGCTGGGGGATTATTGCTCTGTGCCATGGCAATTGTGCCATGGGGTTCCACAGGGCTCTATTTTATCCCCCATGCTGTTTAACATCTACATGAAACTGCTGGGGGAGGTTATCCGGAGGTGTGGGCTGAGGTGCCATCAATATGCAGATGACACCCAGCTCTACCTCTCTTTCTCATCAAAACCAGGTGAGGCAGTGGCTGTTCTGAACCAGTGCCTGGGCACGGTAATGGACTGGATGAGGGCTAATAAACTGAAACTCAATCCAGACAAGACGGAGGTACTGTTAGTGGGTGGTTCGTCTGCCCGGCTAGGTGATATTCAACCTGTTCTGGAGGGGGTTGCACTCCCCCTAAAGGATCAGGTTCGTAGTTTGGGGGTGCTCTTGGATCCAGAACTGTCACTTGAGGCACAGGTGAACTCAGTGGCACGGAGCACTTTTTATCAGCTTCGGCTGGTATACCAACTACGCCCTTATCTGGACAGAGATAACCTAGCTACAGTTATCCATGCTCTGATAACTTCTCGTCTGGATTACTGCAATGCGTTATTCGTGGGGCTGCCTTTGAAAACGGTCCGGAAACTTCAGCTGGTCCAAAATAGGGCAGCAAGATTGTTAACAGGGACTGGCCTGCGAGCTCATATTACGCCAGTACTTTTCCAGCTGCACTGGCTGCCAGTCCATTTCCAGGCCCGATTCAAAGTGCTGGTGTTAACATTTAAAGCCGTTAACAGCTTGGGGCCAGCTTACCTGAAGGATCGCCTCCTCTCATATGTGCCTGCCCGGACCTTAAGAACATCATCAGCGGCCCTTCTCCGTGAGCCCCTGCCAAAGGAAGTGAGGCGGGTGGCTACTAGGAGGAGGGCTTTTTCTGTTGTGGCATGCCGGCTCTGGAATGAGCTCCCTAGTGAGGTTCGCCTGGCGCCTACATTGTACTCTTTTCGGCGCCAGGTGAAGACCTTTTTATTTTCCCAGGCATTTTAGCATTTTAGCTTTCTAAATTTTTATCTTTGCTGTTTTAAATCCGTATTTTAAACTCCTGTACTGCTGCTAGGTTTTATTGTGGTTGTATTGTTATATTGTGGTTTTAATGTTCTATATATTTTAAATTGTTTTATTGTGTGTTGTTTGGTTTTAATTTTTGTGAACCGCCCAGAGAGCTTTGGCTATTGGGCGGTATAGAAATAAATAAATAAATAAATAAATAAAACAGGCTCCTAGCCAAGGTCAGATCCAGATGTATTTCCAAATTGCAGACTTATCCCCTTCAGAGAGAGTGTGAAACTAAGTACATGCACTGACTCCACCTAGATCATATTGCACTCCTAACCAGCAGTGGAGGCTGGTGGCTCTGATTTCAGTGGGGCTGTGATTCCATTCTGGGTTTTAGTCAGAACCAGCCAGAACTCTAAGGAGCTATTCAAGGTGCTGAACCTATTGGGGGGAATAAGACTCAGCACCCTGGATAGCTGCTTTAGCATTCTGGTGGGTTCTGCCTAAAACCCAGAATGGATCCACAGCCCCAACAAAATAGGAGCCGCCAACCTCCACTGCTAACAGTATCAATTTCGTATTAAGCTCAAATTTCAGTATATACACACCCTATCATACATGTTATCAAAGTTTTAGCAACAGAATTGTGCTGTTGTTCACCATATACCAGCTAATTCCATTCCCTGCTTCAATAGCACCTCTCATTAGTCCCTTGTAATTGCTTGATTCCAGCAACCCCTCACTGGCTGACTGCCTACCTGATAGTTTAATTACAAGTTTCTAGCTAATAACTTTATTGCCGCTTTATCAGACCCATCACATGTTCAAACAGCAACTGTAGTTTTATCAGCAAATTTAAAACTGGGGGAATCTCAAAACTGAACTCGCTCAAGTTCAGGAATCCTTTCCCCAATACCAGCTAAGCACAAAGCACCTCTGAAGTTCAACCTAACTTTTATTGAGTTCATCTCCAGCTAGCATTCCATGCCAATTCCCCATTCCCAAACTTACACGAAGAAGAAGGCTGTCTATATGGAAGGCTTGCTGGCTACAAGAGGGGCCATCAAGGCCTTAAGGCACTGGGCGAACTCACATGTAATGCTAAGCAACCCTGGAGGCTGACAGACGATTGGGCGCACAGCAGCTTGGCATGACGTCTTTCCCCCTCAGTCCCTCAGCCCGTTCCTTGTATATATCCCAGTGTCCTTGGAGTGGCAACCCATCTGTCTACCATCCTGTCCCCTTCCCCGCTCCGATCACTTGCTTCAGAGCACCTACTTCACTCACCACCTGTTGTTTTTTCCCATGCTTCGGAAGTGCCCAAATATTATTATTCTTTTTCCCTGGTCTTTCACAAGTGTGCAAGAGCACAAATTTAGCTATCCAGTATGTGTAGTCTTACCTTGTCAAATTCCTTGTATGCGACAGCTGTCAAAGGGAAAGCCAAAGTGGAGTAGGTCAAGGAAATTGACAAGACGAGACTACACAAAGGCTAATCTGTGCACACTTGTGAAGGACTGGGGAAAAAATAATACTAAGACAAAGTATTTGCCTATTTGTGCAATTCAAAAGCACCAAAAAGGAGCACTACAAGGGTCACAACCCTCCATGGCTTACCAAGACATGCAAACCCAGTTGTAGTGTTTTATGCTTCCAGAACTGGGCTGAGAGGCAGAGTAAATTACAGATTTCATATACCTTGGCAGGAAAGGATGTTCCTGAGTATCCAAGGCTTCTTGTGACTGTAGCATCCCTAGCCATTGCCACTAACTCACTTTGCAAGGGTATGTTTACCTGGGAACGGGGCAAGTGGAAGCAGTGGGGCAAAACTCCCCAAAGCTTGGTTTTTCCATGCTCTCTCAGAAAAAATTGGAGATACCCAAGGTTTTTTTTAGAGAAATCTCAGAAAAAACAAATTGACTATGAGGTGAGCCAGGGGGGAGATTGTCCATCACCAAATAATTAATGTGTGTCTCTGATCAATGGTTATTACAGAGAATCACAACATTCTATTAGAAACGGGGAAAGTCAGATATTTAGATAGGGTATACTTTTAGGCTATTACCACCTCATAGAGATTATTAGATTACCAGCCACTGAACTATCTTTAAAAGTAGAGTAGACAAATATCAGAAGACAGAATTAAGCTTGCATTAATGTAAAGGAAATAGACTAGGTTACTTTTTTTGTTAGGCTCCCTGTGTTTTTATGCTCTTGAATTCCTGTGGTTCCACAGTATTCAGGGATTTTAGATGGTCAAGATATTAATTTCTTAGATGGTGTGGGTTGGTAAATCAAGCAATACTAGCTTTTTCAATGCCCTGTGTGAAATGCTGTGAACAGCATTTAAAAGAAAATTGTTCCGTTATACTTCTGTAAAAAACAGCACTTCAGCAAAACCAGTTTTCACAGTACTTGAATTGCTGAGGTGACAGCTGGGGAGTAGGCAAACAAATCTGGGTGTATCAGAATCATTGGGAGTTTTTCCATTTATTTCACTTCAATGTAGTTTGCATCCTGGGAACTGGGAATACCTAGGGAAAGTGTTGCTTTTCACCTATATCTGCATCTCTGCAAGCTAGGCAGCAACTTGTAACATGTGGTGGTTTAACATTATAAATGGTCTAGCACTTCCTTGGTGTGCTTAGCATCCTTCCTCTACTTTCTTTCCCTGTAGATTGCGGTCTGTGACAAATCACATCTGTTAGTGTGTTAGTGTAGAGCACACTCTCTTCTATGGGGTCCTCTGAGCTATGGGCTTGACCCTTGCTGCTCATGTGTTTGTGGTTGCAATGTTACACCATTGCAATTGGGGGAGGGGGAAGCATCACAGTTCAAGACACTGCAATGGGACTTGCACATGATCCTGTTTACTTTTCGCATGGCACAGCACAACACAGGATCGAATTACAAATGTACAAAGTTACTGACAGCGCAATCCCATACATATCTACTAAGGAGTAAGAACTTTGTTATTTAGCAGCCTATAATGTTGTAAATAAAAATAAATACACAATTAATTGAATTTGAACAATCTATCATTTATTTTAATGTACAGAATTAACAGGGAGTACACATTACTTGGCTTACTCCCAAGTAAGAGGGTACAAGACTGCAGCATAGTCTTGATACCCTTAGTGTATCATTTACTAAGAGAATACACATGAAGTGGTTTGAGCACTTTCAAGTACTACATTCAAATATGAATTTTGAACTGTTTGTCAAATTCCATTTGAAAACTGTTACCCAGGTGGGTGATTGTAGCCG
Organism: Heloderma suspectum; assembly: GCF_057233095.1. Taxonomy (NCBI): domain Eukaryota; kingdom Metazoa; phylum Chordata; class Lepidosauria; order Squamata; family Helodermatidae; genus Heloderma; species Heloderma suspectum. The sequence continues at coordinate 247,548,336 of NC_139460.1, forward strand.
GTATTAAGGACATGGAAATGTTATGCAATGGAGATCAATTGCTCTCCTGATGTTAGCTCTATCATCATCATCATCATCATTTGACAGCCAGCATAAGAATAGGCTTCATAAAGAACTTGGTCTGGAAATCACTTGTCTTGGGTGTTTGTCAAATGCAAATCAATGTCCCTGGCCAAAACATTTACCCTTGCCTTACTTTAAGGGCCTGTGCCTAGCCATACCTTTAAAGTGGTGAACTCTGGAAATCTAGCTCCTTTAGGGAGCAATCCTATGGTCGCTAGTCAGCGGCTAGATGGCCATAGGATATGTGGTTTTCCAGGAAGCGACCGTCCTCCCTTCCGTGCTGCCTCGCAGGCAGCGCAGAACGGCCCTGTGCTCCCTGCTTGGAAGAGGAGCATGGAGTGGTCAAAACGGGGTGTTCTGGGGGGTGTTCCAGTGCGGGGAAGGCGGTAATGCCGGCACAACACATCCTATGTGTCGTCCAGCAGCCTCTTCCCCCGCTCTACCTTCCTGCGGCTAAACATTGGCTGTCTAGCTGCAAATGCAGGTCAGGAGAAGCGCGGAGGGAAAGAGAAGTACTATCAGTGCCCACCTAACGATGGGAGCCCAACTAATATTGGCTGATCTTAATTTAGCATCTTAAATTAGTCCAGCCCTCTATCTAAAAACTGATTGTGCCAGCACTACAGAAGCTACTCCCATAATTATTCATCACTAATGTTGAACAAGGGTGCTTTCCCTGTGAAAAAGGTAATACTTTGCCACTTACTTGGAAAACCATTGTCAATATGTTATTGAAATATGAAGTTATTATCTCATAGAATCATAGAATAGTAGGGTTGGAAGGGGACTATAAGACCATTGAGTCCAACCCCCTGCTCAATGCAGGAATCCAAGTCAAAGCATCCCTGACAGATGGCTGTCCAGCCTCGTCTTGAATGCCTCCAGTGTGGGAGAGCCCACCACCTCCCTAGGTCATTGGTTCCATTGCTGTATTGCTCTAACGATCAGGAAGATTCTCCTGATGTTCACCCAGAATCTGTCTTCCTGTAACTTGAGCCCATTATTCCGTGTCCTGCATTCTGGGATGATCGAGAAGAGATCCTGGCCTTCCTCTCTGTGACATCCTTTCAAGTACTTGAAGAGCGCTATCATATCTCCCCTCAGTCTTCTCTTCTCAAGGCTAAACATGCCCAGTTCTTTCAGTCTCTCTTCAAAGGGCTTTGTTTTCAGTCCACTGAGCATCCTCGTTGCCCTCCTCTGAACCCTCTCCAGCTTGTCTGCATCCTTCTTAAAGCGTGGCGCCCAAAACCGGACACAGTACTCCAGATGAGACCTAACCAGTGCTGAGGAGAGGGGAACTGGTACTTCACGGGATTTGGAAGCTATGCTTCTATTAATGCAGCCCAAAAGAGCATTTGCCTTTTTTGCAGCCACATCACATGGTTGGCTCATATTCAGCTTGTGATCTACAACAATTCCAAGATCCTTCTCGCTTGTAGCATTGTGGAGCCAAGTATCCCCCATCTTGTAACTGTGTATTTGGTTTCTTTTTCCTAGGTGCAGAACTTGGCATTTATCCTTGTTAAATTTCATTCTGTTGTTTTCTGCCCAGCACTCTAGGCTATCAAGATCACTTTGAATTTTGTTTCTGTCTTCCAGGGTATTAGCGATCCCGCCCAATTTTGTGTCATCTGCAAATCTGATCAGCATTGTCAGGAGCGCCCTAGAGGCCTCTTTCTGTACACTCCAATATCCAACTCAAGACACAGATGAAAGGATTCTTTTCAAGGCTTTAATCCTTTTACAACTTAATGACTCTTTCAGATGCTAATCACCAGCGACTAAGCAATGAACAGCAGAGTAGCCTATGCTCCAAGTAGGCAGTTGATCCCCATTTGAAGGAGAATCACTTGAAGACCCTGAACTTATGGGCTAGGGAGAGATCCTCCCTCTTTCCCTTTGGTCCACGTGAGGCGGCCGTTGCCTGCATGCCAAACGGGCGCTATGCCTCCTTTCTGTGCTCTCCATCGCTCGTTGCTCCCTGCATCTGCGTCAAGCGTCTAGCAAGCCCCCCTCCCGCACTTTCTCACTGCTAGGATCACTATCTATCTCAGGAATGCCGGCAGGAGGAATCTGCCAGCTGCTGTGCCTGTGAGGGATGAGTTGGCTCCTCTCCCACGGATTGCTGATCCTCCTCAGAATCAGAACTGCTCTGGGGTTCTATCAGCTCAGTTTCCACCCTGACATCATCCCCATTCCCTTGAGGCCCCCCCTCATGCTCTTCCCCTGGGGCCCCGGGTTTATGGGGGTACAGCTGGTGGAAGCGCCTCAGCAGAAACAGAGCATGCAGATTTTTCCGCGGGTTCCCAGGTTTGCTCATCTGGCCTGTACCCCTTCTAGTCCACTAGATATTGCAGGCGGCCACGAGAAAGGTGGGAGTCTAGAATCTCCACGACCTCAAACTCCTCCTCCCCCTCCACCAGCACTGGCGGCAGGGGGGAACCAACTGAGCAATGAGGGTCACCAGAAACCAGGGGGAACAGCAAGGAGTGATGAAAAACAGGATGGATTTTCATGGAGGGGGGGAGAGCCAGGCAAAAAGCAACAGGGTTAATCTGGGCCGTAATCTGGAAAGGCCCTGTGCGGCGAGGCGTGAGCTTCCTTGCAGGCGAGTGAGAGGGGAGGTTTTGGGTGGACAACCAAACCCAGTCCCCCAGTTGCAGAGACGGACCCAGCTGGCACCACCGGCCTGCAGAGGCCTTGTAGGCTGTCTTGGCTTGCTCGAGGGAGTCCCATAAGAGGTGGTGTACCGCTTGCAACTCCTCTAAAAAGTCCTGGGCCGCTGGCACCGAAGAGGGAGCTAGAGTGGACAGGAAAGCCTTGGGGTGGTAACCAAAATTGGCAAAAAATGGAGTTTGCCGGGTGGAAGCATGGCAGGCATTGTTATAAGCAAATTCTGCAAGAGGCAGCAAGGAAAACCAGTCATCCTGCTGGTAATTTACATAACAGCACAAATACTGCTCCAGAGTCACATTGGTGTGCTCAGTCTGACCGTCCGTCTGTGGATGGTGGGCGGAGGAAAGACGGAGCGTCACATGGAGAAGACCAAGTAGCTCCGTCCAGAAATGGGCAGTGAATTGGGCCCCCCTATCCAAAATGAGACCCTCGGGCCATCCGTGGAGGCGGAAAACATGAACCAAAAACAGCTCTGCTGTCTCCCTGGCTGTGGGCAACCCAGAGCAGGGGGTAAAATGGGCCATCTTAGAAAACAAATCCACCACCACCAGAATAGTGGTCTTACCATGTGAGCGAGGCAAGTCAGTGATGAAGTCAAGGGAGAGCAGTTTCCAAGGTCCTGAGGGGGTAGGCAGGGGGTGAAGCAAGCCTGTGGGCTTTCCTGAGGAGGCCTTCGCCCACTGGCAGGTTGGGCAGGAGGCGACATAGGTCTTGACGTCCCGACACACACGAGGCCACCAAAAATCCCGCGTCACTCTGTGCAGGGTCTTGGCGAAGCCAAAATGCCCAGCGGTGGGGGAGTCGTGGCACTGATGGAGGACCTTCTCGCGGAGGGGTCTAGAAGGCACACAGACCCAGCCGGAATGGTAAAGCAGGCCACCTCACAAAGAGAAGGGGGTAGAGTGGGGGGGGCAGAGGCTAGCCCCAATTCCTCCACCTTTGTGCGAACAAAAGCATCCTGAGCCTGTACAGAGAGAAGGAGCTCCTCCCAAGAATGAAGCACCACAGCTGCCACCAGGCTCGGGGGGGGGGGAAGAATCAGAGGAGGGGATTTCCCTCACCCTCTGGCTGGAGGTCCGGCTTATGAGAAAGAGCATCTGCTTGTAGGTTGTTGGAGACCTTCACATGGCAAATCTTAAGGTGGAACTGGGGGTAAAATGCGACCACCAAATCTGCCTCTGGTTTAAGGCACGGGCTGTCTGAAGATGTTCCAGGTTGCGATGGTCAGTTCTAACTTCAACTGGGTGCTCTGCCCCCTCCAGCAGATGACGCCAGGTCTCCAAAGCGGACTTGATGGCCAACGGTTCCTTCTCCCAGATGGTATAATTCCTCTCAGACACGTTCAGCTTCCTGGATTGGTAGGCGCAGGGTTGCAACCCGCCGCCCGCCCGATCTGGCTGAAAGAGCACCGCCCCCACCGCAAAGTCAGAGGCATCAGTTTGCACCACAAAAGGCTTCCTCGGGTCAGGATGTAACAGGATTGGCTCAGAACTAAAAAAGCTTCTTAAGTTCCTTGAAAGCCTGTTGGGCAGATGCCGTCCAATGAAAAGGAGATTTTCTTCCCTTAAGGAGGTCTGTGAGAGGAGATGTCAGCCGAGCAAAGCTGGGCAGGAACTTCCTGTAAAAATTAACAAACCCCAGAAAACATTGCAAGTCCTTGGTGGATGGAGCCTGCCAGGAGAGGACAGCCTGGACCTTTGCAGGATCCATCCTGATACCGTCAGCTGAGATAATGTAGCCAAGATAGTCCAAAGAGGTTAGGTCTAACGCACATTTCTCCAGTTTGGCATAAAGATGGTGCTCGCGGAGGTGCTGGAGGACAGCGGAGACATGGTGCTGATGGGCGTGGGGCTCCCCAGAAAGTATAAGTAAATCATCGAGATACACAATGAGGAAAGTGTCCAAATAGTCCCGGAAGATGGCATTCATAAAACGTGAAAACGTGGGGGGGGGGGCACAGCTGAGCCCAAACGGCATCACTAGGTATTCATGCGCTCCATACCGGGTGCTGAAACAGGTCTTCCACTCATCCCCCTCCTGGATGCGAATTAGATTGTAGGTGCCACGCAGGTCCAACTTTGTGAAAATCTTGGCTTGCCCCAGGCGCTCCAGCATCTCAGGGATCAGGGGGAGAGGGTACTTGTCAGGGATCGAGACTGAATTGAGGGTTCTGTAGTCGTGCACCAGGCAGAGTTCTCCAGATTTTTTGGTCACAAAGATGGTAGGCGGGGGAAGAGGAAGGGCGAATGAAGCCACGTCTGAGGTTTGTGTCCAAAAACTGCTGCAGAGCTCGAAGTTCTGGCCCCGACATCAAATACAGTTGGCCAGTGGGGATGGTCGCCCCCAGAATGAGCTTAATGGCACAGTCAAATGGGCGGTGGGGGGGGAGCTGGTCGGCCTCCTGCTTGTCGAAAACATCCCGAAAAGCTGCATACTTTTCTGGGAGGATCATGGTAGCTGAAGAACTGCCAGAAGTAGATGAGGAGGGGGAGGAAAGGGTTAAGGCCTGGACTGGGACTGGCGCCTCCTCCGGGAGGCAATGCTCCCGGCAGTAGGGAGACGCAAACTCCACTTGCTGAAGCTCTCAAGAAACCTGAGGATTATGCTTAGAGAGCCAGGAAACACCCAGCACGATTGGGTATTGGGGAACCTTGGCCAAGTGAAACTGAATCTGCTCAACGTGGGACTGGGCGCACAGAGTGAGCGGAGCTGTAATCCGGGTCACCGTGCCCGAAGAAAGAAGACGCCCATCGATGGTCTCCACTGCCAAGGGGGCAGGAAGAGGCAGGGTAGGAATCTTGTGGAAGAGGGTGAAGGTTTCATCCATGAAACTGGTTGTAGCCCCCGAGTCCACTAAAGCCAGGGCCTACACCCCACCCCACTGGGAGGAGCGGAGGTGAACATGAAATAGCAGATGGGAGGGGGGGTTGCAGAAGGCACCCACCAGGTGTGGAACTGACCCCCACACTGGAGACCTCCAACAGGCGTGGGGGGCAGCCTAGTCAGGCCTGGGGCGAGGAGGAGGAGGAAGGAGAGGAGGGGGAGGCAGAGGAGCTGCGAGTCTAGCGCGGTAGGTTTTGGCGAAATGTCCCCGTTTTCCACACCAAACGCATCGGCGCTCAGCGCGCCGCCGCTCTAGTTCCTCTGGCGGCAGTGGGGCTTGGGTAGCTCCCAGCTGCATCAGGGTCTCCTCTGTCCCCACCGCAGGGGTGGGGGGTGGGGGAGGGGGCAGGAAACGGGGGGGAATGGGAGGAGGGAAATCTCGGCCCCTGGCGCCCTGCAGGGTCTGCCGGCACCCCTCCAGCCAACTATCTATCTGGAGGCAGGTCTGGATGAGGTCCTCCAAAGTAGGCAGTCTAGGCATATGCGCCAACTGGTCCAAGATCTCGTCGTTCAAACCATCCAAAAACTGAGCCACCAGCACGGCGTCATTCCACTGTAAATCCTGCATCAGCAAGCGAAAAGTTGTCGTGTAGCTGGAAACTGAGTCCTTGCCCTGCCTGAGGCGACGAATCTCCCAAGAAGCCGCCTGCATGCTCAGGGGGTCATTGAAAAATCTGGCCATTGCTGTCATGAAACCTTGATAGTCCCCGAGAAGGGTCATTAGCGAGAAGAAGTCCCAAAGCCCATTTAGCTGCCGTGCCTGAAAGTAGGTTAATGATGAAGCCCACACGAACCTGTTCCGTCTGGAAATCCTCAGGTCGAAGGCGCATGTACAGCTCTGATTGGGCACGGAAAATCTGAAAAAGTCCTTTCTCCCCAGAAAACTTCTCTGGCAAAGCCACCGGGCACTTGCGGCAGGGGGAAATCGCAGGTGGTGGGGGTTGAACCGCAGCTTGTAGATTCTGCATGGCAGTTGTCAGTTGAGCCACTTGATCACGGAGAATCTGGTTCTCTTGCACCAGAGCTTGCACCGCCAGGTCCCTGGCACCCTCCATTCAGCAGTAGGAGAAGAGAGAGAGAGAAAAAACAGGAACGGGGATCAAGCTGTCAGGAGTGCCCTAGTGGCCTCTTTTAGTACACTCCAATAGCCAACTCAAGACACAGACAAAAGAATTCCTTTCAAGGTTTTAACCCTTTTACAACTTAATGACTCTTTCAGATGCTAATCACCAGCGACTAAGCAATGGACAGCAGAGTAGCCTATGCTCCGGGTAGGCAGTTGATCCCCGTTTGAAGGAGAATTACTTGAAGACCCTGAACTTATGGGCTAGGGAGAGATCCTCCCTCATTCCCTTGAGTGCACGGGAGGCGGCCATTGCTTGCACGCCAAATGGCCGCTATGCCTCCTTTCCGTGCCCTCCATTGCTCGTCGCTCCCTGCGTCTGTGTCGAGCATCTAGCAAGCCCCCCTACAGCACTTTCTCACTGTCCGGGTCACTATCTATCTCAGGAATGCCAGCAGGAGGAATCTCTGCCAGCTGCTGTGCCTGTAAGGGATGAGCTGGCTCCTCTCCCGTGGATTGCTGATCCTCCTCAGAATCAGAACTGCTCTGGGGTTCTATCAGCTCAGTTTCCACCCTGACAAGCATTCCCTGCACCTCCTCATCCAAGTCATTAATAAAAATGTTGAAGAGCACTAGGCCCAGGACTGAGCCCCGCAGTACCCCGCTTGTTACCTCTCCCCAGTTTGAGAAGATCCCATGGATAGACACTCTTTGAGTTCTGTAGCCAACTGTGGATCCACCTGATAGTTGTTTCATCTAGCCCACTTTGAGCTAGTTTGCTAATCAGGATATCATGGGGCATGTTGTCAAAAGCTTTGCTGAAGTCGAGATATATTATGTCCACAGCATTCCCGCAGTCTCCTAGCTTAGCAACTCTTAAGTCAACTCAGCATAGTAAGACCACTGCAGAGCTAATTAAAAAAATGTATTTTATTTTTGATTTTCATAATGGGTTGTCTGTTCACTTTGATGCAGCTCTGCTTTTTATCTGTGAAATTGTATTAAGATTCTCTGGATAGTTATGAAGCTGCAAGTTGAAACTCATCACATGTGCCTAACTATTCTGAAACATTATTGACCTTAACCAGAGTAGTATAGGCCAGTTGGAAAGAACACTATGCACAGAGAGAGGTGTGTGTGGGAGCGGGGAGCTACTATGCTCAACAAGTACCCTCTCTCATTCTCACAGGGATATGCATAGGAGAATATAAGTATCTTATAGGAGACTACTGGAAGATTTTGAAAGCCCAGGAGAATGCATCTGGCAGAATGTGAAGGACCCTGTGGAAAGGGGAGAGGGCTCCTCAGATGAGCGGCTCTGTGACACTTAGTCATCTAAATAATACTGACAGAAGCAAATTAACATCAATGGTATATTATCATTGTTACAATTACAGTGATGAAGAAGATCGGTAGAAACATCCAAACAAGCACATATACCAATGTATGATCCTGCAGCAAACTATCTGCCTATCCTACTAATAAGTACATTAGTTAACATTTTGGTGCTACCATTTCCTGATCAAAAGCAACAATGTTCAGTCATGGGTTTTCCTTTTTAGCTTTCTCTATATGCATTCAAAGCATTTCATAATACACTGCAATGACAGCAAATTCAGGTCTGGTATGCTAATGAGAATAACCAAGATATATGCTAGAACTCTGTTCATTATCTCTCTATTTCCTCAGCAGACAACATAGATACAGCATTGTTTCTTAAGGCAGTAATGAATGCCAGTAGTTATAAATCACTTGCCCATTGTAATTGAATTAGTATTCATGTTTAATTATGCCAAGTTAAAATATTTCTTTGTACATGCTAAGAGACCAATCCTACCAGTCTGAGGGCTGAAGAACAGCCGTCTCCAATCTCAGAGGTTTCAAGTATCCAGTGTCTTCCCAGGCTGCTGCCAGCAGGATGGGAGAAGCAATGGAGGTAATTGTTGTCTCTCCGTCCTCCTTTATAGCATTTTCACTAGACAGGCCTCTGACCCTATCTAGTGCAGTTGTGCTGCAGGAGGTGGGGCTGGGGCCAGGGGCTGGGAGACCATTGGATCTGGTGGATCCCTGGTTCCTCCCCTCCCACTGGCATGGCCCTTTCCTCCCACTGGAATGCTTTTCTCCCTTCCTCAAGGTCACGATGCTGACCTCAGATAAGGTAGCAGCTACTGTAGGGATGTACGAAAGTCACTTACCTGTTCGCGGATTATGTTGATGGTGGGGGGGAGGTGTTCCGTCCCTCTCCCCGAAATCCTCGCCGGGGGGGGAGGTGCTCCGTTCCTCCCCCCCGGAATCCTCCGCAGCCAGCTGTGCTCCGCGGCAGCTCCGCGGAGCAGCCGGCCAGGCCCAGCCAGGCCAGAACCGTCTGCAGCCGGATTTCAGGCCGCGGAGGGCTCTGAGTAAAAAAAAAGAAAAGAAAACCACGTACGCAAATGGCGGCGGCTATGGCCGCCACCATTTGCATTCCTTATTTTTGCCCTCTTAATCTACTTAAATATTTACGTAGACTATGACGGCGAAAATAAAGGGGAACGCAAATAGCGTAGCAGGCGCTATTTGCGTCCCTTTCTGATTCCCCGTTTTAGCCTACGTAAATTACGTAGGCTAAAATGGGGAATCAAAAAGGGACGCAAATAGCGCCCGCTACGCTATTTGCATTCCCCTTTATTTTCACCATCATAGTCTACGTAAATATTTATGTAGATTAAGAGGGCAAAAATAAGGAACGCAAATGACGGCGGCCATAGCCGCCGCCATTTGTGTACATGGGTTTGTTTGTTTTTTAAACCCACCCAGCCATGATAGGCTACGTAAATCTTTACGTAGCCTATCACATCTTTTTTTTTTTTTACAAGAGTGGAAATGGCGGCGGCGGCGGCTGGTCAGAAGACCAGCCGCCGCAGCCGCTGTCCGGAAAATCCACCCTAGGTGAGTCTCGTCCCGGGGGAGATCCACAGGGGGGTGGCAGGCCGTTCCGCCATGGAGTTCGGGGGGCTGAATGCACTGGCATTCGGCCTCACCGTGATCCGTGGCGGAATTCTCTGTCATCCCTAGGCTACTGAGCTTTCTATGGCAGCTAGGAGGGACTTGATGGCAGGGTGGAAATCCACACTTGGATCTACTCCCCTGCAGTTGCAGCTCTATCTCCAGCCATAGAGGAAGAGATCTACTGTATCCTATGGCCCCTCACATGCTATCTAAGGGGCCAATAGGGTTGCACTGCAAGTCACAAATCAAGACATTTCTTTTTTTTTTTAGATATACTTGAGAAACGGCCATTACAAATTCAGCAATGGTCCGATTAAAAGCTAAGAGAAATGAAAACTTCTTTGTACTTTCTAAATATAAGAGATTACAGGTCAGTGTTTTTCTCATTTATAAATAATTACTTATGAAAATGTTCATATGCAGATGATTTTTCAAGCTTCTAAGATTGTAAATATTACTTTAGATCTACGTGTAAGGATGTTTTCAAACTGGAAGAAGAGTTTCTACTTATCTTTATTTGTATAGGAATATTGACATTACTGCTACTCAGAAAACGTTAACTGTGACAATTTGAAGTCACATTGAGTGATGCAGGCACCACTAATGTCTTCCATTTATCTGCATCCATATATTTCTAGGAACTGTTGATGTGGGAAAATATATTAGAGATCAAGGCTCAAGGCTTGAATTTGAGAGTTGGTCTTGGATTTATTACCCCTTTAGCCTCAGTTCTAAATTGCTGTGAATTCTAACCTGGTTTATCATTGTTCTTGTTTACTCATTCAGTCGCTTCCGACTCAATGTGACTTCATGGACCAGCCCACACCAGAGCTTCCTGTCAGCCGTCGCCACCCCCAGCTCCCCCAAGGTTGAGTCCATCACCTCCAGAATATGGTTTATCATTATAATATGATAAATAATTATCATAAATTTCTTTAACCTTGCTTTAATGCCCCCCACCCCCACCCCCACCCCTTTGTAATCTACTTGTAGTTTGCAGGCATGTGAAAGGATTTTAAGTGACATGGTATGAAAAGCTACTTTGTCTCAAAATAATCTTAACTGGTTTTCTTTGTTTTATGCTTCTATTATCTGGAGCTGGGAATATGTAGAATCTTGGAGGGACCAGTTGATGATAGAAGTTGAGTGAGTGAATCACAGCTACTAGTGGTAGTACTAGACTGCTGACCGGAACACCTCATAAAAATCATACAACACCAGTTTTAAAGGAATTGCATTGGCTGCCAATACGCTTCTGGTCGGAATTCACGGTTTTGGTGATGACATTTAAGGCCCTAAGTGGCTTTGGGCCTCGATACTTGAGGGAGTGCCTCTCCCTATATATGCCAGCCCAAGAACTGAGATCTGTTGGAGGGGCCCTCCTCTCCATCCCACCAGTACAAGACATACACTATGGTGGGACGTGGGAGAGGGCCTTCTCTGCTGTGGCACCTCAGTTGTGGAATGCCCTCCCCTTGGAGGCCCAATTGGCACAGACATTGGTCTCATTTTGGTGCCACGTAAAAACATGTTTTTTTACCAAAGCCTTTGAGTGCTAAATGCATTCCCTAGCACATTGTGTTAAGTGTTTTATTATTTTAGATTTTAACTGATATTAGCTTGTTTAATAGTTTAATATTTTTTAGGTGTTTAAATTATTTATTTTTTATACTGTTTAAATTGATTTTATCAGTACGCTGCCCTGAGATCTTAATGATATAGGGTGGGATAGAAATGTTTTAACAGACAGACAGACTAATAATCTGGGCTTATTTCACAGCTGAAGTGCAAAGTAGTGGAAGACAAAATCCCAGGCACCAAACAATGTTACATCATTGCTGGCTAAGGAAAGATGCTGATACTATGATAGCCAAGGGAATGAACTGATTCTTTAATAATTTTCAGCTGCTTAAAAGGTCTCCTCTTCTTATTGGTGGCTGAGATTCCATGCACCTGCTCTCCATTGCACAATACTCCATTCAGGTCTTGATGTTGAACTAGCCTAGAAACAGTTAGTCAATACCTCTCCTCTCAATATATAGCTGAGCTGTTAATGTAAAGGAAAGAGCTCCCTAGTGAGGTTCGCCTGGTGCCTACATTGTATTCCTTTCGGTGCCAGGTGAAGACCTTTTTATTTTCCCAGGCATTTTAGCATTTTAACTTTCTAAATTTTTATCTTTGCTGTTTTAAATCTGTATTTTAAACTCCTGCACTGCTGCTAGGTTTTATTGTGGTTGTATTGTTATATTGTGGTTTTAATGTTCTATATATTTTAAATTGTTTTATTGTGTGTTGTTTGGTTTTAATTTTTGTGAACCGCCCAGAGAGCTTCAGCTATTGGGTGGTATAGAAATGAAATGAAATAAATAAATAAGAAAGAAAGACTCACTTTAAAGCAGAAAAATGAAATTTGAGTCAAATTTAGTGTTTGCCATGCTTATTAAAAATAAGAATGCAGGATCAACTGAAAGCTCGCTTTGTTTGACCATGGTGGTAGTTTCCAAAATGGCTTCTTGGGTGATGGATAGATATTCAATAAGTGGTATATTAGTTGCTTAAATTGTCACAAGTTAACCTCCAGCCTTGATATATGTGAGACTGCTGTTAGGAGTGCCATTTCCAAACCCCACATAAATTGACTGCTAGAAGTGTGGTACTTCCAAGTTTCATTTTTAAAATACAGTATAAATATTTGATTAAACATAATAAAATGCTGTTACAGCTGAGTGAAAACACTGAACATGATATAATTTCATAAACAAAACTGAACACTGTGCAATTCCAATGGTCACTTGGCACAAGTTTTAGAAACAGGAGTCTAAGTACCCATCTCATGCACAGCAAAGTTGGAGATTAATTTGATATCACTGCTACATTTGGCTCAATGTAGCGTTCTTTCTGGTGACAACATATTGAAAAAGGGCCAATTTTAATTTTGAACAGCTTTGCTAATAACATTTACTACGTACTATTCAGAAGCCATACATTATTTATTCTGGTTTTCAAAAATGTGTTTATTAATGTCACTATTTTCTTTACAGATTTTGGTTTACAATTAAATGAGTAGGTATCTTCATTCCCAAATCATTATGGCATGTTTAAGCAAAGAAAATGGTGTTGAGACCCCATTCCCAAGATGATAGTTCTGGCCTGGAGAACCTCAACAGTCATGCTGAGGTTACCTTGTCAGGGGAAGCTCAGACTTCATGACCACTATGACAACCATGTGACTGTCCCTACATGTCATTGACCCAACAAGTGTTGGTGGTCATCCTCTAGATCTGATATTTTGATGTGGGGAGAATTTCTAATAACTTTCTTATTATGGTCAGATCATTTACTGGTGAGGCTCAGGCTTACTGCATTCTCCTCCCTCTGCAGGGGTGGAGGACCTATTAAGTTGGTATGACCCCAGAGGTTGATGGATCCAGATGGATTTCTGAATAACCTCAGGGACTTTCTGCCTGTTATGGCTGGTGCTCCTGTCAATACTTACATCATTCTTTGGAACTGAGGAATGATGCCAGGCAGTTGACATGGTCATTCCTAAGTGTTGTCTCTTGCTCACTAGAGCTCACTTAGCTCCTTGGTTCAGGCAGGAGCCGGAAGCTTATAAGCAGTTGGGATGTCAGCTGGAATGCAAACAGTAGAAGACTTGAAGCAACTCCAACCAAACTCGAGTTAGAATTACTCTTAGAACCTATTCTGTGGTGGTGATGGCAGCAAAGAAGCAATTCTTCTCCATCATCATTGCATTCTCACAATGCTATCTAGTGGAGATGGGGGGAGCACTGTGCTTCATTTTTATCAGGAATATCCATTTATATCTGGATTATCTATTCTAGAGATGGTGCCAACTCCAAGAGACTACTGTTCTGCCCCCATGGCTGTTATGCTGTGGGTTTCTGCAGGGCTCTGTTCTGTCTCCCATAACTGTTCAGTGTCTACATAAAACTACTTAATGGGGGCTTCTGGGGGCTTGGGGTGTGGTGTCATCAGTATGCTGATAACATCAAATTCTACTTCTCTTTTTCATCAAATTCAGGTGATACTGTGAAAGTGTTGAACTGATGTGTGAGCTCAGTAATGGATTAGATGGCGTCCAATACATTCTAGCTCAATCCTGATAAGATGGGACTGATGCTGTTGGTATGTCACTTGTCTGATTTAGGACACGGTGTACAGCCTGATGAATCTGATTCTTAAGCCTTCCCCCTTAAGAATCAGATTCATAGTTTGGGTGTGCTATTAGTCCTGGCCATATATCTGGAGACTTAAGTGACTTTGGTGCTGGAACCATCTTCTACTGACTTAGGCTGGTGTAACAGGAACAGCCTCTTCTAGGAAAAGATAGCTTAGCCACAGTTATGCTCTAGTAATGGGTAATGGGAACTGTATTAAGCATAAAACTACACTTAGTACAGACTACAACAGTTAGGCTGCTAACTGGGACTGGGCAAATGGAATGCATCTCACCAGCCTTGAAACAGTTACACTGGCTCCCTGTCCATTTCCAAGCCCAATTCAAGGTGCTGGGTTTTAACATTCAGCATCCTAAACAGCTTAGACTGGTCTAGTATACCTCAAGGTCTGCCTTTTCTACACAAACCTGCTTGGGTATTAAGATCCTCATTAGATGCCTTTCTTCAGGAACCTGAGCTGTCTGGGGTGGGGGTGGGGGTGACCCAGGATAGGGCCTTTTCAGTTGTGGCTCCATGCTTCTGGAACTCACTCCACATGGAAGCTCACCTGTCACCATCTGTGTTATCTTTTTTGTACTAAACGAAGAGTATTTGTCAGGCTTTTTAGAATGTTTAGTTTAACGGTTGTGTTTATTAAGCTTTTAAATGCTCTTCTGTCATATTCTATCAATCTACATTGTTAGCGTATTGTTTCAATATTTTGTAAACTGTTTTGGGAGACTGTATACCTGGAATAGTGGTATATTAATTCTTAAAATAAATCAATAAACTGTTGAGTGTTCAATAGATTAAACACACAGTGATGACCATATCCCAATTATGTTGACGCAGCATGCGTGACTTGCCATTGTAAAAGGAACAAAAAAATGTCAAAGCTCAGCAAGACTGAAATGGAGGGATCTGATTGATTATGCATATGTTGCTTTTCCTCAACATGTTGGAGCTGTATAAATGTGGTGCTTTTCTGTTTGACGTAAGCATCAATGAATTTAATTTTGATCCAGGAATTGAAACAAATTTAGTATCACATTCAGACTTGTAGAAATATTGTGCAGAGATCTCATCAAGAATACATATCTTGGACAACACAAAGAGAGAAACAGTTAAATCTGTTGATATGTTCAACAAACATCACATTCAGCCTCGTGAAAATATTGTGCAGAGATTTCATGGAGAATACATATCTTGCACACACAAAAAGAGGAACAGTTAGGTCTATCAATATGTTCAACGCCATGTTAAAACTAGAAAATCTGTAGACTCTTCTGCAAATAAATAAATCAACCCTCAGTGCTTTTTCTGTGATGGAATAAAAAAGGTAAACTGACAAAGGTATCAACATTAAACTTTATCTATTGAGTATGACACAGTTGAGATTCTCACGAAACTGTCATCTTGTAGCAAGTTAGTGGCAATTGATGCAATGTATCACCTCAGATGCCTTGCAAAATTCTACAGACATGCCAGGTCCAAAGCCAAAGTTTCAGAAAAAGAACACAGTGATGGAACATTACGTAGCATTGCTTTTCCTCAGCTCTAGTCATATATAAAACATGAAGGAAAAGATGCAGACAATGTTTTCAAGTTGGCCAATCTCAATCAAATGAACGCATCTCATCTTAAAGAACTAGGTGCTGACACCAAAAGCAAATTAAATGCTACACATCTCAAATATAAATTGATTGCACCCATTCCCGGCCTACGTTCCCAATTCTGTGGACAGGCTGTGCTGGTGATGTTTGAAAATGATATTGGGAACAGTGATGGGTAAATTCCACTCAGCTTGATCCAGAATTGGCTTGGTATATATGAGCTTTCTCAAACAGCTCTTGGAGAACAGCTCATATGTTTTCTATGAGCTCTCTCCCACTTCTAATTTTTGCACATGTATTTTAGCTATTGCCCCGTGGTAATAATAGTTTGACTTTACTTACCCTGCCTCCATTCCATAGCTTACTTAGAGATTCAACCCCACACTTCAAACACACACACAAGAACAAGATGGATGAAGAACAATACCCCCTCAATTGTTTGCAAGAAATAATCAAGAGAATTGATCAGCTCAAATGGAGAAGATACTCACTAAACAAAAGGTTACTTAACTGGATGGTCTGGTCACATAACAGTTCACAGCAATCAACAAGATTTTCATTGAGAGTAGGAGGTTGTTACTGAGAAATTCAGCCATGATGGTTTCTACATATAAATGGTGTTGGCATCATGCTAGCACCTTGTCTTATATGTCTAAGGGGTCTTTTGTTCTGAAAAGGGCTGGATGGGTAAGAAACTCATGGCAGGTAAAAGCAAAAGGATCCTATTGGTGGTACATCACCTTCCTACCTTTATTGCAATTATAGTTCATAACCTACATGTTCTCCACT
The DNA here is from genome assembly GCF_057233095.1 of Heloderma suspectum. Classification (NCBI taxonomy): domain Eukaryota; kingdom Metazoa; phylum Chordata; class Lepidosauria; order Squamata; family Helodermatidae; genus Heloderma; species Heloderma suspectum. The sequence goes on from NC_139460.1 coordinate 247,564,592, forward strand.
GTAACTCAATCAATAGGAGTTGTCCTCGTAAGAGTAGGAAAACAATGGGAACTGAATAAATGCAAATGCCTTCCTGACCTCTAAATCACCACCATAGTTAAGCAACCCACAAAGTAATCTACACATTGGCCGATCTAAAGCCTTCAGAGGAAATACCCTCCAATCCTGAAGCATCCTCAACTCCAGATAGATCAGGTTAAGGTACCACCTGAGTACCCCTCATGTCCTATTTTGCTCTGGGAACCTGTTTGCCCCATGGAAGTCTGGTGTTTGTCATGATGCATCAGCCAACCCAAACTCATCAAGAAGCCAGGAAATTAACAAAGTTTCATTCCTTAGAACCAAGCTATTGAACCAAGCTTATCCATCCTGGGTACACCCAAAGTCGTCTCCTCTTTTGTGCTCTTTGCCTGAACTCTATAGCTGTCCTTGAGTCCAAACTCATTTTGTGGAAATTGAGCAGACTTTCTAAGGAACCCAACATGCTTGGCCACTCTGTTGTGTGGCTCTATGATCCAGAGTATCATAGACCAGGATGCCAACTGCAGTTGAGGACTCACCCTTTCACAACTTCTATTACTGAACAGCATGAAGAAGGTACAATGACACCATATCTGAGGTTATTCATTGCAGCAGAGCTCAAGAGATGCCAGTGGATATCTAACTGTAAATTCTCATGCCAAAACAAGTGAAATCAAGAACTGACAGACAAAATATATGTACTATTCTACATCTTATTATAGTTCTTAAGGCTGATGTTACATTAGCATTTCTCACCTTTGGCCATTTCTGTAACAAATTATTTGAAATCATCATCAAAGCATCCATTTGTACATAATTTCCCATTTTGGAAAATAGTTGCCAGTGCCAACCAAGGCCAAATTTGATCAACATCAAACACCATGCATTTGGACCAAATTTAATGTTCTACTATACTGTGAGAAATTGTTCTCAAATATGACACTTCCGAGCTATACTACTAGTCATGGTTTTTAAACTTTGGCTATCTCTAATAAGCCAGGGTAAACATTCTCAGTCATACCTGTGAAGAAAATGTCTTTATTGCTCTAGTTTTGAAAACTTTTGATTTTTTCACCATCTTGACACATAACCACTATGGTAGGGATGTCGGAGAATTTCTCCACTCTGAAATTGGTGAGGAAATTCTCTGACACCCCCCCCCCCCGGGATGGGACTTACCTCGTGCGAATGTCCCTCTCGGCGGCGGGTCCCAGCGGCGGTTTGGCAGCGGCAGCAGCAGCCGGTCTTCTGACCAGCTGCCGCCGCTCCATTTCCAAGTAAAGTAAAAAAAAACACGTGATAGGCTATGTAACGATTTACGTAGCCTATCATGGCTAGATTTTCAAAGTCAGCCGTGATAGGCTACGAAAATCTTTACGTAGCCTATCACGGCTGACTTTGGGGGGGAAAATGCGCGTACGAAAATGGCAGCGCCCATGGGCACCGCCATTTGCGTTCCTTATTTGGGCACGGGTAGTCTACATAAAGATTTACGTAGACTACGGCGAAAATAAGGGCAACACAAATAGCTTTGTTTGTATTAACTCTGTTCGAACAAATACAAATTTGTTTGTATTAACTCTGTTCTAATACAATATGAAGTTACTATGGACACACATTCACAGTTGACAAGAACTACTAACCACCATTCAAAGACAATAATTACAAGTAACCTGATGCTATACATTGGGTGGGCAGCACATGTCACACGGTCCTCATGTGACCTGGCATGGCCATTTGTGCAGTTCCTGCTGTTGCTATTACTGCCCAAATCCCAGTGATTCTGCTGGGAAACAAGGCACACAGGAAGCACATTCCTTGCTTCCAAGCAGAATCAGGATCCCAACGGCCATTAGAAGCCCAATTCTACTGGGAAATAAGGAGCTATGCACACTGCCCATATGCTTTATTTCCCATCAGGATTGCTGGGATTTCAGCATTGGCAGCAACTTGCAGCAGTGGCCACTTCCACTACCCGTGGCCATTGCTGCAAGTTGCTGCCACTTCCACCAGCCCTTGTAGGCTTTCAAGGCAGCCAATGTGGCCCCCTGCCCCGGAGGTTGCCCACTGCAGCTATAAATATAGTAACTGCAGTGAAACAAACAGTAGCCTGTGTCAACCCAGCCAACTAGCTACTGGGCAAGTTAAACAAAAATATCCCTACTAAATATTTTGGTACTTAGACGAGACATAATGAAGCCATCTATGGGGCCCTCTTCCCAGTGCCTCTGCACAGAATAATGGGTAACCTTGTGCTTCTAGGCTAGTAGTTGTCCTGTTGAGAAATTTGACTGGAGCTGTAACACCAAGGCACAGTGTGGTACATGGAGCCTATGTTGTACACAAGCACAATATGTGAAACAACAGAACATCTTTACTGCTAGTGTATGGTGTTCATTGTACAAATAATTGGTCTCGAGTGAGTAGTAAATAAATGACCAGACAGAAATTGAAGATAGGCAGTTTTCCAAATCACATGTTACAATATATAGCTAATTTCTGCCCGAAATACTCACAAAAGGCACAGCATTCCACCTTTCACAAGTGTAGTAAATGTCCAGTTAGATATCCAACAGGTGCAGCTTTCTTAATTACTTGCTACATAAGCAAAATGCTGTTAATCTAAACAGTACAGCTGTTGCATGTGTTTAGAAGCCCCAAGAACAACCCGTCCACACACAATAACACAGTACTACAGATAAACCTGTATAATGTAATTCAACAGAGTAAGCTCACCAGCACACTGCCTGTCATGTGTGACAGGCATGCATTAATATACATGCAGCATATTATTAACATCAGTCTATCCAGTCTATAAAATGGGCATAACCTCTCTAGTCTCAGGGACAATCAAGAGAAGCCATAGCAGAAATCTCAAAACACAGGCAGAACAGATCATTCAAGTGAGAGAAACCAGAGTACTCCCCTACCCCACAAAATTCTCTCACAGTTGTCTCACATACACACAGAGATAGAGACTGACATAGCAGCGGCTGCTGCTTTGATCAAATGTTGATCAGCCTCCGCTTTTTCCCAATCATGAGGCCACTCAAGCAGTAGAATGCAGGCCCTGTTCTTCCCCTGCCTACCTATTGTAGGTTCAAGAGCTACTGTTGCAGAACACAGAGTCAGAGAGACCACGGAGTGAAGGAAAAAGAGTTTTTCTTTATTTAACGCGCAGGCTTTATGGCTGGAATCACTTCCAAAGAGCCAAAAGCCCCGATTTACATCAGCACATTGTTTTTATAGATATTGTGACACATAGGAAACGGCTCCTCCTCTCTCTCCCGTGTGGGGTTGCAGTCCTCAACATTTCTTCTCTTAGCACCATTGTTTATAATACAAGAAATGGGTTATAGGGTAGCCATGATAAGCAGAGAACAGAAGAGAACAGCAGAGAACATGATATACATATCACTATGACCTTAGCCTTTGTTGACAAGATAAGAAATTCCTGTGTCTCGTCAGCTTACAAACATATATTTCAGAGAGCAAGAGCTCAGCAAGAACATGAAGCATGAGACTGCATGAGGCTACTTAGTCTGACTCCCGATATGGCTGCTACATTTCCCCCCTTCAATGCATAATTTCATTACAATTATAGCATTTCATTACGCAAATAGACATTCTGGTTTGCGAAGCATAACACAGGACTCTTATAGCAACCCTCTTACTTAATATCTTGTTGAGCTATTAGAGCGTAGAGGGCAGCAGTTTTACTAGCCGAGACTTAAAACAGATTGGTTAAACAGCGCATAAGACAAGGAATGCAAAGGCATAACAGTATCTCTATGAACAACACTGGTAGAATTAGGATGAACAATGCTTTACTCCAGTGATGTTAGCCAAGTGAAGCCAGTAATTATCAGCGAATCGCTGGAACCGACTTCCCCCTCCAGGGGCAGACCCCCCTTTTTCACACCTTATTAAGGAACTATAATACAGCACCACTAACACTACAACATGCATATTTGATCTTCTTTGGGATCTGACCGTACGCTGGGCAGCTATTCACCTGGCTAGCTGCAGTAGGGTCTAGTCCCTTTTTTCAATTTTCCCCAGTTGCAGGTCTGACCGTACGCAGGGTGGACAGTCTCCCGGTGTGCCCACAGTAAGGTCTAGCCTGAGTCTTCTTACTGCTTTTTCAGAATAATTTTTAGAGGATTTTCAGGATTTCTGTTTACAGTCCACTACCCCCCTCTCGCTCTCTTGACTCGTGTCCAATGTATCCAGGGTTTAACACCAGCTACTTTCACAGCTGTGGGGGTGGAAAGTATAACAGTTTTTGGTCCTCTCCATCTGGGAGTCAAAGGGTCATTTTTCCACTTTTTAACTCATACTTTATCTTCTGGTTGGAAAGGATAAACTTCTGTGATGGGAATTGGGGGCTTATTTTCTAAGACAAAGCGACGCTGGGCTTGAAGAACTTTGCCCAGTGTTTGGACTTCTTGTTTAAGGCTAACGTTTGCTGCTCTTGATGCCGCTCCAGTGTCAATCATGAAGTCAATGTCACGGCCCCTCACAGTCAATGTCACGGCCCCTCTCAAGCTGTCTTCTCTCTCGCCCGTTCTGGCTCCTTTGGTTTTCTCTTTTGTGTATTTGATTTATTTTATTTAGGCATTCATGCCACCAATGTCTATCTTGTTCACACTGGGCACACTGGTTCTTTCTTAAGAATCTTCTGCCTCTGCTGGGTCTTCTTCCATTTCTTTGTCCACGTCTTCTTGGGCCTCTGGGTCGAGGGGGGTATATTGGCGATAGGCATCTAAAAGACACTTCAAGTACGCTCTGGGGCCTCGGTGGCACCTTGTAGCACTTTAGACACTTTGGTCATATTAACTGACTTTTCATACCTGCCTTCATGGCTTCTAACAGCAGGGTTTGATACTGGGTAAGGCGCTCTAGCCCCGCTTGTGTTTTGGGATTCCAGCGGGGGGGGGGGTTACTTACAAGGAGACTTTATTGGGTAACTTACAGCACACAGGCGTACCTAATGGTTGGATCAGACAGCTTTTCTGAACCACGAGCTATTGGGCTAAATGGGTTTTATACCATACATGTTACCCATGAGGCAGCACAACACTAGCAAGCATTTTCAGCATAGGCTAGAAGTGTTTGGTTCTCAGGCACAGCTTCCTGTAAACAAACTTCGCTTCCCAGGCAAAGTGCTTGATAACACTTTTACTCATTAGTATGGGAAGAGAAATCTCTCTCTTTTTTTGCTTTCTTTTTCTTGCTGATCTGCCTGTATTGCAGATCATGTTTCAAACTTTTTACATAAAACTTTCCTCTCTATGCACCAGCCTTGTCTCTTCATTTGTCTTTTTTTCAAGTTAAACTCACTTAAACCTTTCTGCCCTACACTTGTCCCAATGACGCACATTTGGGATAGGCTCTTCTTCTCCTTCTAGTTACATTTTCTCATCTTAAAGAACTATTACATTATTGTGGCTACTTTACCCCCAGGTAATAAGCTCCAGGCACAATCAGCTGCTTTTAATTCACCCTGGGGGCAACTATGGCCACGCTTCTTCTTTACAAATGTTTTTTTTCTTTGCCTCTTGCCTTCTCTTTCTTCTTTCCCCCCCCCCGCCCTTCTCTATCTGTCTGCCACTTTCTCTATTTCTCTGTCTTTTCTACTTGTCTCTGTCTTTCTCTACTTGTCTTTGTCTGTTCTCTTGTCATCCATTGGGAACCACACTCAGTATCATTTGGAGTTGCAACTAACACTAATCTGCAAATATCGCATATATTTTATGATATCTAAGAAATCATAAAATATACACAACAAACTTTTTTTTGCAATTTAACACAATGAATGGAAAACACTTCTTGCATGGTAAGGCATGATGAAGCAGATCCAGCAACTGGGGGGGGGGGGGAGCTCTCAGGGCTATCTATCACTAGACAAGCTAGCCAGGGATTTACAATATCACACACACACACACACACACACCTCTTTTCTTCTCTTCCCCTTCAACTTGGTACACGAAAGCAAAGTGCCGAAACTCAGGACGCTGGGGGGTGATGGGCATCGCCTTATACTTGCATTTTTCAGGCAGCCATTAATCTTCTTCGGGGAGGCGGTGGGGTGATTTGCAGGACTTCAAAGGCAAGCTTCACAGTTTGTTTGTATTTGTAAATCCCAAGCTCAAAACAGGACACGATGAGGTACAGGGCAGGCAAATCTTTGCTTTGGCACAGGCAACAAATAACTCGGGTCAACTTTCTTCGCTGGGGTCTCAAACAGGAAAACAGTCTTAATTTAAAGTTGTAACATCACTGACAGAGTCAGCTAGCCAGCTACACATATTTCACTGTTTTTTAAGACAGTTACTCCAAAATCTTCTTTTCTTCTCAATCAGGTTGGGTCTCCCAGCTTACACAGTTTATTGCAGCTTTCAGGAACATGGTAGTAGCGTGATTTTGGCTTGGCCAGGAACATGCTGTCTGGTTTCTCGGTCTCTTCAGCACACACACTCAGGCAGTATAACACTGGACACTTAAATCAGTGAGATTTCTTCATTGCAGGGAATCCCACGGCAAAAGCTTAACGGTTACGCTCTTCAGAAATCATATAGCTGATGGTCTACAGGCTCTATGAAATTCCAGGACAGTTCAAAGCTAAACACGGCTACCTTGACAGAGATCTTCATCGTGGTCTTTCCGCTTTATTCTGCCTTGGGACAGTCTTATGGCACACTTTCTACTCGAAGAGGGGTCTAGGCTGTGCCCTGGGGGCTGATTCTTCACCTTTATTCTCTATTTTGCGCCTTCATCTTCTGGGTCTTCATTTTCAGTTTCTATTTCTTAGGGATTTCATCTCAATTAGGCGAGGTGATGATGTTGCACAACTCAGAATGTTGTGGGCAATTCTCCTGCCCCCCTCCCGGCGTGCTAGGCTAACAGCTACTTCTTCGGCCTCACACTCCTACGCTTCATTAAAAGCCAGGCTGTCCTGCAACATTTCTCTAATTAACAGCCTCAGATCTTGTTCTTTTTTTTCTCTCAGCTCGACCTTGAGCTTTTTTGCTGTTTCCTCTCTCTATTCTGAATCCTTTTTTAAAAAAATCTTTTTCCTTTTTTTTTAACATACATCTCAAGGGGGTGCAAGTCTTGCTTCCCCCACCTCCCACAGCCTCCCACTTAAGATGAAGATGGACACAAAGAGGGAAGGGGATTGGCCAGCGAGTAAGGGGTCTCACTGACCGGTACAAGAGGAATTTTTACACCACGCACTTTGCTACTGGCCTGGGCACCCGGACGGTCAACGGTATGCAACAGAAACCGCAGTAGCCACTCACACAAACATCAATTTCACCACTTCATTCATATGTCCCTGCCACCCACTTTCCCACTTTTCCACTAGAGCGAAGCAGTTTCCTCAGCGCCTTGCTGAGTATTAGTGCCTGCTCAGGGGACTGATCAAGTCCCCCCTCCACCCCCAATCGGGTGGGTCACCTTTTGTATACGTATACTAACACTGACCTTCTTCATAAGGCGGGGCCCTCTTTTTTTCTGCCCAGTGGCCTTTCTCCTAAAGGTGGGGCCCTCTTTTTACTCCATATACTTGCCTTTCTCCTGAAGGCTTCCAATGTGGGTTTCAGCTCAATTGCAGCTGCAGTATGGGCAGGGCTCAAGTTCCTTCCTCTGCTTCCCAAGGTTCTCTTGCCACTCGCTGCCGTTTGGGCGGTCCCGGCGCAGGCTTTCTCCTGTTCACCCAACAAAAAGGTCGGTGGCGCCAAGAAAGTGAGGCGTGCGCCGAGCCCACCCTCCTGGTGCGGTGATTAAGAGCAGGCAACTGCCACCTCTCTGTCTCAGTGCCTGCCACATCCGAGTCACGGCACCATTTATGTTGCAGAACACAGAGTCAGAGAGACCACGGAGTGAAGGAAAAAGAGTTTTTCTTTATTTAACACGCAGGCTTTATGGCTGGAATCACTTCCAAAGAGCCAAAAGCCCCGATTTACATCAGCACATTGTTTTTATAGATATTGTGACACATAGGAAACGGCTCCTCCTCTCTCTCCCGTGTGAGGTTGCAGTCCTCAACATTTCTTCTCTTAGCGCCATTGTTTATAATACAAGAAATGGGTTATACGGTTAGCCATGATAAGCAGAGAACAGAAGAGAACAGCAGAGAACATGATATACATATCACTATGACCTTAGCCTTTGCTGACAAGATAAGAAATTCCTGTGTCTCGTCAGCTTACAAACATATATTTCAGACAGCAAGAGCTCAGCAAGAACATGAAGCATGAGACTGCATGAGGCTACTTAGTCTGACTCCCGATATGGCTGCTACACTACAAATGACCGGCCTCCATAATTTCCCACACCCATTGGAAAGTTTTAACCTCCTAACATTAAAGGTACCCAATGAATTTTCACCAAACTATGAAGGGCACATGACAGCAGCATATTTGATTTTTAAAATATTATTCTAACGTCCACAACATCAGTTTAAAGCTACTTCTTTTACTAGAAAAATTAATTGGAAAGAAGACCCTCACTCCTCCAGCTACAATTTTAAAACTACTGTATTTCAGCAGTATTTTAATCCATTTTCCCCTGAAATCTGGAGCAGTTGTATGTTTGAAAGACAGCTTTCACACCAATATTTAATGTTGATAGGCAAATCATACTGATTTTATAAGAACAGAATGTTTGTGCCTTTTAATGGGGAGAATGCTGAAAATCCACACCATCTTAACTACAGAGCCATTCTATGGCTCTATACTAAAATCCTCATGAAATAGAATAACCATTGATGGATTCAAATTGTAACACACCATTCTAAGGTAAGACACAAGACAAAGAAGAGCACTGGTTGAATTATTTTGGCCTGGCCCTTTACCTTTCATAATTTCAGGGCTAAGGAATTTTGTGTTGGGAGAGTGGAGATGAGGAATGCAGTATGTTTTCTTTTTCAATGTCTTTAAAAAAATATTATAACTCACTGTGTCCAATAGCACCAATTCAGAGATAGGAAAGTGACCGGATGCAGAATTCGTAAAACTGTGGAAAGAATACACAGAAGAACTATACAGGAACGTTTTGTGCAAAGATGGGCATGATAAAGGACAAAGAAGGCAGGTTCCTAACAGAAGAAGATGAGATTAAGAGGTGGAAAGAATACACAGAAGAACTACACAGGAAAGATCTTATTGTCCCTGACAGCCATGATAGTGCGGTCACTGAACTTGAGCCAGACATCCTAGAGAGTGAAGTCAAGTGGGCCTTAGGAAGCATTACTGACAACAAAGCTAGTGGAGCTTTAATGACAGTCTTCCAGCTGAGCTATTTAAAATCCTAAAAGATGATGCTGTTACAGTGCTGCACTCAATATGCCAACAAATTTGGAACACTCAACAGTGGCCACAAGACTGGAAAAGGTCAGTTTATATTCCAGTTCCAAAGAAGGGCAATGCCAAAGAGTGCTCAAACTACCGTACAATTGCGCTCATTTCACATGCCAGAAGGTTATGTTCAAAATCCTACAAGCTAGGTTTCAGCAGTTTGTAAACGAAGAACTACCGGAAGTACAAGCCGGGTTTCAAAGAGGCAGAGGAACTAGAGATCAAATCGCCAACTTTCGCTGGATCATGGAGAAAGCAAGAGAATTCCAGAAAAACGTCTATTTCTGCTTCATTGAATACACTAAAGGCTTTAATTGTGTGGATCACAACAAACTGTGGCAAATTCTTAAAGAGATGGGAGTACCAGACCACCTTACCTGTCTCCTGAGAAACCTGTATGAGGGTCAAGAAGCAACAGTAAGAACCGGTCATGGAACAACCGATTGGTTCAAAAATGGGAAAGGAATACGACAAGGCTGTATATTGTCACCCTGCTTATTTAACTTATATGCAGAGTACATCATGAGAAACGCCAGGCTGGATGAATCACAGGTCAGAATTAAGATTGCCAGGAGAATTATCAGCAACCTCAGATACGCAGACGATACCACCCTAATGGCAGAAAGCGAAGAGGATATGGTTTGAAACTCAACATGAAAAAAACTAAGATCATGGCATCTGGCCCCATCACTTCCTGGCATATAGAAGGGGAAGAAATGGAAGCAGTGACAGATTTTACTTTCTTGGGCTCCAAGATCACTGCAGACGGTGACTGTAGCCATGAAATTAAAAGACGCTTGCTCCTTGGGAGGAAAGCTATGGCACACCTAGACAGCATAGTAAGAAGCAGAGACATCACCTTGCCGACAAAGGTCCATTTATTTATTTATTTATTTATTTATTCATTCATTCATTCATTTCATTTCTATACCGCCCAATAGCCGAAGCTCTCTGGGCGGTTCACAAAAACTAAAACCAAACAACACACAATAAAACAATTTAAAATATATAGAACATTAAAACCACAATATAACAATACAACCACAATAAAACCTAGCAGCAGTACAGGAGTTTAAAATACAGATTTAAAACAGCAAAGATAAAAATTTAGAAAGCTAAAATGCCTGGGAAAATAAAAAGGTCTTCACCTGGCGCCGAAAGGAGTACAATGTAGGTGCCAGGCGAACCTCACTAGGGAGCTCATTCCAGAGCCGGGGTGCCACAACAGAAAAAGCCCTCCTCCTAGTAGCCACCCGCCTCACTTCCTTTGGCAGGGGCTCATGGAGAAGGGCCGCTGATGATGATCTTAAGGTCCGGGCAGGCATATATGGGAGGAAGCGATCCTTCAGGTAACCTGGCCCCAAGCCGTTAAGGGCTTTGAATGTTAACACCAGCACTTTGAATCGGGCCCGGAAATGGACTGGCAGCCAGTGCAGCTGGAAAAGTACTGGCGTAATATGAGCTCGCAGGCCAGTCCCTGTTAACAATCTTGCTGCCCTATTTTGGACCAGCTGAAGTTTCCGGACTGTTTTCAAAGGCAGCCCCACGTATAATGCATTGCAGTAATCCAGACGAGAAGTTATCAGAGCATGGATAACTGTAGCTAGGCTATCTCTGTCCAGATAAGGGCGTAGTTGGTATACCAGCCTAAGCTGATAAAAAGCGCTCCGTGCCACTGAGTTCACCTGTGCCTCAAGTGACAGTTCTGGATCCAAGAGCACCCCCAAACTACGAACCTGATCCTTTAGGGGGAGTGCAACCCCCTCCAGAACAGGTTGAATATCACCTAGCCGGGCAGACGAACCACCCACTAACAGTACCTCCGTTTTGTCTGGATTGAGTTTCAGTTTATTAGCCCTCATCCAGTCCATTACCGTGCCCAGGCACTGGTTCAGAACAGCCACTGCCTCACCTGGTTTTGATGAGAAAGAGAGGTAGAGCTGGGTGTCATCCGCATATTGATGGCACCTCAGCCCACACCTCCGGATAACCTCCCCCAGCGGTTTCATGTAGATGTTAAACAGCATGGGGGATAAAATAGAGCCCTGTGGAACCCCATGGCACAATTGCCATGGCACAGAGCAATAATCCCCCAGCACCACCTTCTGGAATCGGCCATCCAAGTAGGAGCGGAACCACTGTAGTGCAGTGCCTCCAACTCCCAACCCAGACAACCTATCCAGAAGGATACCATGGTCGATGGTATCGAAAGCCGCTGAGAGGTCCAGGAGAATCAACAGGGTCGCACTCCCGCTGTCCCTCTCCCGGCAGAGGTCATCCCACAGGGCGACCAAGGCAGTTTCCGTTCCAAAACCAGGCCTGAAGCCCGATTGAAATGGATCTAGATAATCCGTTTCATTCAAGAGTGCCTGGAGCTGTCCTACAACCACCCGCTCAAGCACCTTGCCCAGGAAGGGGATGTTGGCCACTGGCCTATAATTGTTAACATCCTCTGGGTCCAGGTTAGGCTTCTTCAGGAGTGGTCTAATTACGGCCTCTTTTAAAGCAGCAGGCACCACTCCCTCTCTCAAGGAGGAATTTACAACCTCCTGGACCCAGCCGGACAACCCCTCCTTGTTTGATTTAATAAGCCATGAAGGGCAAGGGTCAAGCACACAAGTGGTCGATCAGACTTGGCCAAGCACCTTGTCCGCATCCTCAGGCCTCAGTAACTGAAACTCATCCAATAAAACTGGACCAGACGGTGCTCTGAACGCCTCTACCAATGGAACTGCATTAATGGTGGTGTCCAATTCATGACGAATCTGAGCGACTTTATCCTCAAAGTGCCGCGCAAACTTGTCACAGCGTGCTACCGAGGGGTCCACCATCTTTCTCCCTGGCCCAGAATGTAACAGGCCACGAACCACTTGGAAAAGCTCCACCGGACGACACTGAGAAGATGCAATGCTGGTGGAAAAGAACTGCCTCTTTGCCACCCTCACTGCCACAGAGTAGGCTCGATAGTGGGCTCTTACCTGTGTTCGGTCAGACTCAGCACGAGTTTTCCTCCACCTGCGTTCTAGCCGTCTCCCCTCTTGCTTCATTGCCCTCAGCTCAGGTGTATACCAAGGAGCTGGCCGGGCTCTGCTCAGAGGGAGAGGGCGCTTGGGCGCGATCGTGTCAACCGCCCGAGTCATCTCTGCATTCCACAGAGCGACCTGGGCTTCGACAGGAGCACCAGCCATACCAGCAGGAAAATCCCCCAGAGCCCTCTGGAATCCATCGGAATCCATTAATCTCCGGGGGCGGACCATTTTAATAGGTCCCCCACCCTTGCAGAGGGGAAAGGCCGCCAGAAGTCTAAACCTCAGCATATAATCAAAGCTATGGTTTTCCCAGTACTAACATATGGCTGTGAGAGCTGGACTATAAGGAAGGCTGAGCACCAAAGAACTGATGCTTTCGAACTGTGGTGCTGGAGAAGACTCTTACGAGTCCCCTGGACTGCAAGGAGGTCAAATCAGTTAATCCTAAAGGAAATCAACCCTGACTGCTCTTTGGAAGGACAGATACTGAAGCTGAAGCTCAAATATTTTGGCCACCTAATGCGAAGAGAAAACTCCCTGGAAAAGACCCAGATGCTGGGAAAGATTGAAGGCAAAAGGAGAAGGGGACAGCAGAGGATGAGATGGCTAGATAACATCACCAATGCAATGAATATGAATTTGAGCACACTCTGGGAGAGAGTGGAGGACAGGAAGGCCTGGCGTGCTTTGGTCCATGGGGTCACGAAGAGTCGGACATGACTTAACGACTGAACAACAAAATATTCATTAGAAATTCATGTGGATTTATATATCATGCTAAAATCTCTGTCATAGACAACACATGATATAGAAATGTTAATACAGGAAAGCCAATATTATGAGAAAAATATATTTGAGCTAAATATATGTTGGTACTTAACCCTAAGTGAGAAGGATGCATCATATACCAGAAAAAAACTTAATTGATAGCATGCCCTCAACTCAAAGTACACTGGTAAAGCTCTCACAATTTAACATGCTGTCAAATGAAAGCTAATCCTCTGTAGAGATTTTATTGTATATGGCCTAATAAAGTTCCAGATTTGAAGTCTAGTAACTCTGCAGACCCTCCTTTCACCTATTTCAAAGAAGTAAAAAAGATTTATAGTCACAGTGGGTTAATTTTTAAAAAATGGAAATAGAATATCCATAGAATAAATAAAACATCTGACCCATTCAGTCTGACTCTGCTTCTGTTACTCACTGAAAAGACTTCCATATTTCATATAATCTTATGCACCCATATTGAAGGAAACTGAACACATGACCTTCATGGCTCAAATATTTTATATTTCTTCAAAGAAGTGAAGTTGCTTTAAAATGTAATGTGTGCTTGGATGCATGAGTGTCTATTTTCTTTCACGTAAACGCTTCAGGAAGACAATACAAGCAGCGGCTTCCCAACAAAAGGACTCTAGGTGTTAAACAAAAATGCACCCCAGCCTTTCAAATGCTATATTTTACAAGTCCCACGCACCCCGTCCATTGCACAAGCAGGGTAGTAATTTCTATATAAGAAAGAAGGCCTGGCGTGCTATGGTCCATGGGGTCACGAAGAGTCGGACACGACTGAACGACTGAACAACAACAACATGTGAAATAATATGTTGAGGTAACTTACAAAAAGCTTCAAGAAGAAAGTTGCCCACATTGTTTTTTGATGGTATTTTCATCTACCTGGCTGCCTTAGTGTCCCACAGACTGCTCATGGGGCACACAAGATTAAAGCAGCCAGGTCTTGCAACTAGGGATGTGCACTGACCACATGTTTTGGTTCAGACCGCAAGTCAGCATACTGAACAGCAGCCCAAGTTGGGCTGATTTGGAAGCTGCACGATTTGACTGCCCCTTTACATTTTGTTATCCATTGTCCTTTCCAAGCTGCCTTTTAGTGTCTGATTGCAGGGTGTTTTCATTTAAACTGATTATGAATATAAAATGCAATCAGAAAATGATGCAGTCATGGCATTGTAAACTAGAGATCTATATGGACATATAGAAGTCATGCCTGAGCTGCAGTGAGAACATGAGAAGGCTGGACCTAAATTCAATTCAGAAACAAGAAAGCTGCATACCAGTCTATGAAAAAAGAGTAAGAAATCCAAAGGACCTTTCGACAACTAGTTTTAGAAAATGACCTCTCTCTCCACCCACTCAACCATTTCAGTACTAGGATACAAACATACATATTAAGCTGCTCTCATCGCCATTTTATCCAAATCCAAATCTCTCATTGACTATCGTTGGAAAACAATGTTTTTTTCTGTTTGGTAGAATTGGATGACATTTGTGGGCATAATAGGCCCTTGTTAAGAGATAAAGCCTGTCATATTTCAGACAAATAGGTGCAGTGGGAGTTTTTGGAGTGGGAGTCTTCAAAATTGGAGAGGGAAATGATTTGTTTCACCTTCCCCTTCTGTGTTTTTTTGGCAATTTGTATGAAAATAAGCCCCGGTGGATGCTCTCTCACCACCTGAAGTGGGAAAGAACACATGCCACTGCATCATGCTACTTCTGTTGTTGCCGCATCGTACCCTTGCTGCCACATTGCATCCCCCATCCCCCTTACCTTTGCCACCACTGCGGTGCTGGCTCTATGGAGAGATGTGTGGCTTGAAGAAACAGCCACCTGGGTCTCGTGAAATCATGCCCCAGGTTTTGCAAGACCTAGGCAAGCTCACACAAGAGCCCCACAGCCACTTCTTCTGGCAATACAGTTCTGAACAAGGGGTGCAGAGGCCAGGTGGCTGCTCCAGAGAGCAATGCCAGCCTCTCTCTTGCCGTGGCAAATGCTGCGGTGGTAGAGCAGCTGGTAGGGCTCTCTAGAGCACCTGCTAGTGGCAATGGGGGTGGGGGAAGCGGCACAATTGGCCACTCCTCCTGCTCCACTGCCTGATGCAGGCACCTCACCCTGCCTTCATAGTTGAGCTACCCTTGATGAAAATGGCATATGTCACAGAGGTGTCCCAAGGCAAGAAGCCTGCAAAATTTCAGAAGGATAGGTGCAGGGGCTAGGGAGTTAATATGAATGAAAAACAGTTCCAGTTGTTGTTGTTGTTGTTTCAATTGGCAGAAAACAAAAAGTCCATCATGGAAAGTGATGGAAAATCCGTAATGGAAAGTCTATCATTTTCCAAGCAAGCTCCCAATGCTACACCCTCCCAGATCCCACTGACTCCACTAAACCACCTTTAATATTCTTGCTCCAGGGACAGAACTAGCTAGGAACACTGACCACTGGAACAGTCCTTCAATATATTGCTTCAACATCCTTCCTCCAATCCACTGGGATTAGAGAGCCACGGTAAAGTGATTCACTGTGATAAGAGACGTCCCTACATTAAAGGAAAATCCAGGATCCCTCCAGAACATTTTCTTCCATCTTCGTGGCGCAATGAGAATTGGCTCATTAGACAAGGAACACGACCAAACGTCCTTTCTCACCAGCCAGCTAGGGATGGCGGAGAATTTCTCCCCGAAACTTCGGGGGGCCGAGCGCCAACGTGTTCGGCCCCCCGAACAAGTTTCGGGGAGAAATCCTCCGCACCCCCCCGCACCCCGCACCCCCCCGGGACGGGACTTACCTTCCCTGAATGTCCCTCCCGGCGGCGGGTCCGGCTGGCGGTTCGTCCGGGCCGCCATTCCCATTCCTTATTTGGTCGCTGTAGTCTACGTCAATCTTTACGTAGACTACGGCGAAAATAAGGGCAACGCTATTTGCGTTGCCCTTATTTTCGCCGTAGTCTACGTAAAGATTGACGTAGACTACAGCAACTAAATAAGGAACGCGAATGGCGGCTCCCTATGGGGGCCGCCATTCGCGTACGCGCTTTTTTTTTTTTTTTTAAGTCACCCGTGATAGGCTACGTGACGATTCACGTAGCCTATCACGGCTGACTTTGCAGATCTAGCCGTGATAGGCTACGTGAATCGTCACGTAGCCTATCAGGGGACTTTTTTTTTTTTACTTTCGTGTTCGCGGCCGGGCAAGGCGGGAAGCCTCCTCCCCGGCCTGAATTTCGGCCGGGCGAGGCGGGAAGCCTCCCCCCCCGGCCTGAATTTCGGCCGGGTGAGGCAGGAAGCCTCCCCCCCCCGGCCTGAACTTCGCGGGGGGAGCAGCGAAGCGCTCCCCCCCACCGCGAAAAAGCTGCGAGAAAAGGTAAGTGACTTTCGTTCACCCCTAGCCAGCCCGTATTTCTTTCAATGAAAAACAGCTCCATCTACTGGCTGAAAAATGGCAATGCACCCTGTTGTATTTAAATACCTCATTTAGGGCACAATCCTAAGTAGATAGGCGGCCACCTCTGACCTCGGAGGCGACCGCCTATCCAAAGCTGGGCAGGAGAAGCACGGGGGATCATTCCCTCTGCGCCTCTCCTGCCTTGCTCTTTTTTGCTTGACAGCCGTTTTCGGCTGTCTAGTGGCAGGGGGGACAGCCAGGAGAGGAAACTGCCAGTACGACACATAGAATGTGTCATACGTGCAGCTCCGCTTTCCCCGCCCCGGAACGCCCCCCAGCCCTGCCCCTTTTCAGTTGCTCCGCGCACCTCTTGTGAGTGCAGAGGACGGGGCTTCTCCGCACTGCCTCCCAGGCAGCATGGACAAGGGGGAGGTCAGATTTCCAGGAACCAACTTCAGAGCACCGACTCCGAAGTCAGTTCCTGGAATAGAACATATCCTATGGCCTCTAGACAATGTCTAGCAGCCGTAGGATTGCTCTCTTAAACTGGGGTTTTTTAACTACACTTTTGCTGGGGATAGCACAGGAGGGGCCCTGGATGACGAAGGCGACATGTAATGTTGGTTCTTGTCAGGAGCTGCCCCTTTTCAGCATGTAAGTCCTTTGCTGAGGGAACTGCACTGGCTGCCTATTTGCTACCAGGCCAGGTTTAGGGTTTTAGTGCTAGTGTACAAAGCCCTACACAACTTGAGAGCAGGATACCTGAGAGCGCCTTCTCCCTTACCAACCTGCCCAGTTGGAGCGGTATATAAATATTTTAAATAAACAAACAAACAAACAAACAAATAATGGACCTGCAAACTTCTGTGAGTGGCCAGTCACGAGTGCACTATAAATGCCTTATGTAAAGACAGACTAGAAGGTAAAGCTGCCAGTCACAAAATTACACCCCGGTGATTTGAGAGCTTGGACAGAAATGTATCAGGTTTTGCAGACATACTGTCTGTATTTCTATGTCCTGAATCTGAATTACTAACAAAGCTGGGCGGGGGGGGGGGTCAGATTTGGATTCGGTCCACTTTGGAGGAGCCCTACCTCAATTCAAACATCTCCCAAATCCATTCAAATCAGCCTGATTTAGTTTGGAATTTGGCTGGATAAAACACATACCCCTACTTGCAACCATTCCTTGACCTGCCTTGATGGCATTTTAGCAAATAAGGTGATATACAAATGTTAATAATAAATTAAAATAGTTCCTCAGCTGGCTTTTTTTGCATCAGAAATCACCTCTAGTGACATTTTGCTCTGTCAACAATAGCCTCAGTCCCTTCCATGGCCTAATGGTATAAGAGTGTTTGTACCATACTGCTGGAGCAGAGGGAATCCACAGACATATACCCAGATAATCATCCTAGGTTTTTCAGGCCTATTGGAGTCAATTTTGTATAGGGTCTGGTATAGCAAAGTGTAGTTTAGCAAAGATATGGAAGTTTCCTCTAGCTTGGATCAGTTTCAGACATCTCTGTCAGTGACTCCAGGAACAGGATACAATGGTAGGTGCAACTGCCCAAGTTACTACTTACTCTATCAGCTGTTCATTCACAATTCAGCCAGGCTACCTGGTAACAGTCCACAGCCCACTCTACCCATCAAAATCCCACCGTATTCACGTAGGAATCTGTGGGACTACACCAGGACTATTACAGAGTAAGTAATATGTGGACTATGCAATGAATATGGACTTGAGCACACTCCAGGAGAGAGCGCAGGACAGGAAGGCCTGGCGTGCTATGGTCCATGAGGTCACGAAGAGTCAGACACGACTGAACAACAACAACAACAACAACATGTGGACTGCACTTTTAGATTCCTTCAAAATCTTATATTTACATTTTGTTACCTATTGTCCTTTCCAAGCTGCCTTTTAGTGTCTGATTGCAGGCTGTTTTCATTTAAACTGATTATGAATATAAAATGCAATCAGAAAATGATGCAGTCATGGCATTGTAAACTAGAGATCTATATGGACATATAGAAGTCATGCCTGAGCTGCAGTGAGAACATGAGAAGGCTGGACCTAAATTCAATTCAGAAACAAGAAAGCTGCATACCAATCTATGAAAAAAGAGTAAGAAATCCCAAGGACCTTTTGACAACTAGTTTTAGAAAATGACCTCTCTCTCCACCCACTCAACCATTTCAGTACTAGGATACAAACATACATATTAAGCTGCTCTCATTGCCATTTTATACAATGCATGCACACAATACAGCAAATCTTTTTATTATAAAAGCATCATATTCACACTAATAGCATTTTATTAAGTAATGTGAACATGTTGGTTTCATAATGAAAAAAATAAAAAATAAATAGGCACCCACCTTTTATTTTACAATTAGAGAACTTCACGTATTATTTATTAAATTTCTATACCGCCCAATACATACGCATCGTAAGTACACAACAGAGGTATCAGTCCAACCCCTTCACAATATTATTTTTCTAGTTTAGAAGTATCTGAATTCCATTTTATAACAAACCACTTCCCATGAATGAAGACTGCAGAGGAGTTGCAGCTCAGGCTCCTCTCATCGCCAAGGCAATACCTACCCTAGGAGGAAAATAGAGCTGGATTGGGCAGCAGTGGTAACAGGCAGCCAATAAGAAGTTCTTTATGGTCGTTGCACTCTCATTCTGTCTGCAGCATGAGCCCTTTCTCTGTGTGTATCTGCTGTGTGTCCCTTCTATCTGTATAGTATGATCACCCTGCCTCTGTCATTCTGCTATCTGTCCACAGTGCGAGCACCTCTGTCTATGTGTCTTCAGAACGATGCTTCTCTCTCTCTCTCTCTCTCCCTCTCTCTGTGTGTGTGTGTGTGCACGTGTGGTGCACAGCAGGCATGTGAACCTTTATTCTGAGTGTGCATGTGCCTGCAGTATTATCCCTTTCTCACCAGCCCTCCACTTGCCTCGCCCCTTCCTCATATTCCTTACTTCTACTCCCTTAAACTCCCTTCCTCCTGCATTCTATTCCTGGATCCTTGCCACAGCTCAGCTCACTTTTGCTGCTGTGCTGGATGTTTTTTTGTTCAAGATTAGCAATGGTATCAAGATTTGCAATTACCTGGTTCAGTATACCCCTCTTACTCCGCTCGATTACAAATCACAAGGCATTTCCCACAGGCTCTCCAAGTTGGAATGGTGAATGAGATTCTGCAAATGCACATTTAGTAGGTCAGGTGCCCAAAGCCAGTTGCTTAAGAGGTGCATGTGCAGTTGTTTGATTGCTGTGAAACTGCATTGGGCTCAGATGAAGCCCCCCACAATAGCAGCAGCAACAACAACAACATGTGAGGGGAGCCGAGTAGCAGTCCGCTGATGCACCTGGTGGTGGCCGCTATCCCCAGGGGCCATGTGTCAGCAGGAGTAAGAAGCAGTCCTATATGCATGTACCAGCATACACGTGTACCAAGGTGCATGTTCAGAGCACCTCCATGCGATGGAGCATCCTAGGTGTAGGGCCCCTTCTCACATGAGACAAACATATGGATGGCATGCACAACCCACCCATCCCAACACGTAAGGAAATAAGCGAATAAACTACGTTAAAATCCTCATGTATGATGCATGCATATGATTACAACTATCAACCAATATCATGGTATAGCAATAAATGAAGTCACCTTTGGAACCTGACAATGTTAAAAATTCTGTAGTTTGAGACTCTTGTTTCACTTGTGCTACAGTTCTGTGAATATTACTACACCTGGGCCAGATCTACACAACAATGGAATGAGAAGTGCATCAGGAATTTAATGAAATTGGTGTTGGTCCATCAAGGATGCATGAAGCAAGAAAAGCAGAGTTTCAGTGTACAGCACCAAAAAACTCTTTTCCAGTCACACAGGGCTTGAAACTTTGGGGATGGGTGGGCAGACTCTAGGAGGAGAGCTAAATGTCATCAACCTGAGAAGTGGTGCTCAGTGAATGAGAGAGGCTTGTTTCCCACCCCTAGCTTCCCCGGCTCTTATGAATCAGAGAGGAAGTAATACCAATTCTGTAACTAGCCTGCCTTGCCCATTCATCAATAATGCCTTCTATATCTCCCATCAGAATGGCGATTTACTTCAATGAGGCTAACTAGCCTGCCTTGCTCATGCATAAAAGTACCATAGCTTTACTGTGATTTTTCAGTGTGATACATTGAAGATTTACTTAAATAGGACTTGCTGCCCTCCTGTGGGAGGAGTGGGGATGGCGGCTTCCTCGTCCCCCACCTGATTTATGAATGAGAAACAGCAGAGAGTGGAACTGCTACTTCACTCCCTGACCCCACCGTCCCGGCTGCCTCTCGCTTGCTTGCTCCCTCCATGGCTCACAGATTACTCCAGAAAGGCAGGTTGAATGGGTGAAGAGGCTAGAGCAGGAAGTGGGAAAGGAGACTTCCAAAAGCCCCTATTGTGAATGGGAAAAAAGGGAAGGGGGGGGGAGAAAGGGTGGCCCCACCCCTTGATCATATCACCGCCAGGTCACAGAGGCACACCCAGGATTTAATGGGGGGGCACACAGCAGTGGGATCACTTGGGAGCCACTTTAACTTAAAAAAACAGAGTAAAACGAGTTTCCAAAAATGTAGGATTTCAGGATAGAAGCTGCTGGTTGGCTGTGGATTGGAGATAATGACATATGACGTGAATGACTTCAAAGTGCTCCCATTCTGCACTAAATCGGCTGTGAAGATGGCGCCCAGAACTAAGGGGAATCCAATCAGACACAGGGTCTGGACTAGGGTCGGCGGAGAATTTCTCCCCGAAACTTCGGGGGGCCGAGCGCCAACGTGTTCGGCCCCCCGAACAGGTTTCGGGGAGAAATCCTCCGAACCCCCCCCACCCCCCGCACCCCCCCCGGGATGGGACCCGGCGGCGGGTCCGGCCGGCGGTTCGGCGGGTGTTCGAGCGGGGCGGGAGCGGCAGCCGGTCTTTCGACCGGCTGCCGCCACCGCCATTGCAATAAAAGAAAAAAAAAAAAGTCCCCTGATAGGCTACGTGACAATTCACGTAGCCTATCACGGCTAGATCTGCAAAGTCAGCCGTGATAGGCTACATCAATCGTCACGTAGCCTATCACGGGTGACTTTAAAAAAAAAAAAAAGTGTGTACGGATAATGGCGGCCCCCATAGGGAGCCGCCATTCCCGTTCCTTATTTGGTCTCTGTAGTCTACGTAAATGTTTACGTAAATGTTTACGACTACAAATGTTTACTCCAGGATGTTTGGCTGCATACGTATTAGTCCAGACTAGGGGTGGACGAAAGTCACTTACCTGTCCTCGAAGGACGTTCGCGGTGGGGGGGAGGCGCTTTGCTGCTCCCCCCGCAAAGTTCTGCCCGGGGGGGGAGGCTTCCCGCCTCGGCCCGGCCAAAATTCAGGCCGGGGAGGAGGCTTCCCGCCTCGCCCGGCCGTGAACGCGAAAGTTAAAAAAAACAAACAAATGCCCCCTGATAGGCTACGTGATGATTCACATAGCCTATCACGGCTAGATCTGCAAAGTCAGCCGTGATAGGCTACGTCAATCGTCATGTAGCCTATCACGGGTGACTTTAAAAAAAAAAAAAAGCGCGTACGCTAATGGCGGCCCCCATAGGGAGCCGCCATTCGCGTTCCTTATTTAGTCGCCGTAGTCTACGTAAACATTTACGTAGACTACAGCGACCAAATAAGGAACGGGAATGGCGGCTCCCTATGGGGGCCGCCATTATCCGTACACACTTTTTTTTTTTTTTTAAGTCACCCGTGATAGGCTACGTGACGACTGACGTAGCCTATCACGGCTGACTTTGCAGATCTAGCCATGATAGGCTACGTGAATCGTCACGTAGCCTATCAGGGGGCGTGTTTGTTTGTTTTTTAACTTTCGCGTTCACGGCCGGGCGAGGCGGGAAGCCTCCTCCCCGGCCTGAATTTCAGCCGGGGCGAGGCGGGAAGCCTCCCCCCCAGCCTGAATTTCGGCCGGGCCAAGGCAGGAAGCCTCCCCCCCAGGCAGAACTTCGCCGGGGGAGCAGCGAAGCACCTCCCCCCCACCGCGAACGTCCTTCGAGGACAGATAAGTGACTTTCGTCCACCCCTAGTCTGGACTAATAGGTATGCAGCCAAACATCCTGGAGGAGACCTTCTTCAAGTATGTATTTATTTAAAACATTTCTATACCTCTCTTCATCATATCAAATTCCAGGGCAATATACAACAATATAAATAGTAAACAATTTAAAACCTAATACATTACACTGTAATGATTACAACACTAATGTCAAAAACCATAATAAAAAGACAGCAAATCAAAATTTATCTTCACTGGTAGAGGACTGACCAAACTGCACAATCCAGCAGCTTTACTGATGAGCATCTTCTCTGTTTGGGTTGACTGTCTTGATCGATGCAAACATTCTCCAAATGGGGCACTACCATTGCTGGTGCTATAGGGTGGGTGCTCATGGATGCCATGGGGGGGGGTGCCAGATGTTCTTCCTAATTTGTTTTCTTCCCACTTCTTCTTGGCTCCATATTGATAGATGGCAGCCAGCCAGCCAGAGCAGCTGCCTATCCGATCTCTCTCATCATAACCACCACTTCACAGCTTGGATATTAAAGTGCACTTTCCATTTGTTTGCATTTTAAAATCCAGGCCAGAGCTCCAAGCAGTTTTGGTGAGAGACTGGCAGGAGCCCATATGGCTACCTTGAGCTCAATCCAGGGAGCAGAGGAGCAGCCCCAGACATTCACAGAATCTGCCTCAAATAGAATCACTGGTCTTTGCTAATTCTCTAGCTAGTGGAACATTGGTAGAGAAGTAATCAGTTGGTGTATTTTGCCTTTTAAATGTATTACTTTCTCAACCACTATCTGGCCTAGCTTGTGAGCTGCTGGGCATGGCTAGTTAGAAAGATGTAACGTGATTCTTAAAAATCCAAACTCCCAATTTTGAGGGAACAATATTTATTTATTTATTACATTTCTAATCTGCCCAATAACTAATGTTCTCTGGGCGAATTACAGTTTTTTAAAAATGCCATCTAACAGTTAAAAATATAAAATACAATACAAATATTTAAAAGAATAAAACAGCCGATTTCTCAGATTTTTAGGACATTACTGTTGTCTGTAACAGGCCTCCACTAAGCTTCACATACATTAGTTGGGTATGCATGTTCATTTTCACGACCCTGAATCTGAGAAAAGATGTTGCCTCTCCAACATATGGGATATATCATCTATTTCAAAACAAACAAACAACCCCATTATTTTCACTTTGTTTCTCATAATACCTTTTCGGTATCACTAGAGATAAATCTGCAGGAAAATTTGAGATTTCCCCCAAACTGAATGCAATCATGCTTGGAAAAAGAACAGCAACAAAATTCAAACAGTGTCTCCAAAAAGGGGAGCAAGATTACTAGTATAAAATGAAATGGAATTGATTCTTTGTTAAATGTTTTACTTGCTATAACACAAGTTTAACTGACCTACTTGATTAATATTCTAGTAATGAACTTGGGAATGCAGTTTCATTTGATTCAGTGCTAATCAATAAAATGTAATATATTCGCATCTACAGATTCCAAAACATGACATCCAACTCTGTTTTTTCCTTTCTCCTTACTGCATTGGCTTATTACAACGCAGATTAAGAACCTGCAATATTTCTTCCCATCTGTAAACAGGTTGCTCATTTCTTTGATGTCACTCATTTCACGCAGTCCAGTACCTACCAAAACTAAATGGAAGGCAGGCTGGCAACTTGAGAAAGCAGCTTGTCATTTGCCATAACATACAATGACATTATTACCTAGAGCAAAGTTTTATCTCTCTTTTTAAAAATTCACTAACCATCCACCCCTACCCCACCCACCCCTGCCAACAGTGCATTCCCACATTTTGTCACAATTTGCTACAAGTTCACCTTCTGCACCACAGACCAAAACTGTTCCAGTTAAGAATTTGTCATGGACAACCCCCTAGCTTAATTAATATAATATTTCCTTTTACTTGAGAGGAGAGGGGCACATTACCAGCAAAAGAAACAAACAGAGGGAAGAAAACGCAGCTTTGAACTCTACAGCTGCTTTGAGTATAATTTACTCAAAAGGTTGGAAGGCAAAACAGAGCAAATATATATAAGATGTAGAACAATCTAAGATCCCTGTTGTAAATCATTAAAAAAATATCAAAAGGTGTCCATAGGGAACCATTAATACACCACTGCAGAGTGACTGCACTTCATATGAAGCTCCAGGATATATTGTGCCTGACAAAGGCAGTGACTGAGTTTGGGCAATCACCGGAGCCCACTGTGGGTATTGAATATTCAAGCTGTGACTGTGGCTTGTTGTGTCATCTGAGCCCGGCAAGGATGGTTTTTTGGTCTGGCTAACAAGCCACCCACAACTCTAAAACATCCCATGGGTTCTACGTGGTTTGTTAACTATACCAACAACCCACCCTCACCAGGTTCAGACGGCACAACAGGCCGCGATCGCAGCTTGGATATTCGAAATGGCCACCCACATACGCCACAGCCCACTGTGGCTTAAATAAAGTACAGTGGGCTGCTTGATCATGCAAACAAGTCTTTCTTAGTATTCTGAGTGAAAAAAATGTCAACTAATCCTCAGTGGAACTGGTATTAGAAAATAAACAATAGTATTTAAGTCTTTGTGCATGTGGATGATCAAGCTGATACATACACGTGCTTCTGTTTTGTCTTAAGGAAAAATGCAGCTTTATTAGTTACTCACATTAAGCCAGCTCATTAAATGTCCAAACATTTATTTCTATCACTCATACAGATGCCTTAATAAGAAATATCAGTTCCTCTGTTTCCAGAAGCTAAGACAATTCTCTGTAATTTGGCCTTTTAAATTTTGACTAGTGGTTTCATCACTGTTTCAATGTTGTTTTAATGTTTCAATATGATTTTATTGGTTTTTATGTTTTATTGTTCTTACTTGAATTGTTGTACACCACACTGGTGACATTTGTGGAAAAGTGGTATATAAATATTATTAATAAGTACATAAATAATAAATGGTGGAACATGCATCTGTACGTACCTTGCTCAAAATCAGTTTAATAAAAATCACAGAATCCCCTTTTGCTCCACCATTTTATTAACTGGGGCAGGGGAAAAGGGAGCCAAAACAGTATAAGCATTTGCTGAAAGGCCTTTCCAAGTGGAATAAAATGTTGAGAACATTTGCAGAACTGATGCTATAAGCAGGTCTAGGAACCTATGTAAGCTTATTCAGAAGTAAGCCTCATTGTTTTCAATTGAGCTCATTCACAGGTTAGTGTGTACAGTACTTTACCCAACCTGGTGCCTTCCAGATGTTTTGGACTACAACTCCCATCAGACTTAGCCAGCACAGCCAAAAGTGAAGGATTATTTGGATTGTTGTCCACAATATCTGGAGGGTGTAGGTTGATGAACATTGGTGTATAGGATTGCAGACATTGTCTGGACATGTGACTTTTGTAATGTTGTTAATATGAATAATAAAACAGAAAATAACCTTTAAAAATATCAAATGCATATTGGAGTCATTGTAGTTTTTTCACTCTATTTACAGATGCAGGAAATGCAAAATATAAACTTCTTTTTTTTTAAGCATCAAAAACTTAATAGACAAGGCTTTATGCTTAGCATGCTATTATTTTCAGTCTTTTCTTTATTCTCAAAAGTAATTATGAAAGAATATTCAATCACAAATACTGCTGCTATACAAGGTATCATGGTATCTTATTGCGGGCACAACAAAGAGACCTAAAAAGCACCCAAGTAATACACTGCATCATGGAACACACTTGGAAAAGAGCAGGATGAACTCTTGTTCTATGCAGTATATGCCACAAACCAGCAGCTCCACAAACCAGACCACAGGTATATAAAGCCGAAATATGAAGAAATCAGCAACATCTGTTTTTTCAAAGATGTAACCCCAATATAGCACCAACGTATTAGCTAAAATATTACTTTAATTCCATTCCATTTTAATTCAATACCCACCAAGTTTAACTGGGTAGGCTGAACATCTAACCTTAGCTGTAATTGTTCTGAATTTTTCAAGATAATTTGAATTTTTTTTATATCCCCCACCCCAAAAAAGTACATTAAAAAGGCTCATTGGACTGGTGCAGAGAAAACAAACTATAGTTAGATCTGTAGTGGGCAATGATATTTGGTGCTTTGCTTCACAAAATCCCTACCCCACCCCAGATTACCCATGGTTAATGTTTATATTAGGACTAATTTTAACAACAGTTAAGCACTAAAGTGAGAAGCCTCCTGCTACAAGTGTAAGCCACTTTCCCCCAAAACTGTTGAAATGGAACCATAACAGCCAGACCAAATTCACCAGCTGCAAATGGGGTAACCAACTGAGGGCAGCCATTTTGGGTCACCATTAGTTTAAACCCCTACATTGAAGAGGGGCCCATCATGCTGAGAACATCTTCAGTATATTTATTGTATCCCAGAAGAATAAAGCTTGCAATCAAACCCAAATAATTGTGTGCCAGATGTAAAAAGCGTATGGTGTAAGGTTTAATAGTGCCATAAATACTGACATAGATCAAGAGGCAAGCCATGTAATACAAAAATGCTATACGTCCAATCTCACATGTTGGGCGAGGGGGGTGGGGGTGGGGAATCCTGAACATTACATATGGGAGACAACATTTACCATGCAAGTTTATGACTACTCACTAGTCAAATAAACAAAATGAAATATTTTGTGTTGCTTCAATGCATGTAGATTGCATACTGCAGACTGATATGTTGTCTATTATGCTTTTAAAAATTGTACTGGTGGGGTAGAATATCATCATGTAATTTATTGTAGAATAATTTAGAGTGGAAACATTACCTGAAGAAGGTGACAAAAAACTGCACAAGGTCCATGATGGTGTTGTGCTGTGAAAATGCAATCTATAAAAAGAAAGAGAGAAAAGTGAAATAATTTCACAGTCAATTTATACTAAAAATGCTTTAAGCAGAGGTGCTCTTTATAGCCAGTTAAAGGAAAGCAGAATAGCCAAAGTCAAGTAATATATTCAGGTCAGCCTGTTGTAGTTAATATACACCAGTTTCTAAGGCCTGCAGTATATCAGAGAATTATGTTACTCATACATCAACTAAAACATACAAACAACTAAAACCCAATGTTTTGTCCAGATTAACAGCTGAATAGAGTGGAAATATGAAGATGGTGTCATGACCCCCAATCCCAGAGTCCTGCAATACCTTGAGGAAGACTCTGAGAAGATGAGGTATGGGATGCTTCACCCAGGGGAGAACCTTTGGTGCTTTCTCCCATGTCCTTCCTATCAGAAAATATGGCCCAATCATTATTGCTGGGCTCAAAAGATGAATCCTCAACAGCGCCTCCATCTCCCCAAGCTCACAGAAGACAACAGATACAAAATTATGCAAGAACTTTTTAAAGAACACTGCTGGCTCCTCCAGGAGGTTGGGCCAAGTACAGCACAGGCTTTGTTAGCCTACATAAAGCTTCAGATGGCTTCAGCTGCTACTGAAACATCACTCCATATAGCTACAATAGGGGGAGAGCTCTGTCCAGCAGGGCCCACTGGGAGATGTCCATGTACCTGACTTCCTGAGCTCTCCCTAGAGAGACTTGATGCGATCTGACCCAGCAATGTTTGACTTGACTCTTTCATAGAAGACCTGACCTGACCAGTTCCACTTTCCCCATGAGCCTCAAGTCCCACCAGAACAGGACAGGCATTAGATACAAACGTATGTCCAATTCAATAGCTGCAACTCAAAATAGAGATATGCACATTCTTAACAGCTACATTCGGGGGCATTTTAGGGTGAACCCAAAAACAAAGCAGAAGGAAGATTAATATATGCAAAAAAGTGCAATGGGAAGAAGGAAGAGCATTGGCAGCAGCCAGAGTGCATAGAAGACATTTCAAGCTGCTTAATTAAAACTGTTAAGCTGATGAATTACAAGGCAAATATAATTTGATGCTGGGGAACACGAAACTTGCAAAATATTTAAAGCTAACATCATGATCCATCTACAGGCCATATGCATGTGAAAGAAGGCTAGATGAGGAATCATAACTATGCATGCAAATGGAAACATTATAGGCAAGTTCCTCTCTCAAATTCATCTACATGCATAGATCCATCTTTAAGAAACAGTTATCTGCTGCTCTGGTGGGGGAGTATGTTAAACAGATGATTGGTAGCTACAGCTTTCTGAAGAGTGCTCCATCCATGCCATCTTGGCTGCTAAATGTGAAGATAGCTGAATTGGGCTTAGGTCTTCAGGAAAACTCAGAATAATTTTCCTTCCTTTTGCAATGCATCTACCTTCAAAACATATTTAACTTTTTTATTTGCATCAGTTAATGATATCCCTAGAGTCATCCTTGTTCACTGTTTTGTAGTTTATATGCAGAATTTTCAGTAATCGTACTTTCAAATACTTTGCACATAAGTACTCCACAAACTGCTTACAGAAGCATATTTCCAGGTAAAGCTGAAATTCTCAGAGGACTTTACCAGAGCTAAGCTCCCATATCGCTGTGCACCACAGCCATATGTCCTACTCTTAGATATTTATTAACAGCCCTTTCTCTTCCTGCATTCCCACCATAAGTCCTAATCTTAGATATTTATTTACATTCTCTTCATACAATGCCACCATAATTCCTTGCACACCTACATAACATCTTGTTTTGTGATATTTTTTTAATATCATCATTTTTTAAGGATTAATATGTTAGAGTGCATAAATGTTGTACCTGCCTGTACACTTTATTTTGACAGTTCTTTTTCTTTCCTGTAAGTGGCCTGATTAATACAAACACTGATCACATTCAATTCTTCATAAATTCAATTTACACAGTGAATAGTATCATATGATGTTAGATGTCAAAAGTACAACTACCACACAGTAAATCAGGCAGAGAAAGAAATTAGTTTACCATGGATCAAAAACTCCCATAAAAAATCTCTCTGAAGTACTTATGCATTGGTGACAATAAATGTGTAAGTTAAAATGTAAAAATAACAACTACATTAAAACCCCTAAGAAAAAGTTAAATGGTTGGTAAACAACATAGGGTTTATTTGTCCTGATATGTAGGACATGCTGAACCCCCACACCCCAAACCCCATTTTAACAGTATTGTTAATATTTTTAATGCCATTTTCAAAGCCATAGACTTTGCTTCAAATGGGGAGAGTCAATAGCTCAGTGATAGACCACATGCTTGCCAAAAATAAGTTCACATGTTCTGTCCCTGGTATCTCCAGTTAAAATTGGTCCTCAGATACCACAACTTGGAAAGACCTCTGTCTAAGTCTTTGGAGGTCTTCTACACTCAGAAGAGACCATTTGGGGCCACATAAACCAATGTAGCTGTAGGGTTTAAAGTAACCACAGGATTCTTCAGAGCCCTAGTCAAATAACCTAGTACAAAGAGATAAAATATAACCAATTTCCAACAGAGTACTTCTTATAATGTCAGTAATAAAAAGCAATTTGCTGAAGGAGGTCCTACATTCTGCATGATGGTAATTATTTTCACTTATGGTATCAGCATTCATTTTAATTGTCCCTCATTACACAATTATTCTCAAGGAAAGCTATTGCAATCAATAATCTCAATCTTGCTGATTACAAAGAATAGCAATATAAAGAGGTTTTTTGGTACCTCAGTTATTTCCGAATCAGAAAAATAAATGCATTTTTCTATTTACATAGATCATCATATCAAAATGCAAACAAATTAACAACTAATGAATAAATGTTGCATAGGTATGGTCTGTGTATCACATGTATTTCCTTTAAATGTATACAGAGATATGTGTAAATGTCAAATACGTAGAACAGCTTCGTCTACCAGGTTTACCTCAGCCAAAGTTTACGAAGTATACGATTTGCTGTTTGTTTATAAAAATGGCCGTTGCCATATTTAAGCCTGTAAGATCACCACCCATGACACGCAATGGCTGTGTGTGAAGGGTGAATTGGAGCTGAAGGTGGTCTAGAGCCAGTGCCGACTGTTGAGCACCCTGCATCATAAATGGAAAGAGCTGGTTGGTAGCGGCAGAGGCACGGCGTCTGGCATTGCATGGTGTAGATGTGCAGTGGTGAATGGGCAGCAGAGCCAAAATGTATCATTGGCCCCACTGTGCAGTCCCATTGGCTACACTGTGCAGTCCCATGCACCCTCTATTTCTGTGCAGTGAAAGATGCTGGTAAAGACATGGGCTTCTTCTCTTTGCTTTTTGTGCAGCAGCAGCAGCTATGTACTGCTTTCATCCTCCCAATTTGTACCATCACTGATTAGATGTAAATGAGTTAGAAATGAATTTAGTTTCCATACATCATGCTACCAGAGTTTGTCCTTTCAAATTTATAAAGCAGAGTGAATAATTGCGAGTCCTTCTTCCCGCCAGTGGAGTTATTAGTCAAATCTGTAATCTATATTTCAAACACAGAAGACATGAGACATGATTTTGCCAATGATGCCAATTACTGTATTCCAATTATAATAGCTGAATTATAGAAACTATTCTATTCTGCATTGGTTAAATGTCTCTGTGAGCTAAGTGAGAACTTTTCGAAGTAATTGCCTTTCATTGTTTGAATAAGACAGCAATATTTATTTTTTTTAGATATATTTATACCCAGCCTTTCCTCATGTTGTTCAAGGAGACTTACAAAAATAGTAAAATACAACACAATAAAAACAGCAATATATTAAAGGAAAAGACAATAATAAAAGCCAGCAATAAAGCAGTTTAAATTCACTGCAGTAAGCATCATCATAAACATAATAAAAACTCAGGGAGAAAAACTAGAAGCACTGTGTATACTAAATAAAGTAGGCAGGCAATAAAAACCGAGCCTCTACAGGCCAAACGCCTTCCTAAATGGGTATGCCTTAACATTGTGGCAGAAGGAGGTGGCGAGATAAATCTCACTAAGCAGGGAGTTCCATAGTCTGGGTGTGGCCACCAGAAAGCCCTAATCTACACAGAGGTGGCTCCTACAGAGGCTCCCCCTGGCACTTTGCAAACAGTTGATTGACAGTGGGTAGTATCCAGTGTTAGTCCTACTTAGAGCAGACCCATTGAAATGAAGAGATGTTCCCTTCTCCATTTCTGTAGCTGGACAATGGTAAGTCAACAGGTGATGCAGTTGAGGCTGCGCTAGTCTTTGCCACAAAGGCATTTGGGTTAGCAGCCAGATTGGGGCGGGGGAGGGACCCACAAATCAACATTAGGTGACACAAACTGTGTTTCTTTGCTTATCTGTGAGATGAATCCTGGCTTGTTTAACACATTATGGTTAAAACAAACTATGGCTTAAAGTTCCATCTGAATGCAGCCTCTTGTCTTGCTGACTGAGCTAAAACACCAGTAGTGCAGTGGCACCAGAATCAGCAGAGATTTTTATTTTTGGTAAGCAGCCCTTGTAGTTTGTTGTGAATACATAAACACTTCAATAGGAACCAAATACAGAAAAATATATTCTCTGTGGTGTATTTTATTTTACTTGTTACACAAAATCTCTGCACCATTTGAGCTTTGGGAATAGTGTTAAAGAAACAAAGCAAGCCAGAAACGGTGGATCTAGTTTTTGAAGTCTCGCATTCTCTCTTTTGGATTATATAATAAAACCTTCAAGAAGAAAAACAGGCCAAGTAATTCTAAAAGCAAACATGGTGTAGTAGCTTAATTAAAATGTGTGTTAATAGTTGACTAAGGAAAATTCACCCAGATCTATATCCCCTGCCTTTCTGAGTAAAACATACGTGTTGTGTTTTCCTCTGGTTATTATGTAAAGCAAACATTAAAATCCAGTGAAACAGTACAACAGTTTAATTTTCCTTCAAAACACCTCTCTTGGACCTCTCCCCCCAGCATATATTTAAACGTTATATATAAGGATTGTTAACGGATTAAAGAATTTTAGGTAATGGATCGTCTACCATTCAACTACTCACATTACATCAATTTGCATATTACAAAACCATATGGGAGTCTTTTTTGACATAAAATAGGTTTGGCCTTGGAAATTAGACTACATGGGAACAGATGTCAACAGTACCTAATTGCAAACCAGTACAACACAGAAGATTAAGAATGATTTAAACACTGCTGTAGTCAAAACTCCAAATTTGAAATAATCATGTCTTGCAGTCCAAAACAGCAACAGCTATCTTCTGAAATAAAGCAAGTATAAACCTTCCCCTACTTCAGGCCAACTAGATTTTTATTTTATCCCCCACACACACGCACACACACAGACAAATACATGTTTCTGCCATCACCAGTTATGACAGTGGAGACATGTTTTTTTCACATTCATTAATTACATTATTTCATCTTTCATTGTTAATAAATTAAGAAATTATAAATAGGAAAAAATTTAAAAAGCAAGGAAACTTTAGCAGGAGGTCTTATAATCACTGGGCCCTGGTGACATATTTAACGTGATAAGGTCAGGCATAATGCAAAGTAAACTGCCTGGAGAGTGCTGATATGGATACTTAAACTCTATAGAATTATTACTTCTTCCAGTATCATCAAAAATTGTGATTGAATTTCTTCCAGGATAAAATTATTATGCACTCCCACAGAGCCAAAATGCATGTTCTGTAGCAGGAGGGGTTGGTATTGACAGAGTGTAAAGATTAACTAATTTCAGTGTCAATCCTCTGCTATCTTTTCCTGAGGAAGAACAACACCTTTTTTGAGTGAGACAACATTTGACTCTAGAAGCACAAAAGACAACACTGAGACACAAGGGGCAGAAAGTGAATTCCTGGGGCTCCTTTGCAACCTTTTCTTGGAGGAAAACAAAAAGAACAAATGGCAATCCCCACCCACTGCCCTTTGTATCTAAAAAAAGATGCAGTATATATAAAATATTCAAGAATAATACACCCATTATTTGAAAGGGAAGCATAGTTAAGAGTTGACCCAACAAGAACAGGTGACACTAATACCGGCTAATATTTTAAAATACCCAGCCATGTTGTGGATTGTGATGCTTCTTTGCCCTCAATATTTCATCTCCTTAGTTAAATACAGATAGACATCATCATCCCGCTTCAGAAACAGAAGTTCTAATCTAGTTTGTTTCTCTCTCAAAATATCTGAACCTTAACATACATATTAAACCTAATATTTTAATTAGAAATTGAACACAGACCATGTGGCAGGATTCACAGTATAACGTATAATCCAAATGCCTGACCTATTGGCTCTGGTACAAGAGTAAGGCATTAGCTAGAAGAACACAGAACTTTTTTCATTACATCTGTGGCCAGTCCTAGAATCAGCATTAGTGCAGTATGTGAGCAATTACACAACACTTCTGGGAATGTAAAAGAAGCAGGGCTGCAGAGGAATCTACTATACAGCATTCTATTTTTCAAGGCCACAGAATCGTATCATAGAATAGTAGGCTTGGAAGGGGCCTATAAGACCATTGAGTCCAACTCCCATCAGAGCCACAAAGACATGGAGCAACCTATTGTCATGGATACTAGAGAAAACCAGTTTCATTCTCATTCCAGAAGCCTTTGCTGGGACCACAGGATATATCAGATCCCACCCCACTCTGAAAAAGAGGTCCAACCTCAGAGGAGATCCAACCTCAGATCCCCCTCCCAGCCCCTGTGGAAACATCCACACCACTTACTTTTCCAACACTGCTGAGGGAGAAAAGGAGGGGTGTCGGGGGGAGGTCCAGGAGAGGTTGGGTATCTAAAGCAGTGGTCTCCAAATTTTTTTGATCACGGATCCCTATCAGTAAAATTTTTTTGAGAACACTCCCCCAATATATGCATATTTATTTATACATGATACACATATACTACTGTACTAATATATTATGCACATTATAAAACATACACAAAAATAGAAATTAAGCAATGATGAGGTAAAGATGAAATAAATAATAATTTTAAAATAATGTATTTATTAACAGTATAAAAAACTTTTTGCTCTCACTAAAAAAAATTATCGTTAATAACAATATTTTCAATGAGAGCAATGTGATTGAATACGCTTCATTATTTCTGAAAATCTTGGTTTAACACTTTGTGAGAGTGACTCGAAGGTCTGGTTCCAGATTCAGTTTATTTCAATACTTGGTTTTAATGGCTGTCATAGCGGAAAAAGACGCCTGGCAAAGATTGTTGTTGTTCAGTCGTTCAGTCGTGTGCGACTCTTTGCGACCCCATGGACCAGAGCACGCCAGGCCTTCCTGTCCTCCGCTCGTAGATCCAAATGGAAGAAGTGCATTGTTGGCTGCGCTTACTAAATCATGATACTCATTTTTCAATCCCATTCACCAATTATGCAAAGATTTTTGTTGAAATTCAGCTAGTAAACCTCCATCTTCCCTGATGTTGTTCTTGCAAACTAATCAGAACATGTTGCATTTTTATAGTTTTAACTAATGGGTTCAAAACCCACTGAAATTCTTCATTTGGAAGATTTTTAAACAGGATGGAAAATTCCATTTCTAAGTTTTTTAAGTGTGCCGATATGAGAGTTTTATAGGTGACACACTTACATTGTTTTCGGCAACAAAATCACCTACCCATGGAAACAATTCCAAACATCCATTTTCAAAATGCTCTCTCCACAACATCAGTTTCTTTCGAAAAGCAGTTACTTTCTCACTCATTTTTAAAACACTGCCCTTACCTTGAAGGGACAGATTTATTTTTTCAGAAATATCTGCAAGGTAGCATACTACTGACAGCCACTTGTCATCACAAAAACGGTCAGCAAATTGGGAACAAATCTGCTCTCCTTCGGCAGGAGGGCAGCTGCTCTGGTGCCACGGCCGAGCAAGCAACTGAGCCTTCCTCTGCCGTGCCTGGCAGAGACTGGTGCAGTTGCTCTTGGTGGCCGTGGCAGAGGTGGGATAGGACTGGAGTTGAGAAACAAATGCCATGGAGCTTCCCCCTCGGCTCCCATCCCATCCTGCTGCCACCATCACTGCGCACAGTGGCAGCTCATTGGGACAGCAGGAGGCTGCTCAATTATCAGGCAACTCGTGAACCCCAATGAATCATCTTGTGCACCCCACTTTGGAGACCACTGATCTAAAGGATCCAAAGCTCTCCTGGTCCCCAGCCACACCCCAACACCAGCTGGTAATCTATAGCATAGATTAATTCCCTCCCACTGCTTTCAGTGAGAAATGACCCCAAAGAAAATCGTGGTTGGGAGGGGGGAAAAGGAATGAAAGCACCACTCTTCCTTCACTTCTGTCCTGCTGGAATGAACCCTCAGGACTTTAGGTATCTTGGCTGCTTGGATGAGGGACCTCTCTGAAAAAAGGGTTAGGATTGCCCTGTTAATGCCCTCTTATTCTGGCATCTTGTGCCTTTCTGAACTTTACCTTGGGTTCCTTGAAACAGGAAAAAAGGCGGGATATAAATGCAATAAAATAAATAAATAAATAAATTACAAGTTGCTTGTCATCTGTGCAATTTCCTGCCTAACAATCTTTATCTTATGACTTCAAGTTCATTGTTGCTATTATCTTGCAGAGAATATTAAGAGAAAATATGGGTTTCATGGTCATTTGAGCTTGATTCTTGCTGTTTTTAGTTAGCTAATATTCTGTCAATTCAGTATTTGGAAGCCAGTTAAAAAAAAAATGGTCTTCTCTCTCACCTGCATTTTAGCATCTCACCTATCTCTTGGAAGAGAAAACAATGGCTTTAGTAAGAATGGATTCAGAGGAAAAATGGATTCAATGGAAGGTTGGTCAGCTAATAAAGTGAATACTGTTAGTATTCTTACTTATGATGCTCAATCAATGAAGATGAGAGGAAATATTTTGAAAAATAGAGTTCTGAGCAGTTAGTAATGAACATAAGAACATAAGAGCCATGCTGGATCAGACCAAGGGTCCATCTAGTCTAGCATTCTGTTCACACAGGCCAACCAGCTGTTGACCAGGAACCCACATGCAGGGCATGAGAGCAACAGCACCCTCCCACCCATGCTCCCCAGCAACTGGTGCACACAGGTTCACCGCCTCCAGTACTGGAGGTAGCTCATAGCTATCAAGACTAGTAGCCATTGATAGCCTTTTCCTCCAGGAGTAATGTAATGCAGAGGAACTGGGATCAAAGGGAGGAAACTTAAATACTATCTAAGGTTAAGAGTCTTGTTTGTGACAAGTTATTGTTTGCAAATGCTGACATAAAAATGAAGTAAATATTACTTAAAAGTTATATCCTGAATATTAGACAGTCCATTATTATGAAATGGAGTTAAAAGACCCTAGTTGAGTTAGTGATTTCATGGAAGCTCATGAGGTTTCAGGATATAAATATGAGGGTTAGTGCCCAGAGTTTTTAGAAGGTTTAAAATCAGCTCCTTTACCCTAACTTCTCTTCTCCTTTGAAACAGCCAGAAAGATCTTCTGAGTAAGATATTTTTAATTAAAAGCATGCTTTTTAAAATTTGAAAAGCTCCACAGAACAGGGATAGGCAACCTTTTTGGGCCGTGGGCACATTTGGCAATTTGAGAAAGTATCCTGGGCACCACAACAAAATGACTTGCATGGGAGGCATGGCAAAAGATAAGTAACCTACCCAAAAGACTGAATACAAGGAAGAGATGAGGGTCTGAGTCCCAACACACTAAACAATTCCTTTGAGCCCACAGTTTGCAGCACCAACAGAAACCTATTTCAAAGCCATCAGCTGGTAAGCTGGTAAGAAAATGTGTTAATTAAAACAAAAAAATGGGTGGGGTGTGGCATCTTGGTGGGCACCAAGAAAGGTGTCCAAGGCATATTGGTACCTGCAGGCACCATGTTGCCTACCCCTGCCTCAGAAAGCTTTTGAAATGTGTTTTTTTCTTGTTACTACAACCACTATTGTATTTTTGTCTGTGCTCTTATATGTTCCTATGAATCATATTCTGTAAATATCCTGGTTTGTGGAGGGTTTTTAAAGTAAATAAAGGGTTTGGGGGTTTTTCAGGAAACTTTCTTTTGAGTTTTTTTAGTTGACAATATAATCTCAACACAATACCTGTTGAACCACAAAACAAAAACAGATGCAGTTCCCTTAGGAGTTACAAGTCACTCATGATTTGCTTAGCTACAGAAGTGTGAGAACTTATCCATAAGAAGGAAGTGGAATGTGACATGGTACCAGCCTCATCTGAAGTCAGTGTACTGGAATTGCTTTCCTTGACAAGACACAAAGGCACTACCTGGGATTGGAATCTGCTGTATAGTCAATTATCTGTTGATTATCTGATAAAACATACAGCATGTAGACAATATCGTATCTAGTCTAGTCTACACAAATATGTATAAATGTCTACCTAGCCGTGAAATACAGCTATTGCTGGGTATACTGTAACAAGCTTTTTATATATATGTAGGAATATAGCAAGGGGCCGCAGTGGCTTAGTGGTTAAGATGCTGAACTGCAGACTGGAAGGTCGGCAGGTCAGCAGTTCAAGACCCGAGTGCTGCGTGACGGAGTGAGCTCCCGTCTTCAGTCCCAGCTTCTGCCAACCTAGCAGTTCGAAAGCAAGAAATTGCAAGTAGATAAATAGGTACCGCCTCGGCGGGAAAGGTAACAGCATTCCGTGCACCTTGGTGTTCAGTCATGCCGGCCACATGACCACGGAAGCGTCTTCGGACAGTGCTGGCTCTTCGGCTTAGAAACGGGGATGAGCACCGCACCCTAGAGTTGGACACAACTGGTTGGGGACACCTTTACTTTTTAGGAATATAGCAACACTGCACAAAATGGAGCATAGCATGTGCACAACTCAGATAATGAACAATAATGATGTGTAATGAAAAGAATTAAGACATCTACTCGTAAAGCCAGTAACAGATGCAAAGAAAAATTAATATAACAGGCGGAGAAAAGATGTAATTTAGAATCGGATTCACAAGAGGAACAGGAGAAAATTAAGCAGGCACATACAGTATAAGGCGCCCAGATAATGGTTGGAATCTTGTGCCAACAGGGCAGCCATCTTCTCCACCTCTAAGAATGTCCCTGGGAATTATGCTATGTCATAACATCACATTGTTCCCATGAGGTTTGCACGCCAAACTCAGCCACCCTGCGAATAAGCCACAGTAGGTTGGTTGTTCGCTGAACAACCCATGGTATGTCTGACAATTGGGCTTGCTGTGGCTTGTTCTTCCCCTCCTTCCCCCCTAGTCCTCCAGCCAGCTCTGGCAGGTAATCCAGGCACCTTTGTGGCAGAACCCGTCTTGTCTCCTTTCCCCTGACACTGGGAGCTTTCCAGCAGTGACCACTCTGTTCTCCAGTCTTGTTTATTATTATTTCTTACTGTCACTCTTGCACAAGGGTGCAGGAGCAACTGACAGCTGCTGGGGACATCGGGATAAATTTCCCCACATTCTACTGCTCTGCTGTGACTTTTGTCTAATTTCCCTGTTCTGTCAATATCCTGGTCTGTTGTTGTTGTTGTTGTTCAGTCGTGTCCGACTATTCGTGACCCCATGGACCATAGCACACCAGGCCTTCCTGTCCTGCGCTCTCTCCCGGAGCGTGCTCAAGTTCATATTCATTGCATCCGTGATGCTATCTAGCCATCTCATCCTCTGCCGTCCCCTTCTCCTTTTGCCTTCAGTCTTTCCCAGCATCAGGGTCTTTTCCAGTGAGTCTTCTCTTCCCATTAGGTGGCCAAAATATTGGAGCTTCAGCTTCATTATCTGTCCTTCCAATGAGCACTCAGGGTTGATTTCCTTTAGGATTGACTGATTTGACCTCCTTGCAGTCCAGGGGACTCGTAAGAGTCTTCTCCAGCACCACAGTTCGAAAGCATCAATTCTTCGGCGCTCAGCCTTCCTTATAGTCCAGCTCTCACAGCCATACATTACTACTGGAAAAACAATAGCTTTGATTAGACGGACCTTTGTTGGCAAGGTGATGTCTCTGCTTCTTACTATGCTGTCTAGGTTGGCCATAGCTTTCCTCCCAAGGAGCAAGCGTCTTTTAATTTCATGGCTACAGTCACCGTCTGCAGTGATCTTGGAGCCCAAGAAAGTAAAATCTGTCACTGCTTCCATTTCTTCCCCTTCTATATGCCAGGAAGTGATGGGGCCAGATGCCATGATCTTAGTTTTTTTAATGTTGAGTTTCAAACCAGCTTTTGCACTCTCCTCTTTCCCCTCAACAAGAGGCTCTTTAGATCCTCTTCACTTTCTGCCATTAGGGTGGTATCGTCTGCGTATCTGAGGTTGCTGATAGTTCTCCCGGCAATCTTAATTCCGACCTCTGATTCATCCAACCCGGCATTTCTCATGATGTACTCTGCATATAAGTTAAATAAGCAGGGTGACAATATGCAGCCTTGTCGTACTCCTTTCCCAATTTTGAACCAATCGGTTGTTCCATGTCTGGTTCTGACTGTTGCTTCTTGACCCTCGTACAGGTTTCTCAGGAGACAGGTAAGGTGGTCTGGTACTCCCACCACTTTAAGAATTTGCCACAGTTTGTTGTGATCCACACAATCAAAGGCTTTAGCGTAGTCAATGAAGCAGAAATAGACACTTTTCTGGAATTCTCTTGCTTTCTCCATGATGCAGCGAATGTTGGCGATTTGATCTCTAGTTCCTCTGCCTCTTCTAAACCCAGCTTGTACTTCCGGTAGTTCTCGGTTCGCATACTGCTGAAGCCTAGCTTTTAGGATTTTGAGCATCACCTTGCTGGCATGTGAAATGAGCGCAATTGTGCGGTAGTTTGAACACTCTTTGGCGTTGCCCTTCTTTGGAATTGGAATGTAAACTGACCTTTTCCAGTCTTGTGGCCACCGTTGAGTGTTCCAGATTTGTTGGCATATTGAATGCAGCACTTTAACAGCATCATCTTTTAGGATTTTAAATAGCTCGGCTGGAATACTGTCATCTCCGCTAGCTTTGTTGTTACTAATGCTTCCTAGGGCCCACTTGACTTCACTCTCGAGGATGTCCGGCTCAAGTTCAGTGACCGCACTATCATGGCTATCAGGGACATTCAGATCTTTCCTGTATAGTTCTTCTGCATATTCGTTCCACCTCTTCTTAATCTCATCTGCTTCTGTTAGGTCCCTGCCTTCTTTGTCCTTTATCATGCCCGTCTTTGCACAAAACGTTCCCTTGAGATCTCCGATTTTCTTGAAGAGATCTCTAGTCTTTCCCATTCTGTTGTTTTCCTCGATTTCTTTGCATTGTTCATTTAAGAAGGCCTTCTTGTCTCTCCTTGCTATTCTCTGGAACTCTGCATTCAGTTGGGTATATCTTCCCCTTTCTCCCTTGCTTTTCACTTCCCTTCTTTCCTCAGCTACTTGTAAAGCCTCATCAGACAGCCACTTTGCTTTCTTGCATTTCTTTTTCTTTGGGATGGATTTCGTTGCTGCCTCCTGAACAATGTTACGGACCTCTGTCCATAGTTCCTCAGGCACTCTGTCTATCAGGTCTAATCCCTGAAATCTATTCCTCACCTCCACTGTATATTCATCAGGGATATGATTTAGGTCATACCTGAACGGTTTAGTGGTTTTCCCGACGTTCTTCAATTTAAGCCGAAATTTTGCAAGAAGCAGCTCATGATCTGAGCCAAAGTCAGCTCCAGGTCTTGTTTTTACTGACTGTATGGAGCTTCTCCATCTTTGGCTGCAAAGGACATAATCAATCTGATTTCGATATTGACCATCTGGTGACGTCCATGTGTAGAGTCGCCTCTTGTGCTGTTGGAAAAGAGTGTTTGCTATGATTAGCTTGTTCTCTTGGCAAAACTCTATTAGCTTTTGTCCTGCTTCATTTTGTACACCAAGGCCATGCCTGCCTGTTATCCTGGTGATTTCTTGACTTCCTACTTTAGCATTCCAATCCCCTATGATGAAGAGGACATCTTTTTTTGGTGTTAGTTCTAGAAGGTGTTGTAGGTCTTCATAGAACCGATCAACCTCAGCTTCTTCGGCCTCAGTGGTTGGGGCATAGACTTGAATTACTGTGATGTTGAATGGTTTGCCTTGGATTCGTACTGAGATCATTCTATCATTTTTAAGATTGTACCCCAGTACTGCTTTTCCCACCCTTTTGTTGACTATGAGTGCTACTCCATTTCTTCTAAGGGATTCTTGCCCACAATAGTAGATATGATGGTCACCTGAATTAAATTCGCCCATGCCTGTCCATTTTAGTTCGCTGTTTCCCAAGATGTCGATGTTCAATCTTGCCATCTCATGTTTGACCACCTCCAGCTTACCTTGATTCATTGATCTGACATTCCAGGTTCCTAAACAATATTGTTCTTTACAGCATCGGATTTTCTTTTCACCACCAGACACATCCACAGCTGAGTGTCCTTTCGGGTTTGGCCCAGCCGCTTCACTCTTTCTGGCACTGCTTGGAAATTCCCTCTGCTCTTCCCCAGTAGCATATTGGACACCTTCCGACCTGAGGGGCTCATCTTCCGGCGTCATCTCTTTTAGCCTTGTGATACGTTCCATGGGGTTTTCTTGGCAAGAATACTGGAGTGGGTTGCCATTTCCTTCTCCAGTGGACCACATTTTGTCAGAACTCTCTGCCATGACCTGTCCGTCTCGGGTGGCCCTGCACGGCATAGCTTATGGCTTCACTGAGTTACGCAAGCCCCTTCGCCACAACAAGGCAGTGATCCATGAAGGGGATCCTGGTCTATGTCATGTCAAAAACTGGTGAAAAGAGCAGTAACTGCTCTGAAAAGGAGCCACAATATTGGGGGAAAGCCAGTATCTCCCCTTTCTGGACTTTTTGAAAACTCAAGGAAGTAGTGAATGGGAGGAGGACACCAACAAGTGTCAGTTCAACACTTAAAACTGAGAGGATTACATTCCCAAATAGGAACTATTGACCCTGCTCCCCCTTGGTGGACCTAGTCCTCTCATTTTCCCCCTTTTTCACTGCTTCTTGACTGCGTAAATAGGTCTCCCTTAGTATTATTTATCTATCCCTCAATATTATTTTGCCTTGATCCTTGTCAAATGTGCACAAATTAGCCTATCTGCAGTTTCACCTTGTCAATTTCCTTGTATGTTACCTACTCCATTTCCCTGCTCCCCTTGACAGTTGCAACATACAAGGACATTGACAAGGCAAGACTACACTATTGGACAGGCAGAAGTGCGGACTTGCGAAAGAACGGGAGGGGGGATTATGAACACATTTGCGTACTCCTGAAGCACTGAAAAAAAAATGGTGTAGAACAAGTGACGGTTCCTCCAAAGTGCCATTTGGGCATTGGTGGAGGGGCAGTCACTGGCAAGGGAGGCTGGAGGTGGCACTGCCAAGATCATGAAGAGTGGCATGGGCCTTTTTGGCACTCTTGCCAAGTGGTTCTGTAGCTGATTCCAGCAACCCATGAAAATTGTTCTCTTGGGTTCAGAGGACATGACAAACCACTATGAATATGAACAACCCTACGACAAGTCATGGGTTCTCAGGGTGGCTTGTCTGCAAAAATTAAGTC
Organism: Heloderma suspectum; assembly: GCF_057233095.1. Classification (NCBI taxonomy): domain Eukaryota; kingdom Metazoa; phylum Chordata; class Lepidosauria; order Squamata; family Helodermatidae; genus Heloderma; species Heloderma suspectum. The sequence goes on from NC_139460.1 coordinate 247,607,759, forward strand.
ACCCTGGAGAACACATGCCAGGTTCAGATGACACGACAACCCACTTTGGCTGGCCACCTATAGTAGGTTGTGTCATGCGAATCCAGTCATTGTGTCCCAAAATATTTATTTATTTTATTTGTACCCTTCCTTTCTAGCAATATAAATGGCACTCAGGGTGGCTTACAATCATAAATAAAACTAGATTTAACAATAATAAAACAAATGCATTAAAACACAATTAAAAACACAATAACAAAATAAAAACAGCATCTAACTCAACAGATCCACTTACATGCCAAAGGCCTGCTTGAATAAAATAGTCTTTGCTTATCAGCAGATGGATTGCAGAGAGGGAGTAAACCCAGCCTCCCTTGGCAGGGAGATCCAAAGCCTGAAAGCATCCACCAAACACGCCTCTGGACACAACAGTCTCGAAAGAAGGGCCTCGCCTGAAGATATTAAGACCTATGCAGGCTCATAATGGAGAAGGTGGTCTTTCAGGTAGCCTGTTACCAAGCTGCATAGGACTTTATAGGTCATAACCAACACTTTCAATTCTTCCCAGAAACAGACAGGTAGCCAGTGAAGCTGTTGTAACAAGGGAGTCACATACTCCCTGTAACCGGTATCGGTCAACAGTTTGACAGCAGAATTCTGGACCAGCTGAATTCTGAACAGTTTTTGAAGGCAGCTCCACATAAAGTATGTTATAGTAGTCCAAAGGGGATGTAACAAAGGTATGCGTGACTCTGGCTAGATCAGACAGCTCTAGGAACAGGAGCATGCAAAGTACAAAAAATGGAGAAAAACTGTGCAATAGCTGGGAAATGGCCAAACAATTTGAGTTTGGGGAAAGGAGGTGAGGCAGGGAACCCACAAGAGCCAGATGGGGACCCTAGGAGGGCTAGATTTGGCCCCTGGGCCTGAGTTTCCTCACCCCTGCACCACACCATATGACTTTGTGAGAGCAACAGGAAAATGTAAAGCGGGCCAGAGTCTCCTCAAAATTCCTCAGCATGCAAGAACTCCATTTCCTATGATGCAAAGAATCCCAAGTATGCTCAGAGATCTCTAGGCTTTGGTGCCCTGAAGCTGATGACATGAGGATACTAGAGTCTGTACATAATCAGACTGTATCTGATTAATTACAAATGGAAATCATAATTTCTTCATAAAAACAAATTAACAGTGAAATGGAACCAGCAGACACAGTCCTCAGTTATGACAGCCCCTGCGGCATTTAAAACTTACACATAAATATATTTGTTTTAAAATGTTCTATAAAATGTAATGCTGGAAGAGCAGTAGAAATGTTTACCCTTGCAGGTGCAGTAGATAAATATAGAACTGCTAAGCTTACTAAAGCAGTACCCTTACTAAACATATAGTGTGCTGGTCTGACTTAATAAAGGTGGTTATTTATTTATTTATTTATTTAGGGGTGTTTTTACCCTTACAAAGATGAATATTAAGACAGTCCCTGCCCTCGAACTTACAATCTAAAAGACATGACACAAAAGGAAAAGGGATTGGGAGGAAGGAGGGGAAGGAAAGCAAATACACCAATAACTGATGTATAGGACCAGGGTGGTCGCCCCCCTGCAATGATGTTCATCCTGGGAGGCAGGAGGTGCAGCCCCCCAGTGGCCCTCAGTTCTCTAGCCGATGGATGAGAATCACTTGTGATTTTTCAACAGGCATGTAACTTTCTTGTTTAAAATCATATTGCCTGAGCTTTCTTAGAGTTTGAAACGGTTGGTTGATAAACCTGGAAAGCTAAAATATGGATTTTTATCATGTCATTGATAATTCTATAAGCAAAATCTGTCTGTCATTGGTGAGATGCCAAGGAAAGGGTAAAGTGTTTTCCTAAACATAAAGAATGCAGTTCTCCAAACATTATTTTTATGAATGCAGAGGATGCTATAAAACTGTGGGAGCTACAGAATAAATTTTTTAAAAAACTGTATTTGCAATAGTGCTTGTTCCTGGATTAGCATATTTATGAGGTTACTTGAAGAGCCTCAGCTTTTAACCCACAAATCAAAAGGTTTTTATCAGCAGAAGTAATAGATTACATGGAATTCTGTAGCCTATCCTATCCCAAAGGTAGGTGTCTTTCATAAGATTTATGTTTCCAGTGCCACTCTATAGAAATTACATTTTGTGATCTTTGCATGGCACCAATTTCCTCGGTACTTTGTTAGACATCCAAAGCAAGTTTCTCTCTGCCAGGACAGAGGCCCATTTTTGTAATGCCCCCCCCCTTTAGTTGTTGATAATACCATGAAAGACAGATATGCACACACTCTCTCTCCTTCTTGCCATACCCAGGACATTTCAATCAGATTAGCAGAGAAAGTACATTTTTTAAAAGTAAATATTATTGTTTACTCCTGTTATAAATCCAGGGAGAACACCTGATCATCATTATCTAATACAAGCCTAATAAGACACAGGAAGAATAATTACTACAATAAAGCTGCAATCTTATGCCCACTTAACTAGGAGTAAGATTCATTGAACTATGGGACTTACTTCTGAATAATCGTAGATAGGACTGCACTGTGAAGTAGGAATTCCATTTAGAGAGTAACCCTATGGCCCCTAGATAGCATCTGAGGGGCCATCGGATATTTCAGGTTCCCTGATCCAAGGGCAAATACAGCACTCCAACCTCGGGGGGGGGGGGGATCAGAGCTCCAACCCTCACAGTGGGGAGAAAGAACCATACCAACTGCATGCCAAAGTTGGGAACTCAACCTTGGAGGATGAGGAAAGGGGGCATTTCAGTGGGTGGGGTGAGGAAGAGAATGGAGAGGCCAGGATATGAACTTCAGCCGCCTTCCCTCCCCCCTCCAAAGCACCCCAGTCAGATGGGCAAAAAAGCCTGTCTAGCAAAAAATTCAGGGTTGGAGGAGATCACCTCCACTGCTCCTACCGCCCTGCACTGGATGATCATAAGCCTCCGAGTTTGGGGGTTTACAATCATCGAGGGCACAACCCATAGGACTGCACCCTTAAAGACTGTCTATACTAGTGTGATTCTTGAAAAAAGAGGGCTCCCCCTCCCGTCCAAGATTTTTTGTAGGCTACAGGACCCTATAGATGATTATAACAGATAAACTTAGATATTATAAATAGTAGTGTGGGTGATACTTGGCAGGTCTGCAGAAGTGTTCTGTACAACCTCAGTAACCCATCCAGCAGGTAAATATTACTCTAATAGCTGTTTCACATTTGCATGTGCATCTCTTGCTTTTTCATCACTTCATTACTCAACAACTGAAAGTACTGTCATGGATCTGCTACAAAAGGTTGGTGGCACACTTCTCAATGTGCTCAAAATGATTACTGAAGAATGGGATTACTTCCCTCCCCTCCCCCCGACACACACACACACAGCAAAAGCTGTCTTGCCTTGTAGCTGCAAGCCCCAAGCAATTAAGCATGTTGCATTAAAGGTAATTAGGAATCCATAGACTTAAATAAAGAATAAGGTAACTGGTACCAATGGAAAAGACAAAGCAAGTTCATAATGAATTCTGGGTAACTGGCATAAAAAATAATGGTGAAGTTGACCTGGATGATATTCAAAGAGAAAATGCTGATTTAAAGCCCTAGCACTTGGGCCAAAAAGTTATTTGAGTAATGAACAGTTGTGAGATTGTATTATTCTCAGAAGTGTCAAAAGTGTACTTAAAAGAGTTTGCTTATCAATTAATAAGCAAAAATACTCTGTAAGGTATACACATAAAAAAGCTTGATATATAGATGTCTAATGGGGCCGCGGTGGCTTAGTGGTTAAGACGCTGAACTGCAGACTGGAAGGTCGGCAGGTCAGCAGTTCGAGACCCGAGTGCCGTGTGACGGAGTGAGCTCCCGTCTTTAGTCCCAGCTCCTGCCAACCTAGCAGTTCGAAAGCAAGAAATTGCAAATAGATAAATAGATACTGCTTCGGCGGGAAAGGTAACAGCGTTCCGTGCACCTCGGTGCTCAGTCATGCCGGCCACATGACCACGGAAGCGTCTTCGGACAGCGCTGGCTCTTCGGCTTAGAAATGGAGATGAGCACCACACCCTAGAGTCGGACACGACTGGTTGGGGACACCTTTACCTTTTTATAGATGCCTAGCAAAATGTATGTACTCAAGTTTAAGTAGCAAATTTTGGGTCAGGAGTTATCTTCTCAAAGGTATAATTCAAAATTGATCTTATCTAGCTTGAAGGTGTATGGGTAGGCCTTTTATGTATGTTCTATTTTTTTTAAAGAATGTTCAATAGCAATGAAATAATTAAGACTATGAGCCCTAATTTATGGGACAGTAGATAATATTAGTTATGAGGTAATTTCTACACACACACAAATATGAATATGTGCTGATTTTAGAATGTGGAAGCTTCTTATTAGAAGCTCACCAGGCCCATGTACTTGTCAGCTGAATAGCCTATTTAGTACAGAATAGGGAACTTGGTACTTAAAATGAGATCTCTCCTTTTTAAGCTATTAGGACTAGAAGTCTAAGAAGAAGAAATGTTTAGGAAAGTCTACTTCCTGTTAAGCTATTAAGATATAAGCATATGTAGCAAAGCTCTATTTAACAACAATAAATGTTTTTACATTATTTTATGCGAGTTATATTTTGATGTGATGTTACAAGCATAGTTCTAATAAAATAAAAAATGGATCAAAAAAGATTTTCCTTTACTAATTCTTGTTATTACAAAACCAAAACTGAATCCACCTAAAACAATTTTGGTGTACACTTTGAAGCGTATTGATCAGCTATGGGTAGTTAAGTGTGGCAGCCAAAGGCTTCCTAAATACTGGTGCTATAGACTGAAAACACTCAACAAAGGTCAAAATCAGTAACAGTATAACTTGGCTCCCCTGAAAACTATTGTGCTGGAAGTGATGTGCAATGCCTCATTCATCCACACCCATCACCTGAGCCTGCAGTCAAGGAGTGAACCTGCACTCAAGTTCCATTTCAAGAACTATTTTTCAATCTATTTCCATCATTTCAACTTTTTTTTCAATGGCCCTACATAGTTGAAAAGCTTCAAGTTGGCACAAAATTGGTAGCTACACTGCTAATTGGTGCATGGTATCAAGATCATATCAGCCTAATATTAAAAGATAGGCCCTGGTTACCAGTTGTTTTCCAGGCCCAATTCAAGGTGTTAGTTTTAAAGCTCTAAATGCCTTAGAGCCTGGCTATCTAAAGGACTGCCTGTCCAGTTACTAATATCTTCAGGAAAGGCCCTCTGGGGGATACTTGCAGAGGACCACTTAATGAGCTCATGTAGAAGGGTTTCTCCTGTATCGCTCCCCAGTTGTGAAATGCAGTCCCCTTGTAGCTATGAGTGGACCCCAGTCACTCTAAGAAAAAGTATCAAGACACATCTCTTTAACCTGGCCGTAATTTTAATTGTTCCATTAGTAGTGGGGCTATGGGTTTGTTTTTTTTAATGATGATGTATGGTTTATTTTTTAATTATTATTATAATATTTATATCTGACCTTTTTTCCTCTTGTAAGGAACTCAAGTCGGGTTACATGGTTCTCCTCCTCTTCATTTTATCCTCACAACCCTGTGCGAAAGGGTAGGCTGAGAGTTGGTGTCCAGCCCAGAGTCATCCAGTGAGCTTCATGGCCAACTGGAGACTAGAACCCAGATCTCCTGAGTCCCAATCCAACATTCTAACCACTACATAACACTGACCCACCACATTGGTTTATAACATTTTATGATTATGTTGTTTTTATGGGGGGGTTATTGTTGTAAAATGCTAAAAATAAATAATAAGTAAATAATTATAATAATTTTATAATTTACTTTGAAATTCATGTTAAATCATACTTTTATATTGGGATGAATTTTCTCAGAATGCGCAGAATAATAAAGCAAATGTTACTGATTTCAAAAAATGCTTTGGCCTGTTGGAATATTTACTATATGGCTGCATTAGTGTATTGAAAAATGAATCTACTGATAATAAATCATATGAACATAGTCTAAAATCTACACCATTGCACCATTGCACAAGTTTCCAAGATTAAAGAACCTTGAATATTAAAATCTCATTTATCAACACAAAGCAAACCATCCTTGGGTTTTAAAACTTCTGCATTTGGAATACTCTATAGGAAAACACATACAAATCATTTTGGCAGCGAGATCCATAGTAAAGGAGAGGTTCATTCTAGGTTATAACTTCAAAATGGTCTGGAGACACAAGATGATCTGCTGCCATGATCTACCTAGATGGGAGACCACTTGGAGACCATATCTAAGATGCTATTAGCTCTTTGGAGGAAAGCAAGGTAAACGTAATATATCAAAAAGTATTATTTTGTCACTCAGGCTGAGTCTTTTACCAACCTTTCTATGAATAAAAGAAGCTACATTTACAATTTTTTTCCATGTGACCTAGTTTTTAAGTGTATTTCAGACCCACTAGAGATAATTTGCCAATAGACTACGGACACAGCTGGGCATCCCTCACTGGCACCAGTACCTAGGGCATACTGGGGGACCACATGCTGCCACAGCTTCATGAAAGAGCAATCCCAAACAGAAGTGATTATCTAAGAGATAACGATTTAGGAAAGATTAGAACGTAAGAAGCTGCCTTATACCAAGTCAGACCATTGGCCCATCTAGCCCAGTATTTTGCCACTGACTGGCAGCGGCTCGCCAGGGTTTCAGGCAGGATTCTTTCCTAGCCCTACCTGGAGATGCCAGGGTTCGAACCTGGGACCTTCTGCATGCAACACATGTACTCCACCACTGAGCTATGGCTCCTCCCAAGATTACCGGGCTGGAGTTAATTATGAAGGTTCTATGGGGCAAAGCAGGGATTAGGCAGCTTGTGTCCGTGGACAAAAGATTCCATGGAGGATTTTGCACAGAGGGTTGTATCCAACTGTGTCCTCCCACGAAAGAAATGGGCATTGCTGGCAGAACAGATTCCTGCTCCCACCTGCACACACTCCAAATCTTTACCAGAGGGTTGAGGGAGCCTCTTATTTATTTATTTATTTATTTATTTATTATATTTATTTATATCGCGCCTTTTTCCCAATACTGGGACTCAAGGCAGCCTTACAACGTTAAAACTGCTACAATTAAAACCTATAAATAGAAATATAAATACAACTGTACAAAAGTTAAAAATATAATTAAATCATCGATATTAAAGTTGCAAAAATATTAAAACATTAAAAGACAACCAGAACAACAAAAATGGTATCCATACGTCGCATTTTCCCAGGTCCAGACTAATTATCCCCAAAGGCCTGCTGGAACAAAAAAGTTTTTGCATGCCTGCGAAAACATATCAAGGAGGGTGCCACTCTCGCCTCCCTGGGAAGGGAGTTCCAGAGCCATGGGGCAGCCACCGAGAAGGCCCTCTCCCGCGTTCCCACCAGGCGTGCCTGTGATGATGGCGGGATGGCGAGAAGGGCTTCCCCTGAAGATCTCAGGGCATGAGTAGGCTCAAAAGGGAGAATACGGTCTTTCAGATAACCTGGACCTGAGCCGTATAGAGCTTTATAGGACATAACCAGCACTTTGAATTGTGCCCAGAAACAGACTGGGAGCCAGTGAAGCTGTTTTAACAGGGGAGTTGTATGCTCCCTGTAACCAGCCCCAGTCAGCAGTCTGGCAGCAGCTCTTTGGACCAGCTGAAGTTTCCGGACATTCCTCTGAGGCAGCCCCACGTAGACTGTGTTACAGTAATCCAAACGGGATGTAACTAAGGTGTGTGTCACTGTGGCCGAGTCAGACATCTCAAGGAATGGGCACAGTGGCGCACTAGCTTTAACTGTGCAAATGCACTCCTGGCCACCGCTGAAACCTGGGCATCCAGGCTCAGGGCTGAATCCAGAAGTACACCCAAGCTGAGAACCTGTGCCTTCAGTAGGAGTGTAACCCCATCCAGCACAAGCTGGATCCCTATTCCCTGATCTACCTTTCGACTGACCAGGAGCACCTCTGTCTTGTCTGGATTAAGCTTCAATTTGTTTGCCCTCATCCAGTCCATTACTGTGGACAGACACCGGCTCAGCATCCCAGTAGCTTCCTTGGAATTAGATGGAAAGGAAAAGTAGAGTTGGGTGTCATCAGCATACTGGTGACACTGAACCCCAAAACTCCGGACAACCTCCCCCAGTGGTTTCATTTATATGTGAAATAGCATGGGGGACAAAACAGAACCCTGAGGGACCCCACAAGCCAATGGCCAGGGAGTCGAACAGGAGTCCGCCAGCATCATCTTCTGGGTCCGCCCCTCCAAGAAGGAATGGAGCCACTGTAAAACAATGCCTCCAAGTCCCATCCCAGCAAGGTGGCCCAGAAGGATACCATGGTCAATGGTATCAAAAGCCGCTGAGAGGTCCAGCAGAACCAACAGGGACACACTCCCCCTGTCTAGTTCCCGGTGTAGGTCATCCACCAAGGCGACCAAAGCTATTTCTGTCCCATAACCGCTGTCAGGGTGGACACTGAGCCCATAGAATCCCAGAGTAGTTCTGATTCTGAGGAAGAGCAGTCGCTCCTGGGAGAGGAGCGCGCTCCTCTTTCCCAGGGCCAACAGCTGACAGAGATTTCTCCCACCAGCATTCCTAGCTTAGATAGCAGTTCAGGGAGTGACAGAGCGCGGATAGCGGACTTGGTGGACGCGTGACGCTGACGCAGAGAGCGGCGCCAAATGGAGGGCGCCCACCAGGTGAGTGCCTTCCCAACCCCCCCCACCCTCCCATCTGCTGTTGCATGTTCACCTCCGCTCCTCTCAGTGGGGTGGGGTGGAGGCCCTAGCTTTAGTGGACTCGGGGACTACGACCAGTTTAATGGATGAGACCTTCGCCCTCTTCCACAACATTCCTACCCTGCTCCTTCCTGCCCCCTTGGCAGTGGAGACCATTGATGGGTGTCCTCTCTCTTCGGGCACGGTGACCCGTATTACAGTTCCACTCACTCTGTGCACCCAGTCCCACGTTGAGCAGATTCAGTTTCATTAGCCAAGGTTCCCTTATACCCAATCGTGCTGGGTGTTTCCTGGCTCTCTAAGCATAACCCTCAGATTTCTTGGGGGCTTCAGCAAGTGGAGTTTGCGTCTCCCTACTGCTGGGAGCATTGCCTCCCGGAGGAGGCGCCACTCCCAGCCCAGGCCTTAACCCTTTCCTCCCCCTCCTTGTCTGCTTCTGGCAGTCCTTCAGCTACCATCATCCTCCCAGAGAAGTATGCAGCTTTTTGGGATGTGTTTGACAAGAAGGAGGCTGACCGGCTTCCCCCCCACCGCCCTTTTGACTGTGCCATTAACATCATTCCGGGGGCGACCATCCCCGCTGGCTGGCTGTATCCAATGTCGGAGCCGGAACTTTGAGCTTTGCGGGAGTTTTTGGACACAAATCTCAAACACGGTTTCATTCGCCCCTCCTCCTCCCCTGCCTGCGCTCCTACCTTCTTTGTGGCCAAGAGATCTGGAGAGCTCCACCCGGTGCACGATTTCAGAAATCTAAATTCCGTTTCCATCCCTGACAAGTACCCTCTCCCCCTCATACCTGAGATGCTGGAGCGCCTGGGGCAAGCAAAGATTTTCACAAAGTTGGACCTGCGTAACGCAAACAATCTCATTCGCATCCAGGAGGGGGATGAGTGGAAGACCTCTTTCGGGACCCGGTACAGCGTGTATGAATACCTAGTAATGTCTTTTGGGCTCGCCTGCGCCCCCCCCCCCACTTTTTCGCGTTTTATGAATGCCATCTTCAGGGACTATTTGGACACTTTCCTCATTGTTTATCTCGATTATTTACTTATATTTTCTGAGGACTCCGATGCCCATCAGCTTCATGTCTCCGCCGTCCTCCAGCGCCTCCGCGAGAACCATCTTTATGCCAAGCTGGAGAAATGTGCGTTTGACCTAACCTCTTTGGACTTTCTTGGCTACATTATTTCGCCTGACGGTATCAGGATGGATACTGCAAAGGTCCAGGCTGTCCTCTCCTGGCAGGCTCCATCCACCAAGAAGGACTTGCAACGTTTTCTGGGTTTTGCTAATTTTTACAGAAAGTTCCTGCCCAGTTTTGCTCGGCTCACTTCTCCTCTCATGGACCTCCTTAAGGGCAAGAAATCTCCATTTCATTGGACGGCATCTGCCCAACAGGCTTTCGAGGAACTTAAGAAGCTTTTCAGTTCTGAGCCGATCCTGTTACATCCCGACCCGAGGAAGCCTTTTGTAGTGCAAACTGATGCCTCTGACTTCGCGGTGGGGGTGGTGCTCTTTCAGCCAGATCGGGAGGGCGGCGGGCTGCAACCCTGCGCCTACTACTCCAGGGAGCTGAACATGTCTGAGAGGAATTATACCATCTGGGAGAAGGAACTGTTGGCCATCAAGTCCGCTTTGGAGACCTGGCATCATCTCCTGGAGAGGGCACAGCACCCAGTGGAAGTTAGAACCGACCATCGCAACCTCGAACATCTTCAGACAGCCCGTGCCTTAAACCAGCGGCAGATTAGGTGGTCGCGCTTTTTTTTCTCGGTTCCACCTTAAGATTTGCCATGTGAAGGCCTCAGACAACCTACAAGCGGATGCTCTTTCTCATAAGCCTGACCTCCAGCCAGGGAGTGAGGAAAATCCCCCCCCCTCTGATTCTCCCCCCCACCCCCAAGACCTGGTGGCAGCTGCGGTGCTTCATTCTTGGGAGGAGCTCCTTCTCTCTGCACAGGCTCAGGATGCTTTTGTTCGCACAAAGGTGGAGGAATTGGGGCTAGCCTCTGCCCCCCCCCTCTACCCCCTTCTCTTTGCGAGGTGGCCTGCTTTACCATTCCAGCCGGGTCTATGTGCCTTCTAGACCCCTCCGTGAAAAGGTCCTCCATTAGTGCCACGACTCCCCCACAGCTGGGCATTTTGGCATCGCCAAGACCTTGCATGGAGTGACGAGGGATTTTTGGTGGCCTCGTGTGTATCAGGACGTCAAGTCCTATGTCACCTCCTGCCCAACCTGCCAGCGGGCGAAAGCCCCCTCAGGCAAGCCCACAGGCTTGCTTCACCCCCTGCCTACCCCCTCAGGACCTTGGAAACTGCTCTCCCTTGACTTCATCACTGACTTGCCTCGCTCACACGGTAAGACCACTATTCTGGTGGTGGTGGATTTGTTTTCTAAGATGGCCCATTTCATCCCCTGCTCTGGGTTGCCCACAGCCAGGGAGACGGCAGAGCTGTTCTTGGCGCATGTTTTCCGCCTCCATGGATGGCCCGAGGGTCTCATTTCCGATAGGGAGGCACAATTCACTGCTCATTTCTGGAGGGAGCTACTGGCGTTGCTCAATGTGACGCTCCGTCTTTCCTCCGCCCACCATCCACAGATGGACAGTCAGACCGAGCACACCAATGCGACTCTAGAGCAATATCTGCGCTGTTATGTAAATTACCAGCAGGATGACTGGTTTTCCTTTCCTTCCTCAGGGTGGACACTGAGCCCATAGAATCCCAGAGTTGTTCTGATTCTGAGGAAGAGCAGTCGCTCCTGGGAGAGGAGCGCGCTCCTCTTTCCCAGGGCCCACAGCTGACGGAGATTCCTCCCACGAGCATTCCTAGCTTAGATAGCAGTCCAGGGAGTGACAGAGCGCGGGAAGAAGACTTGATGGACGCGCGACACTGACGCAGAGAGCGGCGCCAAATGGAGGGCGCAGAAAGGAGGCCTAGTACCCGGTTGGCGCGCAAACAACGGCTGCGCCCAGAGGATCCAAGGGAAAAGGGGAGGGACTCTCCCTAGTCCTTAAGTTCAGGGGTCTGCCAGTAATTCCCTTTCAAACGGGGACCAACTGTTCCAACGTAGGGCATAGGTACTGTGCTGCTCAGATCTAGTTGCAAACGGTAGAGTTGTTAAGTTGTAAAAGAAGAATAAAGCTTTGAAAGGAATCCCTTTGTCTGTGTCTGGACTTGGCTACTGGATTAGACTGAGAGAGGCCTCCAAGGAGCCCTTGACAACCGCGTCTGAAGCCAGATTGAAATGGATCTAGATAATCTGTCTCATCCAGGAATCCCCGGAGTTGGGAGGCCACCACGCACTCCAATATCTTGCCCAGAAATGGAATATTGGATACTGGCTGATAATTATCCAATATGGTGGGGTTCAGGGAGGGCTTTTTTAACAAAGGTCTCACCACTGCTTCCTTCAAGCAGGCTGGAACTCTGCCTTGCCTAAGGGAGGCATTAACAATGCCCCTTACCCACTCGGCCAGTCCACCTCTGGCTGCTTTTATGAGCCAGGAAGGGCAAGGATCTAGAACACACGGGGTGGCTCTCACCTCTCCCAGGATCCTGTCCCCATCCTCAGGCTGTACGAATTGAAAAGTATCCAACAACACTGGACAAGCACGGGCCAACGTTACATCCACTGGGTCTGTATCAACTATAGCGTCCAAGTCAGAGTAGATCCGAGCGATTTTGTCAGCAAAGTGCTGAGCAAATTGTTCACAGCGGGCTGTCGAGCGGTTTAAATTATCCTCTTGTGGGCTAGTGTGTAAAAGATCAAAACAGCTCTGCTGGATGGCTCTTTGCAGATGCAATAGTGGCAGAAAAAAAAATTTCTTTACTGCCTGTATTGCCACAGAGTAGGCCTCCAAATAGGCTCTAGCCTATGTTCAATCAGATTCACTCCACGTTTTCTGCCAATGTCGCTCTAGTCGTCTTCTCACGCGTTTCATCACTGCCAGCTCCCTAGAAAACCAGGGTGCTGGTGCAGCTCCACTTTGTGAGAGAGGACGCTCAGGAGCGATTGTGTCCATGGCCCTGGTCATTTCTCCATTCCAGAGATCAGCCAGAGGGTCGATAGAATCGCCTGCCAAGGCAACAGGAAAATCCCCAAGAGCCATCAGGAAACCATTCAGATCCATCAGCCTCCTGGGGCGGACCATCTTAATCGGCCCTCCACCCCTGCAGAGGTTCTGAGTGCCAGCAAGTCTAAACCCCACCAGGTACTGATCTGTCCATGACAACGGAACTATAGAGAATTCCTCCACTCTCAGATCACTATCACCCCATCCAGCACAGAAATCGAGGTCCAGAGTGTGCCCAGCAGCATGGGTGGGGCCAGATAGCTTCTGGGACAGACCCATGGTTGTCATGGTGGACATGGAGTCCTGAGCAGCTCCCGACAGGGCAGCCGCAGCATGGATGTTGAAATCCCCCAGCACAACAAGCCGAGGGGTCTCCAACATCAACCCCGAGACTACCCCAGCTAGCTCAGGAAGGGAGACTGTTGAGCAGCGGGGTGGACGGTACACCAACAGAATCCCTATTCTGTCCCGGGCACCCACCTTCAAATACACACACTCGAACCCAGCAGACTGCGGGATAGGGCAACTGGTGAGGGGGATCGAATCCTGATAGACCGCCGCCACTCCACCTCCCCGTCCCCCAGGTCTTGCCTGCTGCTGGACAGAGAACCCCAGGGGGCAGAGCTGAGAGAGATTAACCCCTCCCCACCAGCTTCATCCAGCCAGGTCTCTGTAATACAAGCCAGGTCAGTGCACTCATCCAGGATCAAGTCCTGGATAGCAGTTGTTTTACCATTCACCGACCTGGCATTCAGCAGCAGCAGTTTCATCCCAGGGGGTCTGTTGCCAGGGCCATCCAGGTTAGTTGAGTTTTCAGTTTAGGGACAGTCAGCATCCTATTGTTACACACTCTGCCTTTAGAGTGTGACTGTCCCCCCCTCCGTATCTCCCTGTGCCCTGTAGAACTGTAATGGCTGTTCCCTGGCTCCCAACACCCCCGCTCTTTCATTGGAAAACACATATCTAATGCAGGCAGTCCAGCAGGCCACACTGAGGCAAACAGTCCCCTTCCCTCCTTTCAAGCAGGGGGACAGGCCCTCGCCCTCGCGCTCCCCCAAAGTGGCTCCCCGAAAGGTGCGACCCCCTTTGGTGTCGCCCCCTTTGGGGGCGAGACCCACCGGCAGAGGTCCCGCCCCCACAGGGGCCTGGGTTTTATGCCCCAGCTCCCACAGGTGTTGCAGCTGGGAGTGGGGTGGTGCTTGGCTGGACCTGGGTCTGCAAGGAGGCAGAGTAGAAGTCCCCCAGGTGGAGATACAATATACTCAGCCTCTTGAGTATATCTGGTGGGAGCTGCAGGGAGGAGGAGAAGGGGAAGTCCCTCTGTGTGAGTGGAACTCCACTTGCGTGACATTGGATGCAACCCTCAGTACTGAACCCAGCTAGCATAAAGTTAATGAAGATGTGGGCAGAAAAATCTGGGGGTATTACCAAGCAACTTGGGATTTTGCAAAGAAAGCACATATCCATTTGGGAAATTTGGGTTCATTTTATAAAAGAGGTGTGTGGTTGAGGAACACGGTGCGTAACTTGTGAGAAGACATAGAAGCATGAAGCTAGACTGATCTTTTCCTATGGGTGAAGGGGAGACAGCAAGGAAATCAGCATCCATGGACATGGGAAGTGATAGGACACTCACACAAGTTTGGGATGGCTGCATGAGCAGCTAGTAGCTTGGGGGTGAGCCTAGAAGAACACCAACAGAAATTGTCGTTAGCAGTCCCCAAAATGCAATCTTGCCTTATACATTCCTCTCCCAACAAGAAAACAAGTTTGTGGAAGAGCCTGACAGCACGAAGTCGCCCCTGCTCAGGAGGCTGCTTTGGCTATATATCAGCCTTCCCTGATAGGACAACTGTGTAGACAGATGAGAGAACTTCCCTCTTCAGTGGCCCGAGTTAATATAGTTATGCTGTTCCTCAGTAAAAGTCATGGACATTTTAATTCTAGTTCTTGTGCCCACACCTTTTCTTGCAAAGCATGGCAAACTCCCCGTCTCTTCTTCTTCTTGTCCCACGGTAAACCAACCCTGTGATTAAACCAGGGAGAATGCAAGAACGAACACTTTAAATATATTTACATGTGTGGCTGAATGTTATTGTCTTATTTCAGAATGCTGGTATTTTCGTATGCTTCTGAATTCATAAAGAGGTGGGAACATTTTAAGTAGCCCCTAAGGGGAAATGTCAAACACATTAATTTGAGAGTCTGGAAACCTGAGATGCTCTTTTTAACATAACCTTTGATTGAAAGATGCCAGAACTTCACCACAGCAATTCAAGGAATGGTAATTTAGCACTTTATCATGCTTCACACGTATTCATAACAGTCCCATTGAAATTCCAGAAGTGCATTTTTAGTACTTCAACACGATCTGAAGTTCTCTCTTTCTAACTAAGGGGGATTTATATTCAGGCTTTAATAGTCCCTTTATGATACAGGATTGCTGCTGTTTAACTTAAGTAAAGCATTTGCCATTTTCAAAGCAAATTCCTTGATCTGGCCAAACGTATAAAGAGCTTGATGACCAAAGAAACTTCTCAGAGGAAAGGTGTATCCTTCAAGTGTCCAGGAACTGCAGGCCTGTCAGTTGCAAAACCTCTCAGTCAGGAATGAAGAAGTACCAGTCCTTGAGCTGTGGATTAAGTTTCTGGCTCACCTGGAATTTCCTAGGGACAAGCTACCTGTGCTGGCATCAGGGGAATAGGAGTGAACAGTGGAGCATGTAGGGTGGGAAAGTCATGACTCCCACTCCAAGAGCTATGGAGTCCACTTCATAGTTGTAAGAAAGAATGCAGAATTGATGCTTTTTAATTATAGCAATAATCATAGTTATAGCAATAAATATAGCAATAAATTTCTATCCATATTTTCAGTTGGAAAATATGGGCACAAGGTTACTCCATTTTTAGTATTTTACCATAAGTCTGCACAGGAAGCTGGGTTAGACCATTGAGCTATTTGCCCATATTGTCAATACCGAGTGGGATTTCAGGCAGGAGTATTTCCAGCTTTACTTGGAGGTGCCGGGGATTGAACCTGCAACCTTCTGCATGCAAAGCATGTGCTCTACCACTGAGTTATGGCCTCTCTCCTCTTAGCTTAATAAAGTGCATTTTGCTTCTCATTTAAAAGCTGTTTAAAATGTATCCTTTCTGGTTTGAACAGCATATTTGAAACCATCTTTACTGGGATTTCAATTATTTGGGTTTTGAGCCCAAGGTGAAACACCGACATTTTGCCAAAGCATCTTATGCATTACAAGTATTCACCCCATCAAATATATGCAATCTGAAACTTCATGCACCGTCTTGGAAATAAATTTATTCTACCTAAGTCTCAACTGAAAATACATCCTACTGAAACCAAAGCATTTGCATATTGAAGTGCTACAGATCAACAGATCAATTATTCCTGCATATTTACTTTTTTCAGTGCATCAACACCTTCTTAAGTAAAAGCTATTTATTTTTATTTCTACTCATATTCAATAATTATTGATCATTTTTCTGAATAAGAAAATGCATTTTTCTGGGAAAAACAAATACGGAAATGTCAAAAAAGAAAATGGAACTTCAGCAATGAATCATATTCAACATGCAATAAAAACCTTTATATGCCCTTTCCTTTAAAGTTAAAAAGGGCCCAGAGGAAGACTCCCCTCACATTGCATTTCCTACACTTATGTAATTCCCCACCCCCATCCCCCACAGCACAAATAAGTGTAGGTGACCCTGCAAGGTCTTTGAACATTCATTACTTCGTAATTTTACACCCTGACATGGATCAAAGACATCAGAATTCAAATACGTTCTCAGGTCAGCTATTTCATTATTGAAAGATGATTGGTTCTGAGATGTTTCTTACACTGTTTCATTTAATATCAATATTTAATTTGATATAACTTTTAAATACATTGTTTTCTGAATCTTTTGGTGAAGAGTAATTTCAAACACTTGACAAATCGAACCAAGCCACAACACATATGGTACAATGTTTCTGAACAATTTAACTCAACTATGATTTGTCATAAAACAACCAAATGCCTGATTTATTAAACTATTAAAAATATTGCTACAACAGCAATACTGCAATAATTCCTAAAGATAGATTTTGCAAGATAAGTTACTACTATATAGTGTAGTACTAGTAGTAATATATATACTGCTAGTAGGAATATTAGATTAATAATAATATGTAAATTAAGTAATATTTCCAGTTAGTAACACTATATTTCCAAAACATGACATGTACTAAAGACAAAACAAATAATTTGTTCCAATTTCAAAATATTATAGTTAAAGAAAGAGTTGTCAGCAAAATAAGCTGCTTTAGACCCTGATTCAACAGCATACGTCCAAAGTAGCCACGGTTGTATGCAAGTAGTCAGTAAAAGAACGCCACTGATCAGCTGTCTGGTTGGGAAGTGGGAGCGGAGGGGCAGGACTGAACCCATATCCTCACTCCCCCTATTTTGACTAGCTGAACAGTGAGATCCCTGCTTGTGTGTGCAAACAGTCCCTACCTGGACTGGAGCAAGCCTATTTACGCATTGTGATATATTTGTTTTATGTGCAGACATAGGGCAAAATATCTATTTCAATGCGACACCCCCTCCCCAAATGATTTCATAATAATATGGACTATGATTTATGGCTGAAATAAGGGTATTGATCACATTTCTACCAATTAACCCTTAGGAAGCCAAATTTAATTGTTGTTTTTGTACTCCAGTGCTATAAAATAACACAGTGGGGCAAATTATTCAAAAAGAATCCTGAAGGGTAAGTGCTACTGTCATCTACATTAATTTATACTGGAACATTATCTCCTTCCTCAGCCTCTTACCTGATTACTGAAAAGCGGTGCATTTAAAAAATGTCTCCCAAAATCAGGTTTTGCAAAGTAGGCCAACTATATATACAGTTATTAATATTCAGAATAGTTCTTTTCGGGGGTGGGGGGGAGTGATCAGCTTTAAGTCATTAGTAAACACATCTCTTTTCCAAGCCCCGAAATTGAATTTGTAAAGTGAATGATTCCTAATATGATTCACATATATAAACCAAATTTAAATTATGACATCAGTTGTCAATCGACTTAATAGTGAATTACCAAATCCAATTTACTTAGAACCTTGTAATTTAGATTAAATTTAATTTAATTCAATTTAAACTGTGATGTATAAATGTTGATGAGTTTTGCTACTGCAGTAGAATACAAAGTACTGTAGCGCAGTGTGGTTTTTCAATTGTTGAAGTTATTAGTGCTTGAACTACTCAGTTAATGTGCTTTCTTTCAAGAAGCCATAAAAATATTAGTGCTTCATATTATAGCAAGAGATATATGAACACCAGTAGGAAATCACAAGTCAGATCACTGAACCTGTGGATCTGCACAGTATACATCTAGGTAACAGCCATCTGTACCTGCAAACATTTTTCTGTTATTAACAAACATTATACGGCACAAGCTATTATTAAATATCATTTATTCCTGCCTACATAACATCTTACTAAATAAGATGCTAAAGTTCAGATAAGAGGGAATACTTCTTCCCAAACAGAATGTATGATATATATTTCCACTTTCCGAGTACTTGCACATTCAACATCACCTTATTGTAATTTAAGTGATTTAGGACATGGTCGATTTCTTCAAGCTCTTATTGGCACTGCTGCAGCATGCTGCCCATGAGTAGTCAAGTTGCTGTTGTCCTATGGCACTATGTTGCACTACATAAGATGATAAAAAGTACAGGTTGCTAGTTCCTTTTGTAATTAAGTCTTCTTGGGGAGCTGGTAGTCCTGTGGCTAATACACACACTGCAATAGACTTCTACAGGAAATTATGCCTAACAGAAATTCCACCTGTGTGAGGTGGAATACATAGTTTGGAATGAAAAAAAAAATGGGGGAGACATCAGTAGTGGGGTAGTGTAAGAC
The DNA here is from genome assembly GCF_057233095.1 of Heloderma suspectum. NCBI lineage: Eukaryota > Metazoa > Chordata > Lepidosauria > Squamata > Helodermatidae > Heloderma > Heloderma suspectum. The sequence continues at coordinate 247,626,530 of NC_139460.1, forward strand.
TGCAGTCTCTAAACTACAAGCTTGGAAAAGCTCCCTGACCCTAAAGCTTAGGCAAAAACTCTTTATCTCATCTCTGTAAACTCTCCCCTCATCCATGTAAGAGCCTTGCCCCGACTGTTACTACAATCACCTTGGCTAGGAGAGCTTACAGATAGCCCAGGGCCTGTGGTGAATTAGCCTGACAGAAGGTTTCCCGCTAATGAGCCACTGGGCAGAACAAATCTGGGTCCTCTTTCTCACTAGTTTCCTGGCATCATCAACATCAACAGGATCATGGGCTGGAAGATGCCTGTTCTTATACTAAATATATATCCTCTGAACGTACCTGTTTGTCTGGTCAAAGCCAAGCTGTATTCTTTTTGTAGCCAGTCAACAACTGAGCAATCACATGATAAACTTAGCAATTCTGAGGGGTAAAGATGCATAACATTCTGTATCTAAAAGTACAAAGACAACTTCTTGTGATGTAAAGAAATGCAAGGGTTTCTAAAATTCTTTCAAGGGAAAATTAGTAGGAAATTCCAGACCTCATAATCCATGAAAACAATTCGTCTGTTACATTTGCTCTCTAGCTCACTATGATGAACTATCCTTTCACATAACATAAAACATTTGTATCTAATTTCATCTGATAAACGATTCAGAGCGTCCACAAGGACCCAGAGCTGAGGCAGGGAGTTGAAAAGCCAACACCAATTAAGTGTGTGAAGAACTTGACAAGAAGTCTGCTTCTTTTCTCACAGGAATCATTTTTATCACTTTGAACAGTTGGTCAGTCAACAGCCCTGGCCTGCAAACCCAGCACTAAAAAACATCCAGCAAATAACATTTGCTTCACTACATATCATTTTTGTTGCTGCACCTAAGCTCTTTTCTCTCTTATGTATCTTTCTCAAGTCTATGACATCATTTTAAAGATGAGGCAGCCAGAACTGTACTCAGCATTCCAAATGTGAAAGATAGGATTTACATAGCAGCATTACATTTTGACTCTAAGATCTCTTTCCTAGATAGTCTATAGCAAATTGAAACACCTGTAAATGTACTAAAGATGTTTTTGTCCCAAAATGTATCATTTCACAGTTATACTGAACCTCATCTTCCATTCAGTTGCCCAGCCACTCAGTTTGGACAGCTCCTTTGGGGTGAGACTCTTCATAGCCCTTCCTAGACTTCTAGACTTCCCCATTCTGCAAAACTTGGTGTCTACAGAAAACTTATCTGGTTATTTTTTTTGTTTCCAGGATTTAGATAATTTATGTTGGACAGCACTGTTCCCAAGACAAATGTTTTAAATATATATTTTATTTTCATATGGTATGGTATGAAATATTCAGACAATATTGAAGGCTATAAAATATACTTTTGAATGGTTAATTCTCTCATAAGTGAAACAAAGGAACAGTGTTTCCCTGCTTAATTATTTTCTGTAGGTGGTACAGAAATACTTAGAGCAATTTCTCCTGGGAGATTGGTAGCAACAAGACATTCAGGAATAAAGAAGTGTTCTAGGAAACAAACATTCTCTTTTTTTTTTTATCATAGCAGGCTACCTACTGCTTTCATTCAAATACTGGTGAAATGAAACTAAATTCACAGCTATTCATTTTAACAAATGCCACTGTGTTTTCCATATGGAGAATTACTGGAAAACAATTATTTATATTGATGTTGATGCTGCAGAGTGTAAGCTAAAGTTTTTCTTGGATGATTTTGGAAGGATTTTATTTTACAATATTCATTAAAAATTAAAAATTGCTATAGAAAGCCTTATATTGCATGATGGGAAATACTGCCTTTGGGAAACTCAAAGACCTTATAATGCCTATTGTATACTTTGATATTTTTCTTGAACATTTACATTGTTTCTAAGGTTAACAAACATGTCTTGTTTAAGGGACTCATTTTCCTTACTTATTTTGTTTACTGTCAGGCAAAATGCTTTGCTTTGAGGCAATGAGACATTTGCTTGTGATGTATTTGTTGCATTTACAAATAATGATATATCTGTTAAAAAGGAGGAATGAATTTTAATAGGCCACAGACATCACTAAAAATCTTTTCCGTCTCCCCGCCACAGCCCAGAATGAGGCCCCTCCTCCGTATATATCCAATATTCATGAATGAATACAAGGAAAAGGCAACAGAATTTGATTCCCATTCATAGTTCAACAAGAACAATTCCTTATCTTTCTATCAAGACAGCAAGGAGCAAACAGGTGTGTAGCTCACTGTAAGTAAACAGAATTTATGCAAGACATCCAGAAATCTACCACATTTTTATGCCAAAGGATAAGACAGAAGCTTAAGAAAAGGGCAATATATTTGTGTATGTAGCGGGGGCATTTAGGCAACACATATTTTCATTAAGCAAAGTATATCATTTAAGTATATCATTATCATTTGAGGTAATTGCACTGGCTTCCAATATCAATTAATTTAGCCCTCTGGTATTTGCATTATAGTTTTATTTTATTGACAAGGACCTATATAAAGATAAAGCTTATCAGACTGATAACTGCCAAATACTACCACAAGTTCTTGAAATCTTTGTTAGAAAGAAATAGGATGGGAAAAGTTGATTTGTCCCACTAATCTGCAGTCAGGGGTTAATAAAATATTATCTCTAGTAGCAGGAGAAGGTTTTGCAGTTAATCCCCCAAAACACCCTACCACCTGATAAAAAAGGTAAGGACAGTCCAGCTGTGCAAAAAGGTAAAAAAAAATGAGAATGCTTCAGCTGATATGTAATGTACTGTGAATTTCATTAAAAGGTCATGAAAATACTACATAACGTTCCACTCAGAACTTATAAAATATTATTAAGTGCACTTTCCAAGTCCACTATGAAATTGCAACATACAAATTATTTGCCATTTAAATTGCTTGCCATTTGTGCCCACGCATTTCATGAGCATGACTTTGATATGTTTTTTTATTGTCAATATGACTGAAGCTTTAACACTACTTTGGCTCAGACATTGAAAGCATCTCTATTTTTTAACAAATTTCTATGCCTATTCATCACATAAAACAACAAAAGGGCAACCAGAGAGAAATTAAGAGATCCCTATTTTTTGTCTTCAACGATCCAAGAAAACAAGCATTTGAGCGGCACAAAGTATGATGAACACAAATTAAAATTCCATAGTTAGCCAAAGAGTTCTTATTATGGTATTCAGATTAGTGAGGGTAGATACAACATCTTGTTCAATACAATAATTGTGTGAATTTCAGACACCACTAAAATTCTAGATGGCCAATCACCACGTGACAGGTCAAAAAACAATAACTGATTTCTAAGTATTTCTACATATGAAGAATTCTGATTGCTTACTACAAGATAAATGTGCTTGAGATTATAATAGACATAGGGCACTATCCAGCTATTTCATTCCACTAATGTAAATGACATTGCACTAGCATAAGGCACCTCTAGTGCAACATCAATAACATTAGCTTCCATGATGGGAAAAGCTAACATGCAAGCTAACGCTATTGATGTTGTGCTAGAGGACCAATGTCATTCACATTAGCAGAATGAGCTAGTCCTCAGTTGTGTTGGAGGACTAGTGTAATGTCATTTGCATTAACAGAATGACTTTGTTGGATACTGTCCATAAATTTAGCACATTGTGCTCCGGATAACATAGGATGGTATGCTGGAAGGTGGCTGATACATAGGGATGTTGGAGAATTTCTCCACAGATCTCCGGGAGGCCGAATTCCAATGCATTCAGCCCCCCGAAATTGGTGGAGAAACGGTCCACCCCCCCGCCCCCCCCCCAGGATGGGACTTACCTTGCGCGAATGTCCCTGGCGGCGGCGGCGGCGGCTCTCGGCGGCTCTCGGCGGCTCTCGGCGGCGGCGGCTGGTCTTCTGACCGGCCGCCACCACCGCCATTTCCAAGTAAAAAAAGAACAACAACAACAAATGTGATAGGCTACGTAAAGATTTACGTAGCCTATCACGGCTAGATTTTCAAAAAACACCGTGATAGGCTACGTAAATGTTTACGTAGCCTATCACGGCTGACTTTGGGGGGAAAAAAGCGCATACGCAAATGGCGGCACCCATGAGCGCCGCCATTTGTGTTCCTTATTTGGGCACATGCAGTCTACGTAAACATTTACGTAGAGTACGGCGAAAATAAGGGCAACGCTATTTGCGTTGCCCTTATTTTCGCCGTAGTCTACGTAAATGTCTACATAGACTACACGTGCCCAAATAAGGAACGCAAATGGCGGCGCCCATGGGCGCCGCCATTTGCATATGCGCTTTTTCCCCCCCCAAAGTCAGCTGTGATAGGCTACGTAAACATTTACGTAGCCTATCATGGCTGACTGCAGGGACGCAAACGGCGGTGGCTACAGCCGCCGCCATTTGCATCCTGGCCGGCCAGGAGGATTCGCGGCCAAAGGGACGGGGCGCCTTCCCCCCGGCCAGAATTTCAGCCGGAGGGACGGGGCGCCTCCCCCCCACCCAGAATTTCAGGGGGAGGGATGGAGCGCCTCCCCCCCACTGCGAAGCAAGCTGCGGGACCAGGTAAGGGACTTTCGTCCATCCCTACTGATACACTGATGATTCTGTCTCAGGTAGAAGACTTAGGGCACAATCCTATCAAGATAGGCGGCCACTTCCGAACTTGGAGGTGACTGCCTATCCAAAGCAAGGCAGGAGAGGCACGGGGAGGGGATTGTTCCCTCCATGCCTCTCCTGCCCTATTTTCCGCTAGATAGCCATTTTCGGCTGTCTAGCCATGGGGGGGGGGGAAACCCAGAGAGGAGGCTGATGTATGACACATTGGATGTGTGGTACATACAGCTCCACTCTCCCCACCCTGGAACACCCCCCCCCCCGGAATCCCCCTTTTCAGTCGCTCCATGCTCCTCTTCCGAGCACAAAGGACAGGGCTTCTCTGTGCTCCGAGGTCGGTTCCCAGAAAACAGCATATCCTATGGCCCTGTAGACCGTGTCTAGTTGCCATAGGAGTGCTGCCTTAATTACTTTTTGTTCCTTTTCGTACTTGGTCTACAAAGCCAGAAGGCTACCAGCACCAGACCATGCAATGTTAGAAGCTATAAGTGTTTCTCCAGAGCCACATTTCAATCTCTCTCTTTTTTGTCCTTGTGTGTCATATGCAGCTGATTAATCAAAACAGGCTTTCAGTTTCCCTTACATGTAGTTATAGTAGACACTGACAGAACAATCCTATGGATGACTACTTGGAAGTAAGTCTCATTGTTTTCAATAGAGCTTACTCCCAGTTAAGTAGGTATAGGATTGTATCCTCAATCGCCTTCATTAACCAGTAGACCACTTTTGAAATAAACAAGAGCTTCCAAAGTTAGGCGGTTCTATGCAATTCACACTTTTAAAAATCTACTTGTTTCTCCAGAAATTGTCTTTAATTGCAGACAGGCTTTCATCATTTCAAAACAAAAATCCATCTGCACATCAAATTGATTACATTAAGCACATATTAAATAGGGTTGAAATTTCCAATGTTACTTAAAGAAATTTGAAGCACTGTTCCCATTACAGTTAATCAACAGAGGATATCCAAATTCCCTTAGTGGCTTTGAAAACTACAATCAATAGATATGTTACAAATTGTATAATATGACAGCTGATTAAGAGAAATTTACCTCTAATAATGATACAGAGGATACAATAAAAGTGAGCCCTCATTAGAAATTTAATGAAATTATTCCAGAGATACAAGTGCTACTTGGCATGACATAATACAGGAAAAACAAGCAAGAGCTATTTGATTGACTTTATGATATACTGATTGTGAAACTTTAGCTCTCTTCAGTGTGATAATAAATTGCATTAAGCCCCTGTGTTCTGTTTGATAGCTTGCTACAACAGTATTGATATGTACATAATGAAATTAGAAGGCCGTTCAATCTAATTATGTTTGTTTTTAGCACAAATCAGCAAGATATCTGTTAAATATTCAGTTTACAAAATATCTATGCAATTTTATATCATTATGATTAAACCAGAATGAGAAAGTGACACTCAAAATTGGTTTAACCACTGAAACATTTTACAGACAATCAACATACAAAACAGAAGAGATGCATCAATCCTTATGAAACTGGAGAACACATATGAACAGCCTGAATCACAAGAGCTTGCCCATTTACTTAACATACAGAGCTGCCTTCTTGGCTGAACTGAAAGGGAAAGGTGGGAGCTTTGTGAGCACAACATAAGCACACAGAGACTTCTGGAATAGTGAATTTACAAGTGAGACCAGCAACGAAATGTTGCAGTGTATCTTCTTGCTTGTAAGTATTGAACTCACACTTAGTGTTCTCCACCTTTCCAACACTTCCCTGACTCTCCAGCTACTCCAGAAAGGGGAGATATTACACACACACACACACTTTTCAAAGCTTCTTTTCAGAGCAGTTACTGCTGCAGTTATTGAAGTTCCATCACAGTACCATGAACAACCAACCCACTGTGGATTATTCACAGGGTGGCTTAGTGGATGTGCAAATCCATCCAATGTATGTAAATCAGCTCACCATTGCAATTATTTTATTTATTTATTTTTATTTATTTACAATATTTATATACCGCTCCTCATCAGAAGATTTTGGAGCAGTGAACAACATAAGAATAAAACAATGGTTTAAAAAGTTTAAAAAGTTAAAACATTTTTAAAAAGACAAATCCCAACGAAGTGGAATTCAACAACCCACGGCTGGTCATGCAAGGAAGGCCTCTTGAAAGAACAACTTCAGGAGGTGCCGGAAAGAACACAATGTTGGCGCCTGCCTGACCTCTAAAGGCAGGGAATTCCATAGGAAGGGGGCCACCACACTGAAGGCTCTTCTCCTGGTGGACTCCAACCGGGCCATAGGTCCATGTGAAACCACCAGGAACATGCCCTCTGATGACCTCAGTGACCGGGCAGGTTGGTAGGGAAGGAAGCGCTCTCTCAGGTATCCTGGTCCCAAGTTGTATAGGGCTTTGTACATTAGTACTAATACCTTAAACCTGGCCTGGTAGCAAATAGGCAGCCACTGCAGTTCCCTCAGCAAAGGAGTTACACGCTGAAAAGGGGCAGCTCCCGACAACAGCCGAGCTGCTACATTCTGCACTAGCTCCAGCTTCTGGACCAGCCTTAAGGGCAGCCCCACATAGAGCGCATTGCAGTAATCCAGTCTTGAGGTTACTAATGCCTGTACCACTGTGGTCAAGGTATCCCTGTCCAAGAGAGGCTGTAGCTGGCGAACCAGCCAAAGCTGGTAAAAGGCACTCCGAGCTGCCGTGACCACTTGGGCCTCCAGCGACAATGATGGATCTAGGAGTACCCCCAGATTACGGACCTGATCTTTCAGAGGGAGCGCAACCCCGTCCAGAACAAGCAATGAGCCTATCTCCCGGACCCAGGAACCACTCACCCACAGGGCTTCTGTCTTGCCAGGATTCTGCTTCAGTTTATTGGCCCTCATCCAGCCCATCACTGAGTCTAGGCACTGATTCAGGACTAATTTCAGGACTGATTCAGGACTTCAGGATTCACAGACAATAATGTCTGTGCTGTCACCCAGCAACTTTTGTGAATGGCAACTGTTAAGATAATAACCACTGTCTGTACTTTTTGCATTTCAATTCTCTCTGACAACACAGTTCCTGCACTCCCCCAAACATGTGTATATAAATCTGTCAACTCTTCATGCATTTGATGAAGTGGACCGTGTCAATGAAAGCTTATGCCAAAATAAATTTGTTACTCTAAGGTGCCACAAGCCTCCTTGTTGGTTTTGCTGCAACAGACTAACATAGCTACTCCTCTGGAAAAAAATAGCTAGAAGCCTGTAGCCAAGTAATTGGTTGGTTGGTTCAAATCATACATAAATTCACACCACCAATCCATTCTTGACCCTTGTTGCCACCTTAGGGTTGCCAGATCACAGTGCTGTAGTGCAAGCACAGAAAGACACTAGTAGGCAATAACAAATCTTAGTCCACTTTTATATACAGATGATAACAATATAAAATGTCTCCATATTTAAATATAATACTGACAACAGATAAAACAACCTCCTACACAGTCCTGGCCAATAAATAGAACTCTGACAAAAATACTGTATATTGTTTCCAGATATTTTCTAGCCTCAGTTGTATGAATTCATTAACATGTTGCATAAAATAATAGCCAGTTTTCTCCATATCCACTTGGGCCTCACCAACAGTCATCAGAGATTCAGGCTCTCTGAGTATATTTCAGATTTTTTAACTTCAGACAACATACTGGGCTCAATCTAGGCTACCAGGGATGCAGCAGCTACGTACAGAGCGATCACCATAAAGGTATAATAAAGTACTGTTTTGCCTTTCTGCTAGAGCATATGTGTTTGTGTGCAGATCATTATGGGGAATGGGAAGCCTCCCATATTGCCATCTAGCCCTTCCCTTCCACTATTCCCCCACGGAATGCATGTTTGTAGCTACTTGCAAATGTGCTTTATTATGACCTATGGCAGCCTTCCTAAACCTGGGACCTCCTGATGTTTTGGACTCCAATCCTCATTAGCCCCAGCCAATCGTCAGGAATGCTGGGAGTTGTTGTCCAAAATATCTAGCAGGATCAGGTTAGGGAAGGCTGGCCTTTGGGAAATCTCCTTCGCCCGCACGCACACACACACCCATAGTGATTGGACTAAGCCCATTCTGATTTAGCATCATATAATGCCATCAGCCCATGTGTGACTTTTATCCTAGAATTCGGGGTATATAGGGATAATATATAGCAAATTGCAGTAAAGTTAGATGAAAGTCACTTACAGGCTCAACAGAATTAACATTTGTGAAGGATTGCTCACAATCTTTTTATACTGCACTAATTTCTAATTGCCTGATTTCTTCCCTTGTCTTGTAATCAATGTTAACTAGAAAAGTTAATATGTTTTGCAAAAGAAAATTCATTAGCATTTAATTTAGATCTCTTCTTCTGTTCACTATATAGCAATCTTTACAAACCTTTAAAAGACTGCAAGGTCAAAACAACAAAAACTTTTGCAAAAGGTTAAACAGTGTTAGAAAACAGTATTTTGTGAACTCTTCTAGCAGCAATGCTACACTCTGCCAGACATTGGGCTACGTTTTTTTCTCTCTCAAAGAGGCCAAGAGATTCCTAGAAAGTGTGTGTGTGTGTGTGTGTGATATACACCTGTATTTCTAATACTTCATTTACGTTTACAGTTTTCACCAAATACTTTGGACCAAATTCAGAAAATGTTAGCTGTGTTCTCCTGAAGTCCCATTAATTTCAATTGGATTTTAGTGACACTAACATTCTCTGGACTATATATTACATAGTAAACATGCATATGGGCATTCCCATATCTATAAAGCCAATATTATACGGTCACTGTAGCATCTTTATAGTTGGGGGGGTGGGGTGCTGAACATGCTATCGCTTTAGCTCCACAACATTCTATTCCTTATAAAATTGAAACCATTTGTCCTGGTAGTATAACATTTTGTGAGATGAATCTAACTGATGTATAGTACATTCATGCCAAATTATCTGCAGATTGAACATAAATTGCCAGAAATATAGCACTTTAAAAAGGTTTCTAACAGAGGAGTCACCTCTGTTAGAATTGGAATTGCATGTAGAAAACATAGTTTTATTTTTTGTTTTATTTTTACCTTTTCCTATTTTGAAGTATATCAAAAATTAAAGGTTGATGTTCCAATGGGCTGCCCTTCCATTGGTCAGAAAAAGAGCCAGTGCGTAGTTTAAAGAGTCTGAAGTCTCAATTTTGAACTGTAATAAGAGCTGTTTCAGTTCACATCATGGTACATGTCTGCCTTGAGTTCCTGACTGAAGCTTATGGTGGCCTGGAGGATTAGCAAAGCGGTCTGAGTATGTGCCATCCATTTTTTAAAATGGCCCTGTTCACACATACTCTGTGCTGCACACGAGCCACTTCGGCTTTGCATAATCAACTTCCAATTGGCCCAATCATAGATTGCTGTATGACATGTGAACCCAGACACTATGAGTTATTCGTTGGTTAAAAAACCCAAAGTTAACCTAAGAACTAATCGTAGGTTAACTTTGGGTTGTTTAGCCCACAAATAGTGTTCGAGTTCACACATCACAGAGCAAACTCTTTTTTAAAAAATACTTTTTATTTTATTTTTTATCTTTATAAATGAAATAAACAATACCAACAACCTAACAGGGAGCTACAGTTTCCTAACAATATATTCTTAAGAGGACACAACAATATCAGAAAGGAGCAAAAAAAAAGAGAAGAAAAAAAATTATTTAAAAGGATTAAATTTAAACTCCAGTACACACGGGCTTCAGATTCCATTCACTTAAAAATTATACCTATAACATTGATAAAATTGCAATTCAATATAGCACGATTAATCTTATCATGTCATCAGTCCTATAACAAGGAAGCAGGCCTACAATTCATTTCTAGTAACCATATAGCCAGTCTCCTCATCATCATCATCATGGAGATAAATTAAAAGGATAAATAATGATAACAAATCACTAAGTTGTATAATATTATATGATAATAAAGGTTAAAAACAACCTTACAACAATCAGTAATATATTTTATACTAGATATATAAATGAGTGTGCACGTTTCTATGCAGTACATTTAGGTACAGTATGTCATATCCATTTTAAAGAAGAAGGATTTTTTAAAAAAAAAGAGGAGAAAGAAAAATAAGAGAAAGCAGATGGAGATATATATATATATATATATATATATATGCATGCAATTAACTCTGGCCTACTCTGAGTCACTCAGACTAGACATAACCAGTTAACAAAAGCTGTTTATGGATTCCAGTTCATGGGGCTGTAACAGAGATCTCACTCATTTTTGTGTTTAGCCACGCCTCCGCCATTTCATGATTCGGGAACTTCTTCATCCGACCTTCAGAAACAATGCACAATGTAGCAGGATATTTTAAGTAATATTGTAAGTTCATTTGTTTTGCCAGATTTTTCGCCTTGATGAATTGTCTTCTTTTCTCAGCAATTTCTTTAATGTAATCCGGGAATAACATAACTTTATCTTGTTTCCAAAAAAGATTTCCACCCCCTCTTGCCAAACATAGGATATAATTTTTTGTGGAGATTCTTGCAAATTGGACTATAATCGTATAGGCAGTACCTTTGGCATCTGGTGCACGGAATGACTGCTCAATATCAAGTAAATAATCAGATGGCACAGGGAGTATCTCATGCAAAAGCTTATCTACAAAAGTAGACAAATTTACATCACTAGGCACATCCTTAATTCCAATTATACGTACATTGGCTCTGCGAGTAAAAGCCTCCAATTGAGAAATTCTGAGGACCGAGTCGTTAAAAACTTCTGATGCAGTTTCGTTGGCTGCCATCCTATCTTTCAGCTCGTTAACCTTCACCTCAATTTTTTGCCAAGAATTGTTAATTAAATCCACAGCCCCTTGCAGGGTAGTGATGGAATTTTGAATTACATCCAACCTTTTAGCCTGTTCAGCTAATTGAGAAGACAAAGTTTTTATCAAAGTAAATAACTCCCCTATATTTTCAGTTCTCGGCGTCATTGCCAAAGGAGGTACAGGGGGAGTAGGTGGAGATACATTTCCTTTTTTTCTCCTTGCTGTAGCCATGTTTCTCTTCAAACAGATCTTGCAGGTCCTCAGATATCCTCAAATATTGTTAATATTTTTTAAACCATTCCTCAGATGTTGTTGGTATTTCTTAATCCATAAATTAAATGGAGCACATCAGCCCTAATTTCCCCTATTTAAATAAGAGTTTCAAAACAACTTTTGGTGATGATTAAGCTCTGGAGGGTAGTCTTGGAATCCAGCCCCCCTGCCGCTTCGCCAAGGTGACTAATTTACCAAGACTTAATCCAGATGCTGCCTTGACTCCCTTTTTCATTCCAGGGAAGAGATAAAAAGGTTTTTCAACCTTTTAAAAAGCTGTTGAGATAGCCTCCTGCGGAGACTCTGCGGGGTGCTGCAAGGGTGACATTGGCTCCGACCGGAAGTGCATTATCACAGAACAACCTCTGATCAGGCCAATTGGAGGTTTATTATGCAGAATGGCAGCAGCATACAACGTGGCAAATTGTGGGTTAATTAATTAATTAACCCATGGTTTGCCACTATTATGTGTGAATCAGGTCAATGCCTGCAATAAGGACAGAGGCAGAGATAGCATGCTGAGAAGGAAGTGAAGTAGAGGGGGAGAGACAAGTTGCTGAGGGCGGGAAATATTAGGTAACAGCCAGCGTTTCCCCTGGTTTGATTCAGGAGGGGTTGTACATATCTGGATTGAGAAAATACCTACAAACAAAACAGCTGCTCCTTACAAAGCCTAACACCAAAGCTTACACAGGCTTTCTTCACACAGAGCTTTTATCCTGCAATTGAGACTGCTCCTTCACAGAAATTTGTGGGCTCTTTACATTACGCCATGATCCTCCAAGGCATCTCCTGCACTAAATGCCCTTTGTTCCATTTTTAAATATATCACAGATAATGAGCTATCAAATTACCCCGTTGTGTTCTGCTTGAGTTCCCTCCTTGAAAAGAGGGGAAGTGGCGAGAAGAGGAGCGAAATCAATGAAAGATAATGGAAGACTCAGATACAGGGAGAAGGAGGGGGAAGGGGAGGGAGGAAGGAAGGGCAGCACTTGAAAATGGGAGTCGTTGTGAACCTGCATTTAAAACGGAAGCAGAAAGCCCCATTTTAAATATAGGATTTTAGGCTGGTGTAGAGATGCCCAGAGTGTGCATATCTGCTTGCTCACTCTCAAATGTTCTCAGAGTGTATGCAGACTTAATTTTCTCTCTGCACCCAGGAAAAGCTTTCCAACAGCCTTATGAACATCTCCTCAGCTGTGTTTCTCCCTATCTTTCCCTTGTTAAGAACATAAGAGGAGTCAAGCTGGATCAGACCAAGGGTCCATCTAGTCCAGCATTCTGTTCACACAGTGAACCCACAACTAGGACACGAGTGCAACAGCGCCCTCCCACCCACGTCTCCTAGTAACTGGTGTACATAAGCCCACTGCCTCTGGTACTGGAGGTAGCACATAGCCATCAATGACTATGTCCTGTGATCATCCACCCTTGCCTGCTTTCCTACCCACTGGTGATTTCAGCAGCCCTCTTGGAATCACATACACGGAGAGGGTGGTGGAGTGTACAGAAGCTTAGAAGTAAGCCCACTGATTTTGTTGGCACATACATCTAAGTAAACAAGCAAAGGTCAAACTAAATGTTACCTTTTCTGCATAGTTCTGGCCTTCTGTGAAAGGGTATTTGTTTTACAAATTGCAAGTGCAAGGGGCCCAATCCAGATCATGTCCCGTGTGTGTGTGTGTGTGGGGGGGCTTTAATCACTTGCCACCTGCTACAATCACATCATCCACCCTGTTCCTGCAATTTGCATTGCCAAAAAAGCATCCATTTAGGCATGCAAATTGCAGGTGCAAGGGTGCCTTCCCCACCATGCAGTGGGGGGAGACAAGGGATTAATACACCCCCCCCCCCGTAGCATCCCAATTCAGATTGAGCCCCCTGCACTGGTAATTTTTTTTTTTAAGAAACTTTACTTAAGGCCAGACCTACGTATTATGTAGTTTGGCCCTAAGATTTACTAAGTTAAATAAACACTCCTGCATCAGGTGGAAATTCATCAGATCTGTATGTGAAGGTGCAGCACCTGTGGAATTTCTACTTGAACATGTTCCCCTAAGTCCAATGTTTAGCTGCAAGGCCAAAGCAAAGTGTGTATCCATGGAGCCTAATTTATAAGAAATCATCATATACAAGATTTTTACTAAATCTTGACCGACTTTTGACCGCAGAAAAAACTTCAGAGGAAGAAAATGTGTCTTATTCTCCATAGCGGGGGGGGGGGGGGAGCCAACAAAAGCAGATCTCTCTTTCAACCCTTCAGGATACCTCTTCAACTTACAACAGAAGCAAATTGATTGCCTTGCAAGTAATACCACTGCAATTGATTTTTTTTCCCCACCCACTCCCTGGCACAGAAATATACAATTTTTAAGAAGTATTTTCAAAACAAATGCAGGGGTTTTTTTTAGTGAAAGCCCACGAATATAAATGAACTTTTATTAGGTTACAAAAATAAGTGTAATCATTTTACAAAAAGTGCTTAATCAGCTTAGGGAAGTTATTACAGGCACAGTATGCACTGAGTAGCATTTCCCACTTTCCTAATAGCTATGGGAAAAGTAAGAGCTGAGGGAAAATCTATTTCCATTGATGCACTAGAGATTAACCACTTGAACACCGCCTAATGTATGGGTTGTGTACCATCAGAAAAACCATCTAGTGCTGTTCAAGGCTATTTTCTCTCAAAAAGTGTAGCCAGCCCTTATAAGGTGTTTTTGAACTTCACCAGTTCCAAAGTATGATGACTATGTTTTGCAGAAGTAATCAAAAATAATAGCCTCATATTAATATCACTAGGATCTTCAGATGAACCACTGGAAGAACAGGTACTAAGATTACAAATTATTTTAATGCATAGTATGCCAAATTCGGGGCCACGGTGGCTTAGTGGTTAAGACGCTGAACTGCAGACTGGAAGGTCGGCAGGTCAGCAGTTCGAGACCCTGGTACTGCGTGACGGAGTGAGCTCCCGTCTTCAGTCCCAGCTGCCAACCTAGCAGTTCGAAAGCAAGAAATTGCAAGTAGATAAATAGGTACCGCTTTGGCGGGAAAGGTAACAGCGTTCCGCGCACCTCGGTGTTCAAGTCATGCCAGCCACATGACCACGGAAGCGTCTTCGGACAGCGCTGGCTCTTCGGCTTAGAAATGGATCTGAGCACCACACCCTAGAGTCAGACACGACTGGCTGGGAACACCTTTACCTTTATGCCAAATTACCATATTTCTTATATCTCATCAATATGCACAATTTTCATGTTGAGGATCCTCCAGTAATAGCCTAATGGGGTCTGCTGTATCTTCATTTCACCCTCTCTATCCCCCTTTTTAAAATATGTTGTTATACCTGCTTGATGTTGTGGTACCTGAATTAAACACTGTTCTACAGAAACAATTTTTCCTTTACATTGAGTTTTTCTCTCTGAACTGCAATCAGGATTTTTTTTTTAATTAATAGCCAGAAGTAGAACACATTGACCCAACCTTGTGCTTGCCAAGGCCAACAGCTGAGAAGTTCTCAACACAGGACAGCCCATACCATCCAGTTCTGAGTCATCATAGGATGAGAACCCAGAGGCAGGTAGGTCATCTAGTGAGAGGGATTCATGCACAGAATGTCCAGCTTCTACCCTAGGGATCCTATCAAAAAACTGTGATAACTGATTACTGCTAGCTATTCAGCACGTCATCTGCTTGGATGAGGATGGGACAGAAACAGTTTGGCAGCTGGAGCACAGCCAGCCAAAGAGACAAAATTGTGTTTTTTGCAGCTAGCTGTGCAGATGGAGATGGGAGTGGTAGGTCTATAGCAAGGGTGGGCAACACAGCCCACAGTCCGCATGCAGCCTCCACCACTGTGCTGCTGAAAGTTGCAAGAGTGGGAAATGGGGGGGTTGCTAAATCCCTCCCCCTGGTAGCTGTTTGCTGCCAAAATTTGGTGACAGACTGCCAATTTTTTGCCATCACCAAATTTGACAGAGGCAGCAGGAGTGTGGCCTGCAGGGGGTATCCTGAAATGGTCAAAAGTGGTCCCCAGACTGCCCCCCAAATGCCACCCCCACCCCGTTCTATAGGGTCATGCTGTTTGCTTTTGGAGAGATAGATGCTTTTTGGCACTGAGCCCATACAGTATATACAGTATAGTAACCAATATGCAATTGGTTTCAAATAACACAATGAAGCTTGGCCATCTATATTATCCCCCAAAAAGAAATTTACCACACATTGACCCCCAATGTATGGTAAAATGATGACCTCTATGGAATAATGGGCCAGTTCACACCATTGCCACATCACAGTGTGTCCTGCTCAGAAACTCCCCCAGGATTTGTAGCTGGCTCCCAGCCAGCTGAGAGCACATGAACACTCACTGGGGGAAAAACAAGGTCACTATTGTGGAGATTGGAATGCCAAAACCTGGGAAGAGCCAAAAGCATCACAAAAAATGAGCTGAGGTCAAAAGCCAAGAAGATACTAGTGTCAGAAGCAGCAGGGAGCAGGCAATAAATAGGGTCTTCAACAGTCGACAGCGCTGTAAATCAGGAGTTCAGTCTGAAGCAAGGAGACAAGAAGTCTGGCAGACAACGACTTTAGCTAGAACAGGTTTTGCTTTTAGCGAGGAAGCAGGGGTACTGGAAGGCTCATCAAGCCTTCACACTCCTGACCCCACCCAGCCCCCAGCTGCAACCAATCAAGGACTTTGCTTGCAGCCGGGACCTGTGTTCAAGAGGATGCTGAGTGAGCCTTTTCAAACAATGCCTCTCCCTGAGGCTTATTGGATGATCCTTCTCCTGTTGTGACTCTGAGTCTTCTGGTGAAACATGAGAGGGCCCTGGTTCTTTGGCATCAGTTTGGCAGAGTGCCTCCTGGATTTCCTCTTCTGGTTCTTTGTCAGGTAAGGACCGCTCCTCATCCAACGAGGAGCCTCCAGGGAGGGCTATGACACAGTGGCTTATTTAAGCCACAGTGGGCTGTGGTGCAGGTCATTTTGAATATTCAAGCCATGGCAGGTGATGCTAGGGCTTATCATGTCTTTTGAACTCAGCAAGAGTGGGTTGTTGATGTAAACCACCCACAACTCATGGGATGTCTTAGGGTTGTGGGTGGTTTAACAACAACCAACCCTCATCGGGTGCACATGACCGACCACCATGGCTTGAATATTCAAAATGGCCACTGGTGCACACCACAACCCACCATTGCTTAAATAAGCCACAGTGGGCTGGTGTGGTTGTGTGAAACAGATCACTGTTTGGATTGCTTGCCTGCCATGCTCAACTTGTATGTTTGTAAATAAACAGATATTAGTAAAGAACACAAGCTTCTAGTATTCTCTTATCATAAGCACAACAGATCCTGTAAAATGTGTCCCCATATTTCCTCTGGGAGTTGGGGAGCAGGGAACACTGATATCTAAAATCAGAAATGACTGCTGAAATGAAGTCAAGCTTAAATTTCCATAGTTTGGACTAACAGCTTCCGTCATTTTTAAGACCAGCTAGTCCAACAGAACTATCAACTCATATGCTCTGTTTGTCAATATATATCCAATCCTCTAGAACAGAATAGTAAAACATAATCTAGACACACTCTAAAAAAAACGTGCTTTGACTAGGCTGGGGAAACCACCACCTATGTTCTTTTTTGAGAGCTTTATATCAAGTTACACTATAAACATACAAAATTTTCATATTCTAACAGGTAGGGGGGACCCAGAAGCAAATCTGTTTGTAACAAAAGTAGGTGAACTACACTAGAGTGTAACAGAGCAGTCCTACATGTGGCCAGGGAAGAGTGATGAGGTGGATCTACTGTCTTATCCACAGCTCTGCTGACCTGAGCCAGGCAGGACGGGGGGGGGGGGTCCTCCTCCTCTTTTCTCCAGTGAAGGGGCGGGTTGAGGAGAGAATTTTCCAGGCTGGCATACGTGAAACGTCACGATCAAGGTGCTATCAGGGAAATGAAGCTGGCTCCACCCCTGAATCTCTATCTTGCTACTACTACCAAAAACCATCAGCAGGAGCTTTCTGATAGCATAGAGGCATCTCTGCAAAATCCTGACCCCCTCAAGTAATCAATATTTGGGGGTGGGGGATAGGATTAAACTGCAATTCTGGAACTAAATCAAAATACAAGGTTAAATGACAATGAGCCCTTATACACAGGAGAAGGTGGTCTCTACTTTATACTCACGTAAGTATTAATATATTAATAATTTTCTTTTTTAAGGTTCAGCCAAGTTCTGGATCAAAGCATACTCCTTTGGCATGAAGTTTTGGTCATGGGTTTTGTTTTTCATAATGGCAGAAAAGTAAAATACATCTCTTACAAATATTTTCTATTAAAGATTCAACCAACAGCTATAATATGCTTAATTAACTACATAAAGGAAATAAAAATTGCGGAAGGAAATATCAATATTGCTTGGAAAACATCAGAGTTTTTTATTTGAAATACAGTATCTACACATCTCTATTGTGTTCTACGAATCGTGGAACATGGCTTGGTCTGTTTGCAAGGGGGAGGGGGGCCCTCTGCAATTAGCACATTACTTTCTGAAGTTCTTATCTCAGGCATTCAAATGATATACATATTAAAATAGTGTGCAACTGGAGGCTAGTTATCTCTTAATTAGGTGCTTTGGCTTGTTTTTAGAATATCAGCCGAACTGTATACAGTCCTTCCATTCCCTCACACAATGTTGCTATCTCAATTATTTAAAATGTTGCACATCCACCCAAGAGGTACCTCAAGTCTCTGGAAGCTCAGGCCCATGGACCAAATCCAGCCTGCCTGGGCTCCCCAGATGGCCCCGCCCCTTCCTGTGCCCCACCCCTTTCCCCCACCTGCCAATTGTTTGGTAGTTTCCAGCTTTTGATGTTTTCCCCCCATTCTAAAAGGTTGAAATGCCTCTCCTGAAGCTTAGTTACTGGCGGTAAGAGCTGGCATTTGGGGAATTTTTGCCCCACCCCTTTTGCCTACAATCCTTTCCACCACTGGAATGAGCCCCCTGAGAGCTTCTCCAAAACTAAATTCAGCCCTTAGGCTGAAGAGCTTCAAGACTCCTGAACAGAATGTACAGCTGGAAGCAACACTGAAGATCACCTAGTCCAACCCCTGGGCTATGAAACAATGTCATAACATTCTCCCAACAAACTGATCTAGTTGCCTCAAAAAAGCTTGCTGTATTTCCCAACTTTTTCAAGAGAATTTTCTCTTGATATCTACTCACACTTAAAATCCATTATTTCCTCTCTTCCTACTAGTATGTGTTAGTTTCAATTTATTTCGTAGCGACTTTGTGCCCTATACAATGGTGAGTAATATAATTATAAACTTCCTCTTAAAAAGCTTTTAAACATTTAGAAGTTCTGGTTCATTTGATTGATAACTTTTCTGTTCAGAAATATCCAAAGCACTACACAAGAAAACACTCGAACAAAACCATTAAAGCAGCAGATAAACAATTAAACCAGCAGGTAAAAGCAGAAGAAATCACTAAATTAAAACTGCAGAGAATAAAAAGAACTTAACATGATACCTAAAGAACTCCAGTGTTGGTGAACCTATTGGCAAAGAGCATTCCATAAACAGGACATCACCACTGAAAGGTTCTCTCCCCAGTTGCCACCTGTTTAATATCTGAGATATCCGAAGGTGGGTCTCCAAATCAGAACAGGTTAATTTAAGTAATCCCAAATTCTCTTTCTCAAGTCTAGCTATGACAAAATGCTTTACTTCTCCCACTTTCCCATGCTGTACCTTGAATTCTCAGCCCTTATTACTTGTCTGAATTTTCCCTGTTTAACTGTTTACTTTTTTAATATCCAAAAGTTTGGAGTAAGATTCCTAATCAATGCTAAAGATTAAAGAAGTTATCTCTGCTGAATAAATCCCCAAATGATAAGTTGCTGTTTTATAAATATTACATTGCCAGACCTAGTCTCTATTAAGCCAATTAGATGTGGGACCCGCAACAACATTTGGCAGTGTGCAGCGCTCCTCTTCAGTGTTCTTTTGTGATGTTCCATTTCCCCTTCTCTGGTTCTACATTTCTCTGATCTCCTAGCTGTCTGCCAGCATTCCATAGCCACTCAGCCCTCATTGTGCTATTTTGGGGTGGGCTTTCCCCCTTAGGTCTTTCTTCCAAAATACTTTAATAAATCTGCAAACCTTGGGGTTCCCAGAGCCTGCTGATACCTCCCCTTCTTGTATGTGGATGGTGCCATTTAGACAACATAAAAATTGGCACTCAGAAAAATGAGTTTGCCATTAGTATATATGATGATGGAGGACTTCAGATGATATGATGATGATAGACTTCTTGCCATCAGTTGTAATGGGATATATGCTTAAGAGGCCCAATCTAGAAATTAATTATTTTGTTAACCTACAAAGCGGAACAGTATTTGCATAATATTGGCATGATGCCTTTAAGTAAGTCTGGTCTGAGCTCAGGCAGGAAGCCCTGACATTAGCAAAGGAGGTTACTCAGTAGCTTTAGGTGAAAGGTTAACAATGTCATGCAAATCAGAACCGCATAAAATCTAAGGCCTCAAGACTGACAGTTGTAAAGTGATTTCCCCCTCCTCATAGAGAGGAAACACCTTCAGGGTGTAGAACAAAGGGATTGAATGGCAAGAAAACATTTCACGATTTTGAATAGGTTGGGCACAACTTTACTTAATGGAGTGCCCATCTGACAAGCACTATCTTTTATATCAGGGATGGCTCTGGGAGTAGGGTGATCAATTCTATTGTTTTAGCCAGGAAATGTCATTCTCAGTACTTGAGAATCTGCCTGCAACCTTTTTATGTTTTTGTTATGTTAAGGTTGCACTCATTGACCTGGCTCACATAACACAGCAGCCCACCATGGCTTAATTTACCCGTGGGAGCTGTCATGTTGTGATGGGTGCTCACAAGCACCATTTTTGCATGGCACCTGGCTTGCCACGTTGTGTGAACCTGAGTAGCAGGGGTTGTTTGCAGGTTAGAAAGAAAGGTTCCTCCTGTGTAAACACCGAGCCATTGCTGACCCCTAGAGGGACGCCTGCTTGCGCTGGCGTTTTCTTGGCAGACTGTAGCGGGGTGGTTTGCCATTGCCTTCCCCAGTCGTGACTACCTTTCCCCCAGCAAGCTGGGTACTCATTTAACCGACCTCAGAAGGATGGAAGGCTGAGTCAACCTGAGCCAGCTACCTGAGACCCAACTTCCACTGGGATCGAACTCAGGTCGTGGGGAGAGTTTCAGTTGCAATACTGCCGCCTACCACTCTGCGCCACACGAAGCTCATTGCAGGTTAGACAACCCTCAAATAACCCATGGCTTATCTTGGAATTATTTGAGGGTTGTCTAACCCTCAAACACCCTCTGCCACCTGGGTTCGCATGACATGATAAGCCACAGCAAGCCAGAGACCTATGGTCGCCCAGCATGATGCAACAGCCTGTGGGCTATTGTGTCATGTGAACCAGGTCTCTCTGTCTTTGAAGTCTTTGTTTAAACTGAATAAAAGCCTAACACTTGAAGGCCTCAGTGTGCCTCACCTCCCAGAGGCAAGGTTCCATGCTGCTGAAATCACTAAAAGTCTGATGTCCCTAGGCTGGCTGCTCCATGTTGAATCACTAGGTTCCTTTTTCACCAGAACAAGGTGCAATGATTAAATCACTTACCTGGTTTGCATGATGTAACAGGCCATCGAGGGTTAATCTACCCTCAAGGAGCTGTGGTGCGTGCCAGCCATCATTATGAATATGCAACCCCCAACTGGGACTTGTCGAACATTGCCGTGTCGTGCGAACCCGGCCAGTGGGGATTCTTTGAGGGTTAAACAACCCTCACATAACCCATAGTCTGTTGTAGGGTTGTACGAAGGTTGTTTAACCCTCAAATAGCCCCCACCAGTCAGGTTCACATGACATGACAATCCCTAGTTGGAGATTACATATGAATAATGGCAGTTGGCATGTGCCACAGGTCTTTGCAGGTAAACGAACCCTTAATGGGGTGTCATGAGAAGTGGCCCACTAGAGTACGGTATACTGTAGTTCTGTCACTCCTCCACCACCTTTGTGCCTGGACAAAGGCTGCTTAGGTCTGTGCCTTGTCAGAGGCAACATCCCACCAAAAGCATCTTAAATGGACATATTTTTTCCAGCTCGCCACTCAGACCAAGGAGTTTCAATGCTGCCCAGCCTTCAGCTAAAGGAATAGCCTTCTAGGCCAGGGAAAGGTATCTTTGGCACCTTGTCTAGCTTCAGAGGTCTTTCTACAATTGTACCCTCCAACCCCTTTTCCCTATTGTGTGTGTATGGTTTCATTGGATCTCTGTTTAGGCTAATTTGGCTGGAGTTCCAACCTTTCATGCATCCGTCTCTGTCCAGCTAGCGGAAAGGATTGTAGCTGGAACCACTTACTGCGCTCCTTTGTGTTTCCTCATTATTCCTATCTTCTGTTGACTATACCTTCTGGAAGAGATAGTCAGCTGTGAAATTGCACAGCTGTTAAATGTCCTAGAGGAAAAAGGAGGCAAACACACAGGTGTTGGAAAAGTGAAGGAGTGTGTGTTTACTTTGGATAGACCCCTTCTCCCCTCCTTTCTTGCTACAGTGACTGTGCATCAGGAACCAGGTCAATCATACCACTTTGCCTTAGAATAAATCCTAACCTCTTCTTCCTCCCTGCTCTCTATGGTCACCTTAAGCCTTTGTTTTTCCTTCCCAAGAATGTTAAGGACCCCAATTTAACTAATGCCCACCTCCTAAACCTCTCAGCCTGACAAACCCTTTCTACTGCAAGCGGAACCATCAGCACATGTCCTCAACCTAGTTTACACTCCTGTGCCAGCCTGTGTGAGCACTCAGCTAACCTCCCCACAACCAAAGTTCTCATTACAGGCTTAAATTGTTTATTGATCTGTATATCTTTATAGCAATTGTTCTACCAGGTTTGCTTTCCCCAGTGTAATGTATACAGTTGAATGTCTTGTTTGTGTTAGCTTAATAAACATTCTTCATTGTTTGAAGAAGCTTGTGCACGTGTGGATTGTTTTGGGTTCCCCTCTTTGCCGAAGATACACTATTGCCAATGTTAAAAAGATCCTTTTTAGAGATGTGTATCCTTTAGAACATATACAAGTTTGTACACATATTTAGAAGGAACACATTTGGTAACAGTTTCTTATCTTTAACCCAGACATGAACCGAACAGCACTCCAAATATAAGACACCTTCAAATAGAGGATTGTCCTCTGACAGTTCATCAAACAGAGGAATGTCATCTGTAAAGCAGGACACACGGCCACCTACATGGGTATTTGTATAAGGAAGCAACCTGTGAGCATGAGATGCTATGTGAAAGAGATGTCAATTAGCATATAGAGATAAAAGGTGAGCTTAGCATAATCTGGGGCCTTTGGGGGGTTAGGGAAGGACACATCCCTGTCCTGCCGGTAGTCTGTGTTTGTTCCATGTTTAAACCCTTCACCACTGGCTTCTTGTCTTTCATCTTCTAGCTTTACAAAGCTCAGCAGGGAAGAATAGTAATTTAAAACAATATTTTTAAGAAATGATCAGATATGGATTCACCATTCTTGACTGCCACTTTTTCTTAACTTTAAACATATGAACAAAATGTCTGTAACTCTACTGCGATAACTCTTGAACGATAACATCAGTGAAATAACAGACCTGTGAAAATGTACCTTAAATCCATTCCATCAAACCTCTCTTTATAACCAATATAAAATGATAGAATGGAAATACTACTGAGGAGATTCAACAACCGTTAGCTTCAAGGTTTCCCTTTTGACACGCTTGAGGTTGTTGCATACGTCAAAGGAATGTTCAACTCTTAAGTGCAGTTTTAAGCCTGAAGAACCATCCTAATGGTTCTATGCCCTATTTTTATTAGAATTCCATTTTCATCCTTATTTAACAGATTTACTGAAATAATATATTCAAAGTAGTTTCAAAAAATTAATGTGCCCTGCTATGACGTTATCAATGCCCAATCAATATTTCAGGAATTATAGTCTTCACACGCAGCCATAATAGAACTACTAGCAGCTGCCCTGAAAACCATCAAAGTGTTTAGAAAATTGAACCTTGTACAGTAAATCACTATCATTACTTCACATGCACTGCTGTGAACAATTCAGTGTGCAGCCTCTTGTGCATATGTGCGTGTGTATGCACATATTCCTTTCATGTAAAATATATCAAACAGCTTAAGTCGTAGCATTAAAAAAGGCATGTTTTCCTTTAGTAATTAATCTGTGATATCTACTTATATTACTTACTGATAACTTCAGTTGTTCAGAATTTTTCTGCTAAGCATTTCCAGTCAGAAATATTAACGACTGAGAATCTTCATTAATGGGCAGTTAGGTCAATGTTGTCAGGATATTTGTTGATTATTTCTAAATTTATTTGCAGAAAACATGCAGAGAGATCTATTAGAAAATAGCACCTGATAACTCAATAAATTGAACATAGCCACATCAACATAGTTCTCAAAAGGTCACTAGAGAAGGGGGTACTAATTCCAAAAATGGCAAACATTCAGACACAAAGCATAAACAATCAAGGCCCAATTTGAACAATACATATCCACCACGCACACACCTATATATGTGGTGCGACTACTAACACATTTTGGGGCTCATACATGAATCTATTGCTTCTCCCTCTCTCCCTTTATAGCATATAGAAAGTAAATATCCAGACTAGGAGATCCCCATTTATTTGGTCATGTGATGTTTACTGCTTCTTTTACACCAAACATTATACAAAACGAGGGATCTGTTAAATCTTTGTATTGCTGCTACATCTTATTTGGCTTTTACTTGTATTTTATACTGTGGTTTTAAACTTTTAAACTTTTATAGTTCATCTTTTGTTATATTTTATGGTT
Organism: Heloderma suspectum; assembly: GCF_057233095.1. Classification (NCBI taxonomy): domain Eukaryota; kingdom Metazoa; phylum Chordata; class Lepidosauria; order Squamata; family Helodermatidae; genus Heloderma; species Heloderma suspectum. Next base: position 247,651,148 of record NC_139460.1, read on the forward strand.
TTAATAGTTGTGAACCACCTAGAAAGTTTCGGCTATTGGGCAGCATAGAAATGAAATACATGTAATAAATAATACATACATATATGTGCCTTCATTTAATCCAAAAAAGAGCCGCATATGTATTTAATTTCGATTTAATAAATAAAAGTTAAAATTTAATTAATTCCATTTTTAAAAAATCAGATTTCTCTTTCAAATGTATTTTCATTCAAATTTATTTTCCTTGAATTTTAATGGTTTGCACTGCATTCTGTCATCACTTGAGTCCACTGACTTATAGGCAGGGAAAGAAAAGTGTACACCCAAAAATGGATGGTGGGAGAAGACCCCCATCAAGGACCTTTGGAAAAACATGGTCCTTGAAGGGTGGGGTTGGCCTCCCCCATCCAGTCATTTCCATAACTACCTCTAAGAATCGAATGAACTAAATCCAAATTAACAACATATGAATTAAAGTTTTCTGAAAGAAAGACATTTTGAATAAAAAAATTAAAATAATAAAAAAAAAACATTTCTGATGCACATCTCTAATAGGAACCCCTAAATTACATGGTTGGGGAAGATTCTGTGTTCAATAAATGCGACATGTTCCAGATCAGCTGTTACCTTCTATGCACAATGAGGGGGAGTGTGAGAGAGTATGCAAGCCTGAGACTCCATCCTGATTTCACAGTTCATAGAAATGAAAAAAGAACAGTAATCTAAGCAGGCTGCAAGTAACTCCGACTTATTTTTAATTGGGACACAAGTTCCATATTGTCCAACGTATATTCCCTCTCTTTGTGGCATTCCCCAATTACCCCACCTAGTTCCAGTAATGAAATCCTCAAGGCCAATTTGGTTGTAATGGTTCCCCCCTCCCTACTCTTCATATTCTAAAGGTGGACAAAGAAATCTACAAGAAGCATATTCCCAATTCATTTTCTTAGGTGAGGGCATGGCATGGTCTTTCTTGAAGATCCACTGCTAACGTTTTAAGCGGAATTCCATAACTACCTGGGTTTTGTGCTTTTACTTTAGCAATCCTATTACTTAAACATTTTGTTTAAAAGGGGAGGCAATAATTTTGTCCTACTATTTTCAGCAAAGAGCCTCATATAATTATGACATAATTTCTGCATATGCAAAAAATTGTAAAACATTATATTGGAACCTCAGGCTAAACAAGAGTGGGCACTACCAAATTACTAGTTGAAAAAACTTCCTTGGAAAGTTCTTTTTGCTGAAGAAGGCATTCTGAAATAGCTCTGAACCACTAATGTTTGTAACAATCATTTTTATGTTGTGTGTTCAACAGTGCAGAAAGAATTAAGACCAATACATGCTGAATTTTATTGCAATGCTGTATTGTTACAAATCTGAAGTACCTTGCCTTAGAAACAGTGAAGGAGAAAACATACTTGACTATTCTCTACCACTTCAGTTAGTTTATTATTAGAGGCACAGTTGTACCTCCAATAGATAAGGCGATCAGTCAAAACAAGGATTCCACCACATTATATGAAAATCAGGGGGTGGGTTATTCTAACCTTAATAAAATTGAAAGGGTTTCATCAATCTTCCTGAAACTTGCATGTGCTGGACAGAAATGTCTATTTTACACAACCTGAAAATTTCAGGAAGACTGGTTAAAGACTGAGGGAGAAAGGGAAGTTAACAGAAAAAAATAAAATATTTGGTCACACAGTTTTGGCACTGAAAACATGTGTTGACAACCGTTTGTGTCCACCTGTCAAAAAGCTGAAAGCTATATATGAAAACCATATATGTTTTCCTATTCCCTTTCTATTGTAGTTGGTGGAATGGATTTTTTAAAAAAATTCAATTTACTTATTTTTAAAAATAATTTTTATTGATATAATGAATCCCTATGAGATTTCATAAGCCAGCACTCGGAATGGGGGGGGGGGGGAATAACTACCTTGTAGAGAAAAAGCAGCAGCAGAAGCTAACTGAGTTTCTGGGTCCCCTGTGTGTGTATACGCAGACAAGCAATCCCTTCAATGTTACCGTACCCCACTGCTTCTGTTAACTGTTCTGCACTCCCAGCTGTTCCCCTTCTTCCTCTCTTCCCTCCTTTCCACTTAATTGTTTGTGTTACTAAGGTCCCTTTCTGGATTCAAATGCTGGGAACATTGTTACTCCCTGCAGCTAGTAGCTCCATGAGTCTGGAGTGTTCCTATGTACCCTGATAAGACATGTACCCTGATAAGTAACATCAGCTGCCTAAAACAATGAGAAACTGTCGCTGCAGGTTTCTGCCCCACCCCCATATGTCATTCGGAACCAAATTTTCCCATTAGCAACTACAGAAAAGAGACAAGCAAAAAGCAGAAAATTGAGGGCTGTCAGGGGATTAAAGAAAGCAATAGTGCCCTGTGAAAAATACAAGAACCACGTTTGTTCCAACCTGCGTTGCTTGATTTTTATCTTTTGCTTTACTCTGAATTTTATTAGCAGATTTTGATTTGTTTTGAGAGCTTTTTTGGTTCTTGCCTCCCTTTGGTGGAAGAAGAGATCCATTTCAGTCAGGCTTCAGGCCTGGGCATGGGACAGATCCATTTCAGTCGGGTTTCAGGCCTGGGCATGGGACAGAAACAGCCTTGGTGGATGAAATGAGGAGGGCTCTGGTTAGGGGCGAATGCTCCTTCCTTGTTCTCCTCAACCACTCAGCGGCTTTTGATACTGTTGACCACAGTATCCTCCTGGACCGCCTGGAGGGGTTGGGCATTGGAGACACCATATTGCAGTGGTTCCGGTCCTTCCTCTCCGGCAGGTACCAGAGAGTAGCTCTGGGAGAGGAGGTTTCAGACCAATGGCCACTCACTTGTGGGGTGCCACAGGGTTCCATCCTCTCCCCCATGCTATTTAACATCTATGTGAAGCCGCTGGGGGCTATCATCAGGAGGTTTGGGGTGCGGTGTCATCAGTATGCGGATGACACACAGCTCTACCTCTCGTTCAAATCTTCACCAAGGTTGGCCGTAGAATCCCTGTCCAAATGTCTGGAGACGGTGAGTGGCTGGATGGGGAGGAGCAAGCTGAACCTGACATGACTGAGGTACTTCTGGTGGGAGACAAGAGGAGGTTGGGGGATGTTGACCTGGTGTTGAATGGGATACGGCTACCCTTGAAAGACCAGGTCCGCAGCCTGGGGGTCATTTTGGACTCCCAGTTGTCCATGGAGGCTCAGGTATTAGCTGTGAGCCGGACAGTGCTGTACCAACTCCATCTGATACAGCAGCTGCAACCCTACCTTCCCGACTATCTGCTCCCATCAGTAGTACATGCCCTGTCCTCCTCTCGTTTAGACTAGTGTAATGTGCTCTTCATGGAGTTACCCTTGAAGACGGTTCAGAAGCTGCAGCTGGTACAGAACGCGGCGGCTCGCCTGATTAAAGGCAGCCGCCAGCGAGATCACATCACTCCAGTGCTGAAGGAGTTGCACTGGTTACCAGTTGTTTTCTGGGCCAAATTCAAGGTGTTGCTTTTGACCTTTAAAACCCTATACGGTTCCGGCCCAGCCTATCTCAAGGAGCACCTCCAGATAGGCCGCTCAACAAGATCAGCCTCAGATGGCCTTCTCTTAGGGATGTACGAAAGTCACTTACCTTTTCGCAGCTTGGCTTCGCGGTGGGGGGGAGGCACTTCGCTTCTCCCCCCGAAGTTCAGGCGAGGGGGGGAGGCGTCCCGCCTCGCCCGTCCGAAATTCAGGCTGGGGGGGAGGCTTCCCGCCTCGCCCGTCCGAAATTCAGGCTGGGGAGAAGCGCCCCGTCTCCCTGGCCACGAAACAAAAAGTAAAAAAAAAAATAAAAAAGACCCCGTGATAGGCTACGTGACGATTTACGTAGCCTATCACAGCTAGATTTCCAAAGTTAGCCGTGATAGGCTACGTAAATCGTCACGTAGCCTATCACGGCTGACTTTGGGGGGGAAAAAAAGTGTGTATGCAAATGGCGGCGCCCATGGGCGCCGCCATTTGCGTTCCTTATTTTGGCACGTCTAGTCTACGTAAAGATTTACGTAGACTACGGCGAAAATAAGGGCATGCTATTTGCGCTGCCCTTATTTTCGCCGTAGTCTACGTAAATCTTTATGTAGACTAGACGTGCCAAAATAAGGAACGCAACTGGCGGTCCCATGGGAGCCGCCATTTGCATACGCGCTTTTTTTTTTCAAAGTCACCCACCCATGATAGGCTACGTGACGATTTACGTAGCCTATCACGGCTGACTTTGGAAAACTAGCCGTGATAGGCTACGTAAATCGTTATGTAGCCTATCACGGGTGATTTTTTTTTTTTTACTTTATTATTTTTTTTTTGCAATGGCGGCGGCAGCTGGTCGGGAGACCGGCCACCGCCCCCAGCCACGCCGAACCGCCGCCAGGAGGGACATTCGCCAAAGGTAAGTCCCGGGCGGGGGCAGGGGGGGCAGAGAATTTCACCGCCAATTTTGGGGGGCCAAATCCGTTGGCGCTTGGCCCCCCGAAGATTCGGGGAGAAATTCTCCACCATCCCTACCTTCTCTCTGTCCCATCAGCCAGGACAGCTAGACTGGTGAGGACAAGGGAGAGGGCCTTCTCTGTGGTGGCCCCCACTCTGTGGAACTCCCTCCATAGGGAACTCCACCATGCCCCCTCTTTAATGAGCTTCTACCACATATTAAAAACGTGGTTGTTCAGGCAGGCATTTGGGGTGGGTTAGGGTAATTTTAGAAATGTGATGTTTTTAATGTTGAATTTTATTGTTTTGAACTGTTTTTATTGTTGTACATCGCCCAGAGTGGCTGGTTGACCAGCCAGATGGGCGATTAATAAACTTAATAAATAAATAAATAAATAAATAAGTAAATAAATAAGAGTCCTCTTTTCTCTTTTTGAACATGTTTTCTCTTGGCTCTGAGACTTTTTTGGTCTACCTGTCTTCAAGCCAGTTTCTCTCAGCCAGGCACCTGGTGCCTGAACAGCTTGGTATAGTTTTTGCCCACTATTTTATTTTGCTCACTGGTGAAGCATGGGCTTCATAACACTTTTCGATTTAAAATATTGTCTTCACTTCCCTACCTGGACTTTGCTGAGTTCTACACTATGGATTCTAGGAGAGGTCTCTTTCAACCTTGCTCTGGGTCCACAAAAGCTTGGTTTTCAGGTCTCTGCTTGGGTTAGGTAGCTATACCTTCCTTTTAATCCCCCCTTCCTTTTCTCTAAAAGTTTGGACCATACTGCTATAATGTTGAAAGCTTCAAACACTGCATTTAACTAGTTTGGACTGGTGGAAGTTTAAGTAGAGCTACGTAGCAATTCAAACTGCTGCTGGGCCTACTAACATTGTTTTGAGCCTACTAACATCAAGCCTACTAACACTGTGGTTTGTTTTTTGTAATAGGCCTTAGCAACAGTTAAACTGTAGTGCATTTTGCATAGTGTGCACATGTTATTTTCTTTGTAATCATTCCACATTCCACATTTTACTTCTGTATATGATCTTCTGCATTTAATTTTCTTTATAAACCATTCATATCTTAAGACTTCTCTTGTGGCATGATTTCATTTACGTATTTAACAACTTAAAAGGGTATTCACTGTTTTCCTGCTTAAGTTTTAAAATATATTTTAAAACATACTGAACTTTTAGATAGCTTTTTAGATAGCAGGGATCTGTATTGGGGCCAATGCTTTTCAAATTGTTCATAAAGACAGTGTGGTATAGTGGTTATAGTGTTGGACGGGAACCTGGGAGATCTGGGTTCTAGTCCCTACTCGGCAATGAAGCGCACTGGGTGGCTTTGGGCCACTCACTGACTCTGAGCCTAACAGCTTTGTCAGCATGATTGCCTGAGCCTGGTTGTTGTGAGGATGAAATGGAGGAGGAGGATGCCTATGGAAGCTGCCTTGGGTTACTTGCAAGAGGAAAAAGGTCAGGATATAAATGTAATAATAACAAATGTAATAGCAGTAGTAGTAACAGTAATAATAATAAATGATCTGGAACTAGGACTAAGCAGCAATTGGCCAAGTTTGCTAATTACACCAAATTATTTAGGGCAGTTAAAACAAAAAGGGATTGCAAAGAACTCCAAAAGGATCACTCCATCGCGGAAAAATGTACATCAAAATGGCAAATGCAATTCTATGTAAGCAAGTGCAAAGTGATGCACATTGGGGGGGGGGGGGGATCCCAGCTTCACTTGTATACTCGTGACTGACCAAGACAGAGATCTTGGGCTTATGGTCGACAGTTCGATGACAATGTCAACTCAGTGTGCAGCTGTTATGAAAAAAGGCACATTCCATGTATTCCAAAGGAATCGACTTGGCTGAGGGGATGGATGGGAAAAATTGATGTTTCAACACACTCGGAGGGAGCAATCCTATGGCCACTAGACAGCGGTTAGAAGGCCATAGGATATCTGGTGTTCCAGGAACTGACCTCCCCCACTTCCACACTGCCTTAGAGGCAGCAAAGAACAACCTCGTCCTCTGCACTCACAAGAGGAGTGTGGAGTAGCCGAAATGGGGCGTGTCTGGGGGAGTTCCGGGGCGGGGAGGGCAGAAATGCCTGTATGACATATCCAATGTGTCCTACGGCAGCCTCCTCCCCCACTCTGTTCTCCTGCAACTAGACAGCCACAATCGGCTGTCTAGGCGAAAATGCAGGACAGGAGAAGCGTGGAGGGAACAATTCCCTCTGTGCTTCTCCTGCTCTGCATTGGATAGGCAGTCGCTTCAGAGTCCGGAGGCGGCAGCCTATATGGATAGGTTTGCGCCCTTAAAGTCACCACCACCACCACCACCACCACCACCAATCCATGACTTTCTGGTTCAAGTCAGCCAAATAATGTATAAGAACAGTAATTTCACTTCTTCTCAGGGCAATTTCTGCAGATTCAAACAAAAAGAAAAGTACAAACTTCCCAGTTACACAGGATTCTTTGTAGAACAGAATCAGAAGTATGCCGTATCATACACTCAGAAATTTTCATTAATTTTTATCACTGCCACTTCCACACTGCCAGTCACTTTTTCAAAACCACTTTTGAGTGAGAGATATAGATTGAAATTGTATGCAAGCCTATTTATTTATTTATTTATTTCATTTTATTCTGCCTTTTAGCTCAAAAGTTTCCCAAGGTGACTTACAAAGATAGGAAATAAGACAGCCCCTGTCCACAGGCTTAAATTCTAAAAGGCATAAAAGGAAAGGGGATTGGGACGGAGGAGGAAACACAGAGCCAAGATGGAGAAGCCATGTGGCGTAGCTCTTTCTCATTCCACATTGCATGGTGCATACAAGAACACAATGCAAAAGGAGGATCATCAAATCAAACATGCTATAAAGGCTTTGGACAAGTCGAGTTTACAACCCAACAAACCACATGCACATTGAACTCAAATAAACAGTAGTGAAGACAATTCCTACCTGCAGGCTTACAATCTAAAAAGACATGGTATGCAAGGAAGAAAGGAGGGAGGGATGAAGGGGAAAAAATAGGATGTAATCCTAGGCACATTTAGGCAGAAATAAGTTCTACAACTCCCAGCTTTCCCCAGCCAGCCTTTCAGTAGGAATGGTGCTGCTTCTCACTCTCACCTCCCTTAGCACAGCCTGCTGGAATGGAATTTTTAGGCTGCCTTTAAGGGTAGAACTTACAGGATAAAAAAAATACAAAACTATACAAATGGACAATTTTTTAAAAATAAACATTTTATTTTTTAAATAGATTCTCTTTCTACAAGAAAATGGTGCTGATTCTGAAGTAAATGTGTTCAGCATCAGGATAGCAGAAGCAAGCTCCATTTTATTTTTGCAGTCAATAGTTGTGATATAATTTAAGTGAGTTTAAAGTATAAAACTATACATACTCAGAGTACTATTATTTTTTAATCAGGGTTGGCAAACAATTGTACACCATAGATTGGTGAGGTGGGGGTGTGAACTTGTTCCTGTATTCCAAAGGCTGCTTGTCTGTGAAAATGTCACGTGTTATTTTAATTATGATAAACGATGTTATGGTTTGGGGTGTTTTTGTGTATTTGTGAAGGGGGGGGGGGTTGCAAAGGGTTCCTGCTGGCTTCCAAGGGATATAATCATCATTATCACCATTACATACAAAGAGATACCTGTACTTTCTCCTGAGCGGTCCAATCCTTACTTCTTACAAGTAAGATATGCATAATCTGGAAAGCTTTGGCTATTGAGCGGCACAGAAATAAATAAATAAATAAATTTGTGCTGTGCTGTGCTGCTTCTGAGTAGGCCTGCTATGGTGGATGCTTTGTGATGGATTTTTGGATGCTTTCAGAACAAAAGCTTGGATGTTGGGAGGCTTTCAGAACTTGTTCCTATGTTCCAAAAGATGCTTTTCTATGTGGCTCTGAGAGTATCACATCTTATTTTCATTATTATTGTTGTTATTATGGCTGTGTGGACTCTCTGCTCCCATTCATCACCTTAAAGTCATCTGACTCTCTGTGAAATGGGAGTGATTGCTAGAACAGGAGAAGGTGGATGCAAAGGAGTATTTTTGTGTGGTCATGTGACCACCCCTTTGCATGTTTTGTGCCTCAGTTTTCTCCTTCTGTGGTATGGGGGGGGGCTCAGACTGCTCCTCATCCACTGATCCCCCTTTGCCCTGTCTCTCATGAGCTTCTGGCTCTGCCTCTCATGATCCCTTGGCTACGCCTCCGCTGCCTTGCCCTCCATCCCACCATTCAGACTGGCCACTGGCCTCCACTGCATGATAGTGGTGTTTAAAATTATGCATGGCTAGAGAAAGTGGATAGGGAGACATTTTTCTCCCTTTCTCATAATACTAGAACCCAGAGTCATCCCATGAAGCTGATTGGTGGGAAAATCAGGACAGGTAAAATGAAGTAGCTGTCAAGGTTCGCTTTTGTCCCTGCTGAACTTCAAATAGCCAAATCAAAACACAGACGAGAGGCTTCTATCCACGATTCTTTAATCCTTTTACTTCAATGGGTCATACAGATGCTAATTGTCAGTAACTCACAGTCTACAAAGGAAATGCCTTCAGGGAGTTCAGAGGGAAGCTACGAAGGTTGAAAGTTGCCCACTGTTTGAGAAAAGGCGGGCATGCTTTCCTAACTTAAGCGGTGGGGATCTCCCTCTATTTCGTGAAAGCTCTATGCGCGGCTGTTCCTCCCGGGCCAATCGGGCAGATCACCTAAGCTCTGCCCCTGCCATCTCTCTCTTGGCTCTGCATCTGCGGCTGGCATCTAGGAATTCAGGCTCTCCAAGCCCCACCTCTCCCTGTTCATTGTATCTCACAGGGGTGTGTGAAGAGAGGCCCTCTCTGTCCAGCTGGACTATTGAAATTGAGGAGTCTGTCTCTCCCTGTCTGGAAGAGTCTGGGAAAGTTCCTCCCCCACGTTTTGCAGTTCCTCTTTGGAATCTGAGCTACTCTGCCGCTGCCTATGTTCAGAGGCACCCCTGACAGTAGTTCTTCACATTGCGCGTAGTTAAATTCGCTGCCACAAGATGTAGTGATGGCCACTAATTTAGATGGCTTTAAAGGGGCATTGGACAAATTCATGGAAGATAAGGGTATCAAGGGCTACTAGTCATGATGGCTATAGCTATCTCCAGTCCCAGAATCAGTATGCCTATTTACACCAGTTGCTGTTGCACTCACGTCCTGCTTCTGAGTTCTTTGTGGGCAGCTGCTTGGCCACTGTGTGTACAGAATGCTAGATAGGACCTCAAAGTTCAGAAGCACTGTACCTCTGATTGCAAAGACAGACAGACAGACAGAGAGCAGTGTGTGTGTGTGTGTGTGTGTGTGTGTACACACAGAGACACACCCTTGGGGAGACATTTGCTTTTCAAAAACCAGAACAACGTGGAGCATCTTTGCTGGACTCAGGCACTCCACCCTCCCAATCTGGATTTGGGACTGAAAGACCCAGGAAAAGTGTGGGTGAATGGAGGGTAAGTTGTAAGCAAGCACAATTTTTGACACTGCAAAACATCATGGGGCACATCAGATAAGGCATGAGTCTTAGCTTCCAATTTCCTGTCTTTGTGGAGTTTGGACCAATGTTAGATTGCCTTATTGTCTGGTCTTTTAAACCAGCAGGTTTTGACAATTGAATATTTTAACGTCTTCAGCAATGTCTTATTTTAGCCTCTGTATCCAGTAAGGAATGTCAGTGTGATTAGTATATGTGCACAGAGGAAAACACTCTTCCAAATATATGTAATTCTATGATATATTCTAAATATATACAATTTTTCACAAGAAGTTACTTCCTTAGCATGCTTCTTGCATTGAATAAACATAAAACAATACCTGTTAACATACTGATGATTCATTATTATTGCTTGGATCTAATGGTGTGTATTAAAGGCTGCCTAACACAGTTAACCTATAACAATCTTTTTCTATTCTTACACAATCTGGTATTCCCTGTAGTAATGATCCCTTCTATGTCCTCCTTCATTTTTAGTCTTTTTGCATAAACATAGAGACCACTTTCAATTACTCACCGTGACTGCTGTCTTTTCATAGCGTGCTGGTGCCATATGAAGACAGCTGCCACTGGCAGAGATTTAGAAGTGGCTTCTGCATGGTAGTAATACTGTGTATACCAGATAACAACTGGAGCAGGGCGCTTTCTCTGTCTGCATGGCCTTCCCATGTGATGTAGAACCCTTAATTAATTCTGACAATCCTCTTTGGGTGCACTGTGCATTTTGGAGGCACTTTGCTTGCTAAATTCTAAGGGTTTGCAAAACCATCCTACATAATGGCCCCTTCTGGATGAAACACTAAACCATGGTTTAGTGCTATGTGAATGAGCAAAAGTGCAGCTCAGGCTCAGCCACTCCCTCTTCCCCTGGCACAGCCCCAGAGAAGACGAAGACATCTGTTTCCTAGTTTAAATTCACGGGAGTCTATTGTTACATCCAAATTGGGGGGAAACCTGGTTACTTTAAACAAACCAGTATCAAACTGAGTTTTATGAACCTGGCTTGTTAACAAACTATGGTTTAATATATCATTTACCAAAACAGGCCTCTGAGTTTAGTGTCGGAGAGCTTTCATACCAAAATGAACATCCAAGCTATAAAGGAAGGTATGTGCTAATTCAACATCATCTTCAAACTCTACATATAATCCTCACACAGTGTGGAAGTAGGATCATGCTGTCCCTACCCACAGCTTTCATACATTGATTAATTCTGTACACAACACAGGGACGCTAGTCACATTCCCAGTGCCTCTGCAGATACTGATTCTACATGGAATCTGAAATTCCGAAAAGGGCTTTTATTAAAAGGTATGTTGCATAAACCCCTTCATGGATCGCTGCCTTGTTGTGGCGAAGGGGCTTGCGTAACTCAGTGAAGCCATAAGCTATGCCGTGCAGGGCCACCCAAGATGGACAGGTCATGGCGGAGAGTTCTGACAAAATGTGGTCCACTGGAGAAGGAAATGGCAACCCACTCCAGTATTCTTGCCAAGAAAACCCCATGGAACGTATCACAAGGCTAAAAGAGATGACACCGGAAAATGAGCCCTTCAGGTTGGAAGGTGTCCAATATACTACTGGGGAAGAGCAGAGGGAATTTCCAAGCAGTGCCAGAAAGAGTGAAGTGGCTGGGCCAAAGCCAAAAGGACACTCAGCTGTGGATGTGTCTGGTGGTGAAAAGAAAGTCCGACGCTGTAAAGAACAATATTGTTTAGGAACCTGGAAGGTAAGATCAATGAATCAAGGTAAGCTGGAGGTGGTCAAACATGAGATGGCAAGATTGAACATCGACATCTTGGGAAACAGCGAACTAAAATGGAAAAGCATGGGCGAATTTAATTCAGGTGACTATTACACCTACTACTGTGGGCAACAATCCCTTAGAAGAAATGGAGTAGCACTCATAGTCAATAAAAGGGTGGGAAAAGCAGTACTGGGGTACAATCTCAAAAACAACAGAATGATCTCAGTACGAATCCAAGGCAAACCATTCAGCATCACAGTAATTCAAGTCTATGCCCCAACCACTGAGGCCGAAGAAGCTGAGGTTGATCAGTTCTATGAAGACCTACAACACCTTCTAGAACTAACACCAAAAAAAGATGTCCTCTTCATCATAGGGGATTGGAATGCTAAGGTAGGAAGTCAAGAAATAACCAGGATAACAGGCAAGCATGGTCTTGGTGTACAAAATGAAGCAGGACAAAGGCTAATAGAGTTTTGCCAAGAGAACAAGCTAATCATAGCAAACACTCTTTTCCAACAGCACAAGAGGCGACTCTACACATGGACATCACCAGATGGTCAATATCGAAATCAGATTGATTATGTCCTTTGCCAAAGATGGAGAAGCTCTATACAGTCAGTAAAAACAAGACCTGGAGCTGACTGTGGCTCAGATCACGAGCTTCTTATCACAAAATTTTGTCTTAAATTGAAGAACGTAGGGAAAACCACTAAACCATTCAGGTATGACCTAAATCATATCCCTGATGAATATACAGTGGAGGTGAGGAATAGATTTAAGGGATCTGATAGACAGAGTGCCTGAGGAACTATAGACGGAGGTCTGTAACATTGTTCAGGAGGCAGCAACTAAATCCATCCCAAAGAAAAAGAAATGCAAGAAAGCAAAGTGGCTGTCTGATGAGGCTTTACAAGTATCTGAGGAAAGAAGGGAAGCGAAAAGCAAGGGAGAAAGGGGAAGATATATCCAACTGAATGCAGAGTTCCAGAGAACAGCAAGGAGAGACGAGAAGGCCTTCTTAAATGAACAATGCAAAGAAATCGAGGAAAACAATAGAATAGGAAAGACTAGAGATCTTTTCAAGAAAATCAAAGATATCAAGGGGATGTTTTGTGCAAAGACGGGCATGATAAAGGACAAAGAAGGCAGGGACCTAACAGAAGCAGATGTGATTAAGAAGAGGGGGTAAGAATACACAGAAGAACTATACAGGAAAGATCTTAATGTCCCTGATAGCCATGATAGTGCAGTCACAGAACTTGAGCCGGACATCCTAGAGAATGAAGTCAAGTGGGCCTTAGGAAGCATTACTAACAACAAAGCTAGCGGAGATGACAGTATTCCAGCTGAGCTATTTAAAATCCTAAAAGATGATGCTGTTAAAGTGCTGCACTCAATATGCCAACAAATTTGGAACACTCAACAGTGGCCACAAGACTGGAAAAGGTCAGTTTATATTCCAGTTCCAAAGAAGGGCAATGCCAAAGAGTGTTCAAACTACCGTACAATTGCACTCATTTCACATGCCAGAAGGTTATGCTCAAAATCCTACAAGCTGGGCTTCAGCAAAATGTGAACCGAGAACTACCGGAAGTACAAGCTGGGTTTCGAAGAGGCAGAGGAAGTAGAGATCAAATCGCCAACATTCGCTGGATCATGGAGAAAGCAAGAGAATTCCAGAAAAACGTCTATTTCTGCTTCATTGACTACGCTAAAGCCTTTGATTGTGTGGATCACAACAAACTGTGGCAAATTCTTGAAGAGATGGGAGTACCAGACCACCTTACCTGTCTCCTGAGAAACCTGTATGAGTGTCAAGAAGCAACAGTAAGAACCGGACACAGAACAACCGATTGGTTCAAAATTGGGAAAGCAGTATGACAACGCTGCATATTGTCGCCCTGCTTATTTAATTTATATGCAGAGTACATCATGAGAAACGCCGGGTTGGATGAATCACAGGTCGGAATTAAGATTGCCGGGAGAAGTATCAACAACCTCAGATATGCAGATGATACCACCTTAATGGCAGAAAGTGAAGAGGATCTAAAGAGCCTCTTGTTGAAGGTGAAAGTGGAGAGTGCAGAAGCTGGGTTGAAACTCAACTTTAAAAATCTAAGATCATGGCATCTGGCCCCATCACTTCCTGGAATATAGAAGGGGAAGAAATGGAAGAAGTGACAGATTTTACTTTCTTGGGCTCCAAGATCACCGCAGATGGTGACTGTAGCCATGAAATTAAAAGACGCTTGCTCCTTGGGAGGAAAGCTATGGCAAACCTAGACAGCATAGTAAGAAGCAGAGACATCACCTTGCCGACAAAGATTCGTATAATCAAAGCTATGGTGTTCCCAGTAGCAACATATGGCTGTGAGACCTGGACTTTAAGGAAGGCTGAGCGCGGAAGAATTGATGCCTTAGAACTGTGGTGCTGGAGAAGACTCTTACGAGTCCCCTGGACTGCAAGGAGGTCAAATCAGTCCATCCTAAAGGAAATCAACCCTGAGTGCTCATTGGAAGGACAGATACTGAAGCTGAAGCTCAAATATTTTGGCCACCTAATGTAAAGAGAAAACTCCCTGGAAAAGACCCTGATGCTGGGAAAGATTGAAGGCAAAAGGAGAAGGGGACAGCAGAAGATGAGATGGCTAGATAGCATCACTGATGCAACGAATATGAATTTGAGCACGCTCTGGGAGAGAGCACAGGACAGGAAGGCCTGGTGTGCTATGGTCCATGGGGTCACGAAGAGTCGGACATGACTTAACGACTGAACAACAAATATTGCATGAAATGTGAAATGGCTACTACATATTAAGCACACTGCATCCATTCTGAAACATTCCAAATACAGCCATCATCTAATTTTTTAAATGTTTATATTTGTAATTAATTTAATTTAAGACCCAATCTCAAATGCCTGCCACATCTGTATCGGTGAGTCCAGTCTACATTTCCTAAGTAGGTAAGAATCCAAGAAGCAAATAATATTGTGCGACTGAAATAAGTATAAGTTTAAGGAAAGCACTGTTTGGCTGCAATCCTGTACCCACTTACCTGGAACTAAGCCCCATTAAACTCAATGGGACTTACTTCTCAATAGGCATATATAGGACTGTGCTGTCAGGCAGCAAAACTATAATACAGAAGAGACATTAGAGCCGTATTGAGGCATTCCTCTCATACTATTGCTATTGTTAAGCAAGAGACAGCTAGGCCATGCTAGACAGCATTAGGGAGGGAGCAGCACAGGATAAGTGTGCACAGCCCCATTGTCTCTATCCATGTAACAGAGAGGGTGTGGAGAAAAATGTCTGAATAGGGCTTAAGCCTAACTAGACTACAAAATACCCAAACAAAGCTAAAGGTCTGCAGTTTTCTTCTTGTATCCTCTTTTGTGGAATTCTACTTGTAATATAATATTAAGGATTTAAACACTGGGTTGAATGTAGACTTGTGTGCACTGGAGTCCTGCTCACACTGGAGGAAGAGAGTGAGGCAGCAATTTTCAGCAATTCTTCCTTCACTCTCCAGCTCTGTTCCCCTAAAAAGCTGTTCTAGAAAGTTGGGGACCCTCTGGGACTCCATCAGAGGTGGAGCTAGAGGGCTTTTTCACATGGAGCTTTTATCCTGCTATTGAGATTGGTTACTCATGGACATTTGTGGGTTCTTTAGATGACGGTGTCAACCTCCAGGACGTCTCCAGCACTAAATGATCTTTATTCCATTTTTTAAAAGATTGGAGATAATGAGCTATCAAATTACAGCATTTGAGTTCCCTCGTGAAAAGAGGAAAACCCACAATAAGAGGAGCTAGACCAAAGTGCCCTCTGGCGGCTGTATAATGAAACATGTGGAAGTCTCAGATAAGGGGGGAAAGGAGGGGGAAAGGGCGGGCACATGTGTAAAGGGAGTCTGTCATGACCCTGCATTTAAAACAGAAGCAGGAAACCCCATTTTAAATGCAGGATTTTAGGATGGTGTAGAGATGATCAGAGGCTGCAGGAAGAAGGGGGAATTGTTGAAAAGTGCTGCCCCTCCCCCTTCCTTCACTAGGGAGCCCCCATTGGATCACAGTTCCCTCTGCAATGGAAGGAGCCTTTCCATTTCTGGAGATGCAAGTCTGGATGTAATCGATAGTGTTCAAGTTAATCAAACACTCCTCCATCATTCTTCTGAAACACCTGAGCCCATATACAGAATACTGAAATATGTTTACAGTCTTCTTATAGGTCCCTAACTATACACACAGAATACGGGTAGGAGCTATATTAGGGATTTTACAACACAGCAGCAGCTAGGACATATTGTATCAAACACTGCCTTATGCTTTAAGCAGATGTCTCTAATTTTCCATTCTGTACAAGCATAAGCTTTCTTCTTTCAGCAATCAGGTCTCATTAATTCACAAGGTTTTCAGAAAACTAGTCAGTGGTTTTTTAAATGTGCAAAAAGCATGCAGATTTGTTTGTTCACTCAGCAATGAAACCAGGTCCTTATGCTGCAGATCTGGTGACTGGGTTCACAGCAAGGTCTGGTGAGCATTAAAAAAAATATGAACCACACATATTTACCGCTAAAAGGAAGACTATAAGGCACTCACAATGGCAGAGCTTCCCTCCATATATAACACAGCCAGTTTGCATTTGGAGAGGCCATGAACCCACCCATCCCCCAACTTAATATGATGTAAATATTAGGGTTGTTATTATACTAACCTGTATTTTGATTGGCCATGAAAAGTTGCTGACATATACATAAAAAGTTATATTTGGGTTGCTCCTGAAGTTGAACTTTTCACAGGAAAAGCTATCTCTGTATTCCTTGATATTAGCCCTCGAAAGTACAGGAATCTCTTCTCCAGATATTGTTCCAGCTATAAAAAGATAACATTTAAAAGATTTTAAACATTTATTTTAGCTTGTAGCCCACTCCATTCCAAGGACAGACAGGGTATGTCACAACAGTAAACTAAGAGGTACACAGATATACGTTACTATAAACAAAACTATCAACTGAAATAAATTCTAGTTCCTCAAAGCTGCTTCATTCCAAGGAAGGCAACGTAACAACTACAGGCAGTATCCAGCTGGGATATTCTGCAAACTCAAATGGCACTAGCGGAGCTCTGCTGAATCTTTCCAATGCAAAAGCGGTTGCCCATCACAGTTGCGCAACTGGTTGTGCAAGCAGATGTAGAACCAGCTGCACAACGGGTTGCACAACGGATTGCACAATGGGGACAAGCAGTTGTGTAACCAGCTGCACAACTCATTACACAGTGGGGACAAGCAGTTGCATAACCAGTTGCACAACGGGAATGCACAACGGGCTGCACAACAGTCATGCAGAATTGCTTGCACAATCACGCTTGCACAAATGTAACTTTAGTTAGATTCTTCTCTTTCATAGTTCAGAACCTAGTTTTTGCTATCGCAACATCATTTGCACTAACGGAATGATATAGTTGGATACTGCCCCAAGTCAGAAAGTGCTCCTTCATTAATGTGAATGTAAAGCTATACATACTTTCAAAGATTACACATGATTCGTGACACTTATATATAGTGGATTTGAATTTATATCCAGCACATTCCATTTAACTACACAGCTAATATAGTTTCCACAATGAATTTACACTAAAATTGCATAGGCTGCAAAAATTGCAAGTGTGGAACAATGTATTTGTCTTGATTGCAAAATATTGCTTTAGTAATCTCAGCTGCTCTTAAAGAAGTTTAATATTAAACCAGATAAACATAGTTCATTTGCAAGACATGAACAAAGGCTTACAAAAAAATAGAGAGACTTTCTAGGAACAGTGAGATAAAAAAACTACAGGTTTCCAAGGAAGTTTTGTTAGGCCAGATACATGGGATTGCCTCTGATATGCGGAGTAGAAATGGGGTTCGTGGGGGAGAAGAGGTGGGCTCCATCTGTCACTTTTTCTGTGAGGCTATTCCCCAGACACTTGACTGGGAAACCATTGGGGACAAGCAGGTGGTCCAATGGACTGCAGAGGAAAACGGGCAGACAGATCGATTAATTATTACTCTGGCTCATCACTTGCCACTGCAAGTGCCCACCCACCAACCCATTCTCACTTTCAGTGCTAGAAGCAATCATAAGATTGGGTATCCCATATTACGAAACATCTAGCTCCACATTAAATGGAACTAAATTCAATAACGATCTAGTTAGTGCACTTTTTAAAATGTGAAGTAAAGTTCATATTCTGTTTCACTAGCGAATGCTTGCATAATACATGTCACATTTTACCTGATTTGTGAGTGAGTTTACCTGCTTTTACATGTTTAAACAAACACACCTTAGAGGATGCATCCTCTCGTTTTACAACGAATAGCAGTACAAGGAGCTTCTTAAGGGAAGAGATTAATGTTGACAGCCCACTGCAGCATCCCCCTCCCTCCCTCCCTCTTGATCCATTATTATCCACCTCTTTATTTTATTTTTTATTTATTAAATTTATTAATCGCCCATCTGACTGGTCACCCAGCCACTCTTCTTCTCCATCAGCTTCTGCAGGCATAGCTAGGTATTACTCACATCCTATAACACCAATATAGATCTCAGAGCAATATGGAGTGCTTCAGCGATTTAAAGCGAGGGTGTATGTGTGCAATGTATGGCATTTCAGACCCTCTGCTACAGTAGTCTTAGAGTAACATGTTTTTAGGACCACTTTCCACTTTCACATGGTATGCATGATTGTTTTCTGGGAGTCTGGTATGTATCTTGTGACATAAACTGTACAGTTCGAAGAGGAGCAGCATAGCCGTAAAACACAGGGACACACAGTGGATACACACCTGGCTGCAGGCTGCTCATTGGTATGTGCCCGCCATATGTTTACAAATGCATGTTTCCCCATCAAATGTTGTGCCGTTCACCAGGCATAAACATAACTTAACAGTTGGAGAAACAGATCTGTTGCTCAAAGTGCGAACTGCCTCCTGTTCTTAACCATTCTGCACAATTAATTAAAAATGCAATCAATGGTGCTCTCCTTGGATATATTTTCAGAAAGTCAACATAACCAATTCAAATAAACTTTCTAAACAAAGCTTTTTACTAAAGCCAATAGAGAAATTGGGTTCAAAAGTTTGAAAAAGAAGGAGGAAGATAAGCAGGTTCTTTTATCAGCACACACAGAAGGATTTTATTGTTTGATATCAATGTTAAGGTTAATAATTAAATTCCTAGCTTGAACACTGAAACAAAGAAATTAAAAACTCAGTCCCTGCAGTAGTTAAGAAAGTAATTTATCTTAATTAAAATCACTGCGTTCATAACACTGCCATTCTAAAAATTTAAAGAGCATACAAGATTTTGCTACCCAAGTAATTTTAATTGAACAGAGAAGAAGGTTAACATGTTAATGAACCTTTATTCAGATTGTAAATTATCTGAGTTTTAAGTAATATCACTAATAATGGCATAATTAGAATGGGAAAAAATACATTTTAGTAAGCTTTACTAATAAGAAACAAAAAGGCAATCATGTAAATATAGTTAAACTATCAGTACTTGAGATAATATGGAAAAAGAAAAAGAAATACATTAAGGTCTTTCTTACCTGTAGAGCCAATAGACCAAGTGATATTCAGGTTAAAGTTGTTTGATGCATTAATAGATATGTCCAAATTTTTATTTGACTAAAAATGTTAAAAGAAAAACATGAACATAAATATATAATGTATGTTATATAACATAACATAAATATATTGCTTAAAGCAATAGCTCTACCCATAATCACAGTTATTCAAACATGTACTGTGATCCTAAACGCACTAGACATGATCATGCGGGGCAGCTCTGCACATGCTAGGAGGCCTTCTCCTTCTACAGCTTTCAACAAGGAAGATCTCTATGAACTCTGCTTGTGATAGCTAGCGGTAGAAGCCCTTTGTGCATATCCATCTTTGGAGTGTAGCATATCCATTACTGATTTCAAGGGGACTTCCCATTGATTTCAGAAGAAATTGCTAATGGACAGAAACCAGCAAAACTGCTCCTCACCAGCAAGTAGGGCTACCTAGTGCCAATTATAGAAGGAGGGAAATACAGTACTTTCTTTGCCACAAGTACCAGTAGCAATCTGGTGCACATGTGGGGCTCTGGACCATGGCCAGTCACCTCAAACCACGGTCCCATGCATGCTCTAACAACACATACAAAGGAATGTGCACATGGATCACTTCAATGGCAAAGAGACAGGCCGGTGACCCTCCATAGGTCAGCATGGTGTTGTGTGAATATAATAAGGTGTCCGTGCAAAGTCCCCTGTTTGGGTGTCATCTCAGCTGCAAAGTCACTGGAAGGCCTTAGAAAGCTATATCCCGCAGCTTCCCTTGTAACATGGGGATAATACTAATGGCCTTCCTGATACGGTTATTTTAAGAATTGCTGCAATAATGTACGTACAGAAGAGCGTGCACTTAGGAAAAATACTGTATGGATGTGCTCTAGATATTTGAGATTAGGATATCAGCACCATTGGAATTAATAGTGTCAAGTATGTTTTGCTGGATAAAAGGGGTACATCCAGAAGAGTTTAAAACTAGAAATAACTATATTCTCTGGTTTTTTAAATTTTTCTACTACATTTAAAACACATATTTGTTTACTGATTATCCTTTCATATTATAATCTAAGGTTCCAGTCTAAAATGCACTTACCTATGAGAAACATCCAATTAAATTAATGTAGACCAAATAATTGTTTACATTTTTCTGTTCTTTAAGGTGCAATCCTATGCATGTTTTGACAGAAAAAGTCCTACAACTCCCACCATGCCCCAGCCAGCCATAAGCGTGCATAGTGCCCTTAGTTACTTTCAAGTCCAAATTAGCAATTTTCTCAAGCAGGAATTCATATTCGTATGGTAGATTAATTAACCAGCAGTTCTTCAAGCTATATGCTTCTGCAAAATAAAAACTAAGCCATCAATATCAACAACTCTACAAAAACTATCTAAATTATTACTATTTTTGTTATTTTTAGAGTGTTATTAGAGAAATGCTAAGAGTTCCTCTCTCACACTCTCACCCATATACATGATATGTTCCAAGTTAAAGAGTCATAGCTGGATGTTTTCAGAGCAGGATTATTGCACTTCCCAGATCTATTTGAACCATGATGAATATTTTTAATTTAATTCTGCATAGACCGAGTTAATATCACTGAATAGTTATTGGATGAAGGGGTAAAGTGGGCGAATAACAGATGCTAGATTGCTCAGCGTCCATAGCAATAAAAATGGGATGAGGGCAGCCATTTTTATCAGCTTCAGTAGTAAAGCTCACAAAGCCAACAATGGGTCTCCTGAAACTTTAAATCCTGGTTGCCCTACAACAGTTCTTAAGTGACACCTAATGTAAATAATAAATATTATAAATTTAAGCAACTACATTATTGCCAGGGAAAGTACAATATTATGAAAGCTAAGGAATTTTCAGAAATATTTGCAATCAAGATTGAGTCAGAGGCCCAACTCTACAGCTCTTAAATCCTGTGTTACTTAGTGGAATAATATTAGCCAACAAAATACTAGTCTCATTCCAGTGCTCCTTTGTATGAAGAGTTAAGTCAGCTTTTCTTTGAGAGATACGTAATTATACTTATGTAAATTTCAGCATTATGTAAATTTACATAATGTAAATTTCACCAGCCCAATATGACTGAGTAGTCTCTCTCTTCTTTCTACTCCCTCTTTTACACACACCTACATCCACCCTAACTACTACCTAGTTGATAGAAATCAACCATATTGGTGCATACCTCAGATCCCAGAAAGGGACTGGCTGCAAACATAGGCAACTATCCATCAGCCAACTCTGCATACAAGTAGTAAGCAGCTTTTGTAAGAACTCATTGCAGACAGATTAATTTGCCAGCCAGCACCCAGCAAAGGAAAATTAAGGAATATTTTGGCATCTGTAGGGATGATACAACTTGATCTAGATGTATTTGGGAGCAAAACTGCTTTGAGCCCTAATGGATGAGAGTACATGTCTCAATTCAATATCTAGATTCTCAATTAATCTGTTCAACAACTTGAACACAAGAAGAGCCCTGCTGAATCAGATCAAAGGCCTATCTAGTCCAGCATTCTGTTCTTACAGTTGCGAACTGGATACCCATGGGAAGCCCATAAGCAGAACATAGTGCAATACCACTCTCCTGCTCGTGTTGAGTGGGAAACATTGTTTATATCGTTGCTATCTGGCACCTTTTAGTTCCTACAAGAAATAATGAACTAAATATAAAGAAAACCTAGTTTACATTATGATCAATAAATAATCATAGTATAGACAATCATTTATATCAGCTCACCTGTTCAGGATTTGCAATGAAGTTTATAGCAGTGTGATGGCGATCATCTTCTTGTAATAAGCTGAAGGTAAACTGGTAGTCAATCAGTAAGCTATCTGTGGACAAAACATTTAAAAATGAGCAGATGCTCTTATGTTAAACTTACACAGACACAGGAGAATTCATTTTTTGTTCAGATTCATGTAGTTTTGAATATACCAATGCTCTAGTACAATCATTACACTGTGATTAGGGAGATGACAGGCCTGATCTGCAAACCTTATCCCATATCTACGATGTTGCATTGGTCTACTCATTCCTTCTCTCTCTTGCCTGAGTGCTCAAGCTACAGCAGGAAAAAAGCAGGTGGAATCTAACTGCACTAAAAGTCAAGCATTTTCCCATTTATTATGGTAACAGAAGGTCTAGTAAGCTTAATAAGATAAGCCACAAATTTTCATGATTTTGTTATCTCACAACAGTTTAAATAGTCTGAGATTCCAAAGAGAATACGAAACTGTAAATTCTAAACTGAGCAAGAACTATTGTAAAGATACCTTGAACTATTTTTCACTGAGTACTCTTGCCTAGATGATCAACAAGCTCTCCTGCTGCCTGAGGCAGGACAGCACATACACGTCTCTGCTT
Source organism: Heloderma suspectum (assembly GCF_057233095.1). Lineage (NCBI taxonomy): Eukaryota > Metazoa > Chordata > Lepidosauria > Squamata > Helodermatidae > Heloderma > Heloderma suspectum. The sequence continues at coordinate 247,673,871 of NC_139460.1, forward strand.
TGTCTGCCCACTCCCCATTCTGCCACATCTTGCAGACCCCTTCCATGTCTCCCAGCTACCACCACCCCAGCCACATAGCCCAGTTCCCCACTGCATCTTTCAGCCACCCCACCCTGTATCCCAGCCCCCTGCTGCGTCTCCTACCCCACCCCTGCCATTTCTCCTACCTACCCCCACACACCCCACCACATCTCCCACCTCCCCTACCGCATCTCACAGCCACCCCCTATGCCCCTGCCATGACTCTCACCTACCTCCCCATTGCCACCACTGCTGCTGCTGCTCTCTGAAGAGCTGTGTCGGCCATAAAAAGCAGCTAGGACAGTTCTACAGAGTACTGGCCAGGCCCAAATGCCTGATTCTGAGGAGGTTCTTCCTCAGAACCAGGCGTCATGGAAGGGGCTGTCCCTGGAGATCACCACAATGGGAGACCTGCTGGTGGGGCTCTCCGGAACACATGGCGGCCTACCAATTAGCTCACTTGCCCAGCAGCACCTATGGGGGACCCTCCAGGCGGTGGGGGTGGGGTGGGGTGGCGGCATGCAATTCACTGTTCTTCTCGCTCCACCACCTGAGGCAGGGGTTTCACCTCACCTCATGGGAGGGCCAGCCCTGTAGATGAAGGTATCCTAATGCTGAAATTACTACACTGTATATTTTTTCAGTGTATTAAAAAATTGTACTAGGAAGCTGTCAAGTTGCCAGGTTCTTTTACTGAAAAATCATGCCATGAATTCTATTGACATCCATTTAAATGCTTTACCCTCATTGTAGTAGTACTGTACATTTTACTATGTTGTATAATTGAGTCACACAGATAAATAACAAATCAAAAAGTGCAATTTTCTGATTCATAGTTTAAAAACAGCTTTGGGGGCATTTCAACTGTATATCATATTGTTATATGGCTTTTTCACTTGTGGAGGAATAAAAAGGCTGTAGGATCATCCACCTTAACTTTAAGACTTTATACCAATAAGGGATATTGCCCATATGAAAGTCAAGGGGGTATGACGCATCTGACAGGCACACTACTGCACTTGAGCTTTTCAGGAAAGGATAGGTCTGTGTTCACTTACGTTTGCAGTCCTAGGTTGCCCAACTCACAGCACAGCATGAATAACACAGAGAGGTATACAGAGTCTTCAGATGTTACATTTAAACTTGGTTGGTCTATTCACAAGCTTATTTTACCAAGAAGACCATACACACTTTTCTGTGCACACATTCATATCCTAGTTTGGAATACACGTCAGCTTCCATGTAGGTTACATATTAAAAATTATGTACTTGAGCTTACAGGAAAACAACTATCAAGTAAAAAAGCAATGCTTAGAAAATACTCTTGAGTAGTTACCATACGCTTAAGAAATGTACACCTTCCATGTTGACCAAGCAATTCTTAAAATAACCACAGTTCAAGAGCTGAGAAAATGATCTTTCCTAACAGTCGTAATTAATCCTATCAGTAGCTCTAAGGTCAGTGATTTTCCAGGAAATGTTCCAATTTCTAGACCAGTAGTTTTATCACTTCTAAACAGGATACCAGGTTTTGTGAGAACAGCTGTAATAATTTCTCTTCAGCAGACAGTAAGATGTCACCTACTTGACGCAACTTCAAAATTAAGTAAGCTTTGTTTATAAGACAAAGTAGACCTTGTGTGAATGGGGGGAAAGTCCAGCATCCTATAAGCATTTCAGAAAATAACACTAGACATTTCTACCTTGGGTCACACTAAAGTTATGCACTAACAGAACTTTAATATCAAATATCAGCAGCCATGTTACCACCCACTAACCACAGTGACACTCATCCACATTCTCCATGCATGGAAGCCAGCAACACAGAGCAACAATAGATAATCAAGATGTCACACAACCTATTCGACACCCTGTTCCCCACACAATGCATGCTGCCAAAAAGTGCAGTGTCTCTCATAGCACAAGCTTCCACGGCTCACTGGTAAGCATGTAATGTATATTCTACATTGTTCATGTGACACCCATCCCCCTGACAAAAGTCTTGTTCCCCTCATATAGATACTAATGCAAATGTGCTGTGCACAGTATTCTGTAATCATGGAAGACATCAGGAGGACATAGAATTGTTCAAGCTTGCCCTATCACCCTTGCTAGAGCTCCGAAGTGACAAGGTTGTAGGTGAGATGCAAACCTGAGCACTGGTGGGGTATTGTGGTGGAAAACCACCAGTCCCTTCCATTGGAATACCCCATAATAAAGACATTTAAGGTGACTTAGAGAGGAGATTCCCTGCTTTTTAAGAACAGAGACACAGCTGAAATACAACTTTTATTGAACAGCATCAGCAAGTGAATGAAGTGATAGAATCACACAGAAATGAGTTTGCCAACCTTTTTGTTCTTGCAGAGCCCATATTCCTTTGAAAGTACACAACTGAAAGAAGAGTAACAGGTGTAGCTTTCTCCATCAATGTATCGGAATGCTAGATGGAACTATACCTGATACATTTTCATCTGCCATACAATTTTGAAAAGTACATGAATCTTGGTAAAGAAAGGTACGCCCCCCCCCCCTACATAAAAACAACTTGTTTCCCACTTGTGACTTCTAATGTTGTAAGCCTTGCTTATGGTACAGCACTGGGTGGGGAACAGTCTTTTCTTTGTGAGTCTTACATGGCTTTGAGTCTTGGGTGGCTGTGAGGCTGCCTGGGGAGAGATAACAGAAGCAGAGGGATAGTGAACTATCATGGATAATAACTGGGACTGCAATGTCTCATCATTTAAAAAAGCAACTAAAATATGTCCCAATTATTCAGATAATAGTTTAAAATAAATTATTTGATTTATTACAATAAATTATTATAAATCATAAATCATTTTAATTATAATACACGAACTGATATAAGAACTGCAAATAGCAAGCACATCTTGAATGAGGCAGTTCCCTCTTCTCTTAAGACACGGTAGGCAGTGCTTTTCCTAAGATGATGCCTGCTATGATATACACATAAAGCATCTAAAAACAAATTATGCCTTTTATTCTGAATGGTTGTTTTTAGCCATATGTAAATGTATGTATTCCTAGAGTAATAAAGGAACTGGCAGAAGAACTCTCAGAACCGCTGTCTATTCTTTTTGAGAAATCATGGAGGACGGGGGAAGTGCCAGATGACTGGAGGAGGGCTAATGTTGTCCCTATCTTCAGAAAGGGTAAAAAGGAGGAACCTAGGAACTACAGACCAATCAATCCCAGGGAAAATTCTGGAGCAGATGATAAAGTAATCCATCTGGAAGCACCTTGAAAACAATGCCATGATTACTCGAAGCCAACATGGATTTTTCAAAAACAAGTCCTGCCAGACAAATCTGATCTCATTTTTTGATCAAGTAACCTCCCTTGTAGACCATGGGAATGCTGTGGACATCATATACCTCGACTTCAGCAAAGCTTTCGACAAAGTGCCCCATGATATCCTGATGAGCAAACTAGCTCAAAGTGGGCTAGATGAAACACCGATCCGGTGGATCCGCAGTTGGCTACAGAATTGGACTCAAAGAGTGTTTATCAATGGGACCTTCTCAAACTGGGGAGAGGTAACGAGTGGGGTACCGCAGGGCTCAGTCCTGGGCCCAGTGCTCTTCAACATTTTTATTAATGACTTGGAGGTAGGGTTGGCAGAGAATTTCTCCCCGAAACATCGGGGGGCCGAGCGCCAACGTGTTCGGCCCCCTGAACAAGTTTCGGGAAGAAATTCTCCGCCCCCCCCCGCCCCCCCCGGGACGGGATTTACCTTTGGTGAATGTCCCTCCTGGCGGCGGGTCCGGCCGGCGGTTCGGCGGGTGTTCGTCCGGGGCGGGAGCGGCAGCCGGTCTTTCAATGCCGCCGCCGCCATTCCAATAAAAGAAAAAAAAACAAAAACGCCCCCGTGATAGGCTACGTGACAATTAACGTAGCCTATCACGGCTAGATTTGCAAAGTCAGCCGTGATAGGCTACGTAAATCGTCACGTAGCCTATCACGGGTGACTTTAAAAAAAAAAAAAAAGCGCGTACGGATAATGGCGGCCCCCATAGGGAGCCGCCATTCCCGTTCCTTATTTGGTCGCTGTAGTCTACGTAAATGTTTACGTAGACTACGGCGACTAAATAAGGAACGCGAATGGCGGCTCCCTATGGGGGCCGCCATTAGCGTACGCGTTTTTTTTTTTTAAAGTCACCCGTGATAGGCTACGTGACGATTAACGTAGCCTATCACGGCTGACTTTGCAGATCTAGCCGTGATAGGCTATGTTAATAGTCACGTAGCCTATCACGGGGGTGTTTTTTAAAAAAAACTTTTGAGTTCGCGGCCGGGCGAGGCGCCTCCTCCCCGGCCTGAATTTCGGCCGGGCGAGGCGGGAAGCCTCCCCCCCGGCCTGAATTTCGGCCGGGCGAGGCAGGAAGCCTCCCCCCCGGCCTGAACTTCACAGGGGGAGCAGCGAAGCGCCTCCCCCACCGCGAACAAGCTTCGAGGACAGGTAAGTGACTTTCGTCCACCCCTACTTGGAGGAGGAGGTGCAGGGAATGCTGATCAAATTTGCAGATGACACAAAATTGGGAGGGATAGCTAATACTTTGGAAGACAGAAACAAAATTCAAAGTGATCTGGATAGACTGGAGCGCTGGGCTGCAAACAACAGAATGACATCTCATAGGGATAAATGCCAAGTTCTGCACCTAGGAAAAAGAAACCAAATGCACAGTTACAAGATGGGGGATACGTGGCTCAACAACACTACAAGCGACAAGGATCTTGGAATTGCTGTCGATCACAAGCTGAATATGAGCCAACAATGTGATGTGGCTGCAAAAAAGGTAAATGCTATTTTGGGCTGCATTAATAGAAGCATAGCTTCCAAATCCCAGGAAGTGCTAGTTCCCGTCTACTCAGCACTGGTTAGGCCTCATCTGGAGTACTGTGTCCAGTTCTGGGCACCACACTTTAAGAAGGATGCAGACAAACTGGAGAGGGTTCAGAGGAGAGCAACAAAGATGATCAGAGGACTGGATACAAAGCCCTATGAAGAGAGACTGAAAGAACTGGGCATGTTTAGCCTTGAGAAGAGAAGACTGAGGGGAGATATGATAGCACTCTTCAAGTACTTGAAAGGTTGTCACAGAGAAGAAGGCCAGGATCTCTTCTCGATCATCCCAGACTGCAGGACACGGAATAATGGGCTCAAGTTACAGGAAGCCAGATTCCGGCTGAACATCAGGAAAAACTTCCTGACTGTTAGAGCAATACGACAATGGAACCAATTACCTAGGGAGGTGGTGGGCTCTCCCACACTGGAGGCATTTAAGATGAGGCTGGACAGCCATCTGTCAGGGATGCTCTGACTTGGATTCCTACATTGAGCAGGGGGTTGGACTCGATGGCCTTGTAGGCCCCTTCCAACCCTACTATTCTATGGTTCTATGTATGCAGAGTTTAACTGATTACTTGATTAAGAGTGAAATCCTTTGCAAATTTAGGCCAAAAAAGTTCTACAACTCCCAGAATGACCCAGCCAGCCAGGATTTTTCTCTCTAAACATGCATAAGATTGCACCTAATTGACTTAATTAATGTGACTATTGACTGGGAGCCTGTCTTCATGGGTGATTTGCTGCAGAGTGGGACCATCTGGAGGTCCTTTGAGGCACATGACCTCATGGCCAGTCTGCAGCCACCCTGGAGATTACCTGTGGGGAAGCCACATTTTTGCAGAGTACTTTTACGCCATTGTTTTTCTTTAATTCAGCTCTCCTGTAGTTCAGCTTTAAATTCAGTATGATCAGGGCATTCCCCAAGGTGAGTCTTTCACTTGGCAGTGCCCTTGGTATCCTAGGTAACTAAAGTAACTAGACTGCCTTTCCAACACATCAAACTGCTGGAGCACTCCTTCAAGCATTCAGAATCACAGTGAACTTCCTTTTTGCCAGTGGAAGTAACTACCCTCAGTGCGTATGCACTTTTCTGATGTTTGTGTTACTTCACTTCTCTGATGTGTTAAGTTGCTTCTCTGATCTTGAGTGAAGTCGCTTCTCCGATGTTGCATAAAGCTGCTTCTCCGACATCATATTACTTCAATTCTCTGATGCGAATAGGGGCTTTATCACTGCAGCAATCTAGCACAGTCTTGGGAACATGGAAGCAGAGAAGCCTGCCATTGTGAGCAGGGAGAAGTACCCAGGGAAGGAGAAAGGGGGATTGGAAGCTATAACTCTGCAACAGCTTGCTGGAATGGTGCGAAATTGTGTGTGTGTGTGGGGGGGTACTTTCATAGGGAGCCTTCAGATGCTGCACTGGAGAACTGGGGATTTTGGCTTCTTCAGAGAAAAGTGCACACATTGGGGAAAGCGGGGGGAGCTCTAGCTCTGTGACAGTTTGCTGGAATGGAATTGTAAATTAGTTACTCTCCATTAATAAGAATGTGGTAGCAGGGGGGGCTGGGCGGGGGGGGAAACAATCCTCTCTCATTGGTTGAGCAGCCCCTGCTAGGTTAAAAACATTCAGTTCTACTCCCCCCAGCCATGTGGCAAGTATGTTCTTTTCAAGTGCTGTGTGACCCGTGAAAACTGGGTTTAAAAGGTATGGTATACTCAGCTTTTCTTGCTTTGCATGTCTCTGACGGACCAAAGCTGATTCCATGAAAATCCAGATAATACTCCAGTGCACCTCTCATTCCATTGTCATGAAGATCCCCCCTTGGATATCTTTTATCAGGTGACAACCACAGTAGCAGCTTCAACAGTTAGTACCAGTAACTGAATTTTCATTCATGCTCATTGAAAGAGTAATTGAGAAATGGTGCCCCCACTGAGGTTTGTCCATTCTGCCCCACCCTAGCTCTCCACTCTCCTCCTTGGGTGATGGGGATATTGAACAAATCTGCAACAGATTCAGATGAATTCAGATTTCTATGAATCCGACGTCTGGCTTTTTCCAAGTCACGTTGATTCCGCAGACTTGCAGACTGGTTTTTTACTTTGTGTGTGTGTGTGTGTGTGGGGGGGTGTTCTACAAATGTGCATTTGTGCTAATGTGCACGCACGCAAATGGAACAATGATGTCCTATTCCCCCCCCCATCCAATTCCATCAATGAGCAGACAACAGAACAAAAGATGCCTGACAATGTATGAAACACAGATGCAACAGATTTGACAAAATCCCAGTCAGTTTGGACCCTGCTTCAGAAAGTGGGCCTATTTGTTTCAGACTGCTTTGGTCATAAAGCAGAGCCCCTCTTCAGGAAATCTGAGGCTTTGTAAGTCTCCCCATTAACTTTGGGAAATGAACAAACTGTTATAACATTTTTTGGCAGAGTTGGATGATTTGCAGGCATAGTAGCCCTTTCTGAGTGGATGAAACATGCTAAATTTCAAACTAATAGGTGCGGGTGTTTCTGGGTTAGGTGCCTTTACGGTTTGAGGGGTGTTTTTTTGGGGGGGGCTATATAACTTTTTAATTTCTTCGCAGAATACGATGACATTTGCAGGAATAGTTGCCTGTTTTGAGGGGATTGTTTATTTATTTATTTAGTATATTTATAACCCACCTTTTTCCCATCATGGATCTTGAAGCAGCTTTCATTGTGTTTCCAGGTGGTCTCCCAGCCAGGCACTGACGAGACTCAAATTCACTTCCTCCCCTGTGCTTTTGTGGGCAATTTGTATGGAAATAGCATGCACCTAATCTGTAATCTGAAAATTTTCAGAAGGATAAGGATCAGGGCATTATGATGAATGAAAAACTCTTTGAGGCTGTGTTTTTGCTTTCTGCTCAATTGACACTAAGTGATGTTGGTTCTTCTACATCCCTCCCCAAAGCACAGTGATTGGAAGTAAAAAGGAGGCCCCAGGTAAAGATATTTCCCGAGTGCAAACTAGAGCTGTCAGTCTCAAAGCTACAACCCCTCCTCCCTCCCTGCAGTTTTCCTTTTATGGAGAGCATTGGGGGGAAACATAGCCATTTTAAATAGACTATTTGAGACAGCCTGAATCTGTCTGCACCCTCCAAATCTCCAAGGTGGACCCTAGTTTTCAGGAACATACCAATTTGCTTCAAGCCACTTCAGGGAGCCTTGCTTCAACTCCGACAAAGCCCAAATCACTCTGAGGCAGCCCACTTTAGTGCTGGATCTGGGGTTCATTCAAAGTGGATAGAGACTCCTATTGTGAATCTTATTTGGATTGTCAGCCAGCAGGCAGGGTTTTGTCAGTGTTAATTTTATGTTACATACTGCACAGCGCCTTGTTTTTAGGCACTTAAGAAATATGGTTGTTGTTCAGTCATTAAGTCATGTCCGACTCTTCATGACCCCATGGACCATAGCACACCAGGCCTTCCTGTCCTCCGCTCTCTCCCGGAGTGTGCTCAAGTTCATAAGAAATATTACATCACCAGTATTATTATGACATTACTTACACATCCAATATAGGGAGGCACACTGGGGATAGACTTCCAGTGTGTCTCCCTATACTGGATGTGTATTGTCATGGCTTTGATCCTGCAGGGAAAAGTATGTCACTCATCTTTGCCCATTAGTATAAAGGGATAAAATGTTTAGTGTCAACCAGCAAATGTGACTATGCTCTCCATTGCCCTCTCTACTATGTGGAGCTCAACCTGAGTTTGGGAGGTTGTAAGTTATAGGGGCTTCTTTTCTATGTAGCACATAGTTACCCTATGTCCTCTGTGTGGGAGACAATGGTACTCACTTTTGAGTTTGAGACTGCTGTTCAGTCAGTACAATTTCTCCATATTCTAGGGAAAGGGAAAACATGCTGGCTGTCCAGGTTGAGCTGCAGGCAGTTTTTAGAGTGGAGCCAGGAACCAGGAGCAGTGCCACTGGGTCACAGCTGAGCAGTCAGCGCCAAGTGACAGGGCTAGGAGATGGAGCCAAAGAACAGTACCAAAGAGCCATAAGCCAGAGCCAAAGAGTGAAGTGAAACAGGTCAGACCTAGGAAGACTGTTGCTTTCCAAAGTCCCACCCCCCAAAAGATGCCTTTAATAGCTTTTCCTACCTCTTGGAAGATTCTCTGGGTAGGCAGAGGTAGTCTACACCTGAGAACACTCTACTGCAAAGAGAGATGCTCAAAGCTGTGGTCATGGTGGCTCAACCAGATGCGACAGCTAGTCACAGACCCAGGGTTTCCTGGTTCTAGCCCTGGTAGCTCCTGACAATGGCCCTGAGTGTTTGAATGCTCTTGGGCTGCTGGGGAAGGATGGAGGATATCCATACCTGCTTTGAGGTATGGGCTCCCCTGTCTTGTAATTCCTCCTCTTCCTTTCCTGTGTGGGGTACTTTACCCTTGCAGCCCCAGTAGCATGGGTGAGGTCAAGAGTCCTGATAGGTCTTCATGTCTCCAGTCCTGTGGCAGAGTATCTGGAAGTGTTCTGAGAACAAACAAGTCACCCATCTACCCTTACTAGTTCAGGTCATGGCTATTTGTGCAAAGTGACTCCTTTAACCAAAGTTCCTTATCAAGTTCCCACTTGTATACTCATAATTCTATGAGATGAAGTGACAGAGATATGGCCTTGTGGCAGCATTACCTGTTTCCCTTGCTAAAGCTGATATGTTCCCGCTATTCTGTGACTGGTTGAAGAGTTATTCAGAATCCTGTCCTCAAATATGGAATCATCGGCAGTTCTCTACAGACTCCGGTGTGGTTGCTTTAAACTTATGCCACCTCTTTTTTGCATATGTAATATTATCCATATGTAATATTGTGCTGATTTCAGGCTTGGGTTAGAGCCCTCAGTGAGCATATAATTCTGACAAAGCTGTACTCCCCCCTGTCATACCTCAACCCCATCCATCTTCCACCTTTCACCAGTATGGTTATGAATACATTGCTCATACCACTAATCTAACAGCACTATGCAGCCACACAAGCCCCACTCCCAGTGTCCCTGCATACACTGGTCTGCCCTCCCTGTTTGCAATCTTGCTTCTTCTTGCATTTCCATTAACTGAAGTAGAATTTTCTGTACGGACAGACATGCTTTATCAGGGTTCCTGGTTTGGCAGAGGGATCTACTCGTGTTCAAGTGAATGTGAGTAGAAGCCCTCTCAGACTTTGCTGCCTGGTGCAGTAAAGTCTGGAACAGGTAGGATGGGGAAACTGGAGGCGGGTCTTGCATCTGCACTGCACCCTTCCAGCACCACCAGCGTGCACACACACACACACGCACATGCACACACACTTTTAGCCCTCACATGTACAGGCTGAATAATTGCATAGGGCTAACCTTATGCCAATAATGTTGCTAAAACATTCTATCATCAAAATAGTTTCATTACATTGGTGTAATTTGGAGATCCACTAACGTACGAGATTTAGTAGTAATCCTATCTGTTTCCACATAGCATCACTCAAGGAATATATTACAAATATTAGTAAAGTCATGCCTTAATTTAGGAAGACTGGGTGTTATTTTCTTTGTTATATTTTCTTGAGCTATATCTGACCACTGATATAAGCCACCAAGATGCTGCACTGATTTCATATAATATTAAGACGAGCAAAGGGCTGGATGTGCCTGATCTCGGAAGCTAGGCAGGATCAACCCTGGTTAGTACTTGGATGGGAGACCACCTGGGAATCAGGCTTCCTACATGGAGCAGGGGGTTGGACTTGATGGTCTTGTAGGCCCCTTCCAACCCTATGATTCTATTCTATTCACCCACCCATACAGAGTCACAGTTTGCAAACCTTCAGTGGAATTCACACATTTCTGAGATTTTCTACCATTTTGAAATTTTTCCCCATCAGATTTCTGTATGGGATAGTTTTCTCAGAAGCTAGTATGTCTAAGATCTTCCACTACTTTAACACAATGCCAGGAAACACATATGACTTACAGAAGAGCCTTGGTCTTTGTAGGACAAAGTAAAATGAAGATTTTTCCCTCCATGATGAAAATCATCTTCATGGCATTAAAAGAGGTTTGGGGGTTTTTACTTCTTTTTTTGTGAACAAAATCCAACAAATAACCAAAACAGACACCAATTACAACATCCTTTTGGTGGTACAAATATTGTCCATTACTTGTTGGGAAGGTCTTATATTTTGCCAGGGAATACATTTTTTTAATGAAATGAAATACAGAAACTGAACAAAGCCTTGTTTTATAAAATAAATTGCAAAAAAAGAAAGGGTAAGATCCATGTAACAATGCATGTTTTTACATTGATATATTTTATTACCAAGACAGTTCTTGGCAGTATCTTCAGATAACTTCAGATAACAAGCCAGTCCAAAAGCCTTTAGTTCTATTGCAAGCATTTAAACAAAACTACTACAACTTATATATCCATAACCTTTACACTGGAAATATAGACTTTTCAAGAGCCTGTTTGCAAGTTTACACAAGACATATTCACAAGAACAAATTACTTTAATTAGGAAAGAAGCCTGTATTGATTGTGACCAAATTAAAGTGAGATGTTCAGCATTAGGAGAGCAAACCATCTGATGACTTTAAAGGAGCCAGACATTATGTTTCTATCACCTCAATGCTACCTAGGCTGCAACAGAAAAGGCAGTATAAAGTATGCTGTATCTCTTGTTTCCATCTAAATCCAAGGAAGCTATTCAAGTTTTAAACCAGTATCTGATGTCGGTAATGGACCGGATAAGGACAAACACACTGAAGTTCAATAACGACAAGACAGCAATGTTTTTGGTCCATCAAAAGGCAGATCGGGGAAGAGGAATTCATCCTGTGTTGGGTAGGTTTACATTCCCCTTGAAGACTCAGATTTACAGCTTGAGTGTACTCTTGGATTCAGCCCTGAAAATGGATGGCCAGGTTTTGGCAATGGCCAGGAGGGCATTTGCACAACTAAGGCTGGTACACCAACTGTGCTCCTTCCTGGAGATGTCAGATCGTGCCCCAGTTACATCCCATTTGGACTACTGCAATGTGCTCTACATGGGGCTGCCTTTGAAACGTCCCCAGAAACTTCAGCTGTGCTGTGGCCAGACCAGGGATGGTTAACAGGAGCTTTTAACTATGGCTGTGCACCACTTCGGCCTGAGGCCCAAAGCCTGAGTTGAAGCAGGCCACTTCAGGCCACTTTGGGACCCTTCCAAGGTGAAGCGGAGGGGGCAGAAGTGACCTGAAGTAGGCTGGGGGCTCTCCGAAGCACTTCAGTGTGCTTCAGAGTGTCGACACCCCGGCCCAGCCGCACTGGTGCCTCCAGCTCCTTACCTGAGCCATCATGGGAGGAGTCACTATTGTCACTGCCACTGCTGCCGCCACCACCACCTCTGCTGCTGTCGCCGCTGTTCCCGCTGCCTCCACCACCTCCACCTTTGCCATCACCATTGCTGCTGTTGCCACCGCTGCTATTGCCACCGCCGCCATTGCCACTGTCATCATCACTGCTGCTGCCAGCTCCTCAGCCCCGGACATGCACCAGCTCTTGTTGCAGGGAGTCGCCATTTTGCAGGGAGAGTTGCCATGGCGACTTGCTGCAACAACAGCCGGCACACATCCAGGGCTCAGGAGCTGGTGGCGGTGGGCGGCGGTGACAGCAGCAGTGGCGGAGGTGGTTGAGATGGAGGCTGCAGTGGCAGCACCGGAGATGGCAGCTGCGATGGCAGTAGCAGTGATGACAACGGTGACTCCTTCTCATGATGGCTGCCGGTGCACGTCCTGAGGACCCAGGTAAGGAGCTGGGGGGCATCAGGGGGCCCCTGAAGCGGGATTCACCCATCTGAATCCTGCTTCGGGTTCAGGGCCAAGGTGGATCGGGGACCCCCCAAATCAGCAAATTGGGCCTGCCTCGGAAGCCCCAAAGCAGCTTTCGAGTCGGTTCAGGGGGGTCTAATGCACAGCCCTACTTTTAATTCCCTTCTTACAACAACTTCACTTGCTACTGATCCATTTCTGGGTGCAATTCAAAGTGCTGGTCATGATCTATAAAGCCTAACATGTCTTGGGATCAGGCTATTTGAAGGACCACATTCTCCATGTGAGCCTACCCATATTTTGAGATCCCTGGGAGAGGCCCTTCTCTCTGTCCTGCCACAGTCAGAGGCACATTTGTCAGGAACATGAGAGATGACCTGTTTGGTGGCTGCTCCCAGGCTTTGGAATGCCCTGCCAAGGGAAGTCAGACTGGCTCCCTCTTTGTTAATGCTGTGCCAAAAGTTTATCCCACATTTTTTCAGCCATTCTCATTCAATTCAATAGAACAGAAGAGAAGAGCTTTTGAAAAGAAATTCAATCACTGTGAAGAAATTTTGGAGACGTTCTCATGGGCTGGGTTTCAGTTTCTTGGGCTTACCTTACTTAGGTGGTGGTCGAGGAGCGAGCACAATGGTCCTGTGTTTCATTGTACGATCATTTCTCTGGCACCCTTTGCCTCCTCAGCTTCCTACACTTCAATTAAAGGCCAGTTTAAGGCACCATGAGGTAATTCCTCCCATAGGGTTTTTTCAGATCAGGACATGCAGGCAGCCTTGGAGGCTAGCTGTGATTAGGTAAGCTCCAAAACACCAGAAAAACAAATGATAAAACATACTAATGAGGAAGAACAATGGAAGCCTCTTCTATGGGGGGAGAAACCTTTCAGGAAATTGGAGGCCAAGTTTTGGCAGAACAGTAACTCCACCGCCTCCCTGGAGCTAGACACAACACTGCCCCGACCTGCATTGCAGTGAAGGCAACCTGGGGGCAAGCCTGCCAAGAGAGTTGATGCTGTTGCAGCACGAAAACCCCCAAAACCCTTACCAAAAAGAAAGAAGCTGTGCTACAAGCCCTGCAAATGGGGAGCCCTACCTGGGAGAAACTGTTGAGAATTTCTCCTCCCCCTGGAGAAATTCGGTGAAATTGCCTCCCAAATTTCTCTGCCCACAAGTAAGGTGGAGAATGTCAAGAGGCCATTTGCGCACAGCTCTAGTTTTTGTCGTCCTTCCACCAAAAGGCAAAAACATTTTTATTGGAACAGGCTTCGGCATCTACACTGATTTGCAGCTCAAGAAGGTTTTAATCTTGATGATGTTATTTCTTCTTTACTGATGTGTTTTTATTGGATGCTTTTTTATTTGATAAGTTTTAATGTTTAACTATACCTTTGTTATTTTATCTGTATTTTGTTAGCCAGCTTGAGAACTATTTTTAATGGAAAGATTATATATAAAAATATAATAAAAAGATTACTAAATAAGCAAATAAATTCCAGTTCCTAATACAAAACTTTTCACAATACAGCAGTATGACATTATGTAACGATTATGCATGGTGAAGCTAATAAACTTATGTATCTGTGTACTAACTACAGATATGTAAGAACTGTATTGTTCTGCAGTTTGAAATATAAACTTAATAAAGGACTTTTGTCAAATTATTCAAAGAATGGATTCATCTTCACTTCAAGATACTTTTTGTCCCTACACTTGTGTAATTCATGGCATGTTTTTCATTCACAAACTGTCAATTAGCTATAATGGATTTTCTTAAAGGGCTAGTTGTCAAATGTCTCACATTCCACATATTTCTTGACTATGACAAATTCTAATGAAATGTACACAGAATTTTAGGCTATTAAAATCCTTTAATTTCTGGTAGTTTTTAAATAATTACTTTTTTATCAGTGTTAGCATATTGAAAGTAGTATTTTCTGAATTGTTTAGTTTATTTCAGTGAAGTCTTTATATTACAGTTCACATGTTAGAAATTTCTACATGGCCTACCCCCCCCCCCCCGCAGTATTCTTTACACTTTTTTGTTCTTGTTATTCAGTTTAAATGCATAGTCCCCATGGCAGAAAACAGTGTAAAATCATTAAGCACACCTATATATAAAAAGCCTTGTTCTTTGTTTAATTCATACCTTGTGTAGTCAGTTACATCACTTCAAACTCGGTATAAAAGAGCACTAAATCAGAGCAGAAGCATTTTCAACCACTTTGCCCTTATTAAGTTCTACAGAAGGTCAGGACCAGTCTCATGGAAGCCACTCTGTAACAGTAATTTGAACAGTTTGCTAGAGATAGCAGAGACATTGGTGGTTATTGCTTTACAAAAAACTGAACATATGCACAGCATTCTTTTGGATAAGCAAGAACAGTTAGAATCAACTCTGCATGTCAGTAACAAGCAGTGTGAAAATATATACATCTCCAGAGTTAAAAGAAAACAGCCATTTAAATAAGGAGATAAAAGTCTATGCAACCCGTTAATTTCAGTATACTTGCTGAATTTTTAAGGAGCAGTTCCCTTTTTGATGACTCTATGGAAGGTTAATGGGAGTTTTGTGCTTGTATCCTGTAGGGAATAAACACATTGTTCTAGTCAAACCCCTGTAAAATATGCCTTAACACTTAGCCTCTGAAATGTTTTGCTGTAACCCATAAATGTGCAGCAAAACAACATACTGAGGGCAAGCCTAAGCCTCCAGGGAGGCAAAGTTACTGCAATGTGACTACTTCAGCTTCGGACAGCTCATGAAAGTCAAACTTTTGTGTTAATTTTGAAAAAGGATATTACACTATATGGCTCGTTCATTAGCTTGATTGGAACAGCACTCTCATGTTGGAGGTATTGGACTAGAGATGTGCTGTTTTTATAATCCAATTAACATCCCTAAAAGCAGAACTATTTTGGATACTAATCAAAATCAAAAGTGATTATTCTGCTTAGGTGTGATTGCACCGATATTGGCAATACTAAACTTTGCAAGGAACTTATTAGTAAAGGAAAATTAATGGAACTCTGTAATACAAGGGTGGGCAACATGTGATGCACAGGCCACATGTGACCTCTGCAGCCCCCCCCCCCAGTGCCCTCCATCACCAAAAACTTGGGGAGACACCCAAAAAAGGTTTTAAAAACTCATTTTTCCAAAACAAAATGGTGTCTGGACCTGCTATGCAATGCCCAAAGGCTAAAAAGTAGCTTGCAAATAAGCAATTTTGACCCCTTTGGGGCTCTATAGCAACTGTGGATGCCATTTGTTTTTGTTTTGTTTTTAATCCCACCCACCACCATTTTGGCATCTGCACGGGGGGGGGGCAAAAATGGGCTAATGTTCCATGTTCTAATACAAATAAGACTGTAGGTTGCAACATGCAGTAGCTAGGCTGGTAACTAGTGCATGGTATCAAGGTATTTCCCTGATATTGAAAGATCTGCACTAGTTACCAATTGCTTTCTGGGTTCAATTCAAGGTGTTGGTTTTAAGTTTCAAAGACCTAAACAACTTGGGGTCTGGCTAGCTAAGGGACTACCTGTCTCATGATGAGCCTGTCTTTGGGCTTATTAACTGAAGCCCTACTGGAGACGCCTTCACTTGCAGAGACCCGTTTGAAAGGCACACATGATACGGTTCCAAATTTTGGAATGTACTTCCCTCAGAGTTACAATTGGCCTCCACTGTCTGCTTTTAGAAAAAGTGTCAAGACACATCTTTTTAACTTGGCCTTTTAAATTGTTTTTACTGGTTTTATTGTATCTTTTAATGTTTTAATGGTTTTATTGCTAGCTTTTAATGTTTGTTTTTTATTATTTTGTTTTGTTGCAGAGTGCTTTGGGGGGGTTTACAGAAAGGTGGTATAAGCAAAATGAGTAAATAAAAAAGTTAAAAGTTGCCACATAATATGAAAGATATTAAGATAAGCTTGCTTTACGGTCACACATTCTTATCAATTGGTTTGTGAAGAACTTCCTTTTCCTCAACAAATTACACAGCTATTAATAGGTATCTTTGCACATTAACTTATAGAATTAAGACAGGCACAAGACAGTGTTTTCTCCGAATATCAACATACATTTCTAAAAAGATAGAGAACCAACCACTGAAAGCATTCAGATTTTTCTTCTGATAACTTGTTTAAAAAAATTATGAGCAATAGAATTTGGAGGAAATAATTTTAATGGCTTTAAAAATGTGTATTTTCTGAATGGGAGAAGGAAATGTAGGAGGGAGTAAAACGCTAAAGTTTGGACAATATGCTATTAGAAGTCAGTCTCATGATATCAGAGATCAGTGAGCTGAGTCTGGGGTAGGGATGTACGAAAGCCACTTACCTTTTCGCAGGGGTGATTCGCGGTGGGTGGGAGGCGGTTCGCTTCTCCCCCCGAAGTTCAGGCGAGGGGGGGGAGGCGTCCTGCCTCGCCCGGCCGAAATTCAGGCCGGAGGGGGAGGCGCCCCGCCTTGCCCGGCCGCGAAAGAAAAAGTTAAAAAAAAAACCCGTGATAGGCTACGCAACGATTAACATAGCCTATCACGGCTAGATTTCCAAAGTCAGCCGTGATAGGCTACGTTAATCGTCACGTAGCCTATCACGGGTGACTTTGGAAAAAAATAAAAAGCGCGTACGCAAATGGCGGCGGCCCACGGGCACCACCATTTGCATTCCTTATTTTGGCACGTCTAGTCTACGTAAAGATTTACGTAGACTACGGCGAAAATAAGGGCAACGCAAATAGCGTTCCCTTATTTTCGCCGTAGTCTATGTAAATCTTTACGTAGACTAGACGTGCCAAAATAAGGAATGCAAATGGCGGCGCGCATGGGCCGCCGCCATTTGCGTACGCTTTTTTTCCCCCCAAAGTCACCCATGATAGGCTACGTGACGATTTACGTAGCCTATCACGGCTGACTTTGGAAATCTAGCCGTGATAGGCTACGTAAATCATCATGTAGCCTATCACGGGTGTGTGGGGTTTTTTTTACTTACTTTTTTATTTCGTAATGGCAGCGGCGGCAGCCGGTTGGGAGACCGGCCGCCGCCCCCGCCAAAACGTCACCGAACCGCCGCCGGGACCCACCGCTGAGAGGGACATTCGCTGAAGGTAAGTCCCATCCCGGGGGGGGCGGGGGGCCGGCAGAGAATTTCCCCAACAGTTTCGGGGGGCCGAATGCCTCAGCGCTCAGCCTCCCGAAGATTCGGGGAGAAATTCTCCGCCATCCCTAGTCTGGGGTACTATTTCCAAACAGTTCTGAACTATAGAAATTGAGTGATGAATGCAAAGCAATGTTTCTACAGAAACGGAATCACTAAATACCTTTATGCTATTTTTTCTCACACGTTTAATAAGGACATCGCTGCAACACTTTTTTGTCACAATCTTCCCAAAATTGTATTCTTTTTCAGAGACTCTCTATTCATAGTTTTAAACAGTGTAAATCAATCTATTGATTTTTATCAATCTATTGTACAATCGTTTTCCTCTCTTTTGTACACTGCACAGTATTATTTTATATTTCTGCTAAGAGTTTGTTGAATACAATCTATTCAGATCCATTTCTATTTTGAAGAATTGAGACTTTCATGGTAGTGTTGTTGCCAGTTATAGAAAATATATCTGTAGCCAAAGTATGCCACAAGTGTTTATTAAAATGCCACTGCTAAAGCAATTTCAAATTGCCAGAATTTGTTTTGAAGTGTTTCAGTATGTAACAGGCTAAGTCAATGGCATCATTTAAAGCGGCCCACATGGGCGTGGGCCCTGGATCTTTTTTGAGCTGTGCCCCAGATCTTTTGAGCTGTCCTAATTGCCATTTTTTTACATTTTCCCATTGACTTGCATTGGAAAATAGAAACGGCCATAACTTTTTTAGTTTGCAAGATAAATACATGACACTTGGAGATCTAGTAGCCCCCATGGAGCTGATTGAGTCTGACAAATGTCAGGCACTTAGGTCCAGTGTTTTTTGTGCTAGTCACAGGTAAATTTTGCTATTTTCAAGAAAATCTGTCAAAGCAAAAAGCTATAATTTTTTTATGCTTCCACATAAGTGCATAGAGTTTGGGGAACTGGCTGCCCCTATAGAGCTGATTGAATCTGCCAAATTTCTGTCAGTTAGGCCAGTGGCTTTTGTGCTAGTCACAGGTAAAATTTGCTATTTTCAAGAAAATCTGTCTAAGCAAAGAGCTATAATTTTTTTTTTGTTCTTCGACAGAAGTGCATGGAATTTGGGAACCTGGCAGCCCCCATGGAGCTGACTGAGCATGCCAAATTTCAGACAGTTAGGTCCAGTGAGTTTTGTGCTAGCCATGCATAAAGTTTCCTTTTCTCAAAGACTAAAACAAAAGGAAAAAACTGTCAAGCCACACAGGGGATTAGCGATCTTAATCAGAAGGTGTTTAAGGTGACCATTAGGAGGTCACAATCCCTAATCTCTGGTGTAGGGTTTTTTTGAGCAAAAAACCTATATCCCCTACTTTTCTGCTCTTACATGCCCAGGGAGATGGAAGGGAAGAAAGAGTTCCATGTGAAATATTGGTATTTCACACAGCATCTGATTTCACTGGCCCAAACTGGAATCTTTGGCTTCTGCAGAAGTTTAGTAGCAAAGGATCCAATCAGCCTCCACAAACTTCTTTCTCCTTCCCCACTTTAATTTCTCCTAAATAGCTGCAGGACTAGAATTATTCCAAAAGGTTAGGACTATGTGGCATCATGATCGAGGAACTGCTGAGGGTTTTAAATAGGTTCTAGAGTTTTTTTAAAAAGCCAGAAAAAGCTCTCAGCCACTTCAACTCATAAAGTTAATGTAAGTATGTGCAATACTAACAAACCCTCCACAGCCTCCTAAATTCCTCTGAAGTACTACCTCTCTGAAAGGAGCCACTTGGCTTAAGAAATTCTCTCCACCACCACCACCCCACATTTCCAATCACCATTCTTCTTTTCTTCTTCCCTCTCCCATCCTGTTCTTTCTTTCTCTTCTTTATTCCACCCAGAGCATATCTTGGGGAATTCTTAAAGAGAATTCTCTTTGGTGGGCAAGAGAAGTTCTGGACTGTATTTGACTTTATACAAACAGACAAGAGGGTTGGTTTTTCTCCTTCTCACTCAAGATTTGAGAAAAGTGGGTTCACATGGTTGCAGAGAAACAAATCTGGGGCTGTTTTGTTTGTCAGTTGCCATTATCAAGCAATAGGAAGGGCTATAGCTGGTAGTGGTAGAGCACATGCTTGGTATGCAGAAGGTCCCAGGTTCAATCCCCAGCATCTCCAGATAGGGCTAGGAAAAAAATTCTGCCCGGAACTCTGGAAAGCCACTGCTGCCCGTCAGTGTCGACAATACTGGGCTATATGGACCCAGGGTCTGACTCAGTATAAGGCAGCTTCCTATGTTCCTATGAACAGAAAGCTTTAATAAAAATAGGATTGGGGGTTTGTTTTTTAAGTGGAGAGGAGATAAATACTGCTCATTTATACAATCCTATGTATGCCTACTCAGAAGCCCCATTATGTTTAATGAGGCTTACCCTCAGGAAAGTCTGCATAGGATTCCAGCACGAGTTACTTTTGCATAGAGGTTTGCACCTTGATGTTCTGCATGTTTACTCAGAAATAAGTCCTGAGTTGTGAGCATGGTACTGCAGGCTTAATACAGTGCCTATCCAGTTCCAGCTAATGGATTGACTGCCCTTTCAGCTCAGCCCTATGCATGTTTTGTCATTTGTGTGTGTGGGGGGGGAAGGTGCATGAACTCTAGCTTCAGTGCTGAGGGAAAGGCACTTAGTACATGCTCAGAGTTTCTCCATAACTTAGCCCTAGTTTTGAAAACAGACTCATTGGCTGAATACTGGTGAAGTCTTGATACAAATGAAGTTATGGGGAAGAAGATACAATGAGAGCTTGTGCATAACAAGGAGGAGGTAGAGGAGAGTTACACAAAACAAAACATCTGTTTTTATGCAGAGCTGCTGGAGGATGGTAGGATGAGGAGGGATAGTTGCATGGAGGGGAATACAATTGGTAGAGGGAGAATGCAAGTGCTCAGTTGTGAAAGAAAAGCGTCCTGCCTCAGAGGCACTCCATATTTAAGAACATAAGAAGAGCCATGCTGCATCAAACCAAGGTCCATCTAGTCCAGCATTCTGTTCAGACAGTGGCCAACCAGATGCCCATGGTAACCCCCCAAACAGGACATGAGTGCAATAGCACCTTCCCACCCATGTTCCCCTTCTGCTAACATTGGTGAAATGTACATAAATTCAAGTAATTCTAAATTTGCAGGCATGTATATCCTTCAGAAACTTTGCAGGTTTCTTGCCTGGGGGACACCTCTAATGACCTGTGCATTTTCATACAAATCTACCCAAAAACTATTGGAGAGGGGATGAAGGGGAGGGACAGCAAATCACTCCCTCCTTCAAATTGGAGAGCTCCCCTTCCACATGAACTGCTGCACCTATCCTTTGAAACTTTGTTGGTTTCTTACTTAGGGACACCTCTAGGCTGTCTGTAATTTTCAGAACAATGATTCACAAAGAACACAGAGGGAGAAATATGTCCTCTTTTGGAGACCTCAAAATGTCAAGGCAACCCTTGCACAAAACCCCTTGTGGCTAGCACTCTGAAACTTGGCAGGCATCATCTCCTCTTATGGGGCAATGAATCCTGAAATTGTTATCCAATTCTTCCAAGGAATAACAATTTTATTGGCAGTTCCCTTTAAAAGAAAATCAAAATACAAACCCTGCACCTATTTTTTCTGACATTGGGCAGGTGTAATCCCCTTCTAGGGGGCTACTATGCCTAAAATTACCATCCAGTTCTGACCAAGAAAAAAAGTTACATTTTTTTTCTAATTTCCCATGGTAGTCAACAGGAAGCATAAAGACTCATTTTTCCAAACCTTGACTCAGGTTTGGTGCTGAGCTGAAGTGGACTGACTACAAACTGGCCTGAGCAGAAGCAGGATGTTTTCCAAAACACTGACTCGGGGCCTGAGTTGAAGTGGGATGGGGAGTCAGTGCACACTTCTTATGTATGTATGTAATCTATGCACACACATAAGCACACCACATGCACACCACACACACACATATTAGAGGTCCACTTAAACTTGGAGATATATAGATATAGATATAAAGATATAGATATAGATATTCACATGCAAATTTGTGTTATGGGCCTATGCCCTGGATCTTTTAAGAACCTAGCAACACTCCTGGGCTGAGCCAAATGTAAAAAATAAGTCAAAAAGTTTTGAGCAGCTAGTATAAAGGTAGTGTCTAGTCAACAAAACTTCTTATATCCTCCATGGCATATGGGGGTCTATTTGTTCAACTGTTTCGGTTAGTTTCATATACATAAAGAGATTTTTTTAAAACAATTACACACAGCTACTACAATCACAGCATGGCAATTCTTTGGTGAGTAGTTTTGCATAAACACATGCTTATTTACTTGCATCTCTAATATGCTTCACCTCCAAGACATTGGTCTGGTTTGCATGTAATATAATGACAACCCAAAGTATGGGTTCAGTATGGGTTGTCGTTCAATCATGGGATGTTGTTGAATTGTAGGTAGTCATTACATGCGAACCCTGCATTATGGTTTAACTATGAGTTCTTAACCACGAACGACCCAGGAAAAGAACCCATATTTTGTTGTTGGGCTGTTAATAACCCACAGTTAAACCATAGTGAAGGGTATGCACGTAATGGCAACCCACAATTCAACAACATCCAATGATTCAATAACCCATAGGCTGTCATTACTTAAGAACTAGGTCACTGAGAAAGGCGTTCTAGCCTCAAAACAACCCCTGAAACTCTCTGTTGAAGGGTGGCATACATGTTCATTAAATAAATAAAATATAACACAATAAGGGCTAATTTGATACAGGAGTAATTATAAGCAATAAAAAGAACAGATTATTATTTATTATATTTTTATCCTGCCATTCCTCCCAGAAGCCCAGAGTGCAAATTTTTCATCAAACACATAGAGTGGCCACCTCATGAAAATAGGTTTCTCACATTCAAACCTGACAGACTAAACATGCCACCACACTGGCCTTCTTTTTAATTGCCCTATAGGTATGATGCAAAGCATGTAAGATAATTATTTTGTTTGAGCAACCTCTGAAAACTATCCAAGCTCCTCATTTATGCAGGCAAAAAAGTGGACATTAATTCCTAGACACAGGAAAATAAAGGTGCCTCTAGAGAAAGTGTTGTCCAAACAGATGCTTGTTCAGTTCTGATCTTCCCTTTCAGGCAACTGTGGAGGGCATCACTTTATAATGGAGAGCACAGGCTGACACCATCTTGAGCACAAGCTGTCCAATCAAAGCTTCAAGATTAAGGCCTCCTTGCAATTCCAGACTGTACATACTAACCAGTTGGAAAGTAGATGAGATTAAAGGAAGATATGTACAACTCCTGGAGGAGTGCTGGGGAATGTGACTGCTTAAGAATAGCTATCAATGTGGGCACAGGGCTATTCTGAACCTGAGGGCATAGAATCATAGAATAGTAGGGTTGGAAGGGGCTTATAAGACCGAGTCCAACCCCCTGCTCAATGCAGGAATCTAAGTCAAAGCATCTCTGACGGATGGCTGTCCAGCCTTGTCTTGAATGCCTCCAGTGTGGGAGAGCCCACCACCTCCCTGGGTAATTGGTTCCAAGGTCATATTGCTCTAACAGTCAGGAATTTTGTCCTGATGTTCAGCCGGAATCTGGCTTCCTGTAATTTGAGCCCATTATTTCATGTCCTGCACTCTGGGATGATCCAGAAGAGATCCTGACCTTCCTCTCTGTGACATCCTTTCAAGTACTTGAAGAGCGCTATCATATCTCCCCTCAGTATTCTCTTCTCAAGACTAAACAAGCCCAGTTCTTTCAGTCTCTCTTCATAGGGCTTTGTTTCCAGTCCCCTGAGCATCCTCGTTGCCCTCCTCTGAACCCTCTCCAGCTTGTCTGCATCCTTCTTGTGGTACCCAGAACTGGACACAGTACTCCAGATGAGGCCTAACCAGTGCTGGGTAGACGGGAACTAATACTTCATGTGATTTGGATGCTATACTTCTATTAATGCAGCCCAAAATAGCATTTGCCTTTTTTGCAGCCACATCACATGGTTGGCTCATATTCAGCTTGTGATCTACAACAATGCCAAGATCCTTCTCACTTGTAGTATTGTTGAGCCAATTATCCCCCATCTTGTAACTGTGCATTTGGTTTCTTTTTCCTAGGTGCAGAACTTGGCATTTATCCCTGTTAAGTTTCATTCTGTTGTTTTCTGCCCAGCATTCCAGTCTATCCAGATCACTTTGAATTTTGTTTCTGTCTTCCAGGGTATTAGCTATCTCACCCAATTTTGTGTTATCTGCAAATCTGATAAGCATTCCCTGCACCTCCTCATCCAAGTCATTAATAAAAATGTTGAAGAGCACTGGGCCCAGGACTGACCTCTGTAGTACCCCGCTTGTTATCTCTCCCCAGTTTGAGAAGATCCCATGGATAGGCACTCTTTGAGTCCGATTCTGTAGCCAACTGTGGATCCACCTGATAGTTGTTTAATCTAGCCCACTTTGAACTAGTTTGCTCATCAGGATATCATGGGGCACGTTGTCAAAAGCTTTGCTGAAGTCGAGATATATTATGTCCACAGCATTCTCGCAGTCTCCTAGCTTAGCAACTCTTAAGTCAACTCAGCATAGTAAGACCACTGCAGAGCTAATTAAAAAAAAATGTTTTTTACTTTTGATTTTCATTATGGGTTGTCTGCTCACTTTGATGCTTTCCTAGCTCTGCTTGTTATCAGTGAAATTGTATTAAGAGGGCAGATACTTTGGTACATGTTACCTACTACCTTATTATTTTCCAGTCAAATAAGATTTTAGAGGTGCTGTTCCACACCCTGCCTTTTCTTTCTGAACCTGAATGAATTCCTCCAGCAATAGTATTTATGTACATATTCTGAGCGGATGTAAAAACAAAAGGCATGCAATGTGTGCATTAATTTTGAAAATAGTATTGATATATTTTTCGTTAAAACTTTTTTTATTTAACTGGTATTAGCTTGTTTAATTGTTTAATATGTTTTAGGTGTTTAGATTATTTATTGTTTTATACTGTCTAAATTGATTTTATCTGTATGCCATCCTGAGATCTTAATGATATAGGGTGGGATAGAAATGTTTTAAATAAATAAATAAATCACTTCTCCCACAGTTCAAGGCAGCATACATTAAATTTTAAAATAGATTAAGTACAATAAAACATGCAAAAGTACAACAATCAACATTCTAGCTAGCCAAACTAGCTAGCCAAACAAAATTAAAACAACGTTCAGCCAAACTAAAAGCAAAGCTCCTCCTAAAACACATGTGCCTCCTAAAAGCCGATAAAGAGGAAGACGTTCAGAATTGAAGGAGGACATTATTTCACAGTTTGGAATAAAACATATAAACTCCCTGCTTCTAGCCACAGCTATTCTTATTTCATGCAGAGTAGGTACTTGAAGCCGGACCTGATCATAGTGAAAACTAGCATGGGTGAGGATTCAAGGTGAGGTAATCTCTGAGATATGTGGGGCGCAGACTATGAAGGGCTTACACCTGCATCTTTATTAGATCCTGTAAACAAAATGACAGTCAGCAGCCATTAGGAGACATGCAACAGCATTTTGTAATACCTGAACCTTCAGACTTGTCTGAGGGCAGGACCATATAGCATGCATTATAGTAGCTGAGCCTGGAGGTTACAAAAGCTTGGATGAACATAGTGAGAACTTCTCTTTCTATAAACGGACAAAATCCCTAGCTGCAGCAACTTAACAAAAAGCAGGGATGAGTCAAACGAAACTCCTAGATTCCACAACTATTCTAACTGGGAAACTATCACACCGTCAATTGCAAGTAAACCTTCCCCCCCAAGGATATGAGCAGATCCCACAAGCATCACCTCTGCTTTAACTGGATTCAACATCTGTTTGTTCCTCCTTATTCACCTGATCACTGCTTTCTGAAACTGATTCAGGACAAAATATCTCATATCAAAATACAGCTGAGTGTGACACTCCAAAATTAGATATGCCGCCAAACTTCATAACTAGTCATCTCACTAGTCAAATTTCACCCATTCATAACACTCAACTTTTTAATGAACCTGGACCAGTAATTCACAAATTGTCTATTAAGTTAGGAATTGATCATGAGTGTCTAAGCATGTGTAGTCTTTATCTAAAAAACACTATTTTTGCTTATGCACTAAATTGGTTGGATTAAGCCCTTTTCTGGCTTACAGTAAACTGTGATGATGTCACTTTACCCCACAACCAATCATTCAAAAGAAACAGCCAGGTAGGTGTATACACACCCTTTCCTCCATT
Organism: Heloderma suspectum; assembly: GCF_057233095.1. Classification (NCBI taxonomy): domain Eukaryota; kingdom Metazoa; phylum Chordata; class Lepidosauria; order Squamata; family Helodermatidae; genus Heloderma; species Heloderma suspectum. The sequence continues at coordinate 247,699,982 of NC_139460.1, forward strand.
TCATTCTCATGCACGGCTTGGTTTCCTATTCAGGTACTCGGACTCAGCATACTCTCTCTTATTGTCATTGGATCAGATTTGGGTCACTGTTGTTCACACAGTACTTTTTAAATTTTGTTCAGTAAGTAAACATGTACTTTACTTACAGCTGCTGGTGGGTGGGGTGTTTCTGTGAGAGGCCACATGAAAACAACCAATCAAGAAAGGGTATTTAACATTGTGAAACATGATGCTATGACACACTATGCCTTTCCAAATGACAGCTCCTAAGTTACACTTTTATACTGTGCATGCACAAAAGCTCATTTATGCAAAATGAGAGTTTGTTTTAAGGGAGAACTCTCATGTGAGCTCACATTGGTGAATATATTATCCAAAGAAATAACAAATTCACCTGAAGTAAGTTCATCTATCACTATCCAAAACTAAGGATGATGCCTCCCAGTAGTTTCATACAGAGATTAAGTAAAACTACTTCAAAGGCTGCCAAGAGCTCAAGACGAAGATCATCCTCTACAGCAACCAAGCCCAATGGGCCAAGGTCAGATATGTGATCCAGTAGTTGCAGGCAGTTGCAAAATGACCTTCAAAATAACAGGAATATCAAGCTTTTTCTTTATATTCCTGTCATCACTACTCCTCTTTTGTTTGTTTTTTTACTCATAAATGATATATCACAAATGTTTTATTAATAAAGCAAAGAAAAACAGTAATCTAAATTGACAGAGAAATTATTAATAAAGTGAAAAAACAGACAAAATCAAATTTTCACTTTCATTTTGCTTGAGTGGAATTTCTCAATCAGGCCTACCTCAATATTTTAGTGAAGCTTTTAAGAACTTGACAAGATTTTGATTGAACATTTGAGACAAAAATCAAATTTCAGCATTATTTACAATATACACTTATGAGTCTGTCCTGTTCTGCTAACTTTAGTGTGTAATAAAATTAGTCTGATTTTGTCTAACAGAGAAAAAGGGCTCAGAAGAAGTTGCAAGCTTAGTCTTTGCAAATTGAGCACAACCTTAAGATCCAAACATTAGTTTTAGGAACAGAAAGCATATTTGGGTCTTTCACTGAACTCTTACTAAAACCAGGCTCAAATAGAGAAGTTTCAGTATCTTTTGTATAAAAAGGTTTTTGTGCATGCAAAAACCTATATGCACTTTTGTCAACAGAAGTTGAAACCAAAGTTATCACTTCCCTGCTTTCATAGTCCTATGATTATAGACAGCATGGAGAGACACTTGTAGAACCATTCTCCTGACAGAAATACATCATGGTTTACAGGAACAAATACAATGCAAGTTCTCTACATTTAAGGAGAATCTTCTTTAAATGCAGAGAACTATCAGTTCCACTTAGACCCTGGAAGATAAAGAACTCCTTTTCATATATTCAGCATGATGGTCCATCCCAGTAGCTGCAAGACTGATTAGAAACATATGTCAAACCTCCTTTACATGGCCTCAAGGCAGAAACCTTTCTGATCCTTAATATCTATGATTATTTAAATGGAGATAGCTGGGATTATATTACATTCAAAACATGCACTCCAGGTTTGAAGACTTAAAAAAGGATAGTGGTGATAAAAGAAGAATACAAGAGCATGAAAAATGGGTTTAAAGGATCTGGGAGAAATGAATTTCTGGAAGAAGAAATTGATTTGGAGATAATTGATTTTTGAAATATGAGAAATGATACTGGGGAGACCTGGGAGATAAAATTAATATCTGGAGGGGAAATGAATTTTGAAGGGAATCTGGGAGGGAAATAAACCTATGAAAAGAAAATATTTTCAGTACATGTGTGTGCGTAGCAGGGAGAAGTGGTATATGCACTTAGTTGTTGCACGAGAACATAAGAACAGTTCCGCTGGTTCAGACCAACGTCCATCTCATCCTTCATTCTGCTCCCAGCCAAGGGTCTCTGGAAACTCAGGAGCATTGCATGGAGGAGACGTCCTTCCCTTGTTGTCTGCTTCCAGCATTTGATATTCAGAGAAATACTGCCTAGGGATGCATGAGCATCCTACTTCTCATTCAAAAAGTGGTGGAGCCTTTGTGAGTGTTTGATGTGTATGCTCACAAACTGCCTGCTTCCCATGCTCCAAGAAGACCCAGAAACCTTGGGGCAGGGGAAAGTGGCAGTGGTTGCTGCTGGGTCCTCAAGATGGCAGGCCTGGACCACCATGCAAGCAAAGTGCAAGGCAAGCCAGAAAATACTGTAGACTTTCAGCAGTGCTGCAACTCTCAATTATGCAACAACTACAAATGTTATTTCACAATTCTCTGGAAGGCCCCAAATTTCAAAATAGGGCTAAGTCTATTTTTATCCAATGCCTTCATTATTTTTTCCTATATTTTGAGGATAAACCATCTGCTAAATCTATTATTTCCTACACACTATATTGGGATTCTAATTCAAGATGCAATTTGTTCCAGTAGCTGTCCCAAAATATTTGAGAGATTTTTAGACAGCTTTTATTCCTAAATTACCAAATATTGAAAGTACAATGACAGTCTGTGGTGATCATCACTACTACATTTAACAGTAATAAAAATAGCCTCAATCTGCAAAGTCAATTAGTGTCAGACATAATTGCTGGAACACATTACTCTAAGTCAAGCATGACAGCTTTACAATTACAGTAGGTATTTAGTTTAAACAAATGGTGTCCCAAAAGAAAACTAGCAATAAAAAGGCAGTAGCACAAAATCAAATTGCTAGGCCATGTCTCTCAGTTCATCCAGACTATCTGTATTTGGGGGGGGGGGGGTCGTTTTGTATTTGCAATGCACCATTTTTTGTTTTTTACTTGAAATTTCAACTTCATTGATTAAAACTAATTTCTGCTAACATATATTAATATTGCTTTCATTTATATTCTAAAATAATCTCCACAAAACATGAGCTTAACAAGCTATTTAAGTATTGTAAGGCTGCCATCTAGTGCTTGATAGCCCTTTCTACTACTCTTTATTAAAAATATTTAGAGCTAGCTTCAAGATTAAATTCTTTTCTACATTCATTAATGTGGTATTCAATACACATGCCTTTTAAGAAGTTGTCTTGTGCACACCTGAAAGGAGCAAAATATAGTCTCTTAACAAGTATCAACTGTACTCTACAATAACAAGTATATTAGGTCCAGTAATTTAAAAATCTCTTTTAACTGAACAACACAAACCTAGTTATTTTCTAGGGGGGAAACGATCAAATTATCTGCTGGCATGATCAGTATTATTTCCTATACATTCATTAGGGGACACCACAGATATTTCAACACCTGAAGCAAACATTGTCCTCAACCTCCTCCACTGCCCCATCAATCTCAGACACGATCTCTTGCAACTAGCTGGCAGTAACCACAGTCACTATCCAGCTCCTTGTTGTTCTTCTCCTGGTGGCACAAAAGAGCGTTCAAAATCTAAAGCCACCAGTTTTCTAGGGCTGAGGTATATTATTCAACATGGCACCATCTGCAAAAACCACAGCTGATCTAGAAAGCCAGTGCTATCTTGGAAAGCTGCTATGTGAAGATGAGGTTGTGAAAGGATTCCTGTTGCCCAATATCTCCTCAAGGGAACAAAAATCTCTGGTTACTTTGGAAAAATAGAGTAAAAGAAATTCTCAATGGACAGGAATAAGTAATGAACTAAGAGCAATTTTATGGGCACTAAACACTAGCAGCTCCTTCAAAAGCTGCCTTGACTGCCATTTTTGGTAGAAAGGTGGGGTATAAGTAAAATAAATAAAAATCAGTCAATCAATAAAGGAGTGACAGGAAGTAATAGAAAAATAAAAAGCAGTTATTGGGCTACACATAAACTTCTTATAATTCAAGGCCTTTAAGGATGTGTTCGACACAAAACACAGAGGATCAAAAGTACAGTATTATCACTCACTTTATCACTCAGAGCTATCCAACGATTGCCTGATATTCAGCCCAACCCAGTTTTGGAATCACTGTCATGGCCTGGGCTTTGAGCAGTGACCAGCTCACAGATTCAGAGGGGGAGGAGCCTAAAGATCCTGTGGTTTGGAAGCACAGGCTCCAGAGACTTCAGAAACAAATCTGACATCACTATGGGAACTAATCACCCACAGCTCCCTGAAATGGATCTCCCAGATCCAGAGCAGCTGCAGGAAGCATCTCTGAGGCTAGAACCCCTTGAGGAGCCACTATTCTCACCTGCAAGGACTTTCTGAACTTCACCTCCCACGCAGTGGGAAACAACACCACACCCAGTTGGTCATAGCTAAGGAGTTATTGAGCGCATAGCTCCAGGCATGAGGAATGGCCCTTTAAATATCTTTAGCCACTCCAAATGGGACAGAGCCTATGGTAAATAACCAGACTAGGCCAAGGCAAGATATAAATACTCAGTCAAGCTACAAACTTAGTTGCAGCAAGTTGTCAGCTCAGAATTGTCCAAGGTCCTGCAGCTCCAGTCTGATTCTACCAGTTACCAACTGGTTTATGTAGTCTACAGCTGGGTCTAACCCCTGGCAACCCCTCCTTGCCCTGTAGACTTTCACTTGCAATCAGGACAGTATAGTTATAAGACCATTACTAATTAAACCAACACATCATGTGATAACAGCTACTCCAGGGCCAATAAACACTCTCCCAGTCTTTTGTTATGCAATGGTATATAAAGATGTTAGCAAGTCGCAATTTGAACTAGGAATAAATCTGCAAATCTAAGTTGTTAGAAGCTGTGGTAAAGGGCTATTCTTCTAGATCAACAGCTGTGACACTCAAGGAAAGCAAAAATATATCTGAAGAGAATATTATGAACATTGTTTGGAGACTGTTATCTGTTCATTTTTGCTATATATCACATAGTTATAAAAAAAAAAGTGTTCAATCTGTCTACACAAGTCAAGGTCACATGTTATTCCAGCTTTTCTCCTTTCCAAACTCAGTTTTTAGTCAGTTTACTAAACTGTTAACTCCAACATATCTTTCTGAAAATGTGATTATCAATTATGTTACACTATCAGCATTAACTTTAAATATGATTTGTTGAAACCATAAATATGGCATCAGATCCAACCAATTTTTCTCTTATCAGTTAAAAACCATCTGTTCCTGCAACTTATTCACTCATACCCAGGAGCGCAGATTCAGAAACCACATGCACTGCAGAAACTGTTATATGAAGAACTAATCCAGAAATTTGGATGCCTCTTTTACCATCTAGGATTCATCAACATCCATCATTTGCAGGCTGTGTATGTTCATAAAACTTATCATATGCATCCACTCAGAATGCACGTGTATATGCCAAATCAACTTGTTCTATAGTGACTAAATATAACGTTGGCTCAAACCAAAATGGTTTGTGATATATTTTGTGGATGTGTAATAAGTTTTATAAACAAATATCAGAATATTTAGCTAAGCATATAGAAATCAGTGTGCTGAACAAATGTGTACAGCATTCACTCTTTCGAACTATCTCATTATTTTACTGTACTTTTGTACCTTCCTTGCTTTTTCCAGAGGGAAGCTTAGCCCACTGAAAACTCAGTATCAAATTCTACTCCCATTACCTACATTCAAACAATGGTGAAAATAATTACACGTATTCCAAACTATTACTATCATCACATTTTGAACTTTGTTTTGAATACTGTTACATTAGCAATCAATTATTTTCCATGGACTGGCATATATAATTAGTCCATCAGTACATAACAGATCTCTAGTTACCATATTAACAAAGGAACTTATATTTTCAATATAAAATTATCAAAGTTTTGTAAAGTTGTATGTGGGGGGATATTATTTATGTATTTCTTTGTGATATTTACATACCACTAAATAAAATAAAATCTCTACGGGGTTATGAAAATTACACCAGTTTATTCCTTAATCATCATCCAATTCTGGAATATATCTTTAAAAAAAGTAGCTCCAGCTTTCACAGGTTGTCATTTTCCATCATTGATCTTGAAGTAAAATCAATGAAGAACTCATGACATCACTTACCACAAGATTCCAGAATCTTATACTAAACTTATTCTCCAGTGTCAATCCTTATCTAGCTAAAACAGCATCATCCATACACAAGATGAGTCTGTGAGCAGCAAGCCTGGGAAAACTTGATGGTTTGGAAAAGTACATAAATTTTTTATGGAAAAAGCCCTCAAAGGCCGGGGCCACAAATACCCCAGTGATGACTGAGTTTACTCAGTGATCACATAATGCTGAATATCTGTTTGTGGGGGTGAAAACTAGGGGAGGGAGAGGGAATGAAACAGAGTATTCTGGAACTCTGAACAGGAACACTCCACGTGCAACATTATGCTGAAAGTTCTACTTGTCCTCATATAATACAGAACTGATGATGGCATTATATCTATGACCTACTTGTGCAAGTCAGTTGCTATATAGAATAGACCTATATCAATATTAGCACAAATGTTATGGTTTTGATTAAAGGCCTCCAATGGTGTGAAGTATCACTTCAAATGACATAACCAAAGTTCTGTTCCAAGAGAGGCTCTTTTAAAGAATTTGGCCAAGAAAGTAGATTTTCAGAACCAAGTAACAAAGTAACATTCCACTAATGATAGCTACATGACTTATTAAAATGCTATTCAAATCATCTCCTTGAAATAAATCACACATTCACAACTACTGTATCTTGAATTTAAATTTAGAAGCACAGATGGTGTGAAATATACATTTTCCATTTGATAAATATATTTTACATTGAAATATTAATATTTTACTTTAGAAAAAATAAGCAGTCCTAAATATGACAGATGATGAGTTCTTTGCCACTTGCCAAGAATTCTCAAAACCAGTTCATTGAACTTGCTAACAAGAAAGTTTCTGGTATTCAGCTTAAATTTTATAGTTTTAAATTGCTAATTACTTACTGTTTTCTTCAATGTTGAATAACTCACCCTTTTTAATGTCTGCAGTGTCTTATGTTTTCACATAATAATTACTTATCCATCTACTCCATCAGTGAAATTTTTGTTGCATAGATTTCTCTCTCCCCCTTTCATTTGTGATTAGGAGCAGTGCTGTCTCTTCACTGAGAAGTGAAAGCACTCAGGATCTTGCAGGATCATACCTACATATATAAAGCTATTCCAGGGAGATCTGTAGTATTGCTACAGTATCAGTAATTACCAAAGCTAAAATTGAAACAAAATCCACAAAGCATGTGTGAAGTCAAACTTGTTAGAACAATTTAAAATTAACACTTAAAAATGCATTCCTATCTGTTCTCCCTTCAGCTCTTATCAGCACTCTCATTCCATGCATTCCCACAAGGGTTTATAACTTTATTCAACAGGATCAATGCAAAACAAAAACAAAAAAACCCATTATTCCTTTATTGATTGGCTTCTGAATGTTCACACATATGGGAGATTATGAAGCAGTTCTCCAATGCCTGGAACCTACAAGGCTGTTTGGAGAAAGTTAAATAAAATGTCTGCCATGCTGTATATAAGAGACTTCCACTGCTTTCTAAAACATCTTTGTGGCTGCAAGTAAGATATAACTGCAAATATAATTGGGTGTTCGCTTCCCAAACATCAGATTGGCACTTGTAATAAAACTGAAGTTAGAAGCATATATGAGAGATGAAATACAAAAAATGGATCGAAGGTACTCATCAATAACTAAAACAAAGTTTCAACAAGGGTTTAGAGTAGAATTTTAGCACACAATTAATGACATAATTCTTTGAAGTATGGCAAAATACTATTTAAATGACAAACTGAGTGTCTTTTTACGAAAGGATTGTTTCAATGTCCAAACAACAGGCCAGCTGAAACAGATGGAGGGAGACAACAAGTCTCTAACACTTTCTGCTCTATTACCAATGGCATGCCATTATTGCATTGTGCCGTTATAAATTTCTGCAGACATCTAGATCCAGCCATTGTGAGAGTCAGTACTGTTGGCAAGGGTGGATCATTGGTTTGATTCATTATGATGGCTTTTCCAGAAAGTCCAGAATGTTTGGCTGAACACAGAAGTAATCCATGTGTACATGAACAGGCAGGGACCACCCAAAGAAAATACAACTGAATTCCATAAAACTTGATGTGGAACTGTGATTTTTAAAACATTCAATAAAACTCTAGTTTTCCCAACTTTTAAAATCTGAATCCAAGTCAAAGATGATTAAAAAATTAGAACAAATCACTGAAGTGTTACATTGAATGTTCTATAACTAATGTGGTTTGAATCCAAATTAGGGCTTAACAGCAACTACTTTTTAATTTTGGTAAATATTACCAGAAATTACCAGAAAATGCCTCCTTTTTTGAATTATTTTTGGTACTCCTTGTGAAAATATTCACTTATTTGTTTGGTCTCACTCTCAATTGTCTCTATTGGTGTCACTGTGTAAGCAACACAGGTTGGCCATCATAACAGATGCAGATGACACCATTCCATTCATGACATGATCCCTGATTGGGTGGGAATGCCGATGTGATTAATTCAGGAAGAAGACAAAAGCATCTAGTATAAACATTGCTTACAAATAAAAGGTTAATATTAGCACAATCTAACCTAAGGGTGGGGCAGGGAGGTTTAGAAGAATGTCTACTGTGATTACTACTTTTAAGTCAAAAATGAATTCTGCAAAATATCTGTTACAGTCCAAGTGCAAACAACAAACATACTTGCCACACCTTCAGTTACTGGTCATCAAGATTATACAATTTAATACTACATTTGTAGACATCATTAATATATTTAGTCAATATTTGGCTCACTATTTTAAAAACACTGATGAGCTGTAATAATTTTCCAAAGTTACCATAAACTCAATCCTGAACTTTAAATCCATTTCCATACTTAAACACTGAAAGTCCTAGAATATACAATGTAGTCATTTGAAATGTTTTAAAATTCTACTTAAAAACACAGATACATTAGCAACTGCAACATAAGAACAGCACTGCTGAATCAGACTAAAGGTTCATCTAGTCCAGCATCCTGTGTGCCACAGTGGCCAAACAGATGTCTCTGAGAAGCCCAAAAGCAGTTGCTCCCCCGCAATATACTGCCTCTGAACCTGGAGGTTCAATGTAGCCATCATGACTATTTGTATGTATGTTTGTTTATTTATTTCTGTACCGCCCAATAGCCGAAGCTCTCTGGGCGGTTCACAAAAATTAAAACCACAAAGTGCAGCATAAACAATATAAAATATGAAAGCTTAAAACCACAATATAAGAGTACAACCAGAATAAGCAGCAGTACAGAGATTAAAAATACAGATTTAAAACACCAGAGCTAAAAGATTAGGAAGTTAAAATGCTAAAATACTAGGAGAATAAAAAGGTTCTTCACCTGGCATCAGAACGAGTACAATGTAGGCAGCAGGCAAACCCCTCTAGGGAGCTCATTCCACAGCTGGGGTGCCTCCTCACTTCCTTTGGTGGGGGCTCCCGGACTAGTAGTCATTGATAGCCTTATCCTCCATGATTTTGCCTAATTTCCTTTTAAAGCAATCTAAACTGGTGCTACATTTTGTGGCAGCAAATTCTATAAAGACAGGTTGCTACCTGTAACTGTGGCTCTTCGAGTGGTTATCTATCCATCACACATATGGGCTCTGCACCTACATAGAGCCTCCATTTGGGAAGCTTCTATAGCTGAGCAACTTTGGCGGGAACTCCTCCCCCAGCATCCTAGTGTGCATGTCCCTAGAGGGTTCCCACTTATTCCCTCAGTTAATTGAGACGGACATTGGAGCCTCGTAACCAAGAGAAATTTACACAAAAAATACCTTTAGTACTCAATATCAAACTCAAGAATGACACTGAAGAGGGGACTGCAGGTGTGTTGTGTGAATGAATAATGACCACTCAAAGAATCAGTTACAGGTAGCAACCTGTCTTTCTTCTTCATGGTCTCTATGCATCACACATATGGGCAAGTAGTAAGCTAACTTACAACAGAAGTGGGTCGGTGTCCTACTACAATACAGAGGAGAGGACGGCATGACCAAAAGTACAGTCAGCTCTTGCACGAAAGTCTAGTCTGAAAAGGAGAAGCTAAGAAAGAAGGCAAAACAATGTCCTGATTTAAATGAAACTCAGACATAACTTTAGGTAAAAAGGCAGGATCAGTTCTAAGCACCGCTTTATTTCGATGAAAGGTGAGATAAGACTGGTCTATTCTGAGTGCACAGAGCTCATTAGCACGGCATGCAGCTATAACGGCCACCAGAAATGCCACTTTGCATGGGAGGAGGCGTAGGTCTGTAGTCACCAGTGGTTTTCTTGAGTAAGAATGCTGTGTAGACAGCTTATAGGTGGCATCCAGGATCTTCTGGACTGCAGCTGAAGCTGAAGTGGCATCTGTCAGCTAACCTTCCATGCTGTCATGTATAGAGCTGTCAGATCTGGGTGTTGGATTCGGACATTCTCTCTCGTGAGGAGAGACGGGTAAGACAGAAGCTGTCGGTTCCGATCCTTTGCCATCTTGAGTAGCGGGGTGAACCAAGGCTGGCACAGCCACCACAGTGTCACAATGATGCACTCTGTGCTGTCCATCACAATCTTCACCAGGACCCTGGTCATCAGAAGAAATGGAGGGAACAGGTAGAACAGCGCCCCTGTCCACTAAAATATGAAGTCATCACCTATTGATCCTGGACTTTGGCCCACTTTGCTACAGAATGTTGTGCAAACTGCATTCTCCCTTATGGCAAAAAGGTCAATTTCTGGCATCCCCCAAAGCTGGAAGAGGCTGTTCAGAACCATTCTGTCCAATTCCCACTCGTAGGAAGTCAGCATGGTCCAGCTGAGCTGATCAGTCAGGACACTGTCGACACCAGCCACATTGCCATATGTCCAATTTGGCAAGCTATGCACCAGTCGAAGATCGTGAGCATAAGACTGAGCAATGGGAGAGATCTGGTACCTCCCTGTTTGTTCAAATATGCAACAACAGTTGTGTTGTCCAAAGTGCCCTGGCCCAGTCTGCCCACCAGGTGCAGTTTGAACACATGAAGCGCTTTGTCCACTGCTCTTAACTCCAGAAAGTCGATGTGCAGTGTGGTTCACTGGCTGCCCATCATCCATGAACCGTAAGGCCCAGACAGTGAGCTCTCCATCCGGAGAGTGACACATCCATAGTCACAACCCTAGAGTAGGGATGTTGCGAGCGTCCACTGGGGGCTCAAGCTCAGCGAGTTCCCACCAGTTCAGCCCCCCAGACACCAGTCCACAAGCACTTGCCCGATTCGGTCCATGCTGAGCCGGAAAGCACGGTGGCCCTGATCCTCACCCGACCAGTGACAGCAGGATGGGAAGCCTTCCCATCCTGCCGCAAAGAGCAATTGTGCCTGTCTCTGCCGGTGCTCAGCAGAGAGAGGGGCGATGTTGTTCTGGGCGACTGGAGAGGGAAGCGGGGCTTCCCTATCCTGTTGCCACTGCCACTGCCGCTGAGAGCAACTGGGCCCCTCTCTGCCAGTGCTCTGGGTGATGGCAGGATGGGAACCGAGAGGGAAGCAGCCAGTGCTTGGCAGAGAGGGATGCGCTGGCAGCAACAGCACTCGCTGGGCCCCTGCAAACCACCAACTGGCTTGCATCCCAGTGTGAGCCAGGTCCGGCAGTGGGCAGAGATCCGGCAACTGGGTTGCGGGTCAGACTCAGGTGAGTTCGTACAACCCCACCCTAGATAGAAAGGGCTGAAGGAACAGTGTGCCCTGGGTTAGCCTGCTCAGTACCAACCACCACAAACAGAGTCTGGTTTAACAGGTGTCACAATCAATATTGAAGTTGCATATGAGCCAGAGGTGGTGTGCTCTCCCACACCGGGGGCATTCAAGACAAAGCTGGACAGCCATCTGTCAGGGGTGCTCTGACTTGGATTCCTGCATTGAGTAGGGGTTGGGCTTGATGGTCTTATAGGCTCCTTCCAACCCTACTATTCCATGATTCTATGATACTATGACTAGGGATGTACGAAACACTTACCTGGCTCTGTGCCGGGCAATCCGCAGTGGGGGGGCGGTGCTCCATCCCCTCCCCGGAATCCTCGATGGGGGGGAGGCACTCCGTCCCTCCCCCCGGAATCCTGCCTGGCCGGCTCCACTCCGCAGCCAAGCTGCATAGCCGCCGGCCAGCTCCGGTCACCCGCAGCTGGACATCCGGCTGCTGGGCAACCCTGCAGGGACGCAAATGGCTGCTGTCGTAGCCGTCGCCATTTGCGTCCCTGTATTGAGCCATGATAGGCTACGTAAATATTTACGTAGCCTATCATGGCAGGGGGAAAAAAACACCAGCGTACGCAAATGGCAGTAGCTGCCGCCATTTGTGTATGCTGGGTTCCCCCCCCCCCGCCATGATAGGCTATGTAAATATTTACGTAGCCTATCACGGCCTCCGCCGGGATGCAAATGGCGTCCCTACATTACCTGTGATAGGCTACGTAAGTATTTACGTAGCCTATCACGGCTATGAAGAGGAGGAAGCGAATGGCGGCCGCAGGACGGCCGCCATTTGCAAAGCAGCGTGGACAGGAGCAGGTAAGTGCTCCGTTTTGTGCGCCTTTCATGGGGTGGGGGCAGTGGGGACTTCGTCCTGCATGCCTTTCGAAGGTTGGGGGGGCGGGGGCTTTGTTCCACGATGGATTTCGGGGGGCAGAATGCACTGGCATTCGGCCTCACCGAGATCCGTCGCAGAATTCTCTGACATCCCTAACTATGACACAATGGTTAAAAAGGTAAAGGTAAAGCTGTCCCCAACCAGTCGTGTCCGACTCTAGGGTGCGGTGCTCATCCCCGTTTCTAAGCCGAAGAGCCAGCGCTGTCCGAAGACGCTTCTGTGGTCATGTGGCCAGCATGACTGAACACCGAGGTGCACGGAACGCTGCTACCTTTCCCGCCGAGGCGGTACCTATTTATCTACTTGCAATTTCTTGCTTTCGAACTGCTAGGTTGGCAGAAGCTGGGACTGAAGACAGGAGCTCACTCCGTCACGCAGCACTCGGGTCTCGAACTGCTGACCTGCCGACCTTCCAGTCTGCAGTTCAGCGTCTTAACCACTAGGACACAATGGTTAGTTCAGCATAAAATAATTGGATATGAATCAGAGTTCAAGTTATGTGAGGGGAGCAGTGAGGGCCCACCCCCTACTTTTATGATGGCCCTTTTAGCTACTGTTCTGGATTTAGCTACTGTTCTGGCTACTTCTGGGTTCTTTCAGGTATTTCCGAATTCTTTATTCAGAGTGGATCTGCCCCATGGGTCAAAATGACATATACAGCATGTTGCTACTATAATTTCAATATTCAGGCTAATGTTGCATTCACTTTGCATTAAAGTGAATTATAATAATACATTTTAGTTGACACTGAGGAACCTGGTTCATTGGTTGTCAGACACTGCATAGCTTATACCAGTACCCCTTCAGTTCAGGCACCAATTTCAGTCTCTCTGCACCACCAGAGCAGATCAGGGAAGGAATTTCAGGTAGTTCAAGATGAGTTATTAACACCACAGACCAAAATTTTCTTGATCCTAGAAATCAGCTAGATTTCTGCAGAACCAATCCTGTGCTACTGCCTGTTACATATAAAGGTTTCCAGTATTTCCTCAGACTGGACAACTCATCCCTGACAGAAACCATTAGATTCTCCAGTGGCTTCCAGATAATTTCCTGGCCAGCTGGAGTTCTAGCCTCTACTCTAAGTACTTGTTACTTCTTCCACGGTAGAAGTCTGAACCTTGTGTGCTGACACTTGTGCTCTCTGAAGTTACTGCAACCACACATTTTGTCTTCAGCCCTGCTCCATTAAAATCAAACGTAGTGCATCTACTGATTCTATAGGACCGGTAATTTACCCATCCAAAAGTTACCTGCTTCCCTAGACGTCTAGTGTTAGGGTACAATATAGAAAGATTGGGTAGAATCTCAGATAATCACAGGTTCAAGTAAACGCTACTTTAAAGACACACCTAGCAATTATGCCTTTTTTTTCTTTTTTACTCTAGATTAAGCACAGCATGAGGGGCTTTAACCTTCCCCGCACACTGCAGTCCAGATTGGATCCCCCACTTGCAATATATATTGCCAAATAGTGATCCATTTGCTTTAATGGATCACTACTTTGCAATATAAATTGCAAGTATGCCCCCACCCACCGCCCTTATCCAGACCAGGATTGTGGTGGGAGGAAGTTTTAAAGGCCCCCTATATCCCAAGCTAGGGTAAGTATCCAGATGAGGTCCCCTGTGCTTACTCTAGAGTAAAAAAGAAAAAAGACAGAGATGCTAGCTAAGTCTTTAAGAGAGCAATCCTATGTCTCCTAGACAGCATCCTGGGGGAAACAGGGTTTTTTGGTTTCCCAGCTCCAAGCTCATAGACAGCACTTACGAGCTCACAGCCAGGAAACTGTGCTTCCCACCCCCTCCCCCTCATAGCCGGGGTGGGGAGAACCGTGGCAGCTGCCCCATGCCCGTCTGTGCTTGTAACATGGAGCACCGAGACAGTGAAAAGGGGGCATTCCCGGAGGCAGGAAGGGGAGGAGACCAGGGAAGCTGTTTTAGACAGCATCCTATGCGGTCTCCAGCCCCATTCCCACCCCCTCCCTGTAGCTGCGCTTAGACTAAGGCTAACTGCAGGGAAGCCAGAGCACGGAGAGAATCCTCTCCTCTGTGCTTCCGCCGTCCTACATTGGATAGGCAGTTGCCTCCGACTTCAAAGGAAGTCGGAGGCAACCATCATTCTTAATAGGACTGTGCCCTTTAGTAATGTGTGCTTTGGGTCACAGTCAGATATTTACAGGTAAAGCCATACTGCACTTGATAAACTTCAGAGTTGCTCTTTACATAAATATAATTTCCAGGTTTTTCTTTTTTAAGTGGTCCACTATAGAACACCTAATGTTTGCTATACAAGCTATGAAAATTTGGGCCAGTAAATTATCTGTTAATTCAAAAATCCTTGTTGAAACAGAAACAAATTGTCAACTTAGATTGCCATCATTTAACATTTTAAAACAGAGCAAGCCCCCATTAAGTCAATGATACTTACCCTAAGAGTTCCACCAAAGTATCCCCCCATATAACCCAATGTGCCCTTCTCTCACTGCTTGAGCACTTACACCAACAGAACAAAGTATCTGGTGAATGAAACATCAACGCAGAATATAAATTAATACCAAATCTGATGAATGTATTCATACTGTAGGTTTACAGTATGAAATCTGATATCAATCCAAGAACACAAAATCTTTTTTAAAAATAAAACTGATAGAAGACAAATGGCTTTGGTTATTTAAAGGTAAAAGACTGTCTGGGTATGGTGCAACTCATCTCAGACAAAGAAGATTCATGAAGCAGAGCTAGTAGAGATTAATAAGAAGTAAGATTTTTCTTGGAAGTGACCAGCATCGACAAGTCTTATTGGTGTCACATCTTGTTCATCACTTACATTTGTCTGCATTTATTTTTAGAGGACAAAATAAATCTGCAGAAAATAAGAATGCCTACACAAAGAAAAATACTGACCTGGTTCGCATGATCACAGGGTGGTTAAGCCATTAATCACCCTGCACATGCTGTTTTGTGCCACCCGATTTACATAATCACCCTTGCTGGGAATAGCTTGTTGTGACATCCGAACATGGTAAGAGTGGTTGGTGGGGGTGGTTAACAAACCACCCAGAATCCCTAAAACAGGCCATGTGTTCTGGGTGGTTTGTTAACCAAACCAACCACCTACCCTTGCTAGGTTCAGATATCACAACAAGCTGCGGCTGGTGAAGGTAATTATGTAAAGTGGGCAGGAGCACAACTGGCATGTGCAGGGTGGTTAACAAGATACTGGGGCTTATTAACCACCCTGCGATCATGCAAACTGGCCTTTCTGTTTGCATCACTATTTGGATTTCACTGCCATTCTCAAATTGTTCCATAGACAAGGACATCATAAATGTTGCTATTAGAATTATACATATTGGTCCAATTTATTTTATTCTGCTTAATTTATTATTGTTATTACTATTATTTAATAGATTTACCTACCACTGACCATATTAAAAAATCTCTAATTTGCACTCTTTATACAAGTTCTAGTAGCATGACTTGGTTGTTATTTTTAAACCTTTTTCCAGGTTTGAATCTTATATCTAAGCGTAAATGAAATTAACGTAACTGTATCAATATGGCAGTCTCATTCATTGACTTTAAGGTCATATAACATATTATAACAAGTTACACAGTATCTAGAAGTTCAAAGCTGTTTATAAATTCTAAGTCAGTGATCTTCTCATTTGGCAGTATTGACAGCAAGCCAGCTAATTGGGAGCAAGCCACTATCTCCCACGCCTATTTCTTTTACAATGGGAATTATAAAAATGTATCTCACGGGGCAATTCCGATAATGAATAAGATATTCTATTTTTCAAATGTGTATCTCACCCTTCCCCAAGAAGCTCAGGACAGTGTACCTGGGCTTATTCCATTTTATCCTCATAATCATCCTGTGATGTTGGTTAGGCTGAGAATGACTTGTCTTATGGCTCAGCTTTATACATGAGCAGGAAATTAAACCCAGGTCTACTGAATTTCCAGATCCACCACTGCACAGTACCATCGACTAATACATTACTGGATTCCATACACCTCAATGATTAATGACAAAGTCAAGTTGCTTACCTGTAACTGTAGTTCTTCGCGTGGTCATCTGTGCATTCACACATATGGGCTCTGCATCTGCACGGAGACTCATTCGGGAAACTTCCAAGCTGCAGAGTTTTTTGGCGGGAACCCTTCCCCCACCACCTGTGGCATATATAGTGTAGGTTCCCGCCTTCCCCCCAGTTCCTTGAGATGGCAAAGAGTCCAGGACCGAGGAGAAGGACACCTTGGTACCAACAGGCTGTTGACACCGAAGTGGGGATGGTGTGTGTGTGTGTGTGTGTGTGTGTGTGTGTGAATGCACAGATGACCACGCGAAGAACTACAGTTACAGGTAAAAAACCTGACTTTCTTCTTCATGGTCTCCGTGCATCACACATATGGGCGAGTAACAAGCTAACTTACTGGAGGTGGGTCGGTGTCTCAACGTAGTACTGACGAAAGCACAGCCCTGCCAAAGGCACAGTCTGCTCCAGTTCGAATGTCCAATCTGTAGTGCTTTATGAAAGTAGAAGGCTTAGACCAGGTAGCTGCCTTACGTAAGTCTATAAGAGGGACACGCCTTGTAAAAGCCGTGGAAGACGACACTCCCTTCATTTAATGAGCCTGACTTTGGGTCAGTAAGTCCTTCCCAGAGACTTCATACACCAGTCGGATGGTGTGTACTATCCAGGAGGCCAGTCTCTGAGAGGAGACTGGAGAGCCCTTATTGTGTCCTCCGTAGCAGAGGAAGAGCCATTGCGAGTTGCAGAAAGGCTCTGTCCAAGACCTATAAAACACCAGGGCTCTCCGGACTTCGAGAGTGTGCAGATGTGCCACCTTTCCAAACTGGAGATTGGAGATGGAAAGAAGGCAGGGAGGACGATTGGCTGATTCACATGGAAGTCCGTGACCACCTTTGGAAGGAATGCTAAATCCGGCCAAAGGGCCACCTTTTCCTTGTGAAAAATGGTATAAGGTGAGTCTATTCATAATGCAGAGAGTTCGTTTGCTCTCCTTGATGTCGTAATGGCTTCCAAGAAGGCGACCTTCCAAGAGAGCAGCCTCAAGTCCACGGTAGCAAGCGGTTCAAATGGCACTGATGTGAGCCTGTTGAGCACCAGGGTCAGGTCCCATTGAGGAACGAAGTCTCTCACGGGGGGAGCCAAGTTTCTGAGTCCCCGCAAGAATTGTTTGCATAAAGGGTGGCTGAAGATGGGGCACCCGTTGATGTTGCCCCGCATAGCGGAAATGGCCAAAGCATACACTCTGATGGAGGAGTACTTCAGGCCTTTGCTGTAGAGGTGCTGGAGGAAGGACAAAATATCGATCAGATGATAGTCATTAGGGTTACGGTTGCTGTTGGTCGCAAACTGAACAAAGGAAGCCCATTTAGCTAAGTACGAGTGGCGTGTGGATGGTTTTCTCACCGCATCGAGTATGGCCTGCACTGTCAGCAGGATCAGCAGAGAGCAGTGTCTGAAGGTTGGATCCTCCATGCCGTGAGATTCCGGGTGTGGAGATCGGGATGGAGGATCCGACCTCGTTCCTGGGAAATCAGGTTGTCTATCCGTGGGAGTGGCAAGCAATATCTGTGCGCTAGGTTCCGTAGCGTCATGAACCGGGGCTGCCCGGGCCACCAGGGGGCTATTAGGATGAAGCTCATGGCTTCCTGTCTTATTTTGGAGATCACTCTCGTGAGTAGTGGGAATGGAGGGAAAAGATAGAATAGGCGGTCCATCCATTCTAGGAAAAAGGCATCTCCCAGTGACCCAGGGCCAACTCCAGCTCTGAAGTAGAACTGTCCACAGACTGTGTTCGCTGGAGTTGCAAAGAGATAGATCTCTGGTTCGCCCCATTGATTGAAAATTAGCTGCAGAACTGTCTTGGCCAACTGCCATTTGTGGGAGCACCAAAGGAGGTGGCTGAGAGAGTCTGCCAACAGGTTGTCTTGTCCTGCACTACGGAGAACGGTCAAGTGAATGTCCTTGGCAATGACCCAGCTGTAAAGGTATAGAGTAAGAGAAAGAAGACGGGAGCAGTGCATTCCGCTCTATTTGTTTAGGTACCAGAGAACTATGGTGTTGTCTGTGAGGATCTGGATGTGTCGACGTCAGGGGCATGGTTCGAAGGTGCAGAGAGCTTTCCAAACTGCCATCAACTCCAAGAAATTTATGTGGTAGTCTTTCTTTGGACGACCAGAGACCCTGAGCTCGCAGGGGGCAATGTACTCCCCAACCTAGGAGGGCGGCGTCCATGGTCAGAACCCTGGATGGAGGAGTGAGAAGGAAAGGCATCCTGTGGGTCAAGTGTCTGGAGTCCATCCACCACTTCAGGCTGAGAGCAGCCTCCTGTCAGGGGTGCCTCTGAGAATAGGCAGTGGCAGAGTAGCTCAAATTCCGAAGAGGAACCGCAAAACATGGGGGAGGAACTTCCCCAGACTCTTCCAGAGAGGGAGAGACAAACTCCTCAGATTTCAATAGTCCAGCTGGATGGAGAGAGCTTCTCTTCATGCACCCCCATGAGAAATAGTGAACAGGGAGAGGTGGGGCTTGGAGAGCCTGAATTCTTAGACACCAGGCGCAGACGCAGGGCCAAGAGAGAGATGGCAGGGGCAGAGCTTAGGCGATCTGCCCGATTGGCCCAGCAGGAATAGCTACACGTAGATACCTCACGAGACAAAGGGAGATCCCCACCCCTTAAGTTAGGGAAGCGTGCTCTCCTTTTCTCAAACGGTAGGCAATTTTCTGGTTTCCCTTTGAACTCCCTGAAGGCTTTTCCTTTGTAGACTGTGAGTTACTGACAATTAGCATCTGTATGACCCACTGAAGTAAAAGGATTAAAGAGTCATGGATAGAAGCCTCTTGTCTGTGTTTTGATTTGGCTATTGAAGTTCAGCAGGGACAAAAGGGAGACCTGACACCTCCTCCGTTACCAGGTGTGTAACAAAGAGGGGGTTGCAGGTCAGATCTAAGGTCCAGATGAACTAGTTTTGTAGTGGTCTCATCCGTAGTCGGGCCCATTCCATGACCAACACCGTCGCTGCCATGTAGCCAAGTAGGCATTGGATGTCGCGTGCCCTGACCCGGCGAGCGATGAATATTGAAGTGGCTTGTGCGATGAGATTTGTAATATGGTTCAACGGAAGGTACGCCCAGCCCATTCTGGAATCGAGGGCAGGCCCTATGAATTGAACTGTTCGTGTGGGGGTCAAATGAGACTTTTCCTTGTTGATGTGTAGTCCCAGTGCCCGAAGAAGGTTTACAACGTCCATGATAGTGCGCAATAAGGCTTCTTGAGAGGAATCCACTAGTAGCTAATCATCAAGATACGGGTAGATCTCTGCTCCCTTGAGGAAGAGGTAAGCGCAGACCACAGCCATGCACTTGGTGAACATGAGCGGAGCTGTTGAAAGACCGAATGGTAGAACGCTGAACTGGAAAAGTTCTTCTCCGATCGCAAAGCTGAGGAATTTTCTGTGTGAGTGTTCTATGGCTACATGGAAGTATGCATCCTCGAGGTCAATCGTAGCGAACCAAGAGCCCTTCTGAAGGAGTGGGAGAATTGTGGCTAGTGTTGTCATCCTGAACAACTTGGGGTGATAAACTTGTTCAGGTCTCGAAGGTCTAGAATGGGCCGGAAGCCTCCGTCCCATTTTGGTACTGTGAAGTACCTAGAGAAGAATCCCTCCATATCAGGATTTGAATGAACACACTGGATGGCGCCCTTTCATAGGGGAGATTCGGTTTCTTTGTGAAGGAACTCCAA
This sequence comes from Heloderma suspectum, assembly GCF_057233095.1. Lineage (NCBI taxonomy): Eukaryota > Metazoa > Chordata > Lepidosauria > Squamata > Helodermatidae > Heloderma > Heloderma suspectum. The sequence goes on from NC_139460.1 coordinate 247,720,372, forward strand.
AGGTGGAGTGGTCCAGACTGGGCCCAGAGGCGGGAGAGTGTTAAATTCTATTTTGTATCCATGAAGGACAATAGTGAGCACCCAGTTGTTGGATGGCACTCTCGTCGAGGCTGAACAGAATTTGTTCAGAAGGTCTCCGAAGGGAGGTTTGTAAAGGTTGGTACAGAGGGGAGATGAGTTGAAGTCAAAGACGATGTTTAGAGAATCCTTCACCCTTTGCCTTTTGTTGGAACCTGGGGAGGGAATAGTTTTTCTTTGTTGTTGTTGTTGTTGAGGGTATCTGGGTGTCCAGTCCCCAGATTACCGAGGTGGGTAGGCCTGGTGTCGGTACCAGTGGCACTGATGGTATGGAGCATATTGCTGTTGTTGCTGGGATTGGTCAATGCCCATCTTATGAGCGGTCATTCTGGCTTTCTGCACAGAGTCCATCTGCTCGTCTGTTTTCACATTGAATAGACGCTCGCCATCAAAGGGTAGATTTTCTATCTGCGAGTGAGCTTCAGGGGTTAGGCCCACGGAGAGGAGCCAGGCATGTCACCTCAGGGCAACAGAACCCATCATGCTCTTGGCACTACAGTCTGCCTGATGACAGGTGGTATTGATCTGCTGATGAGATAGTTCTGATAGAAAATGGAAGAGTTGATACCTGGCCATCATCGCCTGGTAGTTAGAAATTCTAAGTCCCAATGCTGCTGAAGAGTAAAGGCGACATCCAACGTGATCGAGTTTACGGCCCTCCTTGAGTAGACTCCACTATTATGGAGTTCAATTTAGGATATGAGAAGAGGAAAGATGGGTCCGTCTCTTGAACCTTATACATCAATTCTAGGGATGCACGAAAGTCACTTACCTGGTCTCGCAGCTTGCTTCGCGGTGGGGGGGAGGCGCTTTGCTGCTCCCCCCGAAGTTCAGGCCGGGGGCGGAGGCTTGCCTCCTCGCCCGGCCGAAATTCAGGCCGGGGAGAAGCGCCCCGTCTCCCTGGCCGCGAACTTCAAAAGAAAAAAAAAAAACGCCCCTGTGATAGGCTACGTAACGATTAACATAGCCTATCATGGCTAGATCTGCAAAGTCAGCCGTGATAGGCTACGTTAATCATCACGTAGCCTATCACGGGTGACTTTGAAAAAAAAAAAAGCGCGTACGCAAATGGCGGCCCCCATAGGGAGCCGCCATTCGCGTTCCTTATTTGGTCCCTGTAGTCTACGTAAAGATTTACGTAGACTACGGCGAAAATAAGGGCAACGCTATTTGCTACGTAAATCTTTACGTAGACTACAGGGACCAAATAAGGAACGCGAATGGCGGCTCCCTATGGGGGCTGCCATTAGCCGTACGCGCTTTTTTTTTTTTTCCCCAAAGTCACCCATGATAGGCTACGTGACGATTAACGTAGCCTATCACGGCTGACTTTGCAAATCTAGCCGTGATAGGCTACGTTAATCGTTACGTAGCCTATCACAGGGACGTGTTTTTTTTTTTACTTTTCTTGTAATGGCGGCGCCCCTGACGAAGACCTGCCGAACCAGTGTGGACAGGTCCATCGTGATGGCATCAAATACCGGATTGTGGAGGACTTCCAGTCAGATCCATGTTGTCCTGGCAGTGACTTGCAGAGCTCCGCAGGTTGCTTATCTCAAACAGCTATGAAAAGGTTGAGAAACCTTTTTAACCTCCCCTGGAATTAAAAGGGGAAGCTTACAGTACCATCCATATGAAATCTTAGAAGAACAGCTGCTTCATCAGAGGAGCAGAGGGGCTGGTATCTAAGGTTAGTCACCCGAGTATCATCTACTGAACGCTGTTTGAAACTCCTAAGCAATTAGGAGACACAAGGACAGACGAGCTCCAATTTTAGTTAGTATTTGTGAATTTAGACTACCAGCAATATCTGAGGACTTGCAATTAAAACTGTTTGTTTGTTTTTCTGTTTCTGCAATCATATTTGCTTGTTGTGCTTTTGAAAGTGGAGGATGACAGTACCAAAGGGAAAGAAGAAAGGTTTGGGAATGCCACCTACCCCCCCCCCACCAATTGCCCCCTCGGCAAAGGTTTCTAGAAATGTCAGCGATGAAGAGGAGTTGCTTGCTTTGATAAAAACTATGTCTTCTCAGCTATCAGTGCAGTCGAAGAAGCTTGAAACAATTCAGGACTCAATCACTGCCCTTCAAGGGGCTGTGGACTTATTTAATATCTCTTCTCAAAAGAAGGAATCGAAGGTTAATGCCCTCAAAGTTCGGGTTACTGCTCATGAAACTGCCATGGAGGCGTCTCATAATATTTTGTCTGCTCAAATTTCTCAATTAGAGGCCTTCACACACAGAGCAAATCTTCATATCCTTGGTATTAAAGATGTGGCTACTGATATATGTCTGGCTGAATTTATGGATAAACTTTTGCCCGAGGAATTGGTTTTACCATCTGATTTTCTACTTGATATTGAGCATGCATATCATGTTCCTGGTTCGATACGTGGCACTAAAAGGACTTTTGGGACTGTTATTGTTCAATTTTCACGAGTCTCTACAAAAAATTATCTTATGAGTCTGGCAAGAGAACGAGGTGAGCTTTGGTGGGGACCAGCAAATGACAAGATTATGCTCTTGCCTAATTATACTAAAGAAATCGCTGACAGAAGAAGGCAATTTACCAAGGCGAGAAGTTTGGCAAAGCAAATTAACTTGCAATATCATATTAAATATCCGGCTACATTTTGCATTCTTTTTGAAGGCGAGATGAAAAGGTTTTTAAATCCTGATGCTGCAGAGTCATTCCTCACTGGTATTAAAATTAAAAAAAGGGAACCAATTCTCTCAGCCTCCTGAATTGGAATTTAGCCATTTTTACTGTTCTTTTGAAGTGCTGTTTGGGTTATAGCTGATACGATGTCTAGGCAGTATGCCAGAGTAAATGTTTGCATATTTCTGTTTTCTTTCTTCTTTTTATGTTATATTGTAATGAAATGCCTATTTGTGTGTATATGTATGTGTACATATATGATATTACTTAAAATATATAAATGGTTTGCTTTTGTTTTTTGTTTTTTATCTTTTTCTTTTTTTAATTATTATTACTATCGTTATGGGATTATGATTATTACTGTCCTTTGCTGGTTAAACCTTTAATATTTATTAATATGCGTTAATTGAATGGTAATATATGGGCAATGGAAATGGATTGTTTGCTCCCATTCTTTGCTATAAGACTGAGGTTATGATACTGAAAGATAAGGTTCACCGTTTATGGTGCAGCGGATTGAATATTTAATAATATCTGCAATGTTTGGAAGAGTGCTATATAGGTATAACCTGCAATTGGATTTATATTTGGATAGTTGGGTTGCTTTCATTGAAGTTTAGATATAATCCTTTTTTCTTTTCTTTTTTCCCTTCTTTTGCTTTCCTCCCTTTTTCTTCCTCAGAACACTGTAATGTTTGAAACTGAAGATTTTGATTATGTTGTTGGTATTGTTGATTTCATTTATAAAAATAAATTCAAAATAAATTCAAAATAATAATTAAACCGGATCGTGTTGTGGAGGTTGTTGTACTTTGATGCCCAATGATTGAGCCATTCTCAGCACCTGCTCAGAGAAGTGGCCCACGTCTTCGGAAGGCGAGGCTCTATCCTGTGTCCCAACAACATCATCTGGTGATGAGGTCGATGGGGGGACGAAAGAATAGGAGGAGGAGTCTGATTGGTAATCCTCCCCAGATTCCTGCGAGTGGGCAGGGCATTGTGCCACATCAGGTGCATGAGGTGGAATTGGAGGTGGTGGGGCTTGACGATCCCGACTGGGTTGTTGTAGTGCTAAGGACATAGAGCACCTCGGTACTAGAGGAGGAGGGCAGAAGATGTCCTAAGTGTTGAAACCGGAGCGTTGTCCTGGCTGAAAGGGAGCATGCAATGGAGAAGTAGCTCCTAAGTCACGGGATCGATCAAGGAAGAGGTCGCGGTCCCTCTGGAGCCTCCAATCTGTATCTGAGTGCTGTCGGTGGAGAGGAGATGATGAGGCTAAGAAACGGTCCCAATCTCAGGATGGAGAGCGTGAGCGATCACGGTCGTATTGCACCGGCCAACGATGCTGATGGTATCGATCCAGATATCGGTATCGAGGAAGCTGTCGAGGTGAAAACATAGGTCGATACTGAGGTGACTGGATGTCATAGCGACACGGTGTTGGAGACCTGGATCTCCGTTCCGGGGCTATTAGAGCTGGACAGGGTGGTGGGGTTGGCATGTCCCTCAATTCACCCTCCGAGACCATGGAGGTCGCATCCGGAGTAATGGCGTGCATGGGGGTCATGAATTGGAAAATCAAGTAGAGGAGGATGAGGCAGTAGGTCCTGCTCCTTTTCCTGTTGTTTGGAGGATTTTTTTTCCTGTTCTTTTCTGGTGTGTCCACCACTGGTTTAGGGCATTTTGCCTGTTTTGAGAGCTTTTTTGCCACCGATAAGGCCAGGCTCCTTTCCGGAGTAGGTGGCTCTACCTGAACCGGCTCAGCGGTTAGTGGGGGAGAAGACTGAATCGAAGGGGCCGCCTCTGCACTTGTGGAGGGGGCTACAACGGGCTGGTCCTTGGGAGTTTGGGCCTTAGGCATGTCAACAGCCTGAAGGGCCCGTTGCCACAGGATCACTTTTAGTCGATCAGCTCTATTCTTGCGAGTCTGCTTGTATAGCGATTGGCAGTGGTGGCAAGATTCAACCTTGTGGGTTTCTCCCAAGCAAATAAGACACAAAGAGTGGCCATCCGAAGAGGGCACCTTACTGCCACAAGCTGTGCACCTTCTGAACAGAGGCTTTGGGGCCATACTCCGAAGGAGAAAAAACGCATCACCGCTGAGGCGAACGACGCTCTCCAACACTGTCGACAATTGACGCTCTCTCTCTCTCTCTCTTTCTCCGCTCTCTCTCTCTCCCTCTCGTTATAAGATAAAGAAGGAGGAGGAGGAGGAGGAGGAGGAGGAGGAGGAGGAGGAGGAGGAGGAGGTGGTGGTGGTAAAGGAAGAAAAGAGGTTTTAGATAAGACAAGACAGAAATGCAGTGTGACAGAATGTTGAAAAGTTCCCCACCAAGTAACGCTAAGGCAGTCAAAAAGGAACTGAGGGGAAGGTAGGAACCCACGCTATATATGCCGCAGGCGGTGGGGGAGGGGTTCCCGTAAAAAAACTCTGCAGCTTGGAAGTTTCCTGAATGAGTTTCTGCACAGGCGCAGAGCCCATATGTGTGATGCACAGAGACCACGAAGAAGAACTAACAAGCATCAGTCAGAAGGGATAAGTTAATATGCATATTATTTAATGGGCAAGGTTAGAGGACAATGAAATATACAAATACTTACAGTAACATGTTCCCCTGAGTGGATTACCGAGGTACCTGTTTTCAGAGTCACAACTGCAGAAGAAAAAAAAGACAAGAAGAAACAGCAAGTTGCTAATCATCTGACAATTATAAAACAAAATAGCTGACTAAACAGTTTAGGCTGCAATCCTATGCAGACTTACCTGGGAGTTAGCCCTACTGAATTCATTGGGGCTTACTTCGTAGATAGGCATAGGATTGCACTATTAAGTATATATTGGCAACTTTTTTGGAAACTGAATGCTACATCAGAATTTTTGGCCAGCACATACGACAATGTATTTCTATTTTCATTTATTCCATTTATATCTTGCCTTTCCTCCAAGGAAGTCAAGGAGGCACACACTTCCCTGCCCCCCTGCCCCCCTGCCTCCATTTTAACCTTTATCCTTAACCCTGTGAATTAGGTTATGGCTGAGAAATAATGACTGATTACTCAGCAAGCGTTGTGGCTGAGTAGGGATCTGAACTCTCTACTCTTGGTCTGACACTACACCACAGTGGTTCTCTCTGTTTTTGTAACAATGAGGGTTTGAACTTTATCTCTTATCTTGCATTTCCTAGTAGAAAGCAGAAATGTAACTTAAGTCATTTTTGGTAAGCAAATACTGTAGAAAAGTTGAGAGACAGAAAATGTATGTAATATACTGTTTCTAGAACTTTCAGTCTGGATAAAGATTTGTAGGTATCACACACATGATCAGGCCCTCTTTTCATGCAAAAAATGTTAACGAATGAACATTCAGTGCAGTTCTAGTTATTTGTTTCTCCAAGTTTGCCTCACAGAATATCACTGGAATTGACTAGGAATCTTTCTTATCCTTTAGCTTCTTGGAGGTCCATGGTGTAAACTACTCCATTATCAATCCCAATGATGATTTTGATCAGTTTAGCTTTCTATGTAGAGGCCAACTGCTTTGCAGGTGACAGTTATCACCATAAGGAATAGAATGGACTGCCATCTTGTTGGTCAGAGTCCAGTGATTTGGCAGCTGTCCTTGTTTTGCTTCTCTGCTAACAAAGAATGTGGCTAACAATGACTGGGCATCCTGCAGGCAGACACCCACAGAACCAAGCATAGGCAAGTAGCTCTGTTGCAGCACATCCTTTTTATGAATGACTAGCAGGACACTGAACATTTTGATGATTCATATTTCCCACAGAAAGAAGAAAGACACATGGTGTGACCATCTGCAGCAGGGCTTTCCCATCCAAATGAATATTAACTCTGGAAGCTCACTTTCTATGCCTTATATCAGGTTGGGCAACTTGCAAGCCTAGGCCTAATTACAAAAGCTCTCTGAGAGCAACCAGTTCAGTGCTTAGTGAGAAAAGGGTAGCAGAAAGAGAGAAAGAAGAGGGTAGCTTGGCTCTGGCCCCACCCATGCCAGCATGCAGCCCCCAGACAGGATACCCCTGACAGCATGTGGCCCTCAACTGAAAAAAGGTTCTCTGCCCATGCTTACATGAATCCCGTCCCCGGAAGGGAGGTAGCGTCCCACATGTGAAGTGGGTCTAGGGAAGAAGTAGGAACTACCTGAAAAGAAGCAAAAAAGTAGACCACCATCCCACTAATTTACTAAGGAACATTAATTAACTGGAAAGTCAAAAGACAAACCTAGTTACCACTACAGCCAAACCACCTCATCTCGTTTTGCCTTTTAACAGGAAAGAACTAAGGAAAAATGTGCTTGCCTTGCTCTCTGGCATAGGCACAGCCCCACGAGGGACAGAAGCGTGGGTGCCTTGGCTTCTATCAAAGTTTTAGAAACATCCCACATTTAGGCCTGCACACTAACAAATATGGGAATATGTAGAGATGGGGAGATTAATTTTGTCTTGTTTTCATTGTGCCTCTGAACTGTTGATCTTAATTGTTCCCAGACAAATACACAAGTTAGTTCCCAGTCAAATACACAAGAGTTATGTCACGCATCTTATTCTAAAATAAAAGGAAAGACTGATACATAACGTTCTTATGTTGCAGCACAAAATAAATAATCATCAGACACATTTAAAACAACCTGCTCTTCTCATAGAATTTATGCAGATTTTTATTTGTTTATTTATTTATTTGCTGTCTATTAGAGCTTTGTCTGCTAGGTTTCAAATAGCTTCTTTGTTTACCTTGACGATGGGTTGCAAAAGACAGCAACTGGGTTTGCACAGTCATGGATGGAAAATAAGCCATGGTGGTTTATTTTCCATACCCACATGTGCTGGTTGCGAGCTGCCTAATTACCATAATTACTAATTAGCATAATTACTAATTAGCATAATTAGAATAACATTCAAACCTGGAGAGGGTCTGTGGTTGGGGTGGTTTACAAACTATGCTAAAATCTTTGGCTTGTTATAGGGTGGCTGGTTGGTTTGTAAATCTTGCCCATCTTGGCTCATTATGGGCTGCAGAGAGAGACTGGGTGAGGGGATCAGGGCGGTGATGAATGCCTCCTTGAGGAGCGAGTGATGCCATCAGCCCTCAGGGAGGCAGTGATAAGACCGCTCTTAAAGAAGCCTTCCAAGGATCCTCAATTTCTGAACAACTTTCGCCCAGTCTCAAATCTGCCATTTTGGGGCAAGGTGATTGAGCGAGTGGTGGCGATGCAGTTGAAGGCACCCTTGGAAGAAACTGATTATCTGGACCCATTTCAGTCAGGCTTCAGGCTTGGGCATGAGACAGAAACAGCCTTGGTCGCTTTGGTAGATGATATGAGGAGGGCTCTGGATAGGGGTGAATGCTCCTTCCTTGTTCTCCTCGACCTCTCAGCGGCTTTTGATACCATTGACCACAGTATCCTCCTGGACCGCCTGGAGGGGTTGGGCATTGGAGACATCATATTGCGGTGGTTCTGGTCCTTTCTCTCTGGCAGGTACCAGAGGGTAGCACTGGGAGAGGAGGTTTCGGACCCGTGGCCACTCACTTGTGGGGTGCCACAGGATTCCATCCTCTCCCCCATGCTATTTAACATCTATGTGAAGCTGCTGGGGGCTATCATCAGGAGGTCTGGGGTTCAGTGTCATCAATATGCGGATGACACGCAGCTCTACCTCTCATTCAAATCACCAAGGTTGGCCGTAGAATCCCTGTCCAAATGTCTGGAGACGGTGAGTGGCTGGACGGGGAGGAATAAGCTGAAGCTCAACCCTGACAAGACCAAGGTACTTTTGGTGGGAGACAAGAGGAGGCTGGGGGATGTTGACCTGGTGTTGAATGGGGTATGGCTACCCCTGAAAGACCAGGTCCGCAGCCTGAGGGTCATTTTGGACTCCCAGCTGTCCATGGAGGCTCAGGTGTCAGCTGTGAGCCGGACAGCGCTGTATCAACTCCATCTGATACGGCGGCTGCACCCCTTCCTTCCCAACCATCTGCTCCTATCGGTAGTACATGCCCTGGTCTCCTCTCGTTTAGACTACTATAATGCGCTCTAAGTGGGGTTACCCTTGAAGACGGTTCAGAAGCTGCAGCTGGTACAGAACGTGGCGGCTCACCTGATTAAAGGCAGCCACCGGTGAGATCACATCACTCCAGCGCTGAAGGAGTTGCACTGGTTACCAGTTGTTTTCTGGGCCAAATTCAAGGTGTTGGTTTTTACCTTTAAAACCCTATATGGTTCCAGCCCAGCCTATCTTAAGGAGCGCCTCCAGCAACACCAGACAGGCTGCTTAACAAGATCAGCCTTGGATGGCCTTCTCTCTGTCTCATCAGCCAGGATAGCTAGACTGGTGGGGACGAGGGAGAGGGCCTTTTCTGTGGTGGCCCCCACTCTGTGGAACTCCCTCCCTAGGGAACTCCATCATGCCCCCTCTTTAATGAGCTTCCGTTGTGCATTAAAAACGTGGTTGTTCAGGCAGGCATTTGGGGTGGATTAGGGTATTTTAGAAAACGTTTTTATTGTAGAATTTTATTGTTTTAAACTGTTTTATTATACGCTGTACATCGCCCAGAGTGGCTGGGTGACCAGCCAGATGGGCGATTAATAAATTTAATAATAAATAATAAAAAAACACTTCAGCCATCCACCCTTGTAACACTAGACAAAGAACTTTAAGAGCACAATCCTATGCATGTTTAGACAGAAATAAGTCCTGCAACTCCCAGCATTCCCCAGCCATGACTTATTTCTGTCTGAACATGCACTAAATCCATAATACATGCTCCCTATTGTTCCTTACTCAGTAATGTCATCACTTATGATTAAAGTATACATATTTTATATGGCAAAATCAATTTGCTAGTAATAGCTCACTTTCCATGGCAAGAGTGAACCTCAGTTATAGCAATTTGTTTTTTCGCCCCTATCTGCAGCTATAATACTTTAGCAAATGCAAACCATATGTGATGTATTCTTTACATTTTGTTTGCAAAACAAATTCTTTCCATACATTTATTGATGATAGTGCCTCACGTAGCCAATCATGCCAGGTAGCCTTCACCTCTGTTAAATGGGACTCGTATGCATGCCCAAGCTGTCTCTCTACTTTTGCTGGTCTGCTTATATTCAGGTTGGTGGACACCTCTGCCAGCTTTCCTGTCATTACTACTTCCCTCCCACAATGCTCACTTCAAGGCACAAGGGAGGCTGACCTTCCCTCCTGAAAGTTCTCATGGACTTTCAACTTGTACGTGACTAAAACTAGATGGCAAATTAAATGTTTAGATGTGTGATCATTTCCTTTAAATGGCCCTAATGAATTACTGCTACTGCTCTGGCATTATGCCAAAAGTACATTTCTGAGGACAAATGCAAAACCACTTTTAAAATGTTAACTTCAAAAGTTGTAGTTTGTTCCAGTAATATTCAGTCTATCAAACTTACTGCTCTCCTTTTGGCTGGCTATTAATAGTAATTCTCTAATTCCTCTTTCAGTATTTCTTGGAATGTCAAAATATATGCCATAGCCCAGTGAAGAACAAATTTATCAATCCATGCCTACAAGCGGGTCACCAAAACCATATCAACACTTAACATATTTTCTACATATTTACGAACTTCCTTTCCCCCCACCCCCAAACATTTGATTGGCTAAAGATACCAAACAGAGACTTCTCAGTTCTAATACTCACTTCTATTTAGCACTGGAAAATGAATGGTTTGTAACAACCAAAGCAAAACTCAAGGTTTCATTTTCAATTAGTTTTTTTCACTTATCTGTTACTGTTTTTCTCTAGAATATTAAAAGCACTCAAGTAAGATGTAGAACTTGCTTAGAAAAGCCTAAAAATGGTAAAATATTGTGGAATGTAGACACTTAATATAGTTTCATGGGATGATTGCTAAAAGCCAATAGACAAAATGTAAAGAAAATATATGTCTTCTGTTGACAGAACCCCAAAACCTCAACTAAGGATATCCTTATTTATATTCAGAGATATTTTTAATTATTTAAAATTATTTAGGCACTAGATATTGGGCCTTCTCAGCAGTGGCCTCTGGAACTCCCTCCCAAGGGAAGTACGGTTGACCCCTTCAGCTGTAGAATTTTAAAAGGCATTGAAAACCCATTTGTTTTCAGTGGCTTTTAATTGATATGTTTCATTATGCTTCTTTTATTCATATATAATGGCTGTAATTTTTTTCATATTAACTGAATTATATTTTATTTTATTCTTGGTTTTTTTATTTCTGAATTTTAAAGTTTTATTATATTATTGTATTTTTATGTTTGTACTTTTATTTTGTTCGCCATATGAGGTGATATTTCTCCAGAAAAGCAGTTTATACATATTTAAATTAAATAAATAAGCATGTCCACTCAGACGTCAATCCCACTGAGTCCAATGGGACTCTCTCCCAGGTAAGTGTATAGGGGATTGAAGCCTAAATAAATAATACATCACCTTTGCTCAGTGAGCCCAAGACAGCTAACAATGTAAGTTAGAACAATAACTTACCAATTTTAAAAACAGTCTGACAACAGTGTAGATCAATACAGATTCCCCAAAGTGACATGTACTGTAAACTAACCAATGAGAGTGAGCATGTGACTTTCAAAAGGACACTGTCAAAATATGTTCTGTTGAAAAACTCTTTTCTAACTACCCAGCATATAGTCTGGGTTTGCATCCTCCACCTGAAAAAGTAATTGAGCCCATATGATCTGTTCAGTGGAGAATCAAACTGACTGCCTAAAATTCCAGTTGGTAGAAACAAAGTATTAGCAATACAAACGTTTTTAAAATTAATCTTTTATTGTGAATTTTTACACAACAAAACAAACTGAAAATATTACAAAACCTAAAAAAAGGAATGAAATAAAAATAAAAATATAACAACATACAAACTTAAACAGAATAACAACTGATAAGCATTTGTAATCTTCAGACATGTTGCCATTGTTTTAAATGCTCACCTATTCTTTAACCGATCCTACAGTTCATGGTATTATAAACAAAGAAATGCATCCTAATCTGAAATCTGGATAGATTGCAAGCTACTTGCTCATATAAGTAACTTCTAAACTAGATAATAAAGATAGCCCTTAAATTCCTTTAAGCATACAGTATGTAAAAAGCATCCCCTTCATGGATCACTGCCTTGTTGTGGCGAAGGGGCTTGCGTAACTCAGTGAAGCCATAAGCTATGCCGTGCAGGGCCACCCAAGACGGACAGGTCATGGCAGAGAGTTCTGACAAAATGTGGTCCACTGGAGAAGGAAACGGCAACCCACTCCAGTATTCTTGCCAAGAAAACCCCATGGAACATATCACAAGGCTAAAAGAGATGACGCCAGAAGATGAGCCCCTCAGGTCGGAAGGTGTCCAATATACTACTGGGGAAGAGCAGAGGGTATTTCCAAGTAGTGCCAGAAAGAGTGAAGCGGCTGGGCCAAAGCCGAAAGGACACTCAGCTGTGGATGTGTCTGGTGGTGAAAAGAAAATCCGATGCTGTAAAGAACAATATTGTTTAGGAACCTGGAAGGTAAGATCAATGAATCAAGGTAAGCTGGAGGTGGTAAAACATGAGATGGCAAGAGTGAACATCGACATCTTGGGAATCAGCAAGCAAGCAAATGGACAAGCATGGGCGAATTTAATTCAGGTGACCATTATATCTACTACTGTGGGCAACAATCCCGTAGAAGAAATGTAGTAGCACTCATAGTCAACAAAAGGGCGGGAAAAGCAGTACTGGGGTACAATCTCAAAAACAAGAGAAAGATCTCAGTACGAATCCAAGGCAAACCATTCAACATCACAGTAATTCAAGTCTATGCCCCAACCACTGAGGCCGAAGAAGCTGAGGTTGATCAGTTCTATGAAGACCTACAACACCTTCTAGAACTAACACCAAAAAAAGATGTCCTTTTCATCCTAGGGGATTGGAATGCTAAAGTAGGAAGTCAAGAAATAACCAGGATAACAGGCAAGCATGGCCTTGGTATACAAAATGAAGCAGGACAAAGGCTAATAGAGTTTTGCCAAGAGAACACGCTGATCATAGCAAACACTCTTTTCCAACAGCACAAGAGGCAACTCTACACATGGACATCACCAGATGGTCAATATCGAAATCAGACTGATTATGTACTTTGCAGCCAAAGATGGAGAAGCTCTATACCGTCAGTAAAAACAAGACCTGGAGCTGACTGTGGCTCAGATCATGAGCTGCTTCTTGCAAAATTTCGGCTTAAATTGAAGAACGTAGGGGAAACCACTAACCCATCCAGGTATGACCTAAATCATATCCCTGATGAATATACAGTGGAGGTGAGGAATAGATTTAAGGGATTAGACCTGATAGACAGAGTGCCTGAGGAACTATGGACAGAGGTCCGTAACATTGTTCAGGAGGCAGCAACTCAATCCGTCCCAAAGAAAAAGAAATGCAAGAAAGCCAAGTGGCTGTCTGAGGAGGCTTTACAAGTAGCTGAGGGAAGAAGGGAAGCGAAAAGCAAGGGAGAAAGGGGAAGATATATCCAACTGAATGCAGAGTTCCAGAGAATTGCAAGGAGAGACAAGAAGGTCTTCTTAAATGTACAATGCAAAGAAAACGAGGAAAACAATAGAATGGGAAAGACTAGAGATCTTTTCAAGAAAATCGGAGATATCAAGGGAACGTTTTGTGCAAAGACAGGCATGATAAAGGACAAAGAAGGCAGGTTCCTAACAGAAGCAGATGAGATTAAGAAGAGGTGGAAAGAATACACAGAAGAACTATACAGGAAAGATCTTATTGTCCCTGACAGCCATGATAGTGCGGTCACTGAACTTGAGCCGGACATCCTCGAGAGTGAAGTCAAGTGGGCCTCAGGAAGCATTACTAACAACAAAGCTAGGGGAGCTTTAATGACAGTATTCCAGCTGAGCTATTTAAAATCCTCAAAGATGATGCTGTTAAAGTGCTGCACTCAATATGCCAACACATTTGGAACACTCAACAATGGCCACAAGACTGGAAAAGGTCAGTTTACATTCCAATTCCAAAGAAGGGCAATGCCAAAGAGTGTTCAAACTACCGTACAATTGCGCTCATTTCACATGCCAGCAAGGTGATGCTCAAAATCCTACAAGCTAGGCTTCAGCAGTATGTGAACCGAGAACTACCGGAAGTACAAGCGGGGTTTCGAAGAGGCAGAGGAACTAGAGATCAAATCGCCAACATTCGCTGCATCATGGAAAAAGCAAGAGAATTCCAGAAAAACGTCTATTTCTGCTTCATTGACTACGCTAAAGCCTTTGATTGTGTGGATCACAACAAACTGTGGCAAACTCTTAAAGAGATGGGAGTACCAGACCACCTTACCTGTCTCCTGAGAAACCTGTACGAGGGTCAAGAAGCAATAGTAAGAAACGGACATGGAACAACCGATTGGTTCAAAACTGGGAAAGGAGTACGACAAGGCTGCATATTGTCACCCTGCTCATTTAACTTATATGCAGAGTACATCATGAGAAACGCCGGGTTGGATGAATCACAGGTCGGAATTAAGATTGCCGGGAGAATTATCAACAACCTCAGATACGCAGACGATACTACCCTAATGGCAGAAAGCGAAGAAGATCTAAAGAGCCTCTTGTTGAGGGTGAAAGTGGAGAGTGCAGAAGCTGGTTTGAAACTCAACATTAAAAAAACGAAGATCATGGCATCTAGCCCCATCACTTCCTGGCATATAAAAGGGGAAGAAATGGAAGCAGTGACAGATTTTATTTTCTTGGGCTCCAAGATCACCGCAGACGGTGACTGTAGCCATGAAATTAAAAGACGCTTGCTCCTTGGGAGGAAAGCTATGGCAAACCTAGACAGCATAGTAAGAAGCAGAGACATCACCTTGCCGACAAAGGTCCGTCTAATCAAAGCTATGGTTTTCCCAGTAGTCACGTAGGGCTGTGAGAGCTGGACTATAAGGAAGGGTGAGCGCTGAAGAATTGATGCTTTCGAACTGTGGTGCTGGAGAAGACTCTTACGAGTCCCCTGGACTGCAAGGAGGTCAAATCAGTCCATTCTAAAGGAAATCAACCCTGACTGCTCATTGGAAGGACAAATTCTGAAGCTGAAGCGCAAATATTTTGGCCACCTAATGAAAAGAGAAAAATCACTGGAAAAGACCCTGATGCTGGGAAGGATTGAAGGCAAAGGGAGAAGGGGACGGCAGAGGATGAGATGGCTAGATAGCATCACCGATTCAATGAATATGAACCTGAGCACACTCCGGGAGAGAGCAGAGGACAGGAAGGCCTGGCGTGCTATGGCCCATGGGGTCACGAAGAGTCGGACACGACTTAACAACTGAACAACATGTAAGAAGTGTCAAGTATCAATGTTTATGTTTTAAGCTATGACTATCTAATGAAGGAAGGGGTGGGAAAAGGAACCATAATGACTTTTTTTTCATAAATGTGTTCTTTCAGCATACAAATATATATGCTGATCACATATCCTCTTAACATTAAAAAATGTGGCTATTTATGCTAGTGTAATTCTACTGCAGTCAATGCAATAAATTGTGGTGATTTATGCTAGTTTAATTCTATTGCAGTCAATGCAACACACTGTGCTAACTAGAAAAAAAGCTATGAAAATAACATTCTAAGACTGCAAGCTTATATCCCTTACCTAGAAGTAAGCCTCATTGAACTCAGTGGTGTTTACTTCTGAGTAGACATGTATACAATTTCACTATAAATACATATAGCCTCTTCAATACTTTCAGTATTAAACAGCCTTATATGGTTTTTATAGTGCAATAAACAGTTTCGGTATTAAAGAGATTTCAAGAACAGTCCTATGGATCCCATGGATTACGCTACTAATAATCAGAGAGCTCCAAGATCACAACCCTCTCTGCCTATCCTATCCCTGCTGGCAGGAGCCAGGCATGGCAGGAGGAAAGACAGAGGTGTTTGCCCTCCTCAGAAAAAAAATGTAGCTAGACAAGCCTCTGAGGCTGTCTAGATCACATATCAGTGGAGGGCAGGGACAGCAACAGAAAGGCTATAGGATCGTGGCCTCTCCCCTTCCTACCCCCCACCAGAGCAAGCCCTGTTTTGACCTCCTCGAGGTCACAGCCTTGGAAGAGCAGCTGCCATGGGGCTTTCCGCAACAGCTGTGAGGGGGCAGGGGAAGGATCCAGTGTTGGATTCCCCCTCCCAAGATCATAGGTGTCTCTATGGCCTCAGAAGGGGGATTTCAACATATTCTATGGTCCTGAGGTCACTCTCTGAACAAAGACAAACTCAGAACAATTTATTTGCTCCCTGCATGAAGATATCACACACAGAAAACCCACATGTGAATAGCTACACACCTCCATATACTATATTAATGAAAAATGTATTCTCAGCTGCTTCTCATGTACATTTTATGGATCCCTCTACACATAGACATAGGTTTGGGTCCAGCATCTTCCATCTATGGACAGAAGGGCTCCCTCCATCCATCAAAGGCTTTCCAATGTGAGGGAACAGGGGAAGAGGTGGTCTTCATCAATTCCCCTTCCAGTTAACCTATTCCCACCACCCCAAAAACCTGTTAACAGTATCACCTGCCTCCCCTCCTTTTCTGCTGGTGGGAGCATTTTGAGCAGAACTTTGCTCAAGGAATTCTTTTGCTGGAGTAAAAGTAGCTGGATCCAACCAGCTATTTTTTAAAAATGTTAATAAGCATCATAATAGCAGGTGGTACTGTGTTAAAATAATGCACATCAGTGCAAAAGAAATTCCATCTGCACAGATATGTTGATGGTTTCTTAAATGGTTCTAAGGCAGGAAATAAACACATAAGACCATAAGAAAAGTTCTGCTCGGTCAGACCTAATGCCTATCTTGTCCAATATTCTGTTCCCACAGTGACCAGCCAGGTGCCTATACAAAGTCAACAAGCAGGATATGAGTGCAATAGCGCTCTCCTGCTCATGTCTCCAGCAACTGGTACTAACAACTTTGGAGGGTTTTATTGGAAATGTAAATAAACACATGGTGGTGAAAAATAAATAGATGTAAAAATTAAGAAGAAAGTACTACTTTTATATACATCAATGAATCTCCAAATTACATGCGGTTGTGCTATCTCCATTTCAAAAATCCCCAATTCAAAAAAAACTCTCCATAGCTGTAGCCATGTAAATATTTTGTTCATTTAATTAACTGATGTACATAGGACTAATTTACAATGAGTTCGGGCTAATTAGAGGCACCTATAAATAATATCTAATTTACTTGGAAAACATCCAAGTATTATTTATTTATTTAAAACATTTGTATCCTGCCCTATATCATTAAGATCTCAGGGCACATACAGATAACATCAATTTCAACAGTATAAAACAGTACTAATATGAGCAGATACCACCGTATTTAAAACCACAGTAATCTGAAGCACAGTTTACTCTACTTCGTTTTGCTGAAAAAGAAAAATAATGTTTGGATAGAAATCCAGCAAAATTCTGTATTGCACTGAGTGTATCATTTCATGTCTTTAGAATGCTGTCTTCTTGCATGTCTCTTAACACCATTGCCTGTTAACATGTTCCTTGCCTTGTATCTACACAGTTTTATCATGCAAGTATGGAATAGCATCATAATTACCATGAAAACATATCAAAATAATGAAAATTGATAACCATTTGGGCTGATTCTGTGCGTTTGGGCCAGGGCTAATATCAAAGGTAGACATGGTTCGGCACCTGCCACATCCGGGCATGGGCCTACTGACACCCATTGCAACGTGCTCGTTCACCTGTCTTTCTGGCCCAAACAACTCTGGTGGTTTGGAGGAGCAGTAGATGCCATTGGCTACTTACTCACTGGCCGGCTTCGCACATTTATGGAGGAGAAAATAACCCACGATGGCTAATTTCCCCCATTCCATGGGCCAGTGATCTGCTGGGGGGATTTGTGTAATTCCCCTCATCAGTGTGGCTTGCCATGTAGTGCAAATCTGGTGAGGGTGGATTGTTGTCGCGGTTAACAAGCCACGCCAGAACCCTACAACAGCCCATGGGTTCTGGGTGCCTTGTTAACCATGGGAACCAGCTACCCTTGCTGGACTCACACAGCATGGAAACCTGTGCTGGTGAGGGTAATTATGTAAATCTCCCCAGCACGTGTGGCTTATTTCCCCCTCTGTGACTGTGTGAACAGTCCACTGGCTCTCTGCCTGTCAAACAAGCAAGAGGTAACAATGAAAAAGAGGATAAAGAGCAATAGCAGCTAATGACAATGGTGATGAAAAGATGAGGAAGGGGGCCATTAAGACTGTCTTACCCCAGGGCTCCCAAAAATCTGGAGCTGGACTGGTTTGGGCTATTCTATTCGGGCTGATACTGGTTTGCATGATTGCAGGGTGGTTAACAAGCCACTGTGGCTTGTTAACCACCCTGCACATCCAGTCACATACCGGCTAGATTTGTATAATTACCCTCACCAGCACAGCTTCTCATGTAGTCAGAACCTGACAATGCTGGCTTGTTGAGGTGGGTAACAAGCCACCACACAATCCTACAACAGCCCATGGGTTCTGAGTGGTTTACTACCCACCCCAACAGCCACCCTCTCCAGATTTAGAAAACGCAAGAAGCCTCAGTGGAGAGGGTAATTATGCAAATTTGGCCAGCACACACAGGTTGGTTAACAAGCCACCATGACTTCTTATCTGCCCACCAATCATGCGAACTAGGTCAATATATGTGTACTGCGGCAAAGGAATAATAACAACACATTCATCAGATATTTCCATATATCTCTGATCAGCCTACACATTAAATTCCTGTGATCTTTCCACTCTTTTCCCCCCTTTTTTAAGAGAAAGTATCATGGGAATCTGATATACACCCATCATGCATATGCCACCATGTGTCCAGGCTAGGGATGCTTGAGGAATCAAATCTTTTCAAATTCAAATACTGGACTAATGTGCAGATCAGAACTTAGTTATCCACTGACTTTCACACTTCCTGAATGTTCAAACACAGTTCATTACTCAAAATAATCTCCATCAAAATATGTTTAGCAATGTTTATCTTGAGAGAAAATATATTTAGAAATTCATATTTAAATGTATATTTAAATGGGAATGTTCATGTGGATTTTCTAAAATCAGAGATTAATGCAGAAACAGGACAAAATGGACAATAGTGAATGCATGAGAAAATGACACGGACCAGAAATAGACTGATTCGTACATACCTAGTACAGGCCCACATCCCAATGGGCATAAAATATTTCTATATTTCTGGCTGTAACAATGATCTGTGTACACACAACCATAGCAAAGCTGGGTATTCCAAACATGTAAGCACATAAGAAAAAGTGATCTTAGAGCATAGAGGAACACAGGAAACAACAAAGGCTGGAATTCACTTAGCATAAAGTTTAGACCTTCCCTGGGTCTATCTTTCTGTCCTTGCTGTAATCTTTCCTCCCCCCGTCCCCCGGCCTCAGTTTCATTTCCAGTTGTTTTCCCCAAGAAAGCAAACAAAGCCTTCCAAATTAATGTCAAAAACCAAATTCAGACACTCTGGTAGTAGCAAAATCTGTACTTTGTGGCTGTAGAATCTATTTTTTTTAGTAAATAATTCAGTATTCTGAAAGCCCTGGGTTTCCACACACCTCTGCTGGTACATTTCACTGTCCAAATAGGATTTGCACAAATATACACAAGGATTGGTGAAAATAAGAATAATTGTCTGTTAATGTATTTCTAGAGGACAAAATATTAATAATTGGACCAGTCATTATGAAGAAAATGTTTTCAGCAAAGTTTCTAAATGATTAGATTAAACATTTAACACAAAATGAGTCAAATATCTTGTTCCAGGCATGATAACCAAACAGCAAGAAAGACACAGAATACAGATTTGGGATGAAATATTTATAAGAGGTTTCAAAGATATAAAGAATAAAAAATACGTTTAAACTGGCACCCAACTATTTCCCAAATTTATGTAAATTCCTACAATGAATATTAAATAAGCATTTCAAAACAAATTACCAGGAAACTTTCAAGCATTGCTCTAGACTGAACTAGCTTCGTTTTTAGCACATTATTGTTCAAGATGATCTTTCATTCGATTCTGTATATCTTCCTCTCTCCATAAGAGCTACGGCTCATGATGAGGCACTTTGGCATCACTATTATATAATGTTTCTACTTGATGTTGAAATTTCCTGTTCTGCAGCAAGTGAAAATTAGGGAATCTAAGTGCTGCAATATAAACATTCCTAAACTGGCTGTTGGGGAAGCAAATTTACCAGTGATAAAAATCAATCTTTCAGGTACTGATACATAAAATGAGCAGGAGCATACAGAAAAGAATAGGTTTCACTTTGCAAATCTCACAGGCTTACCTCATTAGCAAGAAACATGAACATGGCTAAAAGCTTAGCTCTGGAATTTCAGAGCTCAGTCTTGATACCAATTTTCACTGCTACGGTACAGCCCTAGAAGATGCACCTGGGGGTTCAGTGGTTAGCAACTGGGGAGTAAACCTTTTTGGCAGTAGCGCCTGATTTATTGAACTGCCAGGTTTCCTGATCCCCAGCACAGACGCTCAGGCATTCTGACACCAGACACCCAAATCAGTGAAATTTCTTTATTGCAGGAAATCCCATGGCAAGAGCTTAATGGGTTACGCTCTTCAGAAATTATGCAGCAGTTGGTCAGTAGCTATAGGCTCTATATAATTCCAGAACAGTGCAAAGTTAAACACTACCACCGTCACTGAGATCCTCATCAATGTGGTTTCCCCATTGCTATCTCTGTGGCTCTGAACACAAAAGAAGGGACTCGGGATTCCAGGTCTATCTAACTAGGCAATCTATACACAGGGTTCCAAGCCCCGGACAAGGAATGGAAATGATTCCTGGAATGATCCCTCAGGCAATCAAGAGGTAAATTCTTGAAAGGCTTAAACAAAACCACACCCACAGAGAGTTAGTCTAACTTTGAATCTTTCATTGATAACTCCAGGCTACATGGTCAAGGTCTATCAAGACCAAGGGGAAGGATAAACCCACACACGCAAGGAGTTCTGTGCCACCACTTTTGCACTGGTAACTCCATGCTATGTGAGTCCAGGCAGAGGAAAGTCCAAAAGCCACAGATCAAACCCAGCCTGCCAGTACGCTGAGCTGACAACAAACAAAGACAAACAATCCACAGCAAACAAGAGTTCAAATCTATGAAAAGCCTCACTATACTTTTCACGGCAAGTCTTTAGCAACCCAAAGTTCCAATTAAGAGAGAGTCCATGAGCAGAGTGCCTCCAGAAGCCCAGATGATGATGGATCCAAACAGAGAAGGCTTCAGGCAATGAAGATGAGATGTTCTTAGCAAAGGCTCTTCGCCTTTGCATCAGCTTAAAAGGGGAACGTGTGACTGTAACACCCCCTCCGGATCCCTTGACAGACAAGGGCCTTTAGCCTTTCAGCAAGGCCCCTGGCTAAACAGGGAGTCACTGCTCAGCCCTCCAGCATTGACACGTCAACCTGGGTGACCCTTCTGCAAACCTCATCCCACCTCTCTCAGGTTCTCACAGAGAGCTTCCAGCCTCCCTGCCTGCCAAGATCAGACCAGCAGCTGGACAGGGAGTCAGGTGACTCCCCCTGGCTCTGCTCTGAGAACACTGACACAGATTCTGACAGTCCAGAGGCTGAATAGGCCCAAGCCCTTCCAGGCTACTGCTAATCAAATCCTGGCTATAACCTACAAGGCCCACTGCAGTACTGAAGCTGGGCCCTGACAGGAATGCTTATTTGTAGAATGCCAGAAAGACTCCTCCAGCACCCACCTTGACATCATTTTGGTGTCTTTTTAAATGTGAAATAATCTTTATGCTGCTATTTGTATCTGCTGCTTTCAGATTTCATTGTAATGCTATGTTTGAAGCTTAGATAGAACCTCTCTCCACAGGAGTGAACCTCAGTATCTGTTGCTGAAATACTATGTTTTATGTCTGTTGATTACATTAAACCAGACCTAAGCTAAATAGATGTGATGGTGAGACATGCTGAACTCCCCCCAAATTTTAGAGGATGGGGGTGGGCATGGGGAGGGACTGATTTTTATTGCAGCAGTGGCATTGGGAGAGACAGCATTTAATCTCTTCCTCCATGAAAGATGAAATCCATCTCCACTATAAAGAACTGTATTTTCCCCTGTGGGGCTAACAGCAGCTTGAAGAGTAGTACATTGGGGAAGTGGTGCATGGGGAAAGAGTTTAACACCCCCTCCTGCTAAGCTGCTGCTCCTGAAGCTGTCTCAAACTAGAAAGGATCACAGAT
Source organism: Heloderma suspectum (assembly GCF_057233095.1). NCBI lineage: Eukaryota > Metazoa > Chordata > Lepidosauria > Squamata > Helodermatidae > Heloderma > Heloderma suspectum. Next base: position 247,742,452 of record NC_139460.1, read on the forward strand.
TTCCAGCATCACAACTGTTTCAGTTGAATCCATTCTACCAATAAACCTTCCTTGCAAGCCTATTCAGCCTTAAGCATCTGCTGTGGGGCCATTCACCTCCAGGCTTCTCATTCTGAGGAAAACTTTTCCTGGGGAAAGCTTTTCTGGTGGGAAAGCCTTGGTGATTCAGAAACATGCTGCAGCCTTTGTTGCCATTGGGCAAACTACTTTCTCTTATCCATGCTTCCTCACAAGGAACATAGGAAGCTGCTATATAGCAGGTTACATTATTTCTCTAGCTAGCCCAGTCTACTTTGACAGACACCAGCATTCCAGTGTTTCAAGGAGAGATCTTTCACATCACTTGCTACCTTAGCCCCTTAACTGGACATACCAGGGACTGAAGCTAGGAAACGTTTGCATACAACATATGTGTTCTGCTACAGAGCTATGATCCCTGAGGGGCTATACAATCAAGATTGCAAAATTACTACGCAGGAGAATACTGAAAAGCTTGAAATTGTAAACTGTGTCATCAGCAGAAGTTCAATTGTTTAAATGTATCATATTACCAATTCTTTCAAGAATTTAGATCAGAAAGAAATGTCACACTGGCTCACACATCTCATGAAGTTGTGCAATTATACTGATATTAATTTTAAGAAAGCAATACTTAATCATCCTTTTGCAAAACATGCAGTTTTAACATTCAAAATTTTCCAGTAATTATGGATTTAATTCCCTTAAATGTTTGCATCACCTTTAATTTGAAACTGTCTGAATTTTTATTATTCTTGTTACAATTGTTCAACACAGTTTGAAGATAACAATTAGTTCAACTGCCTACAAAGAAATAGTGTCTGGTATTCTTCAGGGGAAAAGTTAACAATAACTGAGCAGAAGCATCAGCAGATACTTTCAAATGATTGTTCTACCCCCTTATTCACTTTTAATTTTTCAAACACTTTTTCCTTAATGTTTAGAATAAAAGATTTCATACAAGAAATATCCACAAAAATGTCCTCAGTTTTTAAGCAATTAAGCAACATGTAAGCTGCAATATTGTAACCTATAATTTATGTAATAAATAGAAAAGAATATAGAGAATGACAATTTAATTTTCCACTTTCCATTTCAAAATAACTTTAATCATGTTTTAGTTACTTAAGCACAGAGTTCTTCAAATCAAGTGTCCTTCAAAAGGTATTCTAATACAGCTATACAATCTCTATATAACAGTAACTACTTTTGTTTTACTATGTAACAAAATAGGAAATGTGGAAGGGAAACCTAGAACTCACTTCAAGACTACATATTTCTAGCGTCCTGTTCAGATAATGAACAACATAAACTGACCTGGTTTGCAAGACACGACATTCCACTGTGGTTTAATTTAGCTGTGGAGGCTGCTGCATTGTTCCGGGTGCCGTCAGGCACCATTTTTCATGGCACCCATGGGCGCCCAGTTTACCATGGCTTGTCATGTCATGCAAACCCAGGCAAAAGGTTGTTTAAGCATTAGACAACCCTCAGATAACCCATGGCTTGTTTTAGGGTATTTGGGGGTTTCTAACCCTCAGACAAACCTGGCCACCTGGGTTCACATGACATGGCAAGCCACGGCAGGCCAGACACTCATGGGTGCCCAGCATGACACGACAGCCTCGTGGGTAAATTAACCCAGGGTGGGCTGTCATGTCATGTGAACAGGCCAGTGAATATACGAGAGCAAAGCAGCATCACAGTAGTAGACCTGACCTCCACTCATTCAGCCAAACCTCTGGGCTTGTTTGGACGACACTCCATCTCTACATGTGAAGCCAGGATGCTGGCCCAAACTCTGTTACCCATGTAGGGACAGCTCCTCCAACTGCAACCTACACATGCAAAAAGCTATGAGCATAGGCCAAGATTGTTTAGTCAATTTCCAGATTTTCTTCTGGGAATTGACTGTGCATTGGGCCTGTCTGTGGCTACTACATATGGCCATCTGGGAATTACCTGCCTGCTCCATGTATAGGGGATCTTTCAAGCATTGTCTAAGTGGGCTGTCTGCACAGAGCTTATGTGCATATAACTTGTACATACAGGATTATCTGAATACACGGAGGTCAAGGGAAAGGGGCTGATATCATGTTCCCACTCCCCTCCACACATTCTATAATATGTGTACTATGTTGGTCATTGAAGTTGGGCTTAAATCGCCAACTACAAATCAGTTGTCCTGCAAGAGAGAACCAAGAGATGAAGAGAGGCAGGGGAAGACCATGTTGCACACCTGCAGCTGACCTGTCCCCTACCTTACCACAGCAGCCTTATAAGACCAACCGCCATGTGAGAAAGAACCAAGAGAGTCAGTTGCTCATTCTACTGCTGACCAGCTCCATGTTCAGAAGAACTAAATATTCTTGATACGTGTGAAGTTTGTCTAAAGTGTAAGAGGCTTGGGGGGGGGGTGGAATTGTTGTGAGCCTCTTTGAGGGCTTCAATAAAAAAGCACAACATAAATGTATTAATTAGATGAATAAAATTATTCAAAATGGTATCTGGAAATAGCAATAAGATCTGAATTAACTACTGTTAGGAATGGCTCTGAATTGCAACAATCCCAGGTGTGTGTGCATGTGTGTGCATGGGGGGGGGGGGTCCTTGAGCCTTTTGGATAAAATCTGGACCTACAGAAATCTTGTTGGAAACAGAAAAGAGCTTGGTTCCAACTTGTGAGCCCCTAGGCCTTTGTGCATGCTGAGGAGGAGGAAGAGGAGGAAGAACAGGGGGAGGAGGCACAAAACAATGATGCCAGAGACCGAAAGGCAAAACAGGCATTCTTTGGTGTTGTACAAACAAAAGAGAGGCCTGGAGACATGCAGTATTATGAATGTAAAGTCTATGATGGGTTAGTTCATGCTGTGTCCTTTCAACAAGCTCTCTCTCTCATTTAATCAATTCAGATGTCATAGACAAAACACAGTTTGGCTATCAAAAACATGCTAGCTTGCACACTCTCCCTGTCCCCTTCCCTCCCATGAATGCTTAGCCATGATAACTAATCAGGCATTGATTAATGCTAACTACTACCAGAGTGTACCTCCAAAACAGAATCATAAACCCACATCAACCCATGAAGCGGAAGGAGGAAGCATGGAATCTGGCAGCATATTTCCAACGGCCAACTTATGGGTAAGCCATGACATCCTAATTGTAGCAGTGTCTGCCTCAGTCTATTCTCCTCCCTCCACCTTCACTCTGTTCAAACTTCTTAACTCAGGCCATCATAGAATAATAGGCTCCAATGATGCTTACAGGCTTTCATCTTTGTTTGAATTAAATTAGTTCCATATGCCATCATCAGACCCAGTCCTGAGTCATCATAATATAAGCTCTTTCTAAGTCCAACATTTGACCTTTTTTTAAGTATCTAAGCATTTAGGCATTTTCCAGTTTCCTGTTTGTTTTCCCTCTTTTCAATTACAAGAAAATAACAAAACCGTCAGCTCATTGGCCAGACAAAAACAACCATGTTATATCAAGAAGACATTGATAATATAGCTTTATTTGTTTGCAGCTCAGTTGCATTTCTCTGATCTTTTAAAAGGACTTCTCTTCCTTTTCTTGCTTTCACTCCAATAGCCTTGCATGAGAATGGAAACTACTTCTATTCACAAGGATTTTTCTTTGCAACTGCAGGTCTTTATGTTACACTGAATCCTACTCTGGAGGGTCACCCAATCTTCAGGAACATATAAAAGGCCAATGCAAAGAGCTATAGTGGGATATGGTGCGGGGTGCAGAAAATTGCATGTGCAGGTTTCCTGGTCCAGAATTTTAGTTATAAAAACCATCCTGAAAATGATGGATTGCAAAAATAATAATATAATTTGGAACACAAAAAACTCTAATGAAAAGTGTACTCTCTGTTAATATCACTTCAAATACAATTTCCAATGATGGAAGCAGCCTACCATATAAGGAAAAAATATTGTTCCATATAAAAATCAGTAGTGGAGTATTTTTTTGGGGGGGGGAATGCTCCTGGGAAAGAGAAAGTGCTCTTGGCAAGCTTTGCATGGAAACATTCCAGAGAAGCTACTCTATAATTATTTAATGTTTGAAGAATATTGTACTACCATATTACAAACTTTTGTTGGATCTAGTTTAAATAGCAAGTACTTAAGCTTTTGTTTTAAGAGCTGCCAGATTAATGACTTTTTAAGAAAAAATGGGTCCTAGGGCCAAAATCATTTCCTTTCCTCCTTTTGAAAACGACACGTAACAGCTTTCGATGGAAGTTCATTTTTCAATCAGAGAAAATGTTCTTCATGCTTAAAAGGTAATATTACTAGTTCCAGAAAGTTATTAAGCAAACCAGAATACAAATAGTTCTTCCTTCCCCACTTTCCTCCTCTCTCCCCAAACCACCAAAAAATTCTTTTTGGGGGGCGGGGGGATCCACAACAGGAGTTGGAGGAAAACTCCCAAACCTGATAGGTACACTTCAGAATGTAGGAACTCAGATCACATCAACTTCGTCCACTCCTTCACCATCAAGTTACAGTAGGCATCATGTCCTAATCCTGCCCTACCCTGCCAGGTCACCATAAAGATTGAAACTCAGGGTCCTCTTCTGATCTTTCTGCTTGTTGTGTTGGGGGACTTCAGCGTACATGCTGAAGCCAACTTGTTGGGAGTGGCTCAGGATTTCATGACCTCCATGGTAACCATGGGTTAACCATGGGTAACCAATTAGTATCTGGCCCCACTCATTTGGCGGGGCACACTTTGGATCTGGTTTTCTACGTAGGGTGGGATGATGGTGGTTTGGGGTCAAGGAACTTTCTATAGTTCTGTTGCCTTGAAGAGATCACTACTTGGTGGGTTCAGACTTGTTGGAACTTGGAGCCTCTGCAGGGGTGAGAGACCAATTAAGATGGTCGACCCCAGGAGCCTGATGGATCCTGATAGTTTTCTGATGGCTCTTGGGGATTTTCCTATCACCTCAGCAGGTTATTCTGTCAAAGCCCTGGTTGACTTCTGGCCTGCAAGAAGAAAAGGTGGACCAGTCGATAGCTCACTGTGACCAATTTGCATGATGTTTTGCAGATAAAATCAATTGTATCTGGGCCAATTTGGATGCCATAGTTGATACAGTTCTAATGGATGTAACTTTGGCCCCTGGTTGTCCAGTTACAATTAATACTTTTCAATTTGTACAGCCCGAGGATATGAACAGGACACTTGGAGAAGCGAGGCCTACTACTTGTGTGCTGCACCCTTGCCCTTCCTGGCTTTTGTGGTGAAAGCCTCTTTATGGCAAGCTGTGATTCCAGTTTGCCTAAAAGAGGTGGTGATAAGACTTGTGTTAAAAACAACAACCCCTCCCTGAACTCCGCTGTACTGGATAATTTCTGGCTTGTCTCCAGTATTCCATTCTTGGGGAAGGTGCTGGAGCATGTGGTGGCTTCTAAGGTCTAGGGACTTCTGGATTATGTGGATGATCTAAATCCATTTCAAGCTGGCTTCAGACCTGGTTATGGGACAGAGACTGCTTTGGTCACCTTGGTGAATGATCTACACTGGGAACTGGTCAGGGGAAGAATAATACTGTTGATTCTGCTGGACCTTTCAGTGGCTTTCAATACAATCAATCATGGTGTAATTCTGGTCTTCTTTAACATCAGAACCTACACAAATTGGGTTCTAGACACCAATTAGTGTAGCCAAGCTAAGTCCAAACAGTCAAACATCACTACAGACTAAAAAATACACTGAAATCTATTAAATGCTTTAAGAAAATTTCAAAAATTAAGAAAAGTAGCATGGTGGTTATATGAGTGTTAGAAGCTTTCTCTGTGATTACATTATTGGCAGTGAAAGAGAATGTATCAAATACAAGATAACAATATTTTTAAAAGATAAAATTATAAGATATATTCTCCACACCCTCTAGCATTCTACTTGCAGTTTAAAGCAAAACTAAAACATGCTAAAATTGCCAACTCTCCTTTTTATTTCTTCTTGCACATTATTTGAAGTAGCCTCTTCAGTCTTTTTTTTAGCAAACTTATTTAACCCTTTCAGTGCCAGATTAACACATAGTATCTTTCTCAGGTGTCTGAAATGAGACTGGGAGGTACTGTTATATGGTGGCTCTGGTCCTTCTTGGACGGGTGATTTCAGAAGGTGGTGTTGGGGGATTCCTGTTCAATCTTGTGGCCACTGTCCTGTGTCCCTAACTTATCCCCCATGTTATTTAACATATACATGAAAGTGCTGGGTGACATTGTCTGGAGTTTTGCCTGGAGTCTCTCTTTTCCACCTAAATCCAAGGAAGCTGTTCTAGTTCTAAATCAGTGTCTGCTGTTGGCAATGGACTGGATAAAGGCAAACAAATTGAAGCTTAACCCAGACAAGACAGAGGTGCTTCTGGTTAGCTGAAAGGGAGAACAGGACATAGACGCTCAACCTATATGGCTTGGGACCATGATACCTGAAACACCGCCTTCTCCCATATGAGCCTGCCCAGCTCTTATGAGCTTCAGGAGAGGCTCTACTTTTAATACTGCTGCCTTCAAAGGCACATTTGGTGGCAATGCAAGAGATGGCCTTCTAGGTGCCTACTCCCAGGCTGTGGAACTCCCTGCCAAGGGAGGCTAGGTTTACTCCCTCTTTGTTGTCATTCTGCTGGCAGGCAAAGACCTTTTGATTCAAGCATGTCTTTGATGTATAAGCAGGCCTGTCGGGTTGGATGCTGTTTTCATTATGTTCCTGTTGTGCTTTTAACTGTGTTTTAATGCATTAACTTTATTATTGTTTTAATTAAGTTTAATTTATCATTCTAAGACATTGAGTGCCATTTTTCTTGGTAGAAAGCTGGGGTACAAATGAAATAAATAAAACCGGGAGTGAAGACACAGGATAGGGACAAAATCTCAGTCTTGTTCTCATTCATTTATACTAAGGGGCCATCTACATGGCACCACTTTCAACCTTCACTCCGTCATAACTGTGCAGCATTGCAGCTGCGAATTAGCTTCTGCTGCGGTACACGGGTGATTTACTATGGACTTCTCCAATGGGAAAAATTATTTATTTATTAAATTTATTAATCACCCATCTGGCTAGTCACCCAGCCACTCTGGGCGATGTACAACATACAATAAAACAGTTTAAAACAATAAAATCCTACAATAAAAACATTTTCTAAAATACCCTAACCCACCCCAAATGCCTGCCTGAACAACCATGTTTTTAATGCACGGCGGAAGCTCATTAAAGAGGGGGCATGATGGAGTTCCTTAGGGAAGGAGTTCCACAGAGTGGGGGCCACCACAGAAAAGGCCCGCTGCTGTGCCATTGAAGCGAAGTAAACTGTGGCAGTCGTGCTGCCCTTTTCTTTTTTTTTACCATTATAGTTAAATGCACAGCTGCACAGGAACATGAGGATGGGGTGCAACACTTTGGGTTTTAGTGGCTGTTTTGTATTTTAGGGGTTCTCTTGTGTCCAGTCTATCCAGATCACTTTGAATTTTGTTCCTGTCTTCCATACCCCGCCCAATTTTGTGTCATCTGCAAACTTGATCAGCATTCCCTGCACCTCTTCCTCCAAGTCATAAAAATGTTGAAGAGCACTGGACCCAGGACCGAACCCTGCGGTACCCCACTCGTTACCTCTCCCCAGTTTGAGAAGGTCCCATTGAGAAGCACTCTTTGTCCGATTCTGTGATAAGCACTCTTTGAGCCAACTGTGGATCCACCGGATCGTTGTTTCATCTAGCCCACTTTGAGCTAGTTTGCTCATCAGGATATCATGGGGCACTTTGTCGAAAGCTTAGCTGAAGTCGAGGAATATGATGTCCACAGCATTCCCACGGTCCACGAGGGAGGCTACTTGATCAAAAAATGAGATCAGATTCGTATGGCAGGATTTGTTCTTGACAAATTCATGTTGGCTTCGAGTAATCACTGCATTGTTTTCAAGGTGCTTACAGATGGATTGCTTTATCATCTGCTCCAGAATTTTCCCAGGGATTGATGTCAGACTGACTGGTCTGTAGTTCCCAGGTTCCTCCTTTTTACCCTTTTTGAAGATAGGGGCAAAATTAGGGTTGGCGGAGAATTTCTCCCCGAAACTTCGGGGGGCAGAGCGCTAACGTGTTCGGCCCCCTGAACAAGTTTCGGGGAGAAATTCTCTGCACCCCCCCCGGGACGGGACTTACCTTTGCCGAATGTCCCTTCCGGCAGCGGGTCCCGACGGCGGTTCGTCGGGTCTTCGTCAGGGGCTGCAGCCAATCTTTCGACCGGCTGCCGCCGCCGCCATTCCAATAAAACTAAAAAAAAAAAAAACGCCCCCGTGATAGGCTACGTGACGATTAACTTAGCCTATCACGGCTAGATTTGCAAAGTCAGCCATGATAGGCTACGTAAATCGTCATGTAGCCTATCACGGGTGACTTAAAAAAAAAAAAAGCACGTACGGATAATGGTGGCCACCATTCCCGTTCCTTATTTGGTCGCTATAGTCTACGTAAAGATTACATAGACTACGGCAAAAATAAGGGCAACGCTATTTGCGTTGCCCTTATTTTCGCCGTAGTCTACGTAAAGATTTACGTAGACTACAGCGACCAAATAAGGAACGCGAATGGTGGCTCCCTATGGGGGCCGCCATTTGCGTACGCGCTTTTTTCTTTTTTTTTTTAAAGTCACCCGTGATAGGCTACGTGACGATTTACGTAGCCTATCACGGCTAACTTTGCAAATCTAGCTGTGATAGGCTACGTTAATCGTCACGTAGCCTATCACGGGGGCGTTTTTTTTTTTAACTTTTAATTTCACGGCCGGGCGAGGCAAGGCGCCTCCTCCCCAGCCTGAATTTCAGCCGGGCGAGGCAGGAAGCCTCCCCCCCGGCCTGAATTTCGGCCTGGCGAGGCGGGAAGCCTCCCCCCCCCCGGCCTGAACTTCGGGGGGAGAGCAGCGAAGCACCTCCCCCCCACCGCGAAAAGCTGCGAGACCAGGTAAGTGGGTTTCGTGCACCCCTAGGCAAAATTAGCCCTCCTCCAGTCATCTGGCACGTCACCTGTCCTCCATGATTTCTCAAAGATAATAGACAGCAGTTCTCAGAGTTCTTTTGCCAGTTCCTTTATTACTCTAGGATGCAGTTCATCTGGCCCTGGAGTTCTGACCTCATTCAAAGCAATTAGGTGTTCCTTGACTGTATGCCTATCGATCTCAAGCTGCAATCCTGCCCCTTCAGCCTGTACTTCGCCTTTGCCAGAGGGGTCATAGACCCTCTTTTGGGAGAAGACTGATCAGACAAGCTCTGGGATTGCATGCCCATAGATCCCTGGAGTCTTAAAAATCAGCCTTTGGAGACATTTTTTTCAGATCTGTCTTAGCTATGACTAGTGAGAAGGACTTAGACAAAAAACAAACTAGAAGTACATACTGCACATATGCAAAGTCTCATTCTATATTCTGACACACAGAAGAATTTCTCAAGGAAACAACATTCAGTCTGGAATATACCTGAATATTACATGCTGGGCTAATCTGTATTATGAAGTAGGTAATTAGAAACACTGGCAATAAAACTAATTAAAATCCGCCTTGTTCACTGGTTTCTGTTTATTTATAAATTATACTTCTGTTGAGCCTGGAAAAGGAAAAGGAAGGCCAAAGGCTAGCTTGGCACTATTGATCTCCACTTCCCTTCAGGAGATAATTAAATGGCTTGCTCTATGTGGTAAAATCACAGTGGCTAGTCTACTTGAGGTCTACTACAGTTTAGATCTAAGTCCCTTCTGCTTATCAATACTTAGATGCCCCTGTTTCCAACTAGAATTTGTGTAAAAAAGGCTTGGAAGATCTGGAAAACTATATAATAGAGTTAGAATCTGAATTTCCAAGAGCTCACCTAATTTTAACAGGGGATTTCAATGCTAGAATTGGTCCTAGTAATAATGCACTTTTTTCCTTGTCTATGGGGAATACATGATACTGAGAAGTATGTTTTTAGCTATAACAGAAGTCCAAAAGATTCCAAGGTTAACTATGGCAGTATATGCTTGACACAAATGGTGGGACGTCCTGCCCTCATAATTTTGAATGGAAATCCTGCTTTTGACAATTGCGCAGAACTTACCTACATTTCTGGGCAAGGAAGCAGTGTTGTTGATTATGTGTTGATATCTTATCCCCATTTTGAGTCTGATCAAGGACTTTTCCATAGGAAATAGGATTGAAACTGACCATCTGCCTCTTAATCTTACCCTCTCATTACCTAATTTTGTACATATGGACTGTAACTTTCAGTATAGAGACCAAGATCTAATCCTTAGATATAAGAGATTATATTGGTCAGAAGTAGTAAACGAAGTAGCTAAGGTTACTGGTCTTTTAAACTCTCCTGTGAAGAATTGAAAATTTTAACTTCAGGAGCTACTGCAATTACATCTGCTTTAAACAATTATTCTCTATTAGTCTCTGCCCTGAAATCTCTCCTAAATCTGAAGCAACTCACCTCAGGAAATGCTCTGAAGAGGAGCGTTCCCAAGTGGTTTGATAAGGAATACTATATAGCTAAAAAAAAATTAAAAAACTGAGAGAGGCGTATAACCGGTATAGGAAGGAAAACTGTGATGACTTACCCCAGGAATATTAGCTAAAATGTTATAAAATACTCCTAGCTCAAAAGAAGAAACAAGCAGTACAAAATGGGTGGAAAGCACTGATAGATTCCTCGTTAAATAATAACTCAAAATTATTTTGGGTGAAGGTCACCGGTGCCTTGGGTGATTCTTCAGGTTCAATTAGCTGTAATATTTCAGTTGATGTTTGGAAATGTCACTTGTCCAAAATGTTTGCAGAATCTAGGAAGCAGCCCATGGAAAATCTATTTTCCCTGGAACTAAATAATTTACCACAATGGGACCTGGTTTCCCAAGCTGATATAGCAACTCTGATCACTTGTCTTAAACCAGGAAAGGCCCCAGGATCAGATACAATAACTTCTGAAAAGTTGAAGGCCGATATAAACTGGTGGACTCCTCTTTTAGCTAATTTCTTTACACATATTAATAACACTGGCCAACTCCCCCTAGCTTGAGGCTACTGTGATTCCAATATTCAAAAAAGGTGATAGAGAGGATCCTTCAAATTATAGGCTCATTACTTACTGTCCATAGTGGGCAAGTTGTATGCTAGCTTAATACATCTGAGGCTTATCACTTGGATAGAGGATGAAAATACTCTGGGAAACAAACAAGCAGGTTTCAGGAAGGGCAGATCAGCTCTTGACCATTGCCTAGTTTTAAGTCACCTGGTGGAGAAATATATGAACTCTTTTGGAAATGGACTGTTTGTCACCTTTATAGGTCTGAAATCTGCCTTTGACACAATATCAAGAGACAGGCTATGGGCCAAAGTATACCACTCCTCCATTGACAAAAGATTGCTCTACCTTATTAAGTGTCTTTATCAATACACTATGCTCCGAGTAAGGTGTGGGCTGGAGGGTAATTTGACAAAACCTATTCTTGCCAGCAAGGAGGTCTGTCATGGTTGTATATTAGCCCCATACTATTCAATCTTTATCTAAATGGCTGCGAATTGTTTAACATCCGACTTCCAAATACCAAAATTGGCTGGGACTAAATTCTTGTTGTTGTTGTATGTGGATGATGCTGTTTTTATGTCATGGTCTAAAACAGGCCTTAAGTGTTTATTACGTGCCAATTATTTGGTGGTTTACCAGCTTTTGCCCAGGTTTTTCCCCCATTCTAAAAGGTTAAAAGCCTCTTGAAAGGCTTAGTTACTGGCAGTGGAAGTTTAATATACATAAATTATTATATTATAAATATACATAAATACAAGCATATTAATATATAATATGCTTGTACTTTTGGCCTTGCCCCTTTTTCCTTCAGCGCTTTCCCACTGGAATGTGGCCCCCTGAGAGTTTCTCCAAAATTGAATTCAGCCCTCAGGCTGAAAAAGATTCAACTCAGTTTTTATTTGCAAAAATGCTGAAGATAACGGGATGCATTCACACATCCTAGCCACATTTAGTTTGGCTCATAGGATTGACTCTGAGGTTTTCTGGATAGGACACGCTGAGGACCCTACAACTTGTCCAATAAGTATTAGATGAAACTGATTACAGCTACTTATATTTATAGAATAGGAGAATATGTTCAAGTGTTTGCATAAATAAATATATATGCACACACTTTTGTGTATCTCTCTTGCTTGTTTGCATGTGTTCCTATTCTATAAATATAAGTAGCTGTAATCTATCAGTGTCCTTTATGTATCTCTTCATCTTTAACAGTTTTTGCAAATAAAAACTGTGAGAGACCTCCTTTATGGATTGGGAATATGGGGAGAGGGATAACCCTTTCCACCCACTAGGTTTTCCTAATGAAAATTCCCTGTGAAGCTGCTAATTGCCTCAGTAGAAAAAACAGTGGTAAAATGTAAACAGCACAGGGGAAGGATCAAACATGCTCACACACATGCCATGTTCCCCAAACCATAGTTTATTGTGACAGTAATCCGCCACAGAGAGCATTTGGCTCACATGCTCGGCCCTCCTTTCTCTGCTGGCAAGGACACAAAAAGAAGTTTTCACTTTCATTTTTATTAACTACAGTTCAGTGTTATAACCAAGCCCTAAAGTCTGGTTAATGTTAACTACGGTTTGTTGAAACAAGTCAACCCCATAACCCATGGTTTGAAATTGGCTTATTTCCAAAACAAACATAGAAGGGAGAGCATGGGAGCCCAAGGCTTGCTGCAGCTCATTTCCATCACAATAAACCATGGTTTATCATAAAGCACAAACCAGCTTACTATAACAAGCTGTTGAACATTCCCAGAAATACTGACATTAAGACAATGCAATTGTGAAGACAAAGAGAGGGTATCTATGGAATAAAAAAAGTCAATTGAAATGCACAATATTGCTGAATAGAAAGTATGCACAAACATCAGCTCTGTTAATGTAATTTGCATTGGAGGGAGAAGGGGAAAGATTCACAGAAGGTCACTGAGTAGATGAGGAGAAAAGGCAGAACACGAAATGCAGTTTTACAATGTCAAACACAAAGATAACTCTAATCACAGATTACAGGAGGATAATTTAGAAAATTATTTTACTGTGTTTGGCAAAGCAGTTTCTAAAAGAAAAATAAGCCCCACAAATAGGGGGTAAAGCTGAATAATTAAATGGAGACTTTTCAAAAAAACTCTCCAGGATACGGTAACCAAACCTATCTTTTGAATAGTCTTATCAGCTCTAAAGATGCAGGAGAAAAATAGGCTATTTGAAATTTATAGAAATACAATGCAGTTAGCAAAAATATTTCTTCTTCACTGTCAAAACGGTTGTCATGTAGGATGATGATCAAATTATTTTTTTTTTAACACTACTATGTTATTACCCAGTTTCTGCATCATTGGTCTCCTTAAGGAATGGATTCACACAGTGGCCACTTCACTTTTGCCTGAATGACAGTAGATAGCATTACATTTGTAGAATTGTTGAAGTATGTGCCTAGCTCCAGTGTTATCCTTCCTTTTTATTCATCAAACTGGGGTAAGCAATCTTCCTGCTTGCTAGAAGGCTACATTTTTACAGCTATCATTTGTCAGTTTCAGTTTTATCTGAGCCCATCTCTAAAAGCAGACAATAGTAGAGGAACAAGTAGAAAAAGAAAAACATCAAGTAAACCCAGAAGAATAAGAGCTTTCCTGAATTAACTCTATCATATTTTAATATAGCACTAACCCTCAAAAACCTTCACATCATTTTTGTGTGTGTCTTTTCAAGATGTTTTATGGTATCTCAGTATTGCATTTTGGAAGGGTGAAGGTTTTGATGCGCCAAAAATAGGGTGTTGATACCCATAACCATAAAGCACAGAGATTGCACTGAATCCTGATAGACAACATGCTGGGCTACAGGAATCATGGGGTCAGATTGGATACTATGTATTGCATATGGTGGATGGATACAGCAAACACCTCACAACACAGCATTTTCCTTTTCCTTCTTCCTGTTCTTCGAAATTTGTGCTGAGCCATGTAACTGGAAAGATCTTCTTGTAGGGACGTATCCCAGGAATGCAGAAGCCGTGATCTGATAGAGCTGTCAAAGGATGATATGGAACCAACACATGAAATCAAACCTAGTCTCTTCTGACATATTATGCCTTGGGTGTTATGTTCAGAAAAGCAGGATATGAATTAAAATAATAAACAGATATCCAGGCTCTTCCCTCTGTATAAAAAAAACACTAATGCCTTCCAGGTGAAATGATCCTAAATTTCATTTTTCACAGTTCCCTACTTACTTTCTAACTCCCCCAGTTCTCCTCTCTATTGATTTTGTCAACGTTTTGCATATTGTTGGGGCTCAGCCAAAATTGGGTCATTTTAACTGAACGTTTTTATACACACACACTCCATCAGTCCCTTCAATTTGGGTGCAAAAATGTTCATGCTTCTTGGAGTGGCAGATGGGGAATGGAAAATGTACCCTTGCCCAGGGAATTGGGCCTATCTTCCCACGCTGTGCTACAATAACACTACAATAATCCTACTTGACTGGGAGTATATAGAGAATGACAATTAAAATTGGTGCATAACAGCAGAGGAAGATGTAGCTGTGAAACAGCCATGAACAACAATGAAGTTACAGTAGGTGTTGTATGAGGGGGTGCTAGGGACATTTTGTGCCCTAGCTGAAAGTGCTACTTTTGCACCAGATGTCCACAGTGATTAACATTTTACACACCCTTACATCTAACTTGCTGCATAATTATTGTTTAGTATATCCACTTGGTTCTATTTATAATCACTTCTCCATTTCCATGTCCTCTGTCATTTTACTGTGTTTACTATCATGATCTTTACAACATAACTTATTTTGTGTGTGTTGTCCCCCGGCACCCCCTACCACCACCACCACCAGCACAAGCACTATTCCCATACATCAGAAGTGCATCAAATATCTGCTGAAGTGGCAGGGGCCACACACGTGCACACATATGCATATGTCCACACATACACATGCACATTCACATACAACACACATCATAATCAAGACTCTCACCCACCCCAAAGCGGGAGGGTCAGAGTCAGTGGTGAATACAAGTGCGGACCGGCTACACTTACTGTTCAATTGAAAATGCTGCCCAACTGCATCCTCTGCCTGTGAAAATAGGATTGCATTTCAGCAATTTATTCTGGGAGCATGGGAGAAATAATAGGAACTTTCATGAAGGATGCCTTATCATGACAACTGTTTCATTGTTGTGAGAGGTGACAAAATTGTGCAAGTTTGCACAGTGAGTTCAGCATTAAATTTCCCCCCAAAAGGAAGAAATAACGCTCTAGGATAGCTTTTATGGTTCCTGCCATAAAAACCTCATTCCCCAAGTGTCTTCAAAAGCAGGAAGGAACCTTAGAGCACTGCTGTGACATTCTAGGAACAAGGCTTCTATTACAGCAGGAACCATACAGCCTATTTCTAGAGAGTGTCCCCACCCCTTTTTTTCCAGCAGCGATAGATGCTGTGAGTCTTGGAGGCAGCCAGACACAGCTTGGAAGGCTGCCTGCTGCCCATCAGCCACGCTTTTTCACCCCTGTTGTACACCATACAATTTCTTGTACCCTCAAGATACTTTCCTATGTTCATCTACCTGCCTTTCAAGCTACGAAGCCCCATCTTTCCACAACTCAAATGCCTGGAGTGTTTACAACGTTTAAGCTTTTGACTTCCCTCCATCCCCATTTGTTTAATCTTCCCAAAAAATAATTTTACCCCCTATTACTGCATCATCTGGCACTTCCTCATTTTGACATATAATTATTGTCATATCTTTTCTTCCTTTCTCTGTTGCTCTCCCACTTTCTTCAGTTTGAGAGAGTAATCTCCATTGTGTCACAACCTGATTTGAAATTTAGATATACAAAACAGCTTTCATTCTGGTGGCACCATAATAAGATCAAAACCCCACTGGGTGGCAAATTGACTAACTACTGAAATAATATCCAAGTAGCAGCAAATATATTGGAATTGTACCAGAAGAGAACATACAAACCAAAGGCAGTGCTAAATAAATCTCCTTAAGTCAGTATTAATACTTTGAAAATGTCTCTTCTGTTTATTTCTTTGACTTGGAGCCACTAAAAGTTACCAAAACCCCCATGCCTTTATTAATATGGTACTTGTTTAATGGGATGTGTGCATGCATGGCATAAATAAAATACTGCCATGTACAACAGATGAATTCTTCTGAATCACTAGTCCCTTCTCACTTCACTGGGTTTGAAATAATACGTACCAAAATTGAATTGAAATTGTAGCCAAGTTTGTACTTTTGCCTGGGCTTGAAAAAAACACATTGTGCACTCAATGGATAATAATAACAATAATGCAGCAGCTACCATCTTCTTGAGAATTAGGACACTATAGAAAGAGACCTTAAAATTAAACAAGACAGTTTTGTTGATTTTCCTTTGTACCACTGTAGTAGTAGTCAGTATCAGAAATTTGAGATGAACCATGCATAGCTGAATGGTGAGTAATCAGAAGCCAGACGTTCTTGGTTGAGAACTGGGAGTTGTGAAAGAGGCAGCTACCACCTGGGTAGTGACTTCCTGTGGTGGTAGCAATGCAGATGAATAGTGCTAGCGGTTTGCACTGATATCTCTGTCCCTACATTCTGTTTAGGTAGAGATTAGCCATTGAGTAACTACGGGGTTTTATTTTTAATTGCCAGGATCATATGAGCAAGCGGCCTCCAAAACAAAAGAAAGCAAAGAAGATAATTTTTCCCAACTAGCAGACGTGACCTTAGATTACTGCCACCATTGCAGCAAAAGGTGGGGGTAGTTGTTTTTGATACTGTAGGAATCATGCATTCACGGAAAATTCCCAGCTGTAAAATAAAATAACTTTTTTCCATCAACATTTCCTTCTCCCCAAGGTAGGAAAAATCATATTATCTGCTAATATTCTTTATTGTACTACAGTATGGATTAGTTCTCAGCTGAAGTATTTAGTCCAGCTTTTTTTTCAACATTTCATGGCGGTGGAATGAAAACACTCCCCAAGACTGATTCACATACAAGGGCAGGAGATTTAAAGCTTCCTTTAATGGTTTGTAACAAACTGTGGTTTCCGCTTCTCTCCAAATATAGAAACTATAGTTGGTACAAACTAAGTCAAGGCTGAATATCATTCCTTGCCACTGCTTCAAATGGCTGAAGGCAGCTAAGCCACTGTTTGAAACAGTGGCAAAACATTTTTTAAATTATTATTCTAAACAACCGCAACAACCTCAGCCACCTTATCTTTAAGTTAAGCCCACACCAGCTGAAAGTTCTAGATTTTGCCAACTCCCCAATATTAATTCACTCTTCAGGGGCAGGGGCATCTTTCCCCACATCCACCAAACAATGAAATGATTTGGGCCAAATATTTTGGTCCAGCGCTCATACAAACCAGTTCATGTTTTGTTTTTCTAAAAAATACAAAATCAGCTATGGCTTGTACAAACTAGTTTCTTATGTTCAGATGAAATGGGAAACTGGTTTATTAACAAACAGCAAATAGAAGCATTAAGTCACCTCCCCTAGCACATGAAAGGGAGAAGGAAGAAGAAGATGGGGGTGCATGTGTGCTCAGGGCTCATCAAGCTCATTCATTTAATAATTCATGGTTTGTCATTATACCTGAATCAGGCCTGAGTGTCTGACCATATTTATCATATGTTAACTGCAACTCAAAGGATTTACTTTATTGTATACAACAAATAACACAGATACCATGGAGAGATTTTGTACAATATTAACCAATATAAGCCTGCATATTAAGTGATCATTACTACAAGAACATGCTGATGACCCCCCCCCCCAATGCATTGAAAGAATGTAGGAGGGAGTTGCAGGGTAAGCCCCACTCCCCTGCTTCTCTGATACACCCAGCAGCCATGTCCCCGCACCATTCATATGTTTGGAGCATGTCAGAAGGAGATATACACCCAGAGCGCTCTTCCCTGCAAGGAAAACTCCCCTCCCAATCAGGTTATCATGGCCATCAGGAGCACCACTAGGCTAAGGCACATGGCACCACAACCCCCTCATGGGTTCTTTCAATGCGCGGGGGGGGGGGGTGTCATCTGAATCCACCCACCCCTACTTCAATTGACATTGGGCATATATTCTCCACATTGCACTCCAGCACTATATTTGGTAAAATTAAGAGCAGCCCTTGGACTTGGATACTTTCTCCTGGCTCTACCCCTTACTTCCCTCATTGTGCTTAGAAGGTAGTACCCGAACTGGGGATATGCATTGTTAAATGTAGGATGTCCCTTAACCTAGATATTACTGACTAGAAAAAAGGATGTCAATATCCAGTGTTATCCCATTTTCCTATGTTCAACAGAATTTCCAAATTTAGGATCTTGGAGTGAGAAAGGGGCAGGAGCTTAGCAGCAAGAAAGCTTATATGCCCAAGGACAGCTCCTGCCGTCATCTACATGTAGAAGACAGTAACGGACAGTGTCTGAACATGAAAGCTTATAACTAGAAAGAATGGAATTATAAGTGTACTAAGATGTTATACATTTTGGATATCAAGCCTTTAGGACTTACAGCCATCAGAGTATATTGTTACAAGGCTGTAATTATTAATCTTATAGTATTGTTATTTATTATGTGGAGTTGAATTCTGTTCTTGCATCTCCACATCCTTGCTTACTGATTTTTCTTTTTGTCTCATCTGAATAAAAGGAGTTCAATTTACACCATGTCACTGGCAGATACATTTATTAATGACAGCCTAATCATTCTGAGATACATGGAAGGAATAACCTGCAATTGACACCCTTGTGTAGGCAATTAAAGACAGTACTAAGGTTAAAGCAAAGAAAAACTATGTCAGAACAAACAGAATTTAGAAATAATTAAGAATAAAATCAACAGGCAATGTTGATAACAGTGCAAAACCGAGAAAAATCAGAACAAAGAAAATTTTGCTTTTCCCATTTTGTATTTGTCACAATGTGAAATTCTTTTCTTATCAGTGTCTAATTACTACACTCTCTTTATATAACAGTTTTCTTATAGATTTGATGAGTACCAGAGCAACAGGCATTAGTGATAGCTGGCAGCAAGATGGAAATGTAACATGAAAGGCTACTCTCTGTCTTCAAGTATAAAGATAAACACTATAGCTAAAATGTTTCTTCTTTATTCACACTTCACACTATTGACTAAAATATGGAAAATGAAAACAGCAGTAAGTGGATGCATATTACATCCATTAGATGCCATAAGAAGAAGAAGAAGAAGAAGAAAGCAATCTTTGCTATACCAGGAGCCTTCTAAAAAACACATACTATCACCAGTAACAACCCAACCTAGCTTTTATGAAAGCAAGTTTCTTTTCTTCATCTTTGTGAATAGGAATAATGACTGACTCAGCCTAACAGAACTGACAGAAGAAAAAAGAATTCTCCCATCCCCAACCCATGTGTAGGCATCCACACAAACACAATTATTAAAATAGCAATTTTCATAAATAAACCTTGTCATCTGATCTGTTATACCTGGCTTATACTAAGTGAGAAGATTGGCCTATCTTGCCCAGTATTGTTATCTCTGATAAGCAGAACTTCTCAGGGTGTCATTACGGAAGGTTACTACCCCGATTGTTTACACTGCCTACTCATTACCCAAACCCCATCTTTGCAAAATACCAGGGGGCTGAAAAATACTTATATCAGCATGAAGTAAAACATCTGGAAGTGTTGCTCTATAATTAAAAATATTCTTCTTGGACTAATCACAAAAAAAACCCATTGAACTTGCAGTTTATAGGGGTCCTTGGCAGTGGTCGCATTTTCATTTCGCCACTAGAGATTACTTTATTCAAACTATAGTTTCATTAATACTTCACATTTTCTATCTGCCTCCTATTGTTAGAAAAAGTCATTCAGATAAGCAGGAACTTGACTTTTTTAATTGTTTAGAACAATGTGACAGCTCAATAAATGGCTTTACTGAAAGTCAATTTATACAACATATTGATTGACTGCAGAAAAACAGAATAACTATCACATCAGAAATATTTTAAATACAGTCCACAGTACACATTCTCTCAAGGGAGCAGATATCAACAACAACAGTAAGGGCAGCACAGGTAAAAGAACACTGGGATTGGTTTTTGTTTTTCATGGCAACATGTTTTCTGCCCTTATTTAAACAAAAACAGCTATTATGAAATTTGTTATTGACCCAGTCTAACTTTCACTGGGAACCAAACAAAAATGATGACATATAATTCAGTTATGCAGTGGAGCAACACAAACTCTGAAAATTATATAACAGGCTTTATTTACCACTGATCAAATCCCATTGATCCACATCAGTGCATTCACTTTCAACATATCTATCCCTACCAAAAAAATTCTACAGGTTTTTTCCATACCTAAGCCAAGCCTGCTCTTATACAAAAAAATATGAACCCTAAAATTGCCCTTAAGTCTTGAGAAATTAATTCCAAATTTAAGGAACTACACATTTCAGTATATTCAGTTAAGTGACCTTGGTGTTTTTAACTGTTTCAGGTTGTTCTGGCTGCAATTCTAAAGTAGTACAATAACCCTGTGTGCTCTCTCTAAGTGTACTGAAAACTGAAGGAGAAAGACACAGAGCTTCTGCTCTGACTATGTCTCTTAGAGTATGAGCTTGCAAATCATACATACCATGCTGCCCTCTTCCCTCCACTACTAACATACTTGGCTTCTGGAACTGTTCTTCATGCATTTTCTGGATATGTTCAATTTCTTTTAATACATTCTGTAGAGGCTGGGTAATTATTCATTTGTTTTCATTTCAAAGAAAATATCTCAACTCTATTACTAGATGCAAATACACATTTTCTTGTTGTTGTACTGCATATCAAGACTGTTATTTTAATTTTTTAAACTACTTTGAAAGTGGCATATAAATGCTTAAAACAAACAAACAAATGCCACTATCTCCAAAACCAGCAAGCCGATTCAGTTGGAATATTAGTTTTATGGAAATTGACAATTTGAATTAAGAGGCTTCAATAACACCTGATCCATATTATTTTATTTTTCATTCATACTTCCTGGGAATTAGGTATCTGAGCTCTGTTGCAGTCCACTGTATTTGCAGAAACATTTTACTACATTTGGGTCACATTTCCTTCCTCTGGGGAGCTTAAAAAGTTATGCAAGTATTTTCCCCATTTTATCCATACATCAAACTTGTGAGGTAGGCTAGTCTGAGGTTACCTACTGAGTTCCATGGATGTGTGGAGATTTGAACTTGGGTTTTCCTGGTTCAAGAGCCTTGTGTGGCGCAGAGTGGTAGGTGGGAGTATTGCAACTGAAACTCTCCCCACAACCTGAGTTCGAACCCAGCAGAAGCTGGGTCCCAGGTAGCTGGCTCAGGGTGACTCAGCCTTCCATCCTTCCGAGGTCAGTAAAATGAGTACCCAGCTTGCTGGGGGAAAGGTAGTCACAACTGGGGAAGGCAATGGCAAACCACCCCGCTACAGTCTGCCATGAAAATGCCAGCGAAAGCGGCGTCCCTCTAGGAGTCAGCAATGACTCGGTGCTTGCACAGGAGGAACCTTTCCTTTCCTTTTTCCTGGTTCAGTCCAAGTACAACGCTCTCCACCACACAGGCTTGCACTGGACAGAACCAGTTGTTAGAGAAACTGATATCATCAAGTATTATTTCCAGCATCTAAAATGGAGGATAAACTCATCAAGACATACTTTCCAACAACATCACAGGGCCAGTTCACACATACATGTACATCATTCCTAGCCTCAAAGGATGATCATGTGAAGGGACACCCAAGACCGAACAAACAACACAACAAAACTTGTTATGAGTACTTGTACTAATTTTGCTTGTTTTCATCCCCATTTTGTCATTAGTATCTCTTTCCTCATAATTTCCAGTATGAATGCCATTTCAGTTAAGAGGTCTAAAAACTCACATTGGTTTATTAAAGCCTCAGGTCCAAAACCCCAAATCTGATGCTAGCTTCACTTTGTATGTCCTCCACAGACCACTGATACTGATTTCCATCATCATGTGCATGCATACTCGTGTGAGCTGGATTCAATGTTGTGTCTTCATTGATAAACAACTGATTTTGTTTGTTGTTTATTTGTTCAGTCGCTTCCGACTCTTCGTGACTTCATGGACCAGCCCACGCCAGAGTTTCCTGTCAGCCGTCGCCAATCCCAGCTCCCCCAAGGTCGAGTCCATCACCTCCAGAATATCATCCATCCATCTTGCCCTTGGTCGGTCCCTCTTCCTTTTGCCTTCCACTTTCCCTAGCATCAGTATCTTCTCGGGGTATCCTGTCTTATGGAAATCCTATTCTCTGCCTGCCAATAATGACTGGATAGCAGATCTCCTATAACTGAGGAGTGACTAACTTACATCCAAAGGAACACACGTTTATGACATATGAAAAGTCTTTCTGGAATACTCTGACTACAGTAATATTGCCTGAAACCAGTGCTGTGATCTCATAACCTTCTTTCCTAGCTGACACGCAAAAATATCTCTTTTCCCTTTTATCTTCATCTCTCTTGGTGTTATCTTCCTATTTATCTCATTGAACAAACATGGATTTCCCATAATTCCATAGAGGTCAAAGACTAACAGAGACATAATGTCATTATTAAAATCTTATTCCCAAAATGTGGTACAACATTGTGGAGGAATGATACATCCGTTTTTCAAAGGGGTTGTTCTAATTTTAATTATAACCCTTCTGTGCAAATCACCCCAAGTCCAACAACCACCTCTGAACCTAATGACAAAAGACTTACAAATACTAGCCCCAACAAGTCCTTCATTTATTTAGTTTTACAAAACCACTGCACTTGAGGTATTTGGACACATGACTTGGTCACCTGTTATTGGCACCATCATGATGTTATTCATCATGAAACAAGTAACTCTTCCCTGCACTGAAAAGCCTCTGCATATTTCTCATCACTGCATTAGTTACAACTATAATTTTATGACTTTCTATATGTTAATTATTAATTTAATAAATTTGTTTCCTGCAACTTCATCTCCCTTGAGTTCTTAGAGTAGAACTAAAAGTCTGCCCTATATTTATACCAAATAACTCAGGCACTGAATGGAATGAAGGTTTAAAAAATGCAAACAATCTCATTGATTATTCAGCATCCCTTTGAAATAAACCTGACGGAGTGTTTCTTGCTTGATAAATTACCAAGTAAAGGGGATGTGACAGAGCCATAACTGTTCTTTTCACTTGTTTGAGACTCAACACTGCCATTAATAAGAAATTAAAGATCTATATTTTGCTGAGGAAAAGAGATGAAGATTAATTTGTAGAAGAACTTGCCTAACACTAAATTGGAGTGCAAAGGAGGAGATAGGCAGGGCATCAACCAATTTTGTGTGCCTCTGTTGTCAGAAATACATAGACTGTGACACAAGCTACAGTGTTAATTTATTTAAAGACTTTCAGAACTAAAAAAATCTTCCAAAGGGGATTACAAACCACAGATATTACAACTAATATAATATAATATAATATAATATATTATAATATAATATGTCAGGGTGGAAACTGAGCCAATAGAGCCCCAGAGCAGTTCTGAGTCATAAAGGAATAAAGCCTTGGAAAGAATCCTCATCGTCTGTGTCCAGAGTTGGCTTTTGGAGGGGGACTGTAAGAGGCAGCTAGGGTGCTCCTGACAATAATAAAGATTCCACCTAAAATCCATGAAATCTAATAAGCAGAAGAGCAGCATAATAATACAGTGAAGTAATAAAATGTCGGCCTAAACCAATTATAACAAAATATATCAAAATTTAAACAAGAGCTATAACTAAGCCCCACCCAAACCGAAAGAGGACTGAAACAAAAATGTTTTCACAGCTGTGTAAAAGAAAACAAGGAAGGGCCCAAAATCTAGGGTGGGGGTCCCATAGGTGGGAGGCCACCACCAAAATGATCCTGCCTCACGTCCTCGTCTACCTATTGGCAGGTCTGTGAGCAGGGCCTCAAAAGCCAATTTTGGGGTACAGATATGTTCATATGATCCAGAACTGTCACTTGAGGCACAGGTTAGGCTGGTATACTAACTACACCCTCATTTGGACAGAGATAGCCTAGCTACAGTTATCCATGCTCTGATAACTTCTCATCTGGATTTCTGCAATGCATTATACATATGGCTGCCTTTGAAAACGGTCCGGAAACTTCAGCTGGTCCAAAATAGGGCAGCAAGATTGTTAACAGGGACTGGCCTGCGAGCTCATATTACGCCAGTACTCTTCCATTTCCGGTCCTGATTCAAAGTGCTGGTATTAACATTCAAAGCCCTTAAGGTCTTGGGGCTAGGTTATCTGAAGAATCACCTCCTCCCATATGTGCCTGCACATAAGATCATCCTCAGCAGCCCTTCTCCATGAGCCCCTGCCAAAGGAAGTGAGGCGGGTGGCTACTAGGAGGAGGGCTTTCTCTTCCTTGGCACCCCGGCTGTGGAATGAGCTCCCTAGTGAGGTTCACTTGGCACCTACACTGTATTCTTTCCGGCGCCAGGTGAAGACCTTTTTATTTTCCCAGGCATTTTAGCATTTTTAGCTCTTTAGACTTTTAGCTTTGCTTTTAAATCTGTAATTTAAATCCCTGCACTTCTGCTAGGTTTTATTCTCGTTTTATTCTGGTTGTATTGTTATACTGTGGTTTTAATGTTTTATATATTTCATATTGTTTTATTGTGTGCTCTTTGGTTTTAATTTTTGTGAACCGCCCAGAGAGCTTCAGCTCTTGGGCGGAATAGAAATGAAATGAATGAATAAATAAAATATGGGTGCAAGTAGTCCATCGAGTAATCTGGTGCCAAACCATGTGGGGCTTTAAAGGTTAAAACCAGTACTTTGAATTGCACTCAGAAGTCAATACACAGCCAGTGCAGTGGTGACATGCTTCAAACACTGAGTCCCACAAGCATCTGAGCAGCCCAATTTTGTACTAGCTAAAACATCTGAATGGTCTTCAGAGACAGCAGCAGTCCATCCAGGATGTGACCAGGTTATGGGTAATGGAGGCAAGGTCAGTCAACCCAAGATAGCATTGCAACTAGTTTATTAGCCTAAGCTGATAAGAGGCATTCCTAACTAACATCACCACCTGTGCTTCAACAGATTATTGAGTTCAGGCATACCACCAAGCTCTAAACACAGTCCTTCAGCGGATGTACAATCCAATCCAGAACCGAACACCCCTATCCAGGTTCATTAGTTCTTCTACCCATAGTCCCTCCCATCTTGTCTGAATTAACCCTCCGCTTGTTCACCCTCATCCATCCCAAAACTACCTGTTCAGTAGCCCTTAGGATCAGTAGATGGAAATGAGAGGTAGAGCAGTATGTTATCCACATAATGGTGACACTATAGCCCAGCCTTTCCTAACTTGGTGCCCTTCAGATGTTTTAGACTACAAATCCCAGAAGTCCTGACCTTTAGCCATGCTGGCCAGGGCAGATGGGAACTGATGTCTAAAACATCTGGAGGGCATCAAGTTGGGGAAGGCTGCTTTAGCCCAAAGCTCTGGATGACTTCCCCAGCAGCATCATGTAGACTAGGAAAGCCCAGCTCCACTAGCATCACACATCAGTTAGCCTGCCTACTAATTAAGCACTGGCTGCTGCAGCAGGTGGGTTATAACTGGCCACTCTTTCCTCTTCCATACCCAGTCAGAGTAACCAATGATAAACTTCAGTCTTCACATTCGTGAATATTATCAATGTATAATAGTTTTAACTTGTAAATACAGCTGAGTGAGAAGTAAATCAGGTTCAGTTAGTTGGATTATGAAGTATGGAAGCCTTTTGTTTTACACCAGGATAGGAAAACTTTTTTCGGCCTGAGGACCAGATTCCATTTTAGATATGCTCTTGGTAACTGCATTCCACTAATGGGTGGAGCCAATGGGGCTGGGGTCACAAACAAATGTGGGTAGGTCTGAAAAATCCAACCGCCTCCCAAATTCCATTGTTACAAATTTATAGTAGGAAGGATTCTCAGATAAGCAAGATAAGCCTCTACATGTCTACTCAGAAATAAGTAGGACTGAATCACTCAGCAGCACTTTTAAATAACATCCCAAACACCAAGCCACTGCATGTCTAGAATCATAGAATCATAGAATAGTAGGGTTGGAAGGGGCCTACAAGGCCATTGAGTCCAACCCCCTGCTCAATGCAGGAATCCAAGTCAGAGCATCCCTGACAAATGGCTGTCCAGCCTCATCTTGAAGGCCTCCAGTGTGGGAGAGCCCACCACCTCCCCAGGTAATTGGTTCCATTGTCGTATTGCTCTTACAGTCAGGAAGTTTTTCCTGATGTTCAGCCGGAATCTGGCTTCCTGTAACTTGAGCCCATTATTCCGTGTCCTGCACTCTGGGATGATCAAGAAGAGATCCTGGCCTTCTTCTCTGTGACAACCTTTCAAGTACTTGAAGAGTGCTATCATATCTCCCCTCAGTCTTCTCTTCTCAAGGCTAAACATGCCCAGTTCTTTCAGTCTCTCTTCATAGGGCTTTGTTTCCAGTCCCCTGATCATCTTTGTTGCCCTCCTCTGAACCCTCTCCAGTTTGTCTGCATCCTTCTTAAAGTGTGGTGCCCAGAACTGGACACAGTACTCCAGATGAGGCCTAACCAGTGCTGAGTAGAGGGGAACTAGTACTTCCCGGGATTTGGAAGTGATGCTTCTATGAATGCAGCCCAAAAGAGCATTTGCCTTTTTTGCAGCCACATCACATGGTTGGCTCATATTCAGCTTGTGATCGACAACAATTCCAAGATCCTTGTCGCTTGTAGTGTGGTTGAGCCACGTATCCCCCATCTTGTAACAGTGCATTTGGTTTTTTTTCCTAGGTGCAGAACTTGGCATTTATCCTTATTAAATGTCATTCTGTTGTTTTCTGCCCAGCGCTCCAGTCTATCCAGATCACTTTGAATTTTGTTTCTGTCTTCCAAAGTATTAGCTATCCCTCCCAATTTTGTGTCATCTGCAAATTTGATCAGCATTCCCTGCACCTCCTCCTCCAAGTCATTAATAAAAATGTTGAAGAGCACTGGGCCCAGGACTGAGCCCTGCGGTACCCCACTCGTTACCTCTCCCCAGTTTGAGAAGGTCCCATTGAGAAGCACTCTTTGAGTCCGATTCTGTAGCCAACTGTGGATCCACCTGATCGTTGTTTCATCTAGCCCACTTTGAGCTAGTTTGCTCATCAGGATATCATGGGGCACTTTGTCGAAAGCTTTGCTGAAGTCGAGGTATATGATGTCTACAGCATTCCCACAGTCTACAAGGGAGGTTACTTGATCAAAAAATGAGATCAGATTTGTCTGGCAGGACTTGTTTTTGACAAATCCATGTTGGCTTCGAGTAATCACAGCATTGTTGTCAAGGTGCTTCCAGATGGATTGCTTTATGATCTGCTCCAGAATTTTCCCAGGGATTGATGTCAGACTGACTGGTCTGTAGTTCCCAGGTTCCTCCTTTTTACCCTTTTTGAAGATAGGGACAACGTTAGCCCTCCTCCAGTCAACTGGCACTTCCCCCATCCTCCATGATTTCTCAAAGAGAATAGACAGCGGTTCTGAGAGTTCTTCTGCCAGTTCCTTTATGACTCTAGGATGCAGTTCATCTGGCCCGGGAGATTTGAACTCATTCAAAGTAATGAGGTGTTCCTTGACCATATGCCTGTCAATCTCAAGCTGCAATCCTGCCCCTTCAGCCTGTACTTCGCCTTTGCCAGGGGGGTCATAGACCCTCTTTTGGGAGAAGACTGAGCCAAAGTAGGAATTGAGCACCTCTGCCTTTTCTTTGTCATCTGTTATCGTTTTGCCATCCTTATTTAATAGCTGAACCACCATTTCTTTCCTCTGCCTTTTACTATGCACGTAGCTGAAGAAAGCCTTTTTGTTGTTTTTCGCATCCCTTGCTAACCTCAGCTCATTCTCAGCTTTAGCCTTCCTGACGCCATCCCTGCAATTCTGTGCTATCTGCCTGTACTCTTCCTTTGTTACTTGGCCTTCTTTCCACTTCCTATATGTGTCCTTTTTTGTTTTCAGGTCATCCCTAAGCTTTTTGTGAAGCCACATTGGCTTCTTCTGTTGTCTTCCACCTTTTCTTCTTGTTGGAATTGCTTGTGATTGTGCCTTGAGAATTTCCTTTTTTAAAAGCTCCCACCCATCTTGGACTCCTTTTCTCGCTAGCATCGCTTGCCATGGGACCTTACTGATCATTGTTCTGAGTTTATGAAAATCAGCTTTCCTAAAATCCAGGGTACGCGTTTGACTACACTCGGCTTTTGCTTCCCTTAGAACCAAGAACTCAAGTACAACATGGTCACTTTCCCCCAGAGTTCCTGTACTCAGAACTACTCAGAAGTAAGCATGAACATCATGTCTAATCACAAATAAGCAGGGCAAACCTCTGCATGACTAATCAAATATAAGCAGGGCATGCGTAAGAAGACTCAGAAGGAAGCAGGAATGTATCACTCAGCCACTTCTGCCCACAGGAGAAAGCTTTCCCCTGCTAAGCATTGAGAAAGGGAGCCATTTTCAGTGCTATGCAGGGAAAGCACTTATCTCTGATCAGCAGCTGATTGGAGATAAGAGCTTTTCCCTCCATTACAGAGAGGGAAGCAGCTGCTGGGCCAGATGGGGAACCTTTGCAGGCCTGCTGAAGGTTCTCCATGTCAGATTTCTAACACAAGTAAACCCCCCAGGAAACATTAATTAAGTATTGTTTAGCCACCTACTCTGAGACAAGAAGGTGTACACCCAAATATACAAGAGTGAGGATTCCTGTGCCTCTAAAAGGGAATGTATTTGTGGGGAAACTAACTCAGCATGGTGCAGTATCCATGTGAGCATTCAACACTGGTGTCAGTGCTTTCCTGTTTGAAACAAGAACTGGGCCACTACTTGAAACAGCAGAATAAGATCAGACTCTTGCCTTTAAACAAATAGCTTCCTACTTGCAATACTGAGCCTTTGAGGTTCCTAGAACCAATTCTGCAAGGGAGAAATCTAGAAATGATTTTTGCTGTATCTATGTACCTGCAAAGCTGGACATCAGATTCTAATTACTAGCATTATCTCATCAATAATGAGCAGCAGAGTGGAGTATGATGTCATATGTATCAAATGATCAGCAGAAATTCTAGATTACCATCTAACAACTAAGTGTTCCTTTGGAGGGATCTCTCTAGGTGGACTCAGATAACATGTGAGTTATCTACACTCCATCCACATCACAGGAATTTAATCACAGGAATTTTCTTCTCTGATTGCTAGCATTCTAACTTGAAAATGTGTGCATATGAAGGTTTGAGGCCTAGGGAGTCAAAAGGAAAAAGGGTCAGGCTTAGAGGCCTGGGTTTTTTGTTGGGAGGTGGTATTCCTGAGAGGAGTAGTTTCAATTCCCTAGTTAAGTTTCATTTTCAATTCCCCAGTTAAGTTTCATTTCTTCAGGTTTGAAGCAGTAGTTTTGGTTTTGAGGGAGGAGGGTATAAAAAAGAGAGCCAGTAAGAGCAGAGTCAGGGAGACCAGACCGTGAAGCAGGAGCAGGAAGAAGCAGCCTGAAAAAGTCTAAGTACAGCTAGCGTAAAGGAACTTGCATTTTGCAACTTTTATTTTCTTTTAAGGCCTTTTGTATCACTCAGCTCCATTGTTTAAATACCTATAGTTGTGACTGCTTGCTTTAAATTTATCAGTAAACTGTTGTGGTTAAACCCCAAGTGTCTGGGGTGTCAATCACCCCACATCTACAGCCTAAACCCCACATTATTGGGAAGGGGAAGTTTAAAAGAAGGAAGGTGGGACTCTTAAGGAGGCAAGAGGTCTTTAAGGAATTGTTCAGGGGGTCCAGGTCATAAGGGGAACTCTGACAGTGCATCTTTCAGTACATTGTCATATCATAAAAATCTACAACAATTAATGTGGTTATTGTCATCACTGCAGGCAACCAAAGTGTAAAAAAATATAGCCATTTAGGCTCAGCCATTTGATTGTAGAATCAAGTGGCTCAATAGGAAGATTTCTGTTACTGACTTGAAGCAACTTAGAGATCTGGTTTTTCACTGCATTCTAATGCCAAAATGTATTTACAATTCAGGAACAATATTTGCTATACCCAAGGCATTCTTACAACTACCAGTATCCAACATCTTCATAAGTATTTATAGTTTCTTCTTCAGCTCCATATTAGATTACCTCTGAAAATAGTGTGAACTAATAAAAGGACAACATATTTGGACAGTTTTACAGATAAGAGTGGTATTAACTTTTTCAGGATAAAATGTACACTTGGATATCCTAAGAGTATACTTACTTCGTATGTACAGAGGGGATCAGATATCTTACCTCAGAAGAGATCTTTATAAATTATACTAGGAAGGAAGGAAACAACTCATGCAGAAGAAATAAATTCTACAAAAGGACTGACTAAAAAGAAAAGATTAAAAAAGTAGAAAGAAGACAAATATGGGAGAATATTGAAAAATAAAGACAATTTTTAAATGGGTTTTATTTACAGCATAGTTCTTTGATGAAGTGCTTTACTATTCATAAAGGATGTATTTCACTTTTATCTCTATCTTTTATTTAAATTCTCTCTCAAATACAATACTGCTTAGGGAATGTAGCAACACTAGATATCTCAGAAGACACATGTCCCCGATCTAGTGAACCAAAAGCCCACTTCTAGTTCCATGTAATTAGAAAAAAGCTCCATAGGCATTAAAGGATATATTCTTAGGACTGTAGCTAAGGGGAGTAGCCAAAGGATGCAAATATTGTTGCACTCCTACTTAATACTGCATCACCGTGCATACACTGATAAATGGGGATTCCTATGCTGTATGGTGATATGACCTTTTGAAAAGGCTAAAGGAATATAAAATCCCATAATAGTGCTGCATGTGAATAGAAGGGTATGTCAGGGTGGAAACTGAGCCGATAGAACCCCAGAGCAGTTCTGATTCTGAGGAGGATCAGCAATCCGTGGGAGAGGAGCCAGCTCATCCCTCACAGGCACAGCAGTTGGCAGAGATTCCTCCTGCTGGCATTCCTGAGATAGTGACCCTGGCAGTGAGAAAGTGCGGTAGGGGGGCTTGCTAGACGCTCGACGCAGATGCAGGGAGCGACGAGCGATGGAGGGCACGGAAAGGAGGCGTAGCGCCCGTTTGGCGCGCAAGCAACGGCCGCCTCCCGTGGACCCAAGGGAAAGAGGGAGGATCTCTCCCTAGCCCATAAGTTCAGGGTCTTCAAGTGATTCTCCTTCAAACAGGGATCAACTGCCTACCCGAAGCATAGGCTACTCTGCGGTTCATTGCTTAGTCTCTGGTGATTAGCATCTGAAAGAGTCATTAAGTTGTAAAAGGGTTAAAGCCTTGAAAAGAATCCTTTTGACTGTGTCTTGAGTTGGCTATGGGAGTGTACTAAAAGAGACCGCTAGGGCGCGGCTGACAGCGTGCTGCCTTACACAAACTCCTCAGGAAGGACATCATTAGCAAATGGTCCAGAAAGGTAGAAATCTTTCAAAACATCTCCTGATAAAGGGTTAGACCTCAAAGAGCTGGCATTTGTGTTACAATATAAAAAGGTAAATTCTACAGTACTTCACGTGCTTGCAGAAGAATATCTTTGGATTTCATTCCACTAATCTAGCATGATACACCATGGCAAAGGTGTAAAAGAGCGCTTCCATGACTAGAAGACACCTTCTGTATAGAAGGGCACCTTTGTATCCAACCCACTGTTTTAAAACCATACATTTGTTCAAGAAATGTGAGACTCATTGTAGCACTATATTTTTCCGGCAGGAACATAAAATGCTGCTCAGCTAGTAAAATAATTTTATTCATTACCAAGTTAAATATCTCTTAGATTCTATCACATCTTTTCTTGATAGAGGAAGTGCTTTTAAAATGTTGTTGCAATACAATTTCCATTTCTTTTCCTCCTGGGACCTGAACCTGAACGTTAGCAGGGAAGACGAGACAAAAAAAGGGTCAAAACTACCTTTAAGTATGTGGATAATGTGCCACTGAAATCAGTAAAATGGACAACTTGTTATGGGATTATATCAAATACATCTCTACCTGCTAGGCTAAAGAAAATTAATCCAACTATGTCTCATGCACAAGAACAAAGCAGAAAGAGGTCATTAATAACCTTTTCATAGTTGATGGCAAGGCATTTAATAAGATTTTTGTTACAACTATTTAGATCAGGAATATAGAAGAGGTATTAAATTATGTTTGGAAGCAGGAGCCTGTTTAAAATGTTACATTCCCCAGATGGAACAATGTTGAAAAATATTTCTGCATGCTGGTGCTATACACAAAAGCTATAACAGTTGGTGATGGTCACATCAGGTACATCCCTGGAAACACTATACTTCACAACAGAGTTTCTGGCAAGGACTTCACATCAACCCTAATCATATGTTGAATTATTCAGAAATATTCTGACTCTTATTTGAAGGCTGGGTTCAGACATAACAGAAGATCATGGTCTGTTTCTTTTATTTATTTACTACATTTCTATATCACTCAATAGCTGAAGCTCTCTCTGTTTAGCTAAACTATGGTTTGTTTTCATTTCTAAACATGGGCTTGCTCACAAACTGCGGTTTGTCTGGGGCCCAACAAACCAGGATCTGAAACCACAGTCTAGAAGGCATTGACAAACCACAGTTAATGCCACTGCTTTCCCTCTAGAGCACCATGGGGCCAGGAGTGAACTTATGAAGCTCGATGCTGAGCAGATGGGAACAAAAGTAGATAAGTGCTCTAAACCATGGCTTGCCTGTTACATATCTGCAAGGTCAAGCCATGGTGTGGGTTCTTAACTATGGTTAGCACAAACCATAGTTTCACATTATGCCTAAGTCAGAGTGTCAGGTAGCAGCAGTGTTCCGCATGTTTCACAGAGTATTTGTAATGTTTAAACCATAGACCCACTTGTATCTTGTGAGCTACCAATGGTGTTCAGGACTGCAGTCAATACACATTGTTGATTTAGACAGATCTTGTATTAAAAACTGTACAATAGTTAGAAACATTATATAACATTACTCTCAAGTCTTAACTCTTAACTAAATTTACTAACTGTATTTGAACTGAAAAACAAAAACAGGCATTTCTGAATGAAAAGCATGGCTGCCTTGAGAAGGATAAGCACCCTTTTCTCCCCAGACTTCTATAGCTTTATCTACTTTAAAATCATTTGTTTTATACAGTCTCACCGATTTCTTAAAAGCCTCTGATCCTAGGGCATGGTATTCATTGCACACCATGCACAGTTAGAAAGGAAGGGGCAGGGGGAGCAACATTCTGCCCTACAGGTATGACTTTGTAATCAATAGGATTCTTGACAAGAATATAAATACAACTTAATACAACAGCTAAAGTTTGAAATTTTCATGGAAATCCTTACTTTAGTAATCACAGATTTATAGCCTTGCTGCTGAAATTACACAATGGCCTGCCCAACAAGTGGAGAAAACCATTTATATCCACAGCTACAGCTTACCAGTGTTTGGGCATATACTGTATATAGTTCTTGGTTCAAACAGTAGTAGTGCAGAACATAACAAATCTAAAATATACCAACACTAAAAATGGCTCAACTCCTTCATTATTTTGAACATAATTTTAGTAAGTGATGTGCCTTTGAAAGAGAACATGCACAGGAATATTCTTGTTTGGTGTACCAGCCCATTAAATATATAGTTTAATCTACTGACTGCATTGCTTTAACTAGACATATGCACACTTCCTTGGAAACCCTCTTCACAGCAGCAATAAAGAGAAATGCAGGGTGGGGGGGGAGAAAGGATCAAGACTGTCACACATGTTATATATTAAAACTTACCAACCTTGAACACCTTTATATTTCAGAATTGAAATAGATATACTATTTCAGAACATCTTTATATCCAGAATTGAGAATTCCAGTCTTAAATAATTTTAGATTCTTTTAAAATATATTTAGTTGCAGTCTCTGGTTGTCATTAAAAATGCAAGTAGATTTTTCTGAATACAGAACAATAAATTAGGAACCCTTCCTAATTTTATACACATGGGCTTTATACAGGAGAAAAGTTTGCTTTTAACAGTTCTATGGCAAAGATGAACTGGGATAAGATTTGTCCAGCTTGGAGATGCGTGATGTTGCTGAAGCTTGGAAGTGAGAGGCTTCAGAAACAAACTTTGCCTGTTCAAAAAGCCTAAGACCATTACAAGCTGAACCAAACCCCATCTTTATTGGACTTTACCTGTGACCAGTCCTCTCTGTCCCAGCTTCTTCCTTCCCTTTCTATGAGACCCACATTAGACATTTGGCACTGTCTCAGCAGTATCTTGGGCACAAGAATCTAAGGGACATCCATGGATCCTGATGACCCTACTAAAATGTGAAGATCTATAGTGGTGCTTCTGGATGCTACTACACCTCCCATAGACACCCTGCACTGAAGCCATCATATTACAAGACTACCAGCACATAGAGAAACTATGGAATTTACCACCACAAAATGTAGTGATGGCCATCAATGGCTTTAAAGGGGGATTTAACAAATTCATGGAAGTACCATCCCCCCATGTCCAGCTTGCCTGGTGGCGGGGAGGGATTTTGCGGGCGGGGGGGGAGGATGAGACGTGGGCCAACGCCATTTGGTGTTCGCTGATGACATCGGAGGGGAGGAGGGGCAAGCCAGCCATTTTAGGCTGCGCGGCCCATCTTTCTCCTCCATTGGTTTCCTTGGATGGTGGGTGTGGGTTAGCTATTCCCCACTCCAAGGGAGGATATTTCTATTTGCCTGCCCTTTGGGGCAGCGTTGTCCAGCCTGGGTGGACTGCCCTGTGCATCCGGTCAGGGGATCACGCCCATGGCCCACAGCTTCCCACCAATGATGGGTGTCTCTCATGCTGTGCATGCGCCAGTGACGGTTCAACCCAATACTCTCAGCGCCTCCATTCCAGACTCCTCTGGCAGGGTAGTGGTACAAACTTCCACACTTCAGGGGGCCGCTATGCCACCTGGGACAAATATCAATGTGGCTTCCAGTCAGGCCTCACCTACGGCGACTGCATGCATGTTTGGTGTGGCCCCATAGGCGGCAAACCTTCAGCAAACCTTCTGAGTCTACTGGGCCAGTGATCTATATGCCAGAGTGGAAAAGGGGGTAATTCCAACTGGGTTACATCCCACCAAAAATGGGATTTGCTAAATTATTTGTACTTTAAAGTTAAGATTCTACTTACTTCAATTAAGACATTATTATTTGTACTCACAGTTGACACTGGTCTCCTTTGATCCCTTTAGTTGTGCAGAAGCATTTTCCTGTTTGCATGTGACAAATATTTGCATGTCCACTGCATGTGCAAGCTATAAAATCAGAGAGGAAAAAAATTAACAACTATATTATAATTATGTACTATTTATTTATTAATAATTCTGATGTACCAATTAATACAAAATCATCTCTAAGTGGTTAATATATAAATATAAAAAATACATTTAAATGGTAATGTAATATTTGCATGCCAGTACTGTCAAATGAATGCAGTTCATAAACTGATGACTATGAGTTGAATCCTAAGATGCTCGTCTGTGAAAGAAAAGGCCTTTCAGCCAGCAAAGGCCTCCACTAACAGAAGGGGTTCGGAAAAGTGATTTTCACCTATTCTCATTTCC
The DNA here is from genome assembly GCF_057233095.1 of Heloderma suspectum. Classification (NCBI taxonomy): domain Eukaryota; kingdom Metazoa; phylum Chordata; class Lepidosauria; order Squamata; family Helodermatidae; genus Heloderma; species Heloderma suspectum. Next base: position 247,778,265 of record NC_139460.1, read on the forward strand.
CAGTGCAGCTCCTGCACCAACTCCTACACTGTTCTGGAAGGTCCAGCCCCAACACTCTAGAACATATTTAGTGGGGACAGGTGTTAGTGGCTACCAGGTGTTAGTGCTTTTCTGTGAGTGGAACTCCACTTGTGGGACATTAGATCCTACCCTATATTCTGTGGTAGGAAGGACCACTGACATATAAAGCTCAAGAAGTGGCAACATTGTGGCATTTCCACTAATTTTGTGGCCCTGCTGGTTCTTCAGTCAATATTTCAATTCAAGCTTCATATAATTGTTGTCTATAATGGTAAACACACAGAAAGGGATTTTAGATTCCACATTTTAGGAGCTGCATTCTAGAAATTGATGGGTTTTGTTAAGAAGGTGATCAAGATGTTTGCTTGCTTGTTTTTTGTATTATTAACACTTTCAATTGACAGATAATTAAATGCACAATTGAATTTATATTGAGGAACACAGTTGTCTGAACATACAATTACACATATCTAATCAAAATGACACATAATAAAAGATTCCTGACAAAATCCTGAAGTCTCTCATTCCATTGTGAGTTTACATACAGAATAAGATATGTTGACGAGTAGTTAATATATTAATTGGTGATACTGGTAAGACTAATTTTTTTATTGTAATACATTCAGTACATTAAGATTGGCCGGGATTCACAGCTTAGGCAAAGAATCCTAGGAAGGAATTTATAGAGGCTCAAATGCTCTGTATTTTGGGTAATCTTATATTATGCTTTGTGTAATATCATTTTAATGTTTTGTTGACCAATAAACTGAATTAAACAACTTTTTACAAAATTCAGTACCATTAGATTATATATGGACCAGAGATGTGATAATATCTCTTTTAGGGTAACAATCAAAGTAGCCCTCTATTCCTTCCATACATACACACCTCGTTAACAGAAATTGGAATGCTGGATCTGAAGGAACGTTGGAAAATAGGTGAAAGAGTGCAGTGGACTGATTGCCTCCCACAAAGTCCATTAGTTTCCATCTTTAAATACTCAAGAATATATCTCCATTCCCTTTTGGGAGAGTGGGATCTCTAAGCATCTGCTCAGCTAGGTAATTATACTGAAAGTAATGGAGCCACTCATCAACCTAAGTAATAATATCCTGGGACAAATATTTATTCATTTATTTCATTTCTATACTGCCCAATGAGAAAACAAAGTGTACCAAGGCCCCGGAAGATACATTTCTGCCCAACGCTTTAGGTTTTTCAAAAATAAAACATCATCAAAAACAAAGCAAGATGCAAGTAACTAATGGAACTAAGGATTACTGTGGATCATATGAAGCATACTGACCCCCATCACACAGGATGGAAATGTTCTCAATTCATGGTTTGAGGAACCAGTTTTTAGTGCTTTGAATAATTATGGTTCCAGGTCTTATCTCAATTTGTACTTTAATCAACACAATAAATGGCAATTATGTGGCACTTCCCACCATGCAAGTTTATGAAAGAACCTAGGATGACGATAATTGTGACCTATTTCTATATGAAGTATGTTGCTAAATCACTAGCAGAGCTCATTTGTATGGAAATATGCAGAGCTTGGCTAGAACAGGTAATGACTGAGAGCATGTATCTGATGAAAAGAACTGTCTCTTTGTAATGTAATATTAGTATTATTATTAGAGTCTGTTGCATTATGCATGATCTGAAAATCCATCAGCCCGATGAACTTTATTTCTCCCAAATAAAGTATGCATCTACATATCTGTATAGAGAGTTCAAATATCAATCATAAATTAAATGAGTTTTGATGACAGATGATGAGACCATCTTTCAAAATATGCACTGATTTTTATGTCAGAGCAAAAACAGAGGCTAAGCAAGACTGATCAAATCTTACTGGTATTTTTCATTAGTCATACATACTCTTTCAGAGTATATCAGTGGATACATTACTCCTATAATGCATTACCATTGATAATCAGTTGTGCTAGCCATGGGCAAATTCCCTAAACCTCATTGAAAGAATTTTTGTAACTACTTGTATTAAAAATAATTACCATTTAAAAAAAATGCTGCCTGATTAATCAGGGACACCTTTTTAATCTCTTGAACACTTTTAGTTGAATAATAACTGGTTAATCAACTACATGTTGCATCCTACCAACTATTTTGGTAAAAGTGAAACACTAAGGCTCAGTGTAAGGGTAGTATATTTAACTCTATCCGAAGGTGCAGTATAGACATCAGCAATCTAACTATATTTAGTTCTTCTAACATAATGGTTTGTATTTACTGCTAAAGGGCACAATCTTATTGAAATAATCGGCAGCCTCTGAAGTTGCTGAGTATCCAATGCAGGGCAGCTGTAGCAATGCTCTGGCCACCCTGTGTTTTCAGATAGACAGAGGATTTGGGGGAAGGTGAGGGAAGGAGCTTGGTGCATAAGCTGCATAAAGTGGCGTCTGTGGTGTCCTCCCCTCCCTGCCCCGGGACTGCACCCTTTCCCCAATCACTGTGTTCTGTTTCTGAGTACAGAGACATAGCCAGCGCAGAGAGAACCGCACCAGCTACATTTCTGGGAACTGCGTTTCGAGCCTTGGCTTGCATGAAAAGTGGCATAATTTCCACCAACTCCCCTCTCCCTTGGCAACTTTAAACATATTGGAATGTATCAGCTCCTCCTGCCGTCAGGTCAGCCATCAGGGGAAAATGGGAATTGGAGGACCCTCTGGAGCAGATTATGGGGGGAGGTGCAGGGGGCCCCAGGGGGAAGGAGAAAAGAAAGTCCTGTTATGGACTTCTACTTGTGTAACATTAGATTTCACCCACTATATCTGATATTCATAACAGTATATTTTGAGGCAGATAAGTCTCTACTTTTTTCTGAAATGAATATTTGTCATGGCTTCAATCAGCAGCTATATTTCTGCCAGTTGTGTAAATAAACAGGTTTCAAAATACCATAAATTGCTAATAAACCAGCACATATTTCCTGGGTAAGTCTAACACTAAATTCTATCAACCCCCCTTCAGATGCCATTAATATACATATTCTTGTGTATTAACTTAAAAATGCAGGAGCAGCAATGGCATGTTTTTATAGCACATTTAGTGAGAAATATACATTACACTTCATTATGTTTGCATGTCTGTGTTTATTTTTTCCCACTTGTCTGCCCTTGACAAATGCACAAGAAATAATGAGCTTTTAATATAAGCAATGTGTACTGTTTAATTTACCACAACCTAAAGCTTAAGTGCTTGATTTTATAGCAAATGATTACAAGACAGTCAGATAACTAAAGAACCTCAAACAGAAGAAGAGCTATTTGCAATGACATTGAACTATTGAATATACTGAATACTTTCAGTTCTGGTGAAAAATGGGAATTATTTTATCCTATTTTTGCACTACAAATAGGCAAAATGGGAAACCTACTTACATGCAATTGTATTTTAGGACACTATCCTGAATTTAAGCTCTCTGATGAGAGGCTGTGGACCTTATGTTCTCAATTCATGGGCACCACAACATTTCAGTACCCAGTTTCAGAGATGAACTTGGCCTACATATAGACACATGAACATTTGGCTACGAACATAGAATTTGGAAGTAGGAAGGCCAAAATTCAACATTGGAACAAGGCCGTCAACAACTGGATGTGATTAACATGGCAGATAGATTCCAGGAAGTCTCAGATGATCTCCACTGATTACTGCTTCTAGAATAAGTCCATGCTTTTACATATCACGGACAACAATAGTGGCAAAGGGATGAAGACTCTACAAATTAGGGTTATATCTTGCCACAAGGAAAAAAAAATGAAGCTCCCTCCCAATTAATTTGGTACAAAAACAACAGGCTCTTGCAAAGCTCTTAAATAAGTGTGTTGTTGTTGTTTTTACCGCTCACTGATCTCACAGGAGAAGCTGCTAATAGCAAACAATTTGTCAGCAGATCTATTTATCTATTTCTCAGCTTTGTTTTAAGAGTTTTGAATTTCATGGCAGTGACAAAGTTCCATATTCCTTTCCCATTTTTGTGTGTGGCTAGCGTAGCCTAATGAGCTCTTATTACGGAAAAATATAATTTGGTCACCCAAGAAACTCCTTGCTTCTCTTTTCTTTTATATATCTTGCATATCCTTTTCTTTCAGTTCTATCAATCTTCAAAAACATAATTGAGAGACTTCAGACTTCAAGCCAATTTTGTAATTAAGATGCACCCTTTGTCTTTTAGTCTCACCTTGTAAAACTACCTCCAGTACACTGCTATGTGTATTAATTAACTGTTCCGTCCACTGTATGCATCAGATAGGCTTTTGCATACAAAAGCTTTTAGTCCGGCTTTTAAGCTGCATTAGGCATCTAATTATATTTTTGCTGCAGCAGACCACAGCAACTATGTGAAACTAAACCAATTTCTGGTTTGTCTAAACAGGTCCTTGCACATACACCAGAAGAACAGATAATAACATGTTATTTGCTGTATTGGCAACATACTATCCTTATTTTATATATTGGCATAATGCATTTTCTTGATAGATATAAAAATTAGTCTTTGTCCTCTCTCAAATGTTTCTCATAAAAATAAACTCATATGTGGGAAGCTAAACCCCTTACACCATATTCGTCCTTATTTTGAATATACGACCCCCACTCGGGAGTTGTCATGTTGTACGAACCTGGTGAGTGTGGGTTATGGGAAGGTTAAACAACACTCCCATAACCCATGGTCGTTTAACCCTCACATAACCCATGCTTGCTGGCTTCACACAACAGGACAACCCCCACAGACACCACAGCTTGTTGTGGGTTAAATAACCTATGATGAACCAAGGCATGTGGTCCAAACCTGGTTAATGGCTTTGATCCTAAAATAAATTGACTTTAGCTCATGGAAGGAAAGCTTCCTGTCCCTTTCTCCTACCAGCAGGCATTTGTGCCCCCCTGCAAACCCTCTCTGGATGATTTGGGGCCCTCCTGAACACTGTGGGATGGCATACTGGCAGGGCGCAGGGGGCTGATGGAGGAAAATCAGCCAAAGTTTGATAGATGTTCTTGGAGAGGGGAGAGGAGAGCTCTCTAATTATACATGAAAGCTGCCCCTTGGGTCCCCTACCATGCAGCGCATGGCCATGGCAACAAAGGTATCAAGGCACAAATGACTCACTGCTGCCCAGCTTCCCTTTACATGAACATATTGCTCAGAACAGTACTCTAAGCCCAGTATACTTAGATATGGATGTCCACATCTCAAAGGCACTCTGCAATTACATATCAGGGCACTGTTTCCATCTCCTTCTCACTTGCACCGGGATTGAAAATCCTAAGCCCACAGCCAGGCATCCAGCCCCACTTCTTGGGGATGGGGAGGAGAGAAGAAACAGAAGAGGGTGTGGAACTGTGGGGAAGGACTTTGAGCGCATTAATCTCCACTCCCCCATCCCCAGGGCCAGCCCAAGACTTTTTGCTGCTTGAGGTGAAGGACAAGATGGCCCCTCTCAGACATTTCGATTGTGCCCTTTATATAATTTAATAAGTACTGTCCTAAAAAGAACTCCATACTCTACAAAAATAGTTAAACATGAACAAAAAGTCAATGTCTAAATGCTTATAAATCTAATCAATTAAAATTACAACATAAAGAGGAAGAAGAAGGAGAGGATCGCATTTCCTTTCTCTAGATCTTTCCTGTAATATTTGCCTCAAGTGCTGAACTCTGTGTGGCTTTGTTACTTTTATTTTTTATTTTTCAGCATAGGCACAGCATAGGCACAGGGCATTCAGTCACAGAAAACATGCACACAGTGTCTTTCCCACAAATTATGTGTGAGCGTTCTGTATTCTAATAAAAGTAATCCTTTCTCTTTGCTGACTAACAAATCCATATTACCCCAAACAGCTTCTATATATCACTAAGTTAATTCCAGAGGATGTGTTTTCAGTGAGATAATCATATCCCTTAGGACATCCTAGGGATTGATAATATATCGTATCTTCTTTCTGTTCAAAGGAGAAACATATGTCTGCCAGCCCCAATTTCATAAAGCATATTGAGATGACTGTTTCAAAATTATAAGGTTTTATGTAAGGCTCAAAATAAAATGTCACATTAAATGAAAAAGGTTTCTGCCAAAATCCCTCTTCAAAGTTACAGGAGGCTGGAAAAAGGTGCTGAGCATTAAAACAGTCATGAAATTTGTGAAACACTGAAAGAATGGATATTAATGGTTGACTGTCCTTTAATGGGCAAGACAAAAATGCAAGAGCTATGCAGCCCAGTGGCATGTTCCACAGGAAATACGATGTGCACACAGGGCTCCATCCAACGTCATGCAAGTGGACTTCTGCTCATGCAATGGGGCTTCCCTTTCTTCTTCTCCCCCCACACCCCCTGCAAACACTCAAGGGGAGGGGCAATCACTTCCACCATCAGATGAGTGCACAAAGAAGGGGAAATCCCAACCATTCTGCTGGTGGACAGAATGCACTGAATACAACCCATGTAGCTCCACACAGGGATGTCAGAGAAATCTGCAACAGAACCGCATGAGTTTGGATTGCTATGAATCTGCCCCACAGATTCCACAGCATACCAGTTTCCTGAGTCATATGGATTCCATGGATTTGCAAACTGGGGTGGTGTTGTTGTTTTTACTTTCCAGAATTTTACACAAATTTAATTGTAGAAAAATATGTAAAATAAAAATAACATTGGCCGAAAATGCGATTTCTCCCATAGGCTAAGGCACGAAATTGCATATTGGGGGGGGGGGGATTTGCACAAACGCCAATTTGTGCAAATTCAAAAAAATGGATAAAACTTGATTCTGTCACTGAGTGGGTGGCAGAATGAAAGGCACCTGACAATCTGCAAACTGCGAACAGAATGGATTTTACAAATCTGTACATCCCTAGCTCCACAGAGCTCAAACTTGACCATTCAGTTCCATGTTGAGGGCATTTCTAAACCACCATGACAATGTGAACTTGGAGCTGTCCTCAGCACTGTACTCAACAGGGAAGTGCATATAGCAGCTAATTTGAGCTCCAACAACATGGAAGGAGCCATTAACCTGGACTGCATGATCACTGCAGGTGGACTGCGGTGCCAGAGAGTGCCAGGCTGCCGGTTCATGCCCCCACTGTGGCTCTTGTATTGTTCCTGCCCCCTTCAATTATCTGGAAAAGTTCAATAGCAAGTGATTAATTTTAAAACCATGTTCTGGCAGTTTTGTACCAGAACAATCATGCTGATTGGATCTCAACTCTTAAAACACAAAAATCTCTTTTCAAAGAAGTAAATCTACATTGACCACACCTTAGTCTAGTTGTATCTTCATGATTAATGTCTTAAATTAATGGAATTATTTTACCTTGCCAATTTTATGTGGTGAACATTTCTAATAAACTTGCATTTACATTTCTTATGAATGTACCTTCATGCGATGACAGCTGGTATTTACTAGGTCAAGAGAGCAAGTTAGAATTGATTTTTACATGCAGATAAATTATGTGCTACACATTAACTGGAATTGTACCATTTCAGACTGCAAGTGGAGCATGCATGTTTGTATGCTAATCCAATGTAACACAATACTTCGTAGAAAAGCAGCGTGTCAGGGAGATGATTAGGTTTGAGCCCTCTTCCTATTGTACAATCCATGGTTAGGAGAAATTTTATGGCAGGGAAAATTTAAACATGCAGCACCTTTGTTACATGAAGACATGATCCATAACAAAAATTCACTATGAATCAATTTGATCATAACAATCCAGGAATGAACATAAAAATCCAGGAATGAGCATCAGATCCTCACACACACCCTCAGCCCCCTGCCCTCATGCACCTACTTTGGTACTTTTATCATGGTTTCCAACCGCAGTTTCCCCATTACATCCAAATGAGGATCTGTGATTAATGTCTATTTTACTAACCAGGTTCTAAAACAAGGATCAAACCATGGTTTCAGCTCCAGGTTAGTAAACAGACAATGAGCAGTAACTAACTGTGTCATTTTGTTAGCGCAAATGATGTTTCTCTAGCAGAAACTAGGTCCTGAACTATGTGCAAGACTCCAACTAAAATTGTGTTTGCGCAAGCACAGTTGTGCAAGTGGTTGTGCATTATGCCTGTGTGACCCATTGTGCATAGCTCTTGTGTAATCCATTGTGCAACCAACTGTGCAACTGCTTGCAAAGCTGGTTGCGCAAGAGCAATGGGCAACCACTTGCGCAATGAAAAGATTCAGTGAAGCTCTGCTAACCCTATTTGAGTTTGCAGAATGGCATCATTGGATACTGCCCACTCAACCACAGTTCTCAATTTCAGATGCAACAGAAAACTGTGGTTTAAAGAAACCATGGCCAAATTGCCAAAGTCAACACACAAGGGGAGGAGGAAACATGCATACCCAACCCTTGTTCTCTGCTTGATAAGCTATTGTTAATTAAGTCAGGATTATTATATATGAACTATTCCTATCTGAAATTGATGATGACTTTAGTATGTCAAAGGTAGATGTTAGAACTGCACCTAACAGCTTTCTGAGCCAAAAGTTGTTTAGATTGTTGATGTTCTAATCAATTATCCTTGCCAATGAACACGACTATATTTTGCTCAAATCTAAATGTTTGTAAACTGCTCAGTAGAAATGTACTAAATAATAATAAATAATTGAATATTTTCATTATCCTTTATTATAAATAGTTAATATGGTATTGATTGTATCACATCTGACCATTGTACAGTTATATTCATCCTTATAAGTCAGGAGTGGGCAACTTCAGGTGGTCAGAAGGCCAATGTCCAGCCCCTGGACTGCTCTGGGCAGTTTACTCTGGGATGGTGTGGCATTCCTGCTGCCACACCACCCATAGTGGCAAAAAAAAAAAAAAAAAAAATTGTTTATTTGCTGCCCAAATTCAGCAGCATACTGTTACAGAGGCTCAAAAGGGCCACATGTAGCTTGAAAACAAGCTAAATTTTGCATTATTGAGTCTCTGCTGCCAAATTTCAGAGGCATAACATCACCCATTTTTTTTGCCAAATTTCACCAGTGCAGGGGCAGCAGCTGGGGTGGCAGGGGCCACACTCAAGGCCATGAGGAGCCACATATAACACCATGGCTATGTGTTTCCTACCCATGTCCTAAACAAACATCAGGTTAATATGTTCTTGCTAGCTAACAGTATTTATTTATTTATTTATTTATTTATTTATTTAATATCCCCCTTTTTTTCCTCTTGCAAGGAACCCAAGGCGGCTTACATTATCGTCCTCCTCTCTATTTTATCCTCACAACAACAACCCTGTGAGGTAGGTTGGGCTGAGAGTGTGTGACTGGCCTAAAGTCACCCAGTGAGCTTCCATGGCCAAGTGGGGACTAGAATCCAGATCTCCCAGCTCCCGGTTCAACACTCTTGCCACTATACAACACTAGCAGTAGTAAAATGTAATCTTAATCCAACCCAACATTACACATGTCCAACATTACAATAAAAAACCTTAGAAAAGTCACTGCAAAAAATAAGACTTAAAAAAACAAAATATTAACTATTTCTACATTTTAATACAAACACTGCAGACACATTCTGAGGCAGCAAGAAATGCCTCAAGCTTCTATTACATTTTTTAACATATACATTTAAATGCTATTTGGGGCAAATAACGGCATCCATACTGGTACAATATGGAGATTGCAAGAACAACAAAAATATTCTTTGAAGGCAATATAATTTTACTAAAGATTTTTACCATGCTGTAAAATTACCACCCATATAAAAGTTATTTAATAATAAGCCTATGGTGTGATTGCTTCTGGGCTGCTGGCTCAGCATAAAAATGTAGTTCCTTATGCTGACAACAGAATAACCACAAACATTTTCACGAAGCACACATTTTAAGCAATTGAATTTAGAACACAGTGGTTCCTTTCCTCCCTGTTTCAAGTACAGCTGAAAAGGGAGTTTCCATTTAAAAATTAGTTCACTACATAGGTTACTTTTTGTTTGCTTTGGATTTTTACACCAAAGAGTGCACATGGATAATTTTAAAATGCACTTGAGAACTGTTTCAATGTGCCTCTCTCAAGAAGGATTAATAAACAGTTATGTCACTGCTATTACACTCAGCATGTTCATTGATTTATTAACATTCAGGGTAATATTAAACCAAACCAATGCAGATTGGAACTCCAATGTTCATCGGGATTACTGAAAAATAGCAAAGGGATATTTTCAAAGATTAAAGATATAATGTGTTACTGCAAGGTGTTGACAGCCTTCTTATGAATACAAAGTGTACCCATTTACATCCAAAACCAATGAACAGTAGTTTATAGCATTGTTAGAATGCAAAGTATATTGCAATCCTGATCATCATCCATTGTCATCTAAAAACAAAACACTGGAGTTGTCAACTAATTAGGTATACAATAACATTCTAGAAGAATTTGAAGGATCTGCTCAAGTGAAACATATGTAGGAATTCCAGGGAAAGTTTAAAGATTGCCTTCATTTTTCACAAGATTTCGCCCATTGCTATGTTACTGTTAAATGTTGGATTCAAGTGAAATTGGAGATGCATGTATTGGTTCCTGCTCAAGCAAAAGTCTCTATAACATTTTTGAAGTTAAAAGAATGATGCTAGAATTAGTGACATTTTTCAGGGTGGAATTAATTGTACACCTCTAATAAAAACCACTCAGGCAGATCTTAATTACTTCAGTTTTACAAATGGGAAAGAAGCTGAATATATGGCCACTGAGGGCCAAACTAAATGTTCTGTTCATCGTACATAGTAGAGTTACTTGACTGTAAGCACACACAGCCCCAATTCAGATTGGGACCATGGCAATTTGGGAGGGGAAATTTAAGTTTCCTCCCTCTCATTTTCATCCTGAAATTGATTCCAATGGGGACATTTTTTTCTTCTTTTTTTAAACCCCCCTCTGCAAAGGGGGGGAATTTCAGGATGAAATTTTCCAGCCTCTAAAATTGTAAGGACCATTGGTGGACAATTACACAACTGAATAAACTTTAAAGTATGTCCCTAGTCAGTGACTTTACACAGTCACCCTGATCTCAAAATAGTAATGTGCAACAAGACGTTAAATTGGGAGATTTACAGCATAATCCTATGCATTTATTTACTTATTTACTGGATTTATATCCCACTTTTCAACTAAAGTCCTCGAAGTGGCTTACAATATAAGATACAAGAGATCCAGCAAGAACCACGTGCTCAAATTATAAAACTGAACAATACAACCAGCTCCACCTCAGCAGGTATCAGCTATCTGATGTTGTTGTTGTTGTTGTTATTAATTATATCCCACCTTTTCCCCAATACTGGGACTCAAGGCGGCTTTACAACATTAAAACTTATACATTAAAACCTATAAATAGAAATATCAATAGAAGTGAACAAAAGTTAAAAATACAATTAAATCACCAATATTAAAATTGTAAAAATATCAAAACATTAAAAGACAACAAAAAATAGGGGATTCCCCCCAAATCCAAGCCAGAGACGGGGTCCTGGTGCTGGCCCAGAGCCTGGATTGGGCCATATGTTCCTTCCCACAAGGCAGCTGATGTCATTTGGCCCTGTGAGGAGAACAATCCAACTTTGCCTGCTCCTGTCCCCCACACTCCTTCTTCTGCATGTTTATTCAAAAGAAAGAACTATCCCATCCCACTGAGCTGGATTCTAAATATGCAGTCCAGATTTCGTTGATACAGTATTGTACCCTACTCAGATCCTTAGTCAGATGCCTATTGATAAAGCTGGTCCTGCCATGAACGACACTAAGCTATATTAGGGCCATTTGTACTCTAATCAACATCAGTTGGTAAATATATTCCCCCACAAAGCAATTAAGGGTGCAATCCTATGCATGTTTAGAAAGAAAAAGTCCTCCAACTCCTAGCATGGGAGCATAGGAGTCCTAGATTTTGGGAACTCTAGGACTTTCTTCTGTCTAAACATGCATAGGATTGCACCCTAAATGAACCAGAAAAATTTATCAAAACCAGAAGTACAAAACATAAAACTAGCAAATTACCAGAGAAGGCACTGCTGCTAACACATTGCAACAAAAATAAACTGTACATTTTAAAAGAAAGATGTTGTCTTTCTATAAGAGCTGTTTTATGTTAATCTTCTCCAGCTGAAACTTAACAGAACAACAATGGTACTCAGAATGGCACCTCTTCTTGCAAAAGTGACTGTCACTGATTCCTGACTGGAGCCTACAGCTCTAGTCCCCCACACCTCATCAAATGAAAATTCCAGAGAATCCCCTGATCCTTAGGGTCGCAGGGGTCTATAGCGGGAAGGAGGAAAGCTGCTTTCCATGAGTGGCTGTTCCTAAGATACACTCAGGCTCTTTATTTCAAAATTTCATCAGTACATTTTTCTATAAATCATAACCATAGTATTGAACTTTAGCAGTAAATCTCTCCAAGATTAACAAACCTCATTTTTATTCCATTACTAGTATTACACAGACACATAGGGGCTTAGAATCATAGAATCATAGAATAGTAGGGTTGGAAGGGGCCTACAAGACCATCGAGTCCAACCCTCTGCTAAGTGCAGGAATCCAAGTCAGATCATCCCTGACAGATGGCTGTCCAGCCTCGTCTTGGATGCTTCCAGTGTGGGAGAGCCCACCACCTCCCTGGGTAATTGGTTCCATTATCGTATCGCTCTAACAGTCAGGAAGTTTTTCCTGATTCTGCTGGACCTTTCAGTGGCTTTCAATACTATCAATCATGGTGTTATTCTGGTCTTCTTTAACATCAGAACCTACACAAATTGGGTTCTAGACACCAATTAGTGTAGCCAAGCTAAGTCCAAACAGTCAAACATCACTACAGACTAAAAATACACTGAAATCTATTAAATGCTTTAAGAAAATTTCAAAAATTAAGAAAAGTAGCATGGTAGTTATATGAGTGTTAGAAGCTTTCTCTGTGATTACATTATTGGCAGTGAAAGAGAATGTATCAAATATAAGATAACAATATTTTTAAAAGATAAAATTATAAGATAAAAATATTCTCCACACCCTCTAGCATTCTACTTGCAGTTTAAAGCAAAACTAAAACATGCTAAAATTGCCAACTCTCCTTTTTACGTCTTCTTGCAGATTATTTGAAGTAGCCTCTTCAGTCTTTTTTTAGCAAACTTATTTAACCCTTTCAGTGCCAGATTAACACATAGTATCTTTCTCAGGTGTCTGAAATGAGACTGGTACTGTTATATGGTACTGTTATAACAATAACTTTATTATTGTTTTAATTACGTTTAATTTATGATTCTAAGACATTGAGTGCCATTTTTCTTGGTAGTAAGCTGGGGTACAAATGAAATAAATAAATAAAACCGGGAGCGTAGACACAGGATAGGGACAAAATCTCAGTCTTGTTCTCATTCATTTATACTAAGGGGCCATCTACATGGCACCACTTTCAACCTTCACTCCGTCATAACTGTACAGCATTGCAGCTGCAAATTAGCTTCTGCTGCGGTACACGGGCGATTTACTATGGACTTCTCCAATGGGAAAATCTGCTGTGCCATTGAAGCGAAGTAAACTGTGGCAGTCGTGCTGCCTTTTTTTTTTTTACACATTATAGTTAAATGTGCAGCTGCCTGGGAACATGAGGATGGGGGTACTACACTTTGGGTTTTAGTGGCTGTTCTGTATTTTAGGGGTTCTCCTGTGTCTGTCCATTCCTCTATAGGTAAAATGTGGGTGGTCTGCTCCTTCATTACCATGCCAACTGTTGGCAGTTCTCCAGCTGAGACTCTCATGATGGTTTGCACATGCCAAGGTCACTTGAGTTGACAGGATGTATACAAGCAAGATCCCCAGGTCTCTACTTCCTTGATTTTTTTACATTATGGTTATTTCAACAACTTTCTTCCCCAAAGCCTCAGTGTTAAATGCAGATTATTCTATCTGCAGCTCATGAAGACCAGGCATCTTCATAGAATCATAGAATACTAGGGTTGGAAGGGGCCTACAAGGCCATCGAGTCCAACCCCCTGCTCAATGCAGGAATCCAAGTCAGAGCATCCCTGGCAGATGGCTGTCCAGCCTCATCTTGAATGCTTCCATTGTGGGAGAGCCCACCACCTCCCTGGGTAATTGGTTCCATTGTCATATTGCTCTAACAGTCAGGAGGTTTTTCCTGATGTTCAGCCGGAATCTGGCTTCCTGCAACTTGAGCCCATTATTCCGTGTCCTGCACTCTGGGATGATGGAGAAGAGATCCTGGCCTTCCTCTCTGTGACAACCTTTCAAGGACTTGAAGAGCGCTATCATATCTCCCCTCAGGCTTCTCAAGGCTAAACATGCCCAGTTCCTTCAGTCCCTCTTCATAGGGCTTTGTTTCCAGTCCCCTGAACATCTTTGTTGCCTCCTCTGAACCCTCTCCAGTTTGTCTGCATCCTTCTTAAAATGTGGTGCCCAGAACTGGACACAGTACTCCAGGTGAGGCCTAACCAGTGCTGAGTAGAGGGGAACTAGTACTTCCCGGGATTTGGAAGCGATGCTTCTATGAATGCAGCCCAAAAGAGCATTTGCCTTTTTTGCAGCCACATCACATGGTTGGTTCATATTCAGCTTGTGATTGACAACAACTCCAAGATCCTTCTCGCTTGTCGTGTTGTTGAGCCACGTATCCCCCATCTTGTAACTGCATTTGGTTTCTTTTTCCTAGGTGCAGAACTTGGCCTTTATCCCTATTAAATGTCATTCTGTTGTTTTCTGCCCAGCGCTCCAGTCTATCAAGATCACTTTGAATTTTGTTTCTGTCTTCCAAAGTATTAGCTATCCCGCCCAATTTTGTGTCATCTGCAAACTTGATCAGCATTCCCTGCACCTCTTCCTCCAAGTCATTAATAAAAATGTTGAAGAGCACTGGACCCAGGACCGAGCCCTGTGGTACCCACTCGTTACCTCTCCCCAGTTTGAGAAGGTCCCATTGATAAGCACTCTTTGAGTCCGATTCTGTAGCCAACTGCGGATCCACCGGATCGTTGTTTCATCTAGCCCACTTTGAGCTAGTTTGCTCATCAGGATATCATGGGGCACTTTGTCGAAAGCTTAGCTGAAGTCGAGGTATATTATGTCTACAGCATTCCCACGGTCCACAAGGGAGGTTACCTGATCAAAAAAATGAGATCAGATTCGTCTGGCAGGATTTGTTCTTGACAAATTCATGTTGGCTTCAAGTAATCACTACATTGTTTTCAAGGTGTAGTGAACAACATTGTTCGTTCCCTTTCTAGCCCTCTTCTAACTACTGGAAGGATAGATGAGAAAACTATCTGGGCCCCAAAGTTCTTGAGTTTCCTTCCCAAAGCTTCAAAGTCTGACGTGATTTCTTCGTAGCTCTGCTTGGCGGTATCATTTGTTCCCACATGGATGAGAAGAAAGGGATACCTGTCAGTGGGCTTTATGAGTGCAGGCAACCTTTCACTCAAGTCTCTAATCCGTCCTCCCGGGAGACAACATACCTGGCAAGTCCCCGGGTCTTCACGACATACTTGGGTCTCGATCCCACACAGCAAGGAGTCTCCCGCTACTACCAGTCTTCTCTTCTTCTTGTTGTAGGCCTGGGTTTCATCGCCTCTGTTTGACTGACCTTCAGCCTCTTGCTCACTCTCATGTAGGTTCCCCTGTGATTCTTCCTCTGCAGGCTGTCCTCCAGTCTCATCTACAAGTACCTGGAATCGGTTCCACAGCTCCACTGCTTCCATTGGTGCAGAGTGGCGTCTAGTTCTTCTTCTCCTAACTGTCACCCTTTTCCAAGGAGTATCCTCTACTCCATTTTATTTCACCTCAGAATTTCCCACTTCTGCCTCATCTTGCTGTTGCTCTTCTAGCTTCTGGTCTTCCCTTCGCTGCTGTAGTTCCCCCATTCTGTCCAAGAACTCTTCGTGTTCTCTTATTCCCAGGAGGGTTGACAGTCGCCGCTCCAGCCCACTTACTTTTTCTTCCAGTAGCGTGATCAACTTGCACTTGTTGCAGGTGTAGGCCATGTTGTTCTCAGGCAAGAAAACAAACATTGCACGCACCTTGCAGGTCACCACCACTGGAGAGCCCTGTCCTTCCATAGCCGCTTTTCCCTTTTTGTGTCTAGCTTTGTGATTGTTCTAGACTAGCCTGTGCCTGCTCCTCTACTCAGTAGAGGTTAAAAGCAGAGTCCCACTGGTGTGAAAGTGTGTGTTACAAGACAAATAAATGGAAAAAAGTTAGTTAAAATAAAAAATAAAAATAATTAAAAAAAATGTTAGGGGCCTCCCCCTTGACCTCCCCTGCCGAACTCCCCTGGACAACTCCTGGTTGCTCCCCCTGTGCGCTCGCTCTGTTCGCTCGCTATCTGGGAGCTTGCCTGCTTCTGTAGTCCCTGGACCAGCTGGAGCAGCTTGCTCTGCTCTGCTCAGCTGGGAGGCGGGAAACAGACTGAAGCTTCCTGCCCACACACCCCCAATTCAGTTGGAGCTCTCAGAAGCACCTGGTGAGCTCACAGCCACTCAGAAGGATAAAGGGCACCTTCCTGCAGCCCACCTGCAGCTTAAATAAGAACTTAAACTAATTTGCTGTATTGTTAAAAGCAAATAGTTATATTTTACACACAACTAGCAAATGCAATACTGAAAATTAATGTAAAAGCTTAACTTAGTAAGTTAAATAGTTCTTAGTGTGAACTGAAGATGTCAGACAGTGAAATGATATATTGCTATGCACGACTGTTCATACCTACTGAAAACTAATGAACTCTTCACACGATGAAATCACAATTTTCATGGCTTATGTTTCATACGTCAAAAGTTACTGTATTCTCTGAGTACCGTATGGTGAACATGAGTGTGTGCTACCAAATTAAATAAAACATTTGGAGGAACGTTCTTACTTTCTAATATCACAGCCTTTCTTCAAGATATATTAATCAGCATGAAATATATGAATCAGACTATATGTTTTTATTGATCTCATACATTTAGAAAAATGGGAGGGGGGATCCACATTGTTCTAGAACATTTATTGCATAATTAAGATAGAAACCTGTACAGAGTCTTTGCTTGAGTAAATTACTAGTCAACATAATTTAACAAGTTTCCTTCAAAGCATTCTATGAAAATAAGTTTGATCTTGCACATCGCTAAACCCAGTGAGAACTGGCAGTACAGAACATATGTTTGGCAGAAACTCATTTCCTCAAATACACATGTGTTCCTTCTCTCTCTCTCTCTGAATATTAATTCTGCCTAATTAAGGGGGGGGGTTAACTCAAAAGCTTGCAATCTCTTTAAACCAGTGGTAGCTTGTCCACTAAGAGATCTTTCACTATCTTTGTGTTCCTATTCCTAAGCAACCGCCAAAGTTAGCAGCACTTAGGCTTTCTTTTAGTGCATGTTGGAGTAGGGAGAGCTACAAGGTCCCTTAACTATTAGCTGAAGTGCTCTATAAAGGCACAAAAGTGATGGGATTCAAAGAACCTTAATATAGAGCAGCCTTCCTCAACCTGGTGTTCTCTAGTAAGCATTCTCTAACCTGGTGCCCTCCAGATGTTTTAGACTACAACTCCCAGCATTCCTTACCATTGGCCATGCTGGCTGGGGATGATGGGAGTTAAAAGTTCAAAACCCATGAAGGGCACCAGTTTGGGGAAGACTGCTTTGGACTATTTTGGCCATGCTGGCTGGGGCTGATGGGAGCTATAATCTGAAACATCTGGAGGATACAAGATTGGGAAGTCTGACATAGAGGAATCCTCTCTTTATAAAAAAAGAAATCATGTGGTATATGAAGCCATCTAGGAGCTCTCCTGCTATTATTAAAGTGTTGCTTATCTATGGGAGCATATCATTCCTCTTTCCTGGATACCAAACAGCACAGGGCAAATACGCATGGACATTTTGGGGGAAAACAAGTAGTTAAACCCAGGATTATATGGCGTAAAATAGAAGCTTTGAGGCCCATTCACTCTCATATTAGATGGCTTTATCTACCCTAAGCAGTGCTATCAGGCTATAAAATCAGAGACAGCAATATGCCATGGCCTAGAAGCTTCCACTAAGCCTGCTGTAGATGAAAACGACAAAATATGGTAAAGGACACAGGATCTCTAAACAAATGCGATTCTATACAGAAGGCAAAACGTTCCCCTTACACTTAATCTACAGGGGATAATAATAAGTCTGAGAAAATTTAAAAGACTAAGCAGAACACAGTGCCACTGTTTGCCCATAAGCTTTTGAAATTGAATGGCAACTGAATGGTCGGGGGGGGGGGTAGACCCTTTCCTCAAATAGGGAATTTGTTTTAATGAGTACTCACAAAACTGGCATTGGAGGATTTTCAAGGTCACTGTAGAATGAAGATTATTTTTATATTTTTCTCAAAGCCCCAAGCAACTGAATCACAGGCAAACCAAGCCCAGTGGCCCTGTAGGACAGTTAACTTTCCTGAACAGAAGTTTTACTGTGCAATCACATATGCCCTATTACCAATACACACACTAGCCCTCTGCAGACAATTAACAGTGAAGGATACTCATGTAAGCATGATTTCATGTCCTGGAACCACCTCTAATCTAAGCATGTTGATCAGTTCATTTGCACAGAGCATATGTACATATAAGGTGTACACACTTAGAGTCTCTCTCTCTCTCTCTCTCTCTCTCTCTGCATGAGCTGTACCTTGTATTTTTGCAGGGTACAGATTGTGTGTACACAACTACATGCATATAGATTATTTGTGCATCGGCGCCATGAAAAAGAGCCAAACATGTGGAGACTAAGGGCAAAGGGCATGATCCTGCTTTCCACTCTACAAGTTAAATAGCCCCAAATTTTTGTCTTCTGAGAAGGGCCCCATGAACAGTAATGATATTGTGCAATGTCACAAATTGAGCTTGCTTACAAGCAACAAACAGGCATGGATCAATACAAAGTAGCATTCCTCTAATATATGCTTTATGAAGCATTTCAGACGCTTCACAAAGCAATACAGGACCAGGAAATGTGGGGCATCTTTGTTGGTCCCAGGCACTCCATCCTCCCCATCTGGATTTGGGCCTGAAAGACCTAGGAAATGTGTGGGTGCATGGAGGAGAAGTTGTAAGCAAGCACAATTAGTGACATTGCACAACATCATTACTGATCACGGGGCATGTCTGTTTAGGCATCAGCCTTAGCTTCCAATTTCTGGAGTTTGTGCTGCTTGAGACAACATGAGATAGCCTTAACTCTGGTCTCAAACCAGCAGGGTTTTTGTTGTTGTTGTTGTTGTTGTTGTTGTTATTGAATATAGATGTAGTTCCCTTAAATCTAGACAATTTTTGGCCTGGATTAGGTAACGTTAAGCAATGTGCAGGTGAACTATCCAGAGTATAGTTCACCTGCAGTACTTCAGGCAGTTTCATCCTTCATACGGTGGGCTTTTGCAACAAAATATTGCTTCATTATATTCTAGCAGAACTATTCTCACTAAATGTGTAAATTTCAAAACTATTCCCTAAGTTTTAAGAAGGTAGGGAAAGCTGTGTATATATCCCCAAGTCCTCCCTGTTCTCACTGTAATATAAAAGAGACATTTTAATGTTTCTCAGCAGAATGTTAAACTTTAATAAATGACTACAACTCAGATTATGTTAGATTGTAACTCCTCTAGCCAGCATAGCCAATGTGAGGGTGAAAGGAGTTGCAGTCCAACAACCTTGCTTTAATGGATGTGTGTGAAAGCACTTTTTACTGATGTCCATGGGAATACAGGAAATGATTGAAATCCCAGATTTAGCTAAAGATTGTTCAGATACTGACAAGATCTATCATGTACCATAGACAACATCTGTTTACTAAACCTTGGATTAACTTACTTTAACTAAACCAATTATTCCATTAAAACATACAGGGTTGAATCCAGTGGTGTCCCTCTGCCAATGGAATGCTCTTTGATCCAGCAAAGGCTTCTGTCAGTGGAATGATAACTCCCTCTCCCCCCCTGTAGCCCCTGCAACACCACCCACACAGATATGAAGGATCCCTCATCCTTTTTGAGGTGCAAGGGGAGGGGGAACTGGCAAAAATCCCCTCCCTCTCCATTCCATTGATAGAAGCCTTCATTGGATCAAAGAGGCTCCAATCGCTGGAGAAACACAATTGGATAAAACTCATAATTTCTTGGTGACGTTCAATGTATAAGTGCATTCTAATCCTAAAGTATTTGTATATTCTTATATTGCAGCCTTCCCCAACCTGATGTCCTCCAGATGTTTTGGGCTTCAACTCCCAACACCTCCAACCAGCATGGTTAACAGTCAGGAATTCTGGGAGTTGTAGGCCAAAACATCTGGAGGGCACCGTGTTGAGGAAGACTGTTATATTGCATTAATTTTTCAAAACACAGCATAGTTCAGTATTCTGTGTGCATACTCAAAGGCAAAGGAATGGTAGGATCCTTGCTAAAAATGACACCTTGGTTCTCCTATCATAATTACTGTATAAACTTCTCAATGCCATACAATCAAAAGATGAAATTGGTTAATTATAACTTCTGTGAACCTAATCTTAACTTAGCTCCCATGGTCCCCTATTCCTATACACTATGGGTTGCATCCCAAAGCAGTACTTGAAAATTGCAAGAAAATTCCCCAGAACACCTTCAACAAAGCTTCTGAACATCAGAGAATGCCTGAGATATGGGGTGGGGAGACTGAACTAGAAGAGGGGAATCCGGGGAAAATCAGTTTGAGACAGTTTGCATGAGCAGAGAAATTTTTGAAATGTTTAATTAAAAGGCAGACTATACAAAGGCTGACTCTACACATAGCAGTTATACCGTTATCATAACTATTGGCACACATGACAACAGTGGGCACCAATAGTTATGATAACAGCATGATAAGAGTATAACTGCTATGTGAAGATTAAGCCAAAGTTAAAAAATTAGTCGTGTTTTAGTCCCATTGAAATTACTGGAACAGGTTGGTCATGATTAACTTGAAATCAATGCATGACTAACTTAGTCTTGATCCAACCCAATATCATTAAAGCAGTTGTTCTGGCTACAACTCACATCATTGCCGCATTAGCTATGCTGTCTAGGGCTGATGGGAATTGTAAGCCAAGACATCTGAAGGGCCACAAGTTGCCCATCTCTGGTCTAAAGAAGTAACAGGAGGGTCAGTAGTGAAACATCTTCATTAAAAGAAACAATGCTGGTGCTAAATAAATTACTTTAACACAGGGATGGGCAACTTGTGGCCTTCCTGATGTTTTGGCCTACAACTCCCATCAGCCCTAGCTGACAAATGGAATGAAAATACAACATAAAAGGAAACAAAAAAAAATTTTGCTCACAAGTTCAGATCTAAAAGTCCTTGCATTGCTTTTTCTTCTCCCCCTTACCATGCCACACAAGCTACATATATTAATGTGTTGTCATACCACTCTTTCATCTCCCTGTGCATACAAACAAACATATACTTTATTTGTTCAGCCGATCTAATTTAATTCACTACTAGTGCATTCACACATGTTTAAAAACCTCAATCTTACCATGGACGATGTTTCCCTGTTCAGTGTTCACACAGGGATATGCCAAAAAAAACCCACCCAACCCCAAACCTTAGAACATTCCCCACCCCCAATGAACGTAATGCAGAGACTGCTGTTTCCTCACTGCTAATAGCAGTGAAAAAACTATGATCTTGATCATGATAACTGGAGGGAGGTTTTACACTCTCCTCCCCATAACTGCTAGCCATCCCATCCCTTAATCTCAGGGGGCAGGGTATGTGTGTGTTACCCCCAACCCAACACCCGGCACTGCATGTAGTCCTCATGGCCCCAAAGGTTGTCCACTCTTGGTATAAGCCACTTTGTCTACAGTTTGATTTCCTTCCCCCCCTTTTGGATGGATAGCCCTGGGTCACAAACTAATTGTGAAAAAATAACACTTTTAGAAGAGAGTGGAAGGGCAAAGCCTCAATCCCACTACCCAAGGAGCCACCTGTTTCTCTGCATCCCCTTTTATCTCTGCTTTTGCAACTCAGGAAGCAGGCAGACCCCCCTGGGGTCACAAATTGCTGATCCCTATACCACAACTTCCCCATGAACTTTCTATTTCCACTTTTGGGCTCATGCACTCTCTACCAGCTGTCCTCACCTCCTCTCTTACACTAAATCCCAAAGTATCCAATATTTCCAAAGATACCAAAGTATTTGACTTCTCTTGGCATCAAGTTCCCACAGCCAATTATACAGTTTTATTGCCCCATCATCTTAGCTTCTTGAACATGCTATTAAGTAGTTGTGACAGCTGTCAGCTGAAAATGGAATTTTATTGGACAAGGTCTCCAATAAAATTCTATTTTCTCAAAATTCCTCAGAACAGCACAACACAATTGACTGAAATCATGGCTGCATCTGCACATAGCAGTTATACTGTTATCATACTGTTATGATAACTATTGGTGTCATGTGTACACCAATAGTTATGATAACAGTATGATAATGATATAACTGCTATGTGTAGATTCATTCCATGTTTAATACAATCTTGAAAGTAATTATTTTCTCACTCTACATCATCATTTTGTGATTGTTACAGAAAACATTCTTGTATTTTCCAAGAGGATTAGCAGTATGCTGCCAGACTAGCCCCATACAAGTTTGGATGGTTACACAAGGAACTTGAGATAATTTTTGCCAAGATATTTGCATGCTTTTTCTCATACAGACACCCAGTCAATAGACAATTACAAGGTTTCATCAGAACTGGCAGAGTTCAGCGTGTATCAAACTACAGAAGAACAATTTCTAAAAGCAAAATATTGCAGTCCCTAGCTGTTGGGAGACTGGAAAGAAAACAAAAGGTTTTTTTGTAATTTCGTTATGCAACTACATGTCATGATACTTAAGGTAAGATGCAAGTGTGTGTGTGTGTGTGTGTGTGTCTGTCTGTCTGTCTGAAACCAGCAAGATAGCAGACAGCTTGACTCAAGGGTGGGCCTTGCGACTGCCCCCCACCCCTCAACATTGGCAGCCATGAACACAAGCCCTGTAGAGGTAGCAATGTAGTTACTTTGGTAAGGCCAGACAAGGAGAAAGGAAACTAGGGCTGTGCACTGCTTGGCCTGAAGCCCAAACTCGGAGCTGAAGCAAAGCGCTTCGGGCCACTTCTGAGGTGAGGCCAAGGGGGCATGAAGTGGCACAAAGCAGGTCGGGTTGTTCCAAAGCTTTTTGGCACGATCCAGAAGCCCAGCTGCACCACCGCCCAGCCCCCAGCTCCTTACCTGGACCCTCACAATGCGGCTGTTAGCCGTCTTCTTGTTCTAGGGAGTCGCCATTTTTAAAATGGCAACTCCCTATATTTACAGAAATAGAGCCTGCACAAATGGTGGCCGTCAAGCATGCAACTTGATGGCTTGACAGCCACCATTTGTGCAGGATCTATTTCCGGAAATACAGGGAGCCGTTGTTTTAAAAATGGCGACTCCCTGGAACAAGAAGACAGCTTCCGGCACATGTCCTGAGGGCCCAGGAGTTAGCAGCAGAGGCGACTCCCAGGAACAAGAAGATGGCTGTCAGTGTGTGTCCTGAGGGCCCAGGTAAGGAGCTGGGGCTCACGAGGGCACTGAAGTGGGATTCAGCCATCTGGATCCTGCTGTGGCTCCGGAGGCCGAAGCAGGTCGGGGGGGGGGGGAAATCAGCCCAAAGTGAATTAGGCCTGCCTCGGAAGCCCCAAAGTGGCTGCTGAGATGGATTGGAGGGCCCCTGCACAGCTTTAAAGGAAACTGCTTATCAGCCCCTGGTCAGGTATGGGAGGGCAATTGGAATCAATTGCATTGGCATCTATGGAGACTTTTCTTTTTCTTTTTAACCCCCATCCCCAGTGGTGTGTGTGTGTGTGTGTAATTTTGGGATGAAAATGAGGTAGAGCTTAAATCCCTCCTATTGGAGCATCACAGTCCCAATTCAAATTAGGGTTCCTCACACTGAGGTAAATAATCCAATCACATGTAGTTTGGCTCCTAGATTAGCCTCTGGAGCCAATCATCGTGAGGACTCAGCTAATTCCCCCCAAAAGCAGTTTTCATTGAACCTTAACAGTTTATTATTCTTGCATTTGAATTGCAGTTGCTTTTACCAGGTTAATTTCCCCCAAATCAACTTGTGCATTTTAAATTTGTGTTTGTAATGAATTCATGCACCATTTCGTTTTCTGAAGCTTGTGTGCATGTGTGTATCACTTTAGGTTACCTTTCTTGCCACAGACGCCTTATTGCCAAAGTTTATTTTTAGATGAATGCAGGTTTCCTAGAATGTGTGCTAGTCTCTACACATATCTAAGAGGAGCATATTCAGTAACAATACTTTACTGGGTGACACCAGCATTCTTAACTGCAAAGTCAACTCAGCTATTCTCACAGAAGTATCATATTTAAACTTCCTGTAACTAAAATGTTCTGGCTATGAATTAGATCCACAAAGTCAGCTATAGGCACCTCCAAGAACATAGGAATATGCAGTGGGACTTTTCACTTTGCTGTCACCCAGTAAATATCACAAATATCTCCATGCCATATTGCAAACTGCTTTTGGAAGTCCCCTGAAAAAAGGCAGTAGCCATGAGAGATGGGGGATCCTGTTCTTGAAGCATAAGTGCAAGGCCCCCTTGGGTAAGTGGAATGCATTGTGTGGATCCTAGCATTTATGTTGGAGCATTAATTTAGGATTGACATCTGTTGCTCATGTGCATACTGCTTCCTCTAAACATTGCTTCCTCTGTGATGAAGATGCACAAGCAATGTTTGATCTTGTTTTGTAATTCATGACAATGTTTTGTTTGTTTTGAGAAAAGCTCTCTCTTTTCTTGGTATCTTATGAAAACATTGAAGAAATTAGCAGTGACGCAATATTATTATTTATTATCAAAATTTATCTCTCACCTTTCTGTAATAAATATCCTAGGTGACTTGGAATACATTTAGAATGGCCCATTGCAAAGAGGTCTTATATAATTAACCGCAACACAAATTTATCACAAAGTATATACTCTCTGCATGTCACACTCTTCCAAATGAAAGAAGTATAAATATTATGGGTCAATCCAAATAATAAAGTGATATGGAGTTAGGCATATAGTTATTTCATGCTAACTAGGTATGATACAGTCTGAAAGCAGAACTAGTAAAATTGTCCCAGAACATAAAGTTAGTCAATTTTAGCCTTTTATCACCAATGGAAATTTCTAACAGCAGTTACATAGTAGCATATTATTTATGGCCCTTCTAATTCTTACATTCACAATACCGTTCTCTTCTCTTGTTCTTATTATACAATACATTATAGAACAAAACTCAAAATACAAAACAGTGCCATCAGTTTATGCTCCAACTTCAGAAACTTAGTAGGTACCAATCCTCTTCATGTGGTAGAGAAATAGGCACACATTCCTCTCAAAGAGGGGAGACAAGATTACATTGTATCTTTGTCATTGTGCCTATGGGCATCTATGTGAAATGCCCATTATGTATGTTGCATTAAATATATGGTAGAGGGAAAGGTGCATACCTGTTCTCCGGTATGTGAAGAATATGGATGCATGGTAAGTGTTTGTAGCAGGCCAATCAACTCCCACTTTTCGAGACACAAACACTAGAATACTTCAATTCTATCTACTCTCATCTGCAGGTCAGATGTGAACTAGCATGGTGTAGTAGTTAAAGCACTGGACTAAGACTGGTCCAGGGACCTAGATCCAAATCCCCCCTCAACCATGAAGCTCATTGGTTGACCATAGGTCAGTCACTCTCAGCTTAAACTACCTCACAGGGCTGTTGTGAGGATAAAATGGAGGGAAAACCATGTACACCACCTTGAGCCTCTTAGAGGAAAGGCAAGATATAACTATGAATGAATGAATCTTTAACTATAAAATCAGGAGGAGCAGATAGTCTCCTCTCCGCTCCATTATAATCCAAGGCACCCCTATCTTTCCAATTTGCCCCAAAGTAATACTTTTAGTGATCTTCATACGAGCCCTAATGTGTGTGCACAATACACATACACAAGAGTTGACCTATGTAATTAATTTAAGACTGCAACAGTGTATTCTGGAAGTATAAAATACTCAACCCCTTCAAAGTTATATAAGAGAATGTATTATTTTAAAATAACAATCATTTCTTTTTTTTAATTATTTGTTGTTGTTGTTCAGTCGTTAAGTCGTGTCCGACTCTTCATGACCCCATGGACCATAGCACGCCAGGCCTTCCTGTCCTCTGCTCTCTCCTGGAGTGTGCTCAAATTCATATTCATTGCATCGGTGATGCTATCTAGCCATCTCATCCTCTGCCGTCCCCTTCTCCTTTTGCCTTCAATCTTGCCCAACATCAGGGTCTTTTCCAGGGAGTTTTCTCTTCGCATTAGGTGGCCAAAATATTTGAGCTTCAGCTTCAGTATCTGTCCTTCCAATGAGAACTCAGGGTTGATTTCCTTTAGGATGGACTGATTTGACCTCCTTGCAGTCCAGGGGACTCGTAAGAGTCTTCTCCAGCACCACAGTTCGAAAGCATCAATTCTTTGGCGCTCAGCCTTCCTGATAGTCCAGCTCTCACAGCCCTACGTGACTACTGGGAAAACCATAGCTTTGATTATGCGGACCTTTGTCGGCAAGGTGATGTCTCTGCTTCTGACTATGCTGTCTAGGTTTGCCATAGCTTTCCTCCCAAGGAGCAAGTGTCTTTTAATTTCATGGCTACAGTCACCGTCTGCGGTGATCTGGGAGCCAAAAAAAATAAAATCTGTCACTGCTTCCATTTCTTCCCCTTCTATATGCCAGGAAGTGATGGGGCCAGATGCCATGATCTTAGTTTTTTTAATGTTGAGTTTCAAACCAGCTTTTGCACTCTCCACTTTCACCCTCAACAAGAGAATCTTAAGATCCTCTTCGCTTTCTGCCATTAGGGTGGTATCGTCTGCGTATCTGAGGTTGTTGATAATTCTCTCGGCAATCTTAATTCCGACCTGTGATTCATCCAACCCGGCGTTTCTCATGATGTACTCTGCATATAAATTAAATAAGCAGGGCGACAATATACAGCCTTGTCATACTCCTTTCCCAATTTTGAACCAATCGGTTGTTCCATGTCTGGTTCTTACTGTTGCTTCTTGACCCTCGTACAGGTTTCGCAGGAGACAGGTAAGGTGGTCTGGTACTCCCATCACTTTAAGAATTTGCCACAGTTTGTTGAGATCCACACAATCAAAGGCTTTAGCGTAGTCAATGAAGCAGAAATAGATGCTTTTCTGGAATTCTCTTGCTTTCTCCATGATCCAGCGAATGTTGGCGATTTGATCTCTACTTCCTCTGCTTCTTCGAAACCCAGCTTGTACTTCCGGTAGTTCTCGGTTCACATGCTGCTGAAGCCTAGCTTGTAGGATTTTGAGCATCACCTTGCTGGCATGTGAAATGAGCACAATTGTACGGTAGTTTGAACACTGTTTGGCATTGCCCTTCTTTGGAATTGGAATGTAAACTGACCTTTTCCAGGCTTGTGGCCACTGTTGAGTGTTCCAAATGTGTTGGCATATTGAGTGCAGCACTTTAACAGCATCATCTTTTAGGATTTTAAATAGCTCAGCTGGAATACTGTCATCTCCGCTAGCTTTGTTGTTACTAATGCTTCCTAAGGCCCACTTGACTTCACTCTCTAGGATGTCCGGCTCAAGTTCAGTGATGGCACTATCATGGCTATCAGGGATATTCAGATCTTTCCTGTATAGTTCTTCTGTGTATTCTTTCCACTTCTTCTTAATCTCATCTGCTTCTGTTAGGTCCCTGCCTTCTTTGTCCTTTATCATGCCCGTCTTTGCACAAAACGTTCCCTTGATATCTCCGATTTCCTTGAAAAGATCTCTAGTCTTTCCCATTCTATTGTTCTCCTCCATTTCTTTGCACTGTTCATTTAAGAAGGCCTTCTTGTCTCCCCTTGCTATTCTCTGGAAATCTGCATTCAGTTGGATACATCTTCCCCTTTTTCCTTTGCTTTTCGCTTCCCTTCTTTCCTCAGCTACTTGTAAAGCCTCATCAGGCAGCCACTTTGCTTTCTTGCATTTCTTTTTCTTTGGGATGGATTGAGTTGCTGCCTCCTGAACAATATTACTGACCTCCATCTGTAGTTCCTCAGGCACTCTGTCTATCAGGTCTAATCCCTGAAATCTATTCCTCACCTCCACTATATATTCATGAGGGATATGATTTAGGTCATACCTGAATGGTTTAGTGGTTTTCCCTACGTTCTTCAATTTAAGCCGATTTAAGCTTAAATAGCCGGTTCTGAAATAATATGTCCTATGAACTCACTGAAATATCATGTAGCTAGAACTTCAGAAAAAGTAGTAAAAAGTCTAATTTTATAGGGCTTATACACTGATTTTGTTTATGATTACATTACACATAATTCACTAAAGGTGACAGTATGCTTATTTAGTTAGATAGCTAATGTATCCCTGAAGAATAGAATCAGCTTTAATATATCACTTTGCCATAGAGCAACTAGAGAGAGCAAAAGAACATTTTGTCAACTTCAGGAAATAAGAAAACTGTTAAGAATTATTTAAAGCTTCATAAGACACCAAGAAAATGTGCAGCTGTCAATAAGGGTAGACATTAATCTTTCCCTTGAATATTTTCCCAATGTATTTTGCCTTAGCGTATCAAATGTACACTTCCACATAACCAGTCTTGCATTTCAAATTGCTAGGCAGCCAGGTGAGTCCATTAACAAATTAACTCCTTTAGGGGTCAAAGGGTCCCATAAATTTAGCAGATTGACATAACTGCCATGTAAGAAATATGTCATCTAACATTCTATGTGTTTTCAGTGGCTACAGTAAATCAGATCTAGTTTTGCATGAATAGTTTCCACTATACGTACACTAGGATATGTGTTCCCACATAGCTTCCCACACTGGTGAGGTGAGAACAAGCACACTCATTCTGAATTATATGTAACAATGTTTTATTGTCTGAAACTGAGAAAATGAACGAAGGAATGTACTACTATTAGTGCCAGTAACTGGCACATCCTACCAAAAATGTTCAAAAAGTAACTTCAAATTATATATTTCTCTGCTACCTAATATATATGTACTTCTTTATTTGCATGCCACATCTCTGTATTTTCCATGCATCCCACAAACCAAGTACCAAAATAAAACATTTTCTAGAATGTCAGTGTATATAAGAAAAGCTGTGTGTCCAAGTACAAAAGCAGAAAACTAGCACTTCCATGCCTAACGTGGCTAACGAATGCTAAGAAACGCTTGCTCGTTCAATCAGCATGTCTACATTAAACTGTAATAGTTTCTTTCCAAGGAACTCTGGGAACTGTATAATGAAATTATTCAGCCCAGGTTTTTTTGCACCATTTCATTTTGGTGGGGTATCCCTAAAGACCCAATCAATTTTCATAAAAGAGGGGGATCCTTAAACCTTGTGGTGAGTTGTTCTTACCCTTAATAGGTGGTGGCTGCAGGTTTCTTTCCCTCCCTCCCTCTCTCTTTCTGTCCTACCAAAAAAAGGTCTTGACATTGCTTCAAACAGTGGCTTGCCTGCTTGTAGCAGCTTGGTGATATTCCCGCAGCAGAATTCCTATGGCACAATTCTGTTTCAGGAATGCCACCAAGCTGCTGTAGGCAGCCAAGCCACCTGAAGCATCAGCAAGGCTTTTCTTTTTTGTAGTAAAAAAAAAAAAGGGGGGGGGGAATCAGCGACCCTGTATTTAAAAGGTAAGACCACCACTCCAAAAGGCCATAGAATTTAACCAATTGAATACGTTTACACAGTAACAATTCCAAATTTTGTGAGAAATCATGACAAGTTAACAGCTGGTTTGAGTAATGTAATGAGGGAAATAGAACCTTATCCCATCTAATAACAGCAGGGTTTGTTTCTCATTAGTATACCAAATAAAGTTACATGATTGCTGATCATAGCCAACATGTCAGATTAAATGCTTTGGGATTTATTTTTTAAATAACTAACCCACACTATAAGTTCAGAAATTATTTTCCTAAATTTTCATTTATGAAAATAATGGAAACACCATTTTAAGGCACTTACCTGTGCACTGCCCTCCATTAGTTGGATCTCCATAGTATCCTGGCATACATGTTTCACACTGTTTTCCTGTAGTTAGGTTTTTGCACTGATCACAAACATTGCCGTTGACACAAGTGCTATGTCCATTGCACTGGCAAGCTGCAATAAAAAAAAGATGTCACAACTGGGTTTTAGCTGTTTTGGAATATGAAACAAAAGATAAAAGGATAGTCATTCTTACAAAGTATCATAGAAGATTATGATTAGCATTTCACAGTCAACATAAGAGTTTGTTTAAATGAATAAATATAAACCTGGGAGCGCCTGATGGAGAATCCTAAAGAATATACCATGGTTATATCATTGCCGGTATGCAACACCAGTTCATTTATTGAAGAACTGCATTTGTCCCCCTACAGAATACAGGCAGAGTGGAATTTTGCCTTCACTCCCAGAAAGAAGGTTCCGGGTGGTGGGTCCAGCCTGACATCAGCAAGCAGGGATGGGGTGCAGCCTTGCTTATTTATGGTGTTTCTGCCCATTCCTTGGTAGTTCCCCACCCCCCAGGCCATACATTCTGTGGCACTCTTTATTTAACCCTTTATCATGTTTAGCATCTCTTATATATTTTTCTTCTGGTCATATGGAATTATTCCCATACACTACTATCCAAACTGGGGAGAGGCAGGTTTTGCCCTCCCTCAGTTCTGTCACCGATTACTTTGTGTTTAATGTATGGTACAAAATAAATGAGCACCAACTGAACCAGAATAAGAAACTTGCCAGTTATCAAAGCACTCAGATCAGCAAGAATGGGTTAGGTTTCAATCCCACTCTGAAGAACCCCCATCCCAACACCCTATCAGGATCCCATTAATATATTTGTCGCTGATTTTCTTTAGTTGTATTCCATTAGATACCAAGTATATAAAGCTTACGTAAGGGAATAGAAAATATTTTCTTCCCATAATCCAGTGCCTTTATAGGTGAAATGTAGTCAAGAAGCACTTATTAAACAAATTATCCTTCAAAGCTTGTACAATAATCAGACATTAATAAGAGATTATTCTCTTTGGTTTTATATGAGCAGATGTTACATTCTTTTCTTCACCATAGAGCAATGCTAAATTGTTTTGATTCTAAATTCACTGTTTGTCCTTTATTGAATGATTTCTTGTAATGCTGATTAACTGAAGATTACTGTGTAATTTAATAAGCCTGATAATGGTCAAAAATATGGGAACAGTTATCTTAGCACTTATTAATTTTGATGTTTATTTAGTATCTGGCCCATTACAAATCTCACAGTGCTATTAAAACAATCAATCAACAACATAGTCATAATCTGGAACAGTATTACTAGGGCTGTGCTGAATATTCAAGAGCAAACATTCCATACAAAAAAACAGGGAGGGAGTCTATTAGAAGGCCCAAAATGTTCCCTGAAACTGCCCCCACCCCATGCTTACCATTTTGTGCCTCTCTGCTCCTCCACAGCACTGGTCCTTAGTAACTTTTTAAAAAACACGTTATTGCTAAACAATCAAGGATCATAAGTCATATTTGGCTACTTGAATTGCCTTTGTGATGTCAACTTCATAGCACAAAAAGTATTACATTGCCACGTTCTAAATGGGTCTCAGGGAAGGAGCACTGCTGCTGTGAACATTTCTGCCTGTTTGTAGGCTGTCCACCTCCAATTATAAAAAAAAGTGGCAACACTTTTCACAGAGGACACAAATATTTATGCAAAGTGGCTCCCTGTTTCAGCTCTGCCCTAATTGCTTCTTATTATTATTATTATTATTATTATTATTACTACTACTACTATTACTATTATTACTATTATTATTATTATTCCTTAGCAAGGGAGATCTTAGAGGGAGACAGCAGAGAAGCTGATGACTACTGCCTGCTCCAGGCCTGGTAGCTGTGGTTGTGGTAGCCATGGCCCAGACTAATGTGTTCTAGTATGATGGTTAAAGCCTACTTGTTCTAACATGCCTTTGGAGATGTTTAGGGCACAATCCTATGGCCACTAGACAGCGGCTAGATGGCCATAGGATTTTTCAGTTTTCAGGAACCAATCTCCGAGCCCACACTCCAAAGTCAGCTCGCAAAAAAACACCTCCCCGCCTCCTCCCCCGCTTCCTCATAGGCGGTACAGATTGTCCTGGGCTCCCACGGACAATCTGAAGGAAAGGGGGCGTTCCCAGGGGCAGGGAGAGGCAGGGACAGCAGAAGCATCATTATGATGCTTCCTATGCGTCGTCTAGCTGCCACTCTCCCCCCGTCTGCTCCGAACCACTCCAATTAGACAGCCAAAATCAGCCATCCAGCCAGTAATGCAGGGCAGTCAGAGCGTGGAGAAGAAGATCCCCTCTGCGCTCCGCCTGCCCTGCAATGGATAGGCAGTCATCTCCGAGTTCAGAGGATGCCGCCTCTCCCGATAGGATTGCTCCCTTAGTGTATAAGCCTACTGCTGTTGGTGGTTTTAAAGGAAGTTTTTATTCCGATTTTTAAAGTATAGCAGGTTTAATTGGTTTTACTGTGCTGTTTTTATGTTCTGTATATCTCGCCGGGTGCTTGGATAGATGTGCAATTTATAAATAAATACATATATGTAGAATTAAAAAAATAACATTAAAAATAGGTATAGAGCTCGAACTTCTTCAGAATGTTAACTGTGCTGATATTTGGTTATGGGAATTTTCTGACAACAGATGCTGAAGTGAGATAAAATTGTAAACGCAAGATGTTTAATTGCTTGAGAGCCAAGAGTGGTGTTGATTGTAAATGCATCAAGATGTGAAGTTCCACAACCATTATGTAAGCTTATTAATTCTGCAATGCAAAGCTGTCTATTTTGTCTAGCTGAGGTACCTGTGGTGTGCCAATCATGCGTTAGATCAAATTAGAATAGTTGAATAACCTTAAATGGGTTTCACGTAAATCTGCTCTAGAGTTTAACTACTTTGCCCCTCTGCCTTTTCCTTTCTTTCTGTTAGCTACCTGTTATGTCTCTCTGTTTCTGTTTGTTTTATTCTTCAGAAATTGGCAGAAGATTATGTTTTGGATTGGAACCTGAAAACATTATTTATTTATATGTATGCCGTCTTTCTACAAAAATACTCAGGGCAGTTCAAGCCAGATCACATACTCATGATTTAGGGCATTTTATCCACCTCTTCAGCTTTGATTACATGAACATTCTGTGATTTCTTAAATACTGTTGATTCACCATAGCTAATCGGAAGCAGCAGAGCTTCTTGAAGAAGAACTACAAGAGGTTTTAGCCACAACTTGTTTAATGTCTACAGTTATTCTCAAGCCAAAAATGTTTGCAAGTGAACTTTGTATTTCACATATCACTGCATGTCATAATAGATAATATAAATGATTTCATAAATAAAAGTTATAATGAAATTAAAAAAGGAGATTTCATTAAGCCAATGTGGTATAGAGGTTAGAGTGCTAGATTGGGGCTGGGGAGACTTGGGTTCAAGTCCCCACTCAGCCATGAAGGTCACTGTGTGAATTTGGGCCAGTCACTGACTCTCTGCCTAACCTACCTCACAAGACTGTTGTGAGGGTAAAATGGAGGAGAAAGAGGATCATGTACACCACCATGGGCTCCTTGCAGGAAAAAAGCATGATATAAATGTAACAAATAAATAAATACTTTTTTGCATTTTGTGAAAACTTAACAGGTTTTCTCACATCTTGAGACATACTTAACAACTTTACACCATATTACCATATATACATTTTGAGTATGTGATTTGGCTGGCCTGGAATTAAATATATTCTGTGTGACATGGGTGGCAAAGGGGCCAAATAATGGCTGAGAAACCCTTCTTTGGCAGAAGGCTTGCATTTTTAGATACACTTTGAAAATATACTAAGCATGAAGCCTGCAAACAAGTCATTAACAGTTCTATTATTTTATTGGATGTAAGCGGCAACAACAACAACAACAGCAACAACAACAGCGTCCTACCTGGGCACTGGATAAAAGACCATTCATAATTTTTCTCTTTGGGGCAAAGATTGTTGTCAAGAGCCATTTCAGTAGAATGCATCCCATTGAACTTCACTGGCCCCCTTGAAGATCCTTCCGCACAATGGCCTTTGCCTGTGTTACTGGGATCATTGCACCATCCACATCCTGGGTGCTCCAGACATTGCCCACAAGTCCTCAACCCAGAGCAGTTTTGAGCTGTAATACATAGATTATAATCAACAGCCTTTAAAACCTGAGTGCGTGTGAGAGGTTTTTAGCTAATGGTATGAAAACAGTTCAGTAGAATTGAACTTTTTTATCATACTCTCCAACTGCTTTCATTTAAGTATTGCAAAAGGAAAACTATGGGTCAGTATTGCTGCATACAAAATAAAATATTGAAACTATAACTTTCCAAGCAATAGTTGTTTTCTCCCTCTGCAGCATATGTCCTTAAGATATCCATAATAAGGTAGGAAGTGTCACATTTAAGAAGTGTCTACCCCACTTTAAGAAGTGTATGTTCTGTGCTTATAGAATAAAAACATGAAAATAACTTCACATATAAAATCAGCTGAAACTCAAGAGGAAATCAATAGCAATACAACAATAACACTCAGCAAATGCAAATTAAATACTGATAGAATCTTGGGAAGATAAAATTGTATCTAAAAATGATAAAGTAGGTGCCACATGAACACGTCCTGTGGAGGACATTCCAAAATTGGACACATTTTGTTCATAGGGGTCTGACAGTCTGAACTTATCTTAGGGTCTGAGTGGTACAGGAAGAACTGAACATCAATTTTGCCTTTGGCTATTCCAGGAGTTTTCTTCATCTATCTGGAGAAAGTGGCACATCTCACCACCTCAGTCATCTGAGTCTGAATGACTAAACTGAATCTTTTCCCTAGTAGTTTGTCTAAACGGTGGTTCCCATATTAGTTCCAGACAGTGAGATACAAAATAGATAAGACAATGACTTTTTAATAGATCAGTTTTTCTCTGAAAACACTTATGTGTGGCCTCTAGGATTTTGTTAGAATCCTGAGCTTTAAAGTATTACAAGTGGGTTTTTTTTAAAACAGAGTACAATAAAAACCATGGTTGGTCAACCTTGATTTATTCTTCAAATAAAGATGTCTTCAGCAGGCACAGAAAACAGCATAATGTTGGTGCCCGCTTGACCTCCAGACACAGAGAGTTCCACAGAAAGGGAGCCATCACACAGAAGACTCTATTCCAGGTAGACTCCAACCGGGCCATAGGTCCATGTGGAACCATCAGGAGCATCCCATCTAATGACCTCAGTGACTGGGCAGGTTGATAAGAGAAAAGACATTCTCTGAAGTATCCTGGTCCCAAGTTGTATAGGGCTTTATACACTAGTAGCAAAACCTTAAACATGGCCTGGTAGCAAATAGGCAGCCCATGCAGTTCCCTCAGCATGCTGAAAAGGGGCAGCTCCGGACAATTATCCTCAGGTGCCTACATTTCTGAACCTTACTTTTTAATTTTTCCCTGCTACATACAGCACTTGTATGCCACATTTCAGCCAATATATTTAAAGCTATTATATATGAGAATAGTGAATTATAATATTCCTATACAAAGCTAAAGGCAAGGACAAGGCCACAGGTACAGTGAAATCAGTTCAACACTTCAAGCCCTGAGGATCTCCTGTGAAAATGGGGTAGACTTGCTGGAGACTCACTGAAAAGGCTGGAACCCCATGGGTCAGTTCCACACTTCAAAACTTGATGATAACTTTGCTAAGGGGCTGATCGGGTCCCCTTCCACAACCCTAACCTATCAACTATCAACAGCTATCAAATTAGCCTATGTGCTGCTTTGTCTTGTTATTACCTTGTATTTTTCTAGTACATTTCCTTGTCTTTGACAGATGAAACATACAAGGCAATAGACAAACAAGGCTATATATAGTTTGACAGCTGTAAGTGCACACTTTCGCAACTGCAAAAAAATGGAGGTGAAAAATGATAATAAAAAATAATGAAGACATTTTGCACAAATTCCTGAGGCCAATTAAAAAAAAATATGTCCCCATTTGCACAAATGTCAGCGCCTGATAAAATTGGGGGGAAGGGGCCATCACTGACAAATCGCAGGCAAGATCACTTGGGAAGAGCAGCTCGCATATCGCTTCCCGCAACTCACAATGGGTTGGCTGTCCCAGGTTCAGACAATACACCAACCCATCATGGGTTAAACAAGTCCAAGAACAAGACATGGGTTGTCAGGGTGGCTTGTTGCCCACAGACAACCCACCCTGCAAGAAGCGGTCCAGGTTCAGATGACACAACAACTCACCATGGCTTGTTAGTCATCTTGTGCGAATCCAGTCACTAGGTTTAGCTGGGTGTGTTTATAGCTGATTATTTCTCATTTGTGATTATGGTTAACTATTCAAACTGTTCTAAAATTAGGATTTTTTTTCCAAAAGAAGAAACATTCTTACAAACCCTTTAACTTTTTGGGTTATGAAATCCTTATGTAAAAGCAAAGGGGTTTTTGAAATAACTTTGTTATTCCAAAGTTATTCTTGTTATTCGACCCATACCTAAGTGCTGTACTATACTACCTACACACACTAATAGTGTGTTTGCAACACCAGTTGTTAAACTTATTATTATATACTGGAGGCAGTCAGTAAAGGTATCCAGTTGGTGGTAGCTCTCTGGACCAAGGAAGGGGGACCGGGTTAGATAAGTCTGTTTTCCTCCCCTCCTGCTTATGGTGTAGGCTACAGCCTATGCCCTCACAGAGAAAAACTCCCTAAAAATTCAAAGTACAATTAATTAATTTCTTCCAATAGCTTCTGTAGCTATTGGAAGAAAATACTGCCAGCAATATGCACTACTAAGAGCTGGTTCTGATGTTATTTTTCAGCATCTACTTCTAAAAGATGCAAGGAGAAAAATGCTGATACACACTTTGGGCATCATTTGAAGAGTATGGCTATAAGCACACATATACTGCTGGAACATGAATAGAAATTTAGCAGGTTACATGTGTATCCTGTGTGGGAACTGCCCTTTCTCCCTACAAAAAAAAACTTCATATGAAATCCTCAACTGTAACTTCAACTAGGAAAATATGCATATTAAATAACCAAAATTCGTTTGCTGTAACAGCATATTTTTCTTCCTTATATATCGTAAAGAAAGCAATGCAAAGAGTTGTAGAAATTTGAGGGAAACTATCCTTAAAATCCAACATAAGTTCTAAGAGAGCATCTCCAGACCAGCTATGTTTTAGTTGATGGATATATGGATTTCAGTGTTAGTCATCACACTTCAATATTAACAACTTTCTTTGCAGCTGTATTACTTCAGCTTTGTCAGTTAAGAGTAATTATTGTCAACACTTCAGCGAAACAAAGCAGTTCTGAAAATGAAAGCCAAAAATTCAAACAAAAGATGGATCCCTTAAAGTACCAGATGATCGATACAATGTTGCTGCAAATAACATACTTATGTCCTCAAAAAACTATTGTTCATGCTCTAAAACACCACTAGGAAGAAAGAAGTCTCAGACAGAATTTACCTACAGTATCAATTCATCAGTTATTCCACATGAATTAAAAGGCTATGTGAGCCATCAACTTATCGTGCTTCAGCTTTAGCTTTGATGGAAGGAACTAAATGATAAAATTATTTTTAAAAGGAATTCAAAAACATCATCTAGCAATGCTCCTGTTTAAGAAAAAGTCAACTAGAAATCGCCTTGCTCACAAAAGAGATTAGTATGGCCCAATTCAGCACTGTCTTGTTTTTGATAAAAGAGTACATATAAATACAGCATTTAAAAGGCCTAATCAAGTTTTACTGAGACAAACTTTCCTTCCTGTCTCTCCAAAAATGATTAGCCAGAAGTGAGGCAAGGGCCAGATGAACTGCATCCTAGAGTAATAAAGGAACTGGCAGAAGAACTCTCAGAACCACTGTCAATTCTCTTTGAGAAACCATGGAGGACGGGTGACGTGCCAGATGACTGGAGGAGGGCTAATGTTGTCCCTATCTTCAAAAAGGGTAAAAAGGAGGAACCTGGGAACTACAGACCAGTCTGCCATCAATCCCTGGGAAAATTCTGGAGCAGATTATAAAGCAATCCATCTGTAAGCACCTTGAAAACAATGCAGTGATTACTCGAAGCCAACATGGATTTGTCAAGAACAAATCCTGCCAGACGAATCTGATCTCATTTTTTGATCAGGTAACCTCCCTTATGGACTGTGGGAATGCTGTAGACATCATATACCTCGACTTCAGCAAAGCTTTCGACAAAGTGCCCCATGATATCCTGATGAGCAAACTAGCTCAAAGTGGGCTAGATGAAACAACAATCTGGTGGATCCACAGTTGGCTACAGAATCAGACTTAAAGAGTGCTTATCAATAGGATCTTCTCAAACTGGGGAGAGGTAACGAGCGGGGTACCGCAGGGCTAGGTCCTGGGTCCAGTGCTCTTCAACATTTTTATTAATGACTTGGAGGAGGTGGTGCAGGGAATGCTGATCAAATTTGCAGATGACACAAAATTGGGCAGGATCACTAATACTTTGGAAGACAGAAACAAAATTCAAAATGATCTTGATATATTGGAGCACTGGGCAGAAAACAACAGAATGAAATGTAATAGGAATAAAGGCCAAGTTCTGCACCTAGGAAAAAGAAACCAAATGCACAGTTACAAGATGAGGGATACGTGGCTCAACAACACTACAAGTGGAAGAAGGATCTTGGAATTGTTGTAAATCACAAGCTGAATATAAGCCAACCATGTGATGTGGCTGTAAAAAAGGCAAATGCTATTTTGGGCTGCATTAATAGAAGCATAGCTTCCAAATCCCAGGAAGTACTAGTTCCCTTCTACTCAGCCCTGGTTAGGCCACATCTGGAGTACTGTGTCCAGTTCTGGGCACCACATTTTAAGAAAGATGCATACAAACTGGAGAGGGTTCAGAGAAGGGCAACAAAGATGATCAGGGGCTGGAAACAAAGCCCTATGAAGAGAGACTGGAAGAATTGGGCATGTTGAGCCTTGAGAAGACTGAGGGGAGAGATGATAGTGCTGTTGAAGTACTTTAAAGGTTGTCACAGAGAGGAAGGCCAGGATCTCTTCTCGATCATCCCAGAGTGCAGGACACGGAATAATGGGCTCAAGTGACAGGAAGCCAGATTCCGGCTGAACATCAGCAAAAACTTCCTGTTAGAGCAATACGACAATGGAACCAATTACCCAGGGAGGTGGTGGGCTCTCCCACAATGGAAGCATTCAAGATGAGGCTGGACAGCCACCTGTGAGGGATGCTCTGACTTGGCTTCCTGCACTGAGCAGGAGGTTGGACTCGATGGCCTTGTAGGCCCCTTCCAACCCTACTATTCTATGATTCTATGATTCTAAGTGACCACATTGGGGCAGCAGGGGTTATAGGATTATATGGGTGAAGGGCCTTTTGGAGCACGATGCGGACTGCTGCCCTTAAATTATCCATCCCTGTATGCAGCAGTTTGTGCCAAAGCACACCAACAATGGATATTTTACCCTGATGAGAAATATGATGACAGGGCATTGTATTTTATTGCAGACACCATCCTGGGTCTTGTAGTCTAGACCAGAAGTAGGCAACGTTTTTGCTTTGCCCATAAATGGTCTGGAAAAAAAAATCCCTACTAATCTGATCTCACCATATGTATTGGTGAGAGGAGAGAGAGACAGAGAGACTGTGACTGGGTTTGCACAGTTGGCAGCTAGCAGCATGGCTTAAATAAGCCATGGTGACTTGCAGCATGTACTGGTCGCCATTGTAAATATTACTGTGTCATGTGAACCCAGGTAGGGTGGCTTGTTACTAGGATTAACAAGCCACCCCAGAACCCAAGTACAGCCTATGTGTTGTGGGTAGCTTGTTAACCATAGTAAAGAGCCACCCTGCCTGGGTTCACATGACACAATAAGCCATAGCAACTGCCCACTATGACTTCAATACTCACAATGGCAGCCAGCATGCACTGAAATCCATAGTGGCTTATTTAAGTCACACTGGTAGCCACCGATTGCGTGAACTGGCCCTATGTTTGCCATCAAAAGGTGGTTGCCTCCAAGGGCTGGCTGCTACCCCAGCCAGAAGAGCCTTCATAAGGGAGTTCTTGCCAGAAGGAACTGTGAAGTAGTTTATATTGTTGTTTTAGCCACTTTTGTACCTTGTGGGGCTAATGCCATAATCTTTTGGCTATTTGGGGGTATATGAAGGCTTTTGTGTTGCCTTCAGTGAGGATAGCAGCAGCAAAGACAAAATATTCATGGAGAAAGGCCTTTTCCATCTTTTCTTCTCCCAGTGTTTTGCTGCCTAAGGAGCCATGAGGATGGGGTAGCCCTTTCCCGGCTCAGGACATGGAACACCGATGTCAGGTCTGGGGTGTGGGCGGCAGGTGTCCTTGAGTAGAACACCAGGGCCGGAAGTGATAGAGGTGTGGTGGAGAGCCAAGGTAACTTGGGCAAGGATCAGACACTGGTGTGGGAGGGCCAAAGGCAAGCAGAGGGTCCAGAGCAGGCTAAGCTCAGTTACCAGCAAGGTGTTACAGGGCCAGATGCAAAGGTGTCATCAGGAACAGGCAAGGGTCGAGTATCAGCAAGGTGTAGCAAGAGGCAAAAGCACAATACTGCCACCACAAAGACTCACATTGCTGTGGCAAAACTTGGCCGGGGCTTCCTGAGGCTCCCAGCTGGTCTGCATTGGAGGACCTGTGAGCACCTGCAGACCCAGTGCTTAATCCTGCAAGAACTACAGTGTGGACCAGGTTGCCTTTTGTATCTGGCCACCAGGTGGAGCTGCAGAGCTTCCCTGGTCAAGCAGATCCTGACAACTGATGAGAGGATGGTCCCTTTCTGTTGCTGGAGAGTGGGCTGTTTGAAATGCCGTCTGGTTATTAAGGGACTAGAGTTGGGATCCCAATGGGGGAGGGGGGTTGCCTTTGGGACACAATTGGAGCTTCTATTTGGATATTTTGGCCATGTTTAAGTATATGGTATGATTGACCTGGCCTGGCTGAAAGTTCAAACTAAGGATAGTAGCTATTTGTTAATTGTATTTTTTCCTCTGACCGCTTGTTTTGATTTGCATTGAGTATTTGATTGTTGGATTTCTTAATTGCTGAA
The DNA here is from genome assembly GCF_057233095.1 of Heloderma suspectum. Taxonomy (NCBI): domain Eukaryota; kingdom Metazoa; phylum Chordata; class Lepidosauria; order Squamata; family Helodermatidae; genus Heloderma; species Heloderma suspectum. The sequence goes on from NC_139460.1 coordinate 247,819,571, forward strand.
TGGATTTCTTAAGGAGGGTAGAATGTTCTGATACTATTGATATTACATAATGTTAACTGACCTATTGGTATGCTTACTTAAACTTTTGGTATGCTTTAAATAAATTGGGCTATTGTCTTCACATCCTGCTGTGGGCTTCCCTGAAGCATCTGGCTGACCACTTTGGGAAATAGGCTGATTAACTACAGAGGCTTTCGGTTTGAACCTGCAGGGCTATTATGTTCTTCTTATGAATTGCTGAACTGTCAACATTATGTCATGTATTCTTATTTATATTATGTATTATGGCTATTGTGATTAGTGGTATGTGCTGCTATTATATCTAGATTGGTTGTCGCTTTATTTTCTGTGAATTGCTTTGAGAACAATGTTGTTGAAGAAAATGCAGTATATAATAAACTGACTATAACTATTCAATGTACAGAACTAAATGGTGGCATTTACATAGACATCTGCTTTTTTGGAGCTCTCCACTTCAGTTTGTTCCATTTGTGATTAAGCAATCTTTCTAGGTTGCCTTGTGTCCGCTTGTTATCTTGCAAAAATGATTTCATAATAGTGAGTAGCATAACACGGGGCCCCTTTGAAGATTCGGCTTAAGATTTCGTATTCAAGTGCACTTTCAAAGTAGAATTTGCCATTTCAGTCAGAGCAACATTACTGTTGTTGACCCTGAATTTAGCTTGCCATTATTGTCATTAAGAGAACACAATGCCCTCCAGAACAGTGGGGATGCTAAACCATAGTGCAGAAACAATAAACTATAGAATGGTAACATCCTGTGCTGCTATTAAATGAATGCATTAAAAAAAATTACTGATGCTGTAGAGTGTAGCATTCACTCCTTGAGATGGAAAACTAAGGAGCTAACTACATATTTCTTGGCAGTCATCCACTGTTTTCTCCATAAAACTGAAGTGCTCTTGGGAATACTAATACATCTGATGCAGAATATTCTTGAATTGAAGTTCTTGCCATAATAATCTAGTGTGTCTAGACTGTGACAGCACTTTGTGTTCGTAGGCCAAAGTACACATTTTTAAATACTACTTTATTTTAGAAAAATCATATAATACAATATCAAAACTTAAAGGAATAGTATCTAAGATCTTTTCTCTTTTACAGAGTGTTGTCCTGTCAGAGGATATGTTCATAAGGATGTAAACAATTACAATTTCCTTCAAATTAAAGGAAGTACTGTCCCATTAGACATGCGGGCACATGTACTGCTTTGGATCAGTCATCGTTCCATATTCTGGTGTAGGCTTGTGGCGGCAGTCATCCCAAGTTGCTCTTGTTTATAAAGAAGATATAGCATTCAGTGAAGAAAGCATTAGGCTTTCCGTTGGCCAGTTACAGTTGATGTATTAGATTTTCAGCTATTGCCACAAACCATAGCTTTTAATATTGTTGACCCATAGGTATGTCAACTGAATCTTTCCAATGTCTTGCTATAATTAATCTGGCTGTACTTAGCATAAAACCAATCAGTTCCTTGAATGTTACATTTTCATTTTGTTTTTCATATGTTCAATAAAGGGAGTTTTGGAGTTAACTTCTTTTTTTCTGTGATGTTTCCCATTTACTCAGACATTTTGCTCCAAAATGTCGCTATAACTGAACAATCTTACCACATGTGGAAATTTGTGCACCTCTGTTTGCATCCCTCTTCCAACAATTAGATGCATGGGTGTTATATATGCAATATTACATGATGTATTATACCATTTGTGGATTATTTTTAAGTAGTAATATTAAGTAGTATTTTTAAGTAGCTTTTCCATTGTTTTTATCATCATTTATATATCGCCTTATAGGCTGAAAAAATATATTTAAGGCAATACCCCTTAAAACAAATAAAAATATTAAAAACAAAAAAAATAAAACATTAGAACTACATATTTTGAAAGACGACATGGGGCTTTACACCCCTTCTAAAGGACAAGAGAGTGGGGGCCAATTGTAGTTGTTGATGGACCACATTCCACAATTCGGGGGCAACACAGGACAAAGCCCTTACATGCATGCCCAACAACTGGGCCTCTGAAGGTAATAGCACACTCATAAGGGCCTCTCCTACAGATCTTAATAGCTGAGCAGGTTCACAGTGAGACAGGTAAGACCTTAAGATAGCCAGGTCCTATGCTGTTTCAGGTTTTAAAGGTTAAAAGCCAACACCTAGAATTACACCCAAAAAGCATTTGGCAACCAGTGCAGGTCTCTCAGGACAGGTGTAATGTACTCCCAATACTGGACACCCCACTGGGGTTGCTGGACACACCACTATTGATTTCTGTCCCCACAGCAGCATCCAAGTCAGCTTGTATCCAAGAGATTTTATCTACAAAGAACTCAATAAAATAATCACAGCAAACTACTGAACGTTTTAAAATCGGGTTCAGTGGGGGGGAGGGGTGTTGACTCAGCTCCCTAACCACCCTGAACAGCTCAGCTGGGTACGCGTTAGTGGACGTGATGTGTGTAGAATAGAAGACTCTCTTTGCTGCACATATCACCACCCTATAGGTCTTCAACTGATCCCTATGAAATGGCCTGTCAGATTCAAGTCGAGTTTTCTGCAATTGCATCCTCACTGCTTCAGCTCTCTCAGTTCTTCTGTAAACCATGGAGCCTATTTGGAAACAGGTGGGAGAGGACGTCTAGGAGCGCTCATGTCAATATCCTTGGTCAGATCTGCATTCCACACAGAGGCCAGGGACTCTATAGGGTCTGTGGCAGCACCAGCCAAGAAACCCCCCCAAGGCATTTTGGAATCACAATGGATCCATCAGCCTTCAGGGACAGGCCATCTTAATTGGTCTGCCACCCCTACTGAGGCAGATCGTAGCCATGATATCAGCCCTGACCAGACAAATGCACACATACACCTTAGGAGAGAAATAGAATGTGTTTATTATAACAGCCTGGTTTAGACATAATGCTAAACTATGGTTTAGTGAAGGAGTGTGCAACTGTGAGAACTCTGGAGGCCATACCCCGCCCTCCCTGCCAGCTGTACTAGGAGGGAGAGGCATAATTAAAAAAAAAAAAAACAACTTTGGCCACTTTGCCACACAACTTCAATGGCAAACCAATGCTCAATAGCACTAAAAGGGCTAAATTTAGCTTACTATCAAGCTAAATTTGACCCTTTCAGTGTTCCAGAGCCATTGTGGAAAATCATTTTGTTTCTAAAAAGCATTTTTCAGGATGCATCGGGGGGACAGGATGCATGCAGACTATGTGTTGTCCGCCCCTGGTTTAGTGATATATGAATGAGGCTTGGGCTCATGTTCTTCCCCCTCACCTCACCTTCAGTGCATCTGCAAGACAAAGACTGAAAGCAGTCACTTCCTTTTTCAATTAGCCAGTTTAGCATTACATCCATACCCTAAACTGTGATTTAATGAAACAAGCCAAGTTCATAAACCATATTTTGAAGATGTGTTGCTTCAGTAAACCATAGTTAAGACTAACCACAGTTCATGCAGGTGCAGATATAACACTAAACTGCAATTGGTTAAAAACAGAAGCAAAAAATTCTGATCTTGTCCTTGCAGCCATGCCTGAGAAGAAGAGCAGAAGGGGAACTGAAGGTCTCAGGATCATTCAGGTAATGCTAAACTACAATTATGTCCAGACAAGGCCATTGTAAACTAATTGTTGCTGGAAAGACATTTATGTGATTTAAAAGCTGCAATAGATGTGATTATTAATTAGTGGAAACATATTACTGTAAATACTTCCACCAGAAAGATAGATCCTTGGAATTTAACATCTGTCAAGATATATTTATTATTTTGCTTTTTTAAAAAATTAAAAATTATTTCCAAAAAAAATGATGAATAGTGATAGTCCACATAATGAAAAAATGGGCTTTTCTAAGATAGGGACCTGGATGAAGTAATGTCATACCAAGGACAGTGCAAGATGAATTGAAGCAAAAACTCTTGTAACCAGAGATGCCTTTCAGCTCTAGGATTTCATGATAAAGCAAATGGTAAAAGTAGAGTAATTCATAAACTGGGGAAACTTGGAAGGAAAGGTTAACACAGCTGGAAAACACCATTATGCTGAAAAAGAGAGACTGAAAGAACTGGGCATGTTTAGCCTTGAGAAGAGAAGACTGAGGGGAGATAGGATAGCGCTCTTCAAGTACTTGAAAGGTTGTCACAGAGAGGAAGGCCAGCATCTCTTCTCAATCATCCCAGAGTGCAGGGCACGGAATAATGGGCTCAAGTTACAGGAAGGCAGGATCTGTCTGCACATCAGGAAAAAAATTCCTGACTGTTAGAGCAATATAACAGTGGAACCAATTACCTTACCTAGGGAGGTGGTGGGCTCTCCCACACTGGAGGCATTCAAGATGCGGCTGGACAGCCATTTGTCAGAGACAGTGGTGTAGTGGAGGCAGGGCTTGCAGGGATGCAGCCCTGGCACTTTTTCATTAGCAGGAACTCTGATGTCATCTGCCACCTCCCTCAGAATCCCCTGTTCCCTCTGAGCTTAGCTGCAATCCTCACCGTAGCTGTGGTGGGAATGAATTTTCCAAGCAGCAATATATTGTTCCATGTTGGAATGCAAAGTATTTGGAATGACTTGGTCTGGAATGGGCAATTAGGACCTATTCACTTTACCAAAAATATGCTCCTGGTGGAGATGAAAACTCCTAGAACTGGTTTGTTGATATGGATCAACACAGCTGCCTGAAATTTTTGGACTGCCCTTGGAGACTGTCACAATGAGCTCCCGCACTTCCAAATTTACCACTACACCACTCTGTGTGTGTGTGTGTGTGTGTGCGCGCGCGCACGCGTGTGTGCGTGTTTCAATTCAGCTGGGTGAGTGGACGTTTCTGTTGCAGTGGGAGGGGGGAGATAGAATGAAGGAGCTTAGGGAAGGCTAATGGGTAATGCTGGGGGACTAAGGGAGCATGCAAGCAGGCTGTTTAAATGAGAAGGGATCTGTCCATGAGGGCCGAGTTGAGAGAGTGAAGCTTCCATAGAGTATCATATTTTGAAAACCTAAAATATTTTTGAGTGAGTGAAAAAGATTTTAACACCCCTGCATTTTTTCTCAGATGTCCAATTGCAATACCACTGCCTTACTCTCAGCTGCACTGTTTTTGGATCCCAGCTGAAGGCTGTATATCTTACAAGGTTGTATAATCTTAGAAGGGGGTGTGGCTGTGGCTGTCATGAAGGGACCCTGCACTTCTGAATTTGCCACTACACTAGTGGTCAGGGATGCTTTGACTTGGATTCCTGCATTGAGCAGGGGGCTGGACTCGATGGTTTTAACCTTCCAACCCTACTTCAAATTTCTATGAAGAACCCTTTCCTGCATTTACAGGTGGACCATAAGTATGTCTTCCTAGTAATTAATGATCTCCCAGCTTCAAACAGCAACAAAGATCAAAGTGATTTTTTCTACCAAACTGAATGACTGAAAAACTTAAATAAAAAGTGTTTCTATTTTCTTTCTTAGCTATAAAAATAAATATGCCATCCTCACATCCACACCATTTATGTGGAAAGTTTTATCTCATACTAGGCATTTGTGGTGTTAGCAAATACCCCAAGCAGACTTTAATAAAACATTCTGCTATGCGAAGTGACACAAAATTCTTCCCACTCTTATTCTATAAATCGTATAGATATATACACATCTTCTGTGCAAATGAGCAAGGATTAAAATGAAATCATCTACCAAAAAATTAGATGCAAGTCATAGGAAAAACATGGTTTACCAGAATATTTTTTGTTTGTTGGTTTGCATTCTAAATGGCTTTGTTCTGATAAAATGTCTAATGGAAATGTAATTTTTTTTTATTGGCCGGATAGAAAGTACAATTTCAGACACAGCTCCTTCTATAGAATATTGAATTGACATGCAACAAATCCCATTAGGTTTATTTAATATAAAATTTTATACACCTGCCTCAGATGACAACTAAATTAAACATACTTCTTTTGTTGTTTTTTCTTAAACACAGGAAAGCAGTATGGCCTTCAACTAGATAAACTTATTTTAAATACAGAACTTGATGCAATACCCCTCCAAAATTCTGAAGCACAGTACTTCTGCAACTTCAGTTCTACAAAGTTGTAAGTTGTGCAGATGACTCCGCACCAGAGTTCTCCGCACCAAGAATCTTAGAAGCGGCTGCAGGGTGTGTGTATGTTCCAACCAGCTTGACAATGGCGGCCTTATATCAGGGACAAGCCAGAGACATGACTGACCATACCAGAATTTACACCTAGAGAGGGGATCTTCCCTAGCTCTGGATTCCTGAGACTGGTGGCTGGGGCTGGAAACTTGGGATGGAAGATTGAGTCAGAAGCAGAGAAGGCAGAAAGTATTCTGTTGGTCTGGAAGGTAGGTTAAACTAGATTTAATGACACAGTGGCATCAATACTGTTCTGTACTATTCACTAGATCATGTTACAAACAGCTGCCTGTATGTTTCTATTCAGGCCATGCAGAAAAAACACTTCCTCCTGTCACTGACAAGTTGCATCAATTGCTAAAGATTGACAAGGCAAGGGCCAAGGTCTAGGCTCTGTATAATAAGTCTAGCCCATCCAGGAGCTTCATTACCACCTGCCAATTGCCAGAAGCCAATATTCTACACCTCTGTTTCCTTTTTCAACCAAAGTGGGCTCTAAGGCCTGAGCACTTACAGTCCACAGTAGTTCACTAGACTAGGTCCCAGCATCAAAACAAGGTTCAAATCACGAACTCGCATACACATTCACTGAGGAATGTCAACTTGACACAGAAGCCTCCTGAAGTGCTCTCCTCTGATTTCATCTTCAAAGTTTCTGCTAATTTCCAGATTGTTGGGATGGCTGAAAAGGGAGCACAGGCAGAGCTCAATTTGAGCTACCTGACTGCAATTTGAAAAGAGCATGCCACAGCAATGGCAGCAGAGAAGACACTGCATCTGTAACAGAGTTACCATTAGAATGTGTATATAACTGTGGAATTTGATATTGGTAATATAACTCAGTATTCTATTCACAGAATCTCAGCTTTAATTCAACAAGCCAAAACAAAACAATTTAATTGCTTGCTTTTGCCATAATCTTCAAGAACCATCTGGTGGAGACAGTGTACTCAGGGATATGCAGTTGACCATGCATGAACTGCACTCAAGCTCATTCTACCCGATACTTTGGCCTAGTTTATTCTTAAATCTCTGTACTTGGATTCCTGCCATGTCAAAGGATCTACCCCAAGAACAGGGACTCTGTTTGGCTGCAACGACACTTGACCCTGAATCCAAGTCAGCTCGGTACTCCTGAGTATGGGGATCATGCTTTCGGGAACATCTCAATTTTTCCCTGGAGCTCTAGCCACTATTCCTTTGGAGTTGTGAACCACAGCCTGTTTTTGAATCTTGTATAGTGAACTTGGATCTCTAAGTGCTTTGAAATCTCTAATGTTGTTCTTAGAGTTAAGTCTACTTGCCTATGGACTGCTCCTTAATCTAATGGGCCATAAATTCTTGAGCTAACTGATTTTTAACTTCTAAGATTAAGTGCTGTGACTCTGAAGTGTGAACGATGTCACCTGATTCGCCTTTGAATAAAGCTAAGTCACTGAATCTATATCCCTGTCATCATGTCCTATGCTGAAGAAGCTAGGCCCTTTCCGACACTTATGGCAATTTTTGTGAACCACCCAGAGAGCTTTGGCTATTGGGCAGTGTAGAAATGAAATAACAACAACAGGCAAAATAGCACTATCAACACACAAGAGCGAGGTATCAACAGGCGTGGTATCAACAAGCTCAGGGTAACTCCAAGGTTTGCAAAAGTACAAAAAATCTTTAGGAAAAACTCTAAAGAGGGAAATGCCAGAAACAAGCCAATGAAAACTGAGCATTCTCAGTGGGCATGGAATGCATGCTATAAAAAGAGGGGACAGAAAACCAGGGAAGGAGGGGAATGTATGGAATATCCTAGAAGAGTGTATTGCTGGCTGGCTGGCCAGAACAGGAGGAATCCACCCTCCAATGTAGTAAGTCCCACTTAGATACATACTGTTCTTAATTTTTGTAAGTCTTCTATAATTAACCATGTTCATTTCATGCGAATACTTACGAGAGCAGGTGGTAGTCTGCCACTCAAGGCACTGTCCATATGGAAAGGAGATTATGTACGCATTTGAGTCAACACATCGTTTTGTGCTGCTACACCACATGCACTCCATGCCACTGCTTGTGCAGTTGGAACACGTTGTCCTTAAGGAACACGGTTTTTTGCAGGGCCTAGCATTTTGATTTGGACTAACTGAAGGAGAAAGAAAACAAAAAAGTAGAAAATCAGTATTTTCCCTAAATGTCTTTATGTTATTTGAGTATATATAATTCAATACAAATATTTTTCCTTTTCTTTATTCTGGAATGCTTTCAGGTGATGCTTATTATATGTAGGGCTTTTAAAAAACTGAATTTACACTATTTTACACAATTTCTTCTATGCAACAAACCTCAGCTACATTTTTTCAATGGGAAATATAATCTACAAGTTATTTTACTTGGATTCAGTTATTAGTATATGTGACATATAAGATCCAAAAGTCAATTTAGTTAACTGTACATACAGTGTAAAACAATATGACTGAATATGCTTTAATAGGTATAGTAATCCATGACCTTCTGGTTCTACTGCATTTGTTAAATAGTGCATAAACAATAGTTATTTACTTCACTGGTGATATATTCTCCCTTAAACAGTGTGCATTTTGTCTAAGAGCGTGATTTGTCAAGTGAGCATCTGCCCCCTGGCGTATATATTTGCAGCCAGTACAAATGTAAAGAGAAAACAAGAGAAATATTTTTTAATACGTTAAGGACATTTTTCACAGCAGAGTGCATTCTGTTTCCCTTAGTAGCATGTATTGACCATGAAATCAAAACACAACAAGCTATATATCGAAACAACAAAGAAGCAGAGGTGTTTAATTTTCTTTTGATAAGAAATAACTGTGAAGCATGAGAACAAAGCAAATAGAAGTATACGTAGGACCCATTTTTCCCATTCTAAAAGATTTTTACATAACATGAGTTTGAGTATAGACCGGTTTGCACAATCAAGCCACGGTGGCTTGTTTTGATTGTGTGAACCAGGTCTATGTGTTACTGATTGTGAGGATGGGGTTTATACCTAGTAAGTATTATTCTCAACTCTTTTTTCAGCTGTCTGCAAGGTAAAATTCCAAATTAAAATTTTAAAAAGAGAAGTGACTTTGCAAATTGTTCCACTAGCTTATATCAGAGTTCATTTGCAATTGCTTAATAGTAAAAATTAATAAAATGGCTTTTAGCAGCGAAGAAAAATCCACAAGCTTCTTGAAGAGAACTTGAAATCTCCAACACTTCAATAATTTGCAGCTGCAAGAGTTCCATTCTCCAGAAAGTATCTTAACATCCATGCCTGAATTGTAATTGCTGTCTCTCTCAACAAGATCACAGATCACATCATCTAAACTTACAAAATCTGCAATATCAACATCATGAAAACAACTAAGTACACAGCATTAACTTGATAGCTTTATCATTTTAGGTAGTACAAATGTATGCATAAGAAAGCAAACCATTTGTAGAATCTATATTTTGTTTATGATGTTTTGTAGTTTCCATGGAGAACCTCACATGATAAGCCTTCTTAATATGTGAGGATAAAGGAAAGTTAGTATCTATCATGCAATTGTGTTGCTTCAAGCAGGATTGTTTTCATAAGATTAATTGAATAACAAAGTATTTCTCATGGACTAATATTATCATTAGCACAATGCTGAAGCTTCATTGTTATGTCTGAGCTCCCACATGTAAAAGAAATCACTGGATCAAATTGTGAAAGCCTCAATACTGCATTGGACTTAACTCAAACACACTGGTGTAACACCAAGTATCAATTTAAAAAAAAAACTTCAGAAAAATGGGATCTACTTTTCAGAAGAATATTCCCTCTGCCCTACCCAAGCCCAATAATTAACATAATCAAGCATTATTACCAACATGTTTTCCAACATCCATTCTATCCATGATACAAATACTAAATCAACATAATGAACTGAATTGTTCCAAAAGTAAAGTTTGCAATTTAGTAAGCTTTCTTACCAACAGGTTTCTCACATACAAGGCCATCAGCCATGGAAGTACATGGATTTGCTTTCAGACCTGCAACCTCAGCCCTTTCAAGATAGGCACAGAATCCAGAGTCATTTGGTTCTCCAGGAAGCCACTGCAATGTAGTGTTCGTAAACGGAGACATATCATCCCATCCCCAGTAGGAGATATTGATCTTGCGTAGACCTACCCAAGGTGATATTTTCTGTGAAGCAGAATGAAAAAAGGACCACATGAATCAATTGGATAGTTAATTATAGTATTGTATTTTTCTCAGCCTTCACATCAATACTTCTGTATTACTTCAAATACTGTAATAGTGGTTTCTCCTCCTATTTTCCCATATCGGGATAGTATGTTTGATCTAAAATTTTCAACTCCCGTATTATGTCTTCCTAAAAGCTGCTGCAGGTTAACTATACTCTAAACTAGTTTTTCAAACAGTAAACCTAGAAGGACATTCAGTCTGAGCACAGGATTGTTCTGCACTCATTATTGCACACTAACTGCTAAAGAAAAAATGATCAAATAAAAACAAGCAAATTTACAAGAAGCCAATGGAAACAGATAAAGGAAAGAAGGAAAATGGGTACCATATTAAGTTAATCACTGCTTGAGTAGACATTTCCTAGCAATTTCAAAACCAACTCAGAAGTCTGCCAATTCTTCCCATAACTCAGTGAACTGCCAAAATATCTTTTTTCTACATTTGCTTTAGAAGACTAACATATAAGCCACTTATCTTTGACTCTGAGCAAATGACTATGAGGTACAGTCTAACCTACTTAATATTTCACCGCAGAGACAAAGTAGTGACAAAAATGGGTGCTGCTGTACTTTATGTGTTCCTTATTTGAACCCAAGATTAAACTCTGTTCCACTTGACCTTTAGAAAGTCCCTGATTATTCCTGTTATTTTAAGACTGCAAGCAATGTGTGCAAGGACAATGTGTCCCACTCCGAGCCAAACTACACATTGCATTAATCGCATAGCATGTAGGTGAGAGTTAGGTTTTTCTTTACTCTAGCGTAAGCAACCCAAATCAGGGCACTTACACCAAAGAAAAACCTAACCCTCAGCTACATGCTATGCAATTACTGTGCTATATAATTTGGATCCCAGATAATCAGGGAAGGGTCCACCAGGGAAGATGGGAAGGCCACTGCCCAAAATTGCCAGAATAAATATGGCAGATACAGATATATGGAACAATATATTTTTAAGTTGATTTATAAATGATTAAACTCAATAATAATAAATAATGCATGCGGAAGAGGATATACCAATACACAGATCCACCCATGTGTCCTTAGTGCGCACCTAGTTCAAGATATTACCTTATCTCTCCACATACAGACATGCAAAGCACACCAAAACAAGGACAGTTCCCCATATGGTACCATACAGGCACCAAAAGCCTACAGCACTGTACACGGCTGTTCTGCTTGAATGCTGCTTCAGCTCCTCTACCCCTAACAATCTTCAATCGAATCCTGATATGCAGCAATTTCTCTACTTTTATGGTGTGTATACGTTTACTTATGTGCTCACACCATCCTTAGATCAGATCGCTGATGACGAGGAAAGCTGATCACAATGAGAAGGATGGGCAAAATGAGAGGCAGTCTGGGGTATGAACATTTAGAGCAGGGCCAGATATGATCCTTGGTCACTCTTGGTGTGGCTTACAAAACCAGTGGCACCCCATCCATGTTTCCTCCACAGCCCAGCTGATCCTGCCAGCTTCTTTCACAGGCTCTGCCACACTCCTGGCAGGGAAAAGCTTTCTCTTCAATCAGCACCTGATCAGAGATAGAAGCTTTCCTTGTTAGGAGAGGGGGCAGGGCTGACGACAGAAGCGGCTGAATGGTTCATTCCTGCTAATGTCTGAGAAGACAAGCAGGGGCTTGCCCTGCTTACTTCTGAGTAGATATGCTGGTCATTATTATTTCTGAGTAGGCATGCTGAGGCTTGGTATTTGGGATGCCATTTGAAAGTGCTTCTGTGCTTACTTGTGAGCAGAAAAGGGTTCCCCAGCCTGCTAGCGAGGGGGGTGGGGGAACTGCATCTCCTCTTAGTGGCATTGTATGTGTGCATGTATGTGTGTGTATACTAGTGATGCTGAAGAAATTCTCAATGGACTCCAATGCGGTCAGATTCCACAAAAGACTGGCCCTCCTTACCTGTTTCCTCTGGATTTCATGTGGGATGTTTTCTGTCTTTAAACAGGGGAAGATATGCTAATTGAAGCTGCAAGTAGTGTATCTTCGGCAAATTACAGCTATAATTAGCATATTTTACACCATTTGTGGCTGTAAAGTGCTTACTTATACGTAAATTGTAGTCGCAATTTATTTCTAAGTAAGTGCCTTATGGCCGAAAATGATGTAAAATACACTAATTACGGCCGTAATTTGCCCAAGATATACTAATTGCAGCCGCAATTAATGTATCTTGCCTGTTTAAAGACAGAAAAAGCCCACACGAATCTGGAGGATGCGTCAGGGCTCTGGAGAAATCCACAGAGCCCCAAGAAGCCCAGACCCTCCCTCAGACCAGACATTGGGGGATTCGCACATCCCTAGTGTACACATTTGCAGCCCATATACCCCCAGCAGACACTGGTGTGGCCCTCAGAGCTGAATAGCTTGCACAACTGATTTAGATAATTTCTAATAAATACGTCCATTACTTTTCCTGTACTGGGCAACATGACCAGTGTATCCAGGTCTACCTGGGAATGGGTTGGTGAAGGCCAGAGGGTAATGATGTTTCAGGCTAGGTCTTTTGAAGGGTTTGGAGAGGTAGTGCCTACTTCAGCTTTTTAAAACAAACTGGGGAGACTGGTATTTACTACCAATGTATTATCAGTAGTTATTGTGTGGAGACGAGGGTGGGAATGTGTATCAGTCCTGCAATTCTGACATTGCTGCTAGCTGAGTAGTCATTTCTAAGCACAGTTCCCTGAGAAGTTGTCTGTAAGTGATGTCATTGTGGGTACGTAGCCGCATACTCAGTACAGTTTTTATGGGAATGGCTATCCTGCTGTTATGTTTGCTATTGTAACTCTGTTACTGTGCAATCCTATGCATGCCTACTCAAAGCTAAGCCACATTGTGTTCAAAGAGCCTTACTCCCAGGAAAATGTGCATAGGATTGCAGCCTATGTGTTTTTAGTGATTAGAAGATGCTGACTAGTCTAGTACTTACCTTGTTTTGTATTAGAAAGGGTATGGAGATACTCTTATTATGTCAGGCATTTGGTATTTCAAGTACATTGGAATGCTGATTAATACTAGCCTTTAGCTGGTTTCTTTTAGCTGTTCCTTTTATTATGTTTTTCATTATGACAAAATTATGCCCTTAATTATTAACTGCCTTGGGCACTTCTATATCTTTAAATTTTAAATAAATAATTATGGGGGCTGGCCAAGAATCAAAACTCCATTTGGTATCTTCTGTGTGCTAAGCACAGCTTGAGCATGTCACACTTTAAAGTCATTTCTTCCCACTCCACTCTTCTTTATCATTGTAGAGGAGATTGTTCTTCTCCAACAGAGAGCATATACTGACAGCTGTCTTTCCTTCTTAGTAACAGTACAGAAGAGTCATCAATACAATGATATTTCAAAGTGTGTAACCAGAGATGTTTCAGTTTCGAGACATGGCAGGCATTTAAGCTCTTTAAAAGAATCTGGACAGTTAGGTATTTATTTTATATGTGGAAACCATACTAGAAAGATAATCTAGCTGTGTATGCCTTTGGTGGTGATGGGGATAATTATCATGATTAAAACAAGTATGAACACCTAGACAATTACCAATCATTTATACAGCATAAATGATTCAAATTTAGGCATCTATACAATTAGGTGAAGTATCAATAGTCCAAGTATGTTGCTGACATAGTTTTTTTTCTAAATAAAACCCTCTCCAGCCACATTTAAATCTATATTTAAATAAACTATTCTCAAATAGTTTCTATTAATCCTATGGAATTTTGTTTTACACAGTTAATTATATTTTAAATATTAAAAGATTTGAAGACTGAAACGAGTAAAAACATTCCAAATTAGGAGACATTTCTCAGTTGCTCTGCCTATATTTGTGAACCTTCCTATACTATCTGTAACAAAGAGGTCATCTAAAATGAAATTGAATGCCTAAATCATCATGATTGGAGCTTGAAAGAACAAGCATCTGAAGGAAAATCAAGGAAAATCTCAGCAAGTTTCTCTGGAAACTGATAGCATATTCAGAATGACATACACAGAATAAATGGAATGGGATAGACAGATAGGAATGAAAGAGAAATTACTTTTGGAGGGGAGAAAATCAGAAGTGAGATAAAGCATAAATCACTGTAACATTTCATTAGAACTTTTTGATAAGTAAATGATCATTTAACCCAAGGTATCTCCTCAAAGTGCATGCATTTGTCTATCTAGTTGTCTATCTTTGTTGTATACTACATATGGATTGTCTCAAATTTATATAACTTCAGTGTCTCAAGACATAATTCATTTGAATAAAAGTATGCTTGGTGTGATGACACCTTGCAGAAGTTTCAGAAAACCTAGAAAACGAAACCTCCATTTTTCCAGCCAGTAAATTTGTCAAAATGACAGGCTGTCACAGGCTGTATTCATGGATTTGATGCTTCTTTGTACCATTCCATTTGAAGATGTACGGGTTCACATAAATGTATGAGTCCATGCATGTGTGCGCATGAGTGACATATACATATTGGGACTGAGACAAACACTCCCTACCAGTGGTGAATTTGGGGGGCTATTTTGATTATTTATGGAGGGAGGTGGAATGAGGGGTTAAAGATTTTTCATAGCAAGGCATTCTTTTCATTTCTTTAACTCAGGGATGAACAACTTGTGACCCTCCAGAGGTTTGGGCCTACAACTTCCACCAGCCCTAGCCAGCATAGGCAATGGTGAGGGGTGATGAGAGTTGTAAGCCAAACACCTAGGAGACTAAAAGTTGCCCATCCTTGCTTTACCATTTTAAAAATCTGAAACTGATAGGCTCCTTTCCTCCCCCCACCCAGACCACATTTAAAATAAAGCTGCAACCATGCTTCCCACTGCCAACATGCTCCTGGAATGTGAAACTACTAAAAAAACAACAACTCCCACACTGGGTCAACTCATCCAATACCTAATGAATGGATCAATATCATCTATCTATCTCCTCTCCACAAGTTCTGGGCAAGTAACTGCACTTGCATAGCTGCTTATGCCTCTCACAGCTGCTCAGATCACAGCCTGTCATGGCTCCGCTTCTCCATTTTTGCCACCAATATCTCCATTGTTGCCAGTCTACATACATACAAAAAATTTCCCTTCCATCATGGGAAAATAGACAGCTTCCATCATGACTGCAGTAATTCACCAACCCAAGGCTTTTCAGCTGGGGAGTAGGGGATGCAACCAGGCTTGTGATTGTGAGGAGCAAAACTAATGTTTGCTCAAGGGCTATGAGTTTGCCCAGATCTGGGAATGAGGATGGTGTAGACCACAGGTGGGCAACATGCGGCCCATGGGCAACACACAGCTCTCAATGTTTTTGTTTCTTGCAGCCCCTGCTCAGTCCCCTGCCACCATAGCCCCTAGATTCCCAGCAATTCTGCTGGAAAACAAGGGACACGGGGAGCACTCACCTTCTTTCCCAGCATAATTGCTAGGAATCTGGCCATGAGACCACTTCCTAGTGGTGACATGGATACTTCTGGTGGGGGGGAGGCATGTGGCCCACAGTGGGGTCCACTGAAGCTGCCCACCCCTGGTGTAGACAGATTTTTCACTATATCATCCCATGAAAATGAAATATCTGCATTGAGGTTGGAAATTACATTTCAATTAAGTTAAAGTTTCAACGCTTTGCACATGCTCTGATATTAATAAAGCCATGGCCCTTATTTAATCCCAGAATGTAACATGGTGAAGTACAAAATATATATTTTCATGAATATGTATCACACACTGTAAGTGATCTATTTATAACAATTCTGTCTGGCTGACCTTTATTTTATTAGTACTAAATTTGTTCTGAGTTCATCTCATAAAATTTGAAGAAATAAACAGAAATATTGTAACTGAATCCCAAACAGATCTTTTAGCCATCACAAAGACACACAATAACAAGAAAACAGCTCATATACATACATGACACACAATGAACTCTCCAACTCATCTGCCTTCATTAATAAGTAAGGTGGAATAAAACTGTATAATATTCTCTGAGAATGAGATAATGTTACAGATCTTAAGATTTCAATAAATCACCATGAAAGTGTCTATTGACCATTGGATTATCAAATATGAAAGGCAGCAGGACCAGTAACTTTTTCATAGTAGTAATTTCAGTTTTATGCAATAGTTGCTTTAACAGGGACCTCACAATCTGTTCTGCATCTAGCTTTATAAGCTTACGTCCGCTAAGCATCAGTGAGACTAAAATGAAGGAACTACACTCAGTTATGTGTCTACATTTCTACTAAACAGCATATACTTTACCTTACTGATAATTCAATTTTGATAGATTGCAACAAGGGAGCTGCTCTGCTACATATGATAACCTGAAGCAGAATCAGGTCATCTACAAATGATTTAGCACTGGGTTTTCCACAAACATGCAGTGTGCTATGGGTGAGAGGTGGCCCCCTTCCAGCCATGCTCAGCTCCTGAAACAGATGGGTCTCTACACCGGGCCGGGTGGCTCGGCTATCCGAGGCCAACTGAGGCTCCAAGGCGCTGCAATATCATTACATTTAGTGTGGATTCTGACTTAAGAGGCGTTCAGTCCTAATCCCACAGATGGTAGCTTTGCCCCACTGGCTCCTTGGGGAACATACACCCAATGTCTGAACCTGTGGTTCCTCTCGTACTAAGCAGGATTACTATCGCAACAACACATCATCAGTACTACTAATTATCAGCTAATAGCTAAAAGACTTAAGATCAGCAGTGTTCTGCAACGTCTTTACCATAATATGCCTAGTTAGCCAAAAGTCAAGAGAAGGCAACCTCCTGCTCTTCACTTAGACTGAACAAATAACAGTTTCCCTGTAATACTAAAGCCTTAAGACCTTTTTAACAACTACACTTTTTGTCAAAGTCAGTTTCAGGTTGACAAAGCAGTCCCCCAGCTATAATAATTCTGCTGAATGCATAACTGTGAACACTATAATGAGGACAAAATAATTTGACATTTTAAAAAACCTTGTTATCTCAGTGGGTTGGGCTTAATTCTGTTTCCATTAATGGTCTCATTATGCTTAAAAATAAAATCTATATAGACTGCAAGGCAAAAGGGTCACAGTAGCAAGACATAGCAAAAGTGAAGGACATTTTAGAACCGAACTCTCAACACACTGGGGAAAAGATTGCATCCCAGCAGATCCTGTAGAGAGTTGGCACCAAGTACACTGGAGCAAATACTTCTAGATTCATCTGGTTCCATCACTATCCCTAAAAATTAATAAAACCAGTCCTCATCTTACATTTGCATATGCACTTCTGAATAAACACTCAAGTTACCTGGAGAGTATACTTCTGTATTTCATCCAAAACAAACTCTACTTCTTTTGAGGTTGTTAATGAAGCAAGAATCCCATTTAAGCCATAGCAGTAAAGTCTGGCATTATCGTAGTTTTCACGACTAGAGTTTATACGGAGGCAGGCATCTCCAACATGATTCCATCCTTCTCCACATAGATGAGCTAGTAAAGAGTTACACAAGCTTAAAAGTAGTTGTGGAAAAAAAAAACGTCACATTTAGAACTAGGCTTTGATATTAACTTTGCAGAATACAGTTCAACTGACAGGCACCACCTACATTATATTTTATACATTCTTATTGTAAAACCATCACTGCAACAGATATGTACATTCAAATGGCTTAATAGTACTAACATTTTCAATTAGCAAAACTATGATGTAAGTAGCAGCACAATGAGTTATATAATGGGTTAACAGCCAGTAATCTCAGCAATAAAAAGATTTTCAATCTATGTATATAAGGTTCTATGTTACTTTGCTTTACATCAACTGATTAACATTTAGATAACATATTGATGGGTGCCTTAGAAAACCAAACCGAAATTAAGTTGTATCTAAAAGAGTACAACTGCATTTGAATCAAATCCAAATGTGAAAACATCTTGGCTTTATCATTTTTGTACTGATTTTGTACTTTTTACATTACCTTAACTGATTACTGGTTAAGGTGACTGTGTTGAATTTTGAAGTCTGCATTCCTAATACTAATCTGAAACTTCCTTCCCTTTTTCTAATAATGCTAAAAACAAAAAATTATTCCATGCACATTTTTCCCTTTTACCTGGCAAAGCTTGGCATTCTTGCTGTCGCTGGTCCCACTGGCAGTTGAGGTTTAGTGAACAACTTTTACAGCTAGTCAGCTTATTACAGATCTGTTCATTTCTTACATGACATTTGGTGTAGTTTTTCACTGACTAGAATAAAAGCACACACAGAAACTTTGTTGATTTTCAGAATAATGGAGACAACTTAAAAATGCAGAAGGAATTGACCGGTCTACATATATAACTATCAGTAAGAAAATGTGTGGATTTATAGTTTGTTGTGAACCTTACTCTTTTTTGAAAGAAGGTGGTAAAGAAAAGTATGTATCCATTTCAACATGATTAAAACACAGAATACATAAAAGACTTTTTAAATATGAGAAAGAATATTTGGGGAAGATAAATACAAGATTCATCAAAATATGTTTTGGTATTTAAACAATTGCTTTTACGGAATATGACATGTGACTTTTAATTAATTAGAAAACAGCACAAACCAATCATAACTTCTTAGTAAATTGTAGAGATGGGTGTTTCTTTGACTAGTAAACTTTTTTCTATGGGACTAGTGTTAACTGGACAAAATGCTGAAAGGAGTTCTTTAGTGTGTTGAAGCTCACACCCTATCTCTGCCTTGTACTCCGTCTTTTTGGCAGGTCACATTCCCCCCTCTCATTTGTCCTTTGCCATACCACACACAAAATGGCAGCCATTTTGTGATGGTGACCAGGACAGTTTCTCATATTGCCAAATGTGCCCACAGCCTCAAAAGGTTGCCTAACACTGCTCTAAAACAAGTCACAGGCTATATTCATGTATCATGCTAAACCATGGTTTAGCATGATGAGAATTAAACTCAGCAAGCCTCAGGCTCACATATTCCCCCCTCCACTCTTCCTCTGGTGCAGTCACAAGAAAACTAGAAGTTCTGCTTCCATCTTAGATTAACTGCAGTTTAGTATGTCATCCAAACACTAAACTACAGTTAATCTTAATTATGGTTACTGGGAACAAGTCAGTTTAATACTATGGTTTGAAGTTGGCTTGTTTCTATTAACTAGTTAAAATTAACCACAGTTTGACAGGGGCTGAATCTACACACATCAGTTTTACCACTATCATACTGCAATGATAACTATTGGTGCACATGACACCAATGGGCAACAGCAGTTATCACTGAAGTATGATAACGGTAAAACTGCTATGTGTACATTCAGCCTGGGTCTGGATGAGACAGCAAACTACAGTTATTCTAAAAATGGAAGCAAAAGCTTCCAGACTGCTCCTTGTGGACATGCTGGAGAAGAAGGGGGAGACTTGCTGTGCCACTTTGTCATCCAAACTATCCCATAGTCTCTCACCATCAGCTATGAAGTCATCTGCCTTATAAGCATACGAGCGTGTTCAACTGGTTGCTCCTGTCCATTACTGATGGCTGTGTTCTGCATTATCTGGGGGAAATGGGGAACAGTACTGATGTGCGTAGTTGAAAGTGATAGTTTGTGACCTTCCCATTCTATAATAATTCTAAGTAAAGCATTTTTCCAAAGAATCAAATTCCTTCAGCAAAAAAACCTGCACAAATGTACTGGCCCCAGGAGCGTAGCCAAGTCATTTGTAGTGTTAGAGGGGCCTAGAGATCCATAATGCTTGCTTAAGTTCATTATTGGCGCAATTCCCTTGCTAGTACGCCTCTGGGCATGTGAAGATGATTCAGAGGGCCGATAACAGCCTTCTCAGCGCATTCCTTACTAATGAGTAGAAAGCCTTCTCAGGCCATGCCTGAGAAGTGAAGCTATGTGTTTACGCTGAGCTGCAGGTGGCTGTACTTGAGAACCAAACACTTCTAGCTTATACTGGGAATGAACGCTAGGGGGGGCTTGCTGCTGTTATGCTGCCTTATAGCCAACATATAAGACCCATTGTACCCAATGGCTCAGGGTTCAGAGAAGCTGTCTGATCCAACCATTGGGTACACCTGTGTGCTGTAAGTTACCCAATAAAGTACTCCTTGTAAGTAAACCTTTGAATCTGATGTATCACTATCTTGGCACCTCTAACCTAAGAGTTCAATGCCCACAGCCGGGGCAATACAACGAACTACAGATGGAGAGAACACCTGCATATTTCTGGAAGAAACTCTGGAGTTCACAGATTTCTTCTACAAGTTAGATATTTCTGCTTACACTTCTCATATGACCGTTTAATATTCCTTTAGAAGATTATCTATTGAGATCATCTTTGGAGGCCTGCCTGAATGCCCCAACAACCTCTAAGATACCCCTAGCTGGGACTAGAGAGAGGGCCTTTTCAGTGGCTATGGCTAGACTCTCAAACTCCCTTCTAAGGAAGGCCTCTCCCACTTTCTCATGAACTACCTTCTGGAACCTGGCAAACAACTTCCTTTTTAGAAAGGCATTCAAGTAGGCAATTCTAATTTGTTTTAATTGGTCTATATTTTAACTGATCTTTATTTTGTATATTGAATTTTAATGTTTTAACTTCTGTAAACCATCCAGAGAGCTTCGGCTATGGGGCAATATAGAAATGTAATAAATAAATAACATTTTTTGAATATTTCAATATTTTGATTGCCACAATGTTGTATTTTGCTGCTGTTCTTGCATTTTATGTTATGTTGTAAATTGAAAAGATGTTTTTAATTGTTAAATTATTGACTTTTGTTGTAAGCTTCCTAGAACTCCTTGGGGATAAGGCAGGATATAAATATTTTAAAATAAAATAAATATAAATAAATGGATATTAGTGATATCCAGAGTACATCTCTGTCTTTACAGCATAATGTGATCTGCTATTTTCTTTCAAGTTTGATGAACAAACATCAAGAGCCTTGTGTGTAAAATTGTGTGTCCATCCTCCTTTAAAATACTTGCATGTGGAGATCAAGAAACGATATGGCCTCCATTTCCAAAAGTTGTAATGGGACATACATCAAATTTTGTGTATGCTCCCTTCACACTTAATGAAAGGCTAGTGCATTTTGTGTTCAGCATCCATTCTAGAACACAAGCTGTAAAGTGGGAATTACTCCACAAGAGGAAAGCAACAAAGACCAGACAGAATGCATGACATCCAAGGAACAGCTAAAAGAAACTGAGCATGTTGCATATAGAGGAAAAAAAGATTAAGGGAAGTAAACACACTAGCAGTTTTTAGGGGGGGGGGGAGTCCAGCTGCCATAATATTATGTTCAAACAGTTAACAGTGGAATTTCTGTCTGTGGAGGATGAATGAAGTATAGGGAATCTTGTCATTGCAGTGGTCTGGATTAAGTAAGCTGGGCACTCTCTTTCTCTCTGATTAAAAATGCATGATTTATCAATACAAATTATTTAATGGACAAAACAATAGTTTATGCAGCAACAGCACAGTGTTGGTAGATCAATCTAATACTGATAATTAGGAACACAATCCACTCGTAAATTGTCAAATACTAAATGTACATATATTAAAAAAAATATTCCAGTCCTAGACAGGATCACATAATTATCAATAGAATGACTCAACAATGTTCCATGCTCTTATTGAACCATGTAGGTATATTGAAACAGACTTTGAAAGAAACCCATTATTCTTATGGTCTCAGCAGAAAGGTGTTCCAAGGTAATCAGGTGCAAACTTGAAAACACAACCATGTTGTGTTACAAGAACTCTACACAGCTATATACATAACAAATTAGCCAGAACAGAATGTTGCAAAGTGACAGAAGGTAAGCCTGTAAAATGTGCACAGATGAATTTCAGAGAACCTTTTTATACTTATTTGCATTTAGTTTGGCTCAGTCATTATACATTATTGACAATGCTGCCTGAGAGGTACATTACAATGAATTTTAAATTGCAAGTAAGCACCATCTGCTCACTTAACACTGTCCCCACCTAATATTCCTTGTTAACATGTCATTATCACAATGTCAAATCCTGAAAAGTTCAGGCTACTTTCAAAAATGCTTATTGTTAGTAAGCAATGTTCAATCAAAAAACCTATTTAGAAAAAAACAAACCCCTGTTTTACCACTCTTTCACAATGTGAATTTCTGACTATAGATAACCCAAAGCTATTTAACAATGTTTAAAAGGAAAGTCAAAATACTCTCTGCATTCTTAGATATTCCCCTACTCCCAACCCTTATTTCCTTTAAATCCAATTTACACGTTCCTTTCTGGACAAATCTCAGTAGCCTAGCGTAAATGCAATTCCAATAGGTAATTCTTGTTAACGCTAAGATTCTAGCCAGAGCTAACAAATGAATTAACTTCAGAATTAAGACAGCACAACTGTTGTACCAATTTTCTTATAGTTGTAAGAGATGCAAAACACCTAAATGGAAGGGCAGGAATAAACTCTCATTTTCAGTTACCTCGTTTTCTTATACAGTGGTAAGCTACCTTCCATGAAGTCTCACTGTCATCAAGAGTGGCATGTTGCTTCATGAAAGGTAAATTAGCATGATGCAGAAATGTCTGCTAGGGGTTGAATGATATTTCCTCAAAAGACAAGTAGTGCTTTTATACCCAATTTTTAATGGTAGTGATCCCCATCTCCCATCCTGATTAAAAGCAGCCGAAATGACAGTCTAAGGCAGCCTTCTCCAACCAGGTGGCCTCCGGACATTTTGGACAACTCCCAACATTCCTAGCCATTGGCCATGCTGGCTTGTGCTGATGGGAGTTGAAGTACAAAACATCTGGAAGGCACCAAGTTGGAAAAAGGTGGTATAGGGACTAGTAGGATCAGCGAATGGAGCAGAACATGAATATATGCAATGAAACCCCATACAATGTCTGCCATTTTTAGGGCACCTTTCCTCACCCTCCAATGTTGGTTTGGTACAAGTCAACCGTAAAAGAAGCTGTTGCCTGTATACAGTGTCAGTTTACTGAACTTAAGTTAGAATTACATGGCAGTGGCTTCTCTTATATTTTCATTTTGATTAGGTTGAAACCATATCTGGTTTTTTTTTTTCCTCCTTCAAATTCTCTGGTGCCTTCACTGTTCTCCATGACTTATCAAAAATAATTGCTAGTGGCTCAGTATGTTCATTAGTTAATTCCCTTAAGATCTAGAGAAGCATATACAGTGGCCCAACTGATTACAGTTTGTTTTGTTTGTGCCAGTTTTCCAGATATTTTAAGCACTCCCCTGCTCCTTATCAACACTAGAAATGATATTTTTTTTCTGCCCAAGTTTCTGTGAAGGCTTGTGTTTGCTTATTAAAAAGTTTGATGATGATTCTAAGACACCTAAGCAGCTACATTTCTCCCCAACAGGCCTACCAATCTTTTTCTCTCAGATTTGTTTTTCCATCCCATTTTTGTGTCTCAAAGCAAGATTTATATTTACTAAGGCCTTGTTCAGATGATCATATCTCAGCTAAATAACACAAGAGCCTTGTGTCTAGGCATGCAACCCTTTCCCTCTTCCCTTCTTTGCATGCCAAAATTAAACTTGTACATCTTCAGTGTACCATAGTTTCCCATTTTATCCAAACCAGGATACTATGATTACCAGGTTCAGAAGAAGCCAGGTTCTTAAACCAACTACAAACCACAGTATAAGCTCGTGGCATGTTTTGAATCTGGTAACCAGGTTTAGATGAAATGGGAAACTATGGCTAATTGAAGACTTCCAGGTTTAATCACAGTGTGCTGAGAAGGGTGGACAGAAGGCACAAGGCTTATCCGTATCTCCACTTATTAAACTGAGGTCTCTTAGCTACGTAATTACTCTTCTGTTCTCACTGAGATGAATTAACGGAGTAGTCGATGGCCACACCCAAACTTTGCACTCCTGTGTTATGATAGAATGAGTTGCTGCTGTATCTCTTCACACTTATTTATTTATGATGTATTTCATTTCTATGCCGCCCAATAGCCAAAGCTCTCTGGACGGTTCACAAAAATTAAAACCAACAAGCACACAGTAAAACAACATAAAATATAAAAACATTAAAAGCACATGCTGCTTCTACGTTCCAGACAGATAGATAAGATCTGTTTTCTATAGAGAAAAAAGATCAGAGCAGGACTCAGATATCTTCACAACTTCACTGGAAATTATCTATATTGTAAAGGGAAATTCTTCATTGTGAATACATCAAAGTTCTAACAGCTATTGACCCGGTTCGCACGATTGCTGCACCCATCACAAATAAGCCATGGTGGGTTGCAGCATGTGCCGGCTGCCACTGTGAATATTCAAGCCATGACAGGCTGTTGCTGCAGCTTATCATAACATGTGAACCCAGGCAGGGTGGCATGTTGCTGTGGGTACAACCCATGGGTTATAGTAGGGTTTATTTAAGCCATGATGGGTGCCGATGATCATGCAAACCAGCCCAATGTTTATGTCGCAAAGACATGGTGAATAAATAAGTAATTTGAATTTGACCCTGTGATTCCTGTTTCCCACCAGGTTCTACTATAACATGAGAAGTGGGGCCCATACATCTCACCCATCACTAGACTAGCAAGTCCCACTTCTCCTGTTACAGTTGGAGCAAGAGAAAATAGCTCAAGAAAATGGCACTTCTTTTATCACCTCTTTTAAAGATGTGAAGTGGCTGTCAAGTAAGTACTTCTGAATCATCTCTATTGATTGCCTATGTTCATGTGAACACAAAGGGAAGTCTTACTGTTCAATTCAAAGGAAATCTAAGCACATCAATACATCTCCTAATTACTCTGCTCTGGATCCATACCAATCCAATTACTATGTAAAGGTATTTACCTTGAAAAAGCTTTTCCTTTAATATTTAACAAAAGTTGATCTCGCAGGTCTTTGATAAAATTAATTGTAGGGCTATAGCATAGCATAAAGACAAGAACTGTTTAACAATTAGTTTTAACTATATGTTCCACATGGAATCAGCAAATAATAGTTTCAGAAAGATCATTATTTACATGTTTAGTCATCATGCCCAAAGCTAATCCAATACTGAGCAAGGAGCTTTAGCTATATACGAGTCTATTATAGACAATACAATCCCTTGAATCCACTTACCATTATGTTGTGTTAGAGAATGAGAATATTTCAAATACATAATGTGAATGAATACACCTTTTGTTAACAGCAGCCAAATTTCAACTGGCTTCACAATAGAAATGCTTCCAAGTGACCAATATTAAAGGCTGCTTGGACAAAGTATGGGGATTACTTATAATGGACAATATATTTATGCAAACTAGAGATACTTATTAGAGCTACCCTATTTTGAAGGATTTCTTGGAAAAATGATTTCCATAGATTTTTAATATATTGTGTGTTATACTTTCAATGAATATCATCTCTGTTAACTCTGAAAAGGAAATATATAAGCGAAAGTTGGTGGTTATGTTTTTATTGAGTGCTTAATGCATTATTGGTTAATGAAAGGTTGGTTAATCTATTGCTCTTTTCTTTAAAAAAATTTTTAAAAATATTTAAAAAATATTTAAATAAATGTTTTTTTTAAAACAAGAGAAGAATCTACAATTTAAATATGAAGATATAGAGTGGATGTGTATAATAATGTGTTTTATTTTAGCCTGCTCAGCTGAAGTTATTGAAGCAATGCACTCAAAGTCACCATGAAACTAGGAAAGGGAAAGATGTAGCAGAAGAAGTAGTACATTGTACATGTCTCATAATTTCTTGTAACTTTAATTTTGTAGTAATATATGCATAGTTGTTGTTGTGGCGAAGGGGCTTGCGTAACTCAGTGAAGCCATAAGCTATGCCGTGCAGGGCCACCCAAGACGGACAGGTCATGGCAGAGAGTTCTGACAAAATGTGGTCCACTGGAGAAGGAAATGGCAACCCACTCCAGTATTCTTGCCAAGAAAACCCCATGGAACGTATATGCATAGTACACCTATATTAATGCATCTTTTTTACCCTTGGGCACATACAAATCCCTTAGACTTGACATTGCTTTGGCCTGGATGACTCAATTGGCAAAATGGCAATAATTGCAACCACAATGTCAAGGAGGGCAGTGAAGATATACAAAACCCATAACCAATTGGGATCTCCATTTTTTTTATACAGTAACAGAGATAAGGTCATGAGTACAGGAACAACAAAGAAAATTTGCACATTATCAGAAGTTAAACCATTATTTTTATTTCATTTACAAATTTGGGAAGCAATCTGGTTCTTCATCTCATTCTTCCCTCTTCTGTATATTGAGCAGCACACGTAGGAGGGAGACCCATCACCCACTCCCACTGGCAGCTCCCCAGCCTATGTATAGTGAGAGCTACACTTGCAGGACATCTGTGTTCACCTAATCCCATGTAGGTGATGGGACTGATTCAGGCCTTTGTTTGGATGTAGAACACAAGGCTGCAAACAATTAAGAAGGGTGGGCTTTAGCACTTTACATTTCAACTATGTTCCCTGTATTTTAGCATTCCTGACCAGTTTGACATTTCAGCTTCATTGCTTTCTCAATAAAGATAATATATGATATGGGAAAAATCCAAACTATAATTTCTGTTCATTATCCAGCTGTCCTTGCCTAACAGGCCTTATATGATAGATACTTGTAACGTAATATTCTTGCTTTAGTCCTTCCTTTCTTCATTTCATATCTAGCTTTTTTTTAACCATTGCTTTTTCTAAGTATCAAATAAGAAAAATCACATAAACCGGTATTTGGAACTTTCTTTTTAAAAATCATAGCATGCGTGCAGCTTTTTAAATATGTGTTTGCTTTTAAGAGAAATACTTATCTTAGCTATAAATGTTTTTATAAACTCTGAAAACTACCCACAGCATTCTGATGTTTTTCTGAGGGTTTGCGTTATCGCAAGTAATTTTACTCTCCTGTCAAAAGCACTACTGTATGCCACCGATAACACATAAGTAAAGTCAATCATTTTTGATAATAATCTCCATGTTTCTTCTCAAGGGAACATGTATCAGTGTGGTAGAAGTGGGAGTAAAGGTGGATTTTCTTTTTATATGCAGGAAAGTAAATAAGGAGCTGAAATATCCCCTCCTTTTCTAATAAACATTTGTATACACTTCAGAAAACGTGTGAAGTCAGGAAAACATATAAAAACAAAACCTTTATGTTAATATAAGCAATCATTCGTGTGAGAATTTACACTGGTTAATATAATTAATCAGTTTATCAGCCTGGACAGGATTTGCAGAGTAGACACTGCTTTTGTCTCTTTGGTGGATGATTTATATGGAGAACTGGACAGGGGAGTGTATCCCTCTTAGTTCAGCAGGACCTCTCAGCAACTTTCAATACCATCAATTATGATATCTCTCTAGGTTGCCGGACTGGGATAAGTCTGGGAAGCACTGTTTTAAAGTGGCTCCATTCCTCCTTAGAGGCATGACTTCAAATGATGGTGCTTGGGGGTACCTGTCCAACACCATGGCCATTGGGCTATGCTGTCCCTCAGGGTTCCATCTTGCCCCCCAAGCTATTTAACACATACATGGAAATGTTTGAGAGAAGTTGTCTGGAGTTTTGGGCTTTGCTGCCACCGGTATGCTGATGACACCCAACTCTATCTCTCCTTTTTCCGTTTAAATCCAGGGAAACTGTTCAAGTTCTCAGTCAATGTCTGATGTTGGTAATGGACTAAATGACAGCAAACATAAAAAGGTAAAGGTGTCCCCAACCAGTCGTGTCCGACTCTAGGGTGCGGTGCTCATCTCCGTTTCTAAGCCGAAGACCCAGCGCTGTCCGAAGACGCTTCCGTGGTCATGTGGCTGGCATGACTGAACACCGAGGTGCACGGAACGCTGTTACCTTTCCCGCCGAGGCGGTACCTATTTAACTACTTGCAATTTCTTGCTTTCGAACTGCTACGTTGGCAGAAGCTGGGACTGAAGACGGGAGCTCACTCTGTCGGGAGCTCACTCCATCACGCAGCACTCGGGTCTCGAACTGCTGACCTGTCGACCTTCCAGTCTGCAGTTCAGTGTCTTAACCACTAAGCCACCGCGGCCCTGACAGCAAACATACTGAAGCTCAATAAAGACAAAACAGATATGCTCTTGGTCAGTTGAAAGGCAGATCAGGGAGTAGGGATTCAACTTACGATGGATGGGGTACACTACACTTGAAGACTCATGTTCACAGTTTGGGTGTATTCCTGGATTCAGCTCTGAACCTGGATGATAGATTTTGTCCAGGAGTGCGTTTGCACAGCTAAGGCTAGTGCACCAACTCTACCCACTCCTATAGATGTCAGATCTGGCCACAGTAGCACTTATCTTAATTACTTCAATTGAGAAAAGTGTAACATGCTCTACATGGGGCTGCCTTTGGAAAATGTTTGGAAACTTCAGCTGGTCCAGGATGCTGCAGCCAGACCGGGGCTGGTTATAGGCAGCATGTGACTCCCTTCTTACAACAGTTTCACTGGTCTGTTTCTGAACACAATTCAAAGGCCTGGTCATAATTAATAAAGCCCTACATGGCTTGGGACGAGGCTATTTGAAAGATTGCAACCTCCTATACGAAACTGCCCAGGTTTTAAGATCCTCAAAAGAGATCCTCTATCCTACCACTACCATAGGTACATTTTACAGGAACATGGGAGAATCTTCTGAATGACTGTTCCTGGACTTTGGAAGTTCCTGCCAAGGGAGACCAGGCTATCTCCATCTCTGTTTCCTTCCGCCAACAGACAAACACATTTTTATTCAGGCTTTTGCCATCCAAGTCAAGTGTACAAAGTTTACTTGACCTGCATGCAGATCTCATAGTCACAAGGAAAGCCGCCTTCCAGGAAAGTAGGTGAAGATCAACAGTGGCTAGTGGCTCGAACGGCTTGGCAGTCAAAGCCTGCAGAACAACAGACAGGATCCGTGCCTGAACTGATCTTCAAACTGGACAAGCAAGGTTCCAAGCGCTCCTGAGGAACTGCTAAGCCAAGGGGTGTGAAAACAGTGATACACCTGCTTCTGCCACTAAATAACTGCCACTAAACAAACTCTCAAGGAGGAAAAAGTTAAAACCCATGAAAGAACAGAATGAATTTGAGAACTTGGTACAGCTGGCTAGCATCAAACTAGATTGAACCCATGAAGGTCCACAAAACTGCAAAAAGAGGCCTATTTCTGGCAATACAACTTCTCTGTAGTCAGCTTACAAACTGCATCAAGTACCTTCTGAACAGCCTTTATGGTATAAATAGGAGACGTATTTACCAAGTTCTCTATGCCATCATGAGGAGCGTCTCTAGATCTGAATAGTGGATTCTGCCTTGGTCGCACAACAGGAGGTTTGAGATCAATGAGAAGTGAATGTACTTCCCTAATAGGATAGATGGAAGTGTGAACCAGGGTTGCCTTGGCCACTACGGTGTCAGGAGCACCCTAGCTGCCTCTTGCAGTCCCCACCAATAGCCAACTCAGGACACAGATGACGAGGAATTCTTTCTGAGCCTTTATTCCTTTATTACTTTATGACTCTTTCAGAATACTAGTAGGTAGTGCCAAAGCAAGGAACAGCACTGGGGAAAGATAGCTGAGTAGCCTAAGCTCCAGGTAAGGCAGTTGGTCCCCATTTGAAAGAGAACCACGTGAAGACCCTGAACTTATGGGCTAGGGAGAGATCCTCCCTCTTTCCTTGGGTCCTCAGGACGCGACCGTTGTTTGCGCGCCAAACAAGCGCTATGCCTCCTTTCCGCGCCCGCCATCTGTCATCGCTTCCTGCGTCTGCGCCAAGCGTCCAGCAACCCCCCTCCAGCGCTCTCTCACTGCCAGGGTCACTATCTATCCCAGGAATGCTGGCAGGAGGAATCTCTGCCAGCTGCTGTGCTTGTGAGAGATGAGCAAGCTCCTCTCCCACGGATTGCTGTTCCTCCTCAGAATCAGAACTGCTCTGGGGCTCTATTGGCTCAGTTTCCACCCTGACATATGGGATAAGAAGCAGGCAATTTTCCCCATCTGCGCTGATCTTTGCCAGAACTTTTGTGAAGAGGGGAATAGGTGGAAAGACATAAAGGAATGGAACCATCCAAGGAATGAGTCCCTCAGCAATCCTGAGTCCACGCCTGCCCTGCTGCAGAAAAACAGCAGTGGCTGTTCTCCACTTGGGCAAACAAGTCTATCTGAGGAATGCCCCACTTGCAAAAGAGACAGTTCACCACCAACAAAGCTAGAATCCACTCATTTGATGCCGAAAAAATTTGACTGAGGTCGTCTGCAAGGACTACCCCTGCTATGTGAACTGTTATTAGACTGATACAGTGAGGGATTCACAGTGATAGAGCATGAGTGTGAGATCAAGGAAGGAAAGGAATCTCATTCTGCCTTGCTTGTTCAGATAATAAACAGTAGTGGTCTTGTCAGATACTATCTGAACCAGTGTATTGCCCCGGCCGTGGGCTACTAAGGTTTGGAGGTGCCTAGATAGTGATAAGCCAGATCCAGGTTTGCTTACAAGGAGACTTTATTGAGTACTTACAGCACACAGGCATACCCAATGGTTGGATCAGACAGCTTCACTGAACCCAGAGCCATGGGGTAAAATGGGTTTTATACCATACATGTCGGCAGTAAGGCAGCATGACAGAAGCAAGCGCTAATTAGCGTTCATTTGCAACTTTCCCAGCATAGGCTAACAGTGCTTGGTCACAAGGAAAACAATCAGAACTTTCCCAGCACAGACACCTGTAACACGGCATAAACATAGCCTCACTTCTCAGGCACATCCTAGGCCCTGATAAGATACTAGCTTTTGTTAGCATGGAATGTGCTGAGGCCGCGCTATCGACCTTTGACTCATCACACATGCTCAGAGGCCCACTAGCAAGGGAATTGCACTAATAATAATGCCTAAAGGGGGCATTATGGATCTCTAGGCCCCTCTAAAACTACAGGTGACTTGGTTACAGGCCTGGGGCCATTACACTCCACCCACAGATGATCAAAGGACGATACTGGTCTGCATGCCATAATCCCTTCTTACCCAGAGGGCTGGATCTTCTTTGCCCTGTCGTTTGATCACCAGGGGATTGATAAGTACTTTACTGTATATTTTAAAATATGACAACCATATGAGCAAGCACACAAAGGTATAAAACTACCTATGATAGTCACAGTTACTGCAACTACTTGCTTCCACCCACCCACCCCCGATTCCTTGAAACCAATCTGAACTTGGTCTGAAGAAGAAGTCCTCTTCTAGGTGATGTATTCTCTCAGTTTGCACATACAAATCCCTTACACTGTGATTTATCACACTCTGCTTGTCAGGAATGCACACACAGCATTCCTGATGCAACATGGCACAAATACCGCCCTGGGCTGCTGTAATCATATCTAAGGCCAGGCAGTTCTGCAAAACAGCCATTCTCATGCTTGTCATCTCTATCCCAATGGCTTCTAGTGCCTCAGCAGCATTGTTCAATGCCATGTCCATTGCTCTTCCAAAGATATTCACTTTGTACATTATGGTAGCCACCCCACCCCCAGGGAATAAACTCCAAGCATAATCAGCCGAACTGAAGATGTCTCGTTGCCATTTCACTTTCTAGGCCCCGTAATTCCCTACTGCAGGGCTCATAACAGCAAGGGAACAACAGCTGTACTTTTAAATGCTTCTCAAACAAGGACTAAGGAAATTGAGGCTTGAGTGAGGGGAAAAACTCTTGGGGCTACCCATCACTAGATATGCTAGCCAGGGATTCACAACATGACATGCACACCCCTCTTCTCTCTCACCCTGGCACACAAAAAACAAAGTGCCGAAACTCAGGACGCTGCAAGGAGATGGGGGTCGCCTTATACTTGCATTCTTTACGCAGCCATCAATCTTCTTTGGGAGGTGGCGGGGTGATATACAGGGCTTGAAAGTAAAGCTTCACAGTTTTTCTTTAAAAAAAAAAGTAAATCCCAGGTTTGAAACAAGACACAATGAGGTAAAGAGCAACCGAATCTTTGCTTTGTCAGGGGCAACAAATTACTCAGGTCAGCTTTTTCCACTGGGGTCTCAAACAGGAAAACAGTCTTAGTTTGCAGTTGTAACATAATTTATAGCGTCAGCTAGCTGGCTATGCAGGTCTCGCTGTTTTGGGAGGCAGCTACTACGATATCTGCTTTTTCTAAATCAAGTTGGGTCTCCCAGCTTACAGGGTTCATTGCAGCTTGCAGGAGCATGGTAGTAGAATTTTTGGCTTGGCCAGGAACACGCTGCCAGGTTTCCTGATCTCTTCAGCACACACGCTCAGGCAGTCCAACATGAGACACCCACATCAGTAAGATTTCTTCATTGCAGGGAATCCCATGGCAAAAGCTTATTGGTTACACTCTTCAGAAATCATATAGCTGATCATCAGTAGCTACAGGCTCTATGAAATTCTAGAACAGTCCAAAGCTAAACACTGTTACCACGACTGAAATCTTCCAATGTGGTTGCTCTGCTTCATTCTGCCTTGGGACCGTCCCCTGGCGCGTTTTCCGCTCTAAGAGGGGACTAGCTCGTGCCCTGGGTGCTGATTCTTCACCTTCATCCTGTTCCTCAGCCTCATCTCCCGGGTCTTCATCTTCAGTTTCCACTTCCTAGGGATTTCGTCCCAGTCAGGCGAGGTGATGATGTCTCACACCTCAGAACGCTGTGGGCACTTCTTCCGAGCTCGGCGTATCAGCCCAACTGCTAACTCTTCTGCTTCACGGTCCCACGCCTCGTTAGAGGCCAGGCTGTCCTGCAACATTTCTCTAGTTAACAGCCTCAGATCCTGTTCTTTTCCCAGCTCGTCTACAGGTGGTGTGGTTACAGGCCTGGAGCTGTTACAACCAGGCACTCTCTTACCTCCATCTCAAATGCTTTCAAGACCTTCAGAACAGCCAGGAGCTCCAACAAGTTGATATAAAGCCAGAATTCATCCTTAGACAACTTCATGTGCGTCCTGAGAATCACACAGTACGCATCCAGTCCCAAATGGGAGGCATCCTTAGTCAGTACTCATGATGTGGAGAAAGGAGAAAAAAGCATGGCGTCCTGACCATGAGGTCAGAGAGGAGGCTGCAGAAGAGATGCCAAGCGGACACATCTGTACAGGTCGGATTGAACACATGGAAAAAACAGTTTTGGAAAGTGCGCAGATAACTAACGCAGCAGCCACCATAAGACCCAGCAGAGTCAGGGTGGACACTGAGCCCATAGAATCCCAGAGTAGTTCTGATTCGGAGGAAGAGCAGTCGCTCCTGGGAGAGGAGCGCGCTCCTCTTTCCCAGGGCCCAAAGCTGACGGAGATTCCTCCCACCAGCATTCCTAGATTAGATAGCAGTCCAGGGAGTGACCGAGCGCGGGAAGTAGACTTGGTGGATGCGCGACACCGACGCAGAGAGCAGCGCCAAATGGAGAGCGCAGAAAGGAGGCGTAGTGCCCGGTTGGCGCGCAAACAACGGCTGCGCCCAGAGGATCCAAGGGAAAAGGGGAGGGATTCTCCCTAGTCCTTAAGTTCAGGGGTCTGCCAGTAATTCCCTTTCAAACGGGGACCAACTGTTCCAACTTAGGGCATAGGTACTCTGCTGCTCAGATCTAGTTGCTACCTGTAGAGTTGTTAAGTTGTAAAAGAAGAATAAAGCTTTGAAAGGAATCCTTTTGTCTGTGTCTGGACTTGACTACTGGATTAGACTGAGAGAGGCCTCCAAGGAGCCCTTGACAAGCAGTGTCTGTATCTGCAATAATATCCCCTAGAATGAATCATTCTCGTGCAAGACATGTCTCAGGAGCGCCCTAGTTGCCTCTTAAAGTCCCCTCCAGTAGCCAAAACAAGATGCAGTCAAAAGGGATTCTTTCCAAGGCTTTATTCCTCTACAACTTAATGACTCTTTCAGATGCTAATTGCCAGCGACTAAGCAAGGAACTACTAAGAGTATCTTAGCAGGGTAATCTAAGCTCCATGTATGTAGTTGGTCCCCATTTGGAGGAGAAGGGCGGGAAAGCTCTGAAACTTACGAGTTAGGAGGGGAGGCTCCCCCCTTACCCATGGGGCATCGGGGCACAGCCGTTGCCATAGCGCCAAGCGGGCTGAGCGCCTCCTCTCGGCGCCCTCCACCTCGCACCTCTCTCTGCGCCGGCGCCTTGCGTTTAGCAACAACCAATCTCCTGCTGTTTTGCTGCCAGGGTCACTATCTCTCTCAGGAATGCAAGCAGGGGGGCCCTCTCCCTGCAGCTGTGCCTCTGAGAGATGAGCAGGCTCCTCTCCCACAGGTTGTAGCTCTTCCTCAGAATCAGAGCTGCTTTGGGGCTCTATGGGCTCAGTTCCAACCCTGACAACATGTCAATCTGGGGAAGAAAAGCTCAACTTATGGTGGCATCCAGTATCGCACCAATATAGTGGATGTGCTGCACTGGTATCAAGTTGGACTTCTCTGCATTGATAGAGACGCCAAGGTCCTGAAGCAGGTGGCAAGTGGTGGACAGAGCCCTCAAGACACCACCAGAAGTCAGTTGTCTATACAGACATAGACATATGCCCCCTGGATGCAAAGGTGAACTACACCAACAGCTATGCGTTTAGTGAATATTCTCAACACTGTCCCAAGGCCAAAGGGCAACACCCCAAACTGGTATGCTTCCATAGCAATGACAAAACGGAGGGAACGTTGAGGCCTAGCATTGACTGAGATGTGAAAATAAGCATCTCTGAGATCCAGAGATGCAAAACAATCTCCTTCCTGAAGCAGGGGAAGAATAGAGGTCAATGTGACCACCCAAAAGCACTTGTGAGCGGTGTAAGAATTTACATCCCTGAAGTCCAGAATCAGCTGAAGTCCTCTATCTCATTTCGGGACGGTGAAATAACAGGAATAGAACCCATCATGAGCCTGCTGTTCCAGAACAGCTTCTATTACCCCTTTTGAGAGAAGGGTGGGTAAGTCAAAGGCGATGTTTGTTGTTGGTGTCTTGATTCCTATGAGTGTTCTTCAGTTTTGAAGACTGGAACTGGCATTTTGGAGCTGGTGATTGGCAGAAAAGCTGTCCAACTGGTGAATGGGATTGCTTAAAAGAAGACTGCCGAAACTAACATCGCAGTTAATACTGCAGACCAATGCCCATCCATCTTCCAGTGTTCTTGGCCTTCTACACTGAGTGCATGGCCTCATCCATTTCAGCATCGAAGAGACTCTCCCCATTGAATGAGTGGTCCTCAACCCTGGAGCAAGCTTCTTGAGACCAACCTGCTGACCTGAACCATGCATGAATCCACAGTCCGAGGATTCCAATTGTACAGCATCAAACACTGGATCTTTTATCTGAACCACTGGTTGATGTGTTTCTACACCCAAAGATCGAGCCATATGGAGCACTTGTTCCAAGAACTGTCCTGTGTCCTAAAAGCCAAGAAAGGTGGTGGTAGTGGTTTTAGCAACAACAACAGTCAGCTTTCAGGCACTCAGTAGGCAGCAGTTCTGGAAAGCCTCAAGGGAGGAAGTCCTGGCTAAGTCTAGGGGGCTTTTCAGAAAGCACAAGCAGCCGAGGAGGCTGCAGAGCACAGGAAAACAGGATTTAAGTTGAAAAAGAAAGAGCACACACACATATACCTCAACCACTTCATTACAGTAAGGTAAGCCCTGAAGCCCTCCACACCGAGAAATTTCTCCGAAATCTTACCTCTTCCTTCAATTATCGGATGTAATTTATTTTTGCACCTCCCAAAACGAATGGTCGAAAATAAATATATAGAAAAATTCAGGACAGCACTAATACATATATTCTCAGTGGCTTTGTCTCAAACTCTATCTGTAAATGTAATACCTTGAACAAATCAATTTGGAGTACATCCATATCAAGTCACATTTATTAAAACTTCTGTATATGTTCGCAGTGAGCAATGTTTTGTGATGAACTGGTTATGAACTTTTATTATACTCTTCTTCTGAGAGCGATATCCTACTTGATATTCACAACTTTGCTATCTGTGATAGTCCAGCAAGTTAGAAGGGACAAAGAAGAAAAAGAAAGGAGCCAGCCTAAAGGCCTTTCCTGGATGATAACCCACAATTCCTGAACGGCTAGATAAGAAGAACATTTCAGAGAACCTTAGATTATTATGATTGCCATCTAAGGAATAAGTTATTTGCTTGAATGGCAAGGGAAGTTGGAAAATAAGGTGGTTCTATGAATTTCATTATTTTTTTTTCCAATTAGATTAAACATCTTTGCAATTAATTTATGAAGAAGTTAATTTCGTATGTATTTCAAACATCTGATTATAATGTGACATTTACATTCGACAGCACCGAAGAGGAAGCTAATGGTTACAAAGCAGTGTCATTAACGAAACCGCCACATACTCATAAATACTCACCACACTGCAGTTACTGTTTGCTGAAATGCACTTCTTGTCATCACACCATTGACAGCCATTTGTATTGGCAGTACAGCTGGCACAGTCTGCATATCTGTAACATCTGTCATCTGCTGCAGCTATAACACAAATGAAATCAAGATGAGAGACAAAGGAAGTCATACTTTTTCATTCACACATTTTTAACAGCTGCTGGGGAAAATACCCAGCAGTTATTCGTTGTAAATATGACCTTCAGTCCAAGATTAAAATTTCTTAACATGAAGTTAACACAATAACTATATTCTATTTATAGTCATGTGTTCACAACACTTTCCTTGAAGCATTTTTAGCCCCAGACCTGCCCCCCCAAATCCATCTTGATACAAATCATGAGTGACCAAGTGTGCTAGTAAAATTTTTCATATTTCTCCTTTGTTAATTTAGCGAAATGAGATAACTGTTTCACACGCGCGCACGCGTGCACACACACACACACTCACACAAGATTTACAAGAAACATCTACAAGGGCTGAGGAACGAAGCATCTTCTCTGCAGCTGAGTTGTATGTTGAACGTATAGGGTTTACCCTTGAATTTGTGGTTGGCTAGAGCTTCTATTTATGAAGCATATACTGGTTCTAATTTATACACAAACACACACACACTATGCAAGAAACTCAGAGTGGCACAGTTGGTGTCTCTTTGTCCCATTTTATCTTCAACCATGGAGGGAGCAATCCTATCTAGGTCAACGGTTACCTCTGAGCCTGGGGGCAACCACCTATCCAGTGCAGGGTGGGAGGAGTGGTGAGGAGCAGATCTCCTCCTCACTCCCCGCACCCGGATTTCACAGCTAGACAGCCAATTTCGGCTGTCTAGTCATGGGGCCTCGGAGCACGGGAAGCAGCAACTGGACAACACATAGGATGTGTCGTACCAGCATTTCTGCTTTCCCTGCCCTGGCCCACCCCCAGGAATGCCCTGTTTTCGCCGCTCTGCGGTCCTCTTCTGGCGCGGAGCGTGGGGTCGTTCCGCACTGGCTACGAAGTGGTGTGGGAGGGGGTGGAGGTTGATTCTCAGGGAACCGACCTCAGAGCACGGGCTCCAAGGTCGCTTCCCAGAAACCAACCTATCTTATTGCCGTCTAGCTGCTGACTAGCGGCCATCAGATTGCACCCTTAATAAGTTAAGCTGAGACTTAGGCCAAGTGACTGGGGCCTAAGACACCCAGTGAACTTCATGGCTGATTAGAGATTTCAGTCCAGGTCCCCCACTCAAAGTCTATCAGCTATTTATTATACAGCCACAGGATCAGCTCAATATTTAGGGCTATGATCTCCAGCTTGGAGATATGCCTGCAGACACCTTTCTTAGCTTCTAGGAGGCTCCCTGCCTCTCCTTATTTTTATGATTTAAGATTTCTTTAATCCATTTTAAAAACTGGAATAGCTAGCATTCTGCAAAGAGCCACCCTCCAGTACCTCCATTTGTGTTCAAAAGAGTGGTCTTAAGAACTGAAGAACATAAGAAGAGCTGTGCTGGTTCACACAATGGCCAACAAGCCTCCCTGTGGAAAACCTACAAGTAGAACATGAGGGAAATAGCACCAGCCCGCATCTGTTCCCTAGCAACTGTCTCTGCCCCTGATACTGGAGGTATAGCTATCAGGACTAGTAGCCGTTGATAGCATTCTCCTCCAGGAATGTATCCAATTCCCTTTTAAAGCCATCCAAATGGGTGGCCATCACTACATCATGTGGAAGTAAAATCCATAGTTTAACTATGTGCGATTCCACAGGACAAGGTTTTGTGTTTTGGAGCTCAGACCCCACCTCTGCCTTGTATTTAGGTTCTTGGTTCTTAGGAACTTTTTTTTTTAGTCCCACCAGTTTGCCTTCCAGGAAATAAGTGTTTGGTGACTTGCCATGCCCACCATGACAGCCATTTTATGAATGGGAAAGCTGACACGCTCTCAAAATTTGAAATGTGCCTGACCTACAAAGGACCCTTGACCTAGGGCATAAAAAAAATTATTTCATTTTGTTTGTGATGGGCTTTAATTTTAGCTGCCATAGACATGAACAATGCTAAAATGGAATGGGAAGAAGAGAGGGAGAGACAAATACTTCCTGAAAATCAGTTTGAGTGGATTTCCCCAGGACAGGGTTTTGAACAACATAGAAATCCCAGATTGTCAAGGATTTTATTCTTGCTCTGTGCTTTAAGTAAAGAACTCCATTTTCTTTTTGTGCTCTAGTTGGCTAAGCTGAAATGGCCCATAGTGATGTAACCACCTGTGCCTGTGAGTCTTGTTATCTCAAGATAGCGCCAGCCTTCAAGGCCAGAGTAAGACTCAGTTAATTGGGAGTGTATGATCTCAGCTGCGTCCCTGTGGGAACTTGCCCCGCCCCCTTATAGGGTTTGAGAAGCTGCGGCAATCAACTTGTGATTGGCCCCGAGCATTAAAAGAAGAGCTTGGGGCTGCCCATTTGTCTTCATCAACCTGTGCCAACTCTTTTTGGGCTTCTGAGCTCTTGGATCCTGGACTGGGCCCTGTCCTATTGGAAGACCTGCACTCAGGTAATGTATAGGATAGGTTTAGGCATTATTTTATTATTTTTGCATGGAGCATTGTTCCAAGGGTTTTCTCCAATTCTTGTATAGTTCTTTTATCCCCTTCCCTTTCCCTTATGTAAATAAACTTCATTGCTATCTCTAGAGCTGTGTATGTGCTTTCTTCCAGGTAAGCCTCAATACTACATTCAAAGCCTGCTGCTTGGCTAATTGCTACTGTGTAAACTCAACATTAAAAAAACTAAGATCATGGCATCTGGCCCCATCACTTCCTGGCCTATAGAAGGGGAAGAAATGGAAGCAGTGACAGATTTTATTTTCTTGGGCTCCAAGATCACCGCAGACCATGCCTGCAACCATGAAATTAAAAGATGCTTGCTCCTTGGGAGGAAAGCTATGGCAAACCTAGACAGCATAGTCAGAAGCAGAGACATCACCTTGCCGACAAAGATTTGTATAATCAAAGCTATGGTTTTCCCAGTAGTAACGTATGGCTGTGAGAGCTGGACTATAAGGAAGGCTGAGCGACGAAGAATCAATGCCTTCGAACTATGGTGCTGGAGAAGACTCTTACGAGTCCCCTGGACTGCAAGGAGGTCAGGAAATCAACCCTGAGTGCTCATTGGAAGGACAGATACTGAAGCTGAAGCTCCAATATTTTGGCCACCTGATGCGAAGAGAAAACTCCCTGGAAAAGACCCTGTTGCTGGGAAAGACTGAAGGCCAAAGGAGAAGGGGACGGCAGAGGATGAGATGGCTAGATAGCATCACCGATGCAACGAATATGAACTTGAGCACACTCTGGGAGAGAGCGGAGGACAGGAAGGCCTGGTGTGCTATGGTCCATGGGGTCACGAAGAGTCGGACACGACTGAACGACTGAACAACAACAACAAAGTTTCAGGCTTCAGGCTTGAAATAGAGGGTGCCAGCTTGGACCCTTATTTCTGCACCCTTAGTATGTCCTGAAAGGCCTGAGACCAGGGGACTCAGGCTGGCTCAGGCTGAGGTGAGCGCAAGATGGTGGCAGTCTACCTGGGTAATTGTTTGTCCTGCCTTTTCTGCAGAGAATTTGGCCAGCCCCTTCCCTCCCTTCACTCTCATAAAATGGGACAGTTGAAAAGTAAGAAACCCCAAAGGTAAGATAGGTAGTCTGGATCTTCCAGCAGTTTGGGTGATGAACTGCATGGCAGAAGACTCCCAGAAGGCCCACTTTCTACTGGCACCTTGGTAGGCAATATGCAATTTTAAATATACACATGAAACAGCATCAACAAGTTTATCTAGGTCTGAAAAAGAGAGCTGTAGTGCGTGTCTCAAAAACACAGTTTTGAGCTGTGAGTACTGCGATTCCAAATGCTTATGAGCAAAACTGAGCCAGAGCACTGCATCTCACCAGGTCCTAATAAGTCCTTGTTTTTACACACCTTTTCTATTCTTCTCTCTAAAGTCTTTAAGTTCATAAGCTGACTACTTTGCACTTAGAATACCCAGTTTCTAACAGATATCCTTCATTGTGATAGTCTCTCTCCCTTTATCCTATGATAGTTTTTACCCAGATCCCACGTTTCTCTTTTCCCCTGAATCACTGACTGTACTGCTGGTACATTTTCTCACAACATTTTGTTGTTGTTGTTGTTGTTGTTATAATTTTATTATTACATTTATATCCCACCTTTTTCCTCTTGCAAGGATCCCAAGGCAGCTTAGATGCCCCTCCTTCTCTCCATTTTATCCTCACAACAACCCTGTGAGGTAGGTTAGGCTGAGAGTCAGTGACTGGCCCAAAGTCACCCAGTGAGTTTCATGGCTGAGTAGGGACTAGTACCCAGATTTCCCAAGTTTCAGTCCAACACTTTAACCACTACACCACACTGGCTGTTCAAAATTATGGTTGTTCAGTTCAGTTTATTCTGATTTTACATCCACTGGACTAATGAAGGCGAAATAAAAACAAAACTCCAGTAAAAAATACAAAGTATGGAGCTTACTCCTAATATTACAAATCCTAGTAACTATGCTCAGTGAAAAATCACAGGACATGTCACATAAATCAAAATTACATGTCACATAAGTACCAAGTCAGAGAGATACTTCTTCAAGCCCATTTATTTATTTGTTTCTAATAAATAAATAAAGAGCTGAAGCTCTTTGTGCAATTCACAGCTAGCCAGACTAAGGGACAATCACAGAACTTGCCAGAACAGTTAAGTCTTTCTGAATATAAAGATCTCCTATCCTTCTTTTTTGTTTAGGAACCTGGAATGTCAGATCAATGAATCAAGGTAAGCTGGAGGTGGTCAAACATGAGATGGCAAGATTGAACATCGACATCTTGGGAATCAGCGAACTAAAATGGACAGGCATGGGCGAATTTAATTCAGGTGACTATCATATCTACTATTGTGGGCAAGAATCCCTTAGAAGAAATGGAGTAGCACTCATAGTCAACAAAAGGGTGGGAAAAGCAGTACTGGGGTACAATCTTAAAAATGATAGAATGATCTCAGTACGAATCCAAGGCAAACCATTCAACATCACAGTAATTCAAGTCTATGCCCCAACCACAGAGGCCGAAGAAGCTGAGGTTGATCGGTTCTATGAAGACCTACAACACCTTCTAGAACTCACACCAAAAAAAGATGTCCTCTTCATCATAGGGGATTGGAATGCTAAAGTAGGAAGTCAAGAAATCACCGGGATAACAGGCAGGCATGGCCTTGGTGTACAAAATGAAGCAGGACAAAAGCTAATAGAGTTTTGCCAAGAGAACATGCTGATCATAGCAAACACTCTTTTCCAACAGCACAAGAGGCGACTCTACACATGGACGTCACCAGATGGTCAATATCGAAATCAGATTGATTATGTACTTTGCAGCCAAAGATGGAGAAGCTCCATACAGTCAGTCAAAACAAGACCTGGAGCTGACTGTGGCTCAGATCATGAGCTGCTTCTTGCAA
Source organism: Heloderma suspectum (assembly GCF_057233095.1). Taxonomy (NCBI): domain Eukaryota; kingdom Metazoa; phylum Chordata; class Lepidosauria; order Squamata; family Helodermatidae; genus Heloderma; species Heloderma suspectum. The sequence continues at coordinate 247,861,864 of NC_139460.1, forward strand.
AATTTCGGCTTAAATTGAAGAACGTCGGGAAAACCACTAAACCGTTCAGGTATGACCTAAATCATATCCCTGATGAATATACAGTGGAGGTGAGGAATAGATTTCAGGGATTAGACCTGATAGACAGAGTGCCTGAGGAACTATGGACGGAGGTCCGTAACATTGTTCAGGAGGCAGCAACGAAATCCATCCCAAAGAAAAAGAAATGCAAGAAAGCCAAGTGGCTGTCTGATGAGGCTTTACAAGTAGCTGATGAAAGAAGGGAAGCGAAAAGCAAGGGAGAAAAGGGAAGACATACCCAACTGAATGCAGAGTTCCAGAGAATAGCAAGGAGAGACAAGAAGGCCTTCTTAAATGAACAATGCAAAGAAATCGAGGAAAACAATAGAATGGGAAAGACTAGAGATCTCTTCAAGAAAATTGGAGATCTCAAGGGAACGTTTTGTGCAAAGACGGGCATGATAAAGGACAAAGAAGGCAGGGACCTAACAGAAGCAGATGAGATTAAGAAGAGGTGGCAAGAATACACAGAAGAACTATAGAGGAAAGATCTGAATGTCCCTGATAGCCATGATAGTGCGGTCACTGAACTTGAGCCGGACATCCTCGAGAGTGAAGTCAAGTGGGCCTTAGGAAGCATTAGTAACAACAAAGCTAGCGGAGATGACAGTATTCCAGCCGAGCTATTTAAAATCCTAAAAGATGATGCTGTTAAAGTGCTGCATTCAATATGCCAACAAATCTGGAACACTCAACAGTGGCCACAAGACTGGAAAAGGTCAGTTTACATTCCAATTCCAAAGAAGGGCAACGCCAAAGAGTGTTCAAACTACCGCACAATTGCGCTCATTTCACATGCCAGCAAGGTGATGCTCAAAATCCTACAAGCTAGGCTTCAGCAGTATGCGAACCGAGAACTACCGGAAGTACAAGCTGGGTTTAGAAGAGGCAGAGGAACTAGAGATCAAATCGCCAACATTCGCTGCATCATGGAGAAAGCAAGAGAATTCCAGAAAAACGTCTATTTCTGCTTCATTGACTACGCTAAAGCCTTTGATTGTGTGGATCACAACAAACTGTGGCAAATTCTTAAAGTGATGGGAGTACCAGACCACCTTACCTGTCTCCTGAGAAACCTGTACGAGGGTCAAGAAGCAACAGTAAGAACCAGACATGGAACAACCAATTGGTTCAAAATTGGGAAAGGAGTACGACAAGGCTGCATATTGTCACCCTGCTTATTTAACTTATATGCAGAGTACATCATGAGAAATGCCGGGTTGGATGAATCAGAGGTCGGAATTAAGATTGCTGGGAGAATTATCAACAACCTCCGATATGCAGACGATACCACCCTAATGGCAGAAAGCGAAGAGGATCTCAAGAGCCTCTTGTTGAGGGTGAAAGAGGAGAGTGCAAAAGCTGGTTTGAAACTCAACATTAAAAAAACGAAGATCATGGCATCTGGCCCCATCACTTCCTGGCATATAGAAGGGGAAGAAATGGAAGCAGTGACAGATTTTACTTTCTTGGGCTCCAAGATCACTGCAGACGGTGACTGTAGCCATGAAATTAAAAGACGCTTGCTCCTTGGGAGGAAAGCTATGGCCAACCTAGACAGCATAGTAAGAAGCAGAGACATCACCTTGCCAACAAAGGTCCGTCTAATCAAAGCTATGGTTTTCCCAGTAGTAATGTATGGCTGTGAGAGCTGGACTATAAGGAAGGCTGAGCGCCGAAGAATTGATGCTTTCGAACTGTGGTGCTGGAGAAGACTCTTACGAGTCCCCTGGACTGCAAGGAGGTCAAATCAGTCAATCCTAAAGGAAATCAACCCTGAGTGCTCATTGGAAGGACAGATAATGAAGCTGAAGCTCCAATATTTTGGCCACCTAATGCAAAGAGAAAACTCTCTGGAAAAGACCCTGATGCTGGGAAAGACTGAAGGCAAAAGGAGCAGGGGACGGCAGAGGATGAGATGGCTAGATAGCATCACGGATGCAATGAATATGAACTTGAGCACGCTCCGGGAGAGAGCGCAGGACAGGAAGGCCTGGCGTGCTATGGTCCATGGGGTCACGAAGAGTCGGACACGACTGAACGACTGAACAACAACAACAAATCCTTGTTTTGTGTTGGCTATTACTGCCCTAGAACTGGCAAAGTTAGCCAATGAACAGTTAAACCATATGTCTAACCCCCCTGAAGCCACATTATTAAATAGATGAACTAAATTTACTCTGTTCTAGTCAAAAGATTTTTGGAAGTCTATTATCAGCCATAAACAAAAACCTAATTAAATTAAGTAAGTATAGATGCCCCTTAAATTTCAATAGAAAAATGTCAGTTCTAGTCCTCAGAAATATTGGAGATGTGGATGTCGGAATGCCAAGTATGGTATACAAACTATTATACTGTAATGGCTTGAGATGTACAAACTCACAATATACCCACTACCATCAAATCTCTGCCCATTAAGAACTTGCAGGTAAATCTTACAGGTAGATATAAGTAGGAGAACTCTGCCTGCCAAATGACCTTCAAACTCTTAAGATACCTAGTGACGTTTATTTCAGCAAGCTTTTTAATGAGGTCTCATTGCATGGAGCACATAGCATTTTCTATGGCTGGCACTATAGGGTTGTAGAGATACTAAAAATAGAGTGAACCATGTAGCCTGGATTCTCAAATGAGATGATTCTTGCTGTTCAATAACTTCTAGATGCACAAAGGGAGCATGCTGATTCCATCTTCAGTGGTAACTGATGTGTTTCTATGCCAAATTCAAGGTGCTGGTGTTAACCTTTAAAGCCCTAAATAATTTAGGGCCCGATTATCTGAAGCACTGTCTTACCCCATACATTCAGGTCATCCACCAATGCCCTTTTCAGGATTCTTCTGCCTTCAGAAGTGAGGCAGATGGCTACAAGAAAATTATTCTTTTCACTCATGAGACTTTTTCTTAAGCTTAGTGACTTTTGATTGCACAGCAAGATAGAGACACAATCAAATATGTGGTCAGATAAGAAAACAATTTAGATTTCAAAGAGATTTATGTTCATGTTGTGCATCTATAATTGACTGAACAGCAAAGATAGAATCTGAGAAAGTGAGCTACACAGTTCACTCTATTTTTAGTACAATCCTTGCCTTGTACAATCTTTTTCAAATCACAGTGCTTCCTTACATTTAACCATAAAAGATGTTCAAAGACCAGTCAACACTGATTTAGCCTTGTCGGGGTTCTCTGGGTGCCTGCCAAGCCTATGCCCCCGCCAAGTCCCTGCCCCTGGTTGCATGCCCCCAGACCTGTGCCTGAACCCCCCTTCCTCACTAAGCCATCCATACTCATCCCAGGCCCATCCAGCGATCTCTGCACCCGCCATTTTGCAAAAAAAAAAAAAAAATGGCAGGCACAGATATGTGCACATTTGTTCTTCTGCAAAATGGCACTGTGAATGGCCAATATATGCAAGGTTACAGGCATAAAGGCTTTCAGCACCTCCTGAAGACACTGTTATTTCGAGAGATCTTCCTTGAGTGACCAGCCGTGGTTTATTAAATTCAGAATTTGATTCTTTTAAAATGTTTTAATTATTTTAACGTGGTGTTTTATTCTTCTATCTTTGTTGTTTACTGCTCCAAAACCTTTTGAAGGAGAGCAGTATATAAATATTGTAAATAATAAATAGATCCCTGGCCATTACTATGGCCAAATTAAGATGGCTAAACCTCAGTGATTCAGCCACTGAGAGAAGATTCCACCAATAAAGAATGACTACAAGCAACAAGAAACTGTTAAGAACATGGGAAGAGCCATGCTGGATCAGATCAACGTCCATCTGGTCCAACATTCTGTTCACACAGTGGCCAACCCGCTATCGATCAGGAATCCATAAACAGGACACAAGTGCAACAGCACTCTCCCATCCATGTTTCCCAGCAACTGGTGTGCAGAGGCATACTGCCTCTGATACTGGAGGTAGCATATAGCCATCAGGACTAGTAGCCACTGACAGACTTCTCCAAGAATGTGTCTAATCCCCTTTTAAAGCCATCCAAGTTGCTGGTCATCACTACATCTTGTGGTCACAAATTCCATAGTTTTAACTATGCGCTGTGTGAATACACCCATCAGACCAAAAAGGATGGGACACTCAAGTGTCATCTGTTCACATCCCACTGTCAAATTTATGTTTATGAGATTTGCCAGTACAGCAGCTGCTCTACCCCTAATCAATTGCTTAACAAAGGAACTATCTATGCTTCAAATCTATTCAATTATAGATTTACAGATTCAGATACTATACACATAAAATACCACATTCCAGCAACAAATCAGAAAATTCATTCCCATTCTATGTGATTGCCATCCAGTTATATTCCAAACATAAATGAAAACATGATACCACTTTAACCCACAAGAAAATGGCATAGCAACAATTGTCACTAAAATCTTATCCTAGCATAGGACAGAGAGCCAAGTTTAATCATGCTTAGTTACTAACCTTTCTTAGGTGACTGACGCTGCATCAGTTATTATAATAAGATGAGAGTGATCTATGAATCTATTGTTTTTGAATGGGAAATATTCCTTTACCATAGACTGAACAGCCTTACATTCCAGGATAGGGCCAATTAAAATGTTTGGCTCTCAAATTCTTTGTTACAAGAGGAGAGAAAAATTATATATACCATCTCAGTATGAAAAGGTTGCTTAAAAAAAAAAGAATAATGTAAATTCCACAAGGAGTTAAAAAAAAAAAAAGCAATCAATTTCACTCCCTTGTCATCTACTTTATGGAAATAAACTCTCTGAATAGCCTTCAAGGAGATCAGATGCAAAACAATTTAATTGATCAACTTGATCACTTCTGACATGAAGCTGGCTTTGTAACAACTTAGCCAAATGTGGCATATTTAACAGATTAAATGTGGTAGCCATTTGCTAAGTTTGGTATGGGAGATTCAACTCTGGGTTTAATTTAATCTAGGAGCCTATGCCTGTTTCAGGCTTAACATGCTTACAACAGGATTGGCTAAGGCTATTAATTACAACCTCTCCTCAATATTAGTTTTACCACAAAGTCCAAGGAAGCAGAAAATGCAATCTGACATTTCACCAGATGTAATGAAGAAGGGGCTAAAACCGTCCATTTGTCTGCTTCAGACCTGTAGAACTTACTAGGGCAGTTGACATGATTGCTCCCAAGCACCCTCTCCCTGTGAACATTGCCCAGGCAAGTCTTTGGTATACACCTAAGCTAAGGGCAATGAATTATTATTATTATTATTATTATTATTATTATTATTATTATTAATCGCCCATCTGGCTGGTCACCCAGCCACTCTGGGCGATGTACAACATACAATAAAAACAGTTTAAAACAATAAAATTCTACAATCAAAACATTTTCTAAAATATCCTAACCCATCCCAAATGCCTGCCTGAACAACAGCGTTTTTAATGCACGACGGAAGCTCATTAAAGAGGGGGCATGACGGAGTTCCCTAGGGAGGAAGTTCCACAGAGTGGGGGCCACCACAGAAAAGGCCCTCTCCCTCGTCCCCACTAGTCTAACTGTCCTGGCTGATGGGACAGAGAGAAGGCCATCCGAGGCTGATCTTGTTAAGCGGCCTGTCTGGTGCTGCTGGAGGCGCTCCTTAAGATAGGCTGGGCCAGAACCATATAGGGTTTTAAAGGTCAAAACCAACACCTTGAATTTGGCCCGGAAAACAACTGGTAACCAGTGCAACTCCTTCAGCACTGGAGTGATGTGATCTCGCCGGCGGCTGCCTTTAATCAGGCGAGCCGCCGCGTTCTGTACCAGCTGCAGTTTCCGAACCGTCTTCAAGGGTAACCCCACGTAGAGCGCATTACAGTAGTCTAAACGAGAGGAGACCAGGGCATGTACTACCGATGAGAGCAGATGGTCGGGAAGGAAGGGGCGCAGCCGCTGTATCAGATGGAGTTGATACAGCGCTGTCCAGCTCACAGCTGACCCCTGAGTCTCCATGGACAGCTGGGAGTCCAAAATGATCCCCAGGCTGCGGACCTGGTCTTTCAAGGATAGCCATACCCCATTCAGCACCAGGTCAACATCCCCCAGCCTCCTCTTGTCTCCCACCAAAAGTACCTCGGTCTTGTCAGGGTTCAGCCTCAGCCTATTCCTCCCCATCCAGCCACTCACCGTCTCCACACATTTGGACAGGGATTCTACGGCCAACCTTGGTGAAGATTTAAACGAGAGGTAGAGCTGCATGTCATCCGCATATTGATGACACTGCACCCCAAACCTCCTGATGATAGCCCCCAGCGGCTTCATATAGATGTTAAATAGCATCGGGGAGAGGATGGAACCCTGTGGCACCCCACAAGTAAGTGGCCACGGGTCCGAAACCTCCTCTCTCAGTGCTACCCTCTGGTACCTGCCGGAGAGGAAGGACCAGAACCACCGCAATACAGTGTCCCCAATGCCCAACCCCTCCAGGCGGTCCAGGAGGATACCCTGGTCAACGGTATCAAAAGCCGCTGAGAGGTCGAGGAGAACAAGGAAGGAGCATTCACCCCTATCCAGAGACCTCCTCATATCATCTACCAAGGCGACCAAGGCCGTTTCTGTCCCATGCCCAGGCCTGAAGCCCGACTGAAATGGGTCTAGATAATCAGTTTCTTCCAAGTGTGCCTTCAACTGCACCGCCGCCACCCGCTCAATCACCTTGCCCAAAAATGGCAGATTTGAGACTGGGAGAAAGTTGTTCAAAACTTGAGGATCCAAGGAGGGCTTCTTTAAGAGCGGTCTTATCACTGCCTCCTTGAGGGCTGATGGCATCACTCCCTCCTCAAGGGAGGCGTTCACCACCGCCTTGATCCCCTCACCCAGTCTCTCTCTGCAGCTCATAATGAGCCAAGATGGGCAAGGATCAAGTAAGTAGGTGGTCGGCCGTACCGATGAAAGCACCTTGTCCACTTCATCAGGAGGGAGAAGCTGGAACCGATCCCACAAAACCGGTTTGCCACAGGCCGCCTGAAGCAAGAATGAAACAAGAAGGACAACAGTTAGAATGCAGGAAGACTAGTGCCAAGTCTGTGGCAAAGGGGGAGTTCTTTTTCATCAGCATTGCATCTTCTCAGTGTCATCCAGAGGAGCTTTTCTTAGTGGTTCATGGCCTTTTGCAATCTGAACCAGGGGGAAGATGGTGGAAACCTCAATAGCACATTGTGACAAGTTTGCAAAACACTCTGAAAGACAAAGTCGCTTGCATTTGTCACAACATGGACACCACAGGTAAAGCAGTTCCATTAGTAGAGGTGTTCAGAGCACCATCTGGTTCAGTTTTATTGATGACTTTCAGTTGTAAAGGCTCGATGATGTGGACAAAGTGCTTAGCCAAGTCCAGTCGACCACCTGTGTCCTTGATCCTTGTCCGTCATGGCTTATTATATCTAATAGGGAGATGTTCAGCTGGGTCGAGCAAGTTGTCAACTCCTCCTTGAGAGAGGGAGTGAATGAAACTATCTAGATCCATTTCAATCCGGCCTCAGGCCTGGTTTTGGAATGGAAATTGCCTTGGTCACCCTTTGGGATAACCTTTGCTGGGAGAGGGACAGGGGAGTGCGACCCTGTTGATTCTCTTGGACATGTGATGTGGCTGCAAAACAGGCAAATGCTATTTTGGGCTGCATTAATAAAAGTATAGCTTCCAAACTGTGTGAAGTACTAGTTCCTCTCTACTCAGCACTGGTTAGGCCTCATCTGGAGTACCATGTCCAGTTCTGGGCATCACACTTTAAGAAGGATGCAGACAAACTGGAGAGGGTTCAGAGAAGGGCAATGAAGATGATCAGGGGACTGGAAACAAAGCCCTATGAGGAGAGACTGAAAGAACTGGGCATGTTTAGCCTTGAGAAGAGAAGACTGAGGGGAGATATGATAGTGCTCTTCAAGTACTTGAAAGGTTGTCAGAGAGAGGAAGGCCAGCATCTCTTCTCGATCATCCCAGAATGAAGGACACAGAATAGTGGGCTCAAGATACAGGAAGCCAGGTTCTGGCTGAACATCAGGAAAAACTTCCTGATACAGCAAGACGATGGGACCAATTACCTAGGGAGGTAGTGGGCTCGCCCACACTGGAGGCATTCAAGATGAGGCTGGACAGCCATCTGTCAGGGATGCTTTGACTTAGATTCTGCATTGAGCAGGGAGTTGCACTTGATGTTCTTATAGCCCCTTCCAACCCTACTATTCTATGATTCTATGAGGTTTTCGATACCATTGACCATGGTATCCTTCTGGATAAGTTGTCTGGGTTGGGAGCTGGAGGCACTGCACTGCAATAGTTCCGCTCCTACTTGGATGGCTGATTCCAGAAGGTGGTGCTGGAGGATTATTGCTCTGTGCCTTGGCAACTATGCCATGGGGTTTCATAGAGCTCTATTTTATCCCCCATGCTGCTTTAACATCTACATGAAACTGCTGGGGAGGTTATCTGGAGAGATGGACTGAGGTTTCACCAATATGCAGATGACACCCAGCTCTCTCTCTGTTTTTCATCACATTCAGATAAGGCAGTGGGCATTCTGAACCAGTGCCTGGATGCAGTAATGGACTGGATGAAGGCTAATGAACAGACTCAGTCCAGAGAAGGAGGTATTGTTGGTGGGTGGTTTGTCTGCCTAGCTGATGTTCAACCCATTCTGAAGGGGGTTGCACTCCCCTTATAAGATCAGGTTCATAGATTGGTGGTGCTCTTGGATCCAGCATTGTCACAGGTGGACTCAGTGGTGCAGAACACCTTTTATCAGTTTAGTCTGATATACCAACTGCATCCTTACCTGAACAGAGATAGCCTAGCTACAGTTAGCCACGCTCTGGTAACCTCTCATCTGGATTACTGCAATGTGTTATGTGTGAGGCTGCCTTTGAAAATGGTCCAGAAACTTCAGCTTGTCCAAAATAGGGCAGTGAGATTGTTGATGGGAACTGGCCAATGTGATCATATTATGCCAGTACTGTTCCACCTGCTCTGGCTGCCAGTTTATTTCCGGGCCCAACGCAAAATACTATCTATCTATCTATCTATCTATTTATTTTATTAATCACCCATCTGGCTGGTCACCCAGCCACTCTGGGCAATGTACAACAAAATACAAAATATTAGTATTAACACTGAAAGCTCTGAACAGCTTGGGGCCAGGTTACCTGAAGGATAGTCTTCTCCCATATACATCTGTTGAGACCATAAGATCACCTTCAGCTGTTCTTCTCCAGGAGCCCCTGCCAAAGCAAGTGAGGTGGATGGCTACTAAGAAGAGGGCCTTCACTGTTGTGGCACCCTGGTTGTGGAATGAGGTTCCCAGAGAGGCTTGCCTGGCACCTACATTGTGCTCTTTTCAGTGTCAGGTGAAGACCTTCTTATTTTCCCTGGCATGTTAGTTTTTCAATTTCTGTCTTAAATCTGATACTATATTTTAAATCTCTGCACTGCTGCTAGGTTTTATTTGGTTATTATTTTTATTTTATACTGTAGTTTTAAACTTTTAAACTTGTATACTGTATTTTATCGTGTTGTACTTTATAGTTTTAATTGTTGTGAACTGCCCACAGAGCATTGGCTATTAAATGGTATAGAAAACTAATAAATAAAGAATAAAATAAAACCCTTGTAACCAGAAGAGGCTGGAAGTTCAGACTAGCCTGCTAATGAAAAACATCTATTTGAATTTTGTTTAGAGTAGGCAACAGTGATTTTACAGCCAAGTAATTCACTTTGACAACACAGTTATCAGCTATAGGAACGGGCTCATTTGCAGCAAAAGACTGATCAAAACAGGTTCTGTCAGTAGTATAAAGGACGTACCAAGAGATCAATAAGGGTAGGGTTTAAATCAGTGTTGGAAAAGAGACCTGCTTGGGTCAAAATAAAATGAATCTGTCTTTAAGTATTCATAGAGACATTTATCACTAGCATTGTCCAAGCTCAAATGGGAGCAATCATTTTAATCATTTACCAAGGAAAACCATGAGACAGGCCATGAAATACTATCAAGTGGTTGCTGTGGGGAAAAAAACCCACCTGCCCAAACCAAATTTATGTCAAAATTCAACTGCCACCACCTCCTTCTTCACTCACGTCATCATACTCTCTCCTATATTTGAAATCCTTTATTACATTCTGATTTCTTGACACATCCATTTCAAACTCTTCTCCTTATCACAAAGGCTATGCTGGCCTTTCTGTATGCTTTTCCACATCCATTCCTTACTCTTATACTTTTCAAAGACCTTTCATTTTACTTCACCTTTTAGTCTAACATTCATGTCTCATCCCTTTCACTTTTATTTGTGAGGTTCTTAATAACTAAGAAATGTTTTTGTTCTTGTTCAAGAGGTATCTTCTTGTGCCCTGAAAAAGCCCTTACAATATGTCATCACAACTCATACCTCTTCTCAAATATACTCCTGCTTTACCAATTACACATGTCTTGCAATGTTTCTCTTGCAACACTTGCTTTCTTATCTTCTCTAGCCGTTATTTTCAGAACAGGAAAGTATCTTAGTAATATTAATTATGTACAACAGAAGCAATATGGTTGACAAATTTAAAAAACAACAACAGCGCTACAGAAAGCCACTAATTTTCATATATGTGTTGTCATAAGAATCATGGATGAAATAGATTTGTTGTGGTGAATACATGCAAATGTAAAACCCATTAAAAAAAACTCAAAAGGATGATATTTTCTTCAGTTTTAAGTTTTCAGAAATGTAGTATGCTACTTTTTAAATGAAATTGCTGTCTTGGTTCCAAAAGTGTTGCTGTAGAAGTAAGGGGCACTTCTGTTCACACAATGTGTCCCTGCTATCTCCACCAATTCCTCTTGCCCACTGCAGTTCCCCTGCCACATTCCACTCTCTTCAGGTGAGTCTCCTCAGAAACAGCTGGGGGTGGGCAGCATGGTGCCATTGGGGAGGTGGGGGCCTGAAAGGCCTATTGCACAGAATTCCACTTGCACATCTTTGGATTCAAGGCAAGCCAATGAGATTAAACTGGAAAATATGCACTTCTTACCCATTAAACTACTAAAGAAAATGGAAATAAATTGATTATAATCTGTCAGCTCCAAGTACAGGATGTTATATCTTTATATGGTACGCAGAAGTAAATGGCTCTTATACTGACTTTAAGATTCAAGATTTATTTTTTATCTTTTGTTTCTGGGAAGAAACAATGCCTTTATAGACACAAGGAAACATTTCTAGAAGAAGCTTTCACACATTACATTGAACATGAATACAAAGGGAAGTGGGATTGTGGCTACTCGCCCTGCCCCATAAATGTGTTCAGCAGGACTATGAGAAAGCCTATTCAAATAAACTCTGTGTGTAGGTTCCATCTGCATGATCACAGATGTTGCCTATGCAGTTTGCACTTTTACACCTTCTGTGAATGCATTTACAGGGCAGTGCTGTATACATGCACTCAGTTTAACATGTGAAATGAGCTATTATTACTAGGAAGAGTTAAGGGGCAATCCACTTACCTATTTTTCTGGGACACTTTGCCCCAAGAATGTTATTAGCACGTCCAGATTCCCATGACACACAGTGATTTTTGTTCCATAAGCACCTTAAACCTGGCCCAGCAGTTTTGCAAAGTTCTTCATCTCTGAATGCTTCACAGTTGGGAGGTTTGTACACAAGGATGTCATTCAACAGAATGCTTGAAAAGCCTCCGAATATATACATGGATCTATTGAGTAAAACAAAGTAATGTTGCATTTCTACAAGAATACACACCATCCAAAGCCACGACCCTTTTAATCTCTCGTGTGTGTGTGTGTGTGTGTGTGTGTGTGTTCAGTTACTTATCCTAAACCTATGGAGAACAGGAGGCTACTATATACATACTGTAACTGCATGATCCAGCCAGACCTATGCAGTTTGAAATCCCATTGACCTGCATAGGACAGATTTAAGCACATGCTTAGCTTTCTAATTAAAATAAACAGAATTCCAAATGCTTAACCTTGGCTGGATTGTACCCATATGATGTAATAAAACAATATTATCCTTAACACTGCTTTAATTGACATTATCTCCATTCTTCCATTTAGACAACACAATATTAAGTGCTCTTGTAAAAAAAAATCAATACTTCATTCATTTAAAGTTTCATGCGTTTGCCTACTTATTTAATATATAAATTCTAACAGAAAAACTAATCCAGTCATGTTCTGGCACTGCATTCATTGTTTTTATATATCAGAAAGTATATGATGCATCAGCTGGATAACCTCAAAAGCTATTCTTATTCTTGGCCAGTCTATATGCTTCATTTGAATATTTAAGACAACTTGCTCTGCCATACGAAATGGACAGGACTAAAAGTGGACTGTAATGCCATCCTACTTCTTTTCAGGTGGACCTAAAACCATCCCACTTCTTTTCAGTGGATGTCAAACCATCCCAGGATGTTACATATTTCAAAAAGTCATTTGACCCAGGCCAGAGCTGTTTGTCACCTTCATGGATCACTGCCTTGTTGTGGCGAAGGGGCTTGCGTAACTCAGTGAAGCCATAAGCTATGCCGTGCAGGGCCACCCAAGATGGACAGGTCATGGCAGAGAGTTCTGACAAAATGTGTTCCACTGGAGAAGGAAATGGCAACCCACTCCAGTATTCTTGCCAAGAAAACCCCATGGAATGTATCACAAGGCTAAAAGAGATGACGCCGGAAGATGAGCCCCTCAGGTCGGAAGGTGTCCAATATACTACTGGGGAAGAGCAGAGGGAATTTCCAAGTAGCGCCAGAAACAGTGAAGCGGCTGGGCCAAAGCTGAAAGGACACTCAGCTGTGGATGTGTCTGGTGGTGAAAAGAAAATCCGATGCTGTAAAGAACAATATTGTTTAGGAACCTGGAAGGTAAGATCAATGAATCAAGGTAAGCTGGAGGTGGTCAAACATGAGATGGCAAGATTGAACATCGACAGCTTGGGAATCAGCGAACTAAAATGGACAAGCGTGAGCGAATTTAATTCAGGTGACCATTATATCTACTACTGTGGGCAAGAATCCCGTAGAAGAAATGGAGTAGCACTCATAGTCAATAAAGGGGTGGGAAAAGCAGTACTGGGGTACAATCTTAAAAATGATAGAATGATCTCAGTACGAATCCAAGGCAAACCATTCAACATCACAGTAATTCAAGTCTATGCCCCAACCACTGAGGCTGAAGAAGCTGAGGTTGATCAGTTCTATGAAGACCTACAACACCTTCTAGAACTAACACCAAAAAAAGATGTCCTCTTCATCATAGGGGATTGGAATGCTAAAGTAGGAAGTCAAGAAATCACCGGGATAACAGGCAAGCATGGCCTTGGTGTACAAAATGAAGCAGGACAAAGGCTAATAGAGTTTTGCCAAGAGAACACGCTGATCATAGCAAACACTCTTTTCCAACAGCACAAAAGGCGACTCTACACATGGACATCACCAGATGGTCAATATCGAAATCAGATTGATTATGTACTTTGCAGCCAAAGATGGAGAAGCTCTATACAGTCAGTAAAAACAAGACCTGGAGCTGACTGTGGCTCAGATCATGAGCTGCTTCTTGCAAAATTTCGGCTTAAATTGAAGAACGTAGGGAAAACCACTAAACCATTCAGGTATGACCTAAATCATATCCCTCATGAATATACAGTGGAGGTGAGGAATAGATTTAAGGGATTAGACCTGATAGACAGAGTGCCTGAGGAACTATGGATGGAGGTCCGTAATATTGTTCAGGAGGCAGAAACTCAATCCATCCCAAAGAAAAAGAAATGCAAGAAAGCCAAGTGGCTGTCTGACGAGGCTTTACAAGTAGCTGAGGAAAGAAGGGAAGCAAAAAGCAAGGGAGAAAGGGGAAGATATATCCAACTGAATGCAGAGTTCCAGAGAATAGCAAGGAGAGGCAAGAAGGCCTTCTTAAATGAACAATGCAAAGAAATCAAGGAAAACAATAGAATGGGAAAGACTAGAGATCTTTTCAAGAAAATCGGAGATCTCAAGGGAACATTTTGTGCAAAGACGGGCATGATAAAGGACAAAGAAGGCAGGGACCTAACAGAAGCAGATGAGATTAAGAAGAGGTGGCAAGAATACACAGAAGAACTATACAGGAAAGATCTTAATGCCCCTGATAGCCATGATAGTGCCTTCACTGAACTGGAGCCGGACATCCTCGAGAGTGAAGTCAAGTGGGCCTTAGGAAGCATTACTAACAACAAAACTAGTGGAGATGACAGTCTTCCAGCTGAGCTATTTAAAATCCTCAAAGATGATGCTGTTAAAGTGCTGCACTCAATATGCCAACAAATTTGGAACACACAACAGTGGCCACAAGCCTGGAAAAGGTCAGTTTACATTCCAATTCCAAAGAAGGGCAATGCCAAAGAGTGTTCAAGCTACCGTACAATTGCGCTCATTTCACATGCCAGCAAGGTTATGCTCAAAATCCTACAAGCTAGGTTTCAGCAGTATGTGAACCGAGAACTACTGGAAGTACAAGCGGGGTTTCGAAGAGGCAGAGGAACTAGAGATCAAATCGCCAACATTCGCTGGATCATGGAGAAAGCAAGAGAATTCCAGAAAAACATCTATTTCTGCTTCATTGACTATGCTAAAGCCTTTGATTGTGTGGATCACAACAAACTGTGGCAAACTCTTAAAGAGATGGGAGTACCAGACCACCTTACCTGTCTCCTGAGAAACCTGTACGAGGGTCAAGAAGCAATAGTAAGAACCGGACATGGAACAACCGATTGGTTCAAAATTGGGAAAGGAGTATGACAAGGCTATATATCGTTGCCCTGCTTATTTAATTTATATGCAGAGTACATAATGAGAAACGCTGGGTTGGATGAATCACAGGTCGGAATTAAGATTGCCAGGAGAATTATCAACAACCTCAGATATGCAGACGATACCACCCTAATGGCAGAAAGTGAAGAGGATCTAAAGAGCCTCTTGTTGAGGGTGAAAGTGGAGAGTGCAAAAGCTGGTTTGAAACTCAACATTAAAAAAACGAAGATCATGGCATCTGGCCCCATCACTTCCTGGCATATAGAAGGGGAAGAAATGGAAGCAGTGACAGATTTTATTTTCTTGGGCTCCAAGATCACTGCAGACGGTGACTGTAGCCATGAAATTAAAAGATGCTTGCTCCTTGGGAGGAAAGCTATGGCAAACCTAGACAGCATAGTCAGAAGCAGAGACATCACCTTGCCGACAAAGGTTCGTATAATCAAAGCTATGGTTTTTCCAGTAGCAACGTATGGCTGTGAGAGCTGGACTATAAGGAAGGCTGAGCGCTGAAGAATCGATGCATTCGAACTGTGGTGCTGGAGAAGACTCTTACGAGTCCCCTGGACTGCAAGGAGGTCAAATCAGTCCATCCTAAAGGAAATCAACCCTGAGTGCTCATTGGAAGGACAGATACTGAAGCTGAAGCTCAAATATTTTGGCCACCTAATGCGAAGAGAAAACTCCCTGGAAAAGACCCTGATGCTGGGAAAGATTGAAGGCAAAAGGAGAAGGGGATGGCAGAGGGTGAGATGGCTAGATAGCATCACCAATGCAATGAATATGGACTTGAGCACACTCCGGGAGAGAGCGCAGGACAGGAAGACCTGGCACGCTACGGTCCATGGGGTCACGAAGAGTCGGACACGACTGAACGACTGAACAACAACAGAGATGTTTGTGGATTTGAGAGATGCAGGCATTGCAGAGACAGACACTTTTTAAGACAACTATGCTGGGCTCAGGCCTTGAAGCAAGAGGAAGCTGTCTATCCAACTGCTGCTTGCCTCTGTATTGCGCACAATTATAGAGTGAGAGTATCTGGAAAGGTTTTAAAGGTACGTCATGCCTAATATTAGGCCACATTCATTAATGGCTTTGACAACATTTATAGTAACTATTCTTTTCATGGTAATGATTGATAATTGGCTGTAATTATTTCAAAGTGTGAATGTACTAATTCAAGCTTGTTAACAAATAGTTTACACATTTATAAAGAAAGTGAATGGAGCACGGGCTAAATTGAGTCAAGCATAATTTGAAATAACATCATCCCAGTTCCTTTCCCAGCCCACACTTCAAGCACTGTTTGATATACTACTATATCAATGGTATAGATTTTAAGTTGCTCGCAACAGTCTTATGTATGTTAAAAAATATACAAATCATTTTTTCCTGTAGGTAAACAAGCTAATAATATTTGAACACAAACTTTCCAAGATATACCAAGGGGTATTGAATCATTCAGCAATTACTTTTTAACATGATGCCGCATAACATAGTACCAGATTTTTAGATTCTATCCATCCATTTTTGTACCTCTCTTTCTCTCTTAGTTAGGTGCACAAAATTGGCAGAGCACTCCCTCAAACCAAAGAAGTTGTCTGGTAATACAGGAGTTCTTCTCCCCATTTTCTCCTCCTGATCAACACTGCTCTGAAGGGCAGGACAAGAGATCTGAATGGCCTCCCAATTACCCAGTCAGTTGTGTGGTTGAATGAATTCAGGTCTCCGCAGTGTAAGTCCAGTACACCACACTGGGTTTCATAAGCCAATGACAACCCAGACAATAGTGAACATCAGTTGTAAGTACTGACAATACCCTGAAGAGAATGTGTTAGAATAAGTTTATTTTCTTTTGACTGTTTTAGAAATGTGTATTTACCCATTGCTGACAACTGCAGAGTGACCAAATCTGTTGACATCCCGATGAAGATTAGGTTTTGGAAGTGTTTTCCATTCATCACAAGCTAGTAAGACAAGATAAGAGTGTACAAGTTCCTATTACTAACATTCAAGAGAATATATCTCAACAACAGTACAAACTAGGGGAACTGAAGAGTGACCAAAATCTGTTGACATCCTGATGAAGATTAGGTTTCGGAAGAATTTTCCATTTGTTGGATGCTACTAATGTAAATAAAAGAACAGAATTTCCTTTCAAAGTTCAGGTAAGTATATCTCAAAATCAGCATAAACTATGATAAAATAATAACAACAACGACAACAACAACTTAGTATTTATATTGAGCTTTCAAGTGCTGAAAATATTCCACATGCATTACTTATTATTTAGTTACTATCATTTATTTACAATATTTGTATACTGCTCCACATCCAAAAGATTTCAGAGCAGTGAACAGCAGATAGAATAAAGAATAAAAACACCATGTTACAATAATTACTATTTTAAAAAAGAAACAGAGTTCTCATAAAACCCAATTCTGATTAAAAAAGAAAAAAAACATGGCCAGTGACTCAAGAAAGGTTTCCTGAAATAACAATGTTTTCAAGAGGTGCTGGAAGCAACACAACGTTGGCGCCTGCCTGACCTCCAAAGGCAGGGAATTCCATAGGAAGGGGGCCACCACACTGAAGGCTCTTCTCCTAGTGGACTCTAATTGGGCCATAGATCCATACGGAACCAGGAGGATACTCTCTGATGACCTCAGTGACTGGGCAGTACAACATTATCTTCATGTAAACTTGATTATAACCCTGTAAGGTAGGTTAGTATTATTATCTGCTTATTGCAGATGGGGATCTGAGGCAACAATTCTTTAGTCTGGCTAAGGTAGCCATTTGGTGAGTTTGTGGCTGAGGCAAGATTTGAACCATGGAGGTGCGGGGCAGGCAAAGCCAACCCAACTAAAGCTCCAGATGGTGCCTTGGCTAGGCAGCTGGCTTCACTGAGCATGGGCTTTCCCCAGGTGGGAAAAGTCGGCACGCAGCAAAGCTGAACTGCTGCCTGAAACTCTGGCTGGAGAAGCTCCAGCCAGTGCTTTGACCAATGACTGAGTCATGATGTCAGCAGGCCTGGCATCATGAAATGATGATGTCAGCCTGTGGAAGACTCGAGGGTGGCCATCCAGCACTCACCCTCAAAATGTTCCCCAACCCTGCCACAGCCCCTCCTAGCTGGCCAATACCTTCTAGCTTAGTGGTGGTGCTTACATACTGCTACTGGTCCAGCTAGACCCAGGCATCCCCAACCTTTTCGGGTCGGTAGACACACTAGGAATTTTGATAATGTGCTGTGGGTCCTTTCACAAAATGGCTGCCATGGGGGTTTGCTCATTCATAAAATGGCTAGGTCACAAGAGTCATTTCCAGAAAGCAAACTGGTGAGACTAAAGGAAAGTAACTTGTCCAAGAGCCTAAGTACAAGGCAGAGGTGGGGTCTGAGCTCCAAAATTCAAAAACACTCTTTTGAATCCAAAAAAAGATGGAACAGGAGGGCAGGCCTTCACTTTGCAGTATGCCAGGCTTCCAGTTTTTTAAAAAAACCAATATCTTAAGGAATAAAATAGAAATCAGGAGTGGCAGGGAGCCTGACAAGTGCCAAGAGAGGTGTCTGCCAGCACAATGGTTCCCATGGGGAGACCTAGGTAGTACTACTTGAGCCAAAATTTGCTCAAGAGGTACCACTCCTATGATAGCCAGCTGGCCACCTTTCAGTTTTCTCAGCACTGGAGTGCTTGGGAAGCTCTAAGTTGTACACTGATTCCGAACCACCTGCCTCTCAGCCTTCAAAGCAATGGGACAGAAAAATATCCCAGAGGCCTCTATGATTATGCAGAGGTCTCTGAGGCATCTCTCTAAAACATCACTGGAAAGGTACTTGCAGACTGGGAGTAAGATTACCTGGTGAAAAGCAGCTGTTCTTGGGCTCCCCTATAGGCTAGCAGCAATCCCCTCAGCATTAAACAGAAGATGCCCCAGAGGTATCTGTGTGTCCACAAAAACCTCAGTTCTCACCTAATCTTTAGTGCTGAAAGAATTCCCATCCAAGATACTGGGGGTGGGGGTGAGTGAACAGTGACATAATCTCCAGGACTGACCAGCCCTGAGCCGCTTGGCTGAGGAGGATCAAGCCCTCCCTAGCCGCTGAGGAAGTTGCCCATTCCTGTTCTAAATGAATAAATAAAACCAAAATAGAACATGAAACAAAACATTAGATAGAGCTGACATGCAGCTTACATAATGATATTCGCAAGGCACATTCTTACAGAAACCTCATAACCAGGATTACAGCAGGAACAGAGGAAAAATATGATGTCAGTGCCCTTCCCGTTCCCTGCCCATTTTCACTTTCTCTGTGTTGAGGGGAAGCACAGAATTCTATGCCTCTCTCAACATGGAGAAAGGGACTTGACTGGCACTGGGAGGAGCAGGCACTCCTCCCCAGCTTAGAGTGAGGCTCGTCATCTCAGGGGACAGCAAGCAGTGCACAAAACAGACTCAGCTAGCACTCCTCCCAGCGTTGGCTAGGTTAGGTGCTCCCTTTGCCCTTACTAGCTCCATTGCTTGATGAATCCACATTAAATCAGAAGGACCTGGCCTCTGGCCATGTTATCCCTCAAAATCAACATGCACCTTTTCAGTGTCAGCCTTGTTCTCTAAAAGCATGCCTGCCTACTGGTTCAGTACAGAAACATGTATTGAACTTTTACCTAGAACGGACTGACTCAAAACCTACACCTAGATCCCTAATAGGGGGACAGGATCCTGCCAAGATTGTTGTGATTCTCAATATTTCACTATCTTGCTGCTAGGCAGTAATGAGTAGCATCAAGAATGTTTGGCAGGAAGGCACTTTCCTGAAAGAGCAACTTAAAACACATCAGAGAAGTGTCGCCACTGATAATAGTCCAACAATGAATGGGTACTGATCACAAGTGCCAGAACAAGTGGAGGATGATATTAAAAACAGGTTGTGTATTTCCCATATTCCAGTGCCCAGTAACCCCAAATGCTCTTCTAGTATTTACATTACAAGAGCCTTAGATAGAGAATGATATTATTTATTGGAAAATAAAAGTGATGAACAATTATAAATTTAATTTCTATTTCAGGAACATTTTTTCATGTGAGCCATATAAGGCAGACATTTTATCACAGCAGCTTCCCAGCAAGATCTTTCAATTATGCTATAAATTCAAGTGTCTTCAAGTTCCTATAATTCAGTGGATGTCTCAGACAGCTTACTAGAGCACAGAGGAAGATCTATGTGTATAGTGAGTGACCAGGACAAATAAACACCTGCAAATAAAAGCCACACACCATTCATTTTCATTTGATCCGGGGGGCGGGGGGGGGAGGCAGTTCAGCAGCTTTTTTGTATTCTTTTGCAGGGAGGAGGTAGGCTTTAGCATTGAAGAAAAATCATAAAATCATTATTAAAAGCCAAGTTTAAGATAAGGAATCCTTGCAGCCTCCAGATATAATAATTCCTTCCCTGCTCATGTTATTTGTCAAACTGGCAGGTCTATTCAATAGACTATAGGAAGAAAAAGAAACATGTTTAAAATAGCCTTTCTTCTTATCTTCCAAGCCTTCTCAATAAGTGCTAAACATCAAACAGAGTTCTGTCCTAGAAAAATAGTTTTGCTTAGCTTTAAAAGTCCTGAGTAGAGCTTTTCTATGAAGCACATATTCATTCACATCAAGTGTAGCTGTTCCAAAGCAGATATGTACTTAACATAGGGTACAATATCATTTCTGTACTTCTGTGCAACCTGTTTCAACAAACACTGTGAACATTAAGACAATGTAAAATATATAATTGTACATCTCGTTTTTTAAATGCATATTCTAAATACAGACATTTTGAAAAATAAATGAGTTAGCACATGTAGTATAGCTTCATTGATCAAAGTGACCTCTGGGACATCCAGTTTTTCAGAAATTCAAGTAATTATAAATGCTATTTATATGGGAATTGTGCTGGAATAGAACTACATGAGTAAGTTCTGCCTACATTACATTCAGATAAACATGACTGAGATAATTGAGTTTCTCTAAAAAATAAAAATAACTTGAAGCTCCTCCATGTCTGGGTATAGCCAGTAACATCACTCAGCATGGACTTAAAATATCTGTTTGCTTGCTTTATGCTTCAGGGCTCTGGATGGCAAGACAACAAATAAAATACTGAAGTTTGGCACAAGAATGCGAAACTTCTTTTCCAGTCTACTCCATGTCAAATAAATCTCTTGTTTTTATTCTGGTCATAAAAAGAGCCTTTTTCTCAGCAAGACATAAAGCCACGTCTGTTTGAAACAGCATACAATAAATTTTAACTACAGGTATAGCTTCTACACACAGCCTACATATAAGAGTAGATTCGCCTCCAAACAGCTTTAAAAACCAAATAAGGTTAGCTGTGTCAACTATATGAAGCAATTAGGGTCCTATACCATTATGATTTTGCTTTTCTAACGTTAGAGCAATAAACAGCTAATTGCTACTGCAGATTGCACAAGTGCTAAATTTATGACTTTTAAATACTCACAAATACATAAACTGTAATCCATTGCAGCTGCTACATTACATTTTGGGAGACAGAATGTCAATAATCTACTCATAACTACAGACATTTTTGTCCACAGGTAGAAGTTGCCCCCATTTTTTTCTTATTAAATGGTACCATTTGTAGGGGTTTTATGGAAATATCGCTCTTCACTTTTGCTTAAAACACATTATTAGAATACTTCACCTCAAAATTGGTTCAGCTCTGATAAATCTATTTTGATATTAACAAAGGGAACAAACAGTTAACTCCAAGTGAAAATAAAGTCAATTTAAAAAGCAAGTTTAACTAAAGGATTTTCCATCCAGAAAAGGGGAACTATATTGTATCCATTTCAGTAAGCCTAATATTAGCACCTGAATTTATATTAAGCAAAATTCAATTTAGCTCAATAGCTAAATTAATAGTTGAAGTCACTAACAAAGTCCATCCCTCACACGTACCCACACCCACTGCTAAACATTATCCAGTGCAGTTTTTGCAGAGTAAGTTGGATATGTTTCAGCCTCCAAGCTTCTACCAAGAGGTGAACAGCAACACTGTGAATTAGTTACTTCTAACTCGTCTTCAAGGGCAGCCCCTGACCCTACAAAGTGAGTTACTATGGTAGCTGACCCTAGAGGATAAACATGGTTAAACATGGCAAGATCCCTCTTCTCCAGACATGGGGCACAGCCTACATAAGAACGGAAGTTGATAAAACTAACTTCTGGCCTCCATTAACACCTGCTTATCAAGCAGTAAAGTGGGGTTCTGGGAACACCCCTAGATTTCTAGCCTGATCAAACATGGAAGCTACTACTTCATCTATCGTAGGACAAACTATCCCCTCCAGAAGTTAAGACATTTAGGGCGCAATCCTATACATGTTTAGACAAGGCTGGTTGGGGCATGCTTGGAATTATAGGACTTTTTTCTGTCTAAACATGCATAGGATTGTACCCTTAGAAACTCAAATGAAAAAAATAGAAAGGTTGTCCCTACAGTAGCAGGGAACATCACTGAAGGACAAAGCAGTAGTTGCTCTCAAGTAGTGTTTTTAAACTGTAATTGCTCTACGTGTGTAGCTCTGGACAAAACCTATATAAGTCAACAATCTTCTAACTTCTTTATCAGACCTTAGAGAAAAGTAAGATTATTTAGATTTGTCCCTGATAAAAAGCTGTTCTTGAACCAGGTAGAGCATTATTGTTTGAATAAAATATTTGAGTGTACCACTGGATTTTGTTCTTCTGTGACAGAAACCAGGAGTGATTATACGCTTCAATAGTCATGACACAGAACCTATTTAGATCAGCTCTTCTCCATGCCACCTACCAACTCACAGTCCCTGCTTTTGTGCATGTTTGTGTTAGAGAGTTTTATTAGTGTGCATTTACATATTATGCACATATTATGGAATCCATAGAACACAGAAGTCATTTGAATATATTACATTCAAAGATGTGGCAAGAGGAAGAATATCCTGCACCTATACTCCTGGCCTGACTTATCAAGATCTCATCACAAATATGAATTAATTGTACCTACAAAATTCATACTCACATCCATCCTCACGTCAAGCATTGGTCATTATGTATATCAAGTCTCACACATCACTGATATATCTTTTGAACTTTTCAAAGCTCAGTCCTTTGAACTTTTAAGAACTTCTCTGATAAGCTGTTACAATTAATCCCTCCCTCCAATAAATTTATTTTTGTGTTTTCTGATGTCAGAAATACAAGCAAAAACTATCATTTAAGCAGAAAAATACAAGATCAGTTAGTTAAGTCTTATATAGACACTAGAGAGAGTGCTGAATTCTATACTTGGCTGGTCTAGTCACCAGATTTGGGGGCTGGATTTTGGACTCCAAAGGACTAAAATGGCTCAGGATATCTCAAGCCTTTAAGCCTCATCACTCCCCTCATTTTAGCTTTCTTTTTGGTCTACGGATATGATTCTTGCTTTGGATGTAAGAGAGATCAAGTTCAAATCAGAGATAAGCCCTATGTGTTGAAG
Source organism: Heloderma suspectum (assembly GCF_057233095.1). Taxonomy (NCBI): domain Eukaryota; kingdom Metazoa; phylum Chordata; class Lepidosauria; order Squamata; family Helodermatidae; genus Heloderma; species Heloderma suspectum. The sequence goes on from NC_139460.1 coordinate 247,885,250, forward strand.
AAGGCCTTTAGCTCGGTGGTAGAGCACATGTTTTGCATGCAGAAAGCCCAGGTTCAATCCCTGGCATCTGGTCAGGAATTATCGGCATTGCAGTCCAAAACATCTAGGGGAGGACACCAGGTTGTCTACCCCTAGTAGAGACAATACTGGGATCAATGGATCTGTCTCAATGGTATTTGTATAGTATGGTATATCCCTCTCCCATAATGGTATGAGAGAGGGACAGGGGGAGTGCGACCCTGTTGATTCTTCTGGACCTCTCAGCAGCTTTCAATACCATCGACCATGGTACCCTTCTGGATAGGTTGTCTGGGTTGGGAGTTGGAGGCACTGCACTACAGTGGTTCTGCTCCTACTTGGATGGTCGATTCCAGAAGGTGGTGCTGGGGGATTATTGCTCTGTGCCATGGCAATTGTGCCATGTGGTTCCACAGGGCTCTATTTTATCCCCTATGCTATTTAACATCTACATGAAACCGCTGGGGGAGGTTATCCGGAGGTGTGGGCTGAGGTGCCATCAATATGCGGATGACACCCAGCTCTACCTCTCTTTCTCATCAAAACCAGGTGAGGCAGTGGCTGTTCTGAATCAGTGCCTGGGCACGGTAATGGACTGGATGAGGGCCAATAAACTGAAACTCAATCTAGACAAGATGGAGGTACTGTTAGTGGGTGGTTCGTCTGCCCGGCTAGGTGATATTCAACCTGTTCTGGAGGGGGTTGCACTCCCCCTAAAGGTTCACGTTCGTAGTTTGGGGGTGCTCTTGGATCCAGAACTGTCACTTGAGGCACAGGTGAACTCAGTGGCATGGAGCACTTTTTATCACCTTAGGCTGGTATACCAACTATGCCCTTATCTGGACAGAGATAGCCTATCCATGCTCTGATAACTTCTCGTCTGGATTACTACAATGAGTTATGCGTGGGGCTGCCTTTGAAAATGGTCCGGAAACTTCAGCTGGTCCAAAATAGGGCAGCAAGATTGTTAACAGGGACTGGCCTGTGAGCTCATATTACGCCAGTACTTTTCCAGCTGCACTAGCTGCCAGTCCATTTCGGGGCCCGATTCAAAGTGCTGGTATTAACATTTAAAGCCCTTAACGGCTTGGGGCCAGATTATCTGAAGGATCGCCTCCTCCCATATGTGCCTGCCCGGACCTTAAGATCATCCGGACCTTAAGATAAGCGGCCCTTCTCCGTGAGCCCCTGCCAAAGGAAGTGAGGCGGGTGGCTATAGGAGGAGGGCTTTTTCTGCTGTGGCACCCCGGCTCTGGAATGAGCTCCCTGGTGAGGTTCGCCTGGCACCTACATTGTATTCCTTTTGGTGCCAGGTGAAGACCTTTTTATTTTCCCAGGCATTTTAGCATTTTAGCTTTCTAAACTTTTAGCTTTGCTGTTTTAAATTTATATTTTAAACTCCTGCACTGCTGCTAGGTTTTATTGTGTTTGTATTGTTATATTGTGGTTTTAATGTTCTATATATTTTAAATTGGTTTATTGTGTTTGGTTTTAATTTTTGTGAACCACCCAGAAAGCTTCAGCTATTGGGCGGTATAGAAATAAATAAATAAATAAATAAATAAATAAATTTGTTGATACCATGTATTTCATTTTTAATTTTATTATTACATTTATATCCTACCTTTTCTCCTCTTCCAAGGCTCCCAAGGTGGCTTACATGGTCCTCCTCCTCGTCCTCTCTATTTTATCCTCACAACAACCCTGTGAGGTAGGTTAGGCTGAGAGTCAGTGACTGGCCCAAAGTCACCCAGTAAGTGTCATGGCTGAGTGGGGACTAGAACCCAGATCTCCCGAGTCCCAATCTAACTCTCTAATCACTACATTACACAGACTCCCACTGGCTTTGCAAAGGAACCTAAAGGATGAGCCAAATAATTCTCAGTCTTTAAAAACCACTATGAAGAATGTTCAGTGGACATTCTCTTAATTAAACCATCTGTTTTGAACCAAACACATATTGGACTTGAGTGAGTCTGCTTATCTTTGATTTACACACACATTTCTATTTTAAAAAGTGAGAAATTTTATTTTCTCTTTTTAGTAAGTATATTATGTCTAATGCATACTGCAGGAATGTGATTTTAATCTGATTGAGGGAATGGCGCAAAAGATTAAACTTGCATCTAATCTTTACACATTTTTAAAAGAAAGAAATTATATCTGTTCTATTTGTATTATATCAGATTAATAACTCATGGAAAATGAGACTGGTAAAAATTATAGATAATATGTTAAGTGTTTTAATTATCTAAGAGCCAAAATTATGTAGCATCAAAGTTTTAGAAATAAAGCATATTGTAAATTTCAATGTCTAAAAAAATAAAGATCAGTTATGCAAAGTGTCTGCTGTTACATTCATGACTGTCCCAGTACACAAACAGTTGATTACTGTTTCTATATTATGTGACAAGAAAATATAACCATTAGAGATAATCAATTGAAGGGACTCAAGGGGCCTACACATTTTAATTTAGTGCTACAAATAAAAATTACACCTTTTAAACAATTTGACACTTCTTCCCATATCAAATTAATAAAGAACTCTGTGTATTAAAGTTGTAATCAAATTCAAAGCTATTTGAAATATCAATAATTCATGCTGTCAGAAGAAGAAACAACTCAATGGAAATACCATGTATGGCTGACTTAGGGAACTTACAACTACAGCGTAATGGTGTGCCTTAGCTTCATTGGCTCAGGAGGACTGAAAGAAAATAGTTATTTCCTGGTGTACGTTGGTGATCTTGTCACTTCAGAAACCAATTCTACAAACCAACACTGACATACGTAGCTGGAAACCTTTACAGCACCAACCATTTTTTAAAAGTGCCTTCTTCCTGTCACCTTGAACTGAAGAATTACATCACTGTCTAAAAAAGTCCTGCTAACAATCGATAAGACTACAACAAATGAAATAAACCTATCATAGGAACACAGAAAGATGCCTTAAATGGAGTCATACGATTGGTCCATCTAGCTTAATATTGTCAACACTGACTGGTAGGTAGTGTTTTCTGCCCTGCCTGGAAATGCCAGTTATTGAACTGGGACCTTCTGCATGCAAAGCAGGTGCTCCTACCACAGAGCTATGGCCCCTCCCCAAAACTTCATAGCAGGACCCCCTTTGTGAGTCTTCAGGAAAATCTGACATTCAAAAGCCCACATAAATAACACATTGGTTTTGTCCCCCCAAACATTACAACTTAATATATGTCTAATCGAACTCCATTAACATTGTAATAATAAAAATGTAGCTTGTCCTTTTACCAAAAAAGCAGCTTAAAAGTTCATTCTTACATAGCAAGGCACCTCTTTAGAATGGGATACTGTATGAGTACAGTAATGGTGCTTATATATTGTTCTTTAGTTTCAGACATTAACTCTTACATATACTACCTACCAATGTCATAGGTCAAGAAATCAGCGGAAAAACATTTTGCACCATTGCTCAAAGAAGTGTCATTATGGGTGTTTCCACCAAAAATTAGCATAACTCCACTGATCAAGACAGCCGAATGGAGATATCTTGCAAAACCACTCTCTTTCAAAATTGTCCTATTAAAAAAAGGAGAGAGAGAGAGAGAGAGAGAGAGAGAGAGAGAGAGAGAGAGACAACAGTGATTAAGAATGTTTAGTGCACTGAGAAATCAAATGCATTTAAAAAAATATCCACAGATATTTCAGCATACTGAAATCTGCATTGTGTGAGGTTTTGCATTTTGGGAACATTACAGACGTTTTGCCATTCCTAAAAAAGCCCTGCTACGTGTTCATCCAACCTTTTATTTAAATTCCCCATTATTCTCTTAGTTTTTTTATTTGGAAATATACAGTACAATTTAGCCTACATCTTTATACTTTTCTTGGAAATCCATTGCTTTTCCTCTCTCTTTTAAGGAACTGAAAACTTTTGTCCTGCTTTTCAATGGAAGCTTTTAAATATCTGAAATTATATCATACGGTCCCTTCTGGTGTGACGCTAAAAGAGTTGTACTGACACCAGCCCTGCAGCAACCGTGCAGGCAGCAGGGCCCTGGCAACCTTCAGGCATATATGGAAGCCAGGATACTACACACCATAGCAGATGTGCACCTTCTATCAAAGCTGTTTCTGACTAGTTCGTCCAAGACTGGGAGCTCACTAGACTACTAATTTCTGAATGTGTGCTATTGTGATGACTCTAACCAGCCGGAGCAGCCATAATGGAAGATGCCATGAGGCATCTTAAGAGCTCACTTGCCTGAACTGGTATTTGGGAAAGAAAAGAATCATTTCTTAGACTGTAGCATTACGAGAGTTCCTTCATGTAGCAGAGGTGCAATGATAATCACTACAGTATTAACTGACTAACAGATGGTGTATATTTAGAAATATATGCATCTATTAAATAAATATGTAATAGAAGAAACAGTTATTTTAAAATTTACAGTTCAATGTATTGATATATATTCTTAAAATATTATAGAAATACAGAAATGCAGCCTTCCCCAACTTGGTGCTCCCCAGATGTTTTGGACTACAACACCCAATGTCCCTGACCATTGGCCATTTTGGCTGGGGCTGATGAGAGTTATAGTCCAAAATATCTTTAGGCCTCTAGGTTGGGGAAGGCTGCAATAATGATTATGGCTGCAATCCTATACACACTTACCTGGAAGTAAACCCCATTGAACTCAAAGGCACTTACTTCTGTAGACATATACAAGATTACACTATAAGTGTCTGCAGGAGCGGTGTGTAGGTGTGTGTGTGTGCGCGCGCATGTGTGTGTGTGTGTGTAAATCAAACCATTCATTTTATTTACTTTTTCTGTGTTTACTCTCTAGACTAGCTTTGAAGTGTGATGGTGCGAAGAGAATGTTGCTACACTAGAACTAGCACACTCTCATTTTTGTCACTTAGGGCGCAATCCTATTCAGATATGCGGCCGCTTCCAAACGTGGAGGCGACCACCTATCCAAAGCAGGGCAGAAGAAGCATGGAGGGGATCATTCCCTCCATGCTTCTCCTGCCCTGCATTTTCGGCTAGGCAGCCGATTGCGGCTGTCTAGCCACGGGAGGGCTGAGTGGGGGAGAAGGCTGCTGTACGACACATTGGATGTGTCGTACAGGCATCTTTGCCCTCCCCGCCCCAGAATGCCCCCCAGAATGCCCCTTTTCGGCCGCACCACACTCCTCTTGCGAGTGCGGAGGATGGGGCTGTTCCGCACTGCCTCTGAGTCAGTGCAGAAGTGAGGGGAGGTCAGTTCTCTGGCAATTGACCTCGGACCACAAGCTCCGAAGTCGTTTCCTGGAAAACCAGATATCTTATGGCCATTTCACCGCTGTCTAGCAGCCATAGGATTGCTCCCTCTGTGGCACTATTAGACAATTTTGTTTTCATTACATTTTCATTTTTACAAAAAGGAATGTAAAAGGAGAAACTTGTTTTCAAAAGTGCCAACTATTAATATTTACTACAACTAAATGCTATCTATCTGGCACCGTTAGGACCATGAGGAGGACCTGTCTACCTGGCACCATGGGGAGGTGCCTGATAGATGGCTAGTATTTGTGCAAACAGCCTCAAGCAATTTCATAGAATTTGAAAGTTAAGATTGCTCCTGAAGTAGGAACCCAGCCTTCTAAAACATGTTGAGCTGTAATCATTCTTAGTAGTTGGCACTTTTGAAAACAAGTTTTTCATTTTGCATTCTTTTTGGTTTCTGAACCTCCCTCCTAGTTTTTAGTTTTATTTTAATTTTCACACCACTACAAACATTATTGATGTTGGTGAGCCTGCAGTTTCAGCTGACATGTAATACTCATCTCAACTACAAGTACTATGACCCCCCAACTTCTTCTATGGATTTAGATTTTAATCCGAGCCAGAGAAAAAATCCCCTCAAACCCAGCCAGCCTCCAGCCCCCTCTCCACTCTCACCAATTATATGAAATCCATTTCCCTTAACCTCACTTACAAGCCTAGCATGGCCAACACTTTGGCATGGTCAGCACTAAGCTGGTATGGTCAATACTGTGGTGGCAGCAAGTTGGTGGGAAAAGAAAAGGAGGAAGGTCTTGGGGCAAAGCCCCAAGCAGTCCCTGGGAAATGCTCAGCTTATTTCAGAGACATTCCAAATGCAAGTGGAGTGGGGGATCACCCAATTACAGATTACATACCACAAGCAAAATAAATCTGAAAGTGAACAATGGGAAAAGAAGATCAACTACTAGAGTTTGGTAGTATCAGATATAGGGCCAGTTCAGACATCCATGTTTATCAGTTGGTGGTAACAAGCAATGATTACCAAGCAATGGGTGTGGCATGGGTACGCTGACCATATGTACCGTTTTAAACAGGACAGTACCGTTTTTTCATATTTCCAGACCGTCCCGTCGTTTTAATATAAATGTCAGTTTTGTCCTGTGTTTAATTTTTTGTAAAAAACTGAATGCGTTTATCATAAGGCTCTATGCTAATCAATGTGTGCAGTAAAACTACTACTGTGATGAAGGAGGAGGTTCCATTTACTTTATCCAGTTAGGGCCAGGCTTCTTGAGCTAGCGATGGTCAGATGATGCCCCCTTGCTTGTCTGCAGTGGTGGGGAATTCAAGAAGTGGTTGCTAAGCGTGTGGGAGCCAGGAGGGTGAATCTTACTGTTATTTCTATCATCATTCCGCCCATAGAGATTCTTTCTGCCCTACATTCAGTTTGATTCGGTCTTTTCAGACTCATATTTCGGTTCAACAGGCTGTTGATAAGGTGTTGAAAGACCAAAATTTGCTGTGTAAGATTACTTCATCGGAGAAATATTCATGGTACGAGCGTGGTGAAATACAGTCCCCTCTATGTCTACCTAAATTTTTGTATGAGTTCTGTCACTGAAGAATAATTGTTAGCTCAATACGTTCATGTAAAACTTTTGTTATCGTCTTACTTTTTCATGAATACGGAATATTACATAACCCCGCCCCGTTTTTGTCATCCCAATATCCCATTTTTGTCACAAGGAAATATGGTCAGTCTAGGCATGGGAGATCCTCAAAAATCAGGTAGAGGCACCTTTCATAAGTGGGCTGCCATGGGAAGTAGAAAGTGGTGAAGTCCGCTTCCACCAGCCCTGTTATGCATGCTTAATTCTGGATCCTGATGAACTCTGGATCCAACCCATCATTTAAATAATGAATCTATGCTGGTACAAGTTGGCAAAATTATCTATCCTGTGCACTGGCCTCTTTAAAAAAAAGGCCCCAAGCATCTTGAACACATCTGTCAAAACCCTATTTTCTACATTCTTGTATATTTGTTAGATGTGTGGCATTATTCCCACATTCCTATCCAAGAGGACATGGGCAATCCAAAAATGTACTGTAGTGTGTGTCTGCTCCATTTAGTAGTTTACCAGGCTCCAAAGCAGTAGCAATTATATCTGCTACTGTATAAGAAGACAAGGGAGGCTGAATCCTAGTGCCAGAACTTGGGAACATGGTAGCCTCTTGCTACTGAGTACTCTAAGCTGTAATAGCAAAGTGTGAATGCTCAAGTATTCCAAGCCCACACAGTTTTTGAGCAAAATATATGACTGCATTCACACTTTTATATAAAATTAGGGCCTTACTTTATTGCAAAATTGATCTAAAAGAGAATCCATAGTGTTAATAGTGTTAATCCATAATACTCAAATAATTGTATATTTATCTCCAGCTTTTTAAAAAAAAAATCTTACCATGTCTTTATGTTAACTTCATATCTGTAAAGATCATCAACCAATCCATATTTATTACCAGGCAACGCTTTGTATCCACCATGAACATAAATGGACTTTGTTGTATCATCATAGACACTGGTATGGCCATATCCACCTTGTACAATTGCTCCTTTCGTTTCTGGCACAAACCAAGAATTTGACCCTTAAAAAAAGGGACATAGTGAAAAAGAAATTGAAGGAAATTAAATACAATGTTACCCTAACATCCTACAGGAGGAATCCTTTCCTCAAATTAGTACTTGTTTAATAATAATTATGAAATCTGATGTTAATACCTAGTTAATACCTATCATATTTTAATCTATGCAAACTAAATTATATTATTTTTTTCTAAGTACTGCTGCTCCATGTAAATTTAATTTATTAATGCATATATATGGTAAATCAATGGCAGTAAGGTGGGGTTTTTATCAGTTAAGGCAGCATGTACTCTCAACAAATGTCTTTACCAGATACTGGAAATTTCCGTCAAAAAGGAAGCCCACAGTGGTTAACATTAACACAGAAAAATGTATACAATAATATCAAAATAACAATCCAAACAGTATGAACATCTATCTAAAAATAAAAATGCAGTAACCTAACAAGATTATATAATTCAATTAATAAGTATAATACAAAATGCATAACATATCAATACTAAGTCAGTTAATAAACCTCATACAAAATTCATAAGCACTAAAGCAATACATTCCTACACTACAAACATTTCAATAAATTACAAGGAGATGGCAAAACACAATGCATAGTTTAGTAAAATAAAAAAAATATAGTAGTTTTGTTATAATCCTGTTTAGACTAGTGATGTCACCAAACTTTATAATTACTGGATTAGGAATATGAATTTGTCCAGCTCATAATGGTTGTCTGTATTGAATTGAACAGCATTTCTTCCAGATGTTCTAGTCCAGCTCAGAATGAAAATCAAATTCTGTTTACATGCAGGCAGCATTTAGCAGAGCAGGGGTCCAAAGCCACCTGCTTTGTAGATCCATGTGCAAAAGTTATTTAAAATTAAGCCCTTTATTCTCACTGAACCTCATTGATTGCTATGAACTATGTGACCAGTCCACTCAAGTAAGCAGCATTTTATTTGGTGAGAGAGTATCAATCTGGATCAATTACCTTGGTTTTTTCCCCCTGCAGATGTCTTACGGCTGCTGTCCTGCATCTAGCTTCATCCTGTTTTCAGATGTGTGCTTTGGAAGGGATAGCGATTGAATTTCAAAGTGACTCCCCGTACGGTTGGCACTAGAAACTACAGTTATCAGGAGACAATACAAGGGACATGCACATGTGGCAACAGTGCAGATTGGAAGATAACCCTTGGGAAACAGAATTTTTGTTTTCTGAATGCTTGCCAAAACAGCTTATAATGACTGAGCCAAGTCTGCATCAAGCCAAAGGGAGTTCACCTATTACTAGTTTAGATCTCTATAGCAGAGGCAAACATTTTACATGACCTAGATGTACAACACTGCAGACATATAATGAGGCCTCATGCTGTTCTCTGTTTTCCAGGCTTATGATTAGGTAACATGTAATATGGCTAAATTACAATGGTTTATTTATGGTTTCGTACGTTAAAATATATATTGCTCTCTGGTACAACAGGGGGGAAAACGTACAATATGGTTAACTGAAATATGCAAAGAAGAGAGCTATGAAATACACCTCTTCGGAAGTCCCTGTATTCATCGCCTTTTCCATCAGTGTTGTTGAGATACTTGAACTTTGGCACTGGAAATATTATCTTGAAACTCTCCTAGGGATGTGTTATTTTGTAGTCTCCTTCGAGCAGCACCATGTGTATTAATTTATTCAGTAAAATTGTAAGATGTAAGGAGTACTTTCATTCAAATGTGAAAAATGATGGAGGAACAACTGAGGATTTAAACATACACATACAACATATATGGCTTATTCACATGTTATGCTTCAAGGTTCAAGAGTCTGTGTGGATTCTCAATCATTAAAGGCATGTAGTGTTGATCCCTTCACTACTAGGAAAGGATGGACAGTTTGAGAGACATTGATTGGCAGCCTCAACAAACTTCTTCTGTGCCATCACTGCCACCGCCTACAAAACAGCCTCATACTATTAACTATTATTGGTATCATGAAAACTTCCATTAACCACTTCTTATGGTGTAGATTGTTCTTAAATACTTCTCTATTACTGTCTGAAAATATAAGGGGTAATAAAAGCTGCCACTTATAAGGGATAATAAAAGCTGGGGTAAAGATGAACAACTAACAACATCTGTCCACTTAGCTTATGAGGTAGTACAGAGTCCATGGTTAAGAAATCACATCTGTATTTTTTTCAAGGCTTTCCTCTTGTCTTATAAATTCAGAGATATAACCTTAGATCCCTGCTGTTTGCACAGGCACCCTAGTAGCCTAATTACCCTTTCCCAATTTTGCATTTTGAGAGATCACTCAGCCATTAGTCATTGACATCTTCACAAACAAAACGAGCCAGAACATCCAACTAGCCTCAGTGCAACTCAAACTCAGTCTCCTGTCTAAACCTGGTCTAGGCACAATGAGATACACAGAAATAGACATGCCTGTTCAGAAAGTGATTAAGGGTGCAACTATCTACCACCTGCCAGACAGAAGCTTCTGATCTCAAAGGCATCTGAGATCCCTATGCCCTGCTGGGTTGCTGCTGGCAGGGTGGGAGGAGTGACAGAGGTGATTTTCACCCCTCCACCTCTGAGCCCGTCTAGAGGAGTTGTGCTGCCAGGGATGAGGGCAGGGCTGGGGAAGCCATAAGATTTTGTGTATCCTGGCCTCTTCTTCCCAACCTGTCCACCGAAACACACACACCCTTTTTGACCTCCTGATGTCATCCAGGGCTGCTTTTGCAACCTCAGAAAGCAGGCACCATGGTTCTTTACACAGTGACTGCATAGGGGTGGGGGGTAGGAGTCTGGGAAACAGACTTCAACAGAGTCGAGTCTGTTTCCCAAAGTTGAAGCAGTGCTTATGGCTTTGGGAGGGGGAATCCAAAAAATCCTATGGTCCCTGGGATGCTCTCTAAGAGCAGATTTCAGAACTAATAACCAATTAGGAAAATAATTCCTTTTGTCATTAAGCAGTGTCCAAAAATCTAAATCTTGAAAGGTAAGTTGTACTACTTGTAAACCAAACATAATTGCACGCATATTTGATGAGATTGCTCCATAATTATTTGGGAGGAAGTCGTATCTTATTTTGGGGAGCCGAAACCTATAGGATTAGTCTGCTGCCTTTCCCATTTGAAACCTCCACCCTCTCCTCTTTTGTAGCCAGGAGAGGATACAGGAGGGAGAAGCTGAGTTGACCCCTAGCAGGAGAAAGAAGGGCAGGTGAGGATGCTGAGTACAGCAGGTGCAGAAGGGTACCTTCCCACAAAGCCAGAAGGGAGACAAGGATGGAGAGGCAGCTGTAATGCAACAGAGAAAGGAAAAGGAAAAGAGATGGGTGGGGGCATGACTTGCAGGCAAATTCGAAAATGAGAGAGCCTTGGAGGATTGGGGCAGCTCTTGGCCATGGAATACTCTGGGCCCTACTTCATGAAGGGAAAAAAGCCAGAGCAAGGCACCTCTAGAAAACTGTAAAAAATGGGCAAGTTACACAGTAAGTGAATGTGACGGATATGTCATTTTAATCGAAAACCTCTTTGGCTCACAGTCTATGTAAGCAAGCTGGGCATCTATATTATGAACTCTCATTTCCTTTTTATTTGTGGGGTTGCCCTCTAACAACTGTTGGTGACATCTGTTTTTCCTCTAATCTCATGACAAAGTAAAGTCTAAAAAGCTAATGTCTGTTTCAAACAAAATAAACATTCTGTAGACGTTGATCAATTTTTTCAGTTAGATTTCTGCTATGTGAAAGTCTAGAACTGTGTTTATGTCACCACCTCTGGGTCTTATACTAGAGCAAAGGAGCATCCTTTTGCCCTTTCTTGCTGCTGTGAGAATTATGGCTGGGGTGGGGGGGATCTATAAATCTCAGGAGGGGAATTGTGTGGATGCTTTTACTAACGTGGACCATAAAGCTTTTCTGGGTTAGTCCACAGGGAAATTTATTTTGCTTTAGGTTAGCAATACCTCATAAACTCTCTAAGAATCTCAATGTGAGTCTCAAGGAGAATATAATATTATTGCTTTGTTTTAGCTCAAGCAAGATATCTTAGAACATTTTTGGATAAAGTCTCTACTGGGCTGACTTGTTTGGATTAGTAGCAGACTGGCGTCTGCTCTCAGACCCAAGTGAAGCTTCTTTAGCTGAAGGGGGAAAAACTAAGAGCATTTTTGGCTCTAAACAGAGCTGTTCTTTTTTCAGAGAGAAACAGAGGGGGGGGGGTGTGCTTCCTCTGCCCTCCCACTGAGATTTTACCAAAAAGGTCTAGGGTAAAATATATAGGGGAAATGTAATGATAATTAGGTCTAGAAGTTCCTTTTGTCAAGCTTATCCTTCCCAACCACTCCTCCCCAAATGCTTTTACATTGTAGTAGAAAGAAAAAGTTAAGGTGATAATTCTATTATAAATATTCCCTCTATTCAAAGTACAGGTCATTTCAAAAGAAAGGATCACCAAAATGTAACTGTAAATCCTGAGGAACATTTGTGCTACTCTCACTCTCACAAAGTTTCACATATGTCAAAGGTGAGTACACAGTCTAGACCCTATAACTTTAACAGTTCATATATGTATACCCTATTCGCCACTTTATGATTGCACCATCAAGTGGGATCAGGATTGTTCCATAATTATTTAATATCATAGCAAAATGCCTGTCATTATGAATGGAAATATGTGTGTGTGTATGTATGGAAATATGTGCGTGTATACAAAGGAGATAGATAGATAGATAGATAGATAGATAGATAGATAGATAGATAGATAGATAGATAGATAGATAGACAGACATTTAGAAGCCCCAACAGAGAGCAGATTTTGCCCTCACTGCAAGAATATCTGCATGTGCAGTGTTTTACCTTTTATTCAGAAGTGAATTGCAACCATTCACTACCATGGAAGAAGTAAATAGGTATTTGTGGTGACACCACTAGAATAAGGAAAAGGATTTCCCCGTCATCTGTATCCCAGATTCTGGTCATAATTGTGGGAACTGAGATAAAGAGGAACATATTTCCTTTTAAAGAATGTATTTTTCTCAATAGGATCAAACTGTGCTTTTATAGTAACAATATCTATCACCATGCAGAGTTTTCCGATCTGCCTACTCTGTTACCAAGTTCCAAAACCCCAACTGTATTGAGTTAGAATCACCATCTGGAATTTTATAGTTTAAACATGATTCTACAGCTGCAGGTTTGTATATAAATGCTGCCTGGGAATTCAGGAAAGTTTACTACAAAACGTAGTCAGCTTTAGTGGAGAGAAGGTGTGGCGGTGAAATAAAACATAAGGATTATCAGCCTCAGAAAATGAACTACATAGCAGAGACCAAATCCTGCAAACTAAAGCTTTGTAAAATAAATCTGTGCTTCCATAAATACACAATGGCATTTGTAATAAAAGAATTCCTGGCTACAACAATTGTAATAGCAAAATGTGTTATTCATTATAAATTTCACATTAATATTTGATGTTGACAATCTATTATCATTGTATAGAAACACATGAAGTTGAGATTAATTCTAAATCATAGCAACTGCTAACTGTGCAAAATTTATTTTGCCACCACTCACAGCTTAAAGCCATGAACTGAAGTTTATTATTGGAGTAGAATCTGTTTTACAAATCCTGAACTAATATATTTTTAACATTTTAAGGGAAGTCATAAAATGGAAACAAGACCTACACTTCAACTGCAGCCCCAGTAATAAACTATTCAATGAACGGTGAAATTTTCATTTTAGTTGTTAAGCGAAGCAGAAGCCCTCTCTTTAATCTAGCCATCCATATATCTTTCATACACTGTTGCTTGGAATTCCTCCAAGTACTTAATACTCAGAAATATAATTTTCACTGTGTTAACTATTACTGAACAATGCAGTGTCTCAGTAAGAAGTCATTCTGACATGTTTCTCATTTTGTTTCTTCATTTATATTATACTGTCTGTACAGTAAACTACACAGAAGACATTTTTCTTTCATATTTTGTACCACAGTTCAATTCTTGTTTGGCTTAGAAAGACCATAGGGGAATTAATGGCTCCAGGGTTGGTTGTCGGGTCCTTCTTCAGGTGCAGAATTTCAGCAGAGATTTTTAAAAACTCAAATGCTAGACCTGTGCTCAAAAAAACTATATTTGATGTTAACAGCGTGGGAAACTCTACATGTACAGAGTCTACAGCTATGTTCCATGCTCCATCTTCAGTACTAAGCAAGGCTTGTGTAGCAGACTTTATATTCCTATATATCATATGTGTGTGTGTATGGAGATGGAGAGGGAAATTATACTGTTAATTTAATTCCAACACAAATTAAGGACCAATTTATATTGGGTATACTATGAAAGCCTTAGAACATAAAAACACTTATGTTTGGAACTGGTTGGCAGTGTTTCTTTTCCCCTTCATTTATTCTCCCTCTACTCTCTATCCCTAATGTTTTGTTTTTCAAAATTTTCATCTCTTTTGCCACTTTGGTCTCTGTTTCCCTGGGCCTGAATAGACAAAACTTTTTTCTCTCCCTCCCTCCTACAATGTTGTAATTTAGGGCCAAACTAAATGTTTTCTTGATACATAGCATGCAGCTACATATCAAGCTTCTGCTTACCCTAATATAGGCACGCGAGAGGGGGAGGCAATCCCTGTAGGAAACGCAGCATACAGAGAAAGAAGGCTTCTCTTTTCCCTCCCTGGTGTGATTGAGCCAGTTTTGCAATCCTCCCCATCCCATGCAATTAGAATGCAGGGGGTAAAAGTTCCCATTAAATTTCACTGCCACAATATGTTCTGATGGACACTAGTTTAGGGTCAAACTACATGTTATGTTCAATATATAATTACAGATGTAACCAATTTTTATTGGGACCCCTATTTGGGGGAGCTCCAATAAAAACTGGATCCTTCCAACTGTAAAAAAAGAAAAGAAAACAAAGCTGCTAGTTATATCTTTAACATGTAGCTTGATGGCTGTAAAAAGGGATTACACAAATTCATGAAAAATAGGTAAACTGTAGATATTGGTCATAATGTCTAGATTGAAACTCCACGTTCAGTGGTAATACATGGATGAGTATCAGTTGCTGGGGAGCAATAACAGAGGGAAATTATCTTCATGCAACACCAGATGATATCTGGTGTTAGCCACTAAGAGACGCTAGATGCTAGACTCTATGGAATGTTTCCTTATCCAGCAGGACTCTTCTTATGCTTCTTTGCTGCCTATAAAACTCATCTCCCTCACTGGATGCCACCTAAGATTTTTCTAATCTTTACTAGAAACTGTATAGCTTATGATTTCTAATTGATACATTCACCATTAGTATTTCTAAAATTCATAAATATTGCAGCGGCTCAAACAGTGTCTGGCGGTGGGAAAATCAGGCTTAGAATCAGGCAACTGCTAAGCTTTTAGCCCATTACATTACTTGGAAACATCATACAAATGAAGTTGCAATAGCAAGTACCAAGAAAGACTGCAGCCTGGCTGTCTTTACTGACTATAGTCCTGACATTACTTACTTAAAAATGAACAATTTATGATTCACTGGTATAAATATTACAGGCACCAATTAAAAATTATTAAAGAACCTTATGCATAATTGGTTTTTGTTTTTAAACCAGATGAATACTTCAGAACATTAGAAAAAATTCTTCACATCCCTGTTGTTATTTAGTGAATGTGACCTCATTAATTAATAGCTATATTGTTCATGTTCCAACTACAAAACAATGCACTTCAACATGTTATTGCAACTAAAAAAGAAATCTTCATGTAGAAAGAAATATTTAGCTGTTGAACATTTTTCTTTGTACTTTTAAATGAACAAGGTGGTACAGGAGTGCATCCTCCTGGACTCAAATGAAACTGCAAAGTTAAAAATTACAGGGTGATTTTAAAACCCATATTCATGTAATACCTTTATTAGGCCAACCAAAATATCACAAAAATGTGCAAGCTTTTGAGATATCCAGGTCTCTTCATCAGGCAAGATGTTATAAAAACAGGTTTGGCAGGTAGGGTGGGGGCAGGTGAGTGTGGTTACAAGGTCAGACCTAGAGCTGCCCCTAGGGATGTTAAGAGTTTATAGTAGTACAATTAATAACCCAAACACTAATCTTCAATGACATTAAAATCTAGCATGGTAACTGCTGAATTACTTTCAAAAGAAGAGGGAATGGAAACCAAGTCTCACCCTGTTATTAAGCCTACTCTTTTCATCAATGATCTGGAAACCTCAATAGTAGCACCTGACCCTTCATGTCAGGTGCTACCAATGGGATGGCATTTTTAGGTATAGGAGAAGTATTTTAATGTCAGATGTGGTGGGCACATGCTTCAGAGAGGAGGTGGGGATTTGGGATTATTAATGGCTTTTATGAACTGAGCCTTTGGGGTAGGGAGCCCATTTTGGGAGCCATTTTCCATGGGCAAGAGACAAGGAGGGCTAGTGTGCAAGTTCCCTCTTTGAACATTACCCAAGAAATGCATCTTACTCCTTCTTCCTCTCCCTGCATTTCTTGGTGATCTGCTAAGCCACTGTTTGAGAATCTTCCTCAGTTTGCATCATTAAGTTAGATCCTCTTTGCATAATTTAAAAAATTAACATCCATATATCTATTTCAGGAAGATAATGGACAACTCATGCCTATCTCCGTAGGGCAGATGTGCAACCTCCCCCTTCCCTCGCTCCAGAAGTGCAAAAAGAGGAAGTGTGAATTCTTTTGCTTTCCCCTCTTTGTGCTTCTGGAGAAAAGAAGACAAACTCATTCATACTTCCTCTTTCAGTACTTCCCACTTGATGTGAGCTTATTAAGAGGGAATTCCTTTAGGTCAACACTAGGGACTGGAAGGGAAGTGATTTGGTCAATAAAACAGATCCATGTTTTTGGTTATTTCCTCTCTCTCAATCTTCCCTACTCTCATTTGCATCAGAAAATTTTATAGCAATTAATAAGAACACACTGGATCAATTAATAAGAACTTACTGATATAATACTCTTGCACGCTGCTTGTGTAACCATATATTACAGAGTAACCAAATATCACGACCATGACAACATCCCTGCTATCCAGCTCCACTATGTGTGCAGAGTGACCCTCAACCGCATATTGCTGGCCATGAACAGCTGGAATTCTGGTACTCCAGGTTTGACTGGGTATGCTGAAAATCCATAATTCATCAGTGACATTCCCAGTATTTGTTTCAATTTTTCCTCCATACATGTAAATGTCATCCTGTTTTAAAGGGGAAAAAAACAGACATGAGATGAGTGTAAACCTCAAATACAGTATAAAACAAAAGGCATGATAAACTCTGGAATTCTGACGTTGCTATCCTATGCAAAATGGAAGTTAAACTGGATTACACATTATTCTTAATTTATACCACATTTCAGCATCTAAATGAGATCTTATACTGGCAGTGCTTATAGTCCAGTTTCCCTTGGAACAACTGTTTAGATGCATTATCATTCTTCTTCCAATGTTAATATCAAGTGAACTGATCTTATCCCTACCCATTCTCTCGGTGCAGCTAACAAATGAGAAAACATCCTCCCTAAAATTATATGATTCATCAAAACAAAGCATTTTTCAGTCCTTTCTTCAAGAGCTGCAAAATTACTCCATCTCTCTCCACAAAAGCATGTCTTTTTACTTCCCCACTGAACTATTGTCCTTTCCCATATATGTTTTGTACTGCAGAACACACCTGCCAAATTCTATTTCTTATTCTCATATGAGTTTTCCCTTTTATGAAATCCAATTCCTAACAAATGCCCTCTAAACATATTTAAACTAAAATGCTTGGGCAGCCAAGGCTATCCTATTGGTTAAGTAGTTCTCTAATTAATAGAAACTGAACACTGTGATTAGTTTTGCCTATATCAGCTCTCTTAATATCCAAAACACAGTTGAGTTTTACCTGCAGCAGTAGGTAAATCCTTGCAAGCAAACTCTACCCAGTTACTGTTGCCTGCAGGGGGAGCTGAAATACAAGTTTCCTCATAAGAGGAAACCTATAAATCACATCTATGATACATTCCAGTATGACATAAACACATACTTGAGCTGAACTGCTATACCCACTTACTTGGGAATAAACTCTGTTGATGCCAATGGGACTTAGTTTTGAGTAGACATGTATAAGATTATGCTGTTGGGCCATTTGTCAAAACACAAATCGTTAAAGTCCTGAAACTAGGAGCAGAATGAACTGCCATTCCTTTCAATAAAAGTGATTATTTATATATACACATACATACATACATACATACAGTCGGGGCCAGAAATATCGGAACAAGGATAACTGTTTGGGCAGTTGGCCTCTGTACACCACCACACTGAAGTTGAAAGGAAGCACACCCAGAGGGGAGCAAAGTCAGGACTTTCAGCTGTAATTCAAGGGGTTTGACAAAAGTGGGGCACTAACCATTCAGGAAGGACAGCCAGTGGCATACACACACACCCATCGTTGGTAGCTCATAAGTAATGGAACAAACCAACATCATGTCAAACTGAAGGATTGCCTTTAATACCTGGATGAAAATCCTTTGCACCCAATGACTGCCTGAAGTCTCGAACCCATGGACATGACCAAATGCTGAGTTTCCTCCCTCAAGATGCTTTGCCAGGCCTTTACTGCGGCTGCCTTCAGCTGCTGCTTGTTTGTGTGTCTTTCTGCCTTCAGTCTTGTCTTCAATAAGTGAAAAGCATGCTCTATTGGGTTGAGATCAGGTGACTGACTTGGCCAGTGAAGAACATCCCACTTCTTTGCCTTGAGAAACTCTTGGGTAGCTTTTGCTGTATGTTTTGGGTCATTATCCATCTGAAATATGAAGTGGCGTTCTATCAGTTTGGCAGCGTTCGGCTGAATCTGAGCAGAAGTATAGCCCTATACACTTCAGAATTCATCCTGCTGCTTTTCTCAGCAGTCAGGTCATCAATAAACACCAGTGACCCGGCTCCATTGGCAGCCATACATGCCCATGTTATAACACTGCCTCCACCAAGTTTGACAGATGATGTGGTATGTTTTGGATCATGAGCTGTTCTTTTCCTTCTCCATACTTTTCTCTTCCCATCATTCTGGTACAAGTTAATCTTGGTTTCATCAGTCCAAAGAATCTTATTCCAGAACTGGGCAGGCTTTTTTAGGTGTTTGCTGACAAATGCTAATCTGGCCTTTCGGTTCTTGAGCGTTACCAGTGTTTTGCATCTTGTTGTGAAGCCTCTGTATTTACATTCATAAAGCCGTCTCTTGACTGTAGATGTTGACAATGACATGCCTACCTCAAGAGCGTTCTTGACCTGGCTAGATGTTGTGAAAGGGTTCCTCTTCACCATGAGCAGAATTCTGCGGTCATCCACTTTAGTTGTCTTCCATGGTCTTCCAGGCCTTTTGCTGTTGCTGAGCTTGCCAGTTAATTCCTTCTTTTTCAGGATGTTCCAAACTGTTGTGTTGGTCATTCCCACTGTTTTTGCTATCTCTCTGATGTGTTTATTTTGTTTCCTAGGCCTAATGATGGCCTCCTTCACTCACATGGACACCTCTTTGG
This sequence comes from Heloderma suspectum, assembly GCF_057233095.1. NCBI lineage: Eukaryota > Metazoa > Chordata > Lepidosauria > Squamata > Helodermatidae > Heloderma > Heloderma suspectum. Next base: position 247,904,717 of record NC_139460.1, read on the forward strand.
ACCTCATGTTGGGAGTTCCAGTGAACAGCTATCAAATGTAAATGTAACACTCAGAACCACCTCCAGGCCTTTTATCTGCTTGATTGGTCATGGGGTACCCAGGAAACAGGCCACACCTGGCCATGCAGCTGCTTGTCAGCCATTCGTTCCATTACTTATGAGCCACCAACGATGGGGGGGGGGGTATGCCACTGGCTGTCCTTCCTGAATGGTTAGTGCCCCATTTTTGTCAAACCCCTTGAATTACAACTGAAAGTCCTGACTTCGCTCCCATCGGGGTATGTTTCCTTTCAACTTCAGTGTGGTGGTGTACAGAGGCCTACTGCCAAAACAGTTATCCTTGTTCCAGTATTTCTGGCCCTGACTGCATATGTGTATGTGTGTGTGTATACGTGTGTGTGTATACGTGTGTGTGTGTGAGAGAGTGTGTGTGGTGTGTGTGTGTGTGTATATCCTGTCTTGGTTTTTCTGGAGCGATTTTCTTAGGCTACATAAAAAAGGTCAAAATTCAAAAAATGGATATCACCACCAATAAAGAAAAATCAAAACATTTACTCCTTGCTTTAATTGATCAGATAAGGTTATATAACTATAACTAGCAACAATTTAGGTAGAAAAACAGTCTTTGAAACAAAAGAGTACAACTATTAGGAGGATTGTGTTGGCTGAGTTCAATGGAATTATTGGAAGTTTGAATAAAAATAGAAAGTTTTCCTGATATTCTGGTTTAACTTGCCCTACAGTTTCAATAGTAAAGAGATTAGCAAGTGTTATATTATCTGACTAGAGAGAAAAAAGCTGCTCAATAAACTGACAAGTCTATCTACACAGAAAGTTAATGGCTATGCTTGAAACAAAAGGCATACAACTGTACCCTCACTGGAAGAATCAATTTGTTTTGTTCTCACATCTTCATTCCTGTTTGATTTGATTGAAACAAATTTGATACCACTCCCATATCCACCTAAACCATACAGTGAGCAGACTGTACACACAGAAAGTAATCTAAGGGGGCAATCCTATTGGGATAGGCGGTCGCCTCTGAACTCAGGGGCAACCACCTATCCAACGCAGGGCAGGAGTAGCGTGGAGGGGCCCTGCATTCGCAGCTAGACAGCTGAAATTCGCTGTCTAGCCGCGGGAAGGCAGAGCAGGACGGCGGACGCCGGACGACGCATAGGAAGCATCAGAAAGGCACTTCCACCCTCCCCGCCCTGGATTGCCCCCAGGAACACCCCGTTTTCGCTGCTCTGCACTGCTCATACGAGCGCAGAGAGCGGGGCCAATCCGCACTTACGAGGCAGCACGGGAGGGGGCGGAGGGCAGTTCTCAGGGAACTGACCTTGGAGCGTGGGCTCCAAGGTCGATTCCCAGGACCTGACTTATCCTATAAGGAATACTATGCTGCCTTTATCGCGTCTGCAGAGTGCTGTCCCAGGAGGCTGTTTCAAGTGGTCCAGAGCCTGGTCAGTCCAGTTGCTTCGGAACCGCTGGGGCATTCTAAGGCCTCCTGTGAGGCCTTGGCAAGGCACTTTGCAGATAAAATTGATCAGATTAGGAGTGTTATTCCGTGCACCGTGGATACAGTTAGTGAGCGAGAGGTGGCCTGTGGCAAACCGGTTTTGTGGGATCGGTTCCAGCTTCCTCCTTCTGATGAAGTGAACAAGGTGCTTTCATCTGTAAAGCAGACCACCTGCTTACTTGATCCTTGCCCATCTTGGCTCATTGTGAGCTGCAGACAGAGATTGGGTGAGGGGATCAGGGCAGTGGTGAACACCTCCCTTGAGGAGGGAGTGATGCCATCAGCCCTCAAGGAGGCAGTGATAAGACCGCTCTTAAAGAAGCCCTCCTTGGATCCCCAAGTTTTGAACAACTTTTGCCCAGTCTCGAATCTGCCATTTTGGGGCAAGGTGATTGAGCGGGTGGTGGCGATGCAGTTGAAGGCACACTTGGAAGAAGCCGATTATCTAGATCCATTTCAATTGCACTTCAAGCCTGGGCATGGGACAGAAACGGCCTTGGTTGCTTTGGTGGATGATATGAGGAGGGGTTTGGATAGGGGTGAATGCTCCTTCCTTGTTCTTCTCGACCTCTCAGCAGCTTTTGATACCGTTGACCATGGTATCCTCCTGGACAGCCTAGAGGGATTGGGCATTGGAGACACCATATTACAGTGGTTCCGATCCTTCCTCTCTGGCAGGTACCAGAGGGTAGCACTGGGAGAGGAGGTGTCAGACCCGTGGCTGCTCACGTGTGGGATGACACAAGGTTCCATCCTCTCCCCGATGCTATTTAACATCTATGTGAAGCCGCTGGGGGCTATCATCAGGAGGTTTGGGGTGTGGTCTCATCAATATAAGGATGACATGCAGCTCTACCTCTCGTTCAAATCTTCACCAGGGTTGGCTGTTGAATCCCTGTCCAAATGTCTGGAGATGGTGAGTGGCTGGATGGGAAGGAATAAGCTGAAACTGAACCCTGACAAGACCGAGGTACTTTTGGTGGGAGACAAGAGGAGGTTGGGGGATGTTGACCTGGTGTTGAATGGAGTATGGCTACCCTTGAAAGGCCAAGTCCACAGCCTGGGGGTCATTTTAGACTCCCAGCTGTCCATGGAGGCTCAGGTATCAGCTGTGAGCCGGACAGTGCTGTACCAACTCCATCTGATACGGCGGCTGCGCCCCTACCTTCCCGACCGTCTGCTCCCATCAGTAGTACATGCCCTGGTCTCCTCTCAGCTAGACTACTGTAATGCGCTCTACGTGGGGTTACCCTTGAAGACGGTTTGGAAGCTGCAGCTGGTGCAGAACACGGCAGCTCGCCTGATTAAAGGCAGCCGCCGGCATGATCACATCACTCCAGTGCTGAAGGAGTTGCACTGGTTACCAGTTGTTTTCCGGGCCAAATTCAAGGTGTTGGTTTTGACCTTTAAAACCCTATGCGGTTCCAGCCCAGCCTATCTCAAGGAGCGCCTCCAGCAACACCAGGCAGGCCCCTTAACAAGATCAGCCTCGGATGGCCTTCTCTCTGTCCCAACAGTCAGGACAGCTAGGCTAGTGAAGACGAGGGAGAGGGCCTTCTCTGTGGTGGCCCCCACTCTGTGGAACTCCCTCTGTAGGGAACTCCGCCATGACCCCTCTTTAATGAGCTTCTACCACGCACTGAAAACTTGGTTATTCAGGCAGGCATTTGGGGTAGGTTAGGGTATTTTTAAATAATGTTTTAATGTATAATTTTACTGTTTTAAATTGTACCATTGTACATCACCCAGAGTGGCCAGCCAGATGAGCAATTAAGAAATTTAATAAATAAAATAAATAAAAATCCTATGGCCATCTAGCCACTGTGTAGCAGCTATAGGATTGTGCCCTAAATGAACATTCTGGAAAAAGAATCTCAAAACATTGGCTCAGGCACATATTTAGTTCTTCATAGGCCACAAATTCCAGGGGTCTCATGTCCATTCTAGCTGTACCCTAGAGGCTTACAAGTGTAAGTGTAAATGCAAAGACATCAGTGCTTTACTATTTACTCTTGTAGAGTGATCCAATCTTGTATTGAGCTTGTGGCTGTGAAGCCTTGCCAGAAAGGGTTCATCTCTCAGGGGAGATGGAAAGAAAGTACATGTGTGCAGGAACGGAAAGGAGGGAGAGAGAAAAAAAGAGATGACAGGTGAGAGCAGAGAGTAAATTCACTCAAAATTATTGGGATGGTGGTTAGGAACAAGAGAGGATGAGTGGGGCTGGGGTTAAAATATTTGCGGGGAGTGGTATCTGGGGCAGGAGAAAGTAAAGCAGGGTTGGAGATTAAGACTGTGCAGGAGAGGGGGGTACAGAAAGATGGGGAACAGATTGCATGGAGGAATAAGATTTTCACACAGTGCACAGAAGGAAGACATTACTGTGCTCCAGGCCTTTTCTTCATCACCATTTTTATTTAGAGGTATCCAAGAAGAATCCAGTTTCCTTTTAATAATTGTGATTAGCCTTTTACACAAAAAATCTCTCAATAAACTTTCAATAATTTATAGATATATACTGCAGTAACATGTTAAGTATGCCTGGTCTGGAGCTTCCTTGTTCTTCAGAGTGAAATATAAATTCAGACATTTCTGAATTTAAGAATGTCTTCTAAAATTCAATTTAATTTAAATATAACTAATTTACTTTCTTTGATCAGAGGCGCACATTGGCTAAATCCAGGGTTTTTCTCCTTGCCAGCTCCCATCCCTATGACTTAGAAATTTGGAAAGACTCCATGCTGTTCCCCAAGAATTCAAGAGGGAGGGGAGGTCTAGGTTTTCTTTGCCTTACTCACCAATTTTAGCTATGGGAACAGTTGTGCTTCTCTAAGCAAAAGTTGCTACTACCATTATAGTGGGGAGGCAAATCAACGCCAGTGTCAATACTTTCTCACTTGCCCCAGAGAGAGGGCCTGAGTGAAGTGACCCAATGTTGAGTCTATTTTTACATCTCTTGTCACCAGTGGCTGAAATTCAGCTCTTCCACCTCCACACTGATATTCTGAACTTGCTGCCCTCTTATTATTTCCAGGACCAGATCCAAGAAAGTCTTTACTAGTTGCATAGAACTGAGAATTTTAGCAGGTGTGGTTTCCCTTATCAAAGTGCAGCAGTGATGGCCAAAAGGCATGGCTTTAAGAATTTCCTTTTTATCACAACTCAATGTACAAGAGATTCAAATGATGAAGACCTCACAAATCTATGTACCCCTTGACTCACAGCCCACAGTATTCCATCTTCCCTTGCTTGTACACTTCCTTCCTGCAATCTGTGAATAGCCTCTCCTGGCCCCAAGCACACATTCTGCTTAGCCACCCTTTTCTTTTATTCTGTGGTGTCTCCTCTATCTGTTGTTCTCTCAGGCTTTTCATTTTCCCTGTTACTCCATCATGCTCCATTTAGCAACCCCAACTTTAAGCCAGCCAGCTTACCTGGCTGGCTCTGCACTCCTGCATCTCACTCTCACTTCCTGCCAAGATCATTCAATTTCTCCTGTCTTTAGAATCTGTAAACACTTCCCTTGGGTTCCTACTTTTAAGTCCACTGGCTACTCTGAAGGAAGGGCCATAATTCAGAGGCAAAACACATGGTTTTCATACAAGGCGCAATTCCTAGCATCTATAGCTAAAATAATCTTAGGGTGGAAAGGGGCGAAATATTTCTTCTTGTGACTTGGAATGTTATCAGACGGTATTGGAGTACATGAGCCAATAGTCTGATTAGCTTCCCTCCCCTGAAGCCTCTTGCTACGAAGCTTTCAAATCCTCAGTGTCCCACAGCCCTTTCTATCTAGGCCTGTGAGAGGATCCCTGCCCCTGCCCCCACCCCCACCACAAGGCAAAATGACAATTTAGTTCACTTCACAAAGCTGGACTATCATGAACATTCTAAGGCTGACATCTTCCCTCAATGAACATTCCACATCAGATAAATCAGCCAATTTAGCTCATACCACCACCAAGTCTCTTTGTGCGTTACAATATAGATTGCACCACCACAAACTAATGACAATAGATTACTATATAATTTTCTTCTTCCCATTACATTCTTTTAAAACACCTACTCCCTACTCCCCACTGCACAACTTTCATCTGAATTACATGTACAAATTTGATGGTTTCCTTTTATTATAGAAAGAATTACTGTTTAAATAACTTGTTTGGATTATAACTGAAAGCACTTCAAATTTGCATTCTGTTTTTAAAATTATCAGGGAGTAAAAGACCTAAAGATGTATAAATGATATTAGGCTAAGAGCCTCTTAAGAAATAATTTGGCTTTGATATGACTTGCTTTCCTTCAACAATGGGAAAAGTTTAGGAATAACAGCATGAGTTTTTAAGAACGTCAGTGAGTCTCAGAAACATTGTGTGGAAACTCCATAGAGACACCAAATTAATACAGGGAGCCAAAATTATCAATTAGATAATTCTCTTCCTTCCACTGTGCTCAGTAGACCTTGTGCTGATGAATAGGAGATGACTAGAAGTAATACGCTGAATCTCAAAAGCACCGAACAGGCAGCTCTCATTGAAACAAATGTTGTTTTTACTGCAACAGTAGTTTAGGATCACAGCCCAAAATGTTTTTAAACGAACTGTCACTTAAGAAGATCAGTTATTCTTGCATATCATTACAACCTAAACCAAAGCAATGACACTGAAACTCGGCAGGCCGGAACAGCAAGTTACAAACTGCTTTATAAATAATCATCTCACTTATCCTCCTTATCCTGCCTTGTGATTATTCTTCCTATTTTCTAGAAGGTTTTGTCTGATATTCAGCTATAGGACCAAGTTCAGCTCTGAGTCAACGAACAGAGATAGCCTTTACAACCTAATCCACTGCACTGCTAAGCAAGAATATTCATATTGAGCAGATTCTTCTCCTTTACTGAAACAGGAAAAATATTTTAGAGTCAAGTAGCGTGGGTCTAATCAACACAATCACAGTAACAAGCTGTAAAACTCTGTGATGTCACAATCCAAATACAGCTGTTTTACAAAAGCATTAAACAAAATCTAATAGTCCTCTGCATGTTTACTGGGAAATAAGCCCAAATGAGTTCAAATCCTATGCACACTCACTTTAAAGCCTCATTGAAAAAAAAATCAATGGGATTTAGGAATAAGTTATTCCTCAATGAACATAGTTACGAATGTTAGGTACTTGGGATAATGTTATGTCAAGACAACTGATAATTTATTCTTCTTGGACAATAGTACGGTTTCAAATGTAACTGAAGATTTCTGAAGCAAATTTGATATTATTACTATTACTACTACCACCACCACCACCACCACCACCACTATGTAAAAAGAGATATTGTGTGTGTGTAAAAATCTATCCATATGCTGAACCACACATGAATCTGAGACAGAACAATGATCTATGTACGCAAAAGGATCCTGAAATTAGAATACTCAATCCAGTACCCAGTGGCATGTGAATTATATCCTCCACCCTAAGCACGCCAAACACCCTATACACACCAAATACCCTAAGCACACCAATTTTTACAGCACTAATTCACCGGCTGAGAGGGATGGTAAACTCATTCTACATATTCCTTTGCATCCTCCCCTTCCAGCCAGTGTTCAACACTGTCAAACTGAATGTCAAACATCTTTTCAGAGATGAAGTTCCTATCATCCAGCAATGTACTCAAATCTGCAGTACAAATAAATCTATAGATCTAGGTCAGTCTCTGACCTTCGTGCTCATTGTGGATATTTATATTGCGAACCAGAAAGTATGATCACACTTCAGTTTTTTGTTTTTTTTAATTGTCTTCAGCACCTCAGATTACTTTAAGCCATTGTGGTTTATAAGCTACTCACAGTAGTTTATAATCCACCATGATCGTGCCATCTGCAAGCGGTTTTCCCCATCCAGGGTGGCTTATTAATCCAACATAAGCCACCCTGAAAGCCATGGTCTGCAGTGAGGTTTATTTAAACCATCATGGCTTATCTTGTCGTCTGGCACTCCACAGTGGCTTAACGAGAGGTTTAAAGATCGCCTACAGAGTCGCTTGCCAAGAGCAGTCAAAACCGCTGCTGACGCTCTGCTCCAGATCGCTGTTTCTGAGATCTACCTAACAACAGATTACACTCTGGGAAGGGAAGAGGAAGGTGGGGAAAAGCGAAGGGAACGGAAGGATAGCAAGCGGTTAGTTTCTGCTCACTTTTCCATGAAAAAGAAAAGTCACACAGTTATCCAGTACAGAGTCTGGAAGCTCCCCATGAGGAGACCCCACATATAAAATGTTGCCCCATTCCAGCCAACTACCAAGGACTTAGAGCCCCACCCCCCCTTTTGGTGTACATGGGTGGGCATAAGGGAATGGCTTTGAAAACTGGCTGGGAAGTGGGTGACATCAATGGGAGGAGGGAGCAGGAGCAGGAAGGAATACCTTGAGGACTGGGGCACTGCTGACTGGGTGGGGCAGCAGGGGAGCAGAAAAGCAGCTAACAATCAGCAGTGCTGATCCAACAGAGATAGGAGACAGAAGAATACACCCCTAGATGAGACAAGCCAATCAGAGAGATGCAGGTGAAATAGCAGTGGCGCAGGGGATGTCAGGATTTGGTTTCCAATTCAAAGGAAGCTGGGATACCATCCCGGCCAAGCAGGAGGACTGTAGAGGGAGGAGGGGTGAGGTTGGGGAAAATAAGCTCTGCACAGTAGCTTATTTGTCCAATTGTGTGGGGGGTACTGTGAGTAGCTTATAAACCATCATGGCTTAAAGTGATGTGCGAACCCAGCCTTTATGTTTTTTCAAACCTAAAATTAAAACAATTGTTCTACTATAAATATTTTTAAAATAAAACCATCCATATTTCAATGGCCAGCTATTTATGTTGTTCAGTCGTTAAGTCGTGTCCGACTCTTTGTGACTCCATGGACCATAGCACGCCAGGCCTTCCTGTCCTCCGCTCTCTCCCGGGGTGTGCTCAAGTTCATCTCCATTGCATCGGTGATGCTATCTAGCCATCTCATCCTCTGCCGTCCCCGTCTCCTTTGGCCTTCAATCATTCCCAGCATCGGGGTCTTTTCCAGGGAGTTTTCTCTTCGCATTAGGTGGCCAAAATATTGGAGCTTCAGCTTCAGTATCTGTCCTTCCAATGAGCACTCAGGGTTGATTTCCTTTAGGATTGACTGATTTGACCTCCTTGCAGTCCAGGGGACTCGTAAGAGTCTTCTCCAGCACCACAGTTCGAAAGCATCAATTCTTCGGCACTCAGCCTTCCTTATAGTCCAGCTCTCACAGCCATATGTTACTACTGGCAAAACCATAGCTTTGATTAGACGGACCTTTGTCGGCAAGGTGATGTCTCTGCTTCTTACTATGCTGTCTAGGTTGGCCATAGCTTTCCTCCCAAGGAGCAAGCGTCTTTTAATTTCATGGCTACAGTCACCGTCTGCAGTGATCTTGGAGCCCAAGAAAATAAAATCTGTCACTGCTTCCATTTCCTCCCCTTCTATATGCCAGGAAGTGATGGGGCCAGATGCCATGATCTTAGTTTTTTTAATGTTGAGTTTCAAACCAGCTTTTGCACTCTCCACTTTCACCCTCAACAAGAGGCTCTTTAGATCCTCTTCACTTTCTGCCATTAGGGTGGTATCGTCTGCATATCTGAGGTTGTTGATAATTCTCCTAGCAATCTTAATTCCGACCTGTGATTCATCCAACCCGGCGTTTCTCATGATGTACTCTGCATATAAATTAAATAAGCAGGGCAACAATATACAGCCTTGTCGTACTCCTTTTGAACCAATCGGTTGTTCCATGTCCGGTTCTTACTATTGCTTCTTCACCCTCGTACAGGTTTCTCAAGAGACAGGTAAGGTGGTCTGGTACTCCCATCTCTTTAAGAATTTGCCACAGTTTGTTGAGATCCACACAATCAAAGGCTTTAGCGTAGTCAATGAAGCAGAAATAGACGGTTTTCTGGAATTTTCTCCATGATCCAGCGAATGTTGGCAATTTGATCTCTACTTCCTCTGACTCTTCGAAACCCAGCTTGTACTTCCAGTAGTTCTCGGTTCACATACTACTGAAGCCTAGCTTGTAGGATTTTGAGCATCACCTTGCTAGCATGTGAAATGAGCACAATTGTATGGTAGTTTGAACACTCTTTGGCGTTGCCCTTCTTTGGAATTGGAATGTAAACTGACCTTTTCCCGTCTTGTGGCCACTGTTGAGTGTTCCAAATGTGTTGGCATATTGAGTGCAGCACTTTAACAGCATCATTTTTAGGATTTTAAATAGCTCAGCTGGAAGACTGTCATTAAAGCTCCGCTAGCTTTGTTGTTAGTAATGCTTCCTAAGGCCCACTTGACTTCACTCTCTAGGATGTCCGGCTCAAGTTCAGTGAGCGCACTATCATGGCTGTCAGGGACATTAAGATCTTTCCTGTATAGTTCTTCTGTGTATTCTTGCCACCTCTTCTTAATCTCATCTGCTTCTGTTAGGTCCCTGCCTTCTTTGTCCTTTATCATGTCCGTCTTTGCACAAAATGTTCCCTTGATATCTCTGATTTTCTTGAAAAGTTCTCTAGTCTTTCCCATTCTATTGTTTTCCTCGATTTCTTCGCATTGTTCATTTAAGAAGGCCTTCTTGTCTCCCCTTGCTATTCTCTGGAACTCTGCATTCAGTTGGATATATCTTCCCCTTTCTCCCTTGCTTTTTGCTTCCCTTCTTTCCTCAGCTACTTGTAAAGCCTCGTCAGACAGCCACTTGGCTTTCTTGCATTTCTTTTTCTTTGGTATGGATTGAGTTGCTGCCTCCTGAACAATGTTACAGACCTCTGTCCATAGTTCCTCAGGCACTCTGTCTATCAGGTCTAATCCCTTAAATCTATTCATCACCTCCACTGTATATTCATAAGGGATATGATTTAGGTCATACCTGAATGGTTTAGTGGTTTCCCCTACGTTCTTCAATTTAAGCCGAAATTTTGCAAGAAGCAGCTCATGATCTGAGCCACAGTCAGCTCCAGGTCTTGCTTTACTGACTGTATACAGCTTCTCCATCTTTGGCTGCAAAGGACATAATCAATCTGATTTCGATATAGACCATGTGTAGAGTCGCCTCTTGTGCTGTTGGAAAAGAGTGTTTGCTATGATCAGCGTGTTCTCTTGGCAAAACTCTATTAGCCTTTGTCCTGTTTCATTTTGTACACCAAGGCCATGCTTGCCTGTTATCCCGGTGATTTCTTGACTTCCTACTTTAGCATTCCAATGCCCTATGATGAAAAGGACATCTTTTTTGGTGTTAGTTCTAGAAGGTGTTGTAGGTCTTCATAGAACCGATCAACCTCAGCTTCTTCGGCCTCAGTGGTTGGGGCATAGACTTGAATTACTGTGATGTTGAATGGTTTGCCTTGAATTCGTACTGAGATCATTCTATCATTTTTGAGATTGTACCCCAGTACTGCTTTTCCCACCCTTTTGTTGACTAGGAGTGCTATTCCATTTCTTCTACGGGATTCTTGCCCACAGTAGTAGATATATGGTCACCTGAATTAAATTCGTCCATGCTTGTCCACTTTAGTTCGCTGATTCCCAAGATGTCTATGTTCAATCTTGCCATCTCATGTTTGACCACCTCCAGCTTACCTTGATTCATTGATCTTACCTTCCAGGTTCCTAAACAATACTGTTCTTTACAGCATCGGATTTTCTTTTCACCACCAGACACATCCACAGCTGAGTGTCCTTTTGGCTTTGGCCCAGCCGCTTCACTGTTTCTGGCACTACTTGGAAATTCCCTCTGCTCTTCCCCAGTAGTATATTGGACACCTTCCAACCTGAGGGGCTCATCTTCCGGCGTCATCTCTTTTAGCCTTGTGATACGTTCCATGGGGTTTTCTTGGCAAGAATACTGGAGTGGGTTGCCATTTCCTTCTCCAGTGGAACACAGTTTGTCAGAACTCTCCGCCATGACTTGTCCGTCTTCGGTGGCCCTGCACGGCATAGCTTATGGCTTCACTGAGTTACGCAAGCCCCTTCGCCACAACAAGGCAGTGATCCATGAAGGGGCAGCTATTTATAGTCCATACCTATATTTTAAAAATATTTTTATTTAGTTGTCTGGCTTTCTATAGGCTTACAGGAAAGGTCCCATTTATAAAAAGCTATGAAGCATAAGAGAAATGTTCAGCTAAATTGAACACAACACAGAAATGCTTAACCTCAGCAGCTAAAATAAAGTTAGCCCAAATAGGACTTTTTACAATACATCCAAAGTACTATCATTTCAGTCCTTGGGGGCATCCAAAAATAGGAAGTTAGATATCCGAAAAGCACCTTCTGTAATACCTTTCTAGATAACTCATTGTACCGCTTCGATGTACAAATAGTCAGGTCAATCAAAATATTCTGGATTGATTTTGAGGAATGACAATGAGACAGGGAAGGAAGCTGTCTCTTAGGTATGCAGGACTGGAGCTACTGTCAGTAATAAAGTCAATACTCTATTCCATTTCCATACAGGGAGAGTGCCTTTTGGATATGAGCAACTCTCCCCCTCTCTATCTCTGTCTGTCTGTCTGTCTGTCTCTCTCTCATTTAGAGAAACAGAACAAAAAAAATAAGAAATACACTGTTAGAAATATGATTACTAGATTGACATTGCAATTCTATATATGTCTACTCAGAAGTAAGTCCCACTGTGTTCATTGGGTCTTACTCCAAAGTAAGTGCATATAGGATTGCGGCCTCAAATTACAGAAGCTTGTCTTAACTACATGGGTTTTTTTCATGGCGTGGTGATGTAATACAAAATGGGAAAAATAATTACTTACTCAGAATTCTGAAGTATGGGAAAGTTAGAAATTGAGTTACCATCTACCATAGGAATAACACATTCAAAGAATGAACTGAGGAGGCTGCTTGCACTGAAGTATAATTATCCATAACAGTTTAAAGAAAGAGCTGTGAAAGTCCGGCTGTCATGATTTCACTATATGATTCAGTGGTGACATGTTGGCAAAGTTAAATATTAGCCTAAATGAACCAAACCTGATATAAAGCAATGGTGTGTCCATATCGCTGAAGAGGTCCTTTTGATACAGGTACTACATTCCAGATGTTGCTTTCCAAATTATAGCTAAAAAGGTAAAATTAAAAGTTTGTCAGGTGAGAGAATTCTAGGCTTATTCATTTTTGGAAACAAACTTATTTTTTTGTTTTTCCCTGTATACATTACAAGCTCTTAGGACTTTAACGCTCTTTGAATTTCAATTTTCATTTCCACAGCTAATTGTGTGTTTAAAAGTATTCTGACTCCTTCCTCTTAGAAAAAAATATTCCACTTAAAACCATATTTTATCTGACAAATTTACCCTTATACTTTGGATACATAGATCAAACATTTTCAACTGAATACTGTGAAGAGTTTGATGTCTGATTACCATGGATGGACCTATCACTATGGTTTTGCCTAAAGTGAATCCAAATGAATCAGGGAATTGACAAAAGAGTGTTGGGCTTGCATTGCAACTTCCCTGAATGGATTTCCACTCATGGAATGGGGATCTCACATCTCCCTTGTCCAGAGGAGCCCTGTGTGTCCTCCAAAAACCTGCTATTGGGCCTTGGGGACCCCTATAGAACAGCATAGGATGTTGCACTGAGGGCCAAACTGGCATTAGATTCCGAGAGTGAGCTCATGCACCCAAAGTTCTCCATTTTCAACCATATCCCTCCCCACCCAGCCCTCTCTGTCTCTCTCACTTTCCACAAGGCTTCCATGAGTGGTTGGGCAGAAGTATGGCAGAGGAATGCTATTTATCAGATAACAACAAATTCACATAAAAATAATAATAGAAAGACAAAGGAAGTGACTTACTTTAATACCATTTGGAATGTACTGTAATTAAATGCATATCCACCTATCACCCACATAAACTTTCCACGTAGAACTGCCTTATGGGAAGCCCGGCTCACAGAGGGACTAAATGGTTTCACATTAGGTAGAATCCAATATGATTCCATGGAAGGGACATTCAACGAACAATCAGGACCTGTTTAAAAAGAGCAGGGAGAGTTACATCTGAGCACTGCAGTCTACTAGACAAATTACTGGAAAATAACTGGAAAGTTTGAAAGAAAAGCTGAACTACTGACAAAAACAATGTTCATTTTAGAAACCACTCTACAGACCTGCTGAAGATCATTCTATACAGAAGTAAATTATTGCAGAACAGTTTTTAGTACCGAGCTGGGGGGTGGGGGGGATCCTAAAAAGATATATGGACAATCATTTCAGAAAGCTATGTGATAGTTAAACAAAAATTTACAAGTCCCCAAAGCATCAGATTTCTATGAACACAGGAGTATTAAGTTTATGATTTTTAGTAACTTTAAGGCAGGGGTTGGGAACCTGTCGCCTTCCAGATGCTGTTTGACTACAACTCCCATCAGTCCTAGCCAGCATAGAAAGTGGTGAGATATGATTGGAGTTGCAGTCCAACAATATGTGGAGGGCCACACATTCCCCATCCCTGTTTTAAGGTATTTGACAGGCAAAAAAAGTTAAAACACAATCCCATTTAATTTTTTTAAAAAGCAAAATATTTCTCTCACGATGATCTGTGCTCTTAAAGAAAACCTGAACAACCTTTAGAAGATTTGGCTATGAATTAAAATTCTTTAAATGAATGAAAAACCAAACCAACAATGGGTTGGATACAGCCTTCGTGATGCTTAGAATAGACCCATCGAAATCATGACATGACTAACTTGTCCCACTGATTTCAATAGATCCACTCTAAGTATAATTATGGCTCGATCCAAACTAACTAGTTAAAAAGAGACCTTGGTACATGCTGTACTACACATTTGAAAATTTGACTGATATTCTGACTGCTGATTTAAAGAAAATAGTTAATTCCTTAATCATGCAAATAAATTTAGCCCCCACAAGGCTGACCATAAACCAATAAATTTCCTCAAAGCAAGGAAACATTCTTTATTAATATTTTAGAAAGGCTAATTTTGAATGGAAACGAGCATTTCTAAGCTTGCTTTAGGCAGCGCTAACTTTCCGTTGCACTAGCTGTGGGTCCTGATGGCACAATGGAATGAGCAGAAGTGCAGCTGCAATAGAGTGCCCCTTATGTTTAAATTCATGTGTTGAAGTCATTTTCCAATTCACAGCATTGCCACTGATGAAACTTATAACTACAGTCAATAGCTTAACTACTAACTAGGGTGGTGTGTTGGTGCATTTTCCCCAGGAACAGCCTGGGTATAAGTACAAACATATTTACAGTTATCAAAATATTAAAACAATGCAATTATTTATTTTCCATTTGAAATATACAGATTTTCAAGATTGTAGGTGAAAGCTTGCTGAGGGCAGCAGAGCAGAAAGAGTCCCATTCTTGCAGCTGCTCTAGAAGTTCCCGGGGTATGCTGTGCAAAGGCACAGACACTTTCCATGTGCCACCACAGATACCATGAAGAAGAAAAGAATCTGAGACTAGAAGTATCATGAGAAACTGAGTAGGGGCACTCATAAGGACAAGCCCACCTCAGCACAGCCCACCTCAAGCAGGTTTGCCCACTTTATCTCTGCTTAACATATGTACACACACACCTGCCAGCCCATTCACGACTCCATCCACAGCATCTTGGACGCGAGAGCTCACTCCAAGGCCTCTTCTTCTTCCCTATGCTTCTTTGAAAACAGCTTGCAGTGTGTTGGTGGTGCAACATCTTCTGCCTCTGATAACTGGAGTTAAACTACAACTCACATTATACCTTGTGGAAAATGGATGGCTAGGGATGATGGAAGTTGTAATTCTACCCCATAATCCCAAGCAGAAGATGCTAAAGCATCCAGACACGTCTCCCTCAGTTTTCAAAGGAGAACAGGGGAAGGTCTCTCCTATCAACTATCATGAAGGAACTACAGTGGAGTTGTTGCTTGTGTTATCCGGTCCTGGCACACGAGATAAGCGTTTCCCCTTTGGTAACGAGGACGCACTGGTGGTTTAGGGTGGAAGCGAGGTTCCTCGAATGGTCCAAACAAACATCAAACATCTCCCCTTGAGGAGTTTCAGTGTTCAAGTGTAGGAAACAAAAGCATGACAGATTCATATTTGGAGTTAGCAGCCTGCCACTCACCCTTTCCTATCAGAAACATGCAACTCGGGAACCTACTAATGATCTGATGGAAAGTTTCCTGTATCAATGTATTTGAGCTGATTTCACTATGGAACAGGAAGAAATAGTAGCAGTTTGAGCAGTAAGAACTTAGAATTTCAACAGCAGTTCCCTTAGTGGTCCAGACTGAACCATCTTAGACTTCCCTCAGATATTTATGCATATATGTTTTCAAAAACTCCAAAAACTTTGGTGTCTGGTGTCGAATAGTTGCATACATAATTAGAGTGGGCTTCTCCAGGGGAGGCTCAATGGGATGCAATGTGACAGTTGCCCTGTTTTATAGGAAGTAAAGCACTTGCTTACAGGGAGCTCCCATACTCTTCTGTATAAACAACAAACCTCAGGATTATGCTCTAGACTTTCTGTATATGCAGCAGAGAAACAGCTGTGATTTTTTCTTAAGTAGTACTCAAATGCCAGCGGTTATTATTGAAACTTGTAGGGGACAGCAATCCTATGACCGCTAGACACTGCCTAGACAGCCATAGGATTTTTCGGTTTCTGAGAACTGAGCTCAGAGCCAGGGCTCTGAGCTCGGTTCCCAGAAATTGCGCTCCCCACCCCCTTGTAGGTAGTGTGGTTCTTCCCCATCTCTATGCTCCTAATTACAGTGCGGAGTGGGTGAAAAGGGGGTGTTCTTAGGGGCAGGGAAGGGAGGAGGCCACAGAAGTGTCATTTCAACACTTCCTATGTGCCATCCAACCTCCCCTGCCCCTGTTCCAACAACCCCAGCTAGTCAGCCGAAATAATCTGTCTGGAAGATCCCCTCCATGTTCCACCTGCTCTGCCTTGGATAGTCAGCCACCTCTGATTTCGGAAGTGGCCAACTATCCCAATAGGATTGCACTCTAAGACACATTTCTGTACATTTTGATTATATAATTGACAATGTCAATAAAGATGGCTCTAAAATTAGTCTAAATATGTGTATGTCTAGCTGGCCCTATATGAACAGATTCACAACAAACACTAAGAACATCTCTTTAAAATTATATCAAAGATTAATCATGCTAAAACCCAACACCATAGTAGCCCACTTGAAAGAAGCCAACCCAAACAAATATGTTTATATACACAACCAACAGTTACACAAATTATCTCAGCAAAGGCCTTAGAAACAGGCAAACTGCATTATTTTGTTGTAAAATGATACACTGATTTCTAAATGGCAACATTTGACCCTTGTCCTTTTTCCACAAGTTTAAAATCAAATTCTAGAGACACATGAAAGACATGTTTTAGTATTAGGTTTAGCTTATTTGGGGGATTTTTTGTGAAGAACAGTGACACCAAGTGGTAAATTATACACAAAGCCTCTAACCCTGAAACACAAAAAGAAAGAGAATATATTTTAGTGAAAACCTCCTTATTTAAAATATGGTAACTCCAGTTCACTCTGCAATTCATAAAAATATTCAAGTAAGATGCTTTTATATTTTATGCTCTAACACAGCATATACCACTTATGGTACTTACAGAAAATGACATAGAATACAAAGAAAAATACTGCACTTTGCAATTTATTGAGAGAAAACTAAGTCATCTATTGTTTGAGAAAAAAATCACTGAAATATGCAAATACGCACACACACACGCGCACGCCCACGCACACACACACACACAGTACAAAACTTCACAGCAAGTTTTATTCTACTTAGTCAGAATGAGCAAGTGCATTTGCTGTATAAGAAATGCAGTGTAACTGATAGCCCACTGGGCAGCTCGCTTCACTCTGAATATGCTCACCATTGTCACATCACTTTGGAGATGTGCTTTCTCCCTCGGTAGCATCTGTAGCCTCACATGGAGTACACCATAGAACCAAATTAGTAGAGTTCAATTGTGGAGAGTGCCCAGATACAAACTGTGCACCTGAATGGCTCTACAATGTTTTGGGCCTATTCTAATGTCTAGCCTGGCACCAAATAGCCAGATTGTTTACAGCCCGGATGTACTTTGCTTTTTGTCCATTTTTTAATTATTTCTGTACTAAGCACATGACATTTCATACTGCCCGCAAAGCTCTTGGTTGTGCCAGAGTAACAGTATCATTAATTGGCATATGCGCCAGTCACTTGTAAACAGATTGGCTCTTAGGTTTTCTGAAGCCTGTGCCTCTTGTGATGCAGCTGATTGCACTTGTACCTGTAATAGACTTTATTTTACTATAAGTATGCATGCTACCCGAGAGAGTGGCTAGTATCTCTCTTGGTGGCTGGCATCACCAGAACAAAACACAGATTTCTGTTGCAGGTCGTGTGTTAACAGGATGAGCTCCTTAATGGCTCTACCATATGTGCTCAGATTGTTTACAAGGCTCCTGAAAGCTGTTCTTCTGTTGTATATCAATGCGATTGATCATTCTCATGCTTGTAAAAACCTAACTCAGACTCTAACAACTGCACAGCTACTTCCACATGCCCAAGAGGACTTCAGGTCAGAAATCCAACTGGCCACTGGGTGCACCCAAGTACCTCTGTAGATCCCAGGACTTCTTTTCTCTGCGCAAGTGTGGTTGTTGGTCTTGACTACGAAAATGAGCAGGTTTTGTATGCAGTGCATTGTTATATTAGTCGGACAACTTGCTGCAATTGCCTAGAAGACATTTGAGAATCTAGATCAACTGACATGTACTTGAACAAAGGTAACTAAATGATGCTGCTATAAGCTATTTGGGATATATATTTTCCTGGTACCCTCCCAGATAATTTAACATGTTTTTAAGGAAACAATTTTCAGCTCCACAGGAACTATTACTGTTCCAATACAGGGAAACTAATATAGCCCAGAGGGAAGAACAAGGGAAAAGTAAGAACTGAGGGATAAAAGAGGAAGGACAAAGTCTGAATGTTGTTCCCCTTTCCACAAATGCCACTTACCTTCAGAATTTGAGCACTTTTATCTCAATATGTCCCTATGTCCACTTATAAAGAGAAATGAGCAACACATCTGATTCCTTGAAATTCAACTGCAGTAGAGACTGACAAATGGGAACTGCAGGCAACCTGACTTTTGCAAGCTGGCCTTTTGCTCCTTCACACATTCAGGGAGATGTTAGGATTGTTGTGCCTTGCTTACTAAGTTTTCTTGAAAAAGATTAAGCATTTTGATTCCCGACTTTACAATGCAACTTTCAGTTTTGAAAGATATCAAATCTTTCATTCGATATTTCAGTTGTGCATTTGCAACAACAGGAAGGAACCTGAATTGTTATCTAAATATAAATCTAAGTTCACTATTAACATACTAATAATAGATTTTATAGAATAGTTTTGAGAAAAAGTACTTCTATAAAATGCTATAGTTTTCAGCAATTCAGCAATTTATTTCATGCTCATTTAAAGGCAGAAGGAAAGAGTATGAAGTCAATATGGCTGTGTTGTCAACATTACAGTTGCTAACTCATGCAAACAATACCAATATATGGTACCAATATATTGGTACACTACAGTATCTCTTCATATCAGATATTGGGTTGGGTCCAGATGTATGAATCCATGCAACTGGGCTGGTGGAAACAGACTTCCCTGACCCCTCATCCCATGACAGGTCCTCCAGCCCTGAAAATGCTACACAAAGGGTCAGGGAACCCTGCTGAATGGGGCCAGCCATGGTGCGGGGGAAGAGGGATCCACAAAAATTGGGTGGAGGCATCTTCCGAGAGTGGAGCCCTTCTGTCAATGGAAGGCAGATCCTGGATCCAATCTATAATTTCTGTTTAATAAAAACACTTGGGTCAAAGTTCAGCAATATTCTAACAAAGTTCCATATATGAGTTCTATCATTTCAATAGTATTATATTATTTGGTTCCTTCTCTTAAGTTATCATGATAGATTTATAAACCAGAGCAATATTTTGCAAACGTGAACTTTGTAAACTAACTTCATTATAATCAATGGGGGCACTAAATAAAAACCTCGTTTCTATTTATTTTGAACCCTGTAAACTGTCAAAATAGCCAGCAATATTTTTAGTTCAAGTGGTCAGATGCCATATAATCAGAAAACATCCTCTCTAAACTTCAGTTGTAATTTTTCACATAGAGATTTTGGCCTGGATCCTAAGAGGGAGCGACCTATGGCTGCTAGACAGTGGCTAGAGCGTCATAGGATATCTGGTTTTCTGGGAACCGACCTCAGAGCCCGCACTCCAACATCGGTTCCTGGAGAACTGACCTCCCCCCACTTCCGCGCTGCCTCCAAGGCAGCGCAGAACAGCCCCTTCCTCCACAATCGCAAGAGGAGCGCGGAGCAGCCAATGTGTCGTACGGCAGCCTCCTCCCTTGCTCAGGCCTCCCACGGCTAAACAGCCACAATTGGCTGTCTAGCCGAAAATGCAGGGCAGGAGAAGCGCAGAGAGAATGATCCCCTCCATGCTTCTCCTGCCCTGCATTGGATAGGCAGTTGCCTCCAAGTTCGGAGGCGGCCACCATCTGAATAGGATTGCACCCTAAGTTACTCTTCCTGTTCACACAAGGGAATCGATTTCCTCCAATTCCTCCCTCCTTTTGTATCATAAAGGTAAAGGTAAAGGTGTCCCCAACCAGTCGTGTCCGACTCTAGGGTGCGGTGCTCATCCCCGTTTCTAAGCCGAAGAGCCAGCGCTGTCCGAAGACGCTTCCATGGTCATGTGGCCGGCATGACTGAACACCGAGGTGCACGGAACGCTGTTACCTTTCCCGCTGAGGCGGTACCTATTTATCTACTTGCAATTTCTTGCTTTCGAACTGCTAGGTTGGCAGAAGCTGGGACTGAAGACGGGAGCTCACTCCGTCACGCAGCACTCGGGTCTCGAACTGCTGACCTGCCGACCTTCCAGTCTGCAGTTCAGCGTCTTAACCACTAAGCCACCACGGCCCCATATCATATCCCACACCATTCCCAAGGGGCCCCCAACCCCCAGAAATAGATTGTGGAAGGTTGCAGGAGGAGGCAGAGAAGGGGGAGGCAGGAAAGCCCTATTCTATTAATGTGAACTCTGTTCTGCTCAAGAAGAGCAGTTGGGACTCAGGCTTTTATTTTCTCAAACCCTCAAAACTAACCATCTTGTTTCTCTTTACTTCTGCTACCTGGGAACCTGTGTGTTTCTCCCAGGCAAGAGACAGAACTGAGCTACAGCCAGCCTTTATGTTTTCAGAAATGGGGGTCAGCCTTTACTTCTTTGTCCCACAATGCTAGGTGTAATAGGATATCTGCAAAACCTGCCAGTGGCTAGTTCATTCAGTCTGCAATCTTCATCTCGAGACTGGGACTGCTCACATAGCAGCCCACTGTGGGTTATTTATTTATTTAACCCACGGAAAGGCTGCAGCACATATGAGGCATATGCCACCACCATTTTGACTATGAAACCCCACTCGGAGGTTATGTCATGTGAACCCAGCAAGAGTGGGTTGTGTGAGTGTTAAACAGCCCTCACATAACCCATGGCCTGTTTTAGGGTTATGTAGGGGTTGTTTAACTCTCCTATAACCCATACCCACTGCATTCGCATGACACAACAACCCCTGAGTGGGGGTTGCATATGCAGCGTAGTACCTGCAGGGCACTGTGACTTGTTGTGGGTTAAATAACCCACAATGAGCTGTGGCGTGTCATCTGAACCTAGTCACTGTGTTTAAGCTGCAGACCTCACTGGCCACAGCATTTGGCCTAATCTTTATACTTTTTTGTTTTTTCCCTATCCCCTGCTTTTTGTATTATCTAGGCTTATGAAGAGTTCTGGAGAACTTGAAAGCTTGAACATGCTTTTGTTGCATTTTGGTTGGTCCTAATAAAGGTATTGCCCAACTGTGAATTCTGGATTAAATTTATTATGCAATTTATTATGGAATAATCTTTCATGGATTAGAGTTCACTTTATCAGATGTATGAACTTATTCTCAGTTGGCAGTTATGTGCATGTTTTACACTTCCAGGAGGAACTGTAAAAGTGGTGTTAAAATGGCAAAGAAATACAAAAGCACAGTCTGTAATAATTCAATCAAATGCAAAATATGCAAAATAAGTGCAATGACCACTCACAACAGCACTAGCTGGCAATAGCACAGTTATTTAGCAAGGATAAGTAAATTAACACCTGTAGGGTGGCAGGAAATCATTGTCTCTATTTAAGCCTAAATGATGAGAACCAAACTCTGTATTAGAATTAGATATTGAATCGTTGCACAAAGGCTTGTTAAGTACCAGTTCTTATACAGAAAATCAAATTAACTAACCCTCCTTTACAAGTTATAGTTCTTCCCTTTTTATCTCAACTTTCTAGAATTACCTTCTGTTCTGAATCAGGGTACTGCTAATCTTAAAACAACCAATATTTATAGGAACACCAAGGAAATATAAAGAATTAGAAATAAAAAGGAACTTGCATACTAGTTACCCCATTCTCATACTTAACTTCAGTTGATATTAATTAACAAGGCATCCAAGTTACCATAGGTTACAAAGGTGTACATATGCATTCGTTTACTGGATGATCTTGTTGTTCCAGTACTCTGGACAGCTCCTTACTTCCACAGGCAGAGAAAAGTACAGTAGATGTCCTGAGCTATTTCAAGCCACACCTTTTGTATTAAGAAAAAACAGGCATTGCAAGAACTGACTAAAATGCTGTTTGTATTGTGCCTTCCATCTCCACACTGTTTCCTACATGATCATATTCCATTTTTTAAAACTTGCATATTTCGGGCAAATGTCAGTACTTCAGGTGACAGTACTTCTTGTACCTGAAGCTTAAGCAATAACAGGCAGAGATTAATTCTGAACACCTATCATGAAACTCTAGCCAAAAGAAGGGAACTGCAGGCAGCACATCTCATAGCTTATAAGCCTACAGACAGAAAATGTGCCTTATTTTAAAGAACCTAGCTGTTCTTTACATGCCATATTACAATGATAAATCTCCTGTATCAAGGGGATGTATTTGACATGTGAGCTCTGAAATTCAGAAAAAGAACAGGAAAGCAGTGCAAATACATGGATGTCTAGCACCAATTTTACTTTAATAGATTTCAGTTTGCGGAAGGTGACTGTTCAGTCTTTGTTCTTCAGTACTATTGCTGGCTCCCATGTAGAGCCTTCTTTCTCTTTGGGATTTAGAGATGTCATGAAGGAGTAATCATCTAATGCATTAGACACATCAGTACTGAGCCACACATCCCCTTCATAAGAATTCAGTCGCAACCGAATTGTAATGCATAGGTCTACTGTCAAATTTAGTGTGGCCCAAAGAAATAATCACATGTGATTTGAAATAACTGGTCTATTAGCATGCTACAATATGTTTGTTCATCTTTAAGGTGCCACAAGACTGTTGTTTTTGCTGCAACAGATTATACACGGCTCCTCCTCTGAATCTTATTTAAAGGATCTAAACATCTTAAATCACTTCACATTATAGTAAGATCAATACTGTTCCTCAGATAGGAAATGTGTAATTCTTGACTGTGTTAAGAGAAAGGAATGTTCCAGAGATGGTTCTCTTCCTATACTTCCTTGACAGCAGCCACACAAGGTAACACTTTTCTTGGGACCTCTTGGTATATTCTAAATCACAACACTGAAGGAGCAAAGCCCCTTTATAATAAGAACTCTGCATGGTCCAATGCCTTTCTTCTGTCAGAGAATGTTGTAAATGATTATATCAGTATGGCTGAGCAGCAATAGGCTGAATTTTCCACCACTCTTTCAGTGTATATCCCTATATATGGGATAGCAATTCTAATCCATGTTAGAGATCGTAAACTAGGGATTACTAAATATCTATACAACAATCTGTAATGGAAAGCATTACAATGAAGACTCGGCTATCAGATCAGAACTAGTTTTGTTTTTGACAGGATTTTTTATAAGGAGCTTGAATAATCATTTTATTTTCTCACATAACCTTGATTACTATTCTAGATGTTCATTCCAAAGTATCCACCAGATGTCACAATTGCTCAGAAAGACACAGTATAGTACTGAATATTACCTTTATACCCTGAACTAAAAGGGTCTGGGTAACCATTAACAACATATTCCAGCATAGGAGTGAATGGAACTGATGACTATTTTATTTTATTTCTATGCTACCCTACTTCTTCGTAGCTGCAGGTGATAAAACTGAAAAGTGTTCAATGCATGCATTTTTTTTTTCTTTTTGCAAACAATGTGGCATAAAAATAAATACAAAAATAAATTGCAACCAGTGTGGTACCATGATAAAGCTTTTCTTAACACAACCATGTAAATACAGGTAAACATTAAATTTATCCAACAAAAACAACCCATTCCTATAGGACCCAACTACTTGCCAAGATAGGGTGCACTATTTTCACTGTTCTATATACTCTGGTTATAGTAGCCGTACATTCATAGACAGAGCTATTTGTTCCCTCCGTTATCTCCCCACCATCTCTTCAGTTCCTATTCCAATTGTCCTGTATTAAGCCCCTTTTCTTCTCTGCTTTAGCCCTGCCAATACCAGGCTCTACTGACTTCTCAGCCCTAATGACCCACCTTACTGTTCTGTTATCCTGCCCCCCTCCCCCCAATGCTTGTTTCACCTCTGGCCATGCTTAATAAATGGAACCAATTTCCATCAGCAATAGGCAGTTTCTCCATAACAGATCACAGTGCATGAATCTCTCGCACACACGTTGCAAGACCTCCCTTAGTGTTAAAGACTAGCTGAAAAAGACACATACTTGGAGGATGAATTGGCTGCATTTAAAAAAACAAAACACTAAGGGTGCAATCCCATGCATGTTTAGACAGAAAAAAAGTCCTACAGCTCCCAGCAGTCCCCATCCAGCATGCTAGCTGGGGGATGCTGGGAGTTGTAGGACATTTTTTCTGTCTAAACATGCATAGGATTGCACTTGAATACAGTGTGGTCACATTTTCAAAAATTCTCAATCACCACAAAAGTTAGACACTACCTTTAAATAAAGTTAAGATTTTCAGGATTCAAGTGTCTCTGTAGTCAAGAGAAACTTACACCTAGAGACTATGATCCAACTGAGTTGACAGAGCATGAAGAAAATATGTAGCAAATCAGTAGGAAAACTGATAAAATATTAAGTAGCAGTTCCCTCTCCATCCCAAAACTCTCCATTACTTGTTGTCATGTCGTCCAATATCAGCACTCCAGTCCCTAACATGCAGAGGTAAGTAGGTACAGGCATCAGGGCCCAAACATCATTTTGGAGAGCTCAGTACAAATTTGTAACATGGGACTCCTCTCACACATATACCACAATCCCATCACATACATATAATCTCGAGAGCCATAAAATAAAAGTTGTCATTTTAATTCTGAAATTACATTTTTAACTTTATGAAATTACACCATGGCCCACACTGGGGCTTTCCTACCCCAAAACACCACCCACCCACCATTTTTTGGCTAAGTTTATAACTTAACATCCAGCCTGTAGAAGAGTCCTACAAAGCTCACTGACTGTTTTGTATTTTGGCTGAATGTAATAAAGGTATTAACCTGTTGATGTTTTTTATTTTTTTCTAAATGGACAAACAGAGCTACAAAGAATTGGAATAAATGGACCAATTCCCTTTAAAGCTTTATTTTTATGGCCTTTTTACAAATTCATGGATTATCTCCCCCAAGTCAATTTCTCTTGCAAGTTCGCCCCAGATAAACAAACTAGCATATTCTTTCTTGTCCCCACAGTAAAATGCCTGCAGTTTTTGATAAGTTCTTTCAGCTTCTGCCATAATCACTTGATGTATGCAACAACAGCAACAAAAATCTGTATTCTATACACATTTTACTGAAAACTGGTTGATTGGTTGGTTGGTTGTAAACTCCTAAATAAAATAGCTCATACTCTTTTCAAGGTATTTTTTTCAGATGCAACATTTTGCAAGAAAAATTGTCAGAAAGATCACTAGGATGCTTGTGAGCTAGACATTTACTCACATATGCTTTGGGCCTGTAAATCCTGCAAGTAACACTGGTTCCCACTGTCCGTCTCTCTGATTATTTGTCCCTCCATATGCATAAGGAACTCTGGGACTGATACTTCCTTCAGAGAGAATGTCACATACAGTGAAGCACAAATCTCTCTGTTTCTCAAACTACAAGGTCTAGTTTAACTGCACAAGCACACTCTGAGCCAAACTGAACACTGTGTTTTTTTCCCACACACACGTTAGTATAATAATGTTTCATACAGCCAACACAGTTGCAGGGGTCCATTTTTTATTGGAACCCTCCCCCCATAAAAATACTTCCTTCCCCATACCTGATTTTACCAAGAATCCACAGCTACAAGACTTAGAAAAAAGAAGAAATCCTGCAGCCTTTTCCAAGGCCTATAGCCATGCAGGGGATGGGACAATTACTGATAAAATTGTGTATCAGTAATTTCATCAATTACTGATAAAATTGTGAGCCAGTGTGGTGTAGTGGCAAGAGTGTTGGACTAGGAGCTGGGAGATCCGGGTTCTAGTCCCCACTTGGCCATGGACGCTCACTGGGTGACTTTGGCCAGTCACAGACTCTCAGCCCAACCCACCTCACAGGGTTGTTGTTGTGAGGATAAAATGGAGAGGAGGAGAATAATGTAAGCCGCCTTGGGTTCCTTGCAAGGGAAAAAAGGCAGGGTATAAATGCAATAAATAAATAATAAATAAATAAATAAAATATCCTGGTCCCAGTAAAGTATACCCTTCCCCCCACCCCCATGCTTAGGTCCTGCTGGCATTCACCTGTCCACTGCAGCTATTGCTCCATAGCTCCTGTGGACAAGTACCGCAATACCATCACATTCCCTGACTTCTCTCACAGTTACTCAAAAGCAGAAGCAGCCGCTTCAACCACTGAGACAGCAATATAAAAGGGGCCAAGAGAAAGCAGCTAGGGAATGTCCAGCCTTTGAAGCTACCTACTACTTAAAGAAGTGTCCTAAATTAGAACATTTGTAGAAATACGCTGAAGAAGCAATGACCCCCAGGGGGCGGGGCAAGATACTAAGATCCATCAGAGTGCTTATTGCTATGAGGGGAAAACAGGAAACAGATGCAGAGGTATTGAACATATTACATATTAAATAACTATCTGTAGAAGACACAGGAAACTCCATAAGAGAAATTGAATTGCTGTAGGGAATTTTTTTTTTTTTTTTAGCCTGACCCATCTTGAGACTCAGGGACAAGGAGCAATCATTTAAAATAATGATCAAGTTCATGAAGTGTCTCAATAACCAACAGCAGGGAAGCAGCTTTGGGAAAAGATTTTGGCAACTCACCTTGCCAGCTGTCATTGCATACACAAAGTTTTTCTCCTGTCAAGTCACAGTAGCCATGATCAGGACTTCCACAGTTAGCTTTACAATAAGGAATATCACAGGCTTCTCCCTTCCAATACTTGTCACATTCACAATACACTTGGCTTGGAATGGAGCTACTAGTTGTGCACTTCCCATGCCCTGAGCAATTATTGGGACAGGAATTAATTCTGTAATAAGAAAGAGGAAATATAATAGTGACATGGAGATTGTCAAGCCTTTATTTATATTGTAATATAATTACACATTTTTCATTTCATGAAACAGGGTAAGAAAATAATTTCTTAAGAAGCAACCTTTAAACTACTTATTCCAGTCAAATACAGCTATCTGATGAGCCATTAGCAAAACCAGAATAAGAAACCAGATAAACCACAATAAGCAGAGTATCATGGGATTGTTCGCAGATTGTTCACCTTTCCGCCATTGTATCTTATTCTACTCCTATAAAATTAGAACTGGGTGGGCATCTGTGAATAGGCAAGAGGCAAGATAAGGTAACTGTGGGCTAAAAATGTGGTTTTGAGTCATGTCAAAGCTCAAAGATGGCTCTAGTTTTGCTAGGCTTTGATATTTCTACTTCACTGTGAGCAAACCAAATACATGTGTATAATCAGCACACAATGATAGCTTTTCATGATGTTTCTTTCATGACTGCCCATGTATGAAATTTATAATATTTGAAGTGTTCCTAACACCATATTCTTTTAACACTAGTTTTCCTTAAGCATAACTATGTTTAACTTGTTCCTTGAAAGGCATACAACATTATTGGCAGTACTGAAGTTATTTTATTAATTGTTCAAGGAATTAAAAAAGTGTACGTTTAATGTGCTAAGAGCCTAATACAAGTAATCTTATTCTTCAGTTTGGTAAAAGGAGCAAAAGTATTCCAAGACTAGCAGTAAATATAGATAACTGTGAGGTGAGGGAGGTGGTCTCAAAGGAGGGCTCCCAGTACTTTGGCTCTAGCACCTTATCTCCTGCACCTATAGAGCTTTGTTTCTACAGCAAGCCCGGTAGATTGAGCTCTAGGCTTCAAGGGCACTATTTAGACTGTAGGACCAACCTTCCTGAGCCTCCAGTCAGCTGACCCCAAGGGCCAATCCCAGTGCACTATGCCCTATAAAGACTTGACCTCAAAGCTTGCGCCTCAGTCCAAGCAGTCATATCTCCCATGAGGTGCTTTTGGTGCTGTTGATCTTGACTTCGGCCTGCCTTTGACTATATACCTGTTTTTGGCCCTTCTTGGTTCTTGCCTGCTCTGAAATTTGATTCCTGATTGGCTTGGATGATAGTCCTGCCTATGGCCTACTTAAATTGACAGCCAACTCCACTGGGTCCCAGATTTCCATTGCCTAAAGTCTGATCACAATGAGACCCAACAGGAACTATTTACCAACTTGTGTATGCATCTAACCACTTGCTAAACTAGTTGACTACAGGATCCTACCAAGGACTGGGGGAGCATCACCACACTTACAAAAATGATCAGAAATCTGCAAAAGTAGGGAAGTGATAAAAAAAAAATTCTCCTGAGAACTTGGCAGGATGTTATAGATAACTGTGTTGCCAAGTAGTCACTCTCTCTAACACAGGAGTTGTTGTTGTTGTTCAGTCGTTCAGTCGTGTCCGACTCTTCGTGACCCCATGGACCATAGCACGCCAGGCCTTCCTGTCCTGCGCTCTCTCCCGGAGCGTGCTCAAGTTCATATTCATTGCATCCGTGATGCTATCTAGCCATCTCATCCTCTGCCGTCCCCTTCTCCTTTGGCCTTCAGTCTTTCCCAGCATCAGGGTCTTTTCCAGGGAGTTTTCTCTTCGCATTAGGTGGCCAAAATATTGGAGCTTCAGCTTCAGTATCTGTCCTTCCAATGAGCACTCAGGGTTGATTTCCTTTAGGATGGACTGATTTGACCTCCTTGCAGTCCAGGGGACTCGTAAGAGTCTTCTCCAGCACCACAGTTCGAAAGCATCACTTCTTCGGCACTCAGCCTTCCTTATAGTCCAGCTCTCACAGCCATACATTACTACTGGGAAAACCATAGCTTTGATTAGACGGACCTTTTTCGGCAAGGTGATGTCTCTGCTTCTTACTATGCTGTCTAGGTTGGCCATAGCTTTCCTCCCAAGGAGCAAGCGTCGTTTAATTTCATGGCTACAGTCACCGTCTGCGGTGATCTTGGAGCCCAAGAAAGTAAAATCTGTCACTGCTTCCATTTCTTCCCCTTCCATATGCCAGAAGTGATGGGGCCAGATGCCATGATCTTCGTTTTTTTAATGTTGAGTTTCAAACCAGCTTTTGCACTCTCCTCTTTCACCCTCAACAAGAGGCTCTTGAGATCCTCTTCGCTTTCTGCCATTAGGGTGGTATCGTCTGCATATCGGAGATTGTTGAAAATTCTCCCAGCAATCTTAATTCCGACCTCTGATTCATCCAACCCGGCATTTCTCATGATGTACTCTGCATATAAGTTAAATAAGCAGGGTGACAATATGCAGCCTTGTCGTACTCCTTTCCCAATTTTGAAGCAATCGGTTGTTCCATGTCTGGTTCTTACAGTTGCTTCTTGACCCTTGTACAGGTTTCTCAGGAGACAGGTAAGGTGGTATGGTACTCCCATCACTTTCAGAATTTGCCACAGTTTGTTGTGATCCACACAATCAAAGGCTTTAGCGTAGTCAATGAAGCAGAAATAGACGTTTTTCTGGAATTCTCTTGCTTTCTCCATGATGCAGCAAATGTTGGCGATTTGATCTCTAGTTCCTCTGCCTCTTCGAAACCCAGCTTGTACTTCCGGTAGTTCTCGGTTCGCATACTGCTGAAGCCTAGCTTGTAGGATTTTGAGCATCACCATGCTGGCATGTGAAATGAGCGCAATTGTGCGGTAGTTTGAACACTCTTTGGCGTTGCCCTTCTTTGGAATTGGAATGTAAACTGACCTTTTCCACTCTTGTGGCCACTGTTGAGTGTTCCAGATTTGTTGGCATATTGAATGCAGCACTTTAACAGCATCATCTTTTAGGATTTTAAATAGCTCGGCTGGAGTACTGTCATCTCCGCTAGCTTTGTTGTTACTAATGCTTCCTAAGGCCCACTTGACTTCACTCTCTAGGATGTCCGGCTCAAGTTCAGTGACCGCACTATCATGGCTATCAGGGACATTCAGATCTTTCCTGTATAGTTCTTCTGTGTATTCTTGCCACCTCTTCTTAATCTCATCTGCTTCTGTTAGGTCCCTGCCTTCTTTGTCTTTTATCATGCCCGTCTTTGCACAAAACGTTCCCTTGAGATCTCCAATTTTCTTGAAGAGATCTCTAGTCTTTCCCATTCTGTTGTTTTCCTCGATTTCTTTGCATTGTTCATTTAAGAAGGCCTTCTTGTCTCTCCTTGCTATTCTCTGGAACTCTGCATTCAGTTGGGTATATCTTCCCCTTTCTCCCTTGCTTTTCACTTCCCTTCTTTCCTCAGCTACTTGTAAAGCCTCATCAGACAGCCACTTTGCTTTCTTGCATTTCTTTTTCTTTGGGATGGATTGAGTTGCTGCCTCCTGAACAATGTTACGGACCTCTGTCCATAGTTCCTCAGGCATTCTGTCTATCAGGTCTAATCCCTGAAATCTATTCCTCACCTCCACTGTATATTCATCAGGGATATGATTTAGGTCATACCTGAACGGTTTAGTGGTTTTCCCGATGTTCTTCAATTTAAGCCGAAATTTTGCAAGAAGCTGCTCATGATCTGAGCCACAGTCAGCTCCAGGTCTTGTTTTTACTGACTGTATGGAGCTTCTCCATCTTTGGCTGCAAAGGACATAATCTGATTTCGATATTGACCATCTGGTGACGTCCATGTGTAGAGTCGCCTCTTGTGCTGTTGGAAAAGAGTGTTTGCTATGATCAGCATGTTCTCTTGGCAAAACTCTATTAGCTTTTGTCCTGCTTCATTTTGTACACCAAGGCCATGCCTGCCTGTTATCCCGGTGATTTCTTGACTTCCTACTTTAGCATTCCAATCCCCTATGATGAAGAGGACATCTTTTTTTGGTGTTAGTTCTAGAAGGTGTTGGAGGTCTTCATAGAACCGATCAACCTCAGCTTCTTCGGCCTCAGTGGTTGGGGCATAGACTTGAATTACTGTGATGTTGAATGGTTTGCCTTGGATTCGTACTGAGATCATTCTATCATTTTTAAGATTGTACCCCAGTACTGCTTTTCCCACCCTTTTGTTGACTATGAGTGCTACTCCATTTCTTCTAAGGGATTCTTGCCCACAATAGTAGATATGATGGTCACCTGAATTAAATTCGCCCATGCCTGTCCATTTGAGTTCGCTGATTCCCAAGATGTCGATGTTCAATCTTGCCATCTCATGTTTGACCACCTCCAGCTTACCTTGATTCATTGATCTGACATTCCAGGTTCCTAAACAATATTGTTCTTTACAGCATCGGATTTTCTTTTCACCACCAGACACATCCACAGCTGAGTGTCCTTTCGGCTTTGGCCCAGCCGCTTCACTCTTTCTGGCGCTACTTGGAAATACCCTCTGCTCTTCCCCAGTAGCATATTGGACACCTTCCGACCTGAGGGGCTCATCTTCCGGCGTCATCTCTTTTAGCCTTGTGATACGTTCCATGGGGTTTTCTTGGCAAGAATACTGGAGTGGGTTGCCATTTCCTTCTCCAGTGGAACACATTTTGTCAGAACTCTCTGCCATGACTTGTCCGTCTTGGGTGGCCCTGCACGGCATAGCTTATGGCTTCACTGAGTTACGCAGGCCCCTTCGCCACAACAAGGCAGTGATCCATGAAGGGGAACACAGGAGACCACTTGGTAAATAGCATCAGCTAAGACCTATGAAGATGGAGTAATTCTAACCCCTCTTTACAAGGTGATCAGGGAGAATGGCATGGCTAGCATCATCATTAGTTTATTTGAAGCATTTTTACCCCACCCATCAGCCAAAAAGACTCACAGAGGGGCTTACAAGGTCAATAAGGCACTCCCTGCCCTCAGGCTTACAATCTAAAACAGCTTTCCCAAGCCTGGCACCCTCCAGATGTGTTGGATCGCAACACCCATCATTATGGGCATCAGATTGGGGAAGGTTGATCTAAAAGCATGCCTTGATGTTCCCCCAGCACCACTTCAGGTCAAACCTGTGCTTTACCTGATGAGTGGCAATCCCTCTCCCTTGCAGATAGATATGAAGTGGTCACCCATATTAACTACCTACTACTCTGCTGGGTGTAGCCTACCTTCACAGCCCTAGGCAGTGGCCCACTCCAAAAGCCATTCCAGTCTAGTCAGTGTCCTCTTCACCTTCATCTCAAATTGTTTGTATCTACACAAGGTCTACAAACATTTTCTATAGAAAAATTTCACAACAAGTTAGATGTTGTGTCGACCTTATCAATTCATAACATATTCAATCTTTTTGTTCTGTCTGATCTGAGAGATATCCCACAATAAATTATTTTACAGCCTTACATACCAACAGCTCAGTCTTGGAAGAAACGTACATTCATGCTAATTATTGTTCCTGAAGGAACTCTTATCTGTTTAGCTGCATTTCTTCTCAAGTGCATCATTTTCACTCTTTGTGTGAATTCTGACACATTCATACTTTGTCAAAATCCCAATCTGCATAAGACTACTTCACATATTTTTAAACCACACATCTTCTTTACTAAAAAAAACGACTTCTCTGGTGATAAATAAACAGAAACATGGCTGATAAAAATACTTACGAGTAAAAAATATTAAATCCTGTTAGATTATAAGCAGCATCACTAAAAAAGTGTAGCAATGCATAGCCCGATGTAGTAACTACTTCAGGTACAGTTTCATTACCATGTACTTCAGGAACTATAAGACCACTGCAAAAGATTAAACATGAAAGATTCATATTTCAATAATATCACTAATAAAAAGTTAGGGATTTGAATAAATCAGGTGAGTACTCGGCACAATTTGGAAACATTCCAGAACTTCATTCCATTGCACTGACTGAAGCAAAGCGTAAATGGTACAGAAACTTATGCATACTAAATGAGCCAAGATTTTCTAAATGTTTTTAAATTTCAAAAGATGTCTCAGATTTCTATGCATTGCAATTTAAATACTAGGACTCCTCAATTAAATACTAGAACTCCTTAATTCTAAAAATCCTGCAATGTATGAAAATAATGCGTGGTACATTACATTATGCAGAAAAGCAATATTTACATATATATGTTCTACTTCAGGCACCCATATGTATACAGATGAAGATGTGGCTCCTGTGCAAGCTGGCTTCCTCATTTATGCGTGGGTGGGGGTCGGGGTGGAGGGGAGCAGTAAGGGAAAGCAGGTGCCATGAAAGATCTCTATACTAGGCCCAGTCCAAAAGATGGAGAATCCTTACAGAAGAAAAGGACACCTTACCCACAAGTGGTTACTGGACAGCAACTATAGTGAGTACAGATAAATCCAACATGAGTAATCTCTATTACAATTCCCAGAACAAGCCAGGTTACTTTGCAACAATCAGGATATATACCAGAGAGAGGGACAGAAAAGAAAGACTAGCATGAATAGGAACAAACTGAAATGACAGGAAGGGGTAAAGTAGCATCC
This sequence comes from Heloderma suspectum, assembly GCF_057233095.1. Lineage (NCBI taxonomy): Eukaryota > Metazoa > Chordata > Lepidosauria > Squamata > Helodermatidae > Heloderma > Heloderma suspectum. Next base: position 247,938,332 of record NC_139460.1, read on the forward strand.
TAAGAAAAGGAGCTTGATTACTGTTATCAAACAGGAACTTACTCACCAACACAGAAAGTGTTGTTAAAATTAATTTGTCAAGTAGGAACAGGTACTCAACACCCTCCAAGCTACAAAGAATGTTCCTACTCATAGAGGCTTGTATTCTTTCCATCTGTTCATTTAAATGTACTGAGATGACTTAGTCCCAATAAAAAGGAGTAGTGTTCATAATTCTATTTGTAAAGAGTGATAAGAACTGGGCAGAATGGGATACACAGGAAAGTCAAACATGCTTAACTTGAAACACTATAGGTTGATGGAAGAAATGGCTTAAAACAGAACACACTGAAGAGGGCAAAGAAGGATTTTAAATAGGGAAGTGGAAAAGGGGACTAGAGAGGAACCATAAAAAAGGATAGCAAATTTAAGTGCTCCAATGCTAAACTTTCATTCAAAACACACATATTTTCATAAAATTGTAATCAAATTTTAAATTTCAAAAAAAGTACTTTTTTTACTGTTAAACTGAAGTACTCACCTAAATACAGCTATTAAAGGTGCATATATTGAATCTCCATCGTAAACATACATATGGTCCCAACTACATTCTGTGGCAAAATGATTAAATCTTAATCTTAAAACTGAATTAGGACTAGAAGAGAAGAGGGGGGAAAGCAAGAACATTAGCAATAGCTTGTTCAGAAATAGGGTATCTTATATCAATATAAGCATGCCAATATAGTATTATTAACACAAGGGTTGTTTTCAAATACAGCTGTAAACTTCATTGCTTAGAAATCTGTATGAAAGCTACAGTTCCTGCCCCCCCACTCATGAAATATATATATCGAATTATGAAGAGAAAACACTATCTCATTTGTAATAACTCATATGAGAAAATTCCATTCAGAAAATTCAGAATACATTGGCTTGGTTCAGACATAAGCAACATACCATGGTTATTGCCTGGGAATAAGCTGTGCACCCACACACTCTCTCCTCGCCTCTCCCATTCCCTTTTCCCCTTTGCCCTCATGCATATGGCTTTAACAAAGGTATCTTAGACTGCAATCCTATGCACACTTACCTGGGAGTAGGCCCCATTCAACATAGTGGGACTTACTTCTGAGCAATTACATATAGGATTGCACTATTACTTTCTAAAACAACATTCTTCATGATGTCCAAACTTAGAAACTGTGATTTCAGGGCCTCCTCCAAAATTGGTTATAAAACCATAACTTGGAGAAAGTCCAGGATCAGAGCAGGATTGCTACATCCAAAATGGGACAGAAAAATTCAGTGGTCATGCAGTACAGCATGAGAAGTATCAAAAAGGAGTAGTCAATTATTGAAAAGGGCATTATTTTCATCTTTTAGCACACCAGTTTCACAATATCTAGGTTTTTAAGTGCAACATATCCATCAGCTATGGTTTGGAAGCTACCAAATAAATAAAAATAAATTTGCAAATTAAAAATATGCACAGGGCTGATGTTGCACCTGGAACTCTTGGGCCTTTGTAGGGCCCAAGCACCCTAGCAGGACCCACTGGCACTGACACCTGTTGGCAGTTCCCGTTTATGTGGGAGCAGCAGCTATGTCTGGGAAAACACATACCATGTTGAAATTTCTCAAACTATTCCAGAATGCCCAATCAATCATATATATCAGGTAGCTTCCCAGATTCAGTTACTGCTGCCAGGTAAGAGGGCTACAGAGCTGAAGCCACCTAATGGGCCACTGATGAGACCACTGACAGCCACGTTGCCAGGTACATGGCTCTGGCTCTGGACAGCAACTAAGTTAGTTAAGCCCTCCTGATGTCAGATGCATTTCTGATTAATCTCTCAATACTGAACATGCCAACCCCTTGTTCTAAAATTTGACTGAAGCACCAAGGAGGTTCTGAAAATTCACCAGGTGATGGTCAAATCTTTGCTATTGGCCAACTTTCTTGTGTAGGTTCAGCGATATTCTTTGCATAAAACTATGGTATAAGGTTAACAGCTACAATTACACTAGACATTAATGAAAAATATATACTTACTATCCTTCAATTAACCATGTACATTTAGTTTTGTATTTATAATTTATTGGTCCATCTGTTAAATATCCAGAAGGTTCAGTTAACCTACAAAAGAATAAACCAGGAATAATTAGCCTTGCACACCATTTTTATTTCTTGGAAGAATGTACCTAAAATATTACACATTGAAATTACGCCTAAGAAGAAAAGCAAGTTGGTTTCAAAAACGCATACTTAATTGACATACGAATATCTCCTATCTCTTACTGCTTGTTAACATTTCTCACTGCATGTTGAAAGTGGCTTGCAACATAATATTAACACCATGAGGTTCCATCAAACATCACATGAGCAGACGTCTACTTGTGCAGTAGGACTTCCCCTTGCTTTCCTCCCCACTACACACACACGTGCACCCCCAAATCTGCTCTGGAGACCCCCTAACCCTGCAGACCAGTTTGGGGGTGCAGGAGGCTGGTATCCATTCCACTGGCAGACTGATACCATTTGATAAAACTAATAATAAAAACAAACCATAAAATAAAGATGCAAAATTACCCAACTAAGCAGCATAAAGATTTACTACTCCTGACAGTAGTATGTCTTCTTGAGGAATACATGTAAGGAGCAACTGTAGATCTCTTTTCAAAAGAAATTTCAGAGTTGGAGAAGTGCCACAGAATAAAACCTACCCCCAATCTTCATCAGCCTAATTTGGAACATATAAAGAACCCAGAGCAAAGCTTCCTCTGAAGATTTCAAGGAATAATAGGATCCATGCCTGAAATAGAACAGGAAACCTGTGCAAATTCAAGAACACTGAACTTACATCCTCCCCACCACCACTTTGAGATAGCCAGCAGCCTTCCAAACTAGCTGATGCTTCCAGAAATGTTCAAAAGCATAGAGCATGTTGCAATAATCAATCCAAGATGGTTACCAATGTATAAATGAAAACACAATGTCAGTGTATCACTTATGATTAAACCCGTTCTATGTGGCCCTATTCTAAGCCTTAGTTATGATGAATAATTTCACAGAAATTGTCCACGTGTTGATCAATTATTTCCCTACCATCCACATACAACAGGAGTTGCTCCTGCAGCTGAAATCAATAAGGTGCACACTTCATGCACTTGTCATGTGCAACAGTAGTGCAGAAACAACCTATTAAGCTGGAAGATGGGCTTGCTGCAAAAACCAAAGCATACAGAAGTTCAGAGAATCAACAGTAGAGCATCAAGGCACAGCAGACATGTGTATTATTAAGACTGTGTGTGAGTGGGGAAGGGGGAAAGTGTGATGAGGTTAAATATTTTCTAGATGCTCAGTGCCTTGACCACTTAATATACATTGACCTGGTTCGCACAGCACGATAAACCATAGTGAGTTGCGAGCCACGTTGGTTCAGCTTGGCTCGTCGTGTAGTGCAAACTTGACACTGATAAGCTACTCTAAGAACCCATGACTTGTTGTACAGTTGTTCACTCTCAGTATGACTTGTTGCATTGTCTGCACCCAGCAGAGTGGCTTGTGAATGGTTTGTCGGAGAAGGATACAGAGCTGCCTGCAAGAACAGTGGAAAACCCAACCACGCCTTGAGATCTCGCTAGTGCTGCTCTGCCTCCCTCCTGCCTTCTCCCTTCGAAGGGATGTGCAGTGCTCGGAAATCTGTTCTATTTAACCTCAACAGATTTCTGCAGTGTTTCTGGTCTGGTAAGCTGGGGCGGACTGCATGGGGGGGCGGGGTTCCAGCTTCCGGGAAAATTTTGCACACCTCCCTCCAGGTTTTGCCATTTGTGCAAACTGTAATTTGAGCAATGGGGGGAGAACCTTGAAATGCGTGCAGATGTTGTAATTTTTTGTGCAAATGCTCATGATCACAAGTAAGCCTGTCCACTGTGTAGCCCCACAGAGGCATATTCCCCTCTTGTCAATATCTTTGTCAGTTTCTTCCTGTGCACACATTATTTCCTTTAGCCCAGCAGAGCCATAGTCATTATTTGTCAAACAGCCTGTCAATCCTCCCCCCCGCCCCCGCTTCACTCTGAAAGTGCTGCCACCTTTACTGCAAATGGGAGCCGTGGAAAAAGGGTGGAGGTTACATCTGTGTTAAAAGCACTTGCTTGAGACTCAAGCAAGTGTGCAATGCAAGCGGGCTACACCCAAGTGTCAGTTTAACACTTCAAACTCTGAGGATCAGGTTGCTAAGTGGCCGATCTGGTTCCGTTTTCCCAACCTGTCAGTGGGTAATTGGCACACGCTTTGACACTGACAGCTCAATATGCACAACGAAGGACAATATGTACTGAAGCGGTCATTTGAACCTGCGGACTTCCACAATTGCAGCGGGGGGAAATTTTCTGCAGGGTGGCTTGTTAACCATGCAATGTGGCTTATTTTTCTTGAGAACGCATGATTTATGAACCCATGGTGTGTTGCTGGGTTGTTCAAGGTGATTAACAAGCCACCCTGAGGAAAACATCCTGGGTTCAGACAACATACTAACCCACAGTTCAACAAGCAACCCACACTCAACCACTGAGTGTGGATTAGCATGTTGTGTGAACAGCTACTATGTTGGATTAATTCCGTTAATGATCTGCTTTGCACATGTTTTAAGTTCTCTGCCATGGATTCACTGATTGAACTTCCAACTAGAAACACTCCACGTCAGTGTTTCCCATTTTATCCACCGATCTATATGTGGTCATTCCAGGGAAAACCATCAGTAATCTCAGAAAACATGGAATGAATGCTATGCCCTCCCATAATATAGCTCTGTATTAGGCAAGATATTTTATTTAACATTTTCCAAAAGATGGTTGGGACATGGGTATATATAAATTTTCCATCAGTCCCTATGTGGAGCCATGCTTATGCAGCCTACCCTCTTTTAGACTCAGATGGATCTTGCTCCCATGTTGTTTCAATATCATAACTGTGTAAAATAGAGCTCAATGAAGAACAACTGTCCTGCTCCCAAAACCTAGCTGGCTTTAAATATCTTCATATCTGCCTAACCCTGGAAATCTTAACAGATGTCTATATTTTAGTAAGTAATTTTTATTTTTGTTTTACTGAACTGCTTTAGTGCATTGGTCCCACAATGAGCCCTCAAAGACAGGCTAGAAATTAATTGCAAGTTTCCTTGAAGGAGTTATCCTGTTTTGATACTTTGTAATAGTCTTCTGTTTAAGTGATTTTTCCCCTTCATTAGTCATTCTCTAGCAATTCAAACCTTCAGTCAAAAATACTTGCTTATCTGTCATTATTCATGCTTTCTGAGTGCAGCTGTCTCAATAGAGAACTGAATTGACAGGCTACTTATCCTTTTCCTTTACAACGGTTTCATGGGGACATTATCATTCTACTGCCTAGATTTGATTGTGCGAGTTCAGCTTTTGGCATATTGGGACAAAATGGAAAGAAAATGTTTCTCTAGCATTTAAAAGGCAGAAGTGTGTGTGTGTGTGTGTGTGTGTGTATTCCCCAAAAGCTATAAAAAGCCTTTATAATGACATGTTAGTATTTTTAGCTAAAAATGTAAATATTTGGATGGAACTGTTCACCAAGAACTTACCTTTAAATTTGTACGGACACAATTACGTTAGTATACTATAAAAAGGCAAAACGGTGTACCTATCAAATTATTTATTTCTGCTGATGTTCACATATGTGCAGCACTTGCTTGTAGATCATGCCCTTAATCACGCACATCTGAATATTTAGAACTAAAATCACATGTAATGACCACTAAAATAAATGAAGATTTCACCAGGACTTGGAGAAGTGCTTCGTGGATTTTTATATTGTGCTGAACTAATAAAAATATTTCTTCATGTAAGGAAAATATTGCCACAGTGATGAAAGATTCAAAGCATCTGCCTAATTTGTGAATTAAGCATGTTGTCTCATTCGTTAAACAAGATCCTCTGCCTAATTCATGAAAATGGCAAAACTTCTAATTCATATAATTGCAAAATTGAAGGCAATCTCTGCCTAATTCATTTAATTCGCACAACATTTCATCATTGTGCAAGTTAATGTTCATTAAGTAAATAAGGAGTTGCTAATTTCATAAATTAGCCAAAGTCTCTGCCCAATTTATAAAAGCCTACTAAGATTTCATGAATTAGACAGAGACTTTGCCAGTTATTAATTATGGTTTGCTTTAAACATAACCTTTATGTTAACAAACTGCTGAGCGTGGGAACAGGGGTTCAAAGAAAAATCCCCCCCCCCAACCCAAATCTAGGGCTTCCTGCTAGTTGTATAAGCATCACTCATTTGTTTGAATGGCTAGCCCAATGATCTCTTCTGCCATGGTTGTCCATCTTACACTGTAGAAAACACACCCCTTTTATCACTCCCACACACAAAGAACTTTGCCTCTAATGCTCATTATTGTGAACTATGGATTAATTGAAGCAGGGCGGGGGTGGGAAACAAAATAACTCAGAACCCTCCCTGTTCAGTATTGCTCTTTTTGTATGTGCCTGGCATTCTGCATTGTACATTCATAGCACTTCCCTATTTATATGGGATCCACACATGGGCAAACTTGACTTCCATATTAAATAGGAAGGAGTACAGGTTTTTGCTGTTGAACTTTCTGAATAGCATCCATTATATTTTCCTCCTATTTCTCCAGTCACTTCCCCATGAAGTACTTCAAAAGCCTTATATGACACTGCCCACTAGGCCTCTTGCCTTTTTAGAAGAGGAACCCAACTTTGGGGGGCCTATCTGGGCAAGGCAGAGGGTTTTTCCCTTAAAGGAGGCCTAAACATAATTCTAAAGAAATTAATTAAATTAACAAATAAAATAAATAAAAGATACTCCTGTTGCAAACTTACAAAACAACTTTGGCCACAATCACAACAAATTATAAATTGAGATTATTATTTATAGTTTATTTCATTTCTACACCACCCAAATGGATGGCCATGAATGATTTGTGCTACTTTTAAATCAGTCATTTTCAGTCTTTTATTTGCCTGCAAACACATCAACATATAAAAAATAACCCAAGGCAGTAGAAACAAACACAGCACTCCAGAAGCCTCAAACAGTTGACCAACAATGTGATGTGGCTGCAAAAAAGGCAAATGCTATTTTGGGCTGCATTAATAGAAGCATAGCTTCCAAATCACGTGAAGTACTAGTTCCCCTCTACTCAGCACTGGTTAGGCCTCATCTGGAGTACTGTGTCCAGTTTGGGGCACCACACTTTAAGAAGGATGCAGACAAACTGGAGAGGGTTCAGAGGAGGGCAACAAAGATGATCAGGGGACTGGAAACAAAGCCCTATGAAGAGAGACTGAAAGAACTGGGCATGGTTAGCCTTGAGAAGAGAAGACTGAGGGGAGAGATGATAGTGCTCTTCAAGTACTTGAAAGGTTGTCAGAGAGAGGAAGGCGAGCATCTCTTCTCGATCATCCCAGAGTCAGGACATGGAATAATGGGCTCAAGTTACAGGAAGCCAGATTCCGGCTGAGCATCAGGAAAAACTTCCTGACTTAGAGCAGTGTGACAATGGAGCCAACTACCTAGGGAGGTGTTGGGCTCTCCCACACTGGAGGCATTCAAGATGAAGCTGGACAGCCATCTGTCAGTGATGCTTTGACTTAGATTCCTGCACTGAGCAGGGGGTTGGACTCAGTGGTCTTATAGGCCCCTTCCAACCCTACTATTCTATGGTTCTATGATTCATAGAGGCTGCTCAACCTGTTCTGGATGCAGCTGCACTCCCCTTAAAGGAGCAGGTTCATAGCTTGAGGGTCCTTGTGGAGCCATCTTTGTCACTTGAGGCTCAAGTAGCCTCAGTGGCCCACAGTACCTTCTACCGACTTCGGTTGCTGGCCCAGCTATGTCCCTATCTGGACAGAGATAACTTGGTTTATTATTTATTTATTTTATTTATTACATTTATACCCCGCCTTTCTCCCTCTCGCAAGGAACTCAAGGCGGCTTACATTATCCTCCTCCTCACCGTTATATCCTCACAACAACAACCCTGTGAGGTAGGTTGGGCTGAGAGTCTGTGGCTGGCCCAAAGTCACCCAGTGAGCTTCCATGGCCGAGTGGGGACTAGAACCCGGATCTCCCGGCTCCCAGTCCGTCACTCTCACCACTACACTACACTGGCTCTTCTTCAGTTTCAGTTTCTTCAGTTTCAGTTTCAGTTGTCTATGCTCTGATAACCTCCAAGTTAGATTACTGCAATGCACTCTATGTGGGGCTTCCTTTGAAGACAGTTCAGAAGCTGCAGGTGGTGCAAAATGCAGCAACCAGAATGCTAACAGGGTTAAGACGCTCTGACCATAAAACACCGATTCTGGCCTGCTTGCAGTGGCTGCCTGTATGTTTCTGAGCCCAATTCAAGGTGCTGGTTTTGATCTATAAAGCCTTACATGGCTCAGGACCACAGCACCTAATGGAACACCTCGCCCTGCATGAACCAACCCGTATACTATGCTCTGCATCCAAGGCCCTCCTCTGGGTGCCTCTTCCAAGGGAGGCCTGGAGGGCAGCAACAAGGGAGAGGGCCTTCTTTGTGGTGGCCCCCCATTTATGAAATGATCTCCCCAACAAGGCCCATCTGGCGCCAATATTGTCATCTTTTCAGCGCCAGGTTAAAACCGCCCTCTTCTCTCAGGCACTTGACAGCATATAAGGAGTCTCTTTGATCAGGTCCTGGATTGTCTCTGGCTGATTGTTTTAAATTATTTTAGATATATGTTGCTGTTGTGTATGCTGTTTTATGTCCTTATGTGAATGGTTTTTTATACTTTATATAATGTATGGTTTTTAATTTTTGCAAACCACCCTGAGAGTTTTGGCTATGGGACAGTATAAAAATATAATAAATGAAGGAAAGGAAAGGAAATTTAGACAATATTTCGTAAGTGAGGGAACAATTATTGATACAGCTGTGCTAATTCTCTATAACAGGCACAGACACAATAGAAACTTCTGATCAATAACTACTGGACTTTAACACTCCCTATGCCCTTCATCAAATGTTAGCAATCTTCCTTAATGTTATTTTCATGAGCACCTTGTTCTGGACCCACAGAAGAAATACTTACAGCAGGCACTCATCTCTTTTTTTCCTGTCCAATCTGAGTGATTGGAACTGCTTGGCTATACAGAGGTGTGACCTTTCTGGAATACATTATGTTGGTTTTTAAAAAGACAATTCCAACATGCACCTAATAAGGTCAAGAAAATTGTAGCCTGAATAATAACATATGTCTTATCCACCTATTGGAAGCAATTAAAATGTTAATTATTTGAAATCAACAAGCAATTTTGTACATTTTATTATTCATCTTAGTATTCTGTACAAGACTACTTTAAATTATTTGTAACAATAATTCTGTCATCCTGTGCAGAGATATTCTAGTAAATTACTGACAGATTGAAACTAAATATCTTTTGCTTACAAAATCATTATTGTAATTTAAATCCTCTAATAGATTAAAAAGCCAGTTAACTCATTGCTGAATTGTATTAGCATACAGATTATGAGTCGTATGAGAGATACGTAAGGTTGCAACCCTATGCACTGATACCAATGAAACTTAGGACTGATTTACACAGACAGTCTCTTACATACAAGCAGCTGCAGCCCTTCCTTGGCCACATATGTGCCTGTGATTTGGGCTGCAGCTTTGGGTTGATTATGGCAGCTGGAAATTGTGCAGTCATCATAAATCAAGTTTCAACAAATCCACTTTCCAAATTTGCCAAGGGCTTTCCTGGCGACTACAGTTTTTTGCTTGGCTGCATGGCCAGCCAAAACTTGTATACCCCTGGTGACAACAAAATGGCTATCAGCTGTTTCCAAGCCTGGTTCATACTAACATTTTTGGATTTTACATGTTACACTCTGGCTGCCCATATAAAAACATAAGAGCTCTGTCAGATCAGACGAAAGGCCTATCTAGTCCATCATTCTATTTATTTATTTATTTATTTCATTTTTATACTGTCCAAAGACGAGGCTCTAGGAGAGGTTCACAACATTAAAACCACAAAAAATACAACAGAAAATACAATATCCTATTCCCACAGTGGCCAACAGGATGCCTTTGGGAAGCCCACAAGCAGGACTCAAGGGCAACAGTCATCTCCCACTGTTCCTCGGCAAGTAGTATTCAGAGGCATACCACCTCTGATACTGGAAGAATATGTTGAAGAATGCAGCTGTGTAAACTGGTCCTTGCTCCCCAGGAAATATGGTTATGAACGGGGTACTGGAGAGACGTTTTTAAGCAAGGAATGTCACTATGCATTCTTTTTAACTATGCATATTATAAAATTCATGAAGTAACTAATTCTTCATAATGTAAGTATCTCCTTACAGCAGTAGCAATGCAGCAGGTAGACTAGAACATAAGCTTTCTAAAACATAGAAAGGACAAAAAAAAATCAAATATTTTCAGAATATAACCATTATAAATATTACAAAAATTCAAGCACTGCACAAGTGAAGTTCATATAACCAAATAGGTCGAGGTTTAGCACCTGCTATACGGACTAAATGAAGTGCTGACAATATCCAAGCACACTTCTCCATTCCTTAAATAATTTATCCCTTGTAGAGATCAATGAAAATCTAATAGCATTCTGCTGTATCTCAAACAAGTCAGTAGAAACTCAACTCAAACTACACTACTCCCTGCTTTGTATGCATTATTTAAGAGACTAACATTCTGGAAGTGACAAAGATGAAAGTACCTTGCAATGGTTGATAGGAGTGAATAAAGTGTATTTCTAACATCTTCGGAACCAAGAAAAGAACAGTAATAAAAAAACCCTATCAGACAGCTACAGAAACATTTCATTAAAAGAAAATTAGATAAGAAAACATCTCAGTCATCTCCCTCCATTAAATGGACATGATAATCCCACACAAAGTCAATTCAGCCATGGACACAGAGGATTTCCCTGCACCTCAGCTAGTTTATCTCAATCACGTTTTACCTTTTTTGTGATGTTCTTATAAGTGCAGATTGCAGAAAATGCTTACTGGTGGTGACAGTACATTTGAAGAGAGTAATATTTAATCTATCCTTAATGTATGCACAAAGCTGCTGATGTGCTGGTGATGTACAGGCAGCAACGATCTTCTAACTGTTCAACTCCCACAGATACTGTCACCTTGAGGCTTTCCTGTGGTCTCAAGCTGAGCCAGAATTTCTCAGAAGACATTTTTAGGAACTTATACTGAGTCAGACCATTGGTCCATCTAGCCCAGTACTGTCGACACTGACTGGCAGCAACTCTCCAGGGTTTCAGTTTTTCCTGCCTGCCTGGAGATGCCAGGGATCATACTTGGGGCCTTCTGCATCCAAAACATTGCTCTACCAATGAGCTATGGCCCTTCCCCTTTCTCTCACTCTACAGAAAAGGAGTTGAATTTGCAGAATTGTCTCCTAATATTCTCCACCACTTTTTTGGGTAGTGGCCACCCCACCCCCACCCCCACCATGCCCCCAGAGAAAGCTAGGTCTGGAGGATGGTGGAGGATGCAAAATGGTGGGCAGGATGTCAATATAGTTGCTGCTACTGCCACTTGCATCAGTAGAAAGAAAACAAACAACAGGAAAAAAGGAAGAAGCTGTGCTACTGCCACGCTTAATTGTGCCCCCCCCCCCCCCGAAAAAACTATTGGAAGATTTCTCTGCCCACTGGAGAAATTCTGTGTAAATCCCCCCACTGCCCACATGTCCTTGCCCATGAATATGGTGGATACTTTCAAGACACTATTTCCACCATTCCTTGGGTTTTCCTCCTGACTATATAGCATTTCCCATCCTTGAAAATGATGAGAGCAGTATTTCGACAAGCACAAAAATATATATAAAAAGAGTTGGTATGATGCCATCTTAGAGACACAAGGAAATCAAAAATTGTTTAGTCATCTCTTTTGAAAGCATCATTGAATTCAGGTTTTATAGACTAAATGGTTAGTGGATGAAATCATTAGTACATTGACAAAGCCTCATTTAATATTCTTCACTGGCAGTTAAGTAAGAAAACAGTGCGAAAGAAGCTTTTTGAAACAGTTGCCCTCAATCACTAAACAGCACATGTATTACATGTACCACCTTGTGTATTCTGAAACTGAGAACTCGGGACTTTTCATGCATGAAGCATTCATGAATAATTTTCTAAAATCATATGAATAAATTAAAATCAAATTAATATACCATGGTTGTCCCATGCCTCTGTCATATACTGAGACACAGAGAGGGTGGCCAGCTTTCAAGGTTTGTTCTGAAGTTTTTGCCTTCTTGTAAGTAACTCTGTTCACAAAACAATTCTGTGTAGAATGGACATGTGAAAGAGAGGAGCAGGATTGGGGTTCCTGACTATACAGAGCCTAGGCACATAATAGTAGTACTCATGTAGGCTCTTTCTGAAGGTTGGAAAGAATATGAAGGTCAGAAGGTGGGGCCATCAGGCACAATCCTACGGTCACTTTCCATGTGTTCATTCTACATGAATTGTTATGTGAAAATGGTTCTTGTCACAGAGAAGAAGTAAAATATCTGGATGAGGGACCAGAATCAGTGGTCAGTGTATTGTCTGCTTTGCTTGAGAGCTTTTCCACATCCATAAATGTCCGATCCTGAGGCACCAAGCACTGCCAGGCAACCCACCAAGTGCCATCCTGTGCCCCACCCCAAGATGTCATTAGGCAAATCTGCCAGGAACAGTCAGCTTCTGCTCCACCTCTCAAGTCTCAAGATCTGACCAGCAGGAGACCTCGTAATTCTAGACACAAAACAGGTACAGAATACCAGTTACTAGGCCAACCTCTCTTTGTGCAGCAGGAGTGCCTCTAACACACTCACCACACCAACCAAAGTTGGACTAATCAGGCTCCGTAAGCGTATCACAAAGGTCAGGGTCTTATTGGCGTTTAGTAACAGCAAATTCAAAAGCAAGTAATTTTATCTCTTTATTTTCATAATGAAAGCCTATTCTAATCAATTGAAATTAGAGTGAGGTGGTGTTCTATCATGTTGCATAAGACTGCAGGAAAGGAGAGGAGCAGAGTCACAAATCCCTGAACGCTGCAGATTCAGTTACTTCTGGGTAAAGAGATATAAGGAGAGAGGCAGTGTAGGTACCAAGTAGCAAGGAACTCAGCAGAGGGCGGTGGGCAGAAGAAGAAGCAGAGTATAAGAACAGGGCAGGTGTGCCCAGTCAGGTTTCTAGGTTGAAGAGGTTTAATGAAGAAAGCACAGATCTAATAAGCTTAGAAAGATTCCACAATTTGATAACGTATGAAAAATGTTAATCTTGCTCAAAATATATGACTGACAAAGCATTTATTACATTAATAATTATTAATAATGCATTATTTCACAATTGCATTATTTATCAAAAGCCACTTTGAATTTCTATGAGAAAAGTGAAGGATAACTCTTCTAAATAAATAAATAAAATAATGCAAAAAATTATGAAGCCACACTGATTCCCTTTCAGACTGGAGAAGGAACTTGTCTTTCTAGGAATTAGAAGAAACATCTTCCTGCATTGATCTAGTAACCACCACCACTGCTGCTTCAACTATTTTTTTTTAGATGAAAAACAAGCAGGAAATAGTAACTTTGACTTAATTAACCCCCCCCCCCCAATTTAAACAGTAGGGTCAAAAAGATGAAGCCATATTGTTTAAAGACATTCTTAAGATTCACAGCCAAATACAAACAATTGCCTGATATTTAAAACTTAATATCTGCACAGCAAGAATTTTGCATCTTTTGTGCCACCGATGCAATGTTACTGGCAAAAAGAGGCAGATTCTTTCCTGAGAAGTCCCTGCACAACAAGCCAGTGCTCTGAAGCATGCTAAACGTCCATTATAAAACCTAAAATATTCAGACTAATCAAGAATCAATGCACAGACATAATAAAAACAGGACTTATACCACAAATACTGAGGCAGATGCCCAAAAGAAGTCCTGAAAATCTTATCTGGATATTTTGCTTTCCCTTGTACACATTTTTCTAAGCACCATATAAGCTTTATCCACGTGGCATGTCTATGGATATGAATATGTGGAGTGCGGAGAGTGGTTTCATATCTTCTCCTCAAACCTCTTTATGTTCATTTGAAGCTGTTAATAGAGCCTGCATATGTAGGCTATTTCCATGCAACAAGGAGCCACATTTTGTGGAAGTTCCTAATCATCACATACACATAGGGTCTGTCACACAAGACAGAGAGCAAAAGAGAGACACAATTCGCACGTCACAGCACCAATTTCTGAGTTGTTCAACCCAGGAATTGTGGGATGAGAGGAGCATGCAAGCCGCAGACAAGCCATTTCCACTTTTAATTAACGACCCAGGAATGCCTCATTCCTGGGTTGTTTTATGACTTCCAAACCTGGTTGTTTGTGGGTTAAACAACCCAGGGTTAACCCTCAACAAACCATCAGCAATTGTTGGGTTAACTCTGGATTATTTGACCCATAAACAACACAGAGGTTCCAGGTTCACTTTGTCATGAAACAACCCAGGAATGAGGTGTTCCTGGGTCGTTAATTGAAAGCAGAAGTGGCTCTTGCGTTTTATCCGTCCCTGCAATTTCTGGGTTAAACAGTCTAGGAATCGTTGTTATGACGTGTGAACTGTGTGAGAGAAAAAGAGAGAATACTTGTATACACACAGACTTAGTTGACAACTTCAGTAAACATGTGGCAAGTGGGGCATTTCCCTTCCTGAAAATTTCATATTCATATATATGTGAATATTCAATATATGTTGAATGAACAGGGCCAGTATCTTCTGTAAACCAAATAGAAGGAAACACACTGGCAACTTGTGGTTAATATATTGTATCACTCTGTGAACGCTTGTGACCTAGTTCAGGGTTTTAACTTAAGCCTCCTGAGGTAGCCAGCTAAAGCTTTCTAATGTTGTGTGTCACCTAACATCCAACTTTCTCATTTTCTGTTTTTCATTACAAGCTTCTAAACAAATATCCCCAAGAGGAGACAGCATATCTACCTACCTTCCTGGCCACATGATGGCTAATCATGATAGCTGAATGTGGTTTCTGGGGCATTCTCTGCTTAGCAAAAGAAATTGCATCCTGCTGCAAACAATTTGAGCGGCAATCTCCAGCACAAGAACAACCTCCAGTGGACATACTTATCATAGAATAGTATAGTATAGAAGGGGCCTACAAGGCCATCAAGTTCATTTGGCATATTACCCATTTAGCAAATATTACGAAAGAGACAAGCCAAACAAAATCCATTAGTTGCATACTACAGGGTGTTTCCAAAAGATGGACCCGATTTGAAATCACTATATCTCTGCAACCACAAGCCGCCCATGAATGAAACTCTTACCACTTGAAAGGGTGGGGCATAGAATTTCAAATGATTACCGCCAGATGCCTCTCTCAGCGCACAAACAGCCCCTAGCTTCAGTCATTCACAAGATGGCGACCCCACAACACAAGGTGTTTTGCGTTCCGCAGTTCAACAAGACTGAATCCACAATTGCAAAGCAGTATGAGTTTCAATGGCGTTTTGGCATTGATCCACCAATGCCAAAGACCATTCGTCATTGGTACCGACAATTTGAGGAAACAGATTGTTTATGTAAGGGGAAGAGCACAGGGCGACCACACACTTCAGAGGAAAACGAAAGTGAACGTGTTTTGTGCCATTTCTCAAAAAAGGGTTTATGGCCCTTTCTTTTTCGAGGGAAATACAGTTACGGGGCAAACGTATCTTGAAATGCTGCAGAACTGGCTCTTTCCACAACTTAATGAAGATTCCAATGACTTCAGTTTGTGACTTCAGCACCACCACATTGGCACCTGTGGGTTCGCCGTTTTCTAAATGACACACTACCTCAACGTTGGATAGGCCGCACGGGACCCCAAGACTTGGCGCTACACTCTTGGCCCCCAAGATCTCCAGACATTACACCCTGCGACCTTTTCTTGTGGGGATACGTCAAAGAATGTGTTTTTGTGCCACCATTAGCAACTAATCTGGATGACCTCAAAAACAGAATCACAGCAGCGGTGACTTCAGTAGAAGAAGACAATTTGAAAGGCGTTTGGGACGAATTCAACTATCGTCTCGATATTGTCCGTACAGCAGGTGGAGGGCACATAGAGCATTTATAAAATGGTTAGTAAAACTTGAAAACTCATTAAACCACTTGTAAGTTTTGGTGTAACTGTAACATGTTGCCATCGTGAAATATACTGCTTTGAAATTGAGTCCATCATTTTAAAACACCCTGTACTTTACAGATCCTAATGGAAAACCATACTACTGAAAATTTAAAAAGTCATCCAAATGAGATGCTGATGTGCAAAACAGGGCTTAATTTGACCCCAAAATCACCAAAGCATAGCCTCAGAATTTGTACAGGAATGCCAAGGCACAATCCTGCAATATACATTTCTTAAAAGGTCCCTATGAGTATGCGCATGGTCCATTTTTCTAAGTACTACATAGCCAAATCTAGTTCCCACACATCTAGGATTAAGGAGCACAGCTTCCAAGTCCCCAAGCTACATGACCATGAAACACCTGTCATTTGGAAATTAAGTACAGATGCACACATACTGAGTACTTAGTATATCTTTAAACACACACAGACACACATGGTATGTTGAAGTCTAACAGATTGACAAAATGGGCTCTCATGCACAAAAGCTTATGCCACAATAAAACTGTTAACTTTTAAGGCGCCCCAAAACTCTCCATTGTGTTTGCTGTAACAGACTAATATAACTATCATTTCTATATATCTTTAAGCATTTTATAAATAATAAATGCTTTAAGACACAATAAGTAAAGAGGTTTTACTTACCCTTTTTTTTAAAAAAAAAAGATCTGATCAAGAATAAAGGATTGTTACTATGCAACTGCTTTGTCCATTTTTTTTTCTTTTGTAAACAACATTTTGAATATTATCAATAGTTACTAGTGATGCTCGAAGCCCCCTGGACTTGATTAGGAACCTGGCTTAATTTACAGAGCTAGAGCTTCATAATGGAACCTGGTTATTTCCATGTGCAATTACAAGCTCTTTTTTTACCCTGCTTGCTGGCAATGACTACTCTGAGAGCATGCAGTGGTCCAAATCCCAACCACTCCATGAGCCCCCAACCCTCCAAAGCCCTCCTTATTTGGTTGCTGCAGCAACTGCTGCTGTAAAAGGTATCTCCCCACTCCCTGGCTGCGGGAGTCAAGGAAGCATGTAGGTCCCTCTTCTCCCTCACTCTGTTCCTGGTGCCTGAGCAATTAGGAAGTGGGAGGGATGAATATGAAGAGGGATGAATTCTTCTCTGTCTCAGAATATAATCCAAGTGTCAGGAAAGAACTCTGGAAGTCAAAAATCTTGACTTGGATTGAAGGAGAGCAATACGATTCACCAAGGTTCATATCTGGAGCCAAGAAATTATAAATATCATTAATGAAGACTTAAGGGTTTTGAATTAAAATAGCAATTTAAAGAAACCTCGGGAGTGTAAAAAGGAAAAAAAAATTCCACTCCCATGCTTAATCCAGTCATGGAGTTAAAAATAGTTTAAAACCAACATAACTTCAACCAAACATAAAGGGAAAAGAAATCTGTTAAGAAGGTTGTAAATTAGTTTTTAGAGTAAAGATTCACTTTAAGCACCACCTTTGTTTTTAGCTATAGACACTGAGGATGCAATCCTAAATAGCCTTACTATAGAATTTAGTGGATTTTTTTACTCAGAAATATGTTTAGGATTGTGCTATGAATGACAGAAAATTGCAAGAACAGCAAACAAGAACTTGAGTCATTTTTTCTTACTTTTCCCAAGAGAGTACACAGAATATCCTTGAAGTAATTTGTACTGAACACACAGCCACCTCCAGCTAGAGCTGTGCATAAATGGCCCCTCAAAATTCTCCCCCTTTTTTGTGGGCAGAGAAATTGGGGGGTACAATTTCACCAAATTTCTCCAGGGGAAGAGAAATTCTCCAACAATTTCTCACAGGTAGGGCTCAGCATTGGCAGGGGTTGCAGCACAACTTTTTTCATAAGGGGTGTGTTGTTGTTTTTGGTGCTCCCAGTGCAAATGGCCCCCAGACTGGCCCTCAGACTATGAATGACATAAAATGCAGGGGGCATTGTTGTGTCTCTGTCCAGAGAAGAGGAGGAGCTAGTGCTGAGCCAAAATTTCCTGAGTTTTCTTCCCCTATGAAAGAGGCCTCCATTTTTTGCCTCATACTCAGGGTGTTTTTTAATTTATTTTTGTGGTGTTTCTGAGCTCACCTAATTACTGCAAGTCAGCTGAAGGTGCTGTGTTTGTATTTTCTTTCTCACACATCTCTTCATTGCTCTGCAGCCTCCTAGACTGACTGCACTTCCTGATCTGAAAAAGCCCCAGGGGAGGAATTACCTCATGGTGTCTTCCCCTGGGCTTTAATTGAAGCGTGGGAAGCTGAGGAGGCTACAGGCTGCTGGGAGAGATGACTGTAAAATGAAAAACAGGATCCTTGAACACACTGCTTGGCTCCCTCCTATGTAAGGAAAGCCCAAGAACCCAAACCCCAACCTATGAGAATTTCTCTGAAATGTTCTTCACCACTGAATTTCTTTTCAAAAGCAGTTTCTTTTCTATCAAATTGAATGAGGATGGTCGAAAAAAATGTAGGAGAAATTTTTGGCACAGCACTAGCTCCAGCTTTTGAGGGGCTATTGGCAAGATGCACTTGGTGCCCCGCCCAGCACCAACTAGCCCCTCAGCCTCTGCCTCACCTTCTCCATTCTGCTCATGAGTGGCTTTACCCAGTGGCAGCAGCCCTGCGATGGGGTCCAATTGACAACAGACAGTTCCAATGGGTTCCAATTCATGATTGACATCTGCCATAGTTTAATCTTTCATTAAAGATGGGCGCTGTATGGAGCTGTTTGTCCACTCAGCTGCCAGTTCATTACATTGCTACTATGTAAGACCACTCGCTTGCAAGGCTGGCAGCTGCAACAGCACCGCTACCAGGGACCCAAGAGGCGGTGGCTGCTGGAAGTCCCAGGCAAGCTGTTGGCCCCAGTAGGCTCTGGGTAAATGCCTCAGTATGCCAGGTGCTGACAGCACCAGACCAGATAGAACAGGTGCCCTACAGGGTTTAGACTGAATTACTAGAAGGTTATTATACATAAGGTTGTTCAGCAAAAAAACCCAGAAATGTTTGCTTAACACACTGAAGTATATCTGCAACGGTGAAGTCTACAAAACTGAAGTCTGCTTTGTTTAAAGCTACAAAGCTGGCTTTTTTTAAACACTCTAGCAAGAGCCTCCAGTCTGGACTAAAATAAAATGGGGGTACTATCACAAATAGAGGCCATAAAGTCTGGCACCACCTTCCCCAGTGGCTGCATTTATAGACAAAGTGATAAGCCAGGAATCCTGGCTTATTAAATTATAACGTGCATGTGCCCATTTGCCCCTCTCTGCATGGGAGTGGTTAAACATACCAGGCAGGGATAGCTTACTGCAACATTCTAACCTAGTGTTATAGTTTATTTACCCAAATAAGCCAGGTTCATAACCCCACCTTAAACCAAGATTTGTTGTTGGCTTATAATTCTTGGCTTGTTTGGGTGCATGTAACCATTATCCTGGGTTCAGACATCACACTAATTGCCCGGTTTGTTTACCCACTTGCATGAAGAGAAGAGCAAATGGGCTGTGGGCACCAGCAGGCAGCTCATTTGCATCATAGTTAATTAAGCCAAGATTCCAGACTTATCATTATGTGCAAATCAGCCAATGTCTTAATGCCAGATTGATTACTTAAGGTTAATTATCAAATCTTGGAGGCAAATTGGAGCTATTAGGTTCAGGCTGGGAACTATCCTCAAGGACTCCCTTTAAGGCAGAGGTGGGGAAATTGTAGCCTTTGAGATGTTCTTGGACTGCAATTCCTATCTTCCCTCACCACTGACTATGTTTACTAGGGCTAATGAGAGTTGCAGTCCAGCAGCATCTCAATAGTCACATGTTCCCCACCAATGCTTTAAAGGCTTCTCTCAGCTTTCCTACTCCTGACTTCGTTTCCGCAATTTAAACATTTCTGGACAATTTTTTTAGTGCCATCCAAGGTTGTAGTGGCAAGAGATGTGATAATGTATACATCCTAGTATTTTAACTTAAATTATTCATATGTGCTGTCAGCTTAGATTGTACTTTACCATAACTCATGACAGAATAGAAAATGAATCTGAACCAACATTCACTTTATATATTTCATAAGATAAAAGGCAACAGAATTTTCTTTTAACCATGCTTTAATGGGGGAGGGGGAGAAAAAGAAGAGATGCAAAACCCATGGAAATTACTAGATATCTAGTCGAAAGTCAAGTTGAAACTGATGTTAATCCACCACCACCACCCTAGGACCAAACTAGATTGCATGCAAATGCAAGTAACAGCAGCCCAACAGCCCATTTAGGGAGAAAAACCTAAAAGTAGGGATTAGGAACAGAGGAGAAATGGGGGGAAAGGGCATTTTATTCCTTCCCAGCTTGCTGTTCACCTACTTCAAATCACCACTGAAACATACTTAAGTGTGCAATCCTATGCATGTTTAGACCAAAACAAAGTTCTACAACTCCCAGCGTTTTCCAGCCAGCGTGGCTGGGGAATGCTGGGAGTTGTAGGACTTTTTGTTGTCTAAACATGCATAGGATTGTGCCCTAAATTTACATTTTAAATCCTGTGGAAGAAAAACTACTCGGGGAGACTTTGAGCAGGAAAATGGTAAGCAAGGAAAGCTTACTCCCTGATTGTTCTTACTGGAAGCAGCTTTTCCTCATCTAAACGGGCCATCAGGCTATTTATTTATCTCATATACATTTGCATTTGACTTGTAGTTTGGTTTAGCTAATCCAGCCTGTTAGAAAAAGAGACTCCATAACCGGTTGGCGCCTCAGTCACATAGAGCCCAAGTGGCGGGAAAAATGTAGGCGGAGCAGAAAAGAACCGCATTATGACTAACGGCTTGGTAAGCTAATGTGCTGACTGTTTATTGGTTACTGGCTTGGTAAGCTAGTGTGCTGACTGTTTATTGGTTACTGGCAAGAACAATGGAAGCGATAAAGTATAAAAGGCTTTTGCACATGTATCTCGGGGTCCAGACTGCTCTGCACCCGTTTTGCAAAACGATTAATAAAATAGTGTTGGATCCACTGCTGCCTGCCTGGCATCCTTTCTTTCAACCGGAAGCAAGAACTTCTTATCTAACAATTTGGTGCCGTGACTCGGATCCTGCTTCGGGGCGCGTCCCCTTCGTGCTGAGCCGAGGGGCCGCGGAGGAAGAGTGGCCACAGGCGGTTGTTTTACACTGCCTTCTCCTCACGTCGGCGGCGGCGAAGGCGCTTGGGGACCAACGCCAGAGGGAGAGGGAGACATGATCACTCCTTTTAGGCACCGGCAGTGGATCAATAAGCAGCTGGACGCAGCTGTGGGCGGGACAGAAGAGGCCTTTGGGGTAAGTGAAACAGCTTACAATAGAGAATACACGCGGGACGGTGGTACGTTTGTGATTGTGTAAGACGCCTACGGGCAAAGCGAGTGAGAATCTGCAGTTCCCTACCCCGGCGACGGGCTGGGTCAGAGGAGGGCGAAGCGCGAGAATCGTTGAGTGAAATCCCACCGTCATGGGCGGGTCCCAATCCAGGCCCTCGGGAGAGTCCCATACGCCCTTGGAGTGTTGTTTGCGCAGCTGGTCACATTTCAAACAAGACTATGGAACTAAGATGACAAAGGATTGTCTTGTCCTTCTTTGTACCAGGGAATGGCCGATATTGGAGCCCAAATGGCCACCTGGGGGGTCTTTTGACCCGACTTTAGTTTCTGATGTATGTATAATAGTAACACAGAGGAGAAGTTGGGACCAGTTCCCCTATATTGATTCATGGGCAACCTGCGTACCCCTCGGCGGCAAGCCCGCCCCGTGGGTAGTTAAATGTATGTCCTTGGCCCTCCCTGTGATAACTGGAAAAAAATTAATGAGGAAGGGACCACCTAGGGTGGTAGCTATGGCCCCCGAGGATCCATTGCTTCCTCCTCCCTACGGGATGACTGTCGCGGGGGGATCACGCCCGCCACAGCCTCCATTTCCTCCAAGGGAGCCTGCCCAAGGGATGCAACCATTAAAAATTCCCGAGGGAGACCCCCCTCGTGAGCCAAGGTCCGGTCCCGAGTCTATGACTGAGTTCAAGGACACTTTCCAAGATCGTTTGGATGCCCTCGAGAAAAATTTTAAAGAAATGAAAGGTGCTTGGGGGCCTCGAACCCAAGAAAAGGCGCCGGATAAAGAAGGGGAAACCAAAGGAGGGCCTAATTACAATTTACGAAAGGATCTCAGCCACCAGTGAAATTGACTTTCCCTATTAGAGGGGTCCCCGATCCTACCTACAACACCCTCAGGGGACAATGTTTGTTTACGTCCCCTTTACGATGTCTGATTTGTACAATTGGAAACAGTTCAATCCTCCCTTTGAGGAGGACCCCGGTCCATTGTTATCCTTAATGGAGAATGTGAGGCTCACACACAATCCTACCTGGGACGACACACAAATGCTATTAAACACTTGTTTCCTTAGCCAGAAACCAACTATTCTTGCGGGGGCACGGGCGAGATTTAGAGAGGAGAACCCCCAGGCGACTGAAGAGCGGGTGGCAGAGGTTTTGCCCAGTGGGAGGCCTGACTGGGGAGTGGCCACGGCGGCGCAAAGGCAATTACATGCCGAATACTTTTGGCTTGTTTTAGCAGGCATGAAACAGGCCACTCGAAGGGCCCCCAATCTGCAAAAGGTCCTGACGTTAAAACAGGACAAAAGCGAGCCCCCCGCCGTCTTCCTCCAAAGGCTGAGAGAAGCCTTCGCCAAATATACTGACATCAACCTAAATGACCCAAATAACCTACGAGTTCTCACAACGCAGTTTGTAGGAAATAGCTGCCAAGATATCTGAAAGAAGTTACAAAAAGTCGAAGGAGGCCTAGCGGCTGATTTAGGAGTCCTGGTTGAAGTAGCCCAGAAGGTCTATGAAAGACGAGAAGAAGAAGAGAAATAAAAAGATAAGAAGCAGGCAAAATTACTTGCTGCAGTTCTCAGGCCAGAACAAGGAGAGACTAAGAAGGGTGGAAAGGGGAACAGAAAAGGGCCTCCCTTAGGAAAGGATCAGTGCACTTTTTGTAGAAAGATTGGGCACTGGAAACGAGACTGTGAAGCCCTAAAACAGAAAGAGATAGAAAGTAGGGGGGAAGGGCAAAGAGTGTTGTATGAACAAGAAAGAGATTAGGACAAACCGGGGCCCGGCCCCCTCTTGGCCGTCTCCGAGGCAAGACGGGACCCCATGGTCAAAATTAAAGTTGGGGGCCGCTCCTACGATGCCCTTGTAGATACAGGGGCCGCCTTGTCCATCCTTCCCCTTAGCAAGCCACCAACGGGAAGTGGGGGATCTACCACCATAATGGGGGTTGAGGGAAGGGCAACCCGAGTGCCCCTTTCTCGTCCCTTATTCACCAAAGTTGGGAAAACACACCTAGAGCACGCGTTTGTCTGTACCCCCTCCTGTCCTGTGGCATTGTTAGGGAGGGACTTATTGACTAAGCTCCAAATTGAGATCACTTTCATTCCTGATGGAAGAAAGGAAGTACAACTCCCCAAGCAACAGAGCAGTAACTATCAAATGACCCTTTTGAAAGCCATAGAGGAACCCACCTCAGAGGCAAATGAAGACTGGTGCTCAATAGAAAACAGAGTCAATCCTCTAGTTTGGGCCGGAGTTGGAGGGGCCTCTCATGCCAAAACAGCAGCACTGTACAAATTCCTCTCAAAGAGGGGGCGAAACCAGTTCATGTGAAACAGTATCCCCTTTCATGCCAAGGGAAGTTGGGTCTACAACCAGTAATAACGAAACTCCGAGAGGAAGGTCAACTCATCGAGATAATGTCCCCCTACAACACGCCCATTCTCGCTGTGTCAAAAGGGGGGGCAAGGGGTTTCGTCTGGTGCAAGACCTCCGCCTCATTAACCAGCAGATCGAGGCCCCCCACCCTGTGGTCCCTAACCCACATACCCTCCTTGTAAGAATTCCAGAAAATCATGCATGGTTCACTGTCACAGACCTGAAAGACGCTTTCTTTAGCATCCCACTCCATCCTGATGCGAGGCCTTTGTTCGCCTTTGAGTGGGAGAGCCCAGAGGGTGAGTCAAAGGTTCAATTAACATGGACAGTGATCCCTCAGGGGCTCAATCTTTCACCGGTCGTTTTTGGCCAGCAGCTTTCAAGGGACCTCGAGCCTTGGGTCCATCAGCACCTTGAGGTGCATCTCCTCCAGTATTGTGATGACCTCCTGATTTCAGCCAAGGATATGTGCTTAAGTGGAACAATTTCCCTCCTTAATCATCTAGCAGAGGGAGGCTATAAGGTGTCAAGGGAAAAGGTGCAGCTGGTCCGACCAACTGTAAAATTCCTAGGCTACCACTTAGCTAAGGGGACCCGAAGCTTGGGATCAGAAAGAGTCGAAGTCATTCGTGACACCCCTGTCCTTACGTCCCCCCGTGAACTAAGGGCCTACCTGGGATTGACTGGATTCTGTCGGCTATGCATAGCCGACTATGGAGAAATAGTACGGCCACTATATGAGGCACTGCAGAAAGATAAATGAGACAAATGGAAATGGACTAAAGAAATGAATAAGTCTTTCCTCAGCCTTAAAGTTTCCCTTGTGTCACCACCGGCTCTCGCTATGCCAAATCCCAGTCGACCATTTAGACTCTATGTGCATGAGAATAAGGGCGTAGCCTCGGGAGTACTCTGCCAACGGACGGGCCCTTCCTGGAGGCCAGTGGGCTATTACTCCAAAGTCCTTGATGCTGTGGCACGAGGATGGCCGAGCTGCTTGAGAGCGGTGGCAGCGACAGCCTTAATCTGCACTGAAGCTGAAAAAATGACAATGGGAGGGACCATCGAGGTTTGGGTGCCACATGGGGTACCACAAATCTTAGGGTCAGGGGGAGGAAGCAAATTCCTCAACCCAGCTCGACATTCCCGATATGAAATAGGCCTGCTAACGAACGAAAACCTCACTTTCAAGGCCTGCTCTAGCTTCAATATCGCCACCCTGCTACCGGCAATACAGGCCACACGTGGGCCAGGGCTCCCGGATCATGATTGTCTTGAAGTACTAGACTTGGACACCAAGGGTCAGCCAGATCTTGAAGATGACCCGTTAGAGGGGGCCGAAGATTTGTTTGTAGACGGGTCCAGTTACATGCTGGATGGAAAGCGTTACACAGGGGCAGCTGTCGTCACCCAAAGCGAGAGTGTCCACAAAGAACAACTGCCTCCTCATTTCTCCACCCAATCCCCTGAACTGGTGGCCTTGACAAGAGCTCTGCAAGCAGGCAAAGGAAAGCGAGTAAACATTTACACTGACAGTAAAAATGCCTTTGCCGTTGTGCACGCTCACGGACAGTTATGGAAAGAGAGGGGATTCCTTACAGCAAATGGATCCCCAGTTGCCAATGGCAGCCTGATCGTGGACCTTCTAGATGCCCTCCAATTACCCTTACAAGTGGCTGTTATCCACGTCTGAGCCCACGGAAAAGAAAAAGAGGAAAAGCGGAAGCAAGGAAATCAAAGAGCGGATGAGCCCGCAAAGAGAGCAGCCAAGGAAGGAATCCAAGGGACATTCCTTGTCTTACCCAGAAGGGAAGAGCGCCCCACATACTCCCCTTCCGAGTTGAAAATGGCACAAGAACACAAAGTAAGTCCCCATGACGACGGATGGATCCAGATGACGGATGGAAGACTGCGTCTCCCGCAGACCCTGCAGGGAGCTATCCTAGAACAAGTGCATCATTCTCTTGGACACCCTGGGGCATCAGCCATGATTGACTATTACAAAAGGCTGTTTGTCTCTCCTGGCCTAACTGTGCACGCCCATCAACTAGCCGCAACCTGTGAGATCTGCCAGAAAACTAACTCCCCCAGGGCACCCCCTCCACCAAAAGGAGGGCGACCATGGGCGTACTATCCCTTCCAGAGGGTACAGATTGATTTTGCTGAAATGCCACTGTGTAGGGGTTACAGGTATTTGCTTGTAATAGTGTGTCAAATGACGGGATGGGTAGAAGCGTTCCCATGCAGAAACTGCCAAGCAAAAACTGTAGTTGCTAAGTTGTTACAGGAGGTGGTGCCCCGGTTCTCCCTGCCTGAAGTTATAGAGTCCAACCAGGGCTCACATTTCACCTCAGCTGTTACGCAGGGGCTGGCAGGAGCTCTGGGGGTAGAGTGGCACTTACACTGCCCCTGGAGACCCCAGGAGAGTGGGCAGGTTGAAAGAACCAATTGGAGTCTCAAGGAGACTCTAACCAAGCTCCAGCAAGGGGTAAAGCTCACTTGGGTTGAGGCTCTGCCAATAGCCCTAACAAAGCTTCGAAAAATGCCAAGAAAAGACATAAAGCTGTCCCCCTTTGAGCTAATGTTTGGATTCCCGCCCCGGGTACACTGCGGAAGGAGGGAGGAGGTCAAATGGGAGATGGGAGATCAAATGTTGAGGGGCCAGTTGACTTCTCTACAGTCTGTTCTTTCACAGCTACGGGCCTACTCTGTCCCGTTCCAGAGATTGCCGCTAGATGCCCCCATCCATCTCTTCCAACCAGGAGATGAAGTATTGCTGAAAAAGTGGAATAAAGAAGCTTTGAAGGAAGGGTGGGAAGGGCCCTACCTGGTGGGGCCAACCAGCCATTCATGTGTTAAACTTGTAGGGTCTAGCAAATGGACACATTGCAGCCGGTTGAAGCCATTTAAACGACCCCTGCCTCCTCCTGTCACCCGGAGAGAACAGGAGGACACAGGCAACAGTCCTCTGCTCCCTGGCACACCTCCGGAAGCTGCCAGGGACACAGGCGAAGAAGTCATCCAGGAGCCACAATCGCCTCTTGTTTATAAGTCCCAACACCTAGGAAAGGCCAAAATCCGACTCAACCGAGCTTAATGAAGTAGACACTCCCCGCTAAAATGGGGAGGCTCTGGGTCCTGATATTGCTTACATGGGGTAATGGTAATGGGG
Organism: Heloderma suspectum; assembly: GCF_057233095.1. Lineage (NCBI taxonomy): Eukaryota > Metazoa > Chordata > Lepidosauria > Squamata > Helodermatidae > Heloderma > Heloderma suspectum. The sequence continues at coordinate 247,965,470 of NC_139460.1, forward strand.
TTAAAGCAATCTTGCTGTCAAGAAGGGGGAAACACGGTCTTCAGGACTTCTCTAGGGGCAGAATATTATAAGTCCATGAAGTCTATTACTTGCTTAGGAAAAAAGGTTTTCGAAATACAGTTAACCAAACCCTACACCTATTATACTGGTAATCGGAGAAGCCAACTACCGCTGGGGGCCAAAGTTTGTCTCACAAAGGGAGGGCAGTGGGGATTAGATCGCTGGAGCCCGCCACGGGTCCATCAGACTATTAAGCAAATAGTGAAGCAAGCCAGGTTAATCCCTGCAGCCCCACGCACGCCCTTTATAAAGATCCCAGAAATAGGGAAGCACCCCTGGAAGGCCAGATTAGGGATCCCAATAACAGAGGAAACTGATAATGTATGGCTAGAATGGGTAAAATATACCGCCAAGTCATTAAATAAGTCTGATTGTTTTATTTGTGCTGCAGGAAGATCAGTAGCAAAGGTACTGCCTTTTCCTCTAGGGTGGGACACTCCTTCTCTCCTTACTTGTGTGACCCGTTTGTTCCAGCACCCCAACGCATGCGGAGAGGAGGAGTGCCAGACCCTCAATAGATTGTACCCTCCCCTCAAAATAGAGAATCGCGTTATACCCCCCATGGCCTTTGTGCAACAAAAGAATCATACTGGGTGTATACATCAAAGTTCTACAGACATGAGTGAGTCTGTAGGAAACCTAACAGACAGATGGGGATGTGTAAATTCCACCAGCTTTAAGAATGATTCTCTCTCAATCCTACGGGCTGACCTCTGGCGGTATTGTGGGGGTCTAGAGTTATATGAAGTGTTGCCCTCCAATTGGTCAGGAGTCTGTGGGCTAGTTCAGCTGGCAGTCCCCTTTTCTATTGCATACCACCCAACAAGAACAACTGGCCGATTTCAGCAAAAATGGTCGGAAACCCCCTTTGACAGTCAAATATATATTGACTCTATAGGGGTACCCAGGGGAGTACCGGATGAGTTCAAAGGGAGAAACCAAATCGCTGCTGGATTTGAGTCGACCCTATTCTGGTGGGCGACTATTAATAAAAATGTAGATTGGATCAATTACATTTATTATAATCAGCAAAGATTTATAAATTATACTCGTGACGCTGTAAAAGGACTAGCTGAGCAGCTAGATGCCACTAGTCAAATGGCATGGGAAAATCGGCGTGTTCTTGACATAATGTTAGCAGAGAAGGGAGGAGTATGTGTTATGCTAGGTGGACGGTGTTGCACCTTCATCCCCAATAACACCGCCCCAGATGGCACAGTGACGAAGGCTTTGCAAGGTCTCACCACACTATCCGAAGAGTTGGTCAAAAATTCGGGGATTAATAACCCCCTGACTGCGTGGTTAGAAAACTGGTTTGGAAAGTGGAAACGCCTGGCAGTCTCGGTTCTAATCTCGCTTGTAGTAGTGGTGGGGGTTTTAGTATTATTTGGTTGTTGCATTATCCCCTGCGTCAGAGGCTTATCCCAGCGATTAATTGAAACCGCTCTGTCGAAACAGATGCTCTTGCTTTATTGTGCTGATAAAGAGACTCCACTTTCAAACGCTTTAAAACGTGAGTAAAGACTTAAAGGACGGAAATGTTAGAAAAAGAGACTCCATAACCGGTTGGCGCCTCAGTCACGTAGAGCCCAAGTGGCGGGAAAATGTAGGCGGAGCAGAAAAGAACCGCATTATGACTAACGGCTTGGTAAGCTAATGTGCTGACTGTTTATTGGTTACTGGCTTGGTAAGCTAGTGTGCTGACTGTTTATTGGTTACTGGCAAGAACAATGGAAGTGATAAAGTATAAAAGGCTTTTGCACATGTATCTCGGGGTCCAGACTGCTCTGCACCCGTTTTGCAAAACGATTAATAAAATAGTGTTGGATCCACTGCTGCCTGCCTGGCATCCTTTCTTTCAACCAGAAGCAAGAACTTTTTATCTAACAAGCCTTTTTAATATTAGAACAAAGAAGAAAATTCATCCTATCATCAAATTGTTCCTTTTTTCTTCAACCTAACCTGTACATCACACTGTTAATCCTACGATCAGCAACACAGAAGTACCCTTATTTAAAATATGGGATATATCATAGTTTAAGGATTCTTTCTTTTAGATCACCACAGCCCAAAGTTTTAAATAGAAGTTCAATAATATCATGACTATACAGAACACAGCAGCCCATTATCAAATATCCTTTGCTTTTTAAAAAAATTAGTCCTAAGCCCCCTTCCAGTTCCATTGAATAGATTAGATGCTAGAGTCACAACAAAACAAACTGCTCTGTCTTCTAGTTTGCTTGGCAGTAAAGAGAACTGTCCCAGTGGTAGTTTCTATTAGCAAACATGAAGTGAGCTTTTCAGATGTTTGCTGCAGTGATTCAGATTAATAAACCAAAATAAAAAGATACAAAGCAAAACGTATATACTACAAATTACAAATAATAAAATGAATAATGTACATATAACTCAAGGCCATTGTCATAACCAGGAATGAAAAAGGTACTCAGAGGACTTTAACGGGTGGCTGTCATCCATATTTGCAATTACAGCTGAAGTTTGCTCCATGAATGCCTATGTTTAAATTCTTGATTCTAGCTAGTGCTGCAACTTTACAGTACTATACTTCTCTCCCTTATTCATTTGGAATAATCATATTTTTCTTCATTCATTCAGCTACTAATAGAAGCACATATTGCCAGAGGAAATAGCAGTATATGCTTTTCCATGTGAAAAAATTAATTTCTGCAGAGAATTCAGAATGAGAGGCCCCAGGCAATCAGAAGAGACTGAACATTAAATAGAAGTAACCATTTGGCTGATCTTAGCTGCAAAGGAAATATAAAGCAGCACCGAAGGGGGAAATGAACCAAGAGCTGTTGTGTCATTAAGAGTTTAAAGCATTTGTGGACCACATACATATCCTGGAACCCACTTCACTGAAAAGCAGCATAAACCTATGCATGTTTACTTGGAAGCAAGCCCCATTGAATTCAGTGGGACTTACTTCCAAGGAAATATGCATAGGACTGAACTACATACCCATTCACTTATAGATGGGCAACCTACAACCTACATGCGGCCCTCTGGCACTCTCCAAGCATCTCGCTTTTCTAGGCTGCACAGCCACCGGCTGTGTAGTAGCAAAGGGATCATTGTTTCCCCACTGCTAATAGTAACAAGACAACAGCAATCTTGATCAGGATCTTGGGGCGGGGTGTGTGCTCAAGTTCATATTCATTGCATCGGTGATGCTATTTAGCCTTGTGATACGTTCCATGGGGTTTTCTTGGCAAGAATACTGGAGCGGGCTGCCATTTCCTTCTCCACTGGCCCACATTTTGTCCAAACTCTCCGCCATGACCTGTCCGTCTTGGGTGGCCCTGCACGGCATAGCTTATGGCTTCACTGAGTTACGCAAGCCCCTTCGCCACAACAAGGCAGTGATCCATGAAGGGGTTCATCTCACTTACATAGGGCAATTAACAGGAGTGACTGGCCTACTGCAAAGCCTAGTTTACTTGCAAGGCAATAAAAGAAACATTCCATTACTATTTCAGAATCAGAGGTTAAAAGCTACTCAGACTAACTTCCAAATACAGTTTCTTATACAGCAGTGAACACTGGTTTGTACTTTCCATTACATAAGGCTCACGACTACCAACTTCCATTTTCCTGTACCTACTGCCAGAAAAGGATATCTTTTTGTAGCATAGTTAGGCTCTAAAAATAATTCAGTACTATTAATTATAATTGTACACTGAATATTGTTTATTTGTCCTGATACTTGTTTTCGAATACATTTTCTCACTGCATAATCAGCACATATGATCAGTCATTGAAAGATACTTGTCAGTCAACTTAATCTTTTCAAATCACTTCTGACCTCATGTCACAATTGCAAAACAATTTTTGTAGATCACTGATCAGTAATAAATTACAACTACTGTAACAACCAACCTAATTCTAGCACAGTCTTTAAAATGAACTGGGAACACTATATAAAGAATCCATTTTAGAATTCCCTGAATTACCTGTATAGTAGGTTAAAAGCATGAGAGGTGAGCCCTGAAGTCCATGGTTTGAAATTTGACTATACCATAAACTCATTAGGTGGCCCAAGGCAAACTACTATTCTCTCAGTCTCAACACCTCATCTACAATATTTATTTTATTTTGAAATATTCTCTGTCACCCTTCAGGAAAAGCCCCAAGGGTGGTGTACCATAAAACAAACAGCAATAAATCTATACAATAATATAAAGATTAAGCAGCAGAAGTAGCAATTGTGATGTAAACAATGTTCAAGGAGACCTTTCCACTGAAGTCAATAGAGAGCTCAGATGATAGCCTTACCACCATGTTTCTCTTCCATCCAGCCACACCAGAAGTTTTACATTAACTGTGCAGCTAACCACAGCACGCCACCAGGAGCATGCAAGCGTCAGGAAGGGAACACAGACCACAGACCAATACATGTAGCATGAGGCCACATCACTCAGCTCCATATCTAAAGGACTAGGGACACACGAGTTGGAAACTTCAGTAATGTTTAACTTTGGTAAAAAAAAAATAACTTAACACCACATCACTTAACATTCAACAACTAGAGAATTCAAATACAAATTTTCAAAGGCAGATGAATAACAGTCATGCTTAAAAACTGCTGGAAATGCATGGTATCATGACAGTATGAAGGTGTTATCCCTTCCATAGTATAGCCATAGCATTGGCCCATATAACTCTATAAAATGCAGGTTTTGCACATAAATTGTTGATTTTGTGCTTTGAAAGTCACCAGGAATATGGCCTTTAATCTCCATTTTAAATGCTTAAATATCCTGTTTGAAATCATATATGCAATTAGATTGCAAAGCCTTTTTAGTAGATAGGATTATTTAGCAAATCATATTTTACGTACCTAACTTGGCAGGAATTTGTACTGATGAGACTGCTTTTAAAGGCATTGTTTATAAAGAATATCACACACATTTTAAAAATCAGTGCTCCTACTTTCAAACCAAGATGTAAGATAAGAATGTAAATATACAAATATATACTGGAGGGGGGGTATTTTGCCCCATCTTTTGTTGCTTTTATTTTTAATTGTTAGATCTCAACCCTTCTTTACTCCACCTATTTTTACTATAATTTAAAAGAAAAAATGCTTTTAAAGGTAATTTTTCATTATGACTATTTTATTTATGAAAGTTTAATTTCTTAATTTGAGATGAAATTCTTTGTGGCATTCTGTGTCCACAATGAATAAATCAACTGGCTTCTGTTCAGTATTGTATGGCCTGCAAGGGAAAATGCTGAGCAAAAAAAAAAAGGAACATATCCCTCTCTAATCCCATACCTACATTTTGTCACCCTGATCCAAACTTGGAGAACTGTGTGCAGAAACACATCCCAGCAACCAGCTATGTAGGTCTTCGAGTCTGGCCAGAGCCTGGAGACCACCCTTGGAATCCACCTTGAGTTCCATCATGAAAGAAAGGAAGGATATAAGTGAAATAATTATTTTGACTTCCTCATTTGAATTCCCGAGTCTTGAGAGTCTTCTGGCTTTACTGGATTTAAAAGCCAGTAAAGGGGGTGCCAAAAGACCCACAACAGCTATTGTATTTCCTCAGCATATTGGTGAAACATATCACTGGTTAGTTTCCATAAGGCTTAAATTACTAAATATCACAATATATCCTAATGTACTCAATTAGGATATATAGGAGTAGTACATTACTGCTCATCTAAGTCTTACTGGTGGCAAACACATGGTAGAACAACTGATTGTCCTATCCCATCCTATTCAGGAATTAATCTGTGATTATCTGATATCAAAATCAGGAGCCTGTCTTTAAAAAAAAACAAAAAACCCTACAAACTATTAATCAGACTAAGTTTCAATAAGTGATGGTCTTATGTTCTGTTTTTAAGATGCTGCATTTCAGAATCTGTCAATATCCCCTAGACAATTTCATGGGATTTCACTAGCATTGAAAAATGGTATGTTATTAAATGTGCCCATAGAGTTCCGCTTCTAGGCAGAGAAAGCTGTAGCTAAGAAGGCAACTTTCATTTTATTATCTTAAAATAATAAATAATAAACCTTTGAAACCTGGCTGCGAAACAGTTGTAAAGCCTTTATCCTCTTTGCAAGTGTCAACAGAAGCAATTATGTTACTTTCAGTATGAGACATCAGATTATAAACAGCAAAGCCAAGTACATGCAAAGATTTACAGGCAGAAAAAATGCAGCAAAGTACTGAAGACTGACACACAAATATAAATTCAAGGTGGTGAGTTCCTCATGATAGAGACTCAATATATAAGAAGTGGTAAAGTCACTACAAATTAGCCATCAGATGAATACAATCAAGAAAAACAGGAAGAGAAAAAAAGATTAATCTTGCTAGATCAGCACCATCTCCAAAAATAGCCGCAGATACCCCTGGGGAGCTTACAGAGGACACAGTGGCAATACCTGTCCTCCTGTACTTTGACCCCAGCATGTGGTGAATTGGTGGTACTGGCCTTGCAGCATCAAGGCTACAAGCCATGGACAGACCTATGTACCACAAGTTGGCCCATTTATTTACAAGAGACGTCTAAGGTAGCAGCCATCACCAAATCTTGGAGCAATTCATTCAACAGATTAAATTATATGCTGTGCAAAGTAGTACTTTGCATAACCTACTGCCAATCAATTTCACTGAAGTAATATAAGTTTTAATGTGCTAAGAAAATTATTTCTTTGTCAAAAAAACACAATTGAAACTGCAGTTTGTTTTCCCATTTTTCAGGAACAATTAATCATTTTCAAATTACACAGATAGGTTGGAGCCAAACCCTGCAGTACCCCGCTCGTTACCTCTCCACAGTTTGAGAAGATCCCATTGATAAGCACACTTTGAGACCGATTTTGTGGCCAACTGTGGATCCACCTGATCATCGTTTCACCTAGCCCACTTTTAGCTATTTTGCTCATCAGGATATCATGGGGCACTTTGTCAAAAGCTTTGCTGAAGTCGAGGTATATGATGTCCACAGCATTCCCACAGTCCACAAGGGACCTGATCAAAAAATGAGATCAGACTCGTCTGACAGGATATGTTCTTGACAAATCCATGTTGGCTTCAAGTAATCACTGCATTGTTTTCAAGGTGCTTACAGATGGATTGCTTTATAATCTGCTCCAGAATTTTCCCAGAGATTGATGTCAGACTGACTGGTCTGTATTTCCCAGGTTCCTCCTTTTTGCCTTCTTTGAAGTTGGGAACAACATTAGCCCTCCTCCAGTCATCTGGCACTTCACCTGTCCTCCATGGTTTCTCAAAGATAATAGACAGCGGTTCTGAGAGTTCTTCTGCCAGTTCCTTGATTACGCTAGGATGCAGTTCATCTGGCCCTGGAGATTTGAACTCATTCAAAGTAATTAGGTGTTCCTTAACCATCTCAAGCTGCAATCCTGCCCCTTCAGCCTGCAGTTCACCTTTGCCAGGGGGGTCATAGACCCTCATTCAGGAGAAGACTGAGCTGAAGTAGGAATTGAGCACTTCTGCCTTTTCTTTGTCATCTGTTATCTTGCCATCTTTATTTAATAGTTCAACCATCATTTCTTTCCTCTGTATTTTACTATGCACATATCTGAAGAAAGCCTTTCTGTTGCTTTTTAGCATCCCTTGCTAACCTCAGCTATTTATTTCTTTATTTAATTAATTTATTTATTTATTAATCGCCCATCTGGCTGGTCACCCAACCACTCTGGGCAATGTACAATAATAGAAACAGTTTAAAACAATAAAATTCTACATTAAAAACATCATATTTCTAAAAATACCCTTGTGTTGTTGTTTATTCGGTCAGTTGCTTCCGACTCTTCGTGACTTCATGGACCAGCCCACGCCAGAGCTTCCTGTCGGCCATCGCCACCCCCAGCTCCCCCAAGGTCAAGTCTGTCACCTCCAGAATACCTCCAAAATACCCTAACCCACCCCAAATGCCTGCCTGAACAACCACGTTTTTAATGCGTGGCAGAAGCTCTTTAAAGAGGGGGCATGGTGGAGTTCCCTACGGAGGGAGTTCCACAGAGTGCGGGCCACCATGGAGAAGTGGTGGCCCGCACTTTCCCTCGTCCTCACCAGTCTAGCTGTCCTGGATGATGGGACAGAGAGAAAGCCATCCAAGGCTGATCTTGTTAAGCGGCCTGTCTGGTGTTGCTGGAGGCACTCCTTAAGATAGGCTGGGCCGGAACCATATAGGGTTTTAAAGGTCAAAACCAACACCTTGAATTTGGCCCAGAAAACAACTGGTAACCAGTGCAACTCCTTCAGCACTGGAGTGATGTGATCTCGCCGGCAGCTGCCTTTAATCAGGCGAGCCGCCGCGTTCTGTACCAGCTGCAGCTTCCGAACCGTCTTCAAGGGTAACCCCACGTAGAGCGCATTACAGTAGTCTAAACGAGAGGAGACCAGGACATGTACTACCGATGGGATCAGATGGTCGGGAAGGTAGGGGCGCAGCCACCGTATCAGATGGAGTTGGTACAACGCTCTCCAGCTCACAGCTGACACCTGAGCCTCCATGGACAGCTGGGAGTCCGAAATGACCCCCAGGCTGCAGACCTGGTCTTTCAGGGGTAGCTGTACCCCATTCAACACCAGGTCACCATCTCCCAACCTCCTCTTGTCTCCCACCAAAAGTACCTCGGTCTTGTCAGGGTTCAGCTTCAGCTTGTTCCTCCCCATCCAGCCACTCACCGTCTCCAGACATTTGGACAGGGATTCTACAGCCAACCTTGGTGAAGATTTGAACGAGGTAGAGCTGCATGTCATCCGCATATTGATGACACCGCACCCCAAACCTCCTGATGATAGCCCCCAGTGGCTTCACATAGATGTTAAATAGCATCGGGGAGAAGATGGAATCCTGTGGCACCCCACAAGTGTGCGGCCATGGGTCCAAAACCTCCTCTCCCAGTGCTACCCTCTGGTACCTGCTGGAGAGAAAGGACCAGAACCACCGCAATACGCTGTCTCCAATGTCCAACCCCTCCAGGCGGTCCAGGAGGATACCATGGTCAACGGTATCAAAAGCTGCTGAGAGGTCGAGGAGAACAACAAGGAAGGAGCATTCACCCCTATCCAGAGCCCTCCTCAAATTATCCACCAAGGCATCCAAGGCCGTTTCTGTCCCATGCCCAGGCCTGAAGCCCGACTGAAATGGGTCTAGATAAGCAGCTTCTTCCAAGTGTGCCTTTGCTGCATCACCACCACCCACTCAATCATTCGAGACTGGGCGAAAGTTGTTCAGAACTTGGGGATCCTTGGAAGGCTTCTTTAAGAATAGTCTTATTACTGCCTCCTTGAGGGCTGATGGCATCACTCCCTCCTCAAGGGAGGCGTTCACCACCGCCCTGATCCCCTCACCCAATCTCTCTCTGCAGCCCATAATGAGCCAAGATGGGCAAGGATCAAGTAAGCAGGTGGTTGGCCTTACAGATGAAAGCACCTCGTCCACTTCATCAGAAGGAAGAATCTGGCACCTATCCCACAAAACCGGTTTGCCACAGACCGCCTCTTGCTCACTAACTGTATCCACAGTGCATGGAATAACACTCCTAATCTAATCAATTTTATCCGCAAAGTGCCTTGCCAAGGCCTCACAGAAGGACTTAAGAGTGGTCCAGCGGTTCCGGAGCCACTGGAACGACCAGGCTGTGGACCACTTGGAACAGCCTCCTGGGACAGCACTCTGTGGACGCGATAGAGGCAGCATAATATTCCTTTTTTGCTGCCTTCACTGCCACATGATAGGCTGAAGATACAGCTCTAGCCCATGTCTGATCGTCTTTGGAGCGAGACTTTCGCCATTCTCAGGTTTAGCCTTCCTGATGCCATCCCTGCAATTCTGTGCTACCTGCCTTTGTAGCTTGGCCTTCCTTCCACTTCCTATATGTGTCTTTTTTAATTTTCAGGTCATCTCTAAGCTTTTTGTGAAGCCACATTGGCGTCTTCTGTTGTCTTCCACCTTTTTTTCTTGTTGGAATTGTTTGTAATTGTGCCTTGAGAATTTCTTTTTTTAAAAACTCCCACCCATCTTGGACTCCTTATCTCATTAGAGTTGCTTGCCATGGGGCCTTACTTATCATTGTTCTGAGTTTATTAGAACTGGCTGTCCTAAAATCCAGGGTACGTGTTACACAAGTCAGGAATTTCTTGGAAGAGTCATGTTTTGCAGAATTTGTCTCCCAACAGATAGAGCTCCTCCTGGTCAGAAAAATGGCCAGTCAGGGAATAGGGGTTCAATTTTTCTTGGAGGGCATAGGACTCCCCTTGAAACCTCAGGTGAGCAGATCCTGTTTGAGCCTAGATGTCCAAGTTATGGCAGTGGCCAGGAACATTTTCACACAACTATGCCTGCCCTTAAGATGTCAGATCTGGCCACGGTGACCCATGCCTTAGTTACATCTTGACTGGGTTACTCTAAAATGCTCCACAGGGGGCTGGCTTTAAACAGTGTGTCAGAAATACATGTAGTTTTGAATGATCCGGTCAGACTGGTGACTTGCAATCACATGTGACCCCTTTACTAACATGGTTGCACTGATTTCAAGTTTGTTTTCTAGTCTTCATTCAAAGTGCTGGTTATAACATTTAAAACCCTAAATGGCTTGGGACTAGGTTACCTGAAGGACCACATTCTCCAGAACTTGCCCATGTATTAAGATCTTCAGGAGGGGGCCTTATGCCAATATCTGAGGTGCATTTGGCAAGAACATGGTAGAGGGCTTTACCAGTGCCTGCGCCCACACTCTGGAAATCTCTAGCCCCTTCTCTGATAGCCTTTTGCCAGCAGGTAAACACCTTCCTGTTTGGACAAGCCTTTGGGCTTATGCGACTGATTACTTGCCTGCTATTGGCTGGTTACCTGCTCTTCGGATAGACAGACAGACAGGCAGATACTGCATGTGCTTTATTATATTGTAATTTTATGTTTTATTGTTGTTGGGTGTCTGGTGCAGAAAAACAGATATATTATTTCCAAGCTGATAGCCATGTTAGTCCATCACAGCAAAAACAAAGAGTCTTGTGGCACCTTAAAGACCAACCAATTAATTAAGGCATAAGCTTTAATGAAGTAGACTGTAGGCTCTTTGTTTATATGGCACTCCTCTGCAGACATCAGTTTATAGCAAAGTCTTAAGAAATGACAAAACCAGGGACAATCAAGAGAAGCCACAACATGAACTATGGCAAATGATTATGTCCTAAAAGCTATCCAGAAACATCCACTACCACTACCTGCATCTAGCTATTTTGCCTGGAAATGAAATTGCCTGTGGTATTATCCTTGAACTGCACTGGAAAGAATTTATGTAGACTGGGGCAAGGGCAAATATCAGAAAAACAGAGTCCAGCCTACGCAAGTATTCTATTTGCAAATCACATCAGTATATTGGTCGCTAAGAAGAGTATTAACACGTCTACATTTTGAAAAAGATTTTTCTACAGATGTATTTGGTCAAAGCTGCATGGCACCCAGCTGAGACATGACATATTTACTGTATCATTTATGTCCAAAGATTAAAAAACGGGAAATATATTAATATATCCCATGTGCAAGAATATTCTGTTACACCTAAAAGAATTACAGGGAAGCTTTTGTTTCTATTATGCTAGAGATTAGTATTGAACAGGCTCTTCCTAGAAACATCACTTTAAATACAGGGCCTGAGAATGAAAGCATTTCAGGTACTGCCCTGAAGTACTAAATCCTAAAGTACTGTACTGAATAACTTTAATTATATGTATATATATTTAAAAAATTGCAAGTAATTGATTCAGAAGGTTTCTATAAAAGTCATTACAGTTTCTGTATCAAAATGGGTTTTTATATTACACAAGGCTCTTGAGTAATCATATACCTTTTTGTGACACATTTATTAACAGGATTCTGTCTTCTTATATTGGAACTAGGGTTTTACTCTGCTTAAAACATGCCTGCAAAATCTGGTATTCTCAGCCTCTATATTTAAAGTAGTGTTTCCAGGAACACCGTAGTAAGCAGGTTATGAGCACCACTTCACAGACCTAGAAATAAGTTCCTTGTAAATTAGGAATTTAATATTAAAGTAATATTAAGTTCCTAATTTATAATGCCAAAAATAGTTACACTAACTTGGAGTTATATTTATATAGCATTCTGCTATAATACATAAATAAAAATATCTTCAAATCCCCCAATGGAGCAATAGCCATTTTCATTCAACAAAGGTCCTATGAGGGTAAGTGGGAGATTAAGTTATAATGTTATTCATTAAGCTCTTGGGATAAACGATAGGGGCATCCCGTATTTTTTTCTGGAGTATTATGTCACAATTCAAAAAGCATCATACTAATAGTTTCAGATATTTAAATAGATTTGACTTTCTCAGTCAACAAATTCCCTGTCCCACACTGCACGGCAAGCTACTTATTAAAGTGAGGGTAGTTTTAAAAGCAATATGTGATATAGTATGGGTTCTGCTGAACAAACAAGAAAAAAGTCCCTTTGACACATCCAAACTTTGAGACATACTTAAAGTAGCTCTTTCAATCCTGCCTTTGAATATTAAAATAAGGAGATACGATTTCATATGTGGGAACAGTGACGTTGACCAAAGGCTTGGTAACATACACACACACTTGCAGTCCCAGGCATGCAAGAAAGTATTAGTATGTTTGAGCTCTTGGACTGCTTCCATACATGGTTGGGATGGCATTTGGCTTGGTGGGCCACAGGTTGTACTGTTCTGGCTTCGTGGATTAATTGCAACGATGAAGACCACAAGATGTTTGAAAGAATTACAGTTTATTTGAGAGACAATTCTTCAGAGACCCAAAGGGAGCTGTAGAGATATAGGGGGGTAAAGGAAGATGGGAACACATTACTTTATCTCCCACCATGTTCTCTCCTCAGTTTTAACCTAGGTCTGCGCACATCACTAACAGGAATGTGGCTGTGGTGCTCTGATCTTTCTCCTTCACTTCCTGTCCTGCTAAAGAATCCAGGCAAGGAGAGGACACTAAGATTAGGATATATCAAGGAGAGTAGAAGTGCTTCCTATGCTTATTGCTAGTTCCCAGCTCATCTGTGCGCCGTACTGCTACCGAACACAGCATGCAGTTTCCAGTCTAACAGAGTTCATGTCATTCCCACCTTCAGCTTGCCACATGTACCTCCTGCCTTTTCACAATTCTGTGCCACTTGATTGCAGTAAGACCCCTACCAATCATGATTTGGATACATTCAATAGATTCATAAAACTGCAGTTTTACTATATATTAATTCATGTTTGGTACACTTCTTTTGTGAACATATCAGATATGTATTCTTTGTATTCCTGATAGTTTTAAAAGGTGCAAAACATCCTACTGTACATTTAACGTGTATTCCTTGTATTTCTATCCCAGGGGGTCTCTCCATGAGCAGCTTACTCCAAGCTGGCTGCATTTCGAAGTCATTAGGGATACATGACATTGTGGCCATCCTGCAGCCACCCTGGAGTTTATCATGGAAAAAACAGATTTCCTGAGACTGTTTATAGTCCAATCATTTCCTTAAGTCGGGTTCTCCATGGTATAGCTGTTGTGTGCCCCAGCCCCCGCATTTACCTTGGGTATGCTAGCCCTGCCCAGGGGTGTGCCTTTCACCATGACCCCAGTCAAGGGGTGTTTCCTGTCCCTGTGTTTCCCAGCATAAACATATGTGTTTACTCAGAAGGAACTCCCACTGTGGTCAGTGAGGGGTGTTCTTGAAATGGGCACTCCCAAAGTTACTGAGATCCCATGAAAGCACTAATTCCCTACAGGCTGTAAAGTGCAATCTCAATGCTGCAATTCTCCATTGTTTGTTTTTTTGCCATTCGGAGGTAACTACTTCCACCTTTGATCATCCGATCCTACACAGCAACAAGTTAGAAAGGTGGCTGGTTTCCTATCCCTTTGTTTCCTCTCCCTGTCTTTCCCAGCACAAACATGCATGTCTATCCAGGGGTGGTAACTCCCATTGTTACCTAATAAATTTGTGAACATCTTGCGGCTCCTCCATGATGACATGACGGCAACAATCTTGGATAACAATGGCTCTCAAAGTGATCCATTCAAAGTGGGATCAGGAGTTAAACAGGGATGCATCATTGCTCCAACCTTATTTGCTATCTTCATCACTATGATTCAATGATCCCATGAATCGATTCTACACCTTGTTGAAGGGAAACTTCCCACTGGGTAGAAATCATATATCGAACAGATGGAAAACTTTTTAATCTCAGTAAGCTGAAAGCAAAAAGTAAGGTAATTACATCCTCTGTCATAGAACTTCAATATGCTAATGATAACGTAATCTGCGCACATTCAAAGGAAAATCTCCAAACTATCCTAAACATCTTCACAGAAGCATATGAAAAGCTCGGCCTCTCGCTTAACATCAAAAAAACCAAAGTGCTTTACCAGCAAGCACAAACCAATCCCTCTGTAGCGCCATCAATCCAGCTTAATGGTGTGATGCTGGAAAATGTCAATCACTTATCTTGGCAGCCATCTCTCCACAAAAGCCAACATCGACGCTGAAATTCAGCATCGCCTGAGCTCTGCGACTGTAGCATTCTCCCGAATGAAGCGTAGAGTGTTCGAGGATCAGGACATTCACAGGGAGACCAAAATGCTTGTTTACAAAGCCATTGTACTACCAACCTCACTGTACACGTGTGAAACATGGACCATCTATAAACGCCACTCCTAACTTCTCGAAAAATTCCACCAACGCTGCCTCCGAAAAATTCTGCAAATTACTTGGGAAGACAGACGGGCTAATGTGAGCATACTGGAAGAAGCAAAGACCACCAGCATTGAAACAATGATTCTCCAACATCAACTTCACCATGTTGTTCGAATGCCTGATTATCGTCTTCCAAAGCAGTTACTCTGTTCCCAACTTATGAATGGAAAACGGAATATTGGTGAACAGCAAAAGAGATTTAAAGGTATTCTTAAAGCTAATCTAAAAAAATGTAATATAAGCATTGAGAACTGGGAAGCTCTAACTCATGAGTGTTCCAACTGGCCTATATTAAAGGCGCTTTTGATTTTGAAGAACCATGAGTACAGAGCGAAAGGGAGAAACAAGCTCAGTGGAAGGCACATCAAGCAAACCCTCACTGTGACCACCTTCCACCTGGAAACCTATGTGGGAGGCTGTGTAGATCCAGAATCGGCCTTTACAGCCACCTGCAGACCCACTGCTAGAGATCAATGTGTTGATTGACCTATCTTCTATGAATCTATCTAATCCTTTTAAAGAGTTATCTATATAGATTCCAATCCAAATCCAACATTATACCAGTCTGCTTTTTCCAGGACAGGGATTAAATCCGGAAGGAAAGCATAAAGGAAAACATATACATTTCCCGTATAAATCAATAATGAGGTTTCTGAAGAATGATATCTGAATTCAACTGGTAACTTAAGCAAACAAAATAGTTTTATTTTATTTTATTTTTTTAATTATCCATCTTCTCCAGGTAGATGCAGAATAATCTGCGGGTCTGCAGAAACAAGTTCTTTCATTGCTGTAACACCTCGCAGAACACATTGTGCTCCTACAATTTTGTTCAAAGGGGAAAATGAGATCTAATATAATTTTGAATTTAAAATAATTAGCTATATCTAAACACTATCCCATAGTTCTTGCTGTTCTCCTCCCGTTTACAGAGATTCCTATTGTTGTCCTTCATATGCCCCATTCTCCCCAAACTAATTTCCTTCCGTTTGTAAGAAAATCACAGCACAAAAAAGCCTTAGGGAAATTCAAAGTCAGATAACTTCTTGTCATTCAGAGGAATGACCTGAGACAGCATCAGGAAAATCTCAAATTTTAATGAAAAGATAGATACTCTTGCAGGAATAGTTGCTTCACTGTTTCTGGAGGGGGGGAGGATTGTGTAAGCAAGTACATTCTAAAACGGTATTGTGACCAGCAGATTAAAGCAAAGAATGAGAAAGATGCACACCCATTCATGATCCCATCAGGGTACAATGCATCTCTCACATCTGCCAGAACGGGCTGAAGTTTCATATGAGATACAATTAGAACAGACAAAGGAAATCGCTAATCACTAGCAGGCCATCAAGGTGTGTCTGATAAGCTCTAACAACACAAGAGACTTGAAGGTTTAATCTTCCACATGACGCATTTTGATTTGAAAAACTGGCTTGTGCCTTTCCGCTACTTTCCGCTAACCAGATGACCCTTGTAAACTGTGCCCACCCTAATACAGATCCACGAATGGATTTAACAATGGATATCTGTACATGCATGGGGTTTGATCCAAAGTCCTCCCCCCTCCTTTTTGTCTGATGAAGGCTATTCTGATCCAACCCATGGACCTGCTACGCATTTGCTTTGTAAGATACTAGTTGCATGAAAATAATCAAAGAATCTTTACTACCACTATTGTTTAAACAGTCCCTGTTCTAGCAGCTGCATGGTTTCAGGCACAACGATAGCACAGATCATCTTGCACTGTACTATAATTTTCAAGATATTTTGTACCTGGAGAAGATGGATAATTAAAAAAATAAAATAAAATAAAACTATTTTGTTTGCTTAAGTTACCAGTTGAATTCAGATATCATTTGCCTTACTGTCTGCTTATCAGATGATGCCTTGAATAGCGCAGATCTAACTGACAAGAGAAGGGAATAGAATTATGAACTATCAAATTAATTGCTCCGAGATTTTCTGGGGTAATCTAGTCAAAATTTCAAAAATAGAAGACAGTTGAGAGCTATGCTATCTGATTTACCAGATTCGGTAGGTCTAAAGTTGTAGAATAAGGAAAATCTTCCAAAATAATGGACACTTAACACGGGGAGGGGGGTTGCTAATAAATTTCCTAGATTCTCTTAGAACCACTATAATATAATACCCTACAATCTCAGTCTTCAAGACAACACTAAGACCCAGTTTGCATATCACAATAATTCCTGGGGTTTTTAAAACTCAGGAATTGCCAGGGCCAGCAGTGGCGAGTGAACGCACTACCTCCTGTGCTCCCATCACTTTCATTTTCCATCAACAACCCACAACCCCCCCCCCCTTTCCTGGGTTTGCCCAGTCATCTGAGCCCAGAACTTTGGGTTGTTTAGGAGTTAAACAACCCAGAGTTAATCCAACAACAAACCACAGGCAACAGGTTGTGATGCAGCAGAAAAAATGTGAGTTTAAAGGAGTGCTTTATTTTGTTGCTGAATGAGTCACTGACACCACCCCAATGCTTTGTTTTGAACTCATGCCCTTGAAGTTAACTTGCATGCCTCAGCTTGCCTTTTGTGGAGCAGACCTCTTTGTTCAGGCTATGGTTAGCTGCCCAGCTCTTTGCTCCACCAGCCCCAATTGGCACGAGCCACCATTACATGATAGAGGTGTAAAAAATATGCATGGTATGGAGAAAATAGACAGGAAATTCCCCTCTTACATAATATTATAACCTGGGGTCATCTAATGAAGCTGAATGGTGGGAAATTCAGGACAGATAAAAGGAAGTACTTCTTCACAAAGCGCATAGACTATGAAATTGGCTACCAAAAGATGTACTGGTGGCCACCAACCTGGATGGCTTTAAATGGGGATTAGAGAAATTCATTAAGGATATTGCTAACAATGGCTACTAGTTCTGATGGCTATATGTGACTCCAGTATCAGAGGCATTATATCTTCGTATCCCAGTTACTGAGGAACATGAGTGGGGGGGGTGTTACTGCACTAATGTCCTACTTTTGGTCTTCCCAAACATATCTTCTTGGTCACTGTGGAAAAAGAATGCTGGATTAGATAGGGCTTTGGTCTAATCCAGTAGGGTTATTCTTGTGTTCTTATCAGTCCCTCTAATACCACTCAGAAAGCTGGATGCCTATCCATTTGGAAGTAAAACTTTGAGAGTTTCTCAATTAAGGCCCAAACTAATGATGTCAGGGATTATTATTATTATTATTACATTTCTATACTCCCCAATAGCCAAAGATCTCTGGTTGGTTTACAAAGATTAAAAATACAGTATACAGAGATTAAAAGCTATTTACATAAAAACACAGACAATATACACAAGAGAACATATATCTAAAACAACTTCAAACAAGGAATCTCAAACAAACAACCATAACCATAAGACAATACAGGATCAATTAAAACTTATCATATGCTGCCAAATGCCTGGCAGAAGACAAAGGTCTTAACCCAACACTGAAAAGATAATAATGTTGGTGCCAGGCAGGCCTCATCGGGGAGATCATTCCACAACTGGGGGGCCACCACCGAGAAGGCCCTCTCCCTTGCTGCTGTCTTCTGAGCTTCCCTTACTGTTGTCCACATTTTTATGGAAACAAGCCAAATTCACAATTCCTGGACTAATATGTAGATTGGAAGGCAGGTATCCTTTGGACTGCGCACTTCTCTGAATTTTGCAATACAGTTCTTGGTTTAAATTAGCATTCAAAAATGCATACTGTGAGGGAGAAGTGGCATATAAAAATTCATATTTTAGGGAATATATGTGTACAGTTTAAATGCAAAATTCGTGCTTTTTTATTTGCAGAAAAGAAAAATAGAATGGACTTGTTACATGTGAAACCGACATGGAACAGAAATAAGACTGATATGCCCATCCCTAGAACTTGATGTGATTCACATTGACCTGGTTCACACGACAGGTCACTGGTTCATATGACAGATAAGCCACTAAGCCACGGTGGGTTGTCATGGTGGATTGTTTCAGAGCAGCTTGTTGCCATGTCCAACCTGACATGGCAACTTAATTGTGGGTTGTTGGGAATAGCTAGAGAGATGCCCGGCAAGAGCAGAAAAAACCCTGCTGCTCCTCAATATCTCACTAGTGCCACCTCCATCCTCCCTCATCCCTTGGTTAGTGCCCTCTGCTCCTAAACATCAAGAAGAAAGAACACTATAGAATGTCCCGAGCATGTTCACAACCTTTAAAAAAAAATATTTTATTGGTCTTGCGCAAGTGTGCACATTCAAAAGTCCATAGCTATGGAATGCACATAATTCCCCCTATCTGCTTGACTGCTCTGCTATGAAATTTACATATATTTACTGATCCCACTCACTGCTCAGCCTTTAAATTCACATGTCTTTACTGATCCTGCTCACTTTCTGCTCAGCCTTGAAATTTGCATATCTTTACCAATCCCCATCATGACTCTGTAACCAATATGCATAACTGACAGCTAGCAATGGAGTCCACTGGAGGGAAGCAACAAGCATGAAGTGGGGTGGGGAGCTGAAAGCGGCTGGCAGCTTCAGGAGAAGGAGCTTTTGGGGTAGATGTAATTTTAAAAAAGTCTTCGTTAGCAAGGCAAGCCAGGAAGTGGAGGATACCATTGACAAGGACATTGACAAGATGAGGATACTGGAATGATGGGCTAAATAGTGGACAAGAGGTCTTGTGTTCCTGTGCACTTGCATAAGATCCTGAATAATTTTTTTTAAGTTTGCAAATGCGTTACCACGTTCATAAGGGCTCAGAAAATTATATGCATTTGGTGATATGATGCAGGAGTGGGAGAAGTTGCCCTCTTGAGCCAGAAACCCCTGTGGACCAATTGCAGAAAGGGTGCTGATGCAGAGAATGAGGAAACAAGGATTTCTGTAGGGATGGCAGAGAATTCCGCCACGTATCTCGGGGAGGCCGAATGCCAGTGCATTTGGCCCCCCGAAATCTGTGGCGGAACGGCCTGCCACCCCCCTGCGGATCCCCCGGGACGAGACTTACCTGGGGCGGATCTTCTGGGCGGTGGAGGCTCCGGCGGTGGCCCCGGCAGCGGCAGCTGCAGCAGCTGGTCTTCCGACTGGCTGCCGCCGCCACCATTTGCAGTTTTTGTTTTGTTTTTTTACACACACGTGATAGGCTACGTAAGTTTTTACGTAGCCTAAAACGTATGGGTAAAAAAAAAAAAAGGCTCTGGGGAAAAAAAACACAAAAAACTGTGCACGCAAATGGCGGCGGCTACAGCCACCACCATTTGCATTCCTTATTTTTGACGTCTTAATCTACGTAAATATTTACGTGGACTAAGATGGCAAAAATAAGGGGAACGCAAATAGCGTAGTGGACGCTATTTGCATTCCCCTTATTTTCGCCGTCTGTCAGGGTGGACACTGAGCCCATAGAATCCCAGAGTAGTTCTGATTCTGAGAAAGAGCAGTCGCTCCTGGGAGAGGAGCGCGCTCCTCTTTCCCAGGGCCAACAGCTGACGGAGATTCCTCCCACCAGCATTCCTAGCTTAGAAAGCAGTCCTGGGAGTGACAGAGCGCGGGAAGAAGACTTGATGGACGCGCGACACTGACGCAGAGAGCGGCGCCAAATGGAGGGCGCAGAAAGGAGGTGTAGTACCCGGTTGGCGCGCAAACAACGGCTGCTCCCAGAGGATCCAAGGGAAAAGGGGAGGGACTCTCCCTAGTCCTTAAATTCAGGGGTCTGCCAGTAATTCCCTTTCAAACGGGGACCAACTATTCCAACGTAGGGCATAGGTACTCTGCTGCTCATATCTAGTTGCTAACAGTACAGTTGTTAAGTTGTAAAAGAGGAATAAAGCTTTGAAAAGAATCCATTTGTCTGTGTCTGGACTTGGCTACTGGATTAGACTGAGAGAGGCCTCCAAGGAGCCCTTGACACCGTCTTAGTCTACGTAATTATTTACGTAGACTTAAGACGGCCCAAAATAAGGAATGCAAATGGCAGCGGCCATAGCCGCCATTTGTGTACGCTTTTTTTTTTTTTTACCCAGACGTTTTAGGATACGTAAAAACTTACGTAGCCTAAAACGACTTGGTCAAAAAACAAAAAAACAAAAGGCGTACGCAAATGGCGGCTATGGCCGCTGCCATTTGCGTTCCTTATTTGGGGCCGTCTTAGTCTACGTAAATAATTATGTAGACTAAGACGGCGAAAATAAGGGGAACGCAAATAGCATGTCATATACTAAGGGAAGAAAGAAGACAATGGGATTCTCTTTCTTTCTTGATGTGAGGAAAGGATGGGAGTTGATGGGTGCATATTTCTGGCTTTCATAGGTCCAGGTGAGCAAGATAGCAAGGGGGATTTTGGTGATGGTCTTAAGCAAAGGTGACAAAAGAGTCATGTAGGCATGCTTGCTTACACAATATTGGGTTTCTTACAGCTTTAAAAGGCATTGAAATCTTTATTTTTCTTTCTATTTGGCTTAAACGGGAAGGTTAGAAATCAACATAAAATATTTTCATGGTGGGGGCTTCTGTAGTTGACCCGAGGCAAGATCTGAAATTTGCAAGTGTTAACTGAGGAATTAAGGCAATCAGAGCACAGTGGCTGGCCAGAAAGTACATGCAAGAAGTCTGCGTCTCCTCTTGGGTTGTGTCCTTAACATCCTATGAGACCTATTTTTCTGCCCTTCTCCAAGACAAAAAAACTAGGGATGGCAGAGAATTCCGCCACAGATTTCAGTGTGGCCGAATGCACTGGCATTCAGCCCCCCGAAATCCGTGGCGGAACGGCCTGCCCTCCCGCGGATTCCCCCCGGGACGAGGCTTACCTGGGGCTGATGTTCCGGATGGCGGTGGGTCCGGCAACAGCGGCAGCTGGTCTTTTGACCAGCTACCATGGCCGCCATTGTCGTCCTGGTCTTTGCCATGATAGGCTACATAAGTATTTATGTAGCCTATCATGGCAAGCCAAGCAACAAAAAAACCAAAAATGGCGTACACTAATGGTGGCGGCTACAGCGGCCGCCATTTGCATTCCCTATTTTTCACCATTTTAGCCTACGTAAATATTTACGTAAGCTATTATGGCGGGGAAAAAAGGAATGCAAATAGCGCCCACTACGCTATTTGCATTTCCCTATTTTTCACCATAATAGTTTTCACCGTAATAATTTTTCACCGTTTTTGCCTAAAATGGCAAAAAACAGGGAACGCAAATGGCAGCCGCCGTAGCCACCACCATCTGCGTATGCTGTTTTTTGTTTTTTGTTTTTTTGCCCAGCCATGATAGGCTACGTAAATACTTACGTAGCCTATCACAGCTGCCTGGCTGGATGCAAATGGCGGCCGCTACAGCAGCCGCCATTTGCGTCCACAGCAGCCTGTCCACAGCCAGAACTCCAGCTGCGGGCGGGCCTGGCCAGCTGCGGAGTGGAGCCAGCCGGGTAGGATTCTGGGGGGGGGGAGGACCGGAGCGCCTCCCCCCCCGTCGAGGATTCCGGGGGGGGGACGGAGCGCCTCCCCCCCCACCACTAACACAATCTGCGAAAAGGTAAGTGACTTTCGTACATCCCTACAAAAAACCTTAGTCCCCGTCCAGATACAAGCCATATTTTCCCAGATCAGCAGAATTTGGGGGTACTTCGTAACAACATAAATGCAATAGCACCCACACACACACACACACACACTCATGTTCCCCAGCAACTGTCATACTGTCATGTTCCCATTGAAGGAGTCCTCCTCTGAGGAGCAGCTAAAGCTCCCAGGAACAGACAAGACCAAAGAGCCACCCATGTCAGGAGATCTGGGGGAGCCTGGGCCCTCAGGGGAGTTCACTGCTAGTCTGTCCCTACAGGAGACTTTTGAGGTGGAGCTGGGCAAGCACATAGCCCCAGAGACCATCGTCCCCTCAAGAGGCAGGCCAATGAGGCTCCTTTGAGAAGTAGTGTTGGATTACTACCCCTCAGGAAGAAAGGACTCCTCAGGAGCAAGGCCCTCCTCTCAAGTAGGACTTTTTCCAGAGTGCCTTTAACTAGGGATGTTGGAGAAATCCGTCTGAAGGGTGCAGTTCAATGAGTTTTCCTAAGCTCAGCCTCCCGAACTTTATTTCAGTTCCTGCTCCAGCACCTGACTCGATCTGCAGCGAGTAGGAGTAGTTTGTGCAAATTCCAGAACCTTCTCTCCCCCCCCCCAATGCAACAAAGTTCCCGGAGTTCGGGGAACAGCCCACAGCTCAGCTTGCAGGTGCAAAGTGAGTCCTACACACTGTGGAACTCTGTCAAGACAAAGAAGAACCAGATTTCCCAGCAACAGACATCCCTAATGCACTGCAGCTGAGCCCTGGGTGGGGCTCAGGAAGCTCTGGCTATATAAGCCTTTAGTTTTAGCTTAGCTATTGCTGGAACAACATCGTTCTTTTATCCCCAGTGCCTTGTACCTTGTTTTCTGGACCTTGTCTTGTGATTGCTCCTCTGTGTTACTGACCCTTGGAGTCCTGCTTGTCTCTGCCTCTGGACTGTATATTGTATCTGACTGCTTAACTGTGCTTTGACCTTTGTTTGTATCTTGACCACTCTTGCCTTAGCCTGATCCCATACTGTACTGAAACCGTTGTGCTTGACCATTTGCATGTTTTGTTGCCTTGCCTTTTCGATTGCCCCATAATTTGTTCTAGCGCTAAGTCTGACTCAGCCATAGCAGGACACATAAGCCATTTTGCCTCTGATACTGGAGGTAACATATAGCCATCATGATTACTAGCCACTGACAGCCTTCTCCTCCATGAACTTTTCTTACCCCTTTTAAAACCATCCAGTTGGTGATCCCTACATCTTGTGGTAGTGAATTCCATAGGCTAACTATGCACTGTGTGAAGAAGCACTTCCTTTTATCTGTCCTGAATCTCCCGCCATTCAGCTTCATGGGATAATCCCAGGTTCTAATATCTTACATAAGAATATGTAAGGCTTATTGTTGGAGATCTACCAGACTGAATTTGCTCGTTTTTGTTTTAGACTGAAGCTTGAGCAGTGTAGACATGCAGAACATTTGAAAAAGTTCAAAGCTTGAGCTTTGGGAAGCTCTGGAAGGGGAAGGGAAAGGGATGAGGCAAAAGGGAGGTTAAAATATATATATATATATATATATATATATATATATGCCCCACAGTGTGCATGTAATGTAACATGTGCCACAGTGTGCATATGCATGTGTATTATGCTTACTCCTATAAGAAGGTAAGCCTAATACATATCCAACAGATAACGTCCGACAATCCCTGAAACACAGAGAATGGATTAAACAAAATCTGTACATCCCTAATTGATCAATAGCAACAAATCAGTTCTAGTAGTTTTCAGCAGGAACAGGTCTTTTATAAAGCTACTGGGAATTAATTGCCCATTCAAGTTCAAGCCCCCCCCTCATGTGTGTCACAACTATATATTGTTACTGCGAAAATTCATTCCCACCACCCCAGATCCTGTGAGGATTTCAGCTAAGCTCAGAGGAAACAGGGAATTCTGAGAGGGGTGGCAATTGAAGTCAGCACCCTTCTAATCAAACATTGCAGGCGGTGCTCTACTACACCATTCCCTTTGTGACACGCTCTTTCAAGTCCCAGAGTTACTTAGTTTCTGTAGGCATTCCTATGCACAGGCAAGAGGATACAATGGGGTGTGGCATCCAACTGGCAGCAACAGGGAAAGTCAACCATCATAATTATCGAAAAAATTACTATTCAGGGCAGTGGGAGCCAGTGCTGCCGATAGGATTTAAAGGCCCCACATGTGTGTGAGTAAATAAGTGAGGCCTCTGGTCTTTGAAGTGCATAGAATATCGAGAATATATTCTAGGAGAATACTGTCTAAAATAGTGACATTTGTCACTCATGTTGAACTACATGCCATACTACCATGTCTGGCTGTAAATACCATGCAGGCAGGCAGAGACATAAGGAGTTTAAACGGGATCTAAAGCAGGCTTTAACAACTCGCCAGATAGCCACAGGAGTCCAGGAATTCAATACAGGCAAATTCAGGCCTGACAGAGAAGGGATGAAATGGTCTCTTCCTTCTCCACCAGTCCACTTGATTTCCATGCTACTATAGAGGAAGGAGAACCCCTTCCCCCAGCAAGACCTGGCAGAGGAGGGACAGATTACTCCTTCTCCAGTCCCCTTGGTATGGTGGTGACTATCACATTGGCAAAAAAGAGGAAATACATCACCTAAAAAGACAGGAGAGGATACCAAGTTTCATAACGTTTGCATATGTTAATTTATAAATATAGATACAATTTTAGAAATAATTAAATAGAAATACAATACATGTCACCATAGTAGGGAAGACAGACCTGCATACCTGCTCGGCCTGTTGTCCAGGTACTAACAGCTGATGGACAACTTCAAGGCCCCTACTCTCTCTCTCCTTATGGCTCTTTGACTTTAAACTGGATAGTTCTTCAAGTAGAGAATGCCCTCAAATAGAGGACTATCCTCTGACAGCCCTTCAAGTAGAGGACTCTAAAGTAGGGCACCTGGCTATCCTACCTCTCTCTCTTTCCCTCTCCCTTTTTTTACTAGTCTGCTAAGAAACTGTGACTAAACTGTGTTTCTGTGCTGGCTCTCTTCCATGGCTAGTAAATTGTTTTTCAGGCTAGTAACTTGTGGGCTTACTTAAAAGGCTGAGAAAAGTACACCAATCAATCCACCTTTTTTTTTTCAAAATGAAAAAGGGGCCTCTATTACAAGTTTGTACTAGATCCAGATAAAATTGTTTGGGCACTGGTATTACTGGATCCTTACCTTTCTCCCTTCTATTCTGTGACTGATCACTGTATTTTTTCCCCCTATATACATTTCCTCTTACTGTCAGCAGACTTTGGGTCTACAATTGCAGCAGAAAAATGTGATAGCATGGACCTTCAGCTGGCAAGTGGAGAATCACTTTTTTGAATTCTTGTTCATGTTTTAAAAAATAAATCCACTACCTGCAAACAGAAAACTAGCAGTGCAGGCTGGGCTGGAATGTCTCCTGCTTATTTGCTAGTGTGGGGTTTGGTTTGGTTTTATTTTACTTGTAGGGAGTACATGAAGGTGGTACTTTTTTCTTTTTTTACATGGGCAAGCATTCAAAAAGGCGATTCTTCACTTGCTAACTGAAGTGGTACAGTCAATCATACTTCCTGATCTCATTGCGCATGTAGATCAGACCTTTCTCTGTGCAACCATTTTCATGCAGTTAAAGTCTCTGCTTCCCATTCTGCCCCTGCTTTTCTTTCTATTCTGCAAGCACACCTGTGATACTACCTGTTTCTCTTATCACACCAGCCTGCATTTTGGAAGGACTTCAGCTTACCTCTCTGTCCTACAAAGGCTTATCTTGGTCAGATGCTTCTGCCCCACCAGTTCACTGGAGAAAAAAAGCCAGCCTTGAGATCCAGATCCTCCTCCCACCCCGAAAGAGACACAACCTGGAGTGGGACGCTGAACCCACTCCATGTGCAACCACCATCTTTCTCATATACAGCTAGGACATATGATGCCTTGTCTCAACTGGAGGTTTCCCTATACTGATGCATATTTTATTGCGATAGCCAGACAATTCCAAGAATTACTTGTATTTGATATATTACCACAGTGTCTATCATTGTAGATATATTTTGATTATCACAATGAATATAACCAATGAAGAAATGCTGACATTTTGTCTGAGAATTACAGATTTTTAAAAGGTATATTTGAATTATCGGTAAGAATTGTCTGAAGAGCTATGTTAGGCATTCATCAGAGTAAATTATGATGTATATATTTATAGCTTTGCATGCAGAAAAAATAAAGGTATTTGTAATACATTCATAAGCTATAGAGTCAAAGTTGTTCCAGAAGAAGTATGGTCTTGTTCCCATTTAAAGCTAGAAGATAGGTAAACTGCAATTTTGGCTGATGTAAACCCACACATCTTGAAACAAAGAACTGAGTTTTTTGGCATTGTGTTTAAGAAAAATTAGATACAGGTGAAGACTTATTTTTCGTTTGAATGTGTTTATAGAGAAAGACTGGGTTGTAGTTCAAAAGGCAATTACTTGAAATAATAGGTGTTAAATTTAAAGAGAGGCAGAAAAATAAAAAAGCAATGTTAAATAGGTAATCCCATTTGTTTTATCATCTTTTTAAAGATATATTTTGGATTTTAATTGTTTTGGCAAATGGATTCAATAAAGTTTTTTTTTTCTGAGACCTAAGTGATAACGAGGGGAGAAATCTATTTTCCAAGTAGAATACAGGATATGTTATCAATCTGAATTCTCATTCTTGGGGTTGGCCAAGTTGAATAGGAGCCTTCTTGTCTGCTGACTCCATCTTCCTCTCCTGCAACGTAACATATATCTGATAGCCACCTTCCCCGACCTGGTACCCTCCACGTGTATTGGGCTAGAGATCCCATCATAGCCATGCTGCCTCGGAATGCTGGGAACTGTGGTCCAAAACAGCTGGTAAGCACCAGGTTGGGGAAGGCTGCCCAAAACCTTCTTTAAAATAAAACCATGGGAGAGAAGAACAGCAAGGATGTCCCTCTGAAGCAAGTTTATTCTTTTCTCTCCACCACACCCTTCAACATTCTTTCCCCCTTCTATCTATGTGACCTGGATAACAAGCAAAGTAGAGAGTGCACTATTGCTGACTTGAAGCAATATTGAGCTATTAATAACGTCTGGTGGGGATACATATTGATCAATCTAGAAAGCTGTATTTTCCCTGAATAGTTTGCCTTTTCATAACCATCTTGCAATATATTTAAGAAATTTCTTCTGAATCAATGTTTACACCATGTAAAATACTCCTATGGAATGAGGACAAAGCAAAGCAATCCAGAATAATTAAAAATGAGACACTGGGTTTTATTCTCTAATTCAATCTCTATCCCTCCCACAAATGTTGTATATTGAAATACATTCCACAGTTACTGTATAGATGTTCCCCTCACAAGTTATACATTTGCAACAAGACAGATTTATCCAAGACAGATGTTTGCTTCCAGAACTGCTAAATTAAGGAAGGGGTCCATGACTGGCAACAAACATACCTTTTTAAATTTCAGTGTGCGCGTGCGTGTGTGTGTGTGAGTGAAAGAGAGAGAAAGAAACAGTGAAAAAACTTTGTTCCAAACCTAAACACATCACAGCCACTCCCTTTTGCAACTCATTAAATGAAACCCTGTAATAACTCCAGATGTTTCCACATCAGCACACAATTATTTCATGAAGTGTGCCAAAGATTATACTGTAGAGACTTAAAGAAGTACGTATGTACTCAAATATACCACAGTGAATACTACTTTTTTTCTGTCATGTACTTTGACAAACACTATAGCATGCAGCCTGGAAATTGATGGGGAAACAAAAATTTTATTTACTCTGCTTTCCATACAGACTAGATTAGAATTACATTACTATATAAATCCTCAGTGCTTTGTGTTCTGCCACATAAGAACATAAGAAGAACCATTCCTGATAAGACTAAAGTTCATCTAGTCCAGCATTCTGTTCACATAGTAGCCAACCAGCTGCCTACAGGAAAACTACAAGCAGGACATGAGTGCAACAGCATACTCCCACCCATGTTCCCTGCAACTGGTGTACATAAGCATCCTGTCTCTGATATTAAAGGTAGCATATATCCATCAGGACTTGTAAGCACTGATAGCCCTATCCTCCATGAATTCATCCATTTCCCCTTTAAAGACATCCCAATTGGTAGCCATCACGACATCTTGCGGAAGTGAATTCCATAGTTTAACTATGCACTGTATGAAGAAGTACTTCCTTTTATCTGTTCCGAATCTCTCACCAATCAGGTCCATGGGATCACCCTGGGTTCTAATATTACCAGAGAGGGAGAAAACTGTCTCCCTATTCACTTTTCTCCACACTATGCATAATTTGGTACACCTTTCTCATGTCCCCCCTTACTCATCTTTTTTCTAAGCTAAACACCCCCAGATGTTGTAACCATTCCTCATAAGTGAGTTGGTCCAGCCCCATGATAAATTTTGTTGCCCTTTTCTGTACTTTTTCCAACTCTACAATATCCTTTTTTAGGTGCGGTGACCAGAACCACATGAGGGTGGTCACACCATCAATTTGCATAAGGGGAGTATGATCTTGGCAGTTGTATTTTCAATTCCTTTGCTAATTATGCCTAACATGGATTTGACTTTTCACAGTAGCCACACACTAGGTCAACATTTTCATTGAGCTGTTCACCACAACCCTAAGATCGCTTTCTTAGTCTGTCACTGATAGCTCAGATTCCATCACTGTATACATTAGGTTTACAGTGCATCACTTTACACTTGCTTACACTGAAAAGCATTTGCCATTTTGACGCCCGTTCTCCTAGTTTGGAGAGATGTTTTTGGAGCTCTTTGCAATCCTTTTGTCAGGGTGGACACTGAGCCCATAGAATCCCAGAGTAGTTCTGATTCGGAGGAAGAGCAGTCACTCCTGGGAGAGGAGCGCGCCCCTTTTTCCCAGGGCCCGCAGCTGACAGAGATTCCTCCCACCCACATTCCTAGATTAGGAAGCAGTCCAGGGAGTGACCCAGCACCGATAGCAGACTGGTTGGATGCGCGGCGCAGACGCAGAGAGCGGCGCCAAATGGAGAGTGCAGAAAGGAGGCGTAGCACCCGGTTGGCGCTCAAAGAACGGTTGCGCCCAGAGAATCCAAGGGAAAAGGGGAGGGATTCTCCCTAGTCCTTATATTCAGGGGTCTGCCAGTAATTGCTTTTCAAACGGGGACCAACTGTTCTAACTTAGGGCATAGGGATGCTGCTGCTCAGATCTAGTTGCTACCTGTAGAGCTGTTAAGTTGTAAAAGAAGAATAAAGCTTTGAAAAGAATCCCTTTGTCTGTGTCTGGATTTGGCTACTGGATTAGACTGAGAGCCCTCCAAGGAGCCCTTGACAGCTTGGTCCCCGTTCCTCTTTTTTTTCCTCTCCTCTCTCCCTCTTTTCTCCAACTGCCTTATGGAGGGTGCTGGGAACCCAACGATGCAAGCTCTGGCGCAAGAAAACCAGATGCTCCGTGATCAGATGGCTCAACTGACGGCTGCCGTGCAGAATCTACAGGCAACGTTTCAACCCCCCCCCACCTCCGATTGCCCCACACCGCAAGTGCCCGGTGGTGTTGCCAGAGAAGTTTTCTGGTGAGAGAGGACTTTTTCAGATTTTCAGGGCCCAGTCAGAGCTGTACATGCGTCTTCGACCTGAGGATTTCCAGAAGGAACAGGTTCATGTGGGTTTCGTCGTTAGCCTGCTGTGAGGCATGGCAGCTAAATGGGCTTCGGGACTTCTTCTCACTAATGACCCCCTGCTCGGGGACTATCAAGGTTTCATGACAGCCATGGCACGTTTTTTCGGTGACCCCCTGCACACGCAGATGGCTTCTCGGGAGATTCGCCGCCTCCGGCAGGGCAAGGACTCAGTTTCCAGCTACGCGACAACCTTTCGCTTGCTGATGCAGGATTTACAATGGAATGATGCCGCGCTAGTGGCTCAGTTTTTGGATGGTTTGAACGACGAGATCTTAGATGAGTTGGCGCACATGCCCTGCCCGCCTACTTTGGAGGAGCTCATCCAGACCTGCCTTCAGATAGATAGTCGACTGGAGGGGTGCCACCAGACCCGGCGGGGCGCCGGGAACCGGGATTTCCCTCCTCCCATTCCCCCACGTTTCCTGCCTCCTTCCCCACCCCCCGCTCCGGTGCTGGGGGTGGAGGAGACCCCGATGCAGCTGGGGGCTACCCGAGCCTCACTGCCACCAGAGGAGCTTCAGCGCCGGCGAGTTGAGCGCCGATGTTTTCGATGTGGAAGTCTGGGACATTTCGCCAAGACCTGCCCAGTTAAATCCACGGCTCTGCTGCCTCCTCCTCCTCCTCCTCGTACCCAGGCTTGACTAGACTGCCCCCCAAGCTTGTTGGGGGCCTCCAGTGTGGGGGTCAGCTCCCCACCGGCTGGGTGCCTTCCCCAACCCCCCCCCACCCTCCCATCTGCGGTTGCATGTTCACCTCCTCTCCCCACAGCGGGGTGGGGTGGAGGCACTAGCTTTAGTGGACTCAGGGGCTACGACCAGTTTCATGGATGAGACCTTCTCCCTCTTACACGGGATTCCTACCCTGCCCCTTCCTGCCCCCTTCACAGTGCAGACCATTGATGGGCGTCCTCTCTCTTCGGGCGAGGTGACCCGTATTACAGTTCCAATCACTCTACGCGCCCAGTCACACGTTGAGCAGATTCAATTTCACT
Source organism: Heloderma suspectum (assembly GCF_057233095.1). Taxonomy (NCBI): domain Eukaryota; kingdom Metazoa; phylum Chordata; class Lepidosauria; order Squamata; family Helodermatidae; genus Heloderma; species Heloderma suspectum. The sequence continues at coordinate 247,996,576 of NC_139460.1, forward strand.
TAGCCAAGGTTCCCTTATACCCAATTGTGCTGGGTTTTTCCTGGCTCTCTAAGCACAACCCTCAGATTTCTTGGGGGTTTCGGCAAATGGAGTTTGCATCTCCCTACTGCCGGGAGCATTGCCTCGTGGAGGAGGCGCCAGTCCCTGCCCAGGCTTTCACCCTTTCCCCTCCCTCCTTCTCTGCTTCTGGCAGTCCTTCAGCTACCGTCATCCTCCCAGAGAAGTATGCAGCTTTTCGGCATGTGTTTGACAAGAAGGAGACCAACCAGCTTCCCCCCCAAGGCCTGGCGGCAGCTGCAGTACCTCACTCTTGGGAAGAGCTCCTTCACTCTGCACAGGCTCAGGATGATTTTGTTCGCACAAGGGTGCAGGAATTGGGGCTAGCCTCTGCCCCCCTTTTCTTTGCGAGGTGGCCTGCTTTACCATTCCGGCCGGGTCTATGTGCCTTCTAGACCCCTCCGCGAGAGGGTCCTCCATCAGTACCACGACTCCCCCACAGCGGGGCATTTTGGCGTCGCCAAGACCCTGCATGGAGTGACTAGGGATTTTTGGTGGCCTCATGTGTGTCAGGATGTCAAGTTCTATGTCGCCTCCTGCCCAACCTGCCAGCGAGCGAAGGCCCCCTCAGGCAAGCCCACAGGCTTGCTTCACCCCCTGCCTACCCCCTCAGGACCTTGGAAGCTGCTCTCCCTTGACTTCATCACTGACTTTCCTCGCTCACACGGTAAGACCACTATTCTGGTGGTGGTGGATTTGTTTTCTAAGATGGCCCATTTCATCCCCTGCTCGGGGTTGCCCACAGCCAGGGAGACGGCGGAGCTGTTCGTGACGCATGTTTTCCGCCTCCACGGATGGCCCGAGGGCCTCGTTTCTGATAGGGGGGCCCAATTCACTGCCCATTTCTGGAGGGAGCTACTGGCGTTGCTCCATGTGACGCTCCATCTTTTCTCCGCCCACCATCCACAGACGGACAGTCAGACCAAGCGCACCAATGCTACTCTGGAGCAATATCTGCGCTGTTATGTCAATTACCAGCAAGATGACTGGGTTTCCTTGCTGCCTCTCGCAGAATTTGCTTATAACAATGCCTGCCATACTTCCACCCGCCAAACTCAATTTTTTGCCAATTTTGGTTACCACCCCAAGGCCTTCCCGTCCACCCTAGCTCCCTCTTCGGTGCCAGCGGCCCAGGACTTTTTAGAGGAGTTGCGAGCGGTACACCACCTCTTATGGGATTCCCTCGAGCAAGCCAAGACAGCCTACAAGGCCTCGGCAGACCGGCGGCGCCAGCCAGGTCCGTCTCTGCAACCGGGGGACTGGGTTTGGTTGTCCACCCAATACCTCCCCTCTCACTCGCCCGCACGGAAGCTCGCGCCTCGCCGCACAGGGCCTTTTCAGGTTACGGCCCAGATTAACCCTGTTGCTTTTCGCCTGGCTCTCCCCCCCTCCATGAAGATCCATCCTGTTTTTCACCGGTCCTTGCTGTCCCCCCTGGTTTCTGGCGATCCTCCTCGCTCAGTCGGCTCCCCCCCACCGCCAGTGCTGGTGGAGGGGGAGGAGGAGTTTGAGATCGCGGAGATTCTGGACACCCGCCTTTCTCATGGCCGCTTGCAATATCTGGTTGACTGGAAGGGGTACGGGCCTGATGAGTGATCCTGGGAACCCGCAGAAAATGTGCATGCTCCGTTGCTGCTGCGGTGCTTCCACCAGCTGTACCCCCACAAGCCCGGGGCCCCAGGGGAGGAGCAGGAGGGGGGGCCTCATGGGAGCAGGGATGATGTCAGGGTGGACACTGAGCCCATAGAATCCCAGAGTAGTTCTGATTCGGAGAAAGAGCAGTCGCTCCTGGGAGAGGAGCGCGCCCCTTTTTCCCAGGGCCCGCAGCTGACAGAATTCCTCCCACCCACATTCCTAGATTAGGAAGCAGTCCAGGGAGTGACCCAGCACCGATAGCAGACTGGTTGGATGCGCAGCGCAGACGCAGAGAGCGGCGCCAAATGGAGAGCGCGGAAAGGAGGCGTAGCGCCCGGTTGGCGCTCAAAGAACGGTTGCGCCCAGAGGATCCAAGGGAAAAGGGGAGGGATTCTCCCTAGTCCTTATATTCAGGGGTCTGCCAGTAATTGCTTTTCAAACGGGGACCAACTGTTCTAACTTAGGGCATAGGGATGCTGCTGCTCAGATCTAGTTGCTACCTGTAGAGCTGTTAAGTTGTAAAAGAAGAATAAAGCTTTGAAAAGAATCCCTTTGTCTGTGTCTGGACTTGGCTACTGGATTGGACTGAGAGCCCTCCAAGGAGCCCTTGACACCTTTGTTGTTTTAACCACCCTAAATAATTTGGTGTCATCTGCAAACTTGGTAACCTCACTGCTCACTCCTAATTCCAGATCATTTATGAACAAATTAAAAATCATTGGTTCCAATACAAATCCCCCTGGGACCCCACTGTTTACATCCCACCATTGGGAGAATTTACCATTTATTCCTACTTTCTGCTTCCTGTTCCTTAACCAGTTACTGATTGATAAGAAGACCTCTCCTCTTGTTCCATGACTGCTGAGTTTGCTCAGGAGTCATTGGTGAGAGACTTTGTCAAAAACCATTTGGAAGTTCAAGTAAACAATGTCTACTGGCTCACCCCTGTCCAGATGTTAACTGACACTCTCAAAGAACTCTAAAAGTGATACATCTTACCTTTGTGGAGCCATGTTGATTCTTTTGCAGCAGGGCTTGTCCTCCTATATTTCTGCTATTGTTAGCTTTAAAAACGCTTTCAACCAATTTATCCAGAACAGACATTAAGCTAATTTGCCTATAACTTTACGGATCCCCCCTTAATACCTTTTTAAAAATCAGTGTTACATTAGCCATTCTCCAGTCCTCTGGACAGAGGCTGATCTTAGGGACATTCTACATATCTTCGTTAGAAGTTCAGCAATTTCACATGTGAGTTCTTTAAGAACTCTAGGATGGACACCTACTGGCCTGGTGATTTTTTAACTTTCAATTTGTCAATAAGGTTGAGAACTTCATCTTTTGTCACCACTAATTGCCTCAGTAACTCAGACTCCCTTCCTGAAAACATCCGTTCACGAACAGGTATCTGTCCTATATCTTCTGCAGTGAAGACAGATGAAAAGAATTGATTCAGCTTCTCCACAGTCACCTTATCTTCCTTTAGTACTCCTTTACTTCATTGTTACCCAATAGTTCAACTGCCTCCTTAGCTGGTTTCCTGTTTCTGATATATTTGAATAATGCTTTATTGTTCACCTTGATGTTGTTAAGGATATGCTCCTAAAAAAAAAAAAGACTATAACCCTTAGGTTTGTCTATTAATGTCACCCTTAAATAAGTAGTTTGTAGCTGACTGGAGAAGTGAAAGAAAGGTTAGCATTGGCATATATTTACTGAAACAACATTATTTGCATTGTTCAGATGCTGAAGGGAAGTTTAATTTATTGCAGTGTTTTTTGGAGTTTGTTTTAAACAGTCATAAGCAACCCACTCCAGTATTCTTGCCAAGAAAACCCCATGGAACCTATCACAATGCTAAAAGTTATGACGCCGGAAGATGAGCCCCTCAGGTCGGAAGGTGTCCAATATACTACTGGGGAAGAGCAGAGGGAATTTCCAAGTAGCGCCAGAAACAGTGAAGCGGCTGGGCCAAAGCCAAAAGGACACTCAGCTGTGGATGTGTCTGGTGGTGAAAAGAAAATCCGATGCTGTAAAGAACAATATTGTTTAGGAACCTGGAATGTAAGATCAATTAATCAAGGTAAGCTGGAGGTGGTCAAACATGAGATGGCAAGACTGAACATCGACATCTTGGGAATCAGCAAACTAAAATGGACAAGTATGGGCGAATTTAATTCAGGTGACCATTATATCTACTACTGTGGGCAAGAATCCCTTAGAAGAAATGGAGTAGCACTCATAGTCAACAGAAGGGTGGGAAAAGCAGTACTGGGGTACAATCTCAAAAACGACAGAATGATCTCAGTATGAATCCAAGGCAAACCATTCAACATCACAGTAATTCAAGTCAATGCCCCAACCACTGAGGCCGAAGAAGCTGAGGTTGATCGGTTCTATGAAGACCTACAACACCTTCTAGAACTAACACAAAAAAAAATGTCCTTTTCATCCTAGGGCATTGAAATGCTAAAGTAGGAAGTCAAGAAATCACCGGGATAACAGGCAAGCATGGCCTTGGTGTACAAAATGAAACAGGACAAAGGCTAATAGAGTTTTGCCAAGAGAACACGCTGATCATAGCAAACACTCTTTTCCAACAGCACAAGAGGCAACTCTACACATGGACATCACCAGATGGTCAATATCGAAATCAGATTGATTATGTACTTTGCAGCCAAAGATGGAGAAGCTCCATACAGTCAGTAAAAACAAGACCTGGAGCTGACTGTGGCTCAGATCATGAGCTTCTTGTTGCAAAATTTCGGCTTAAATTGAAGAACGTAGGGAAAACCACTAAACCATTCAGGTATGACCTAAATCATATATCTGATGAATATACAGTGGAGGTGAGGAATAGATTTAAGGGATTAGACCTGATAGACAGAGTGCCTGAGGAACTATGGACAGAGGTCCGTAACATTGTTCAGGAGGCAGCAACTCAATCCATCCCAAAGAAAAAGAAATGCAAGAAAGCCAAGTGGCTGTCTGATGAGGCTTTACAAGTAGCTGACGAAAGAAGGGAAGTGAAAAGCAAAGGAAAAAGGGGAAGATATATCCAACTGAACGCAGAGTTCCAGAGAATAGCAAGGAGAGACAAGAAGGCCTTCTTAAATGAACAATGCGAAGAAATGGAGGAAAACAATAGAATGGGAAAGACTAGAGATCTCTTCAAGAAAATCGGAGATCTCAAGGGAACATTTTGTACAAAGACGGACATGATAAAGGACAAAGAAGGCAGGGACCTAACAGAAGCAGATGAGATTAAGAAGAGGTGGAAAGAATACACAGAAGAATTATACAGGAAAGATCTGAATGCCCCTGATAGCCATGATAGTGCGCTCACTGAACTTGAGCTGGACATCCTCGAGAGTGAAGTCAAGTGGGCCTTAGGAAGCATTACTAACAACAAAGCTAGGGGAGATGACAGTCTTCCAGCTGAGCTATTTAAAATCCTAAAAGATGATGCTATTAAAGTGCTGCACTCAATATGCCAACACATTTGGAACACTCAACAGTGGCCACAAGACTGGCAAAGGTCAGTTTACATTCCAATTCCAAAGAAGGGCAATGCCAAAGAATGTTCAAACTACCGTACAATTGCGCTCATTTCACATGCCAGCAAGGTGATGCTCAAAATCCTACAAGCTAGGCTTCAGCAGCATGTGAACCGAGAACTACCAGAAGTACAAGCTGGGTTTCGAAGAGGCAGAGGAACTAGAGATCAAATCGCCAACATTCGCTGGATCATGGAGAAAGCAAGAGAATTCCAGAAAAGCGTCTATTTCTGCTTCACAGACTACGCTAAAGCCTTTGATTGTGTGGATCACAACAAACTCTGGCAAATTCTGAAAGAGATGGGAGTACCATACCACCTTACCTGTCTCCGGAGAAACCTGTACAAGGGTCAAGAAGCAACAGTAAGAACCAGACATGGAACAACCGATTGGTTCAAAATTGGGAAAGGGGTACGACAAGGCTGCATATTGTCGCCCTGCTTATTTAACTTATATGCAGAGTACATCATGAGAAACGCCGGGTTGGATGAATCACAGGTCGGAATTAAGATTGCCGGGAGAATTATCAACAACCTCAGATACGCAGACGATACCACCCTAATGGCAGAAAGTGAAGAGGATCTAAAGAGCCTCTTGTTGAGGGTGAAAGTGGAGAGTGCAAAAGCTGATTTGAAACTCAACATTAAAAAAACAAAGATCATGGCATCTGGCCCCATCACTTCCTGGCATATAGAAGGGGAAGAAATGGAAGAAGTGACAGATTTTATTTTCTTGGGCTCCAAGATCACCGCAGACGGTGACTGTAGCCATGAAATTAAAAGACGCTTGCTCCTTGGGAGGAAAGCTATGGCAAACCTAGACAGCATAGTCAGAAGCAGAGACATCACCTTGCCAACAAAGATTTGTATAATCAAAGCTATGGTTTTCCCTGTAGCAACATATGGCTGTGAGAGCTGGACTATAAGGAAGGCTGAGCACCGAAGAATTGATGCCTTAGAACTGTGGTGCTGGAGAAGACTCTTACGAGTCCCCTGGACTGCAAGGAGGTCAAATCAGTCCATCCTAAAGGAAATCAACCCTGAGTGCTCATTCATTGGAAGGACAGATACTGAAGCTTAAGCTCACATATTTTGGCCACCTAATGTGAAGAGAAAACTCAATGGAAAAGACCCTGATGCTGGGAAAGATTGAAGGGAACGGCAGAGGATGAGATGGCTAGATAGCATCACCGATGCAATGAAGATGAACTTGAGCACACTCCGGGAGAGAGCGGAGGACAGGAAGGCCTGGCATGCTATGGTCCATGGGGTCACGAAGAGTCGGACACGACTTAACAACTGTACAACAACAACAGACTGCATGAATATTTAAATAAAACTTTGAAGTCAGAAAATAATGTATCAAACAGGTAAGATTAAAATACTATATATGCCTATTGGATGCACTCATGTACTGCCATGTAGGTAATATTTAAAAGACTCAATTGGATTAATCTAGACTATCTTAGTCTTATTTATGCAGATCAAAGGAGGCTATCAAACTTATTTTATAAAGCAACAGTAACACTGGTCAAATAAATAACAAAGTTGTACAAAAACATTAAATCCCCCACACAAGAAAAGTGCTATAATAATAGTCAAATCTTTGCTTTTTTATGCAAGCAGCCAAAATTGTCAAGTTGACTTTGACCTGAACACTTTACCAAAGACATACAACTTATCCCAAATAAAAAACAATGTCATTTAAACTGTATTCCAGGCTGTGTTTCAGGGTAAAATGACATCGAATTGAATTTAGCTATTGGTTTATTAAGGTACGCACCCTTTGGCTGTGTCTGCAGCCTCCAGCTGCTGTCACTCAGAAGCAGGAAGAAGGAAGCACATCAAGATTCATTTACCTCTGAGAGCAGGAACTGAAATTATGCCACACGTGAGATCCAGTAATGATCACACCAGCAATTACTGTTCTAAACCACATTGTGGGGGTCCTTTTTAGAACCAAAAGTTAATATTGAGATTTTATATATATATATATATATATATACACACACACACACACACACACACACACACACACAAAAGCAGCGTGCTTTATCACCACTGCAGCACAACTGACTTGTTGCTGCTAATGTGTGCAAACAACTTTTAGAATGATTTCTCTGCAATCCTTTTAATGTGACAAGCTGCAGCAAAGAAGACTGTGATCTACAAATAAATGGAACAGAAACATGAGATGCAAATAAAGCATTTGCAGTCAGCCCAAATCTCTCTAATGAGCCGCTTTGCAGAGACAGCAAGTGCTTCTGGACAGAAGGCTCTAGCATTACTAATTAAAAGGCATTGCACAGCTATTCTGTCTTTCTCTCCTTGGACATCTCTACACCGGCCTAAAATCCTGCATTTAAAACAGGGCTTTCTGTTTCCGTTTTAAATTCACGATCACAACGACTCCCTTTTTCATGAGCTCCCTTTTCCCCCACCCCACCCCCTTCCTTCTCCCCATATCTGAGTCTTCCATTATCTTTGATTGATCTTGCTCCTCTTCTTGCCACTGTTACTCTTTTGATGAAGGAAACTGAAGCAGAACACAATGGGGTAATTTGATAGCTCATTATCTGCGATCTATTTAAAAAAGGAGCAAAGGGCATTTAGTGCAGGAGATGCCTTGAATGATCACAACGCCATGTAAAGAGCCCACAAATTTCCATGAAGGAGCAATCTCAATCACAGGATAAAAGCTCAGTGTGAAGGAGCCCCTTGATAGCTTTTTGTAGTAAGAAAATAGACAGAAGAAGCAGTGGGAAAAGATGTACAGGTTACAAATTGAAGACCAGAATGACTGAACCCCTTGTAAAATTCTGAGAACGAGGTATGGCTATTGCGCAACAAAAGCCTCTTCTGGAAGCACCCCAGCAGCTCATAGGTGTAATTAACTTAGCACAAATGTAAGGGAACTTGCCTGTTCACACTGAACCAAACCCCATCTATAGCATAGAAGCTGTCAGTACTACTGGACATAACCTTTGCATACCATATCCTGATCTGAGTGAGTGAGTGAGTGAGTGAATGAGTACTTTTCCTTTGCATTGATTAAACTCAAGAAATCAGGTAACACATATTGACCTAGTTCACACATCATGCCATGGTGGGTTGTTACTGTGATTGGTTGCGGAGTGGCTTAGTGTGACTTCTGATCCCGGAGCGTTTTTTCTGTCGTGGGTGGTTTTTCACAAATAAGACACCCTGAGAACCCATGGCAAGTAGTAGGGTCATTTAGGGTGGCTTGCTCTCAAAGTGGCTTTTTGTGACTTCTGAACCCAGCAGAGTGATTTTACCATGGGTTGTCAGGAACGGCTAGACAGCCAGATGGCAAGAGCAGTGAAAACCCCTGCCACTCCTCTCAATCTCACTAGTGCCGCCACCATCCTCCCTCATCCCTTCTCAGTGCCCTCCACCCCATGCTCCTAAAAATTGAGAAAAAAAAGACACTGGAGAATGTCCCAAATGCATTCACTTTTTTTTTCTGGTCCTGCACAAATGCACAAGAGTGAATGTCCACTGCTAGGAAATTTGTGCAATTTTCCCTCTATTTTACTGCATAATGTTCCCCTTAGTTTTACTCCTCTGCCTTGAAGTTTGTTGAGTTTCCCCCTCCATTTTGTTTCTTTGCCATGATATTTGCATATGTTTAGTGATCCCACTCACTGCTCTGTAACTCATATGTATATGTGATAGCTAGGAACAGAGGCCACTGGAGGGAAGTGACAAGGATGAAGGGCAGGGTGAGCTGAAAGCGGCTGGTGGCTGCAGGAGAGAAGGAGATTTAGAGGCTGGTGTTCTTATTTCAGGAGACTGCGAAGCAGCCTTTTTTAAATAAAGTGTTCACTAGCAAGGAAGGCTCAAGCAGAGAATGAAACTGACAAGGACATTGACAATAACAGGATACTGTTATGCTGGGCTCAATAGTGGACAAGCGGACTTGCACAAAACCACAGAAAAAGCATTGTGAACGTGTTCCCGCGTTCATAAGGACTCAGAAATGTACATGCCTTTGGCAATCTGATGTGGGAGCCAGCAGCTCCAGCAGACCAACTGCAGAAAGGATATTAATGTAAGGAACAAGGAAATGATATCTGCCACAAAGGCCCCTGCAATGCATCCTGGCAAAGGCTGGGAGGGCTAACAGGGACAGAGGGAGAAAAAAGCCACGGCAAGCCACCAAGCATGTGATTGTCTGTCAGGAGTGAGGAACAAGCCACCCATCATGGCTTACTCTCAAGGTGGCTTAGTTTGACATGCAAACTCACCCATTGTATTCTCTGACCCACTCCCATTACAATGATGTGAGTCTCACGGTACACAGCAGCACAGTAAGCTGCCTTATACTGGTCCATCTAACCCATCGTTGTCGACATTGAGCAGTCACACATAGTGCCTATGCACATATGATATACACATTTCACAGATCACAGGCTCTCAATGTTTTCACACAATGAAAACATTGGATTTTACATGCATGCTCTGAGGAGTGGGGTGGAGACTATCCTACTCAGTTCTTCTATGACCAACACAAGATTACTATAAATAGTGAAGACAAACACAACTGACGTATTATGGCCAGGAAGGTGGGTAAGTTCATGACTAGGATGATCACGCAAAGAATGAAAATAAAATAGCTCCCTCCACTCATTTTCTTTTTATTTATTTATTTAATTTCTATACTGCCCAATAGCCGAAGCTCTCTGGGCAGGTCACAATGTAGTCTCAACAACTCCATACATAAGGGACTGCTAAATTGTTATCTGGCAAGCAAGCATAGGAGATCCTAAGAGAAGAGAGAGATCAAAGCACAGTACAGCGAGATGACACATCTGCCGTATCCCTGAGATTGAAGTGTAGTGCCAGATTCAACTCATTAGCCTTGAAAACATCAGTATAGATACCCTCCTTGAAAAGGCAAACCATATCCTCTGGTGTAGGTTTTTTTGCAGTGCAAATAGTTTTTTCCTTTTGTCTGTCCTGAATCTGCCACTATTCAGCTTCACTGGATAACCTAACGCTCCTCATTAAGGGAAGAAAAAAAGTTAAACATCTCTTTGGCTGCAATACACATTACCTGGGGAAAAATCACACTGAACTCAGCTTATTTATTGCACTGCTCCACTTTCAATACTCCATATAATTTTATGACCTCCCCCATTATTTGCCTTTCTTCTAAATTAAATAGCCCAAACATTGAGGCCTTTCCTTATAGAGGAATGATTGCACATCACCCCATTGTGATTGGAGACTGCTGGGTTAAACGTTTAGCCCTACTGACAGCTAGTGTCACTTGCCAAGGCTTGGTTCCCCTCTCCCAACTCTTCCTCTCCCCCTCCTTAATCTTAAGGAAATTGCTACATTTCCAAGACAGCCTGTCTGGGTTTCAGAATTGTCTGAAGCGATCTGAAGCAATTCAGACTGATCCAACCCATTTTGGATCTGGACCAATTTGGTCCGAATCACCCTGCTTTGGTTTGGAATTTGGATTCAGATCTGAAGCAGTGCACAGCCCTACTTAATACAAGCCTGCTTCTTCCCTCTGAGCTCAGTAGCCTTGCTGTTACTAGGAGGCCTTAGGACTTGCTCCCTTGGCAGACCAATAGGGACTCTAGTGTGAATGCACCAGCCTTTTAAACTACAGGGGAGACTGCCACCTTTCCTTCCACAGCCTGCTCATTGTGTGTGTTTTTCTCTCCCCCTACTTTTCTGCTCTTACATGCCCACTGCTGGAAGCTTGCTTGCAATGAAAATTTGAAGAGGGAGAAGGAAGGGAAGAAAGAGCTCCAGGGGAAATACTGATATTTCACACAGCATCTGATTTTACCCCCCAAACTGGAACCTTTGGCTTCTATAGAAGTTTAGTAGCTTCAGTACAGCAAAGGATCCAATCAGATTCCACAAACTTCTTCCTCTCCCTCCATTTTAATTTCTTCTAAATAGGTGTAGGACTCAAATAATTCCAAAAGGAGGGTTAGAACTATGTGGTGTCATAATCGAGGAACTGCTGGAGCTTTTAAATAGGTTCAACAGTTTTTAAAAAGCTAGAAAAAGCCCTCCCTCACCTCATAAAGTTAATTTAAGTACGTGCAATCCTTACCAACCCTCCACAAATTCCTCTGAAGTACTACATCTGTGAAAGGAGCCACTTGGCTTTGGGAATTCTCTCTACCCTCCCCTCGCATTTCCAATCACCATTCTTCTTTTCTTCCTGCCTCCTCTATCCTGTTCTTTCTTTCTCTTCTTTATTCCACCCAGAGCATATCTTGGGGAATTCTTAAAGAAAATTCTCTTCAGTGGGCAAGAGACGTTCTGAATTTTTGACTTCTCCTCGCTCAAATCTTTGAGAAAAGTGGTTTCACGTGGTTGCAGAGAAACAAATCTGGGACTGTTTTGTTTGTCAGTTGCCATTATCCAGCAATAGGAAGGGCTGTAACTCAGTGGTAGAGCACATGCTTGGCCTGCAGAAGGTCCCAGGTTCAATCCCCAGCATCTCCAGGTAGGGCTAGGAAAGAATCCTGCCTGAAACCCTGGCAAGCCGCTGCTGCCAGTCAGTGTCGACAGTATTGGGCTAGATGGACCCAGGGTCTGACTCCATATAAGTCAGCTTCCTATGTTCTTATGAACAGAAAGCTTTAATAAAAATAGGAGTTTGGGGTTTGTTTTTTAAGTGGAGGGGAGATAAATAATGCTCATTTATACAAGCCTATGTATGCCTACTCAGAAGCCTCATTTTGTTTAATGAGGCTCACTCAGGAGAGTGTGCATGGGAATAAAGATTGTGGCACCTTGATCCGGTCGGAGCCATGTCATCCTGGCAGTGACTTGCGGACCTCCACAGGTTGCTTATGTCAAGCAGCTATGAAAAGGTTGAGAAACCTTTTTATCTTCCCCTGAAATTAAAAGGGGATGCTTATAGTACCATCCGGATGAAATCTTGGAAGAACAGCTGCTTCTGCGGAGAAGGAGAGGGGCTGGAATCTAAGGTTAGACACCGGAGTGTCATCTACTGAATGCTGTTTGAAACTCTTAAGCAATTAGGAGACATAAGGACAGACAAGCTCCAAATAGTATTTCTGAATTTAAACTACCAGCAACACCTGAGGACTTGCAATTAAATCTGCTTAAGCGTTTGTTTTTCTGTTTCTGCAATCATATTTGCTTGTTGTGCTTTTGAAAGTGGAGGAGGACAGTACCAAAGGGAAAAAAAGAAAGGCTTGGGAATGCTGTCTACTCCCCCAATTGCTCCCCCAGCAAAGGTTTCTAGAAATGCCAGAGATGAAGAGGAGTTGCTTGCTTTGATAAAAACTATGTCTTCTCAGCTATCGGTGCAGTCGAAGAAGCTTGAAACAATTCAGGACTCAATCATTGCCCTTCACGGGGCTGTGGACTTAATTAATATCTCTTCTCAAAAGACGGAATCAAAAGTTAATGCCCTCAAAGATCAGGTTACTGCTCATGAAACTGCCATGGAAGCGTCTCATAAAATTTTGTCTGCTCAAATTTCTCAATTGGAGGCCTTCACACACAGAGCAAATCTTCGTATCCTTGGTATTAAAGATGTGGCTACTGATACATGTCTGGCTGAATTTATGGATAAACATTTGCATGAGCTATTGTTTTTACCATCTGATTTTCTACTTAATATTGAGCATGCATATCGTGTTCCTGGTTCGATACGTGGCACTAAAGGGACTTTTGGGACTGTTATTGTTCAATTTTCACGAGTCTCTACAAAAAATTATCTTATGCGTCTGGCAAGAGAATGAGGTGAGCTTTGGAGGGGACCGCAAATGACAAGATTATGCTCTTGCCTGATTATACTAAAGAAATTGCTGACAGAAGAAAGCAATTTACCAAGGCGAGAAGTTTGGCAAAGCAAATTAACCTGCAATATCATATTAAATATCCGGCTACACTTTGCATTCTTTTTGAAGGCCAGATGAAAAGGTTTTTAAATCCTGATGTTGCAGAGTCATTCCTCACTGGTATTAAAATTAAAACAAAGGAGCCAACTCTCTCAGCCTGCTGAGTTGGAATGTAGCCATCTTTACAGTTCTTTTGAAGTGTTGCTTGGGTTATAGGTGATAAGATGTCTAGGCAGTATGCCAGAGTAAATGTTTGCCTGTTTGTGTGTATATGTGTATAAATATATTGTTAGATATGATATTACTTAAAATACACAAATGGTTTGCTTTTGTTTTTTTATTTTTTATCTTTTTCTTAAATTTCTTTTTCTTTTTATTATGATTAACATCAGTATGGGATTATGATTATTACTATTCCTTCCTGGCTAAACCTTTAATGTTTATTAATACGCATTAATTGAATACATGGTAATACATGGCCAATAGGAATAGATTGTTTGCTCCCGTTCCTTTGCTTTAAGACTGAGGTTATGACACTGAAAGATAAGGTTCACTGTTTGTGGTGCAGCAGATTGAAGATTTAATAATACCTGCAATGTTTGGAAGAGTGCTGTATAGGGAAAATCTGCAATTGGATTTATATTTGGATATTTGGTTTGCTTTTAGATATAATCCCCTTCCCCCCCCCTTCTTTTGCTTATCCTCCCTTTTTCTTCCTCAGAATACTGTATTGTTGGAAATTGAAGATTCTGATTATGTTGTTGGTATTGTTTATTTCATTTATAAAAATAAAAATATATATATTAAAAAAAAAAGGAAAGTGTGCATAGGATTCCAGCACAAGTTATTTTTGCAAGGAGGTTTCTGTCAGGAGCACCCTTGCTGCCTTCTGAAATCCTCAAGTAGCCAGAATCAACACGCAGACGATAGGGCTCTTTTCCAAGGCTTTATTTCCATTCAACCTAATGACACTTACAGATGTTGAAACTGAAGCTCGCATATTTTGGCCACCTAATGCGAAGAGAAAACTATCTGGAAAAGACCCTGATGCTGGGAAAGACTGAAGGCAAAAGGAGAAGGGGGCGGCAGAGGATGAGATAGCTAGATAGCAACACTGATGCAATGAATATGAACTTGAGCATGCTCTGGGAGAGAGCGCAGGACAGGAAGGCCTGGTGTGCTATGGTCCATGGGGTCACGAAGAGTCGGACATGACTGAACGACTGAACAACAAGAAGGAGGGAAACTTAAGAGAGCTGCCTACTAGGGGTTTCAAGCCTTAGTGGTTCAGTTTATCTCTGTTTGGAGGGTAAAGATTGGAAGTCTCTGAACTTAAGGGCTAGGAGGCGAAAGTCCACCCCTTTCCCGTGGGGCATCGCGGCGCAGCTGTTGACGTCGCGCCAAGCAGGCTGAGCGCCTCCTCTCGGTGCCCTCCATCTCCTGCTTGTCCCTGCGCCGGCGCCTAGCATCCCGAAGCTCCAGTTGTCCCTTCCCCTGCCTGCCAGGGTCGCTACCACTCTCAGGAATGTCAGCAGGGAGGGGCTTTCCCTCCGGCGGCGGCTCTGAACAGCACGCGGGTTCCTCTCCCACAGATTCTATTTCTTCCACAGAATCAGCACTGCTTTGGGGCTCTATGGGCTCCGATCCAACCCTGACATCATCTCCGCTCCCATGAGACCCCCCCCTCATGCCCCCCCAGAGCCCCAGGGGGGAAGCCCCAGGGGGTAGCATTGGTGGAAGTGCCGCAGCAGCAAAGGGGCATGCACCTGCTCAGCAGGTTCCCAGGAACATTCATCCAGCCCACAGCCTTTCCAGTGCACCAAATATTGTAGGCACCCACGGGAAAGGCGCGAGTCCAGGATCTCAGCGACTTCAAACTCCCCCCCCCCCATCAGCACTGGAGGCGGGGGGAGCAGACTGAGTGATGGAGGTCGTCAGAGACCAAGGGGGAAAGTAAGAAGCGATGAAAAACAGGATGCACTTTTATGGAGGGGGGAAGAGCCAGGTGAAAAGCGACAGGGTTAATCTGGGCCATAAACTGGAAAGGACCCATGCAATGGGCCATGAGCTTCTTCGCGGGAGAGTTAGAGGGCAGGTATCGGGTGGACAACCAAACCCAGTCCCCCAACTGCAGGGCCGGGCCGGGCTGGCAACGCCAGTCTGCAGTTTCTTTGTACACTGCTTTCGCTTGTTCGATGGAGTCCCATAAAAGGTGGTGCATGGAGTGCAGCTCCTCCAAAAACTCATGGGCTGCAGGCACAGAGGATGGACCACGTGAGGCAGGGAAAGCCTTGGGATGGTACCCAAAATTGGCAAAAAAGGGAGTTTGGTGGGTAGACGCATGGCAGGCATTGTTATATGCAAATTCTGCCAGAGGCAGCAGAGTAGACCAGTCATCTTGTTGGTAGTTTACATAACAGCGTAAGTATTGTTTTAGAGTCACATTGGTGCGCTTGGTCTGACCATTTGTCTGGGGGTGGTGAGCAAAGGAAAGGTGTAGCGACACATTGAGTAGCCCAAGTAGCTCCTTCCAGAAATGGGCGGTGAACTGGGCCCCCCTATCCAAAATGAGTCCCTCCAGCCATCCATGGAGACAGAAAACATGCGCCAAAAAGAGCTCTGCCGTCTCCTTGGCCATGGGCAGCACGGAGCACAGGATGAAGTGAGCCATCTTAGAAAATAAATCCACCACCACCAGAATGGTAGTCTTACCTTGTGAGCGAGGCAAGTCAGTGATGAAGTCGAGGGAGAGCAGCTTCCAAGGTCCCGGGGGGGTAGGCAGAGGGTAAAGTAAGCCCGCGGGGTTTGCCTGAGGGGGCTTTTGCCAGCTGACAGGTCATGCAGGAAGCGACATAGGTCTTGATGTCCTGACACACTCGGGGCCACCAAAAATCCCACGTCACCTCGTGTAGGGTCTTGGTGAAACTGAAATGCCCAGAGGTGGGGAAATCACGGCACTGACGGAGGACTGTTTTGCAGAGTGGTTTAGAAGGGACATATACCCAGCCTGAATAGTAAAGCAACCCGCCTTGCAGGGAAAAGGGGGTAGACTGGGGGGGGGGCAGAGGCTAGCCCCAATTCCTTCACCTTCTCATGGACCAAAGAATCCCGAGTTTGTTCAGTGCGAAGGAGCTCCTCCCAAGAGCGAGGTACCACCGCTGTGGCCAGACTTTCGGGGGGGGGAGAATGAGGGCGGGGGAGGGACTCTCCTCACCCCCTGGCCAGAGGTCTGGCTTACAAGAGAGGGCGTCTGCTTGCTGGTTGTCAGCGGCCTTCAGGTGGCGGATCTTCAGGTTGAATCGGGGGGAAAACAAAGACCACCTAATCTGCCGCTGATTTAAGGTGCGGGCTGTCTGAAGATGTTCCAGGTTGTGATGGTCAGTTCTGACTTCGACAGGGTGCTGCGCCCCCTCCAGAAGATGACACCACCTCTCCAAGGCGGGCTTAATCACTAACAGTTCCTTCTCCCTGATTGTATAGTTCCGCTCGGACATGCTTAACTTCCTGGAGTGGTAGGCGCAGGGATGCAACTCTCCACCTGGCTGACCTGGCTAGAAAAGAACCGCCCCCACCGCATAATCAGACATGTCAGTTTGCACTATAAAAAGCCTCCTTGGGTCGGGGTGCAACAGGATTGGTTCAGAACTAAAAAGCCTCTTAAGTTCCTCGAAAGACTGGTGGGCAGAGGCAGTCCAATGAAAAGGGGATTTCTTGCCCTTAAGGAGGTCCGTAAGAGGAGACGTCAGTCGGGCATAACTGGGCAGGAATTTCCTATAGAAACTGGCAAAACCCAGAAAACACTCTAAGTCCTTCTTTGTGGATGGAGCCTGCCAGGAAAGGACAGCCTGTACCCTCGCAGGATCCATCTTGATGCCATCTCCTGAAATAATCTAACTGAGAAAGTCCAAGGAGCTCAAGTCAAACACACATTTCTCCAGCTTGACAAAAAGACAGTGTTCGCAGAGGTGCTGTAAAATGGCCGTGACATGAAGCCAATGGTCTCGGGCGTCAGCAGAAAATACAAGCAAATCATCGAGATAAACAATGAGGAAAGTGTCCAAATAGTCCCGGAAAATGGCAATCATAAAGCAAGAAAACGTTGGGGGGGGGCCCCCGCAGGCGAGTCCAAAAGGCATCACTGAGTATTCGTATGTGCCGTGCCGGGTTCCAAAACAGGTCTTCCACTCATCCCCCTCCCGGATGCGAATCAGATTGTAGGCGCCATGCAGGTCCAATTTGGTGAAAATCTTGGCTCCCCCAGGCACTCAAGCATCTCAGGAATCAGGAGGAGGGGGTACTTGTCCGGGATCGTGATGGAGTTGAGGTTTCCAGTGTAGTTGTGCACTGGCCTGAGCTCCCCTGCCTTCTTGCGAACAAACGTCATTGGCGCACAGGCAGGAGATGGAGGGGCAAATGAACCCACAGCGGAGGTTCATGTGTAAAAACTCCCGCAGAGCTCCAAGTTCTGGCTTGACACTGAATACAGCCGGCCTGCCGGGATGGTGGCACCTGAGGTCAGGTTAATGGCACAGTCAAAAGAGCGGTGGGCGGGGGAGCTGGTCGGCCTCCTTCTTGTCGAAAACATCCCAGAAAGACGCTGTCAGGGTGGACACTGAGCCCTCAGAATCCCAGAGTAGATCTGACTCTGAGGTGGAGCAGCCACTCCTGGGAGAGGAGCACGCTCATCCTTCCCAGGGCCAACAGCTGGGTGAGATTCCTCCCACCGGCATTCCTGACATAGATAGCGGTCCTGGGAGTGAGAGAGCATGGAAAGAGGGCTTGCTGGATGCGCAACGCCAACACAGGGAGCGGCGCCAAATGGGGGGTGCGGAAAGGAGGCATAGTGCCCGGTTGGCGTGCAAGCAACGGTTGTGCCCAGAGGATCCAAGGGAAAAGGGGAGGGACTCTCCCTAGCCCATAAGTTCAGGGTTTGCCAGTGATTCTCCTTCAAACAGGGACCAACTGTTCCAACTTAGGGCATAGGTACTCTACTGCTCATAGCTAGTCGCTAATAGTAGACTTGTTAAGTTGTAAAAAAGGAATAAAGCTTTGAAAAGAATCCCTTTGTCTGTGTCTGGACTTGGCTACTGGATTAGACTGAAAGAGGCCGCCAAGGAGCCCTTGACAGCCGCATACTTCTCTGGGAGGATCACTGCAGCAGAACTGCTTGGGGAAGACGAGGGGGCGGAAAAGGTTAAGGCCTGGACCAGGGCCGACACCACATTTGGGAAGCAATGCTGTAGGCAGTAGGGAGAGGAGAATGTCACTTGATGAAGCTCCCAAGAAACCTGAGGATTGTGCTTAGAGAGCCAAGATACACCCAGCACGATGGGGTATTGGGGCACCTTGGCCAGGTGCAATTGAATCTGCTCAATGTGGCCCTGGGAATGCAGACTGACCGAAGCTGTAATCCAAGTAACCGCTCCTGAAGAGAGAGGCTGCCCGTTGATAGTCTCCACCTTCAATGGGGTGGGGTGGGGTGGGGTGGGGAGGGGCAAAGCAGGAATGCTGTGCTGCTGAGCAAACCCTTCATCCATGAAGCTGGTAGTTGCCCCAGAGTCCACCAGCACCAGGACCTCCCCCCCCCCACTGGGAGGACTGGAGCTGTACAGGAAGGAGCAGATGCGAGGGCGGGGGAGTTGAAGAAGGCGCCCCCTGGGTGAGGGGCGGCCCCCGCATTGTAGACCCCCTATAGGCTTGGGGGTGGCCTAGTTAGGCTTGACTAGGGCGAGGAGGAGGAGGAGGGGGCGGGGCCGTCGGTCTGGAGCAACAGGATCTGGCAAAGTGCCCCTGCTTTCCGCACCTAAAGCAACGACGCTCAGCGCACCGCCATTCCAATTCCTCTGGCGACAGCGTTGCTTGGGTTGCTCCCAGTTGCATCGGGGTCTCCTCCACCCCTGCCACAGGGGCAGGGGGGTGGAGGGGGCAGCAACCGTAGGGGAATGGGAGGAGGGAAATCCCGGCCACTGGAGCTCCGCCTGGTCTGCCGGCACCCATATCGATCTGCAGAAAGGATTGGATGAGCAACTCCAGAGTAGGCAGGCGGGGCGCACGCGCCAACTCATCCAATATCTCTTCGTTCAAACAGTCCAAAAATTGGGCCACCAGAGCAGCATCATTCCACTGTAAATTGTGCATCAGTAAGCGAAAAGCAGTCGCATAGCTGGAAACTGAATCCTTGCCTTGCTTGAGGCGGTGAATATCCCGAGTAGCTGTCTCCGCGCAAAGGGGACCAAAAAATCCCGCCATAGCTGTCATGAAACCTGGATAGTCCCCTAGCAGGGGGTCATCAGCGAGAAAAAGAGATGAAGACCAATTAGCTGCCACTCTGGAAAGCAGGATAATGATAAACCCCACATGAACCTGGTCCGTCAGGAAATCCTCAGGCCGGAAGCACATGTACAGCTCTGACTGAGTGCGGAAAATGCGAAAGAGCCCCTTCTCACCTGAAAACATGTCTGGCAAGGCCACCAGGCACTTACATCAGGGGGGAATGGGGGGCGCAATGGCCTGAGCAGCAGCCTGCATGGCTTAAACGGCAGTCGTCAATTGGGTGACTTGCTCACGCAGCACCTGGTTCTCCTGCGTCACAGTAGTCAAAATCTGCTCCATGGCGCTGTCCCAGAATCAGTCAGAGGAAAAGGAACAGAGATCAAGCTGTCAGGAGTGCCCTTGCTTCCTTCTGAAATCCTCAAGTAGCCAGAATCAACACGCAGATAGGGCTCTTTTCCAAGGCTTTATTTCCATTCAGCCTAATGACACTTACAGATGCTAATTGCATGAGCCTAATGAAAGAAACTTAAGAGAGCTGCCTACTAGGGGTTTCTAGCCTTAGTGAATCAGTTGATCTCCATTTGGAGGGTAAAGATGGGAAGCCTCTGAACTTAACGGCTAGGAGGCAAAAGTCCACCCCTTTCCCGTGGGGCATCGCGGCGCAGCTGTTGACGTCGCGCCAAGCAGGCTGAGCGCCTCCTCTCGGCGCCCTCCATCTCCCACTTGTTCCTGTGCCTGCGCCTAGTATCTCGAAGCTCCAGCTGTCCCTCCCCCTGCCTGCCAGGGTCGCTACCACTCTCAGGAATGTCAGCAGGGAGGGGCTCTCTCTCCGGCGGCACCTATGAACAGCGTGCAGGTTCCTCTCCCACGGATTCTATCTCTTCCGCAGAATCAGAACTGCTCTGGGGCTCTATGGGCTCCAATCCAACCCTGACAGTTTGCACCTTGATGTTCTGCAGATTTACTCAGAAATAAGTCCTGAGTTGTGAGCATGGTACTATTGCAGACTTAATACAGTGCCTACCCAATTCTAGTCTAATGAATTGACTACCCTTTCAGCTCAGTCCTATGTTTTGTCATTTCGGGGGGGGGGGTCATTTTGCATAAGTGGTGAAGGAAAGGCTTTTAGTACATGCTCAGAGTTTCTCCATAACTTAATGCTAGTTTTCAAAGTAGACTCATCGGCTGAATCCTGAAGAAGTCTTGGCACAAATGGAGTTATGGGGAGGAAGATACAATGAGAGCTTGTGCATAACAAGGAGGAGGTAGAGGAGTTTACAGAAAATGAGACATCTGTTTTATGAAGAGTTGCTGGAGGATGGTAGGATGAGGAGGGATGGTTGCATGGAGGGGAACAGAATTGGTAGGGGGAGAATGTCAGTGCTCAATGATGAAAGAAAAGCATTCAGCATATGCTTAGAGGCACTCTATATTTAAGAACATAAGAAGAGCCATGCTTCATCAGGCCAAGATCCATCTAGTCCAGCATTCTGTTCACACAGTGGCCAACCAGATGCCCATAGGAAACCCACAAATAGGACACAAGTGCAATAGCACCTTCCCACCCATATTCCCCTGCTGCTAACATTGGTGAAATGTAAATACATTCTAGTAATTCTAAATTTGCATGCATGTATATCCTTCAGAAACTTTGCAGGTTTATTGCCTGGGGAACATGCATGACCTGGGGAAATACAAATTTACTCAAAAACTATGGGGTGGGGGTGAAGGAAAAGCAAATCACTCCCTCCTCCAAATTGGAGAACTACTGTTCTACATGAACTGCTGCACCTATCCTTCTGAAACTTTGCTGGTTTCTTACTTAGGGACACCTCTAGGCTGTCTGTATTTTTCAGAACAATGGTCCACAAAGAACATAGGGAGGTAAGTATGTCCTCTTTTGGACACCTCAAAATGTCAAGGCTATCTCCATAGCCTATCTCCATTGGGAGATCTGGGTTCTAACCCCCACTCGGCCATGAAAGCTTACTGGGTGACTTTGGGCCAGTCACAGACTCTCAGCCCAACCTACGTCACAGAGTTGTTGTTGTGAAGCTAAAATGGTGAGAAGGATTATGTACGCCGCCTTGGATTCCTTCAGGAGGAAAAAAGGCGGCATATAAATGCAATCAATCAATCAAGGCTACCCTTGCATTAAACCCCCTCTAGCTATCACTCTGAAATTTGGTGGACATGATCTCCTCTGATGGGGCAATGAATCCTGAAAGTTTTATCCAATTCTTCCAAGGAATAACAATGTTATCGGCAGTTCCCTTTAAAAGAAAATAAAAAAGTAAACCCTGCACCTATTTTTCTGAGATTGGGCAGGTGTATCCACTTCTAGGGGGCTACTATGCCTGAAATTATCATCCAGTTCTGACCAAGAGAAAAATGTTACAGGGTTTTTTTTCTAATTTCCCATAGTAGTCAACAGGAAGCATAGACTCGTTTTTCCAAACCTTAGACTTGAATATATATGTATGTAAATTTGTGTTATGGGCCTGTGCCCAGATCTTTTAAGAACCTAGCAACGCCCCTGATGACTGTCAGTCAAAAACAATGCTCCTATGAAAAATGGAGAAGCTCCATGAAAAGATAGTCTAATCACATGGGAAAAATCAGAACGATTGGGCTTATTGCATAGCTTGCAAAACATCTTGGAGATTAAAGGCACGTGTGGAGCAGGAGTCCTTCCAACCACACTCTCATGAAAACATCCATTAGTGATATTGACCCATTTATAGTTCTGGTGCAAATTCTGGGGCACATTTTAAGAAGTCAAAAATAAGTCCAGCTGAGTGTGCTGTAACTGAGTAATGTCAGTTACAGGTGTTCTTTCATGCCAGCCATTGTGCTTCACCACAGGCACATAGTATGTATGCAGAAATTCCAAAGGGAAAAGAACCAAAAAAAGCAAGTATAAGGAACAAAAGCCCTAAAAGTGTTTGGCTCTCAAAAGTGGAGTAATATACAACTGTCTGTTGCTCCTGCAGCAAGGTAGAAATAAGCAGGAAGGCTCCCTCCTTTGGAGGCATGCAATCTGTCCACAGTGTGTCCCAAATGTGGAACTGTATAGAAACCACAAGAGAGAAGTTCCACATGCAGAAACATGGGGAAACTATTTTATGTGGTATTTAATACAGAAGTAAGAACACAGTTTGGCGATCACTCTACATTCAGGCTCTGAGTGCCATTGCTTAAGTAACCAAAATGGCCTCACCCATGCAAACAGGGAAGCAGCAAGAGGCTTGGGGGGAAATCAAACGTTTTCAGAGGTCAAACATTTTTTTAGGAAAAAATCCTAAAGAGAGGAACCTCAAATAGTCCAATGAGGACTGACCATACTCAGGAGTCATAGAATACCAACTCACGGGGAGGGGGGGAGGAATGATTGGAATCCTGAACAGCAGCACTCCACAATGCAACATTTTGTTGTAGGTCCAACAGTATATGAGTTCCATGCAGTAAAACCAGTTTCAACAAAGTCCAGAACAGGGGCTTCATCTTTTTACAGCAAAGGCTTTTGTGGCACATTAAAGACTAACACATTTATTATGGCATAAACTTTTGTGGAGTGGAGTCCACTTGAAATACAAAACGTACAGACAGTGCTAATTACCTTATTAACAGTGGCAATTCATAAAACACTTGCTGGCCAATAACACAGGCACTGTTGCATTGGTGAGCTGATTATTACATATGGTATAATTTTAAAAATTGTCCCTGTTCACAAGAGACAGAGTTGAACCTCCTGATGAATTGTTGTTCACCTGCTTCACACTGAAATTTAAGGTCAGTGATAGAGTGTCCTGTGAGGCTGAAATGTTCCCCCACTGTTTTTTTATTATTGCCATTTCAATAATATTGACAATATTCAATAAAATCTGACAATATTATTGTCAGATGAGTGTCCATTTATTATTTTGTGTAGAGATGAACCTGTTTGTCCTATGCAGAATGGCATTGCCAGAAACTGATGACATATATCACACTGGAAGATGAGCAAGTGTATGAACCCCTCATGTTTTGCATGACATTATTAGATCCTGTAATAGGGTTGTCAGAACAGACATGAGGACAGAGTTGGCATCAGGGTCTGCTACAGGGTCTGGTTCCTGTGACAGTATCTCATATAGCTGCCCTCCACTTAGACCTTTAAAAGTCTGGAACAGAAAGAAGGGAAATGGGCTGTGAAATTGGTTGAGATATAGTTGCTATGCTTTTGGCTTCTAGGGAGAAACGCATAACTGACCAGTACTATACTGTATTCTTATAGGTCAAGTCCTTGGTCAGTTTCACACCACATTCCTCCCTGCACAGCTCTACAGTACAGTATTAGCACTAATCATCAATGAGAACTGAATCCTACTTTCCTCAAGATCTCAAAGAAGAGATGGCTCCATATGGTCCGATTCCATCTTCAATGGTCTTTGAGCCTAGACTTCAGGATTGGGTATATGTGGGAAACGTTATGTTAACTGCTTATATGTAGCTTCTTCCTGCTGAAAGTATCCTGGGTGCAGGATGTTTATAATCACATGAGCCATATAGAAGGAGACAAAGAGGCCTGGTTTGCATGTAATAAGAATCCACTGTGGGTGAATTTCCCCAAGGGCTTCATCATTGTGGCCGCCACCATTTTGAATATTTGAGACACAGCGGGGGCATGCCATAACTTACCATTATGTGTGAAGCCAGCGAGAGTGGGTTGCTGGGGTGGTTGACAAGCCACCCAGAAACCATTGGCTGTTTTAGGGTTGCAGATGGCTGGTTAACCACCCAACAACCCACCCTCACTGGGTTCACACGTAACCAAAAGCTGCAGTGTGCCCCCACTGCAGCTTGAATGTTTAAAATGGCTACCGCCGCAATGAGAAACCTCGCAGGGAAATTCACCCGTGGTGCTTCTTGTTACATGAGAACTAGATCAGAGACTAGGTTCGCATGACATGATAAGCCACAGTGGATTGTGAGCCATGTTTGTTTCAGTGTGGCTTGTTGCGTTGTCTGAACGCAGCAGGTTTGTTAACCACACACAAGCCACCTTGATAACCCATGGCTTGTTTTCAGGGTGGCTTGTTTTCAGGGTGGCTTGCTGTGCTGTCCAAATCTGGTAGGGCAGTTTCAGTGTGGTTTGTTCAAAAGGGCTACAAGGTTGCCTGCCAAGAGCAGCGAAAAACCCACCACTCCTCACAACCTTGCCTAACTCAGCCTGGCAAGAGAGTATGCTAATGCCACCTCCTTCTCTCCCCCTTTGTAAGTGCCCTCTGCCCCCTTCTCCTCCAGTTCGACCCTTCATTTGACAGTGACCAGCTTTTCCCCTTGTGAAAAGGGAGAAAACTACACACTGCATGAGTCCAGGCAGAGGAAACTCCAAAAGTTTTAGATCAAACCCAGCCTGCCAGTACACTGAGCTGACGACAAACAAAGATACAATCCACAGCAAGTGAGAGTGCGGCGGCAGCAGCAGCAGCTGGTCTCCTGGCCGGCCACAGCCAGGCGCAGCGTATGCAAATGGCAGCGGCTACGCCATTTGCGTTCGCTGTTTTTTGCCGTTCTAGCCGATGTAAAAATTACGTAGGCTAGAATGGCGAAAAATAGCGAACACAAATGGCGGCCACCGCAGCCGCCGCCATTTGCATATGTGGTTTTTTTTTACTTTGCCGTGATAGGGTACGTAAATATTTACGTAGCCTATCATGGTTAAGTACAGGGACGCAAATGGCAGCGGCTATGGCTGCCACCATTTGCGTCCCTGCTGCCCAGCAGCCAGATCTCCGGCTGCGGGCGGAGCTGGCCGGCGGCTCCACGGAATTCCTGTGGAGCAGAGCCGGCCAGGCATGGCTCCGGGGGGGAGGGACGGAGCGCCTCCCCCCCCGTCGAGGATTCCGGGGGGAGGGACAGAGCACCTCCCGCCCCACCGCGAAGCAAATCCGCAAAACTTTCATACATCCCTAGTCACATTTTAGGTGCCCTCATTTTAGGGCACCAAAGCTTATAATATATTTCTCTCCCTTCTGCCCAGATTGTCAAGCTGTAACTTAAAACACATCTGACTAATATTTAAAACAGTTTGGGGCCAAAGAGAAATCCTTCCCCTCTCATGTAACTATGTTGCTTTTAACTCCTCCAAATAAAAGATATTGCAAAAGATCCTTCCCCCTACATACACGCACGCATGCACGCGCGCACGCGCACACACACACACACACAGAGATATAACTGAACTAGGCACCTGCCCAGAGGGTAAAGGCCAGGGAGTCAAATCCTGCATTTGAATTTGTGTTAACATAAAGTGGTATCTGTTTGCCTCCCCTCTGGTAATTCCATCTTGCAAATAAATCCACTAAACTTGCAAATCCAAGTGTTATAAGCATCATCAAGTAGTTCACAAGAATTATTGTGTTGTATTTTTATATATAACTTAATAGAAGCATACTGATTCATCCTGGTTGGTCATTTGCCTCTTACCCCTTCAAGTCCCTCAAAATTAAAGTACTGCAGGGCTTGAAGAGACTAATTAAGTGATTCCAAGAATTTGTTTGTATCATACACATAGCTTGGGGGCATTTTTTTCTAATACCTATGAATTTTTGTATGCAAAAAGTAAAGAAACCAATAGAAAGAAATGCATAAAATAGGTCATATAAAATCACTCTTAATATTTAAAAGTATATCAACTCAGGCAATGAAAATATGGACATTAAACAATCATATTGGTGATAATAAAAGTATCATGAAATTGAAGCAGCACAATACACATGTTGTGCTAGCGTGGGTTGATGCTAATGCAATGTCAACAGCACTAGCACTGTGCCACCATTGGACACTACCCATGATGTTTAAGTTAATTTTAATTAGTAATCCAATAGGATCTTTGCCTTCTGTTAGCTAGGGTATCTAGTCTTGTCCCATAGACAGTTATTTAAAAGTAGTAGAACTTTTAAAATGGAATGTTTCCCAACTTACTCTTGTTTGTTCACCATGTCACAAACAATCAGCATCCAGCATAAGTGTACTCGACAGTCGACACATACTTTAGTGGTGTTTGCAGAAAGAGTAAAAGTAGGTCACTGCATGCTTCCTCAGAATTAGGTCAAAATTTAAACAAGTCACCACAAAGGGATGCAAGTTTTAATGTTCTCCATTACCTTCTCAGTATTCTCTGTTTTAGTTTTATAATAAAATCATAATGTATTGTATAAATCCCATGTAAATCTGCATTTAACTGGCAAATTAAAATGACAGCTAAATAAATACTGCGCACTGAGATAAAATTATTGAACAATTTAGTAAATACTATCATCTTTCATAAGTACTGCCAATCTTATTAAGCCTTTAAAATATATGCATCTCTATAGTCATTTTGGTAGTCAATCAGAGATTTGGAGATGTATGTGGCAACAGAGAAATATCAATTCCCCACACTTTTCTGGAAGAATAATTACTAACCAGACAGCAGTATAAAGTATAATCACTCGCATCCAATAGGTAAGTCATTTTCTCTATCCTATCTTTATTAAAACCAGCTGGAACCAAAGTAAGTTGTCAGGAGCTAAAAGCTCTGTGACACTGTGCATAAAACATGGGATCCTGGTTTTGGTCCATATTTATTTCTTTAACAGTGGTAAATTTAAATACTTGTACTACACATGTATGAGTTGCCCTTTTTAAAACAGTGTGACATATTACGGAAGGAAACAACACAGCAGCACAATGCAGAGGTTGGAAAGTCTCTAAAATCCTTCAAAGTATTTTTCATAAGCTGTTTCAGAAATCCAAATCTGAAACCTAAACAGTTAAGGGAAGTATGGATTTGACAAAGTTGCAGCACAGCTTCAGCAAATACTAATATTTAAGTATTATTGCCAAAACTATAGGTATTATTGCCAATAGAAATCACCATCATTCTTTCACATTACCTCTTAATTTAGCAAAGAAGCTAAACATTGCAATCTAGATGCAGAGATCCACCTGAGAGCAGGTAAAAGCAGGCTTTTGCATGCCTATTACTTCCCGGATCTGAAACTGAAGGTGCAAAGATGCAATATACAAATGCAACTGTTGACTACCGTATACTGCATTACTTTCAAGCTACATGTTAAAGTAATCTGTAGCTTGACCATAAAGTAAAGACATAGCTAGCAGCTAAAGCTTTTTTTTTTTTTTTACTCAAAAGTGCACGGGTCATAGTCTGGATTGGGACCACAGTATGCCCCTTTGCTGCAGTCCTGGTCAGGGAGCCTGTGCCTACAATTTAAATTGCCAAAATGTAATCCATTTATTTCAATGAATTGGGGGGGGGGCAATATAATTACAAGCACAGAGACCCTGATACAGGTCACAGTGTAGGGGGAAATAGCCAAAGCCCCATTAACCCCGTTACTATGGTCCTGACCTGGATCAGGTACCTTGCACTTAATTTTTAGTAGAGAAAAGGAAAGAAGATATAGCTGCTATCTATGTCTTTTTAGTAATGTGTGGTTTGGCTCTCAGAGGCATATCTGAATGTGAATGGTGCAACTAGTCATGCATAATTACATGTGTCTAGAACTGAACTAGGACATAAATATTTGATTAATTTTAAGCTCACTTGAGCATTATAGCAGTTATAACAGCTTGACTAGAATCTTCATATAATAAGCATGACAGGTCAATTGTCTACTGTGTTTGCTTCAGGGATTTGCAGTTATTTTAAAATAAAAGGCATTCTAAAATCTGGAAGATAGTAGTATATTCCCTAAAACTTCAATAAAGTTTCTTCTACAAATCTTCAGAGTGAAAGCACACTTTAACATAGTGTTACTGAGGCATGTGTCAGTATCCAGTTCCAACCCCTTTAGAGACTTTTTAAAGGCCAGTAATTTTCAGTATTATAACATGACCCCATAAATTATAGCGGAGGTCCCCACATAACCTAATTACAAAAATAACAACTGACATAGAGAAGTGTAGAGTGTAAAACCAAAAGTATCAGCTTCCTATGGATTTGTGTTGGAGGTGTAAACTGAACTGAGCCAATTTCAGACATATGTGGTGGTGCTGTAAGGAACTACATACATAGTTGACAGTAAAAACAAAGTTACAGGGTGAAAATTGACTCTACTGCTCTACTCTTAATAGTGTGACCCCAATTTAAAGCCATAAAATAATTGGTATGGTAGTATGTTTATTGCAGCCCATTTGTTGGTAATGCAAAATTGGAAAGACATATTTACTCAACAGAGGAATAGAAAAGAAATATATGACACAGGATATTAATGGATAAAACATATTATAGAAAAAGGTTATATTACAGATTATAAGAAAGGTATTTAATATTATTTAACTACATTATAGTGCAACCCTATATATCTGTACTTAGAAGTAAGCCCAGTTGAGTTCAATGGTTCTTATTCCCAGGTAAGTAAGTTTAGGATTCTAGTGGTTAGAGTGTTGGAGTAGGACTGGGAGATCTGGGCTCTACTCCCTCTCTGCCATGAAATTCACTGGGTGACTTTGGGCCAGTTACTGACTCTCAACCTAATCTACCGCACAGAGTTGTTGTGAGAATAAAATGGAGGAGGAGGAGGATCATGTACATCATCTTGGGCTCCTTGGAGGAAAGGCAGGATATAAACATAACAAAAAAATAACAATTTGGAAATAGATGCTATGCTTTCAATGATGGATTTAACTTAGAAATAGGATCTAAAATGATACTTTTTGCATTAATGTAAGTGTTGTGCATATTCAGGCATTACTAAAACTACTTATCTGAACATGTGATTGGGAAGTGGGGCCATATAGCCCGCCCCAATATTGTGCATGGGATGTCTAACGCCACACCCCGAGTCTGTGCATATAATATGGATGTCTGCAAATAGTATGTGCATACACTGTATTCAGGTAAATAGCTTTAGTAATGCCCAAATAAGGCTAGTATACAGCCTTCCTCTCTTTCCCCCTGCAGCCCCCTAGATCTGCTCTCCGTGGCTTGGGGAATGCTCTGAAGCAGATCTGGAGGGCACGCAGGGGCTGCAGGGGGAAGGAGGAATCCATTCCTCCAGCAGTGTTCATGGTGCTTGTGGACAGACACTGCTGGATACCACCCCATGGAGGCAACAGTGAGAAGCGCCTGTTATCAGCTTCGGCTGAAACACCAGCTATGCCCATTCCTGGAACATGTGGACCTGGTAACGGTTCTGCACATACTGGTAACCTCTAGGCTTGATTTCTGCAATGCACTGTACTTGGGACTGCCTTTATATTTAGTTTGGAAACTTCAACTGGTACAAAATATGGCAGCCAGGTTGGTCTCTGGGACATCCCGTGGAGCCCATATTATACCGGTTTTAAAATCTTTACACTGGCTGCCAATTCGTTTCTGAGCAAAATATAAAGTGCTGGTTCTTACCCTTAAAGCCTTACATGGTCTAGGCCCAAGGTAACTAACTTAGGGAGCGCCTTCTTCCCTACATCCCAGTCCACCACCTAAGGTCCTCTGAGGGCTCTCTGCTGCAGCTGCCTAATGTGAGATTGGCAGCCACACGCAAAAGGACCTTTTCTTTTGCTACCCCACAGTGGTGGAATGACCTGCCAGTTGAAATACGCCTGCTGACCTCATTGAAGGTCTTTAAGCGGGCATTAAAGACACTATTATTCCGGCAGGTCTTCCATTTTTAGAACTCTTGTTCCTTTCGCTGACTTTTGTATACTGTTTTAAGCAGTTGCTTTAAGCTGTGTTTTATTGTTGGATATTTTAAAAATTGTTTTTAATTCAAAGTTGCTTTTAGTTTTATATGTTTGTATATATTGTCCATATGTATATTGTATTTTAATGTTTTAACTTTTGTAAACCACCCAGAGAGCTTCAGCTATGGGACGGTATAGAAATGTAAGAAATAATGATTATTTTAATATATATTTTGTTGTACGAATAGTGCAATGACCAATTATGCCTCTTACTTGTATATTTGTCCTCTTTCTTTTTAAAGGCAGATCATTATCTATTGCTTTCAGTTTGTCCTCTCTGATAAAAGAATTACTTCCAAATAGTCCTTTCCTCTAGAATTGCTATCACCAGGACCATCTTGATCCATTTTGGCACACTAGGCAAGATGATACTTTGGCGCCCCACAGGCAGACCCATTGCCAACCTCTCTACTCACTCATCTGCCCTGGTGGCAGCTGCTGCCACCACCACCACCCCTTTTACCGTGCCACCACCACTACCCACCTTGCTCCTGGCAGCACTGCTGTCTTTTTCTTCCCTTTCCCATCCACTCTGGCTGCCACCACAATCACCTCCTCCTCCCTTCTCTTTCCCTTCTCCCCATCCCCCCTGGCTACCACCATCGTTCATTCTTCTGTCTTCCTCCTGGCTGCTGCCACCTGACTGTCTCGTTCACCATGAAGGGTCCTTCCTACTAAGGTATTCTGGGTGAGGCAGCCCTGGAGATTAACTGTGCTATGGCCACCAAGGCCACCCTACCCAGAATGCCTCACTACAAAGGAGGACACCTCATAGCAAGGTGTTTGGGCCACCACCGGGCTCCCTGGAGAGCCTCACCAGCCACTTTTCTGCTATGAAATTTGCTCTAGCAGGGAAGCAGGTGGCGGAGCTTCCCAGAGAGCCTACCCCACACCATGCCTAGCTCTGAGGGGTTCTCAGAGTCAGGCATCAGATGGGTGGAACTCCAGAGAGTTGTGCTGGGCACTCTCCAGCAGGAGAGCACTTGGAGTTGCTCTCTGGAGCACCAGACGTGCCTCAGAGCTAGGCACTGACCTGCCACTTACACGCGCTGTCCTCCTGGCAGTGAGGGGCATGTGGCTGTGGCTCCTGCTGTTGGCTAGGACGACCCAGAGTGCTGTCTCTAGCTGTCCCCACCAAATGGCCAGCACTGGTGCCGCCACCTTCAGAGGTTGTTCGCAACCCCCTGAATTTGGCGCCCAAGGCAATTGCCCTGTTCCCCTGCCCCACCGCAAAGAAACGGCCCAGTTTTCCTCTGAGAGAATCCAGACAACAATGCCTAATCATTACATTCCAATGTTTTCTGTGTGGCCTTTGCATTATTATTTTCATCCTGGGACGTAATGTGGCTTTTTTGCTTCCTTCCTTCCCTCCTTCCCTCTCTCTTTCTTTGCAATAAAATGCAGCAACAGCCTTTGCAGTATACATTGGCAAAGCATATTGAGATTTGTTTGAAAATAAATGAATGGACTCTATCATAACTAAATTCTGCTGGGAGAGGATAGTTCTAGTCCTGACTTAGGCAAAGCACCCGCATTTGAGGGGATCTAGTCCAGCAATAAATTGGTAATCCTCCTCGCCATCCCCTTTATATCATGTCTTGGAATGCCTTCACCTCTAGGCATTACTGAAATCATATATTTAGTAATTTCCTGTTCCCTGGTGGGCAGGCTCTTTAATTACTTGTTTATTTTATTTTATTAATTGCAGTTGTGTAATTACAATACAAGTGAACAAGTAATTAAACAGCCTGCTGCAAATCTATTCGTACTTACCTGGGAGTAAGCCCCAGTAAATACAAGGAAACTTGCTTCCAAGTACATGCATAGATCAGGCTGCACAGAACTGATTTCTGATTTCAGTGTAGTTTCAAGCAGCTTCCAGATCTTTAATTATAACCCAGTATCCCAGCAAAACTCCCTGCTCACTCATAGCCTTGCCTGGCTAACAAGTAGAGCAGACAGAAAATGTTACAAAGAAAGAAAGTCTGTCATAGTTTTGGAGAGTGACAGCCTGCCTTGGATCTTGCACTTAGAATCATAGAATCATAGAATAGTAGGGTTGGAAGGGGCCTACAAGGCCATCGAGTCCAACCCCCTGCTCAATGCAGGAATCCAAGTCAGAGCATCCCTGACAAATGGCTGTCCAGCCTCGTCTTGAAGGCCTCCAGTGTGGGAGAGCCCACCACCTCCCCAGGTAATTGGTTCCATTGCCGTATTGCTCTGACACTCAGGAAGTTTTTCCTGATGTTCAGTCGGAATCTGGCTTCCTGTAACTTGAGCCCATTATTCCGTGTCCTGCACTCTGGGATAATCAAGAAGAGATCCTGGCCTTCTTCTCTGTGACAACCTTTCAAGTACTTGAAGAGCGCTATCATATCTCCCCTCAGTCTTCTCTTCTCAAGGCTAAACATGCCCAGTTCTTTCAGTCTCTCTTCATAGGGCTTTGTTTCCAGTCCCCTGATCATCTTTGTTGCCCTCCTTTGAACCCTCTCCAGCTTGTCTGCATCCTTCTTAAAGTGTGGTGCCCAGAACTGGACACAGTACTCCAGATGAGGCCTAACCAGTGCTGAGTAGAGGGGAACTAGTACTTCCCGGGATTTGGAAGCGATGCTTCTATGAATGCAGCCCAAAATAGCATTTGCCTTTTTTGCAGCCACATCACATTGTTGGCTCATATTCAGCTTGTGATCGACGACAATTCCAAGATCCTTCTCGCTCGTAGTGTGGTTGAGCCACGTATCCCCCATCTTGTAACTGTGCATTTGGTTTCTTTTTCCTAGGTGCAGAACTTGGCATTTGTCCCTATTAAATGCCATTCTGTTGTTTTCTGCCCAGCACTCCAGTCTATCCAGATCACTTTGAATTTTGTTTCTGTCTTCCAAAGTATTAGCTATCCCTCCCAATTTTGTGTCATCTGCAAATTTGATCAGCATTCCCTGCACCTCCTCCTCCAAGTCATTAATAAAAATATTGAAGAGCACTGGGCCCAGGACTGAGCCCAGGACTGAGCCCTGCGGTACCCCACTCGTTACCTCTCCCCAGCTTGAGAAGGTCCCATTGATAAGCACTCTTTGAGTCCGATTCTGTAGCCAACTGTGGATCCACATGATCGTTGTTTCATCTAGCCCACTTCGAGCTAGTTTGCTCATCAGGATATCATGGGGCACTTTGTCGAAAGCTTTGCTGAAGTCGAGGTATATGATGTCTACAGCATTCCCACGGTCTACAAGGGAGGTGACTTGATCAAAAAATGAGATCAGATTTGTCTGGCAGGACTTGTTTTTGACAAATCCATGTTGGCTTCGAGTAATCACTGCATTGTTGTCAAGGTGCTTCCAGATGGATTGCTTTATGATCTGCTCCAGAATTTTCCCAGGGATTGATGTCAGACTGACTGGTCTGTAGTTCCCAGGTTCCTCCTTTTTACCCTTTTTGAAGATAGGGACAACGTTAGCCCTCCTCCAGTCATCTGGCACTTCCCCGGTCCTCCATGATTTCTCAAAGAGAATAGACAGCGGTTCTGAGAGCTCTTCTGCCAGTTCCTTTATGACTCTAGGATGCAGTTCATCTGGCCCTGGAGATTTGAACTCATTCAAAGTAATGAGGTGTTCCTTGACCATATGCCTGTCGATCTCAAGCTGCAATCCTGCCCCTTCAGCCTGTACTTCGCCTTTGCCAGGGGGGTCATAGACCCTCTTTTGGGAGAAGACTGAGCCAAAGTAGGAATTGAGCACCTCTGCCTTTTCTTTGTCATCTGTTATCATTTTGCCATCCTTATTTAATAGCTGAACAACCATTTCTTTCCTCTGCCTTTTACTATGCACGTAGCTGAAGAAAGCCTTTTTGTTGTTTTTAGCATCCCTCGCTAACCTCACCTCGTTCTCCGCTTTAGCCTTCCTGACGCCATCCCTGCAATTCTGTGCTACCTGCCTGTACTCTTCCTTTGTTACTTGGCCTTCTTTCCACTTCCTATATGTGTCCTTTTTTGTTTTCAGGTCATCCCTAAGCTTTTTGTGAAGCCACATTGGCTTCTTCTGTTGTCTTCCACCTTTTCTTCTTGTTGGAATTGTTTGTGATTGTGCCTTGAGAATTTCCTTTTTTAAAAGTTCCCACCCATCTTGGACTCCTTTTCTCGCTAGCATTGCTTGCCATGGGACCTTACTGATCATTGTTCTGAGTTTATTAAAATCAGCTTTCCTAAAATCCAGGGTACGCGTTTGAGTACACTCGGCTTTTGCTTTCCTTAGAACCAAGAACTCAAGTACAACATGGTCGCTTTCCCCCAGAGTTCCTGTAACTGCTACTTTATCCACTAAGTCATCTCTGTTGGTTAGGATCAAGTCAAGGATAGCCGATCCTCTAGTTCCTTCCTCTACTTTCTGTAGGAGGAAGTTATCCGCCACACAAGTCAGGAATTTCCTGGAGGGGCCATGTTTTGCAGAATTTGTCTCCCAACAAATATCGGGGAAATTGAAGTCCTCCATTACTAGTACATCATGCTTCCTTAAAACATTGGCTATTTGCTTTTCAAAAGTTTCATCCTTGGCTTCTCCTTGATTGGGTGGCCGGTAGTAGACTCCGACCACCAGGTTCCTTTTATTCTTTGCTCCATTTATTTCAACCCAGATGCTCTCGATGGGGCTACCAAGCTCCTCCTCCTGTATTTCTGTGCAGAGATATGTATTTTTCACATACAGTGCAACCCCGCCTCCCTTTCTGTTCCTCCTGTTCTTTTTGAACAAGTTATATCCTTCAACTGCTGTATTCCAGTCATGAGAGTCATCCCACCAAGTCTCAGTTATACCTATCAAGTCATAATTTCCCTCCTGTATTAAGAGTTCAAGTTCGTTCTGTTTGTTTCCCATACTCTGGGCATTAGTATATAGACATCGAAGACCATGTGCTTCATAGTCTGGCTTTCTTCCTACATGTGTCTGAAGACTATTATTGGGCGCTATCAGCGCTGTTCTCTCCATTGCAGTGCATGCGCCTACGTCCATTGTTACCCCCAACATTACATCTCCCTTCCCCGTAGGATTCAGTTTAAAGCCCTCCTGATGAAGTTCTTCATGCTGTGGCCAAACACATTCTTCCCAGCCTTTGTGAGGTGCAACCCATCCCTAGCCAACAGCCCATCTTCCAGGAAGTATAGCCCGTGGTCCCAGAATCCAAATCTCTCTCGTCGGCACCACCTTCGTAGCCAGTCATTCACCCGGAGTATTTTTCGTTCCCTTTCTATCCCTCTTCTAACTACTGGAAGGATGGATGAGAAAACTATCTGGGCCCCAAAGTTCTTGAGTTTCCTTCCCAAAGCTTCAAAGTCTGACGTGATCTCTTCGTAGCTCCGCTTGGCGGTATCATTTGTTCCCACATGGATGAGAAGAAAGGGATACCTGTCAGTGGGCTTTATGAGTGCAGGCAACCTTTCAGTCACGTCTCTAATCTGTCCTCCCGGGAGACAACATACCTGGCGAGTCCACGGGTCTTCGCGACATACTTGGGTCTCGATCCCACGCAGCAAGGAGTCTCCCACTACTACCACTCTTCTCTTCTTCTTCTTGTAGGCCTGGGTTTCATCGCCTCTGTTTGACTGACCTTCAGCCTCTTGCTCACTCTCATGCAGGTTCCCCTGTGATTCTTCCTCTGCAGGCTGTCCTCCAGTCTCATCTGCAAGTACCTGGAATCGGTTCCACAGCTCCACCGCTTCCACTGGTGCAGAGTGGCGTCTAGTTCTTCTTCTCCTAACTGTCACCGTTTTCCAAGGAGTATCCTCTACTCCATTTTTCTTCACCTCAGCATTTCCCACTGCCTCATCTTGCTGTTGCTCTTCAAGCTTCTGGTCTGCCCTTTGCTGCTGTAGTTCCCCCATTCTGTCCAAGAACTCTTCGTGTTCTCTTATTCCCCGGAGGGTTGACAGTCGCCGCTCCAGTCCACTTACTTTTTCCTCCAGCAGCGTGATCAACTTGCACTTGTTGCAGGTGTAGGCCATGTTGTTCTCAGGCAAGAAAACAAACATTGCACACACCTTGCAGGTCACCACCAC
The DNA here is from genome assembly GCF_057233095.1 of Heloderma suspectum. Taxonomy (NCBI): domain Eukaryota; kingdom Metazoa; phylum Chordata; class Lepidosauria; order Squamata; family Helodermatidae; genus Heloderma; species Heloderma suspectum. Next base: position 248,032,742 of record NC_139460.1, read on the forward strand.
TGGAGAGTCTTGTCCTTCCATAGCCTCTTCTCCCTTTTTGTGTCTAGCTTTGTGATTGTTCTAGACTAGCCTGTGCCTGCTCCTCTACTCAGTAGAGGTTAAAAGCAGAGTCCCACTGGTGTGGAAGTGTGTGTTACAAGACAAATAAATGAAAAAAAGTTAGTAAAAAAAAATAAAAAAAAATGTTAGGGGCCTCCCCCTTGACCTTCCCTGCCAAACTCCCCTGGCCAACTCCTGTTTGCTCCCCCTGTTCGCTCGCTCTGTTCGCTCGCTCTCTGGGAGCTTGCCTGCTTCTGTAGTCCCTGGACCAGCTGGAGCAGCTTGCTCTGCTCTGCTCTGCTCAGCTGGGAGGCGGGAAACAGACTGAAGCTTCCCGCCCAGTCAGCTGCTGGGAGTACTCAGGCCACACCCCTCCAATTCAGTTGGAGCTCTCAGAAGCTCCTGGTGAGCTCACAGCCAGTCAGAAGGATAAAGGGCAGCGCCCTGGGCTTCCTGCAACCCACTTACCTCTTAGCCTCTGTCTCCTTTGTCTCCTTTGTCTCTTCAACCACTGCAACTCCCCTGGCCAACTCCTGTTTGCTCCCCCTGTTCGCTCGCTCTGTTCGCTCGCTCTCTGGGAGCTTGCCTGCTTCTGTAGTCCCTGGACCAGCTGGAGCAGCTTGCTCTGCTCTGCTCTGCTCAGCTGGGAGGCGGGAAACAGACTGAAGCTTCCCGCCCAGTCAGCTGCTGGGAGTACTCAGGCCACACCCCTCCAATTCAGTTGGAGCTCTCAGAAGCTCCTGGTGAGCTCACAGCCAGTCAGAAGGATAAAGGGCAGCGCCCTGGGCTTCCTGCAACCCACTTACCTCTTAGCCTCTGTCTCCTTTGTCTCCTTTGTCTCTTCAACCACTGCAACTCCCCTGGCCAACTCCTGTTTGCTCCCCCTGTTCGCTCGCTCTGTTCGCTCGCTCTCTGGGAGCTTGCCTGCTTCTGTAGTCCCTGGACCAGCTGGAGCAGCTTGCTCTGCTCTGCTCTGCTCAGCTGGGAGGCGGGAAACAGACTGAAGCTTCCCGCCCAGTCAGCTGCTGGGAGTACTCAGGCCACACCCCTCCAATTCAGTTGGAGCTCTCAGAAGCTCCTGGTGAGCTCACAGCCAGTCAGAAGGATAAAGGGCAGCGCCCTGGGCTTCCTGCAACCCACTTACCTCTTAGCCTCTGTCTCCTTTGTCTCCTTTGTCTCTTCAACCACTGCAACTCCCCTGGCCAACTCCTGTTTGCTCCCCCTGTTCGCTCACTCTGTTCGCTCGCTCTCTGGGAGCTTGCCTGCTTCTGTAGTCCCTGGACCAGCTGGAGCAGCTTGCTCTGCTCTGCTCTGCTCAGCTGGGAGGCGGGAAACAGACTGAAGCTTCCCGCCCAGTCAGCTGCTGGGAGTACTCAGGCCACACCCCTCCAATTCAGTTGGAGCTCTCAGAAGCTCCTGGTGAGCTCACAGCCAGTCAGAAGGATAAAGGGCAGCGCCCTGGGCTTCCTGCAACCCACTTACCTCTTAGCCTCTGTCTCCTTTGTCTCCTTTGTCTCTTCAACCACTGCAACTCCCCTGGCCAACTCCTGTTTGCTCCCCCTGTTCGCTCGCTCTGTTCGCTCGCTCTCTGGGAGCTTGCCTGCTTCTGTAGTCCCTGGACCAGCTGGAGCAGCTTGCTCTGCTCTGCTCTGCTCAGCTGGGAGGCGGGAAACAGACTGAAGCTTCCCGCCCAGTCAGCTGCTGGGAGTACTCAGGCCACACCCCTCCAATTCAGTTGGAGCTCTCAGAAGCTCCTGGTGAGCTCACAGCCAGTCAGAAGGATAAAGGGCAGCGCCCTGGGCTTCCTGCAACCCACTTACCTCTTAGCCTCTGTCTCCTTTGTCTCCTTTGTCTCTTCAACCACTGCAACTCCCCTGGCCAACTCCTGTTTGCTCCCCCTGTTCGCTCGCTCTGTTCGCTCGCTCTCTGGGAGCTTGCCTGCTTCTGTAGTCCCTGGACCAGCTGGAGCAGCTTGCTCTGCTCTGCTCTGCTCAGCTGGGAGGCGGGAAACAGACTGAAGCTTCCCGCCCAGTCAGCTGCTGGGAGTACTCAGGCCACACCCCTCCAATTCAGTTGGAGCTCTCAGAAGCTCCTGGTGAGCTCACAGCCAGTCAGAAGGATAAAGGGCAGCGCCCTGGGCTTCCTGCAACCCACTTACCTCTTAGCCTCTGTCTCCTTTGTCTCCTTTGTCTCTTCAACCACTGCAACTCCCCTGGCCAACTCCTGTTTGCTCCCCCTGTTCGCTCGCTCTGTTCGCTCGCTCTCTGGGAGCTTGCCTGCTTCTGTAGTCCCTGGACCAGCTGGAGCAGCTTGCTCTGCTCTGCTCTGCTCAGCTGGGAGGCGGGAAACAGACTGAAGCTTCCCGCCCAGTCAGCTGCTGGGAGTACTCAGGCCACACCCCTCCAATTCAGTTGGAGCTCTCAGAAGCTCCTGGTGAGCTCACAGCCAGTCAGAAGGATAAAGGGCAGCGCCCTGGGCTTCCTGCAACCCACTTACCTCTTAGCCTCTGTCTCCTTTGTCTCCTTTGTCTCTTCAACCACTGCAACTCCCCTGGCCAACTCCTGTTTGCTCCCCCTGTTCGCTCGCTCTGTTCGCTCGCTCTCTGGGAGCTTGCCTGCTTCTGTAGTCCCTGGACCAGCTGGAGCAGCTTGCTCTGCTCTGCTCTGCTCAGCTGGGAGGCGGGAAACAGACTGAAGCTTCCCGCCCAGTCAGCTGCTGGGAGTACTCAGGCCACACCCCTCCAATTCAGTTGGAGCTCTCAGAAGCTCCTGGTGAGCTCACAGCCAGTCAGAAGGATAAAGGGCAGCGCCCTGGGCTTCCTGCAACCCACTTACCTCTTAGCCTCTGTCTCCTTTGTCTCCTTTGTCTCTTCAACCACTGCAACTCCCCTGGCCAACTCCTGTTTGCTCCCCCTGTTCGCTCGCTCTGTTCGCTCGCTCTCTGGGAGCTTGCCTGCTTCTGTAGTCCCTGGACCAGCTGGAGCAGCTTGCTCTGCTCTGCTCTGCTCAGCTGGGAGGCGGGAAACAGACTGAAGCTTCCCGCCCAGTCAGCTGCTGGGAGTACTCAGGCCACACCCCTCCAATTCAGTTGGAGCTCTCAGAAGCTCCTGGTGAGCTCACAGCCAGTCAGAAGGATAAAGGGCAGCGCCCTGGGCTTCCTGCAACCCACTTACCTCTTAGCCTCTGTCTCCTTTGTCTCCTTTGTCTCTTCAACCACTGCAACTCCCCTGGCCAACTCCTGTTTGCTCCCCCTGTTCGCTCGCTCTGTTCGCTCGCTCTCTGGGAGCTTGCCTGCTTCTGTAGTCCCTGGACCAGCTGGAGCAGCTTGCTCTGCTCTGCTCTGCTCAGCTGGGAGGCGGGAAACAGGAAACACTTGGCTAAGCCCTGAGTAGATGCCCTTCCTTTTCCCAAACATCCTGCTATGAAATTAACAATGGGTTAATGAAAGGTAGTCATGACTGGGGAAGGCAATGGCAAACCATCCCGCTATAGTCTGCCATGAAAACGCCAGCGAAAGCAGCATCCCTCTAGGGGTCAGTAATGACCCAGTGCTTGCACAGGAGGAACCTTTCCTTTCCATTAATGTTAGTCCTACTTAGAATAGACCCATTGAAATGAATGGGATTTAAGTCAGACTAACATTGGATACAATCCATAATCTTCAACCCAGTTCACATGTCATGGCAGAAAATTGTGAGTTATTTAACCCATTTGTAGGAACGCATGCTGCCTACATGCTACTTCTGGTTTCGATAAACAACCTCCAATCAGCACAATCAGAGGTTGTGAGAATGATGTCCAAGTCCAGACCACTGGGTTGTTTAGCCCTTAAACAATCCAGCAGTCAAGAGTTCAGACATCACACTAACAACCTCCGACTGCATCTATCAGAGGTTATTTACAAAAAGTAGAAGCGTCTCATGCACAGTGATGCCATGACATGTGAATTGGCATCTTGCCTTTCTCTTCCACTTCTGCCCCGGATATGTGTGTGTGTGTGTCCACCTGTCTGGTTTCACTCTATGTTCTTGGTTCAACTCTGTGAGAACTCTTATTTCCTTACCTTATCTTTCTATTATCTCCCCCTCCCACAAGTAGAAAGTGGAATCCTAGCCTCACTTTTTAGGCTCAAACATACCTAATAATTATACCTCTCCCAAATATATAATATACATATGAACCATACAGCCAATCCTCAGTCATACCAATTGCCTCACTTATCAGCCCAGATCTTATGCAGCGCAGCAGGTTATTTTAAATCCTAGATGACAATTCAGCCAGGCACCTAAGATTCTCCAGCCATAAATTTTGGGTTGGGAAGTGTAATCAGATACCAGCCCTTTTGATTTAAAGCAATAAAGCACTACCCAAATACCATAAAGAACAATTTTCAGTACCCTTCTCCCTCTCCTCCAAAACCAGTACCATCCTAACAAATGAGTGGTTCTCAGCAAGCCAAACAGCATTCTGACTTTAATCTTAAAATCATGCTAAAGCCCACAAACAATGCCAGATCCTACACACACCTAATTATTTAGTGCCATCCTCACCACTAGCAGCCATCAGCTGAATTTTCCTCCCATCATCGCTAACAACCACAGATTTGGAACAAGAAGAATGGCTTCAAAGGGTTCATCATTTCCAAACAGGCTTAGGCCCCAGCACCTTTCATTTTAGTAATTAAGCACTTTCTACGACGGCAAAGCTGAAGAGGTATCATCCGTGCCACCATGAATCAGGATTTATTAAAGGCAAGACTGAACTGGGTGTTTTCAGTGCCAGGGCTCAGCCCTGAAACATGTGAAGTAGTGTTGTAGTTTCTGGGGTGTCTTTCCTCAACACTTAGTAACTATAGCTCTGGATTTGACAGGTTTTCTAAGGCAGAGAGTACATGATTTGCAAGCAAGCTTGAGCCCCAGCACCTCTCATTTTAGAAACCAAAGGTCAAAAAAATATCAATACATCACAGCCCCAAACCTGCATATACCTTCATGATTTAGGATCTTGGGTAACTGTTGCTTACTGTCATATACAAGCAATAAAGAAACTTGAAAGCAACCAGCTCTCTCACAAACCCCAAACCATACTTTCTAACCTCTGTTCTCTGTAGAGAAGCGTGTGTGGAATCCTTCTCAGTCTTATGGAAGCAGATTTCCTTCTGCATTCAGAAGTTCAGGGGAAAGTCTTGGCAGTTCACAGATAACTAAGAAAATTCATCCCTTTTCCCTGCCACCAATACCGATGCTGCTCTGAGGATATGAAATGTTTTCTCCCTCCTAAAGGAACACTCATGTGCACAGATTTTTTTTAAAACAAAGAAAGAAATTGACAAGACTTTTTCCAACATTGTCAGTGTGACATGGGGGTGGGGTGATCTAGAAAGATACCTGTAGCTGTAGGATTGCATTGAGGTCTAATCGCAGGGCAATTGCATCTGGGGTAGGCAAGTGCTAGAGCGTCTTCTCCCTCACTAGCTGGAGGGAGGTGTAGCAATTTTTTTAACCAGGAAACAATAGCTCATAAACAGTGGTAATGTGCATTAATTGAAGTAGAGGAAGATACCAGAGTTATAAAGCATCTTAAGATATATTTGTAATTTTGGCTAGAATAGAGGATAGTGCATAGGACCGCAGCCTAAGAAAGAAAGCGCATGCCAGGAATAGGGAAACAACAAACTTCAGCTTCCCTCTACTCCAGACTTCCCCAGCTTGGTGCCCCCCAGATGGTTTGGACAACTCCAAACATTCCTGGCCACTGGGCATGCTGACTAGGTCTGATTGAAGTTGAAGTCCAAAACATCTGGAGGGCACCAGGTTGGGGAAGGCTGCTCTACTCTGCCTTGAAACCAACAGCATGTATAGAATATACTGATGTGTAGTTAGAAGATCACCATGGATTTCTTCATCTCCTAGAATCTACTATTTCCCCTCCACCACTCAATTAACTGATGAGCTAGAAACCCAGAGGATGTTTTTACTTATCTTTGCATACTAACCTTGTCCACAGACACACTGCATTTTATCAGCTCCTGTCTCCTTATGCTTGCTGCGTATGCCTCATTGAAAATATCCTTCTTTGCAAGGGAGCAACAGATATCCTACTGTTGCCTAGCCTGCTATTTAGCAAAATGAAGGTGTGTGTGGCATATGGTAGCTTTCTGAAGTTGTGCAAGCCCCCCGAGGAAGGGAATGTAAGGAGAGGAAGAGCATATGCATCTTCCCTATAAAAACAGCAATAGGGGCAAAGTCAAATTGTTTTGTTTACCAGCTTTGAAGCCACACAAGCAATTTTTTTTTTTAAACGGAGAGAAACTTTTTTCAGGGCAGGGAGTCATCTGGGGCAGAATACAGAAAAGTGGAGAGTATGCCTCCCAACATGAGTGAAAAAGCATGCAGTACAGGAAGAATAAATCAGTTTCACTTCCCATTTCCTCCAGTTTGTCCACATGACCAAAAGGGCTGAAAATGTGGCACAACATTAGAAGTGCTATAAATTCCCCCACAATCACGAGTGAAATGAAAAAATAAATTAGAAAATTGGTTTGGAACCATTTGCAGGCATGGCTCAGCAATGTTTGCCTGTACCACTCACAAGAGTTTGTAAGAATGCCAATAGGTAGGAAATATATTGAAAAAGTCATAAAATGCCACATAATCTTAATACATAGGCAGAAGATTCAGAGTGCAGTCCCATACATGTCTTCTCAGATGAAAGCCTCATTAAGTGGGTATAGGACTGCAGCTTGAGACAAAATTATTCACCATAATGGGGCTAAGACAGCAAATATATTTTACTTTGAAATATGGGAAGCATGCCAGTTTTATTGGACCTGGAGGGGGGGAAACCACCTAGAATGCATAACAAAAGAGAAACAGACTAAGAGGTCCTTAGAAGAGCGCTTAAAGTGCTATATTTAGACTATATCGGAGGGTGAACAGTTCCTACTTCAGGGAAGAAACTGTCTTGGTACTGAAATTCTTTTGTTATTGTCAAGCGCAAAAGATTTTCTGAACTAAAACCCAAAATATGAAATCCTAAGGAAAGAACTCTTTGTATTCACCTTGGGTTACCTTCTTAAAATTAATAAGCAAGTTTTCAAAGTAAGGAATTAATACTTCCTTGATTCTAATTGTCAACATATCAGACCAATCCTATTCATAATTTTATTCACAGCAGAATAAAATATGGCACAACCATCTGAGAATGTACCATTTAAACAGCCTCTCTCCTGAGCAAGCAACATGGAAAGAAGAGCTTAGTAATTTACATACATAACACCTATACTTTGAAATACGCAGGCGCAATATTTGTAGACCTCATGCCTTTGTTTCTGTTACAAATCCACTCTCAGTTAATACATACATACATGCAATATATATATCACTCATACACCTAGGCATCTCAAATCTGACCTACCAAAAATATAAGATCTATCATCATTTCCCAACTGATAACCTCTAAAAAACAGATAGTGCCTTAGAAGAAGAAACGATTGCATTATATTTTTAGCACCTTGGTTCCAGCATTAACATGTAAGAGGAGAGGGGGGAAATATAGGATATATTTAGAACAGCAGCATCTCTCCAAGGACTTACTCTACAGTGTTAAAACTATGCATCATACTACACTACTGGAAAATATGAATATTTTCAGGTGGTTATTCTCACCACCAGTCCTCGCAATAGAATGGGTTTTTAAAAGAGAGAAAGATTCTGTACTAATTTGACCTTGAATGTACCATTTATAGTATAGATGTTAACGGATAGTATAGGTGTTAAGAGTTCTGAGCCACAGAATACATTTATGTTGTTGTGGGCATGCTATCTGAATACTTGGTGTAGGTCTATATCACTATGGTTCATTTTAAAGCAGGGGTGGGCAATATATGTACTGTGTGCTGCACGCAGCCCCTGCTGCCACAAGTCTGCTCCATATGGGCCACATGTGGCCCCTTCCAACTCTTCTGTAAAAAAAGAAAGAAAGAAAGAAAGAAAGAAAGAAAGAAAGAAAGAAAGAGTTTCATAGCAGGTACAGAGCTTTAAATCAGACAATTTTAGGTTGTTTGCAAGCTAAATTTGTCAACTTTAACACTCCATAGACACTAATGGAGCACTAAAAATGTCAAATTCAGCTTGCAAACAAGTAAAATTCAACCCTTTTAGTGCTATGGGGTGCTTTGCCATCAAATTTCTGCAGCACAAAAATTACCTCAAGTGCAGCGCATGGAGAGATGGGATCTGGGGAGAGAAAATGACTTTCAAATGGCCACAGTTGCCCAGCCTTAGTCTCAAAGCCATGACTGATCAAAGTGTACTATCTGACCAAAAAAAGTTAATGATCCTTCATGGCCCGGGATGGCCAATTCATCTCCACATAGGACCACATTGTTAGAAGATGGTTTCATGATACAGAGAACCATCTGGAACACTTGGAATGGGAGCGCCATCAGAATCTGAGAGAGAAGACACATCCCATCCCATCCAGTTTAAGGGAGAGGGTATGGGGAGTGGCTGGGGGGAGGAATAAAAGAAGCTGGTTTTGGATAGAGTCAGAGACAGAGATTCAGCTAAAAGCATTTTGGGATACAGGATGTCTCTCTAGAGCTGATGCAAGGTAGTGGAACTGCTGCCTGGTAGGAATGCACGAGCTACTTGCCTACTCTTATACTCCATTAGTCAAAAAGCAGATGGTGTATTACAAATACACCATAAGGCTCCAGTGTTCTCTCCTCCAAAGGAAATAAAAACTGGGTAGTGCTATCCTTTAATTTCTCACTGCTCAGAGAAGTAAGGAACATGTAACAAAGATTTCCAGTTGAATCCATCAGCATAAGGAACACAAAATTAATCCAAGGAAACAGAACTACTATTTTCATAATTTGCTGCAATAACAGAATTGTCTACCAATGTGTTTTCCCATGACAAAATAAAAGAGAGGGTGCACTTCACCCACAGACAGACATATGTAAGTGGGCCCTGCAACAAAATGTAAGTCTTGAATGCTCATGTTTAGTGTACCAATTAGCCAGCCATGATCTCCTCTTGGATATTCCAGTCCATTTCCACCTCCTGACCAATTTTCCATCCCACCCACCCCTACCTCCAGTCAGTCAGCAAGCCATGGCCACTCAGTATGCTCGGTCCTCACTGGGTTGTTTTTGGGATTTCACATACACACCGCCCTCTCCCTTTAAAGTGTTTAAAACAAAAACAGATTAAAAAACACTTTTGCAAACCTCAGGTCTTCTTCTAGCTCCCTCTTGTACATGGGCAGTGCCACTTTGAAGAGCCCGACTAGGTCAGACCAAGCCTATTTATTTATTTATTTATTTATTGCATTTATACCCCGCCTTTCTCCCTCTCGCAAGGAACTCAAGGCGGCTTACATTATCCTCCTCCTCACAACAACAACCCTGTGAGGTAGGTTGGGCTGAGAGTCTGTGACTGGCCCAAAGTCACCCAGTGAGCTTCCATGGCCAAGTGGGGACTAGAACCCGGATCTCCCGGCTCCCAGTCCATCACTCTCACCACTACACTACACTGGCTCTCAAGCCTAGCATCCTGTTTCTCCTAGATGCCCATGGGAAGCCCAAAAGCAGGACAGGAGAGCACTAGTTCTCTCCTGCTGTTGTTCCTCAGCAACTGGTATTCAAAGGCATGCTGCCTCTGATTATGAAGTTAGTATAAAGCCATCATGACTAGTAGCTATTGAAAGCCTTACCCTCCATGAATTTCTCTAACCCCCTTTTAAAGCACTCAGGCCTGAACATTAGAAACAGATAGAACAATATAGTTGATAAACTTACATGATAAAAATCTGTTTTTACTGGAAACTAATAAAGAAGCCTAGCGCTCCCATTAACTACTGAAAATAGATAGATTATAATGTACACTTCCTACATTTTTAAATTATTATTCTTATTCTTATTATTTTCATTTCTATACTGTCCAATAGCTGAAGCTCTCTGGGCGGTTCACAAAAGTTATAAACCACAAATACAAGATAATAAAAACATAAAATCTTTAATATACACAATTTAAAAACAATGGAGGGAGCAATCCTATGTCCGCTAGACAGCAGCTACACGGCCATAGGATATGCTGTTTTCTGGGACCCAACCTCGGAGCCCATGCTCCGAGGTCGGTTCCTGGAAAACTGACCTCCACCCACGTCCGTGAGAAGCCCCATCCTCCATGCTCAGAAGAGGAGCCTGGAGCAGCTGAAAGGAGGCGTGGCTGGGGGTGTTCCAGGGCAGGGAGAGCGGATGTGCCTGTATGACACATCCTATGTGTCGTACAGCAGCCTCCTCTCCTGCTCGCCCCCCCCCCCCATGGCTAGACAGCCAAAAACGGCTGTCTAGCAGAAAAAGCAGGACAGGAGACGTGTGGAGGGAATGATCCCCCCCCCCCATGCTTCTCCTGCCTTGCTTTGGATAGGTGGTCGCCTCCAAGTTCGTAGGTGGCCGCCTATCTAGATAGGATTGTGCCCTTAAACAGTTAAAACAGTTACAATAAGATATTCCTGTATATGGAATCTAGAGGTGTATATCAACACAAGATTAACACAGATCCCAAATCAGCACTTCGGAAAATGGCTGTATGACTATCATGTGAAATCAAAAAATGGCTAGACCTTTCTTTTCTTGTTTTTTAGAACTGGATAAAAATGCAAGCACAGTAGCCCCTTAGGATGGGATTATGCCTGCCAGAATACAGAAAAATAGGTGAAGTCGTTTCTGTGCAACATGCCTTTTTATTTTTAAAGGAAACCACTGATAATTTTCATTCTTGTCAGAATTTGATTAAATTTGCAGGGATAGTTGCTCCCTCTGAGGGATTCAAGTCTGCCATGTTTCAGATGAATAGGTGCAGACATTTTTGTGCAAGTGCACCACTTACATTTTGAAGGTATCTAAACAAGGACACGCTTATCCCCCATGTTCCTTATGGACCATTCTTCTGAAAGTGACAAACAACGCAGAGGTAGTCCTAAGTGATAAATCTGCAGTGTTTCAGAAGGGTAAGTGCAGTGATTTATGAGAAATGGGAGTCCTCGAATTTGGGAGGTGAGTGAAGCGCTTCCCCTTCCCTCCCAATACTTTTTGGGCCATCTGTATGAAAATGGCCTACATTACAGAGGTGTTTCCACACAAGAAGCCTGCAAAATTTCAGAAGGATAAGTGCATGGGCCACAGAGTTATGCTGATTAAAACCAGTTTATGGCTTCTTTCATAGTGAAGCCTGGTGGCATTGGAAGAATGGTCTCGCGGTCTCATCCTTGACCTCCCGCAAAGCACAGCCATTGGAGAGCCCCTAGTAACATATGCCTCATAATTAGGTGGATTTGTAAGTCACTCAATCCCCCCTCCCTCCATTCTTTAGAGAAAGAAATGCAAAATACACTATTTTGGAGGACATGCTGTCTGTCTTTCCAAAACCTGAATGAACCCACATACAGGGACCAGTTTCTGTTCTGGTTGCTTCAGAGGGAAGCCCATTTCGCCTTGGGAAGCACTAGAAATGATCTGAATAAGCCAGATTCAGCTCAGGCATTGGCTGAGTCCAATGCACATCCCTAATGGAAATTACCAGTTTTACTGTGCAAACAGTCGGATAAAAAAATAAGTTTACACTAAAAGCATTAATTAAGCTGCTGAACTATTTATAAAATACTTTAAACAAACATTGATTAAAGCTATTACAACTATAGGCAAAAAACAGTGCAGCTGTTATGTTGTCACAGAGAAGTCTTATGGAAATTCTTGTTGGAAGCTCGATTTTTTTTAATTTTCTGCCTTTCTGTGTTTTTAGCTTTTCATACTTATGGACTTTTAAGTACAGCTTTACTCTCCTGTCCTACATATACAAGTAAACCTCCAACAGTTAAATTCAGCCTGACCTGTCCCAACATCATTATAGCGATAAGCCATGTAAACCAGGACAAGTGCCCATCAGTTACAATAATTTGTGAATTCCACACCAGCTGCAAGGGGGCGGGGGAGAGGGGTTGGAGGGGTGCTTTCTCTGATCTCAGAGGAGGGAATCAGAACTATCCTATGGTCCTTGGGATGCTCACCCAGAGACCATAGGATTGCTCTGTCTGTCACCCTCAGAGTGGCCTGGTAAATTAAGACCATGTTACAATGGAAACGTACACCCCAGTACTTCTACGCAATCATCAGGGTGTTCTCTAATATCTCTAGCTTTCATTTTGTTAACTTCGTTTAGCTTCTATTATACCTACCTCTACCACCTTCTCAGTTCACTTGATGCATCTGATGAGAAGGCCAACAAAAAATCATTGTACTATAAATTTTATATAGTTTTATTAACATTTTTGTATACTGTCCTGGAATCTTTTCAATGAAGGGATGTTAAGCAATATTTTAAATACATACAATATAAAACCTCTTGTTTTGTTTGTTTATATATTGTTTATATAACAATATATAATTGTTTATATTGTTTTGTTTGTTAGCCTCTTGGGATTCTATACAGCATTGTTTTCATGCTGCTAATGTGGCTATTCTTTAATTATTTGAAATTTGAAATAACATGTGTCCCAAAATTCTTGCATCTTAACCAGTACTTGAACAGCAGTGTCCTGGGGGCAAGCTGATAATAGAAAAAGGAAGGGGAGCCATATGGGTCCTTGGGCAGACTGCCTAAGGAAGCAAACAGGGAAACAAGAACAAAAATGTTGCCTGGCACCAGGTTTCAGCATACTGGTCACAGAGTATTGTGTACTGAACTGGCAGGACATGTATTCCATTTCTAACGCCAAGATTCACTTAGAGGGGAGAAGAAGGAGACTGCTCCCTGACCACTACTGATGCTTTCGTGCCTCTCCTTGTTTCACACAGGGAGAACCACTGATGTAAACAAGGAAAAAATAGAGAATTGTAATAGTATCAGAAAGTCTGGATAATTCAAGAAAAACAGGGAGGACACATGCATGTTTACACACACACACACACACACACAGTATGGCAACAGTCCATGCTCTGATAACTTCCCAAAGGACTATTGCAATGCTCTCTACATAGGGATTATCTTGAAGACTGTCCAGAAGCTGCAGCTGGTGCTGAATGCTGCTGCCCATGTGTTGACTGGGGCAGTGAGATGTGAGCATATTGGACCAAGTTTGAAATCTCTACACTGCCTGCCAGCAACCTACCAGGCCTAAGTCAAGGTGTTAGTACTAATGTACAAAGCCTTATCACAAGGCTAAAAGATATGACGCCGGAAGATGAGCCCCTCAGGTCGGAAGGTGTCCAATATACTACTGGGGAAGAGCAGAGGGTATTTCCAAGCAGGGCCAGAAAGAGTGAAGCGGCTGGGCCAAAGCCAAAAGGACACTCAGCTGTGGATGTGTCTGGTGGTGAAAAGAAAATCCGATGCTGTAAAGAACAATACTGTTTAGGAACCTGGAAGGTTAGATCAATGAATCAAGGTAAGCTGGAGGTGGTCAAACATGAGATGGCAAGATTGAACATCGACATCTTGGGAATCAGAGAACTAAAATAGACAGGAATGGGCGAATTTAATTCAGGTGACCATCATATCTACTATTGTGGCCAAGAATCCCATAGAAGAAATGGAGTAGCACTCATAGTCAACAAAAGGGTGGGAAAAGCAGTACTGGGGTACAATCTTAAAAATGATAGAATGATCTCAGTACGAATCCAAGGCAAACCATTCAACATCACAGTAATTCAAGTCTATGCCCCAACCACTGATGCCGAAGAAGCTGAGGTTGATCGGTTCTATGAAGACCTCCAACACCTTCTAGAACTAACACCAAAAAAAGATGTCCTCTTCATCATAGGGGATTGGAATGCTAAAGTAGGAAGTCAAGAAATCACCGGGATAACAGGCAGGCATGGCCTTGGTGTACAAAATGAAGCAGGACAAAAGCTAATAGAGTTTTGCCAAGAGAACACGCTGATCATAGCAAACACTCTTTTCCAACAGCACAAGAGATGACTCTACACATGGACATCACCAGATGGTCAATATCGAAACCAGATTGATGATGTACTTTGCAGCCAAACATGGAGAAGCTCCATACAGTCAGTAAAAACAAGACCTGGAGCTGACTGTGGCTCAGATCATGAGCTGCTTCTTGCAAAATTTTGGCTGAAATAGAAGAACGTAGGGAAAACCACTAAACCATTCAGGTATGACCTAAATCATATCCCTCATGAATATACAGTGGAGGTGAGGAATAGTTTTCAGGGATTAGACCTGATAGACAGAGTGCCTGAGGAACTATGGACGGAGGTCCGTAACATTGTTCAGGAGGCAGCAACGAAATCCATCCCAAAGAAAATGAAATGCAAGAAAGCCAAGTGGCTGTCTGATGAGGCTTTACAAGTAGCTGAGGAAAGAAGGGAAGCAAAAAGCAAGGGAGAAAGGGGAAGATATATCCAACTGAATGCAGAGTTCCAGAGAATAGCAAGGAGAGACAAGAAGGCCTTCTTAAATGAACAATGCAAGGAAATCGAGGAAAACAACAGAATGGGAAAGACTAGAGATCTCTTCAAGAAAATTGGAGATCTCAAGGGAACGTTTTGTGCAAAGACGGGCATGATAAAGGACAAAGAAGGCAGGGACCTAACAGAAGCAGATGAGATTAAGAAGAGGTGGCAAGAATACACAGAAGAACTATACAGGAAAGATCTTAATGTCCTTGATAGCCATGATAGTAATGTCCTTGATAGCCATGATAGTGCGGTCACTGAACTTGAGCCGGACATCCTCGAGAGTGAAGTCAAGTGGGCCTTAGGAAGCATTACTAACAACAAAACTAGTGGAGATGACAGTCTTCCAGCTGAGCTATTTAAAATCCTAAAAGATGATGCTGTTAAAGTGCTGCACTCAATATGCCAACACATTTGGAACACTCAACAGTGGCCACAAGAGTGGAAAAGGTCAGTTTACATTCCAATTCCAAAGAAGGGCAACGCCAAAGAGTGTTCAAACTACCACACAATTGCGCTCATTTCACATGCCAGCAAGGTGATGCTCAAAATCCTACAAGCTAGGCTTCAGCAGTATGCGAACCGAGAACTACCAGAAGTACAAGCTGGGTTTCGAAGAGGCAGAGGAACTAGAGATCAAATCGCCGACATTCGCTGCATCATGGAGAAAGCAAGAGAATTCCAGAAAAACGTCTATTTCTGCTTCATTGACTACGCGAAAGCCTTTGATTGTGTGGATCTCAACAAACTGTGGCAAATTCCTAAAGTGATGGGAGTACCAGACCACCTTACTTGTCTCCTGAGAAACCTGTACGAGGGTCAAGAAGCAACAGTAAGAACCGGACATGGAACAACCGAGTGGTTCAAAATTGGGAAAGGAGTACGACAAGGCTGCATATTGTCACCCTGCTTATTTAACTTATATGCAGAGTACATCATGAGAAATGCCGGGTTGGATGAATCACAGGTCAGAATTAAGATTGCCGGGAGAATTATCAATAACCTCAGATATGCAGACGATACCACCCTAATGGCAGAAAGTGAAGAGGATCTAAACAGCCTCTTGTTGAGGGTGAAAGAGGAGAGTGCAAAAGCTGGTTTGAAACTCAACATTAAAAAAACTAAGATCATGGCATCTGGCCCTATCACTTCCTGGCATATAGAAGGGGAAGAAATGGAAGCAGTGACAGATTTTACTTTCTTGGGCTCCAAGATCACCGCAGATGGTGACTGTAGCCATGAAATTAAAAGACGCTTGCTCCTTGGGAGGAAAGCTATGGCAAACCTAGACAGCATAGTAAGAAGCAGAGGCATCACCTTGCCAACAAAGGTCCGTCTAATCAAAGCTATGGTTTTGCCAGTAGTAATGTATGGCTGTGAGAGTTGGACTATAAGGAAGGCTGAGCGCCGAAGAATTGATGCTTTCGAACTGTGGTGCTGGAGAAGACTCTTACGAGTCCCCTGGACTGCAAGGTGGTCAAATCAGTCAATCCTAAAGGAAATCAACCCTGAGTGCTCATTGGAAGGACAGATACTGAAGCTGAAGCTCAAATATTTTGGCCACCTAATGCGAAGAGAAAACTCTCTGGAAAAGACCCTGATGCTGGGAAAGACTGAAGGCAAAAGGAGAAGGGGACGGCAGAGGATGAGATGGCTAGATAGCATCACCGATGCAATGAATATGAACCTGAGCACACTCCGGGAGAGTGCGCAGGACAGGAAGGCCTGGCGTGCTATGGTCCATGGGGTCACGAAGAGTCGGACACGACTGAACGACTGAACAACAACAACAACAAAGCCTTAAGTGGCTCAAGAGCCTGGTACTTGAAGGGCCACCTTCCCCAGTACGAACCAGCCTGGGGAGGCGTTGGTTGTGGTGTCCTTGAGGAATGTGTCCCATGAGGCTACCACACATAGCAGAGCCTTCTCAGTAGTGGCAGTCCACCTGTCGAATACCCTTACAGCAGAGATTTGACTGTCTCCCACACTGCTGTCACTTAGGCGCCAGTTCAAAACGTTTTTATTTGTCCAGGCTTTGGGGATATAAGCAAGTGCTCCATCTGTGTAGTAGTGCTTTTGGTGTTCATATTGGTTGTTTTATTATGCATTTGTGATTTTAGGATTATGATTTTAATGGTATTTATGTGCTATATTGTTTTTATATAGGTTGTTGACTACCCTCTGCTCCTTGTGATGAAGGGTGGGATAGAAATCAAGTGATCACTCTCTCACTCTCACACACGCACGCACACAATGCATTTGGGGTTGGTCTGAATGACATTTATGGGATCCCTTACAGTCCAGTGTCTCTGACTGCAAATAGATTCAAGATCCCTTCCAGCTCTGTAACTTTTGAACCTGAGGTTTCAGTAAGTAGAGGTATCAGTGAAGATGCCTCGAGGCAACACCTCTCAAAAACCTGGCAATAGCTGGTTACATTCTACTGATGTGCTTCAGTGTGAGCTGGGATGGGCCAAGATATAGGCAATGAGTGGAGATAACCCATATTTTCTTCCTCACCCTCGATAAACTATTATGGAAGGAGGCTTACTTTTCTCTCTCCCCTCCCTAAAGAATGTACTAGTTGAGTCTGGGAGGAGAACAACAGAAATAAGGTATAGGTGTATGGGTGTAACAGTCAGTCTGTGCTGGAACTGGGTCTGCAAAAGAGACACAAAGAGCTGATTTTGCTCTGTGCAGGAAATCCTATGGCACTATGGCACTACACATCTGATGGACATTGACCCGGTTCACACATAAGAAACAATGGGTTGTTGTGCATGAGCGGGTCTCTTCTGCTTTTACCCTACAACTGGCTCCCTCACAGGCCGCAGAGCATGACATGCGAACCCGGACTGCTGGGTTGTTTAGGGGCTAAACAAACTACCAGTTAACCCATGGTTTGTTGGATTGTTGTTGCATTAACAGCAGTCCAAGTTCGCACATCACACTCCACAGCCCATGAAGTTGCTGATGCAGGCCATAGGGTAAAAGGCGAAGAGCATGACAACCCATCAGTTTTTAAACTGATGGGTTGTCATTACGTGTGAACAGGGACAGTAGGAATCTGTTGGCCTACTAATGCTGTGAACCCCCATCTTATGCTCAGCCTGTATATATGCGTAAATAAACCTCATATCACAAAACCACTGTAAGTCTCCAGTGACCGACTTCTAAGGAGATGGAACTCTGGGTAAGTGCTAGAACCTCTGAAACTTGTCATCGCTCAAATGTGGGGTGCATGTGGACAGGATATGTCTCCTGTATCCTTCAAATCCATGTCTTGAGAGTTTTTTCCGTTTTTTACTCCAGTTTGTGTTGTATGCTAACCGGTTCATTCAGTTCTGGAAAAGTCCTCTCTATTCGATATTTGAGGGTAAAATGGAGTGGCTGGAAGCATAATATTTTAATAAAGCTGTGCTGATTGGTACAGAAGAAACAAGTAGAAACCCCCAACTCCAATTGTTTCTTCCTTACTGTTAATCTTAATCTATCCCAAAGCAACATGTAAAGAATAAACTTACCATTTTAACAAATTTCCTATAGAGAAAATGCTAGGTTACCATGGAATCAGTCAATTAACTTTGACACATGCTTACCAAGATTGATCAGTCATTCCTGAGTTCTGTCTACAAAGTTACTGTTTTTCAGCTAAGGAAAAAAATTCACATGAGAATTAACAACCATGAAATTCCCTTGACTGATACTTTCTTACGGTCAGTGCCAGTAACTCATTCCACAACAGGCAAAGGCTGCAATCCTAAGCATGTTTAGACAAAAAAAAAAAGTACAACTGCTAGCATACCCCAGCCAGCAAGCCTTGCTGGGGAAGGCTGAGAGTCATAGGACCTACTCTGTCTAAACATGCATGGGATTCCACCCTAAATTAGCTAAATATCCTCTTTTATGAAGAAAACTTTATGGCAGAAGGTGCAGAAGAACAAGAGTCTAATTTTACTGAATTATTTGACAGGTCATAGAAGCGATTTCAAAGATCGCAAACATGATTTTGAAATGATGTCTATACTCCACTTCAAAACAATCTCTTCAAGATGTTTAAGTTTTTAATAAACTTAGTATTTTCAGTATTTTAATTAACCTTTTAAAGCCTGTTTTGAAGTGAAACATAAATGCAATACAAATGTGTAAAAAGTAAGCCTACACTTTTAATAAAATGTAGATTAAATCATGTGAATCAACTTGTGGAATATCTGAAGTACAATTTAAATCATCTTTCAAATTTGATCTTTCTCTCAGATTATTTTAAGTCAACTCGCGCTGACAAACACTTGGCAGTGGGGGATCAGTCTCAGCTAGCTCAGTGGAAGTATGATCAGGTGACGTTTAAGGACTTTGGCTTAAATAGGTCATGGATCAGGCTGCCAGTCATATGAGGTACACACACAATGTATATTAAAAAAAAATTATGTTGTATTCATAAACCGTTACTGCATTTAAATTATTCCAATATATTAATAGAGATGCTACTGATATTCTAAAACATCTGCTACAGTAGTTCTCAATGACAACAGTATCAGTTGCTGGCATGGTCAGAAACAAGATTGGATTTTGTAGCAGTGACAGCCATGGCCTGCGTGCTTCTACTGTATAGTTAAGATAAGCTATTTGCATTACAACTCTTCCATAAATCATAAACTCCTTGAGTTAAATCAACTGCTCAGCATTCATTCAGTTATTTTATATTACATTAACCCTCTTGATATTCAAGCACCTAATTGAAGATCAAATCTTAAAGTTCCTTCATCAGAAATAACGTTTGCTCTACTGCACTTCAAATACAGAGACAGATGTGTTCAGAAGCATTATTCACATCAACAAAATACTATAATAAATGTGAACTATAACACTTCAGATAAACTTTACCGTGACCCATCTAAATAATCTTACAGAAAGACTGTTATAGAAGAACAACAAACCAATTTCTCAAATTTAAAATGATAATGACATTAGTGACACTTTTAAAAGATACTCAACATAGGGATAGAGCAATTAATAGCAAGTGTATTTCTTACTTTAGCAGAAGCCCTAAAATTCCCTTTGTCAAAATACCGTTGCTGTTCTGCTAATAGAGAATTGTTCCGTTAACATGCAGCCTAATCTTCCTAATGCTTAGTTAGGGGAAAAGTCATTAAAATTTGTTCTACAAGTAAACTTAATGTAATATTCCCTTTGTCAGTTTCACTTTACTAATGCAAATTTTGTGTGTGGCAAAGAATAAATCTTTTAATACTAAATAATTGAGAAAATCCCTCTAAGAGGTGCATAATAGTGCACTACTGTCATCACAGGAGATATTGATTATCATAGTCATTAAATACAAGCTATGATATACACCATCATCTGAAGATTATACATGCTGTAACAGGAAATTATCGGAGTGGTACTAAGTAGGATGCAACTGACACACAGATAAAGTAACCATCTTTAAGGAACCACATTACAATCTACAGGCAGATCTTCCAAGTGGTACACACTAAGGAGAATTCATTTACTGCATTGTTATGAGATGAGCAAAAACCTGATTGCTAAAGTCATCATTTTCATTCCCACATACACATTTAAAGTTGTCAAGAAAAATTCTTTTTCTGCCAAAAAAACCCTTTGCATTACTTTCTCAAGAAAACAAGAGGTTCATCATTTGTAGGAAATGGATTCAAGAAAGATGAACATTGTACAGAAATCCTATTTCTGTAAAATACGGTTTTTAGCCAGTTCTCTTATCAAACCAAAAATATAGCCTTTAATGTCTGTTTTTCCCAGCTGCCCAAAAGTAGCTGGAAAATACAGTGTTGCTAACTTATTAACACCTAGTTGTTATACTCACTTAACTTTTAGATTGCAGTTCAGTTTGCAAAGGTATTATTTCCCCCCTTTACAAGTTGCTAAACAATAAAGCATGGAGCAAGTTATTCTTGTACAAGGTCACACTTCAGATCACTAGCAAAACTGGGATGATTCCATAACTCTATCCACTAAGCCATACAGATTGCTTTGTAAGCATGCTTAGTATAAACAAACAAGATGCTACACCATACACTTATATATCCCCAGGACACAATCAATATGTACCCACTCTCATCGCAGCCACTGTCCTCAATCCTCCTTTGCTATTATCTATGACTCACCCATTCAGTCTTAGGAGACAGATATCTCAAATTACTGAAGGAAATTACTATAACCACTTCTAGAGAAGCTAACCATTACAGTTAGATAATGAGTGAAAACACATTTATAGGTATAGGCAGATATAGATCAGCCTTTCCCAACTTAGTGCCCTCCACATGTGTTTGACTACAACGCACATCATTTTCGGACAGCATGGTCAGTCACACACTAAGGAAGTTGTAGTCCAACATATCTGAAGGGCACCAGGTTGGGGCAGGATGGTATAGATTAATAGTATGCACCTTGTCAGAGAAGTTGGATGAATAGGGCTGTTCAAGTGGAACATAAAAGAAAATTAAACCAATCACTTTGAAGGAAGGACCTTCCAAGTAAGGTTTAAAAAATTGTTCAGAAGAAGAATGTAAAACTGTCACTGTCATGATCATCTTAGAGGGAACCACAGTGATGACATCTTATTTGATTCTTCCTAGTCTTCTCATTAAAAGTAAAGCACACTGTGATCTAGGGATTCCTGGCAGACAGCTTTATTTTCTGTGGGGCTTCAACTTCTATGAACACTTTGGATAAAAAATCAAAAAGAGAAGGAAAAACAAGTGGCAGCAGCAGCTGATGAGACTTACTTGAACCTGCCTTGGCAGTGCTGGCACTGATCTCCTACCCAGCCTTGGTCACAGAGGCAGGTGGAATTGACACATCGACCGGAGAAGCAGGAGGTTCTTTCACAAGGCTTAGACTGGGAGACTTGAGCATACAGCACCAGGTACAATAATCCATAGAAGAGCAGCCAGTTATTCATATCCAAGAAGGTAGAGAAACAACAGGAGGAACACGAAAAGGGTCTCCAGCCTCCAAGGATCACGGGAGGGCCTCCCATCCTGCGCAGGACTTTCCCCAAAGGATCCAGCATCTTTGCCACAGAGCACATCCGCAAGCGGCTCTCCAAAGAGCCGGGATGGGGGTGGGAAGCGAGATTAACCCAGTTCCTTGTGCAGATCTAACAAGGATGAAAGCAAGCCCCCCACTCGGCCCACATCACCCAGGTCAGGCAGGGAAGAGAACGAGTTTAGCAGGGATGATGAAGAAACAGGTCTTCCCAGAAACACACACAGGCTGAGATGATGTGTCCTGAAAAGAAGGAGTTAAGGCTGCTGGCAAGGGAGGGCAAGTCTCCCCCCCCCCGCCCCGATCCTGCCTTCTCACCTTCCCTTCCTTCCTTCCCAAGCTTCTCACAACACCTCCTGTTTACCCCTCAGGTAAAGCGCCAGCGGCAGCCTTCCCGCCTCCTCTTCCTCTTCGTCCTCAGGGCTCATTGCCTCCGTCTTCCATGAACAGCGGACTGCCTCCCGACCTTGCCGCTTCCCCTCACAACATACCCCCCCGCGATGATGTAGCCCCTCCTCCGTTGCTCGCCCCCCAACCACCACAATGCCTCCCCCCCCCTTTTTTTTTCTTTTCTTTTTTTGTGTAGCTCGTCCTCTTCAAGGAGCAACAGCGGGGCTAGCAGGACGGCCGCGGAGGTGATGCTTCCTCTTCGAAGCGGGCGAGCGGGCGAACTCTGGGAGCGGGAGAAGCGTCCGAATCGCCTCAGAGCCGGTTCAGCATCCCAACCCGGGGGGGGGGGGAGAGCAGGCAGCTCCCCTTCCCTCCCCGTCCAGCAGAATGGGGGGGGGCGAGGAGGGCGAGAGTTAAAAGCCCCCTTCTGTCCCAGCTGACAGTTTGAAAGCAGCCATTTTTAAAAGGCTAATGGTAATCCGCTTTCAGGGGCGGGCGGCTGGCTGGGGCCGAATCCCTCCTCTTCCTTCTTCGCCCTCCCGCTCCGCCGGGTCTATTTCGATCCGTCCCTCTCCCGCTTTCTCTCTTTTTTTTACTGCCAGGCAGGCCCCGCCTCAGCCAACGTGAACGGCGGCGGCGGCTCCTCCTCCTCGTCTCCCTCTGAAGGGATCCCGCAGCCAGGCAGACGCAAACGACTCAGTCGCCGCTTCGGGATCCTCGTTGCTGGAGCAACTGCGCCGAGAAGGATGCAGACCAAGAGCCCCCGCCGCCGCTGGCAGGAAAGGGCAGGCGCGCAGAGGCCAGCGGCTCGTTTCCCGCCCGCCCGCCGACCCCCAGAAAGTTCCTGTCCCAGCCGCCCCAGAATGAGTCCTTCCTTTTGCACGGACGGCCTCGAGATCAACAGGACCGACCGTCCGTCCGTCCCCCCCCCCCCTTTGGAAAGGAAGAAGAAAAAGGGGCGCGCAGCGCCGTGCGTGCGTGCGTGCGTGCTGCTGCTTCAGCCTTCTGTGCAGCTTTGCGGAGGAGCTCTAGAGAGAAACTAACGCACAAAGAAGAGCTGAGCATGTGCAGCAGCGGAGGAGCCCCCTTAAAGGCGCAGCGCGTTACTCCATTGCATCACTTTCGGCCTGACGCGGCCGGAGGGAGGAGAGGGAGCGAAGTGAAAGCATTCGGTCTGCTCGGAAAGCGCATAGCACGACGAAAGGGGTCATCTTTTCCACAAGAGAGAAAGCAAGTTCCTGAACTTCTTAAACAGAAACAACAAAAACAAAGCCAAGACTGGGAGCGTTTCCAGAAATATTTTGCAAGCTCTGTGACTCACTGAAATAAAATTTAAAACAAAGCAGGATGAAAAACAGGAACAGCATTGTTTGG
This sequence comes from Heloderma suspectum, assembly GCF_057233095.1. Lineage (NCBI taxonomy): Eukaryota > Metazoa > Chordata > Lepidosauria > Squamata > Helodermatidae > Heloderma > Heloderma suspectum. Next base: position 248,056,055 of record NC_139460.1, read on the forward strand.
GTGACTTGTGTGTATCCATTACAGCTGCCACCTTTTTTTCTTGGCATGGCTCCTGTGCCTTTAACAGCTGCATTCAACAAGTGCCGCTTATGCTCTTCCCACTTACCACATCTTCATGTTGGGAAAGGCTTCAACTTTTCAGTGACTATCAAAGATATGAAAGGCGCAGTAGCTCTTCCACACACAAAACTGGCAGCCCTAGGAACATTTGCCATTATTCTTCTAGTACATTATACAAGAAAACAGGTACAATGCTTTCATGAGCTCCGCATGGGGTCATGAAGAGTCTGACACAACTTAGCGACTAAACAACAACAAAGCATTCTGCTTATTCCCAGAGTTTGTAGAATACACTCACAAAAAAACAGACAGTAGAGAACATTTATACATTCAGTCCTGACACTAATTTCATTTATTATTTTTTATTTTATTATTAAATTTATTAATCGCCCATCTGGCTGGTCACCCAGCCACTCTGGGCGATGTTCAGCGTATAATAAAACAATTTAAAACAATAAAATTCTACCATAAAAAAAAAATTTAAATATCCTAACCCACCCCAAATGCCTGCCTGAACAACAACGTTTTTAATGCACGACGGAAGCTCATTAAAGAGGGGGCATGATGGAGTTCCCTAGGGAAGGAGTTCCACAAAGTGGGGGCCGCCACAGAAAAGGCCCTCTTTCTTGTCCCCACCAGTCTAGCTGTCCTGGCTGATGGGACAGAGAGAAGACCATCTGAGGCTGATCTTGTTAAGTGGCCTGTCTGGTGTTGCTGGAGGCACTCCTTAAGATAGGCTGGGCCGGAACCATATAGGGTTTTAAAGGTCAAAAACAACACCTTGAATTTGGCCCAGAAAACAACTGGTAACCAGTGCAACTCCTTCAGCACTGGAGTGATGTGATCTCGCCGGCAGCTGCCTTTAATCAGGCGAGCCGCCACGTTCTGTACCGGCTGCAGCTTCCGAACCATCATCAAGGGTAACCCCACATAAAGCGCATTACAGTAGTCTAAACGAGAGGAGACCAGGGCATGTACTACCGATGGGAGCAGATGGTCGGGAAGGAAGGGGCGCAGCCGCCATATCAGATGGAGTTGATACAGCGCTGTCCGGCTCACAGCTGACACCTGAGCCTCCATGGACAGCTGGGAGTCCAAAATGACCCCCAGGCTGTGGACCTGGTCTTTCAAGGGTAGCCGTACCCCATTCAACACCAGGTCAACATCCCCCAGCCTCCTCTTGTCTCCCACCAAAAGTACCTCGGTCTTGTCAGGGTTGAGCTTCAGCTTATTCCTCCCCATCCAGCCACTCACCGTCTCCAGACATTTGGACAGGGATTCTACGGCCAACCTTGGTGAAGATTTGAATGAGAGGTAGAGCTGCGTGTCATCTGCATATTGATGACACTGCACCCCAAACCTCCTGATGATAGCCCCCAGCAGCTTCACATAGATGTTAAATAGCATCGGGGAGAGGATGGAACCCTGTGGCACCCCACAAGTAAGTGGCCACAGGTCCGAAACCTCCTCTCCCAGTGCTACCCTCTGGTACCTGCCGGAGAGGAAGGACCGGAACCACCGCAATACAGTGTCTCCAATGCCCAACCCCTCCAGGCGGTCCAGGAGGATACCCTGGTCAACGGTATCAAAAGCCGCTGAGAGGTCGAGGAGAACAAGGAAGGAGCATTCACCCCTATCCAGAGTCCTCCTCATATCATCCACCAAGGCGACCAAGGCCGTTTCTGTCCCATGCCCAGGCCTGAAGCCCGATTGAAATGGGTCTAGATAATCAGTTTCTTCCAAGTGTGCCTTCAACTGCACCGCCACAACCCGCTCAATCACCTTGCCCAAAAATGGCAGATTTGAGACTGGGTGAAAGTTGTTCAGAACTTGAGGATCCAAGGAGGGCTTCTTTAAGAGCGGTCTTATCACTGCCTCCTTGAGGGCTGATGGCATCACTCCCTCCTCAAGGGAGGCGTTCACCACTGCCTTGATCCCCTCACCCAGTCTCTCTCTGCAGCTCATAATGAGCCAAGATGGGCAAGGATCAAGTAAGCAGGTGGTCGGCCTTATAGATGAAAGCACCTTGTCCACTTCATCAGGAGGAAGAAGCTGGAACCGATCCCACAAAACCGGTTTGCCACAGGCCGCCTCTTGCTCACTAACTGTATCCACAGCGTGCAGAGTAACACACCTAATCTAGATTTATCCACATTTTAACCACAATAAAAGTTGTTCCATGGATTTCTTTCAACATTTCAAAATTCTGCTTACCAGCAAGTGGGTATTCACTTTCAAACAACTTCCCATTTTTTCTCTGCTTTCTGTCCATCCCCCAAGTTCTTCAGTTGAGGATTTCCTGGCTGCTTGTAAACCATCTTAGGTATGCAGTCATGTATAACTATCTGAGAATAGGACTTGCATATTTTGGGTCAGCCCATAAAAGTTAAGGGCAGCCAACTTTCAGCTGCTGAATGTTGAACAAGTTCATGTTTGAAATCCCTTTCCCCCTGAGCACCTTTATTACAGACAGCCTTTCCACTGGCTTAAAAAAAAAAACTCCCACTTGGCACTAAGCACATGTTAGCCCATCTAGACTCAGTCGTGTTCACCCACCAACCCCACATTGAGTGAGGAGGTTTTTATAAATGTGCTCAACTAATAGGTAGCTTATCGATCAGGAGTACACAGACCACATGTGGCCCTTGGCTACTCTGTTTGGCCAGAGGGAGCCCCACCCATTTCCCCACAGCCCAGCTGATCAGGGAGAAAGACTGCTGTTTTGTTGTTCAGTCGTTAAGTCGTGTCCGACTCTTCATGACCCCATGGACCATAGCACGCCAGCCCTTCCTGTCCTCTGCTCTCCGCTGGGGTGTGCTCAATTTCATATTCATTGCAAGATGATGCTATCTAGCCATCTCATCCTCTTGCCATCCCCTTCTCCTTTTGCCTTCAATCCTTCCCAGCATCAGGGTCTTTTCCAGGGAGTTTTCTCTTCGCATTAGGTGGCCAAAATATTTGAGCTTCAGCTTCAGTATCTGTCCTTCCAATGAGCACTCAGGGTTGATTTCCTTTAGGATTGACTGATTTGACCTCCTTGCAGTCCAGGGGACTCATAAGAGTCTTCCCCAGCACCACAGTTCGAAAGCATCAATTCTTCGGTACTCAGCCTTCCTTATAGTCCAGCTCTCACAGCCATATGTTACTACTGGGAAAACCATAGCTTTGATTAGACGGACCTTTGTCAGCAAGGTGATGTCTCTGCTTCTTACTATGCTGTCTAGGTTTGCCATAGCTTTCCTCCCAAGGAGCAAACATCTTTTAATTTCATGGCTACAGTCACCGTCTGCAGTGATCTTGGAGCCCAAGAAAATAAAATCTGTCACTGCTTCCATTTCTTCCCCTTCTATATGCCAGGAAGTGATGGGGCCAGATGCCATGATCTTATTTTTTTTAATGTTGAGTTTCAAACCAGCTTTTGCACTCTCCACTTTCACCCTCAACAAGAGGCTCTTTAGATCCTCTTCACTTTCTGCCATTAGGGTGGTATCGTCTGCATATCTGAGGTTGTTGATAATTCTCCCGGCAATCTTAATTCTGACCTATGATTCATCCAACCCGGCGTTTCTCATGATGTACTCTGCATATAAGTTAAATAAGCAGGGCGACAATATGCAGCCTTGTCGTATTCCTTTCCCAATTTTGAACCAATCAGTTGTTCCATGTCTGGTTCTTACTGTTGCTTCTTGACCCTTGTACATGTTTCTCAGGAGACAGGTAAGGTGGTCTGGTACTCCCATCTCTTTAAGAATTTGCCAGAGTTTGCTGTGATCCACACAATCAAAGGCTTTAGCATAGTCAGTGAAGCAGAAATAGACACTTTTCTGGAATTCTCTTGCTTTCTCCATGATGCAGCGAATGTTGGCGATTTGATCTCTAGTTCCTCTGCCTCTTCAAAACCCAGCTTGTACTTCTGGTAGTTCTTGGTTCACATACTGCTGAAGCCTAGCTTGTGGGATTTTGAGCATCACCTTGCTGGCATGTGAAATGAGCGCAACTGTACAGCAGTTTCAACACTCTTTGGCGTTGCCCTTCTTTGGAATTGGAATGTAAACTGACCTTTTCCCGTCTTGTGGCCACTGTTGAGTGTTCCAAATGTGTTGGCATATTGAGTACAGCACTTTAACAGCATCATCTTTTAGGATTTTAAATAGCTCAGCTGGAAGACTGTCATCTCCACTAGCTTTGTTGTTAGTAATGCTTCCTAAGGCCCATTTGACTTCACTCACTAGGATGTCTGGCTCAAGTTCAGTGACTGCACTATCATGGCTATCAGGGACATTAAGATCTTTCCTCTATAGTTCTTCTGTGTATTCTTTCCACCACTTCTTAATCTCAGCTGCTTCTGTTAGGTCCCTGCCTTCTTTGTCCTTTATCATGCCCGTCTTTGCACAAAACGTTCCCTTGAGATCTCCAATTTTCTTGACGAGATCTCTAGTCTTTCCCATTCTGTTGTTTTCCTCGATTTCTTTGCATTGTTCATTTAAGAAGGCCTCCTTGTCTCTCCTTGCTATTCTCTGGAACTCTGCATTCAGTTGGATATATCTTCCCCTTTCTCCCTTGCTTTTCGCTTCCCTTCTTTCGTGAGCTACTCGTAAAGCCTCATCAGACAGCCACTTGGCTTTCTTGCATTTCTTTTTCTTTGGGATGGATTGAGTTGCTGCCTCCTGAACAATGTTACGGACCTCTGTCCATAGCTCCTCAGGCACTCTGTCTATCAGGTCTAATCCCTGAAATCTATTCCTCACCTCCACTGTATATTCATGAGGGATATGATTTAGGTCATACCTGAATGGTTTAGTGGTTTTCCCTACGTTCTTCAATTTAAGCCGAAATTTTGCAACAAGAAGCTCATGATCTGAGCCACAGTCAGCTCCAGGTCTTGTTTTTACTGACTGTATAGAGCTTCTCCATCTTTGGCTGCAAAGGATATAATCAGTCTGATTTCAATATTGACCATCTGGTGATGTCCATGTGTAGAGTCGTCTCTTGTGCTGTTGGAAAAGAGTGTTTGCTATGATCAGCGTGTTCTCTTGGCAAAACTCTATTAGCCTTTGTCCTGCTTCCTTTTGTACACCAAGGCCATGCTTGCCTGTTATCCCGGTGATTTCTTGACTTCCTACTTTAGCATTCCAATCCCCTATGATGAAGAGGACATCTTTTTTTGGTGTTAGTTCTAGAAGGTGTTGGAGGTCTTCATAGAACTGATCAACCTCAGCTTCTTCGGCCTCAGTGGTTGGGGCATAGACTTGAATTACTGTGATGTTGAATGGTTTGCCTTGGAGTCGTACTGAGATCATTCTATCGTTTTTGAGATTGTACCCCAGTACTGCTTTTCCCACCCTTCTGTTGACTATGAGTGCTACTCCATTTCTTCTAAGGGATTCTTGCCCACAGTAGTAGCTATGATGGTCACCTGAATTAAATTCACCCATGCCTGTCCATTTTAGTTCGCTGATTCCCAAGATGTCAATGTTCAGTCTTGCCATCTCATGTTTGACCACCTCCAGCTTACCTTGATTCATTGACCTTATATTCCAGGTTCCTAAACAATATTGTTCTTTACAGCATCGGATTTTCTTTTCACCAGCAGACACATCCACAGCTGAGTGTCCTTTCGGCTTTGGCCCAGCCGCTTCACTCTTTCTGGCGCTACTTGGGAATACCCTCTGCTCTTCCCTAGTAGTATATTGGACACCTTCCGACCTGAGGGGCTCATCTTCCGGCGTCATCTCTTTTAGCCTTGTGATACGTTCCATGGGGTTTTCTTGGCAAGAATACTGGGGTGGGTTGCCATTTCCTTCTCCAGTGGAACACATTTTGTCAGAACTCTCTGCCATGACCTGTCCGTCTTGGGTGGCCCTGCATGAATAGCTTATGGCTTCACTGAGTTACGCAAGCCCCTTCGCCACAACAAGGCCATGATCCATGAAGGGGTACTGAATGTAAGCATAAATTTCCAATGGATTTTGTCAAAGGCCATACCCAACATTTATTCCAGTTTATTTTTTGAAATCTGCTTTATATAGGGATTTTTCTTTTAAGGATCAGTATTTCACTAACATTCTTTTTTACCAGTTAGTCAAAGTCAATCAATTTTTTTAAAACTACCACTCAAAGTATAAGTAACGCTGAACGGTGAGTGTTTCAACAGTGGAGTGTGCTATTTAGCATTACTGCAACAATATGTTTGTCAAGTTCTCTGCTGAAGGACAACGCCCCCCCCCCCGCAAAAACCCTGAATTGAGAAAAATAGAGCACTCAGAAGACATAAACATGGGTGAGCATGAAGAATCATGCCCTCTTACTTTTGAGAATCCTTGTATACATGTAAAAGTCAGTCATGTTGGCGCATTCTAATAAAACTCACAGGATCAATACAATACTTTTTATCCAGACTAACTAATTTTTACAGTGGCGCAAACTTTGAAGTTACAGATATTTTCTTGCCATGTATATTGACTGACATACACAGAACTTCCTCAAGCTGGATGTTCCAGAAATAAGTTTGGGGTTGGGGAAGAGAGGGAGAAATTTCTTGGCAAGAGCATAATGACAAGGCTTTGTCTGCAGATTGTTCTATTAATGCATCCTGTTCTGTATTTTTATTCAAAACTAAAAATATTCCTGTGCTCCAAGACAAATGTGCATAGGATTTGAAGAGTGAGGAACGTCTTTCAGCCCAAGGACCAAAGTCAAGGCAAAGAGGGCAGAGCCAAATATTTTTTTTAAAAAATGCCGGCATATTATTGCTCTTACTGCCAGTGCTTAAGCCTTAGGAGAACCATATGCCTGTTGGGATGATTTTCAGTGAAAAAGGGTGCAGGGTAAAAGCATGGCTAGCTGGGGAATGCTGGGAGCGGTAGGGCTTTTTTCTGTCTAAACATGCATGGGATTGTGCCTTTAGGGGATGCTCATATATTGCATTGCTTCAATCTCTTTCAGCGCAATTGCACGATAAAAGCTTTGTCTGAAAGCACCCCTACTTATGGAGTAGGAGACTCAGGTGAGGTGTGCACAATGCCAGACTCTAAGAGAAATGCAAAAGGAAGACGACAGAAGTGCAAAATGTCTTAAAATAACAAACCTTTTTGCCAAGCTCTCTTCAGCTACTGCTTTTGCTACAACAACTATTTCCAAAAACTGATGAGAACAAACCATTCCGTGCCCCCCGCCCCCAGTAATTTCTAGCATTAGAATCACCGCATAAAATAGATATGCGAACAACTGACCAACAATACTGTACAAAGGAGGTAACCAATTAACATCCAAGAATTGTAAAAATATACACAAACCTGTTTGTGGGGCATTTTACTGTCCCGAGCCATTTTCCAATGGATATTTGGGTGATAAAATGTTTCACAAAGAAATATGTGTCTGTGATGTCAGAAATGTTTCACAGTTTCAGACACCCATAGCCAGAAAACACACTTTCATAGGTGAAAATTTTCCTTTCAGTACACATTTGCTCCTCTCTGCTGCATGTAGAATATGCTTTTTTTACAGACAGACTGCTGGAAGGCTCATTTGTTTATGTTAGTTAAAAGAAGGACGTCTCAATGCTGAAGATTATTGCTCCTGAGGAAGAAGAGATTAATTTTCTGAAACACATTAAGCTGTGATTTATGACTGAAATAATAATTTCACCAGCACTGGGGACACATCTTCCTGGCTTTTTTCTTCAGTTCCCCCTCCAAGAAGCCATGCCACCCAGGTTTGGACAACATGACAAGCTGTGCCCGTGCAGATGATTAGGCAAATGGTGCCTGGCGTGTGCCAGTGCTTAATTGTGCAAACCACGTCAGTAAGTGGTATGAGGCTGAAATTTGGGGACGTTCTGCAAATGACAGTAGACAGCAATATCCTGGAAGGCTTTAAAAGGGGGTTAGACAGATTCATGGAGAATAGGGCTATCGATGGCTACTATACCTTCAACCACCTCCAGTATCAGAGGCAGTATGCTTATATATACACCAGTTGCTGGGGAACATGGGTGGGAGGATGCTGCTGCACTCATGTCCTGCTTTGGGTTTCACCAAAGGGCAGGTGGTTGGCCACTGTGTGAACAGAATGCGGAACTAGATGGACTCTAGTTCAGCATGGCTCTTCTTAGGTTCTTATGGAAGAAGGACGTTGTAAGTCTACTTTTCTTTAGATTCTTCAATGAAAAATGCATTTGCTGAAGCCCTTTAGCCTGCTTCATTTAAAAGGGAGTCAGCTATTATCAAGGCGTTGGAGGAAAATTCTGGGGGTGCCTTGGACTCCAAGAAGATCAAACCAGTCCATACTCCAGGAAATAAGGCCAGACTGCTCACTTGAAGGAATGATATTAAAGGCAAAACTGAGGTACTTTGGCCACATCATGAGAAGACAGGATACCCTGGAGAAGATGCTGATGCTAGGGGAAGTGGAAGGCAAAAGGAAGAGGGGCCAACCAAGGGCAAGATGGATGGACAATATTCTGGAGGTGATGGACTCGACCTTGGGGGAGCTGGGGGTGGCGACGGCCGACAGGAAGCTCTGGCGTGGGCTGGTCCATGAAGTCGTGAAGCATCAGAAGCGACTGACCGAATAAGCAACAAGGCTAGATGTGAGGTTTGGCGGGTGGGGGGGTGCTGAAGTCCATAATCAGAATTATTTGGGGCTTGTAAGAAGGGGAAGATGTGCATGTTGCCTCTAACCTGTGTCTAGAATGTGTGGAGCAGGGGTGCAGAGCCTCCTCCCCGTGGGGCACCCCAATCTGGCCCATGCAGCCTCTTGAGGTTCCTCTAGGGGATGGGGCTTAGGCTGTAAGCCCCACCCCGTGGAGAAAACCCCTCAGAAGGCATCCCCTGCAGGCATGAGCCAGCAGCAGAACCCCTGCTGTCATCTCTGATCTCAGATGGGAGATAGCAGCAGGAGGGATGCCTGCCAGTGGTGGTTAGGGCTCGCCCATGCACAGGGAAGAGCGGGGGCTCGCTCCTGCTGCCTCTCATCCCCAGGATGCCACAACAGAAAAGACCTCTTCTTAATAGCTGCCCATCTCACTTCCTTTGGCAGGGGCTTCCGGAGAAGGATTGCTGAAGACTATTCCAATTGCTAGTGGTATATCAGCTGATGGAGAAGATGTACATAGTGAATCACTTTAAATCTGAACTTCATAATTGTGCGAAGGTTCAGCAGAGAATGGAGTTGCAGCAGGAGAGAGGGAGAGATAAAGAATCCATGACTGAAAGTATGAAAGACACAGAATGAAAAAAATATCAAATTCCTGGTCACTTTGGCATACGATGTATACAATTGTTCTTTTGGAAATCTGGACGTCTTTAGTTAGATATAAGCACTGAACGTCTTTAAATCACATTTAATGTTCAAATACATTTATCACAGTATTGTTTTATTGTATAATTCATATTTTTACAAAAGGTTAAGAGTGCCTTTTGGGGAGTCCATTCCCTTTGTTGTTGTTTATTCGGTCAGTCGCTTCCGACTCTTCATGACTTCATGGACCAGCCCACGCCAGAGCTTCCTGTCAGCCGTCGCCACCCCTAGCTCCCCCAAGGTCGAGTCCGTCACCTCCAGAATATCATCCATCCATCTTGCCCTTGGTCGGCCCCCCTTCCTTTTGCCTTCCACTTTCCCTAGCATCAGCATCTTCTCCAGGGTATCCTGTCTTCTCACTATGTGGCCAAAGTACTTCAGTTTTGCCTTTAATATCATTCCCCCAAGTGAGCAGTCTGGCTTTATTTCCTGGAGTATGGACTGGTTTGATCTTCTTGCAGTCCAAGGCACTTTCAGAATTTTCCTCCAGCGCCACAGCTCAAAAGCATCGATCTTCCTTCGCTCAGCCTTCCTTATGGTCCAGCTCTCGCAGCCATAGGTTACTACGGGGAATACCATTGCTTTAACTATGTGGACCTTTGTTGTCAGTGTGACATCTCTGCTCTTCACTATTTTATCAAGATTTGTCATTATTTCCCAAGAAGTAAACGTATTCTGATTTCCTCGCTGCAGTCAGCGTCTGCAGTAATCTTTGCATCTAGAAAGACAAAGTCTGTCACTGCCTCCATGTTTTCTCCCTCTATTTGCCAGTTATCCATCAAGCTGGTTGCCATAATCTTGGTTTTTTGAGGTTTAACTGCAACCCAGATATTGCACTTTCTTCTTTCACCATCATGAGGTTCCTCAGCTCCTCCTCACTTTCAGCCATCAAAGTGGTACCATCTGCATATCGGAGATTGTTAATGTTTCTTCCAGCAATTTTAACTCCAGCCTTGGCTTCATCAAGCCCAGCACATCGCATGATGTGTTCTGCATACAGGTTGAATAGGTAGGGTGAGAGTATACAGCCCTGCCGTACTCCTTTCCCAATCTTAAACCAGTCCGTTGTTCCGTGGTCTGTTCTTACCGTTGCTACTTGGTTGTTATACAGATTCCTCAGGAGGCAGACAAGATGACTTGGTATCCCCATACCACCAAGAACTTGCCACAATTTGTTATGATCCACACAGTCAAAGGCTTTAGAATAGTCAATAAAACAGAAATCGATGTTTTTCTGAAACTCCCTGGCTTTCTCCATTATCCAGCAGATATTGGCAATTTGGTCTCTAGTTCCTCTGCCTTTTCTAAACCCAGCTTGTACATCTGGCAGTTCTCATTCCATTAATTGCTGGAGTCTACCTTGCAAGATCTTGAGCATTACCTTACTGGGATGTGAAGTAAGTACCACTGATCAATAGTTTGAACATTCTTTGGTGCTTCCCTTTTTTGGTATGGGGATATAAGTTGATTTTTTCCAATCTGGTGGCCGTTCTTGTGTTTTCCAAATTTGCTGGCATATGGCATGCATCACCTTGACGGCATCATCTTGCAAGATTTTAAACAGTTCAGCTGGGATACCGTCATCTCCTGCTACCTTGTTATTAGCAACGCTTCTTAAGGCCCATTCAGCCTCACTCTTCAGGATGTCTGGCTCTAGCTCACTGACCACACCGTCAAATCTATCCCCGATATTATCCTTCCTATACAGATCTTCCGTATATTCTTGCCACCTTTCCTTGATCTCTTCTGCTTCTGTTAGGTCCTTGCCATCTTTGTTTTGGATCATACCCCTTTTTGCCTGGAATTTACCTCCGATGTTTCTAATTTTCTGGAAGAGGCCTCTTGTCCTTCCTATTCTATTATCTTCTTCCACTTCCACGCATTGCTTGTTTAAAAATAATTCCTTCTCTCTTCTGGCTAACCTCTGGAATTTTGCATTTAATTGGGCATATCTCCCCCTATCACTGTTGCCTTTTGCTTTCCTTCTTTCTTGGGCTGCTTCCAGTGTCTCAGCAGACAGCCATCTTGCCATCTTGGTTTTCTTTTTCTTTGGGACGTTTTTTGTTGCCGCCTCCTGAACAATGTTGTGAACTTCTGTCCATAGTTCTTCTGGGACCCTATCTAATAAATCTAGTCCCTTAAATCTATTCTTCACCTCCACTGCATATTCATGAGGAATATTAGTGAGCTCATATCTAACTGATCTGTGGGTCTCCCCTATTCTCTTTAGTCTGATTCTAAATTGTGCAGTAAGAAGTTCGTGATCTGAACTACAATCAGCTCCAGGTCTTGTTTTACCAACTGCATAGATGTCTGCCACCTTTGGCTACAAAGGATGTAGTCAATCTGATTTCGGTGTCGACCATCTGTGGTGAAGTCCATGTATAAAGTCGTCTCTTAGGTTGTTGGAAGAGAGTGTTTGTTATGCACAGTGAGTTGTCTTGGCAAAATTCTATCAGCCTATGTCCTGCTTCATTTTGTTCTCCCAGACCATGCTTGCCTGTAATTCCAGGTGTCGTTTGACTACCCACCTTAGCATTCCAGTCTCCTGTAATGAAAATAACATCTTTTTTAGGCGTACTATCCAGTAGGTGCTGCAGATCCTCATAAAACTCATCTACTTCTGCTTCTTCAGCATCTGTGGTGGTGGGGGCGTATATTTGGATCACTGTGATGTTAAATGGCTTACCTTGAATTCGAATTGAGATCATTCTGTCATTTTTTGGATTGTATCCAAGCACTGCTTTAGCCACATTATTATTAATTATGAAGGCTACTCCATTTCTTCTGTGGTCCTCTTGTCCACAGTAGTAGATCTGGTGGTCATTTGATGTGAAGTGGCCCATTCCAGTTCACTGACACCCAAAATGTCTATATTTAATCTTGACATCTCCCCAGTAACCACATCCAACTTGCCCTGGCTCATAGATCTTACATTCCAGGTTCCTACGGTGTGTTGATCTTTAGAACATCGGATTCGTCGTTCACCACCAGCACCATCGGCTGCTAGCCGTCCTTTCGGCTTTGAGCTAGCTGCGTCATCACATCTGGGGCTAGTTGAACTTATCCTCTGTTCCTCCCCAGTAGCATTTTGACCATCTTCTAGCCTGGGAGTCCAATCTTCCGATGGTATACCGACATATCTCTGGTTGTACTGATCCATTTAGTTTCCATGGCAAGAATACTGGGGTGGGTTGCCGTTTCCTTCCCTAGGGATCATATTTAGTCTGACCTCTCTGCCGTGACCTTCCCGTCTTGGGTGTCCCTTCACGGTTTAGCTCATGATGTCATCGAGGTGCTCAAGCTCCAGCACCACGACAAGGTAACCATCTCCTTTGCTGAAGGTCCATTCCCTACCAATGAAAAATTATTTTAAAAAACACTGGTTAGCCCCGAACAGCTGCTGTTATTTTAAAAGAGAATTCCAAGTTTGGTTAATGTGTTTAATGTCATGTTCAGTTCAACCTTTAATTAGGGTAGAACTGTGCCTGTGTTATGGTTATAAAGAGGTATTGCTTACAATTGCTGAATGCTCACAGATATGGGGGATGAGAAACCAAAACTGTGAAGGTATTTTCACAACACCTAGTAAGCTGGAGTTTTTTACCCATGTATTCCAACATACACTAATTACTAAAAAAAAAAAGGGGGGGGGGAGTAGTTTTTTCTTCTTTGAATCCTGGCACTTGTAATAACAGCGGCCAGCACTCAGCATAGAATAATGCATGGCACATCAAGAAGAATGTTGGTCTGTGGGAGTTTCACACCAGTAGCCAGCATCAAATTTGGATGGGGGTGGATGTTTAGCGACAGCATTTAGGGAGAGAAAGAGACATGAAATATAGAAGTAAGAGCTCAAGAATCTAAATCCTCCTATATTAATAGATCATTCATAGTTCACGACCTAAAACAACTGCAAGCTTCAATAAGTTACAAAGATGAAAAGCTAACATGCATACAGTTAAGCCAATCTAGTCTCACTTCATAGAATCATAGAATAGTAGGGTTGGAAGGGGCCTACAAGGCCATCGAGTCCAACCCCCTGCTCAGTGCAGGAATCCAAGTCAGAGCATCCCTGACAGATGGCTGTCCAGCCTCGTCTTGAATGCCTCCAGTGTCAGGGTGGACACTGAGCCCATAGAATCCCAGAGTAGTTCTGATTCGGAGGAAGAGCAGTCGCTCCTGGGAGAGGAGCGCGCCCCTTTTTCCCAGGGCCCGCGGCTGACAAAGATTCCTCCCACCAACATTCCTTGATTAGAAAGCAGTCCAGGGAGTGACCCAGCACCGATAGCAGACTGGTTGGATGCGCGGCGCAGACACAGAGAGCGGCGCCAAATGGAGAGCGCGGAAAGGAGGCGTAGCGCCCGGTTGGCGCTCAAAGAACGGTTGCGCCCAGAGGATCCAAGGGAAAAGGGGAGGGATTCTCCCTAGTCCTTATATTCAGGGGTCTGCCAGTAATTGCCTTTCAAACGGGGACCAACTGTTCCAACTTAGGGCATAAGGATGCTGCTGCTCAGATCTAGTTGCTACCTGTAGAGTTGTAAGTTGTAAAAGAAGAATAAAGCTTTGAAAGGAATCCCTTTGTCTGCGTCTGGACTTGGCTACTGGATTAGACTGAGAGAGCCCTCCAAGGAGCCCTTGACATCCAGTGTGGGAGAGCCCACCACCTCCCTGGGTAATTGGTTCCATTGTCGTATTGCTCTAACAGTCAGGAAGTTTTTCCTGATGCTCAGCCGGAATCTGGCTTCCTGTAACTTGAGCCCATTATTCCGTGTTCTGCACTCTGGGATGATCGAGAAGAGATCCTGGCCTTCTTCTCTGTGACAACCTTTCAAGTACTTGAATAGCGCTATCATATCTCCTCTCAGTCTTCTCTTCTCAAGGCTAAACATGCCCAGTTCTTTCAGTCTCTCTTCATAGGGCTTTGTTTCCAGTCCCCTGATCATCTTTGTTACCCTCCTCTGAACCCTTTCCAGTTTGTCTGCATCCTTCTTAAAATGTGGTGCCCAGAACTGGACACAGTACTCCAGATGAGGCCTAACCAGTGCTGAGTAGAAGGGAACTAGTACTTCCCAGAATTTGGAAGCTATGCTTCTATTAATGCAGCCCAAAATAGCATTTGCCTTTTTTGCAGCCACATCAGATGGTTGGCTCATATTCAGCTTGTGATCTACAACAATTCCAAGATCCTTCTCTCTTGTAGGGTTGTTGAGCCACGTATCCCCCATCGTGTAACTGTGCATTTTGTTTCTTTCTCCGAGGTGCAGAACTTGGCATTTATCCCTATTAAATTTCATTCTGTTGTTTTCTGCCCAGCGCTCCAGTCTATCCACTTCTATGCAATCCTGCCTTCTTAAGAGCGACTACTCAGTTTAAGTATGGTTTTTAATCATGTTTGGCGCTTCTGTGAAAGCCAAAAAGCCTGTATATAAATACAGGATTTCTTGCTTTGTAATAATAGAATGCTAATGCAAATGAAGAAACAGTAACTTCTGTTACGTATTCATTCTGCATCACTATGCATATATTGTGTTATAGCCATGGAACAAATGACCAGAGCTGTAGTTGTAATTATATTGAAATAACTAGAGTACTTTATTGAAATTATATTATTATTATATTTCCCTTTTTATGCATATATATTTATATAGATTGTGAGACTGAAATCAGTGCAACACATTATTATTAATGCAAATGAAGAAAAATTAAGGTTTTTTTGTGTGTTGCATAAAATCATTAGAGATGTCAGAATCCTGGGTTGTGGGGGATTTGCAGTTACTAATGTGATTTAAGGAGCAATCCCACGTCGATTGATGGTTGCCTCCGACCCCGTGGGCAACCACCTATGCAGCACAGGGTGGGAGGAGTGGTGAGGAGAGGATCTCCTCCTCACTCCCCCCACCCTGCTTTCACGGTTAGACAGCTGATTCTGGCTGTCTAGCCACAGGACCTCGGGGTGCAGGAAGTGTCAGCTGGATGACACATAGGATGTGTCATACCGGCATTTCCAACCTTCCTGCCCTGGCCCATCCCCAGGAATGCCCCACTTTCACTGCTCCGTGCTGCTTTTACGAGCACCGGGAACAGGGCCAATCCACGCTGCCTATGAGGCAGCATGGAAGGGGGAGGTCAGTTCTCCAGGAACTGACCTTGGAGTGCAGGCTCCAAGGTCAGTTCCCAGGAACCAATCTATCCTATGGCCATCTAGCCACTGACTAGCAACCCATAGGATTGCATCCTTATGTTAATTTAGTGATGAATTTTTCTATAAGGTGAAGTTATCTGGGAGGCTTGAGTGAAGGCAAATCTGTTATAGTTACTTCTAGAACAGTTAAGTGACCCTTTTCCTTGGATATAGTATTTCACATTCTGAATACTTTCTTTCTCGAAAAATCAAACACAGAAATCACTTGCGTTTTTTAAAGTAGGTCACATCCTTAATAGAATTTCCTACAGAAGCCAAACTGAATGTGAATTCAGAATTCAATGCTTTATTCAGAGACCAAAGGTGTTATGGTTGAAGGAGGAGGAGAGAGAAAGGACTGTGTGAGTGTGAGTATGAATACATACATTTTATGCACTTAGGTGAAAATATATAAAAAAAATTAAATTACATAAACCCTTCCAGGCTATGCTTGGATATAGCTACAAATCAGTTTTCAGAAGCACAAAAGTATGAAATCTTAAGTCAAGAAAGGACTATGCATTCCTTATATAAGATGAAAGATGCCAGAACAGAGCCAGTTTAAGCTGCAATCCTACACACACTTATGTGGGGTGTGTGTGTGGGGGAACCCGATTGAACTAAATGAGTCTTAGTGCAGAGGAGATATGAGCAGGATTGCACTGTCAGTCAAGTATATTTGATGTCTGAGCTCAGTAACCCAGATCAATGTGACACACGCATTTCTATGCAGATATGAAATATTTTATTCATTCTGGAAAGAAGAAAGGTTATGTTCCTAGATCATATATTTTAGGATTCCAGCTAGACACACTAAACCAGTTTAAGCTAGAAAGAAAGATCCTTTGTGAACCCTATTTTCCCCCTCTTGATTATATATTTATTTAGATTTATAACTCAGTCTACCCTTTAGGCTTGTGGTAGATGAGCCTAAACTATTAAAATATTAGAGATTGATATAATAGAAGATGGCTTAAAATCTCATAAATGACAACAATAGCAATTCAGCCTCTCCAAGATGCAGTTCCTTAGGATAGGAAGGAAGAAAATAGTGTCCTAAAATACAGTTGGGGCTAGCGTGGATCAATGTGTTACAGCCATTGCAACCCCCACCTGCTCCCCCCACACACACACACACAGAGAGAGAGAGAGAGAGAGAGAGAGAGCGCTATATTTTATCCTTATGTGGTGCAGAAGTGTAACACAATGTGCTTTATAAAGCTGGGAAGGGGGCAGATGGGGATAAGCCCTTCATTGGCTCTTTGTGCACCTTTCTCAGAACTGAGTTCACAGTTTGTAATGTGGGCAGCCTTATGACAGTTAGGAACCATATCAATTTCCGATTGCTTGTGGAGGCTAGGTTGGTGGAGTTGTCCAGTTCTACCCTGCTGGTATTAAGTAGGGCGCTCTATTAAATTGTTGCAGTACAAGCAGAGGCTTGTACTGAAACAGCTAGAAGCAGCAAAATGATTAGGCCAGCCACACAGAACAGTAAAACTACCAAGAAATGAACTGCAATACAAAGTTTTCTGTGTCATGGGTGGGTTGCGTTGCCAGTTACAAGTAATATGTGGCTCTGAAGCAAAGCAACATGAAATTCAGCTCTAGCTACTATTCTTACTATAGACATCTGGCCTCCAGTGTAAGCAGGAAAGCGCAGATGATAAAACAAATATGGAAGGAAGAATGATGCTAGTGTCTAGCTGCTAAAGGTAGCTTAAAATCAAGAAATATCCTGTCCGAGCAGAGAAATTCTATGACAATTTTTCCACAGATTCACAGAAAAGCTGACATGCTAGCAGCTTGACTCAGATTGCAATGTTTCCAGTGAAGGGTTTTAACTTGGAAGTAAAAGAAACATTTATAAAAGCTTCCTTCTCTCTTTCCCAAAGAAGATTTGCAACAGGAGAGTGCATACAAAATGGTAAGTCAGGAATCCTGGCTAAATAAACCATAATGTGAATATGCTGCATGCTGCTCTACACAGCCTGTTTACTCCTCACACAACCAGATAAACAAATCAGGAAGGGGAGAGCTCATTTTTTGCTGCTATTGTAAAATAGATGATAGATAGATAGATAGATAGATAGGGCATCAGAAATCCTTGCTGATATATGCCGGATCTACTGGTAGCCAGAGAGTTTTGGCTATTGGGCAGTATAGAAGTAACAACAAGAACAAATCACCTGGAGATCTACCAGTACATCCAGATCTACCTTCTTTCAATCCCTGCTGTATATCATTATTCTGTGAGCATTTTCATCTAGTTTCCAAGACTGTCTTTAGAACATCACCCCCAATAGTATACATATTACTCAGGAATATACATATAGTTCTAAATTGACACTGTAATTACTACATCAAACATTGCAACACCCTTGAGGTATGTGTACATTTCACTTCAGTCCTGATTCTATAGAGTAAAGTGGTCTGTACGTTCAAATATATGCCTGGTCGTTTAGTGATGTATTTCTCATCTAATTTTGCTAGACATCATTTACCAGAAGCCCTTTTAATGAGTGCTTGGAGAAGTTGCCTATCCATTATATCCTTCAAGAAGCTGAGGCAGCACATTCTTTCAAATCCAGGATTTGTTTGGCTCCTATCCAGTGCTCAATCAAGTATTAATGTATTTTAAAATCCAGCTCTTCCATAGCAGATAAGCAATGCTGAATATATGCAAGAACATATTTATGCTAGAGAAAATCTCCACAGAAAGTGACCTGAGGAGTTATAGCTTATTTCTAGGAAGGGAAGAATGGTTTCACCACCAATGCTTAGTACAGCAAATACTGAAGCAATTGGAAAATATGTACATTTCAGAAATAAAAGCATGACATACAACACAATTTGGCCCTCCCACAACTTATTAAAATATCTAGTTATTGAAAAGAGGGTCTCTCACAATTCTGAAACAAAATACTAATATGAGAAAACAACAAAATATTCTCAAACAATGAGAACGGAAATGGATACATGTGTAAAAATTCTCTCTAAACACATGCCAGAAACATTTCCTGAGTGGAGTTCCACCCATGGGATGCTCCCATTGGTGAAAAGAGGGAGCCAACTTTTGCCAGTTCCCCCTTCCCCATGGAGCCTCTTTCACCCACCGAAAATCTGCCCCAACGGATTAGGGGGCCCTCTGAAACAGTGTGGGAGGTGGCTCCAAAGGGAAGAGTGAGTCACCTCTCCCCACTTCCACCAGCAGAATCCCTCCACTGGATCAAAAGCCTTCTGTGGGCAGAAGAGCCCTTCCATTTACAGTAGGTGAATCAAGAGATAGAAAGTGAAAACTCTGCTCACACAATTGTGCTTTCCTAGCTCTCCCCCAATTACAGCTCCTTGCACATCCCCCACCCCCAGGCTGCTTCAGAGTGTCAAGGGATCCTTTCTGGAACAGCATTAAATGGGATGGGGAACAGCTGCAGAACACTGAAATTAGGAGAATTCAGCTGGGCTGCATTGCAGAATTGGAAGTACATTTGTTAATGGAATACTGGACTTCTAACAAGGGAGATCTGTACTTGAAATCCTTTTCAGGTAGCTAGAATGACCTTTAGCTAGTCAGTTTTTCAGCCCAATCTACCTCGCAGGGCTGTTGTGATGATCCTAGAACTCCTATATAGGCCATTCTGAGCTCCATAGAAAAACCATGTGGTACAGACCTGAGCAATACAATAGATCAGTCATAAATACTCAGGAAACTAACCCCCATCTATTATTACATTACAATTGTGACGTGTTATACATCCACATACTGGCATATGAGGAGTTTGAGGTACAGAGTCAAACTATTAGCTTACTTGCTGACAATTGTGCAAAAAACAAAAACAAAAAAGGAAAACAAAAAACAAAAAAAAGATAGTGGGCAACAAATATAACAAGCCACACAAACTGTTTATGATGGATCCTTTCCTACTCATCACAGTAATAGAAGAAATCTAAAATCCTATTATGGGAACACCCTTGTAATATGTATAGGTAACTTGTGTTTGAATGCAAAATCAGAGCCATCTATAAACTTTATGAAATGGTCTATGAAGAGAGAAAGTACTTATGTTATTATTCCATTAGTACAGGTATAATGTTTGGAAAAAATAAGCTGCCTCATTATCTTGTGGTACATAGTGCAACTTGGATGTTTGTGTTGATGCAGTACTGTTTTCTATTAATTTAGCCACTTATTTTCAAAGACTAAAAAGTGGTGAGAAAAAATAACATGAAACTACTGAAATACTATGCCTAATCAAGAATGCAAACACCCCAAGGAAGTCGATGAGATTTCTCCATGAACAACTAACGTTTTAATCTCATATAAGTAAATAATCTTATTCTATAGTAAAATTAATCTTACAATGACAGTTTTCAAAAGTGCACTTCAAATTTGTGTCTGCTCTGCTACTGTCCAGTTCCATTGTGTACATCAGATCCAAATTACTCATTATGCTAATCACATACCATGTAATGGAGGGTTTGCTTTTTATTTACTCCAGTGTAAGTGCACACAGACCCAACTCAGATCAGGACCACTGTACAACAGGAGGAAAGTGTTAAACCTTCCCCACCACATCAATTTTCCCCCAAGAATTCCTACCCCCAACCGGGGGTTAAAAAAAAGTGTCTCCATTTGCATCAATGGAGGTTTTTTTTAATCCTCCTCGCCTGGCAGGGTGAGGTGGGGCAGGAGAAAATTTCAGGAAACAGCAGGGAAGGGAAGCTTTAATCCTCCCCCCTCCTCTCCATTGCATGATGGTCCTGATCAGGACCACACGCTTACACTAGAATAAATAAAAAGCTAACCCTCCACTACACGCTACACAATTACCATAACATACCATTTGGCTCTCAGAGGAATTATGTGGGCAAAGTGAGACTTGAGCAACTCTCTCAAAATACTTTTCAGATTTGGATCAAAATTCAAATTACTGTTTTACTGAGTCTGGACAGGTCGCATTTGTGAAGTGAGGCCCCAAAGAGTGATATACAGCAGCAGCTTGTTTCACTGATCACAACTGAAGATGTTGTCCAGAAACTTCAGCTGGTCCAAAAAAGGGCAGCAAGATTGTTAACAGGGACTGGCCAACGAGCTCATATTACGCCAGTACTTTTCCAGCTGCACTGGCTGCCGGTCCATTTCCAGGCCCGATTCAAAGTGCTGGTATTAACATTTAAAGCCCTTAACGGCTGGGGGCCAGGTTATCTGAAGGATCACCCCCTCCCATATGTGCCCACCCAGACCTTAAGATCATCCTCATCCTTCTCCATGAGCCCTTGCCAAACGAAGTGAGGCGGGTGGCTACTAGGAGGAGGACCTTTTCTGCTGTGGCACCCCAGCTGCGGAATGAGCTCCCTAGTGAGGTTTGCCTGGCACCTACACTGTATTCCTTGCAGCACCAGGTGAAGTCCTTTTTAATTTCCCAGGCATTTTAGCTTTCTTGTCTTTTAGCTTTGCTGTTTAAAATCTGTATTTTAAATCTCTGCATTGCTGCTAGGTTTTATTCTGGTTATATTGTTATATTGTGGTTTTAATGCTTTAATATTTTATATTGTTTTACTGTGTGCTTTTTGGTTTTAATTTTTGTGAACCGCCCAGAGAGCTTTGGCTATTGGGCGGTACAGAAATGAAATAAATAAATTGTCTATGGCAGAATATGACTGAAAGAACAAAGGGAGAAATAGAGGAAATGGTTTATTATTCCTGTTATGCTGCTTGCCTCCATGGCTAATGGCTACTACTTCTTTTGCTCCACTCTGATTAATACTACTGTAGTTGTTTTGAGTGTATCGGGGGTTTTGTTTTGGAATGTGAGCTGTATTGTCCCATTTTCAGTCTAGTTTAATAACGCATATGAGCAGAATGCCATTCAGAGATGAAGGCCTGCTGCCGAGCTCTGCACAGCTCAGCATAAGATCAGAGTTTAAAATGTATCCAGGGGTTACATCTAGACAGGGCAGGAGTTCCAATAAGTTAATGTTTTGTGAGTCACAGATGGAGTAACACAATCTCTTATTTCTCATGTGCACATTTGTACTAATACACAGTTACACATACTTGTCAGGCATGATTGGCTATTGATTTTCTTCTCTGGATAGTTCCCATGTCTATTATTTAGCTATCATAACTATTATTAACCAACAACAGAATCTGTCTCTAGTGTCAGCTGGTGATACCTTCAAAGCAGAACTGTGCTTGTTCTGTTTTATACAGTGACAATGCATGATTCATATAGCTATTATATTTGCACAGTAACTACTAGTGAATTTCATTTCAAAGTTTCCAGAAGGGACATAAAGAAAAAATACCTACTTGAACATTCTTTGTCATCCAACCTAGCTCTCCACAGCAAGCCTTTAATAAGAGAAACTGACTGCATTTGGCCATAATTATAGTTATGTGAATGAGCATGGGCAAGCCCCGGGGTCATGTGATCCTCCTCTCCGCTCCAGCATGGCTGTGATGAGATCAGAAGCTTTCATTACTATTTTTGACTAACTAGTTTAGCATTATATCCGAACCTGAACAAAGGGTGATCCATCTTAATTATGGTTTAGAGAAACAAGCCAACTTCAAACCATGGGTTATGAAGCTGGCTTGTTTCAATAAATCATGGTTAAATTTAATCACACTTCGGGGCTCAGACATAAGACTAAACTGTGGTTAATTAAAAATGGAAGCGAAAGCTTCCAATCTCCTCGTGGCACCAGAGGAAGAGAACAAAAGGGGTGAGTACAAAAGCCCTAGTCTTGTTCCTATAACAATACACCATGTCTGTCTTTGCCTCACCAGAAAATGCAAAAGGCAGCTCTTTCAGGCACTGCACACATTAAAATTCCTTTCCTCGTGTCCTGCCCACAATATCTTCCTAATAATAGGCAGGTTCCCTGCCCCCCAGGCAT
This sequence comes from Heloderma suspectum, assembly GCF_057233095.1. Taxonomy (NCBI): domain Eukaryota; kingdom Metazoa; phylum Chordata; class Lepidosauria; order Squamata; family Helodermatidae; genus Heloderma; species Heloderma suspectum. Next base: position 248,078,499 of record NC_139460.1, read on the forward strand.
TTTTTGGGAAGCGATGTATCGCAATACAGTAATAGAGCACATGCATTGCATGCCAAAGGTCCCAGGCTCAATCCCCAGCATCTCAATTTCTGAAATCTGAAATTTCTGAAATCCTATGGTCCCTTGGGGGACCATGGGGTGGGGGGAGGTACAGAGGGTGGTGGATTGAAACTGCCTGTTTTCTTATTTTGGTAATAGCTATATCTTTTCAGTTCTCAATGGGAGGGGGTAATGCTGACCTTAGAAAAGCGGTGGGCAGACTAGGCCTTCACAGAAATTAGCCCCAGAGAGAGAAAAGAGGTGTCTGAGAGAGACCGAGAAAGGTGGCAGAGATATGGAGGGGGGGGGGAGAGAAGGTAGTAAGGGGAAAGGGAAGGGGTGGCCTCACCCACTTTGGGCTCTGGTCCTGCCCATTGCTAGCATGCAATCCCTGACAGATGGTGCCTAGTGTTCCAGGGTATTAAGACTGCAGGCACCCAGCACCAATCAGAGGAATGCCACCACTGGGTAAGCCTGCTGTGAAGTCTGGGGGTGGACATTATGCCAAGGGCCCCCTCAAGCACTGAACCAGCCCTGGTGCATATACTTCATAGGCCAGATCACTGGACAGAGTAAAGGACATTATTTTTCAGGGAGGCTAAAATACCTATCCAAAAGTCTATGAAAAAACAACATTCTCTTACTTATGATATATTCCATGGATTTTTATCCTCTCTTTGGGGGATTAAAAACCAAGACAGCTCACAAATACTAACAAACATTGTAAAAAATGCATAGAGCTAAAAAGCCAAATAAAAACAATTAAGACATAGTAAATAATTAAAAGGATGTCTGAAAGGCCTGTCTAAGCGAGATGTTTGAAATGCCTTTCAGAAGGCTGAACTGCTTTTCAGAAGGTTAATATCACAGAATGTGAGGAGGTTCCAAAGATAGGAAGAAGCGTAGAGAAGCCTTGCTCCTAGCTGCCATGTAGGAACTCCAGCCATAACAGGGTGTCTGTTTTCAGATGGGAAACAGGACTGACTGATATATGCTGGACCCAAATATGAGAGCATTTTCTATGTTAAATCAGTACCTTGAATTGGTTCTGGCATGTGGGGCGGGGGGTTGGTGGAGGGGAAAGAGAGAAGTGGCTGCAAGGAAAGTCCCCTTCTGTGAGCTTCCCTCCACTTGTGGTTCTCAGGATCTTAGGGTGCTTCCAGACTGTGATACCAATCAAAAGGCATTGTACAGCTATTCCATCTTTCTCTCCTTAATAGATTTTGTATGGTAAGAAAAAAAGACGGAAGTGGTGGGGGGGAAACATGGGAAGGTTATGAGTGGAAGATAACACCTGGACCACCTCCCCTGTAAAATTCCATGTTTGAGGCAGGGTGATTTCACAACCATCTTGGAAGCACTCCGAGCCATTGGCTGCTACTTTTCAATGGATAATCACAAGCCTCACTAAATAAATCATTTACAAAATATAATCAGTGTTCAGTACAAGCCTCTGGACAAATGCAAATGGACATTCTATCACAAGTCTGCCTCTGAAATCATCACTGTGCCAAATTGAGTTTTCTTTTCTTTACATGTACATTTGTTTCCCTTAAAGAAGAATTCATTTTAAAGATAAAAGAAAAAAGGGAAGCCCTTGTGCAATACCACAGACACTGAAAGAAAAGATTTTTGATTCCAGTAGTTCTCTCTCGTTTTGTTTTTTTTTAGTAAAATGAAAGGGTTTCTTGCAGAGTCATGTACTACTGCCATATCATACAGTTTTTAAGCTATATATATTAAGAACAGAAAAAGTGGTAAAATGCATTCTCAAGTGAAATGAAATGAGAGCATGCAAGAATTGCTTGAAGGCTTGCTTACTTACACTTATATTGCCTTTTTCTTTTTTACAGGCAGCCTGACACTTATGTACAAGGTGTTTACTTTGCAACAAGGGGGAAGCATGCCCTCAATTTGTTTGTCCTGATATTCACGATGGGTAGCAGATCTATATGTTTTATAATGCACATAAATTCAGAGAAGGAAATTGCTTTAAAAACCATAGATTCATTGAACAAAGTACTTCCGCCAAGGTATTATACTTTAACCTTTAAAGGACCACATGGTTTAAACAATATCCACTAGGGCTGAATCTAAACGTAGCAGTTATACTGTTATCATAACTATTGGTTCCCATTGGTATCATGTATACCAATAGTTATGATAACGGTATGATAACGGCGTAACTGCTATGTGTAGATTCAGCCAAGTTACGTCTTTGAATAGATACTTGAATGGATGTACCTCTAATTTTATCAAGACAATCATTACGCCACAATGAAAAATATGGATAGCTAGGAGTGCGAGATAAAATGGCACACAAAGAATGTTTTAAAGCTGCAAATGTAATTTACCTTTTTAACTTTGCCTTCCTGTGTCTGCTCAGTAATCCCCTTAAATAATGACTTCCAGTGGTAAGCTCCTAAAGCAAGTAATGTGGTATTTGTCTTTGTTCATACCTGTCCATGAGTCCCAATGCTGACCTAGAAGGAGCTCTCTCCAATAGCCACAGAACCACACTTTGCCCATTGCCCACTACAAACACCCTAGCAATCCATTCAATATTCTTCCCATCCATTAATGGCAGATTTTGAATTGGGATCTATAAACCAACTAGATTTGAAAGAGGTCAATATTTATACAGATGAAACAATGAGAACTTTGTGTTGAGGACACTGTACTCACCCCCTCCCCATTCCCTTGTCCCCCCCCACTATTCTCTTGTACCCTTCTCTGTGCCACCATCATTCTCTTATGAGCCAGAGTGAGCCATCTGCCATCACTCAGATGTTCTGATCTAAATGCATTCTTAAATCAAAGATGTACCACTTGAAACCTCTCATACTCACATACCACCACCACCAGCAACTCTGATTCATTGGCACATCGACACACATATTGCTAGATCATCTAGCAATTATTGAGTTCAACAATAGATCTGCTGACACAGGAAGCAGCATTACCTGACACAGTGCTGTCAAGCTACTCATACTTCCTACCCCTAGGCATTTCAGTGATAGGTTGTGGTAAAACCATAATATGAACTGCTTATAAAAAAATAAAGACAACTCAGGGCTTCTGCTTCCAATGCTTCAACTAAGCTATTCAGCCATTATTCACCTCACCTCACCCTCATTAATTTCACATTGAATGTAATGGGCTTTCAACTTAATGTTTGGCACTGATCTAGACTAGAAATACATGTTCCAATAATTGGGGGGGTTAAAAATTACAGTATTAGCATAGATACTGGGGCAGTCTATTTGAAGATACCCAGCTGTGACTAGTCTACTAAGACTGGTCCACCAACAGGATTCCTGAGCAATCTGGGGAAAGTTTCTACCAACCTTAATGGATGCGAAAGCCCTCTTGTCATTATCCAACATGCTTAGGGGGAAATGTAATCATGGTTGCAATACAAGTCATTTGCATGCCTGCAGTGTGCCTATGTGTGCAACTGTAGGTTTATTCATGTGGTCAGGGAATCTACAGGCTTCTTCACATGGCACTTTTATCCTGCTATTGATATTGGCTACTCATGGATGTGTGCAGGTCCTTTAATTTATGTTTTCAACCTCCAAAGCATCTCCTGCACTAAATGACTTTTATTCCGTTTTTTAAAAGATCGGAGATAATGAGCTATCAAATTACAGCACTTGAGTTTCGCAAACAGAGAAAAACCCGCAATAAGAAGAGCTAGACCCAGCACCAGCTAGCGGCTGTATAATGAAACATATGGAAGACTCAGTTAAGGGGGAAAGGAAGGGAGGAAGCGCTTGGAAAGGGAGTCCGTCATGACCCTGCATTTAAAATGGAAGCAGAAAGCCCTGTTTTAAATGTGGGATTTTAGGCTGGTGTAGAGATGCTCTACAAAAAGCAGAGGGTTGGATACAACTGTCATGCAGGCAGAAGCCCACTTGGGCAATAGGACTTCCCCATCCTCTCCTCCCCACTGCAGGTCCCCCACCATTACATGCACTCCAAAGCTGCTCTGGAGCATCCCCCAATCCTCCAGAGCAGATTGAGGGGGCTGTGTGTGTGTGTGGGGGGGGAGGAGTGGAAATCTGTTCTCCTAGCAGTTTCCTTTCCACTAGCAGATGACTAGCACTGAATGAAACACAGAGTCACTAACTGCACATGCAAGCCTATGAATACATATATGGCAGGGGACAGGGCTTGCTGTTGCCATCTCACTCTCCTCCTACACACATGAGAACAGTTAACAACGTGGTGGGCTCCTGGACCACCCTTGAGGGGGAAGGTTCAGCTGTGATTGGTGGGATAATAATTCATTAATTGGAAGAGGTGCAGATCCTTGGAGCTTTGTTTGAATGAACCCTGCTTTTTAATAAGCAAGAGGTGGCAATAGCTAGGAGTTAACATTCTCTGCTGCAAGACACTTTACACTGATCTTGCCCTGTGTGGTGAGCAGTCTAGAAAAACAAGGCATTCCTTGCCCAGAGATTGGACTTACTTATACCCAATTACTTTCTAGAGAAATGTACGCAGCTTTGGCTTGACTTGGGACTGCTACTTTAAAGGCAGAGTCATGACTTGCGCATCATTGGTGTGTGTGTGTTTTTTTACCATTTGGCTTCAATCTGTCTCACTTGTTGATGCAAAGACTGTGCTTGGAGAGCAACCACTTGTGAGCTGGACCTATGCCAATCCTGGCTAGTGAAAGGTAGCTGAGAAAAGCTGAGTCCTTTCCTGGCTAGGGTTATTAATACATCATTAAGAAAGGCAGGAGGCCAGATGGCCCCAAAATTGCAGTTGTTTGGACCCTGTTCAAAGCAACAAACCTGGATACAGTTTCCTCAGCCAACAATACTGCTTTCAACCTTCCACTTAGTGAACAGACACCTTGCAGCTTCAGAGACACATGGATACTAGTAGGTTTCTTGTTTATCATGGCTACAGCACTGAGAATGTATTTGTGGCCTTGCTCACCAATCTTTACCCCAGTCTTTTATTTTTATTTATTTATATCCTGTCCTTCCTCACAAAAAGCCCAGGCTAACAACCTATATAAAAGGCAGAGCGCACCGGGAGGAAAAAATGAACACTGGAGAGGATGTTTTATTACAAAATCTAATAGAAACATATAACACAAATAAAAACCCTAGTAGGTCTAGTTCCATAAACTGTATGACAAGATAAGCAAACATGTTTCAACAAGGTCTTCAGCAATGGCCTAATAATATAACAAATCAACAGGCTGTGTCTCTTGTATGGAAAACTTTAGAAGTGGGAAGAACAAACAATTCTCTTCAAACACCTGTTGTAAACAACCATCCAAAATAGACAAACAACTACTCTTCAATATGGTTGTTGGTAAAAGCTTTCCAAAATCAATTAATACATTTGATGTTATCAGTAAAAAATCTATTTATCCTCCTCATATACTGAATCCAAAGCCACTGGTGAACAAGTGTTATACCCAGTACCCACCTACCCACATATAAATATACATACACACACACACAGAAAGACACAGGTGGTGGAGTGGAATTTGGCCTCAGAGTATATTCCACTAGTATCCCAGTGTCCGCATTTGTTCTCTGTTACCTTTTAGGCACAGGTAAAGGTACTGGTTCTGATCCAGAAACCCTAAGTAGCTTCAGCCGTTACTTACCTCAGACCCTGCCGCCTCCCTGCCCATTGTGGGCCTCTATCTTCCCATGTGGCAAGTCTACCATGGGGCTACATAAACACTTCAGAAATAAATAAGATAGCCAAATATCATTTGGGGAATCCAGGCCACATTGCCACATATTTATAACCAGGTAGGAAAATTCCTGGATAACAAAACCATAATATTGGTCTTACGAAGACTGGGTCAGGCTAAGTCTTGGGAAAGTCTATAGGGCAATTCTCTACGGTAAAGTCAAAAGCAGGCAGAAGTCAGAAACAGTGTTACCAGTCAGAAAGAAGGACACTCCAAAAGCAGGGCAAAACTAAGGTCAAGCAGAGCTGAATAGTCCAAAACAAGCACAGTCGAAGGAGCAGGGTCTAGCAAAAGTCCAGGGGTCATCAGCACAGATAGGCAGGAAAACTACATTAGAAGGCTCTAAGAACTAACAGAAAGGTGTCCCAATGAGCAGCAGCTCTCGTCTGAGAGTTTATGTAGCCTGCATTTCCAGACCACACCCAGGTCCAGCTGCACACAACTTGTTTTGTCTTCAGGATCTCCCTACTCTACAGGAGTCCCTTACTCCTGAGTAGTCCTTTACTCATGAGGAGCCTGGTTGCTTTGGGCCTTGAAGTGTGTGCTTTGCCTGTGCCTACACTTTCTGGTATTGGCACTTTCTGGGGCTTGGGGGTGGCTCAACCACCCCCTTTGACTCTACAGGGGAGACATCATCTGGAGGGAAGTTGGGGACCCCTCCCACAGGTCTATCCAGGTCCTCCTCTGCAGGCAGGCCCAGTGTGGCCTCTTCCAAGATGTTGGGGTTGGCCAGAGTGATGCTGGAATTGCGGGGGGGGGGGGCACTCACCTGCCCCAGAAGGTCTTCGAGCTTTGCAATGGCTGAGTCACTGCCAGAGGAGGAGGTCTCCAGGATCAGGCCTGCGCCAGACATGACAGTATCAGGACTTGGAATAAATTCTAGTGCTTCTTGGCCTATTCACCCTGTGGCTTTCCAATTTCTCAGTCCATTCCCATAGACATTTATAATACATAGTGCAATTTCCACATGGTATACTAGCAGGCCACAGCATTGTAGAATAATCCCAGGGCAAAATCAGAAATACTTAATCAATAAGATGTATATCTGAAAGATAAAAACAGCACAATCCTGTGTATGTACGCATGCAAATTCTACAGATTTCTGCTTGGCGGTGACACAGAGATGGGCCTTCTCTGTGGTGTCTTCTGCTCTGTGGAATGATCTCTCCAATGCGGTATGCCAGGCCTCAGTACTGGCCTGTTTTAGGTATTCCTTGAAAATGTATCTTTTTTACTTTTGCTTTTCCCCAGCCCTGAGCTATCTTTGAATCAGTCTCTAATATGGTACTGATAGAACCAAAGAGACACCATGTTAAAGTAGTGGCAGCCATCTCAGGCAGCCTCCTATGGTGGAAAGTCCCAGAGGAGGATAGTCTTATCAACTGCCTTGTTGATACCAACAACAATGGTCTGTTTCATATCACATACAGCCAGAGGAGTCCCCCCGCCCCTTGCGAAGCCACCACGCCTGCAGCTGGTTAGAACCAGTTCCAGCTAGATCACTTCCTGCCCAGCCTGCAAGGGCACGTCAGCCATAGAGACATGTCAACTACGCATGCTTAATGAAGTTCATGAATATTGTGTGACCCCCCCACATAGCTAATGAGGTCATTATAATGTACATGCGATATATGTAGTAGGAGGATAAACATGTCAAGGAGACGTCATAAGTAGGCAGGGCAAAAGTTATGACCCTTAGAGGATCCAAACAATAAAGAAGCAAGTCATGTGACCCGAATGTATATAAGCTGTACCAAAAACATTCAGGGTGTGGTTCTCCTTTGTGGCGCTAGCCATGAGAATCCACCCGAACAGCGCTGTTTGTTTCCTGCCAAATAAAACTGCGTTGGACTGAATCTCAGAGTTCTGTGTGTGTCTAAGGGGATATTGGCACACCCCTCCTAGAGGGAACGCGCTTAAGCATAATTTGTGCAACAGTACTATTTATTGTATTCTATTTATTCTATTCTTTTGTAAACCACTTTGAGATTTGTGAAATAAGCTGCAGTAGAGAAATATTGATGATGATGATGGTGATGACGACGATGACGACGATAATAGGTCTGTTTAGACATAAGCTGCATTGCATTTAATGTGACTTATGGTCAAATAAGTATACATAAGTTTACAGCTTTCATTTCGTTTGTAAAACTGAGCTTGTGTGTGTTTGCTTGTGTGTGTATTTTGCAGTTGGACTCTGACCAGGGAGTCCCCAGAGTCAAATTCCCACTCAGCCATGAACTTCACTGGGTGACCTTGGGCTAATAATTATCTCTCAGTCTAACCTATATCGCAGGGTTCTTGTGAGGATAAGATGGATGGGGGAGAGCTGCCCTTAGGTTCTCAGAGGAAGGGCAAGAGAAAAATGCAATAAATAAAAAAAATAAGAAAGCAAACATTTAAAATGGCACAGTAGCTTAATTTAATTCTAATTTAGAAGTTGAGAGATGCTAAGAAGTTTGCCATCAGTCCAAGGTAAGATATTGCTACATTTAAAACAAAAGATGTTACTTCCAGGCGATATGCTCCTTTAATGGCACCAAGCGTTACGATGGCTTGAATCATAATAAATGTAATAAAATGAGAGAGACTAAACAAGGGTCCCCTTTCCCTAGTTGAATATAGGCTCAATATGGAGTATCTATGCTGTTACACAACTGACCTTTGATAATTTATTCATCCGGATCTCATCAGATATGTAGCCATGGTAATAGGAAGATGTGCGGCTACATGAACCTTTCAAAACGTCTTCAAGCTGTGGCACAGATTTAATATGCAAAACCAAGGATGCAAAGAGATTTATGTAAATGTACAACTGGTTTATATTTCTCCAGGATTCTTAATTTAAGCGGTTTTGATGTATGTTCATAATCTGAGTACAGCCGCTTCTTACGTTTTCCCAAAGGCATACATGACAGCAGTTCTACATAAAAAGACCTGAGAGATATGAAGAATGTGTTTCTTTCTCAGCCTTAGTTAAACATCTGCCCTTCTTGGTCTCAGTCCAGTTCCTAGCAGAAAATGTCAGTCATATCATCTGTGGAGTGAGAGATTTAGCTTTCCCATTGCTTCTTCAGGTTTTGCATAAGATTTATTTGCTTGCTCTAATTTTGCTCCCTCCTAATACTTCTTTTCACATATCAAGGGTGGAAAAGACCTTCCTTACCCAAGGAAGAAAACTGATCGTTATAATCATACGATCTTCTAACGAAAAAGAAAATCTATTCTCAAGTACAATTTTCTAATAATTTGAGGATGAAATCCAAAGGGATAATAGGATGGTATGTCAGAAGATAAGTAAAATCCCCATTATAAATAAATAATTTGAGATATTATTTCCTCATGGTGATAAACTTTTGGACTATTTCAATACCAAACGATAGCCACATTTCTAAAGTCAGTCAAGACAATGTTTCGGGGTGAAGAACGAAGTCATTTGTTCTTAGCATTCTACTTTTACATGACTCATCCCATGAAGGTATCACAGGAAATCTTCTGGAGATTATAACACCAAACTCCAAAAACTCTTTCTAAACATGTTTTTTTTAAAACAGTGTAGAATGCAGAAGACAGGGGAAAAGAGGGCGGTATGGTTGGGTATGGTTGAAAGTTGAAATCTGAGCCAAAATGGGAGTAGGAAGCAGGCAAAGAGGTGGTTCTAAACGCCACATCAGACATTACTATAAAGACATAACTATGTCTTTTTTTCATTTTTACTCTAGAGTAGGTGCAGGAGGATTTAACCCCTTACCCCCTGCTATGAGCCCAACCCAAATGGTGGGTGGCCTGCAATTTCTATTGAAAAATAGTGATCCATTTGCTTTATGAAAGGATGGAAAGATAACTTCATGCCAGACATTCGATTAAGAAGCTGTTACAAATGGTAAAAATAAAAACAACTCAGAGCTGATAGCCTTGAACCCCTGAAGGCCATCAGCCCTGATTTTGTTAACAAATCAGTTTCCCAAGCATGCAAAGCTATAAGATGAGGATAAGATATATAGCAACCCCCTTAATTTAATTGCTTCTTAATGGGGGGAAATCAATTGAGTTCTTTGAGTTCAGGCTTTGGTCCTTTTAGGTCATTTCCAGAGAAAATAATATTATCATTATTGAGGGCTCCTATGTCTCTTTACATGGGATATGGTCCCACAGTGCAGTGGCATTGACAATACACATGGAGATGAAGAAGGAACAAAACTGTAGTTATGAATACAGAGTAAAGCTGTTGCTTTTCTAGAAACAGTTACTGTGGCTTTATAACCCCAGATGTTTTTAAGAATAATTCCTAAGCATGCATATTTTTGTAATGTTGGTGTAATGTAGTGGTTAAAGTGTTGGACTGGGACTGAATACAAGACCCGGACGACGTCTCCACTAGTGATTTACTCCGAGCTGGCTGTGTTTTGAGGTTGTTAGCGATACATGATGTTGTGGCCATCCAGCAGCCACCAGGGAAAAACTGGATTTCCTGAGACTGCTTAAAGTACAATCCTTTTCCTCAGGTCGGGTTCTCAGCAGTACAGTTGTTGTGTGCCCCAACCCCTGCATTTACCTCGGGTATGCTAGCCCTGCCCAGGGGTGTGCCTTTTACTGTGACCCCAGGCAAGGGGAGTTTCCTGTGTGCCCCTGCACAAACCAGTTAGTTTCTACTCAGAAGTAATTCCCATTGTGCTCAATAAGGCTTTCCCTCTGAATGCCCCCATCAGAATTTACAAAGATCCCCATGAACTGAAGTTTAAAGCCTTTAAAGCACTTCACCAAACCTGCTATTCTCTTTTTTTAAAAATATATTTTTATTTATTTTATCCTTATAAGTGAAATAAACAATACCAAAATTACCAACAACCTAATCAATACTTCAATTTCCCAACAGTACAATATTCTGATGAAGACACCACAATAACAAAAAGAGAAGGAAAAAGAGAAAAAAAGGGAAAAGGGAGGAGGAAAGGACGTGAAGAAAAAAGAAGAAATATTCCCTGCTCTTCCACTCTCCCTCTCCCTCCTCCTTAAAGAATTGAGTTTAAACTCCAACACCCCACGGCCTCCAATGCCATTCTGTTTTAAAAACTATATCTATAACCTTAACAATCTTACATTTTAATAAACAACCTTACATTTCTATACCATATCAATCTTATATCAAAGAAACAGGTCTACAATTAATTCTCCAAAGCCTATATTATTAGTAGTAATAATAATAATATATAGTATTGTATAATAATAAAACTTGATATAAACCTTCAACCATCAGTAATATATTTTATACTAGATATATTATCTATTTTGAAATAAAAATATAAAGAAAAGCAAGAAAGAATAAATGATGAAAGAGAGTAAACCAATATATATATAATCATTTATCTTCTGAATTAGCCTGGATCATGTAGACTAAACACAAACAGTTAACAAAGCTTGTTTAAAGATTCCTGTTCATGGGGTTGTAACAGAATTCTCATGCATTTTTACATTCAGCCATGCCTCCGCCATTTCATGATTTAGAAACTTCTTCACCTGACCTTCAGACACAATACAAAGCGTAGCAGGATATTGTAATTAATATTGTAAATTCATTTGTTTTGCCATATTCTTTGCTTTGATAAATTGCCTTCTTTTATTCACCACCTCTTTGATGTAGTCTGGAAATAACATAACTTTATCTTGATTCCAGGAAAGGCTTCCAGCCTCCCTCGCCAAATGCAGGATATAATTCTTTGTGGAGACTTTTGCAAATTGAGCTATGATTGTGTAATCAGTCCCTTTAGCATTTGGCACATCAAATGCCTGCTCAATATCAAGTAAATAATCAGATGAGATAGGGAGTATCTCATGCAAAAGTTTATCCACAAAAATAGGCAATTTTCCATCATTAGGCAAATTTTTAATCCCAATAATACGTACATTGGATCTTTTTGTGAAGGCCTCCAATTGAGAAATTCTATCAGAGATATTTTTAAAACAAATTTGTGATGTAGTTTCATTTCCTGCCACTCAGTCTTCCAGCTCATTAATTTTCATCTCCATTTTTTGCCGTGACGCATTAATTAAATCTACAGCTCCTTGCAGGGCGGTGATGGAATTTTGGATTAAACCCAACCTTTTGACTTGCTCTGTAAATTGCGAAGATAAAGTCTTTATCAGCATAAATAATTCCCCTATATCTTCTGTTCTCGATACTTTTGACACAGAGGATGCGGGGGAAGTCGATGCCAGCTCCTTTCTTCTCCGCAGCGCAGACATGTTTCTCTCAAACAGATCTTACAGGTCCTCAGATGTTCTCAAATATTGTTAAAATCATCCCTCAAAGGTTGTTGATATTTCTTAAAGCATATATTATATGGGACATGTCAGCCCTGTTTTCTCCTATAAAATAGGAGTCTTTAGTACAGCTTTTTGCGTTGGTAAAGCTCTGGGGAGATAATCCTGGAATCCAGCCCCCCCACTATCTCGTGGGGGTTACTTTTCTCCAAGATGTTATCCAGAGCTACTGCCTTGCCCCCCCTTTCAATTCCAGGGGTGAGATGAAAAGGTATTTCAACCTTTTAAAAAGCTGTTTGAGAAAGCTCCCACAGAGCACCCATGGGAAGCTGCCAGAGAGACATCGGTCCCAGCTGGAAGTCCAAACCTGCTATTCTCCATGTCTTGGTTTATTGCCTTAGGAAGTAACTACTTTACACCTTCCTAATAGAGATCCTGCAGTTAGAAAGGGGGCTGGTTTCCCATCTTTTTGTTCTCCCTGCTACCTTTCCCAGCACAAGCATATGTGTGTCTACTCATAAGTAACTCCCATTGTGCTCAATGAGGCTTGCTCCTGAAATGCAAGTGCATCTGGACCTTCAGGGGAAAGGAGAAAGGGGGGAGGGGGGAAGCCTCTCTTATTGGTTGAGCAGCTCCTGCCAGTCAGATGACGTTCACGCCAACCCCCCCCTACACACACACACACACACATACACACACCAGGAAGTATGTTTTGTGAAGTGATTTTTAGTGGTGTGGAGCACTTGCTTGTGGAGCCCTGCATGGACCAAAGTGCAGCAAAGCTGATTCCTTTTTGAAAAATCCAGGGCTCCTCCATTTGCTTCTCCTTCCGTTCTCATGGAGACACGGTCCAGGGTTCTAGTCCTCACTCAGTCGTGAAGCTCACTGGGTGACTTTGGGCCAGTCACTGTCTCTCAGCCTCACCTACCTCACAAGGTTGTTGGGAGGATAAAATAGAGAAGGAGGATCATGTATGCCACATTAGGCACATTGGAGTAAAGGTGGGATATAAATGTAACAAACAAATAATAAAAATAAAATCAATAATGCAACATTGGCTCACAAGAAATATGCATTGGATTGTTCTTGGTATAAGAGCCAACAAATTGTAATACCTATGAGAAAGAAAAGAACAAGAATCCGGATGTACCAGTTTTCATTTACTACTTAGTGCTCATTGAATTATTTATACAGCAGCCTTCCCCAAACTGCTGCCCTCCAGATGTGTTGGACTGCAACTCCCACAATTCCCTGCCAACCTGGCCAACAGTGATGCTGGTGGGGAATTGTGGGAACTGAAGTCCAAAACATCTGGAGGGCACCAGGGTGGAGAAAGCTGCTATACAGGCAAGACCCAGTGGAGGCTGGTGGCTCTGATGTCAGTGGGGTGGTAAATTCAGGTTTCAGTCAGAACCAGTCAGAACTCTAAAGGAGCTATACATTCCACACCTTAGATAGCTTCTTTAGAATTCTGACTGGTTCTGACCCAAACCTGGAGCATAGTTACTGCCCCACTGACATAGGAGCCATCAGCCTCCACTGGCAGGCCCCATGTCATGTCCATTTATCTAACGGACAATCCAGGTTGGCTTTGAAAAATAAGGACTTTTATCCTCAAATGTACTTCTCTTACACGTAACTGTAGTACTATCAGACAAGGTAGGATGACATTAATTTAAGTGGCATATTTCTGAGTTTATCTCCTATTGGTATTAATGCAGAAAGATTTCCATCTAAGATTAACAGAGCAATCCTATTGTTAGCTGTGGAGACCTCTGATCTCGGAGCGTCCAGAGCATCCAAAGCCCTGCTGGGTTCATGCCCCCGGTGCCATGCCTCCCCCTACCCATGACCGAAGTAACAGAAGCGCCCCCCGCCCAATACCTACCCAGGTTAACTAACGAACCTCCCAGGGACATATCAGACCACCAGTAAAACAAGAGAGCCCCCAAGCAGCAAATCAAGGATGCCGCAGTTAAAACAATAACCAAATCATTAGGAGCAGGGGGTCAGAGGTCAGTTAAAGACCTCATCTGCTCCTCTAATGTTCCAGCTGTTGCACTTGCTGCGCTCAGCTTCTGGAAAGGGACATGTCATAAAAACATAAAAACAAGGCACATAAAGCACATTCAATAAAATTAACTTTCATATGTGTTCATTCATTAAGTCCCTTCCATTCCATTTCTGCATTATTCTGAGACTGTTTTTTTTTAAAGTCTGCACAAAAATATAATTTAAATACATATGTTTAAACATGTTTTGTCTCAAAATACACACTGTAACTTGAATTTTATCGAATAGTTTGAATTGTATATTCATATTAACCTTTCTCCCCTTCATGGATCACTGCCTTGTTGTGGCGAAGGGGCTTGCGTAACTCAGTGAAGCCATAAGCTATGCCGTGCAGGGCCACCCAAGATGGACAGGTCATGGCAGAGAGTTCTGACAAAATGTGGTCCACTGGAGAAGGAAATGGCAACCCACTCCAGTATTCTTGCCAAGAAAACCCCATGGAACGTATCACAAGGCTAAAAGATATGACGCCGGAAGATGAGCCCCTCAGGTCGGAAGGTGTCCAATATGCTACTGGGGAAGAGCAGAGGGTATTTCCAAGTAGCGCCAGAAAGAGTGAAGCGGCTGGGCCAAAGCCGAAAGGACACTCAGCTGTGGATGTGTCTGGTGGTGAAAAGGAAGTCCGATGCTGTAAAGAACAATATTGTTTAGGAACCTGGAATGTCAGATCAATGAATCAAGGTAAGCTGGAGGTGGTCAAACATGAGATGGCAAGATTGAACATCGACATCTTGGGAATCAGAGAACTCAAATGGACAGGCATGGGCGAATTTAATTCAGGTGACCATCATATCTACTATTGTGGGCAAGAATCCCTTAGAAGAAATGGAGTAGCACTCATAGTCAACAAAAGGGTGGGAAAAGCAGTACTGGGGTACAATCTTAAAAATGATAGAATGATCTCAGTACGAATCCAAGGCAAACCATTCAACATCACAGTAATTCAAGTCTATGCCCCAACCACTGAGGCCGAAGAAGCTGAGGTTGATCGGTTCTATGAAGACCTACAACACCTTCTAGAACTAACACCAAAAAAAGATGTCCTCTTCATCATAGGGGATTGGAATGCTAAAGTAGGAAGTCAAGAAATCACCGGGATAACAGGCAGGCATGGCCTTGGTGTACAAAATGAAGCAGGACAAAAGCTAATAGAGTTTTGCCAAGAGAACACGCTGATCATAGCAAACACTCTTTTCCAACAGCACAAGAGGCGACTCTACACATGGACGTCACCAGATGGTCAATATCGAAATCAGATTGATTATGTCCTTTGCAGCCAAAGATGGAGAAGCTCCATACAGTCAGTAAAAACAAGACCTGGAGCTGACTGTGGCTCAGATCATGAGCTGCTTCTTGAAAAATTTCGGCTTAAATTGAAGAACGTCGGGAAAACCACTAAACCGTTCAGGTATGACCTAAATCATATCCCTGATGAATATACAGTGGAGGTGAGGAATAGATTTAAGGGATTAGACCATATAGAAAGAGTGCCTGAGGAACTATGGACGGAGGTCCGTAACATTGTTCAGGAGGCAGCAACGAAATCCATCCCAAAGAAAAAGAAATGCAAGAAAGCAAAGTGGCTGTCTGATGAGGCTTTACAAGTAGCTGAAGAAAGAAGGGAAGCAAAAAGCAAGGGAGAAAGGGGAAGATATACCCAACTGAATGCAGAGTTCCAGAGAATAGCAAGGAGAGACAAGGAGGCCTTCTTAAATGAACAATGCAAAGAAATCGAGGAAAACAACAGAATGGGAAAGACTAGAGATCTCTTCAAGAAAATTGGAGATCTCAAGGGAACGTTTTGTGCAAAGACGGGCATGATAAAGGACAAAGAAGGCAGGGACCTAACAGAAGCAGATGAGATTAAGAAGAGGTGGAAAGAATACACAGAAGAACTATACAGGAAAGATCTGAATGTCCCTGATAGCCATGATAGTGCGGTCACTGAACTTGAGCCGGACATCCTAGAGAGTGAAGTCAAGTGGGCCTTAGGAAGCATTAGTAACAACAAAGCTAGCGGAGATGACAGTATTCCAGCCGAGCTATTTAAAATCCTTAAAGATGATGCTGTTAAAGTGCTGCATTCAATATGCCAACAAATCTGGAACACTCAACAGTGGCCACAAGACTGGAAAAGGTCAGTTTACATTCCAATTCCAAAGAAGGGCAACACCAAAGAGTGTTCAAACTACCGCACAATTGCGTTCATTTCACATGCCAGCAAGGTGATGCTCAAAATCCTACAAGCTAGGCTTCAGCAGTATGTGAACCGAGAACTACCAGAAGTACAAGCGGGGTTTCGAAGAGGCAGAGGAACTAGAGATCAAATCGCCAACATTCGCTGCATCATGGAGAAAGCAAGAGAATTCCAGAAAAATGTCTATTTCTGCTTCATTGACTACGCTAAAGCCTTTGATTGTGTGGATCACAACAAACTGTGGCAAATTCTGAAAGAGATGGGAGTACCAGACCACCTTACCTGTCTCCTGAGAAACCTGTACGAGGGTCAAGAAGCAACAGTAAGAACCAGACATGGAACAACCGATTGCTTCAAAATTGGGAAAGGAGTACGACAAGGCTGCATATTGTCACCCTGCTTATTTAACTTATATGCAGAGTACATCATGAGAAATGCCGGGTTGGATGAATCAGAGGTCGGAATTAAGATTGCTGGGAGAATTATCAACAACCTCCGATATGCAGACGATACCACCCTAATGGTAGAAAGCGAAGAGGATCTAAACAGCCTCTTGTTGAGGGTGAAAGAGGAGAGTGCAAAAGCTGGTTTGAAACTCAACATTAAAAAAATGAAGATCATGGCATCTGGCCCCATCACTTCCTGGCATATGGAAGGGGAAGAAATGGAAGCAGTGACAGATTTTACTTTCTTGGGCTCCAAGATCACCGCAGACGGTGCCTTAGCCATGAAATTAAAAGACGCTTGCTCCTTGGGAGGAAAGCTATGGCAAACCTAGACAGCATAGTAAGAAGCAGAGACATCACCTTGCCGACAAAGGTCCGTCTAATCAAAGCTATGGTTTTCCCAGTAGTAATGTATGGCTGTGAGAGCTGGACTATAAGGAAGGCTGAGCGCCGAAGAATGGATGCTTTCGAACTGTGGTGCTGGAGAAGACTCTTACGAGTGCCCTGGACTGCAAGGAGGTCAAATCAGTCCATCCTAAAGGAAATCAACCCTGAGTGCTCATTGGAAGGACAGATAATGAAGCTGAAGCTCAAATATTTTGGCCACCTTATGCGAAGAGAAAACTCCCTGGAAAAGACCCTGATGCTGGGAAAGACTGAAGGCAAAAGGAGAAGGGGACGGCAGAGGATGAGATGGCTAGATAGCATCACGGATGCAATGAATATGAACTTGAGCACGCTCCGGGAGAGAGCGCAGGACAGGAAGGCCTGGCGTGCCATGGTCCATGGGGTCACGAAGAGTTGGACACGACTGAACGACTGAACAACAACAACAACAACAACAAATTAACCTTTCTATTAATGCCTTGGGAGCCTTTTAGACCGCAAAGTGGCATAGAAATAAACAATACAACAAAAAACATAATATTTTGACATTGGGTGGGTTTTTGGTTTTGGTTTGGCTTTTGGAGCTAAGAACTGTGTCAGAACATTGGGGTTGTAGAAAAGCCAGTGGATTACTAATGTGTGATCCGCATATTTCTTCAGGAGGGGAGGATCAGGTCAGTTCATATTGTAACTAAGATCTAATTTCTTAAGCATCCCTAGGATAGAGCAGGGGTGGACCTCCCCCGCACCCCGCAATGGGCCAAACTCCTGCCACCAACCGGCCAAAATTCAGCAATGCGGTGGCAGAACAATAATGCCGAAAAACCAGCAGTTTGCTACCGAAATTCAGTGGCAAACCACTGTGGAACATGTAACTTCATGCTAAGTTCTAAGCCTCCATCGCAGTTTGTAACAAATTTTTGTTCTTTTTTGCTGCCGCCTACACTCAACTAAATTTTGGTCGTAAGGCAGGGAGGGGTTGGGCACCATGTGGGCCGTGTGTTGCCCACCCCTGGCATAGATTAAGGATGGTGAGGTACAATGAGGTCTAGGCTGAGGCAGGGTTTTCCTAATCTTGCCATTCTCCTTCATTTGGAGGAAGCGTAGAATAATATGTAGGGATGAATGGATTTTGTTTGATCCATTCTGTCTGTGTTTTGTGGATTGTCAGGCATATTTTGTTCCATCATCCACTTATTGATGGAATTGTGCAGAATTTTGTTCTAGCGTTAATGTGCATTAGTGTTAATACACATTAATGCTAATGTGCACATGCACTAAGGGAGCAGTCCTATGGCTGCTAGTCAGCAGCTAGATGGCTACAGGATATGTTGTTTTCCGGGAACTGACCTTGAAGCCCACACTCCGAAG
Source organism: Heloderma suspectum (assembly GCF_057233095.1). Classification (NCBI taxonomy): domain Eukaryota; kingdom Metazoa; phylum Chordata; class Lepidosauria; order Squamata; family Helodermatidae; genus Heloderma; species Heloderma suspectum. The sequence goes on from NC_139460.1 coordinate 248,097,001, forward strand.
TCAGTTCCTGGAGAACTGACCTTCACCCCCTTCCATGCTGCCTTGCAGGCAGTGCGGAATGGCCCTGTGCTCCATGCCCAGAAGAGCAGTGTGGAGCGGCAAAAATGGGGCATTCCAGGGGTGTTCCGGGGTGGAGAAGGCAGAAATGCCGGTACAGTACATCCTATGTGTCATCTGGCAGCCTCCTCCCCCGCTCCGCCTTCCCGCAGCTAGACAGCTGAAATAGGCTGTCTAGCCACAAATGCAGGGCAGGAGAAGTGCTGAGAGAATTATCCCCTCCATGCTTCTCCTGCCCTGTATTGGCTACACAGTTGCCTCCGAGTTCAGAGGCAGACGCCTATCCCCATAGGATTGCACCTTTATCCACATAAGTTAATGTTTATTAACATTATTGTGGATTAGCACATTTGTGCAAGCGTGCATTAGCACTAATGCACATGTGTGAATTAGTGCAAATCCCCCCCAAAAGTGAAAAACCAGTCCACCACTCCGCAGAATCCATGTGACTTGGGAAAAGCCAAGCTACAGAATCTGCAAGTTGGATTCAGAGAAATCCAAACTCATTTGAAACCATTACGGATTTCTCTCACATCCGTGATAGAAGGTATGGTGGGAAATAACTTCAGTGGGGAATGTATCATGCCCACACGGGATGATACACATCACTAGAAATCAGCATCTTCAGCACCAAGAATCTATGGAGCTATTGTGGTCCTAGTGGGCCTTCCTGTTTCAGCTGTTATATCATGCAGATACATCAGTACCAGTTTTGATGGCCTAATAGGCGGCAAGAGCAGATGTTCACATTGCCTCTCAGCAAGCACATGGCGAAACATAATTCATTTTTATAAAGCACATAGCTGCAACTGACAAGAACTCAGGTAAGCAGAAGATGCTGTGGCTGTTAGTCTTGATGAAGTTTACAGTCTTAAATTAATTCACTCACAAATAATGTCACTTCAGAATGAGCAAACATTCCCTTCAGTTCAGCATTTTGTTGAGCCGTGCACGTTTCTAAGCGTATACAGCTCAAGAAAGCAGCAGCGGCAGCAGCTATTTCTTTGAGCAGACAGATGTCTTACTAAAGCTGACAAATCCATTTGATCAGCCAAGAAGACAGAAAATCCTGTACAGTTATTCCAAGGAAGTAGTACCATATATCTTGTTGGCACCAATTATTGAGTAATAGAAACAGTATGATCCAGATTAGGAAAAACACCACAAAACCCCAACCGTTTGCTTCAAGCCTCCAAGGTGGCACACACAGAGCTATGCACACATTAGATGTTTGTAGGAGTGGTGCAAAACCATGCCCACTGGTCCTAACCCCTGCCTATGCGTGCTTGCTTGCTTGCTTTATTTATTTATTTACAACACTTATATACTGCCCCACATCTAGACAGATTCCAGAGTGATGAACAATAAAACATAAAAAGATAAGAAAATAAAAGAATAAAACTCCATTATTAAAATTGTTATTCTTAACAACAGAATACTGATAAAACCCATGGCTGGTCAGTCAAGGAAGGCTTCCTGAAATACATATTTTTTTATTTCAGAAGCAACACACTGTTGGTGCCTCCCAGACCTCCAGAGGCAAGGAGTTCCATAGAAAGGGGGCCACCACACTGAAGGTTCTTTTCCAGGTGGACTCAAATGGCAAGAGTGTTGGACTAGGAGCTGGGAGATCCGGGTTCTAGTCCCCACTCGGCCATGGAAGCTCACTGGGTGACTTTGGGCCAGTCACAGACTCTCAGCCCAACCCACCTCGCAGGGTTGTTGTTGTGAGGATAAAGTGGAGAGGAGGAGGATAATGTAAGCCGCCTTGGGTTCCTTGCAAGAGGAAAAAAGGCGGGGTATAAATGCAATAAATAAATAAATGGAGCACCACCAGGAGCATGCTCTCTAATGACCTCAGTGACCGGGCAGGTTGATAAGGGAGAAGGCGCTTTCTCAGGTATCCTGGTCCCAAGTTGTTTAGGGCTATATACACTAGTACCAAAACCTTAAACCTGGCCAGGTAGTGAATAGGCAGCCAGGGCAGTTCCCTCAGCCAAGGAGTTGCCTGCTGAAAAGGGGCGGCTCCCGACAACAGCCAAGCTGCTGTGTTCTGCAATAGCTCCAGCTGCCGGAGCAGCCTTAAGGGGAGCCCCACATAGAGGGCATTGCAGTAATCCAGTCTTGAGGTTACTAGCACCTGTACCACTGAGGCCAAGCTTTCCTTTGCCAGGAGAGGCTGTAGTCGATGAAAGAGCCAAAGCTGGTTAAAGGAACTCGGAGACATCATGGCTACCTGGGCCTCCAATGACTGTGATGGATCTAGGAGTATCCTCAGGCTACGAACCTGATCTTCCAACCAGAGTGCAACCCTATCCAAAATAGGCAATGAGCCTATCTCCCGGATTCGGGCACCACTCACCCACAGGGCTTCTGTCTTGCCAGGATTCAGCTTCAGTTTATCAGCCTTCATCCAGCCCATTACTGAGTGTAGGCACTGATTCAGGACTTGCACAGCCTCTCCTGATTCAGATGTCACAGGGAGCATACTGATGGCACTTGGCTCCAGGTCCCCTAATGACCGATCCCAGCAGCTTCATATAGATGTTGAACAACATTGGGGACAAGATGGTACCTTGCAGAACCCCATAGCTCAATTGCCAAGGGGCTGAGGAATGGTCTGAAATCAGCCCTACAGGTAAGACTGGAACCACTGGACCACAGTGCCTCCAATGCCCAGCCCACGGAGTCAATCAGGAGGATAACATGGCTGATGGTATCAAAAGTGGATGACAGATCGAGCAGAATTAACAGGGTTGCACTCATTCAATAAAGGTCATCCATCAGTAAAGGTCATCCATCAGGGCAACCAAGGCTGATTCAGTCCTGTAACCATATGGTGAGAAGGTGCCTAGTTGGATGGACTCGGTACATATGATCAGGCACCCTGCTTTTTGCAGGGTCCCTGATTATGTGACCAGAGCTTGCAAATGCACAATTTGTACGCAGGTAAACTCTTTCTCAATTATGCTTAATTTGTATAGGAGCAGGGGAGGGACAAGCTAGTGCAAATATATGTGATCTCACTTCCTCTACATGTTTTGATTATACACACATGCAACATGTGTATATGTCTATAGTGCATCTTGTTGCATTTCCAGATAGTGAACACCACAGGCAGTTGTTTAGAGGTAGGAACCAATGTAGTGAACAGGACTGTTGGTTGTGAATCATACTCAAATATCTGAGCTCCAATTCTAACTCTGGGTTTCAGTCTGTGACTGTAAAAATTTTATTTACAGGGTTAGGCCAAGATGCTTTGCTACCTGAAGCAAAGGTCAAGATGGGACACACATACCCCATTCCACATACAGAAGCAAACTGGAGTGGCAGCTGAATTTTACTTCAACACTGGTGAAGTGACATTGTCCTCTACTGCACTTGAGGACAGCAGGTTAGCTTAGAGGATGGAGGACAGGTGTTGTGGTCCTCCAGCAGAGGAAAATGGCCAGGGACTGAGGACGAATGGCTATGAGAACTGCTGCTACTGTTGCTCCCCAGCATCTGCCACCTGAGCAGTTGCCTCTGCCTAATGGTAGGGCTGGCCCTGTTTATTTAAATTATGTTTATACACTTTGGAACCTGGGTTGTATTGTTATTGCAAGCTGCTCTGAGCAATATTTGTTTAGAAAGGCAGTGAATAAATTTTGAATAATAAATTGCTATACTTTTAGGCTTGTCATGCCTTGTTTGATAAATATAGAAGCTGCACCAAAACATACCTATTCCGCTGAATATTAATTAATTTCTGTGTACATTTTAATACTTAAAAATCCCAGTAAATATGAAGTATCAGCATTAAGTATCAATTAAAAGAGAAGGTGAAAAACCACAACAAAGCAGAGTTTTCTCTCGATGTTACTAAACAGTCCCAGCATGAGACGGCTACCTTGCTGAAGCTAAGCAGGTCTGGGTCTGGTCAGTGCTTGGAGGGGAGACCACCTGGCAACCACATGTAGCCACCTTGAGTTCCATGACGGAAGAAAGGTGGGATATAAATGAAATAAATACACATACAATGAACATAGGATGCAAACTTCACTCATGCCAGGGGAGTTTTTGTTTCTCAGTAGATTTGGCCAGCTCTTGTTTAAAGAGCAAGATTTATGATTCCGTTTTCCGCCAGCAAGTCTGTCACTATTAAAAGGAGTGTGTTTACTGTACAGTCAGCTCTTCCTGAAATAATTGGATATATGCTCCTTCTATAGACACCAGAGACAGATCATCATCTGCAACAGTCTCTACCTGTGACAACCAGGGTCCCCCTTCAAAGCAAAGCTTCAGGCAATGCCTGCCTGCTTCACCATTATAGGTAGAAATCAGCTCATATTTTACCCAAAAGAAACATCAAGCCATTGAACTGGACTCATTATAGAAAACCATGAATGGTATATAACAATATAGCCTAATCATTGCTCTGTTCAAGGAGAAACAATCCCCTCCCCCCGTTATTACTGTATTTTCTTTGTTTCTTTCCCCATTTGACTGAAAGTGGCAATGCATTCAGGCTGCAATCCTATCCCCACCTACTCAAGAGTAAGCCCTACTGAACTTAATGGGACTTACATTTGAGTAGGACTGCACAAGTTGCAAACATATACAAATGGTCCTAAGATCCTGATCCGACACAAGCCACAGTCCAACAGACAATTAAGTATGCTCAAGCCTAATTAAATTAATGGTCTTAAGTGGGCTTATGTCATGTTTCGGGATTCTATAACTAGGATGAGGAGGGGCAGATTGCAGTTACTCCAGACACAAACAAAAATAGATATTTAACAGAATTTACTTAATGTTAGGTAAATAACAATATTAAGAAAATTATTAATAGAATATGAACAACTCTATGCCAGAGTTCAATGTGAAGTGCTGTGTTGCTGTTGCTAGACCAATAACAGTTGCTTGTCCCAGTTTCTTTAGTCTTTTGTTACCAGTCTCTGTTGTGGGGGTTCACTTTCCTTCTAGTTGAAGCCTCCTTTATCTGTTTCTTTGACTGGGTTCGCACAACATGCCAACCCACGATGGGTCATTTTCTGGAACAACCCGTGATGGATTAGCGTGTTGTCTGCGAGCTGTTTTTCCCACCCACTGTGGCTTCTTTGCCCCAAACCACCCACCCTGGGAAGCCACAGTCTGCAGTAGGGGTTGTTTTACCTTCAGTGGGCTAGCACGTCACCTGTCATGCCAGTGTGGGTTATGGAGATTGGCTACAGGGCCACTTGGCAAAGGGGCCAAAAACACTGCTGCCGCTCTGCTCCTCTCGAACGATCTCTGTTCCCGAGATCTGCCTAGCAAGAGATTGCACCGCTGCGGCACTCCACCCCCTTCACCACCCGACTCCTCCCTCCCCCTCCTTCCACTATGCATTCTACGAAGTTTCAAAGTTTTATTTATTTATTTATTATTAAATTTATTAATCGCCCATCTGGCTGGCCACCCAGCCACTCTGGGCGATGTACAACATACAACAGTTTAAAACAATAAAATTCTACAATAAAAACATATTCTAAAATACCCTAACCCACCCCAAATGCCTGCCTGAACAACAACGTTTTTAATGCACGACGGAAGCTCATTAAAGAGGGGGCATGACGGAGTTCCCTAGGGAGAGAGTTCCACAGAGTGGGGGCCACCACAGAAAAGGCCCTCTCCCTCATCCCCACCAGTCTAGCTGTCCTGGCTGATGGGACAGAGAGAAGGCCATCCAAGGCTGATCTTGTTAAGCGGCCTGTCTGGTGTTGCTGGAGGCACTCCTTAAGATAGGCTGGGCCGTAACCATATAGGGTTTTAAAGGTCAAAACCAACACCTTGAATTTGGCCCAGAAAACAACTGGTAACCAGTGCAACTCCTTCAGCACTGGAGTGATGTGATCTCGCCGGCAGCTGCCTTTAATCAGGCGAGCCGCCGCGTTCTGTACCAGCTGCAGTTTCCGAACCGTCTTCAAGGGTAACCCCACATAGAGCGCATTACAGTAGTCTAAACGAGAGGAGACCAGGGCATGTACTACCGATGGGAGCAGATGGTCGGGAAGGAAGGGGGCAGCCGCCGTATCAGATGGAGTTGATACAGCGCTGTCCGGCTCACAGCTGACACCTGAGCCTCCATGGACAGCTGGGAGTCCAAAATGACCCCCAGGCTGCGGACCTGGTCTTTCAAGGATAGCCATACCCCATTCAACACCAGGTCAACATCCCCCAGCCTCCTCTTGTCTCCCACCAAAAGTACCTCGGTCTTGTCAGGGTTCAGCTTCAGCCTATTCCTCCCCATCCAGCCACTCACCATCTCCAGACATTTGGACAGGGATTCTACAGCCAACCTTGGTGAAGATTTGAATGAGAGGTAGAGCTGCGTGTCATCCGCATATTGATGACACTGCACCCCAAACCTCCTGATGATAGCCCCCAGCGGCTTCACATAGATGTTTAATAGCATCGGGGAGAGGATGGAACCCTGTGGCACCCCACAAGTAAGTGGCCACGGGTCCAAAACCTCCTCTCCCAGTGCTATCCTCTGGTACCTGCCGGAGAGCAAGGACCGGAACCACCGCAATACGGTGTCCCCAATGCCCAACCCCTCCAGGCGGTCCAGGAGGATACCCTGGTCAACGGTATCAAAAGCCGCTGAGAGGTCGAGGAGAACAAGGAAGGAGCATTCACCCCTATCCAGAGCCCTCCTCATATCATCTACCAAGGCGACCAAGGCCGTTTCTGTCCCATGCCCAGGCCTGAAGCCCGACTGAAATGGGTCTAGATAATCAGTTTCTTCCAAGTGTGCCTTCAACTGCACTGCCTCCACCCGCTCAATCACCTTGCCCAAAAATGGCAGATTTGAGACTGGGCGAAAGTTGTTCAAAACTTGAGGATCCAAGGAGGGCTTCTTTAAGAGCGGTCTTATGCCATCAGCCCTCAAGGAGGCAGTGATCACTCCCTCCTCAAGGGAGGCATTCACCACCGCCCTGATCCCCACACCTGTCTCTCTCCATTATGAGCTGTCTCTCTGCAGCTCATAATGAGCCAAGATGGGCAAGGATCAAGTAAGCAGGTGGTCGGCCGTACGATGAAAGCACCTTGTCCACTTCATCCGGAGGAAGAAGCTGGAACCGATCCCACAAAACCGGTTTGCCACAGGCCGCCTCTTGCTCACTAACTGTATCCACAGCATGCAGAGTAACACACCTAATCTGATCAATTTTATCTGTGAAGTGCCTTGCCAAGGCCTCCAGTGGTTCCGGAGCCACAGGACCGACCAGGCTCTGGACCACTTGGAACAGCCTCCTGGAACAGCACTCTGCAGACGCGATGGAGGCAGCATAATATTCCTTTTTAGCTGCCTTCACCGCCACGTGATAGGCTGAAGATACAGCTCTAGCCCGTGTCTGATCGTCTTTGGAGCGAGACTTCCGCCACCAGCGCTCTAGCCGTCTCACCTCCTGTTTCAGAGCTCGTAACCACGGATTGAACCATGGTGCAGTCCGAGCCCTGTTCAGGGGGAGAGGGCGTTTCGGAGCCACCTGATCTAATGCCCCAGTGATTGCGGCATTCCAGCCACCCACCAGGGTCTTGACCGAGTGGCCGTTGGCGTGCCCCAGAGAATCCCCAAGCGCGTTCAGGAATCCATTTGGATCCATAAGATGCCTGGGGCGGACCATTTTAATGGGTCCTCCACCCCTGCAGAGGGGTTGTGGAACTGAGAAGTCCAACGTCACCAGATAGTGATCTGACCATGACAAGGGGGTGGTGGATATACCCCCAACTTCCAGATCACTCCCCACTTCTCCAGAAACAAGCACAAGGTCTAGTGCATGACCGGCTACATGGGTGGGCCCAGTTAGAATATGGTGCAGCTCCCAGGAGGCCATGGTCTCCATGAAGTCCCGAGGTGCTCCTGTGAGGATGGCCTCCGAATGTACGTTGAAGTCCCCCAACACCAGTAAGTTAGGGGACTGCACACGCACATCAGAGACCACCTCAAGCACCTCGGCCAGGGAGTCAGTCGTGCAGCAGGGTGGACGGTACACGAGCAGAATCCCCAGACTGCCCTTTGGGCCCAACCTCCAGTACATGCACTCAGCAACCTTGGTCTCCTGGAGAGGGGGTCTGGTGAAGACCAAGGACTCTTGGTATATAACAGCCACTCCCCCTCCCCGATCCCCAGCCCTCAGCTGCTGTGCATACGAAAATCTGGCTGGACACATGGCTGCAAGGGTTGGAGCAGCAGCCTCGGCCAACCAGGTCTCCATAATACATGCCAGGTCTGCACCCTCATCCAGGATCATGTCATGGATGAGGGAGGCTTTCTGGGTAACAGACCTGGCATTGCAGAGCAGCAAACAAAGGCCAGAAGATGGGGTCACGCCTCCCCCAGCCATCCTTTGGCTTTGGACAGGCCCGGAGCAGAGGACAGATACTACACATCTCTCCCTTGTTCCCCTTACCTGGCATGGCCTGCCCCTAGCGCTCCGCCAGCACCTGCCGCCCAGCCTCGGTATGTTCTGGCCCCCAACACTCCCCCCACTGCCTCCATCAGGTGGACACATGCCCCTTGCTCCCGCCTATCAGGCAGGCTACCCACCCCTAAAACCACAACAAAGTCCCCCAGGAAAAAGAAAACACACACACACACACACAACAATTAAAAATCCCCTTAAAAATAATGCCAGGCCGGAGTCCACAGGGAAGGCCAGGTGGTGGTGGTGGTGGTGGTGGTGGTGGCGGCGGCGGCAGCAGCAGCCGCCGCCGCCGGCCCAGCAGCAGCAGGCGCGCCTCTTCCCCGGTGGTGGTGGTGGTGGTGGTGGTGGTGGCCTCTCCTGCAGGCCCTGGCTCTCCCAGGCCACCTCAGCCAGCCAGCTTATGTAGCCTCTCCAGGGAGGGGCAGGTGGAGCAGCACAGCTTGCTCGGTACCTGGGGGCCTGGTCCTGCAGGGACTGGTGGTCTGCCAGGCAGAAGTCTCCAGGGAAGGCCTGGTGGTGGTGGTGGTGGTGGTGGTGGTGGTGGCGGCGGCGGCAGCAGGCCCGCCTCTTCCCCGGTGGTGGTGGTGGTGGCCTCTCCTGCAGGCCCTGGCTCTCCCAGGCCACCTCAGCCAGCCAGCTTATGTAGCCCCTCCAGGGAGGACAGGTGGAGCAGCACAGCTGGCTCGGTACCTGGGGGCCTGGTCCTGCAGGGACTGGCGGTCTGCCAGGCAGAAGTCTCCAGGAAAGGCCTGGTGGTGGTGGTGGTGGTGGTGGTGGCGGTGGCGGCGGCAGGCCCAGCAGCAGCAGGCCCGCCTCTTCCCTGGTGGTGGTGGTGGCCTCTCCTGCAGGCCCTGGCTCAAAGTTGCTTTTGCTTGCACGAGTGTGTAACCACATTCATTTTCCTACCACATTCAGCTGTGTCTCTGACTCCAAAGCATTCACCCCCTCCTCTGGCATGGTTCCCAAACAGATTTATGTGCGGTTAAATCCTAACTTTTCCATGGAAAAGCAAAGTTGTGCAATTACCCAGTAGTGCATCTTGTGCCTCCCCACAAGGGGAACCTGTATATTAAATGTCACCCCATTCCTGCAAACTTTCAAGGATTTGGAGGACCCACCCCACCCCTTTTTGGTGCAATGTTCTCACCATGTAAGCATCCCTCCTATCCAGTCAGGCCACCCCTTCCCAGCTCAGCAGATGCATCTTATGCTCCCTACAACCCATGAGACTGAACTTCCCCACCAACTTTTCGCCACCACCATCAGTCCCCAAGCTAGCCATCCAATGCCCCCCCAATGCAAAACTGATTGTAAATAGTGCCTTCGTAGAGTCAAAGCAGTATTGAGCAAACCCAGTATTAAGCAAGCCAAATAAGCCACTGTATATGCCAATAAAATGTTTCTTTTTATTCTGTGTTGTTGGTTTGCTGCTGGTGAGGGGGGAGCCATCAAAGGCCTGGAAACTGGGGTGGCAGGTAAGGAATAAGTACTGGGGAAGAAGGGGGCATTGAGAAGGGAATGGAAGCAAATGGGGCAGTAAGTAAAGATCAACACAGAGTTGAGAATGGGAGTGGGGGGGATCAGCAGAGGCAGAAGAAGATAGCACTGTCTGAGTGCCACTTGTATGACTATCTACCTGCTGCTGGATGGAAGTCATAGGTGTGTGCTCGGTATAATGATCTCCTGGCTCTCAGAGAACAAGTTCGTTCCCTTGAGACTAAGGTTGTTGACCTGGAGAAGCTAAGAGAGGCAGAGAGGTTGGTAGATGAGAACTTCAGGGACCTCTTAGCTGTGTCCCACTCCCAGGGTGACAGCTCCTCTGCTGTCCTGGAGAATGCAGGTCTCAGGGAAGAGGGAAATGATCCTTTAAAAGGGACCCATTCCTCAGAAGACAAAAAAAATCTTCTCGCACCAAGGATGTGCATCCAGGGGAGGGGGGCTTGTGGTAGTGGGATATTCGATAATTAGACACATAAACAGCTGGGTTTGTGATGGGCATGTAAACCACATGGTGAATTGCCTGCCTGGTGCAAAGGTTGCTGATATTATGTGCCATCTAGATAGCCTAGTAGATAGTGCTGGGGTGGAGTCAGTGGTCATGGTCCATGTTGGTACCAACAATGTGGGGAAATGTAGTTGTGAGGTCTTGGAAGCAAAATTTAGGTTAGGTAGGAGGTTGAAATCCAGGACCATCAAGGTGACTTTTTCTGAAATGCTACCTGTTCCACATGCAAGGCCAGCTAGATAGGCAAAGCTGAGAAGTCTCAATGCGTGGATGAGACGGTGGTGCAGGGAGGAGAGGTTCAGATTTGTTAGGCACTGGGGAATGTTTTGGGACAAGCCGGGCCTGTACAAGAAGGATGGACTCCACTTGAACTAAAATGGAACCAGACTGCTGGCGCTAAACATAAAAAGCATGGCAGAGCAGCTTTTAAACTAAACCCTGGGGGAAAGCTGACAGGAGCTGGGAAGCATCCAGTTTGGGTTAAATCATCCCAAAGGGATGAAGATGAAAATGTTTTTGATTGCCCAAATGTAGAAGGGGAGGAAATAGGCCAGGAGTACATGGTAGAACATAATAGCCAATCAAAAGGGCCAATGTCCCAAAGCAAAAGGTGCACATGCTAGGGGAACTGGGGAGGGATGCCGTGTATTGGTGTTTTTATGCAAATGCTAGAAGCCTCCGAGTTGGAGTGCTTGATTTTAAAGGAAAGCCTGGATATAGCGGGCATTACAGAAACCTGGTGGAGTGGAGAGAACCCGTGGGATACGGTCATCTCTGGATATAAACTCTATAGGAAGGACAGGGAAGGGCGTAGTTGGGGAGGTGTTGCCCTGTACGTCAAAGAGGGCATAGCGTCGAGTGGACAAGAACACCTAAAAGGGGTAGGCTGGGGGTGTACGAAACCCCACTTACCTGGCTCCGCTGGGTTCCACGGGGGGGGGAGGCGATCCAGTCCTCCCCCCAGAATCCTTGATGGGGGGGAGGCGATCCGGTCCTCCCCCCGGAATCCTGCCTGGCTGGCTCCGCTCCACGGCCAGTCCGTGGAGCTGCCAGCCAGGCCGATCCGCAGCAGGCCCCCATCCGCTGCTGGGCTGCTGTGGACGCAAATGGCATCCTGCGTAGGGGCTACTTACATAGCCTATCACAGCAAAAGTGGGGACACAAATGGCGTAGAGGCTGCCATTTGCGTCCCCGCTTTAGCCACGATAGGCTACGTAAATATTTATGTAGCCTATCACAGCAAAAGACGGGATGCAAATGGCGGCTGCCACGATGGCTGCCATTTGTGGCCACAGCAGCTCGGAAGACAACCTGGAGCCGCCGCCGGAGCCGCCACATCTGCCTCCAGTTAGGTCCGTTTCGGGGGGCGATTACAGGGGGTGGCGGAGGGGTGCGGCCGTTCCGCCACAGATTCTGGGGGCTGGATTCTTTAGAATCTGTCCTCACTGGAGTCCATGGTGGAATTCTCCAACATCCCTAGGGTAGGCTCTTCCACAGAAGCACTGTGGGTGACAATGCCAGGCTCCAAAACTAATTTAGTGCTAGAAACGTGCTATCGTCCCCCAGACCAGAATGTTCAGAGTGACCTTGAGATGGAAAACGAAATCAGGGAGGCCTCCAAACAAGGAGATGTTGTAATAATGGGTGACTTCAATTACCCCCACATTGATTGGATAAATGCATGTTCCAGCCATGACAAAGAGGTTAAATTTCTCAATGCCCTAAACGATTGTGCCCTAGAACAGTCAGTCATGGAATCGACCAGAGGGGAGGCGACCTTGGATTTAATCCTAAATGGTGTTACCCAGGACCTAGTATGAGACGTAAATGTTGTTGAACCAAATGGAAACAGTGATATCAGATGTAATATATATTTAAGTGAAAAATTGCCCAGGAAGTCCAACACAGTCACATTTGACTTCAAAAGAGGAAACTTCTCTAAAATGAAGGAACTGGAGAAAAGGAAGTTAAAGGGGGGAATCAAGAGGATTAAATCCCTTCAAAATGCCTGGAGATTAATCAAAACCACAATAATAGGAGCCCAGCTAAAATGCATACCACAGGTTAGGAAAGGTAGCACCAAGTCCAAGAGGTCACCGGCAATGGTTAACAAGCAGGGTTAAGGGAGCTATTAGAAAAAAGAGAGCTTCCTTCAGAACATGGAAGTCTTGCCCAAGTGAGGAAAACAAAAGGCAGCACAAGCTTGCACAAAGGCAATGCAAGCAGACAATAAGAGATGCAAAAAAGCATTTTGAAGAGCATGTTTCTAACAACTTTAAGGCTAAGAATAAAGATTTTTTTAAATATATCAGAAGCAGAAAACCAGCTAGGTTTTGTAGAAGATATACGACAGATACCTGTGCCTGAACTGATGTTTTCAGGAAGGAAGTCGGAGGAACTGAGGCAAATAGTGGTGACCAAAGATGAAGTTCTCAAACGTATTGATAAATTGAAAGCAAATAAATCACCAGGCCCAGATGGTATCCATCCTAGAGTTCTCAAAGACCTCAAATATGAAATTGCTGATCTTCTAACCAAAATATGCAACACGTTCGTAAGATCAGCCTCTATACCAGAGGACTGGAAGATGGCCAATGTAACAACAGTTTTCAAAAAGGGACTCGGGGGGATTTGGGAAATTACAGGCCAGTTAGCTTAACGTCTCTTCTGGGTAAATTGGTTGAAGGCATTATTAAAGATAAATTAGTAGGCACATAGAAGGATAAGACCTGCTGAAAAGAATCAACATGGCTTCTGCAATGGTAAGTCCTGTCTCATTAACTTTTTAGAGTTCTTTGAGAGTGTAAATAAACATGTAGACAGAAGTGATTCCATAGACATTGTTTACCTAAACTTCCAAATGGCTTTTGACAAAGTCCCTCACCAAAGACTCCTGAGCAAACTTAGCAGTCATGGAGTAAGAGGACAGGTCCTCTTCCAGATGAGTAACTGGTTAAAGAACAGAAAGCAGGGAGTAGGAATAAATGGTAAATTCTCCCAATGGAGGGAAGTAAATAGTGTGGTCCCTCAGGGATCTGTACCAGGACCAATGCTTTTCAACCTGTTCATAAATGATCTGGAATTAGGAGTGAGCAGTGAAGTGTCCAAGTTTGCAGATGACACCAAATTATTTAGGGTGGTTAAAATAAAAAGGGATTTTGAGGAGCTCCAAAAGGATTTCTCCAAACTGGGAGAATTAGCATCTAAATGGCAAATACCGTTCAATGTAAGCAAGTATAAAGTGATGCACGTTGGGGCAAAAAATCCTAACATCAAGTATAACCTGATGGGATCTGAGCTAGCGGTGACCGACCAGGAAAGAGATCTTGGGGTTAGGCAAACTGCACGTTAGGCATGATTAGAAAAGGAATTGAGAATAAACTGCCAATATCATGCTGTCTCTATACAAATCTATGGTGCGACCACACTTGGAATACTGTGCACAGTTCTGGTCACCACACCTAAAAAAAGATATTGTAGAGCTGGAAAAAGTGCAGAAAAGGGCAACTAAAATGATCAAGGGACTGGAGCATCTCCCCTGTGAGAGAAGGTTACAACAGCTGGGATTGTTTCACATGGAAAAAAGGGGGGTAAGAGGAGACATGGCAGAGGTGTACAGAATTATGGATGGTGTGGAGAATGTGGATAGGGAGACATTTTTCTCCCTCTTTCAAAATACTCGAACCTGGGGTCATCCTATGAAGCTGATTGGTGGGTAATTCAGGACAGATAAAAGGAAGTACTTCTTCACACAGTGTATAGTTAAACTATGGAATTTGCTACTACAGGATGTAGTGACGGCCACCAATTTGGATGGCTTTAAATGGGGGTTGGACAAATTCCTGGAGGAAAAAGCTATGGGTGGCTACTAGTCTTGATAGCTATGTGGTACCTCCAGTACTAGAGACAGTGAGCCTATGTACACCAGTTGCTGGGGAACATGGGTGGGAGGGTACTGTTGCGCTCATGCCCTGCTTGTGGGTTCCTGGTTGACAGCTGGTTGGCCACTGTGTAAACAGAATGCTGGACTAGAGGGACCCTTGGTCTGATCCAGTATGGCTCCTCTTATGTTCTTATGATGCCCCTAGCATGCATGGGACCAATCAGAGACAGGCTGTTGATGTAGTGGCAGCATGAAGGATGCCAGGATATGGTTTCCACTGCAAAGGTAGCTAGGATACCTGGTCATCTGGGCGGGAAGACTACAGGAGGAGAAGGGGCAAGTGGGGGAGGAATAAACCACGCTGCATAGCTTGTTCGCCTAATTGTCTGACAGGAGCACAGTATTCTACATAGCTTATCACCCACCATGGGTTAATGTGAGGTGTGAAAATTCCCAGCCTCTTCTTCACCACACTGTTCGTTTCCCTGAATTTCCTTCTCTGCTCTCTTCCGTCTTTCTCCTGCTGCCTCCTCCTCCTCTTCTCTTCCACCAACCACCTTCCCTTTCCAATTGGTCTGTTATTCTCTCCGCCCTCTATTCCATGCCCCACCCACTTGACACAGCCCACATTCCAAAGGCCCTCAGAGACAGGCATCACACTAACAGTTAAGCCAGCATGGTGTAGTCGCTACAGCGTTGGACCGGGAGTCGGAAGAGCCAGGTTCTAGTCTCCACTCAGCCATGGAAGCTCACTTCGTGACTTTGGGCCAGTCACAGACGCTCAGCCCAACCTACCTAACAGGGTTGTTGTTGTGAGGATAAAATGGAGAGGAGGAAGATTATGTATGCTGCCTTGACTTCCTTAAGGAGGAGAAAAGGCGGGATAGAAATGCAACCAATCAAAAAGAAAGAAAGAAAGAAAGAAAGAAAGAAAGAAAGAAAGAAAGAAAGAAAGAGGGATTGTGGCCTTGCTTTGTCGAAACTGCCTGCAACACCACCAGTAAAGAAATGTGTACATTAGACAAAACAGTTTCCCAAGTTTCATCTCCTTAATAATATGATTTGAGGACAAGGAGATGCCGATGGGAAGGCAAATCACCGTTTCTCAGTGATGAAAGGCACCTAGGTTTATAAACAACACCTGTTCATATCTCACTACCTGTCAGAAGCATGCTATCAATGGCTTTTTATGGTTTTGCTACTCTGAATGCCAATTATTGTGAGTCTGCAGTGATCATTCCTAATAATGCAATTAAAAGTCAGTTAGGTGGACATATCTGAGTAAACATGACTGTCTCACAAAACTGTCCAAACTGTTCTTCATTATAATACAGTATTTTTGGTTTTCTACAGCTTACATCCCTGGATGAATATTAAAGAAATGCTAAAGAATATTGATTGGAAACAAGTGCTGTTTCCAATTAATATTGGGTGAAAATCATATTCGTTGGTGTCAGTGGCAACCCCCTTAACATTAGTGAACTGAACTGTGTAAGAAAATCAGTATTTGCACAACCAAGCTGTACTGGGTTTTTTTTTCTTTTTTTAAAATACCCTTCACAATTTATTTAGATTAAATCATACCATTTTGGATGGAGAGCTCTGACCTTTTGTTCATTTGCATTCTTACAGCCAAATTGCTTCTGTGGGTCCAACAGAGCTTTCCTGTGAGAGTGAGTGCTTTGTAACATGCATAAAATGCTTTGCAGTCTAGGCTAGATAAATTGCAGCTGAGGTGGAGATATTGCAGGCTGTCTATTGTACTTGTAGGAGACAAGTAAAAGCCTCTCCGTTATGAACACATGTCAGAAAGATGACATGTTTTCATCACTCCTGGAATTAGTTATATGTCTCTGAATGTATTAACTGACTGAAGGAAAGCTATCAAGCAGGCTATCAGCAAGTGCAAGTGGCAATGTAATTTTAACAAGCACTCAACGTAGAACTCAACGTTTCATCAGTAAGAAGCCTTGACAATTCCTTTGCCTGTACAATGACTGAAAGGAAAAACACTGAAAGAACAGAGTCTATAAATAGAGGTCGACTCTAGAACTGGATAAAAGAAGGGTGGAACATATAATTCTATACGGTCCCTATCAACCTCATGGGACCTCATCTTGCAAAATGTTATTGGTGCCATTTAGGAGGGCAGTGGGAAAGAAGGAAACAAAGGAGTGATAACAGAGTTCTGATCAATTATTAGATGAGTAAATTGAAATAATACATTGTGTGAAACATCAAATCACAAACTTCTTTTCTGATTGGAATGCCTCAAACACTTAAACTTCATAGCGTTTAGGGATCACATCTTCAATCTGTTCTCTTGCTCAAACCCCATACATTTAATTGGAGTGGGTGTTGTTCCTGCTGGGTTGCACTCTCAACTTTAACCTTAGATCTGCTCAACACATTGCTAGAGTAGTAATTCTATGCTATATACATTTGGCAAACTCATGATATACAAGGTAGGATGTCACTTGGAGGATTAAATTCATCCAATGGCATGGTGTTTTCTACTTAGAGACTGCTGATATTCTTCTACATACTTGCTGATACACACATTATGCCCCTGAGAGGTATGCCAATGTAAGCAAGTAGAAAGTGATGTATATTGGGTCAAAAACTTTACATACACACTGACAAGAGTCTGAGCCGGCAGTGACTAACAAGGAAAGGGATCTTAGGGCTATGGTGGACAGCTCGATGAAAATGTTGACCCAGTGTGTGGCAGCTACGAACAAGGCAAAATCCATTTTGGACATTAGGAAAGGAATAGAAAATAAACTGCCAATATCATACTTCCCTTATGGTGTGACCACATTTGGAATACCGTGTGTAGTTCTGGTCACCGCATCTCAAAAAATATACTGTCAAGCTAGAAAAGGATAAAATTGTAAGAAATGGGACCAAATGTCTTGGAAATAAGTCAGGATGTTGTTGTTCTAAGTGTCCTCCATTGTCAAGCTTTGGGGTAGCATTTGGTGATGCTGCCAGAAGCAGAACTGCAGTCATTTCTCAGATGCAGATGCAGATTCTGGGCTCTTGACCAAGAAGATGCACTGAAAGGCAGTGGAGAGACCTGGAGATTATTACAGCAGTGCCAGCAGTGTCTGCTGTACTTTACGGCCAAAGAAAGAGAAGTGACCTCCTCAAGCAGCCCATATTTTAAGGCTTTTCACCTGATTCCACATCTTAGCATCTACCTACTTCAACCAATTCAGGAGATTTCTTCTTCTACCAAAGTGTTGTGCAAGAAAAGAAAAGCACATTCAACTGTTTACCTTATTTTCTTTCCCCCTTATTTGCAAATATTTGTGGCCGCTCTTCCTAGCACCAGCTCAGTGTCTTTGTGCAGCTCCGGCAGCTCCATGAGTACAACAGGCGCCACACAAAGCCAGGGACTTGGGCAACCTTGGGAGGAGTGTCTGCTCCTCCATGCACCAGCCGAATGCTGAGGGAGGCATGGAGGAAGGCAAAATGGGCAAATGGGCCACTGACTTCAATGGCCATGGCCAAACCTATGGATGTCAACCAGCCTAGGGGGTGCCATGCCCTGGTGGGGTGCAATCCAGTGTCCCACCATAAACCAGTTCTGCATCCCCTGCTGTAGTGGCTTGTCAGCTCCTAAGGTTTGGGGGAGAGAAAGATTCACTTCTCACTGAAGACATGGTATCTCCACTCCACCTCACCCCAATAACTCATCTGCCAATAACTCATCTGCCTGCTTTGTTCCATACCCTGTTGCAGAGTATAGACAGAAGATTGGTGTGATTCCGCCACTGGGGTTAGCAGAGGTTGAGGTAATCTCCGCAGTAGGAAGTGTCAGATTTTAAAACAATCCTGTGATGACCTCAATTACTGGGTTTCTGGTTGCAGAGCAGCAGTCGAGGCTTTGGGAGCTTGCACTCCACTACCTTCCGTTTGATGTTTTACTGTTACCAGCATTTTAATGGATTTTAAAAATCATTTGTTACTTATTATGTTTTTGTAGTGTATCGGTCTCTATTGAATAAGGGAATAGCGTATCTTGAAATCCATGGCCTCTGTCCTAGAAAATCTAGTAGTATGGAATTTTTAATTGAAAAAAAACCTCCTCTGTCCTAAAGCCGAGATGAATTGGCATGGGCTGAAAAAGAATGTGGGGACTGGCTGTCACTCAGTGGTAGAGCACATGATTTACATGCAGAAGGTCCCCAAGTCCAAAGCCTGGCATCTCCAAGTAGGGCTGGAAAAATTCCTGCCTAAAACCCTGGAGAGTTGCTGCCAGTCAGCGTTGTCTATGCTAGGCTAGATGGACCAATGGACTGACTTAGGCTGCCTTCATGTTAAAGAAAAAACCTGCAGTCCTCCCATTCTGGAGCCTTTCCACGTTTACCGCAGACTCCCAGGCAGTGACCAGGTGACTGCTGAGAGGGGAAGCTTTTAATTTTCAAGGTTCCATACAACTCAATGAAACTGCACCATCTAGTGGCTGTTTTAATTGCATAACATTCCAAGTTAAAAAGATAGTTCATTACTTCTGGACCTTTTTGAGATGGAATAACCAGGAAATACCTCTGGATCTGCCCTGGAGGTTGATGATGTGATGAAAAGAACCACAAACTTCCATGAGTGAGCAATCTCAATAGCAGGATAAAAGCTCTGTGTGAAGGAGCCCTTAGTATAAGGCAGCTTACTATGTTTCACTATGCATATGTTAATTGCTTTATGTTTATGTATTCCTCCCTGAAAATCCATGTATGGATGACGGTACAGTTTCTAAATTCTATAAATAAATAAATAAATAAATAAATGCCCAAAAGACTGGGTTGAACCAAACTTGGCTTTGGAAACAAGTTCTGGGGCTCAGTCCTGGCTATAGATGAATGCATCTGATCGGTTTAAGTGATAGTGTGAAAGTCAATTCGCATTTACTCACAGCAATGTGGGAGTCACAGTGCTCAGGAAAGTCTTATGAAGGAATCACTGGGTGAGATGAATGACATGCTTTACTCCATATTAATACTGCCCAGAATTAGCATGGCAGGGAAAAGGCTATGCTTCTTTCTAACATATTAGTTTTCTGTGTGCAGGGAGGAATGTGTTACATATATACAGAAGCATTTAAACAGGTTTGCTTCACCTGTAAAACTGAAGTGCTAGCACCTGAACCTTAAGATCACCTACTGAGGCCTGATTTTTAGATATTTTTATTTTTGGAGTTTTCAGATCTGAAAAATTGGTGGGCTGTTGTGAATTCTGCTGTATTGATTTTACCCTCTGTTCTTGGGTTTACACTACATTAATCATGGTTTTATCTTGCAGTAAACCTTTATTATAAGACACAGAGAACATTTGTTGTTGGGCAGCATATAAATGCTGCACCACAAGATTTTGTAAGTCTAAATTCTAAAGTTGAAGATGATCTCTTTTGGCCTTAGACAAGTTCACTCACAATTCAGTCATGAAAGGATTATGTGACATGCATTTATTAGCTCAATTTAAATATCAGTTTTGAACTTTGCATTTTGCGAAGCAGTGAATAATAAAAGGGGCTTTTTAAAGGGGAAAAAACCCAGCAAATGAACCAAAAGAAACCAACAGATAAAACCAGCAGATAAAAAACTATGACTAAAAGGTCTAGTAGAATAACAATGTCTTAGGGTGCAATCCTGTGCATGTTTAGCCAGATAAAAGTCCTACAACTCCCAACATGCCCTAGCCAACATGGCTAGCTGGGGCATGCTCGGAGTTGTAGGACTTTTTTTCTGCCCAAGCATGCATAGGAGTGCACCCTTAGTGCTCTAGTGAGTTCATCTGGAGCATTTTCATCAGGAGAAAGTTCCATAAAACAAGCACCATGCCAAAAATGCAGTGTTCCTAATGGATGATCACCTAATGACACTAACACTACCCTAAATCACATAGTGCTAGCATAAGGGTCCTCTAGTGCAATGCCGATAGCGTTAGATGCACGATAGGTTTTCCAGGGAATAGCTGTCAAGTTTCCACTTATGACCTGGACCCCCTGAGCAACTCCGTATGGATCTCTTGCCTCCTTAAGAGTCCCACCTTCCTTCTTTTACCTTCCCCTTTCCAGTAACATGGGGTTTAGGCTGTAGACATGGGATGATTGACACACCAGACACAGGGTTGAACCACAACAGTTTACTGGTAAATTTAAAGCTAGCAAATCAGCTAAAGGTATTTCCACAGTAGAGCTGAGTAATACAAAAGGCATTAATCATAGAATAGTAGGGTTGGAAGGGGCCTACAAGGCCATCGAGTCCAACCCCCTGCTCAATGCAGGAATCCAAGTCAGAGCATCCCTGACAGAGGGATAGAACATAACATCTGTAATAGAACATCACAGCTGTAAAACACAAGTTCCTTTACCCTACCTGTCCTTAGACTTCTCCAGGCTGCTTATCCTGCTCACTCTTCAGACTCTGCTCTCACTTCAGGCTCTTGCTGTCTCACTCTTGCTCTTCCTCCAGCTGCAGCCTGGTCTTTCTGACTCTTACTGGTTCTCTCCCTCTCTTTATGTACCCTTCTCTCTCAGAACCAAAAGTACTGCTTCAAACCTGAAGAAATGAATTTAATTGGAGAAATGAAATTGAAATTAATTGGAGAAATAAAATTGACACTTAATTGGAGAAATGAAATCACCCTCCCAGGGTTACCGCCTCCCAACAGAAAACTCCAGGCCTCCAAGCGTGATCTTTCCCCCTTTCCCTCCATAGGCCTCAAACCTTCACACTAATGCAGCATAATTTATGCAGCACTCAACTCATTGGATTCTGGCCCTTGCTTCCATATTAAAATAGAACCAGAACATCCCTTTAATCTAGGCAGAGCTGGCCCTTCCATTTCCCCAGTGAGGTCTACCTGTCACCAACATTGTCATATTTTTGGCACCAGATTAAACTTCCTTCTACCCAGGCATTTGATAGCATATAATGAGGCTTCTTGTTGTTGTTGTTGTTCAGTCGTTCAGTCGTGTCCGACTCTTCGTGACCCCATGGACCATAGCACGCCAGGCCTTCCTGTCCTGCGCTCTCTCCCGGAGCGTGCTCAAGTTCATATTCATTGCATCTGTGATGCTATCTAGCCATCTCATCCTCTGCCGTCCCCTTCTCCTTTTGCCTTCAGTCTTTCCCAGCATCAGGGTCTTTTCCAGGGAGTTTTCTCTTCGCATTAGGTGGCCAAAATATTGGAGCTTCAGCTTCATTATCTGTCCTTCCAATGAGCACTCAGGGTTGATTTCCTTTAGGATGGACTGATTTGACCTCCTTGCAGTCCAGGGGACTCGTAAGAGTCTTCTCCAGCACCACAGTTCGAAAGCATCCATTCTTCGGCGCTCAGCCTTCCTTATAGTCCAGCTCTCACAGCCATACATTACTACTGGGAAAACCATAGCTTTGATTAGACGGACCTTTGTCGGCAAGGTGATGTCTCTGCTTCTTACTATGCTGTCTAGGTTGGCCATAGCTTTGCTCCCAAGGAGCAAGCGTCTTTTAATTTCATGGCTACAGTCACCGTCTGCGGTGATCTTGGAGCCCAAGAAAGTAAAATCTGTCACTGCTTCCATTTCTTCCCCTTCTATATGCCAGGAAGTGATGGGGCCAGATGCCATGATCTTCGTTTTTTTAATGTTGAGTTTCAAACCAGCTTTTGCACTCTCCTCTTTCACCCTCAACAAGAGGCTCTTTAGATCCTCTTCGGTTTCTGCCATTAGGGTGGTATCGTCTGCATATCGGAGGTTGTTGATAATTCTCCCAGCAATCTTAATTCCGACCTCTGATTCATCCAACCCAGCATTTCTCATGATGTACTCTGCATATAAGTTAAATAAGCAGGGTGACAATATGCAGCCTTGTCGTACTCCTTTCCCAATTTTGAACCACTCGGTTGTTCCATGTCCGGTTCTTACTGTTGCTTCTTGACCCTCGTACAGGTTTCTCAGGAGACAGGTAAGGTGGTCTGGTACTCCCATCACTTTAAGAATTTGCCACAGTTTGTTGTGATCCACACAATCAAAGGCTTTAGCGTAGTCAATGAAGCAGAAATAGACGTTTTTCTGGAATTCTCTTGCTTTCTCCATGATGCAGCGAATGTTGGCGATTTGATCTCTAGTTCCTCTGCCTCTTCTAAATCCAGCTTGTACTTCCGGTAGTTCTCGGTTCGCATACTGCTGAAGCCTAGCTTGTAGGATTTTGAGCATCACCTTGCTGGCATGTGAAATGAGCGCAATGGTGCGGTAGTTTGAACACTCTTTGGTGTTGCCCTTCTTTGGAATTGGAATGTAAACTGACCTTTTCCAGTCTTGTGGCCACTGCTGAGTGTTCCAGATTTGTTGGCATATTGAATGCAGCACTTTAACAGCATCATCTTTTAGGATTTTAAATAGCTCGGCTGGAATACTGTCATCTCCGCTAGCTTTGTTGTTACTAATGCTTCCTAAGGCCCACTTGACTTCACTCTCTAGGATGTCCGGCTCAAATTCAGTGACCGGACTATCATGGCTATCAGGGACATTCAGATCTTTCCTCTATAGTTCTTCTGTGTATTCTTGCCACCTCTTCTTAATCTCATCTGCTTCTGTTAGGTCCCTGCCTTCTTTGTCCTTTATCATCCCCGTCTTTGCACAAAACGTTCCCTTGAGATCTCCAATTTTCTTGAAGAGATCTCTAGTCTTTCCCATTCTGTTGTTTTCCTCGATTTCTTTGCATTGTTCATTTAAGAAGGCCTTCTTGTCTCTCCTTGCTATTCTCTGGAACTCTGCGTTCAGTTGGGTATATCTTCCCCTTTCTCCCTTGCTTTTCGCTTCCCTTCTTTCCTTAGCTACTTGTAAAGCCTCATCAGACAGCCACTTGGCTTTCTTGCATTTCTTTTTCTTTGGGATGGATTTCGTTGCTGCCTCCTGAACAATGTTACGGACCTCCGTCCATAGTTCCTGAGGCACTCTGTCTATCAGGTCTAATCCCTTAAATCTATTCCTCACCTCCACTGTATATTCATCAGGGATATGATTTAGGTCATACCTGAACGGTTTAGTGGTTTTCCCGACGTTCTTCAATTTAAGCCGAAATTTTGCAAGAAGCAGCTCATGATCTGAGCCACAGTCAGCTCCAGGTCTTGTTTTTACTGACTGTATGGAGCTTCTCCATCTTTGGCTGCAAAGGACATAATCAATCTGATTTCGATATTGACCATCTGGTGACGTCCATGTGTAGAGTCGCCTCTTGTGCTGTTGGAAAAGAGTGTTTGCTATGATCAGCGTGTTCTCTTGGCAAAACTCTATTAGCTTTTGTCCTGCTTCATTTTGTACACCAAGGCCATGCCTGCCTGTTATCCCGGTGATTTCTTGACTTCCTACTTTAGCATTCCAATCCCCTATGATGAAGAGGACATCTTTTTTTGGTGTTAGTTCTAGAAGGTGTTGTAGGTCTTCATAGAACCGATCAACCTCAGCTTCTTCGGCCTCAGTGGTTGGGGCATAGACTTGAATTACTGTGATGTTGAATGGTTTGCCTTGGATTCGTACTGAGATCATTCTATCATTTTTAAGATTGTACCCCAGTACTGCTTTTCCCACCCTTTTGTTGACTATGAGTGCTACTCCATTTCTTCTAAGGGATTCTTGCCCACAATAGTAGATATGATGGTCACCTGAATTAAATTCGCCCATGCCTGTCCATTTGAGTTCGCTGATTCCCAAGATGTCGATGTTCAATCTTGCCATCTCATGTTTGACCACCTCCAGCTTACCTTGATTCATTGATCTGACATTCCAGGTTCCTAAACAATATTGTTCTTTACAGCATCGGACTTCCTTTTCACCACCAGACACATCCACAGCTGAGTGTCCTTTCGGCTTTGGCCCAGCCGCTTCACTCTTTCTAGCGCTACTTGGAAATACCCTCTGCTCTTCCCCAGTAGCATATTGGACACCTTCCGACCTGAGGGGCTCATCCTCCGGCATCATATCTTTTAGCCTTGTGATACGTTCCATGGGGTTTTCTTGGCAAGAATACTGGAGTGGGTTGCCATTTCCTTCTCCAGTGGACCACATTTTGTCAGAACTCTCTGCCATGACCTGTCCGTCTTGGGTGGCCCTGCACGGCATAGCTTATGGCTTCACTGAGTTACCCAAGCCCCTTCGCCACAACAAGGCAGTGATCCATGAAGGGGAATGAGGCTTCTTAGTTTACTAGTTTTATCAGATCCTAGTATTTTATCATTGTTTTTAGCTGTTTTTAATTGTTTTCTGTATTTTAAACCCTGTTGTTAAGGTGCCTTGAGTCTTTTTTGAGAAAGGTGTCTAAGGGAGCAATCCTATCCAGATAGGCAGCCACCTCGAAACTATCCAAAGCAGGACAGGAGAAACATGGAGGGGATCATTCCCTCCATGCTTCCCCTGCCCTGCTTTTTCAACTAGACAGCTGATTGCGGCTGTCTAGCTGCAGGAGGACGGAGCGGGGAAGGAGGCTGCTGTACGACACATAGGATGTGTTGTACAGGCATTTCCTCCCTCCCCACCCCGGAACACCCCCAGCCATGCCCCTTTCTGGCCACTCTGCACTCCTCTTGCGAGCGCAGAGGACAGGGCTGTTCTGTGCTGCCTCCGAGGCAGCATGGAAGTGCGGGGAGGTCGGTTCTCCAGGAACCGACCTCAGAGTGCAGGCTCTGAGGTCAGTTCCCGAAAACCAACGTATCCTATGGCTGTCTAGCCGCTGTCTAGTGGCCATAGGATTGCTCCCTAATAAATGTAATACATTAATGATGATGGTGATGATAAGGAGGGAAGTGGCTGCCCCAAGCAGCTGACTTTGGTGTCATGAAAGGTCCTCAAATGGTTAGTTATTAATTTATTATTATTGTATTTTTACTGTCAGATGGGGAAAAGGTGCTTGTGGGATTTTCTCCCTCAGGTGGCAAAAAACCTGGCCAGACTTGGGTGCTATGCACCTTAGGTTCTGCCTTAGACAGCGAAATGTCTTGAGCTTGCCCCAAATCCAGAGAAGCCTGAAGGAGCCATCATATTTGTCACAAAAGGGAGGTTTGATATGAACTATATTTAAAACAGAAGGGCCCAGAGAATATTCCCTAAAAAGAAGGATCTTACAACAGTCTTTTTCAATGTCAATGGAAATCTCCCCTCCCTCAAAAAGGCATTAAATTACCTTCTGGATTTAGGCCACCATTCTGTCATGGAAAGCTGTTAAAAGCCAGGATGGATATGGGTCAAACAGGAAAGATAGTGCACAGAGTGTTCCACTGAATTTGACCAAGCCCACAAATCACAAGTTATAGGTTGACACCAGCAAGCATAGGACACAAACCAAGGACATAGAAAAGACAGGACAACTTAGAAGAAGACTTTGAGTCTGCTTCCATATGCCGACCTCCCTGCTGGACTGGGGCACTTACCCTATCAATAAAAGCGGTGGGAAGAAAATGATCTGGGCATTTGCTTTTCGAAAAATCCTAATAATTTCCAAAAACTTCTATACTTTCTTCTTTAAACCCAACAGTTACTCCCATCTCTCCTCTCCACTAACAGTACTGGTCCATAGGTAATGCAGTAAACTTCGGGTGATTGATAAATCCAACATAAGATTTTACTTTTTAATTATGAAATAAATCTCTCATTTTCATTGCATCTCTCTGAGTGTGTTGTTGTTGAAAGCAATGCAGTATTTTGATGTCTGATCCATTCAAGCAGAGAACAACATCCTGGCTTTATAATAAAATGTTAATGAAGATGGCTTTCAGAATTGCAAAACATTATAAATTAAGGCGGAAATACACATGTCATCAAATCTTCAAACATGCATGGATCTTGCATGGATATTAGTAAGTCATTCCATTTTGTGCTCTCGCAATTCATTCATGTGTAAGTACAACCTTGCAAATACTCTAAATCCTTTATATTTGTTAAAAGCTATGCAGAGCCAATCTTGGCGGAAGTAGCAGTGCTGAGTTTTTTAGAAATCTTGGTGCTTGTTTTGTTGATTGTACAGTAGAAATTAATTTAGCCAAATGGTTTGGGTTACATGCATGGCATATGGAAAGACAAAATAGTAGGCATTAACAAGAAATCTGTTCATACTGAACTAGCATTGAGTTCTATACATTGTAAAAAGAGGATACTGAGATAATTAGAATGCACTGCAAATAATATGGGTTCAGCTGTGCACTATATGGCAAAGCCTAACAAAAAAAATGCACATGCCAGCAAATGTTCAAGCATCCTGATGCTTGGAGTCTGCAGGATTATTAATAAGTAATTACATATCTTGCCCTCAGTTCATTCATCTGAATGTATAACCTTGCTAGTAATAATTGCAATCAAAGCAATCATTGGTACCAGCCAGGGTAGCCGGCTGGCCCTATTTCAACTGCTCTTTCTAGAGAAAAAATCCTGCCACATCAATAGATGACAGCTTGCTGAGATATTCTGATATATGTCTAGCAGGTAGAACAAACATCATTTGTTTGTTCTTTCTTTTCCTCTGTTACAGGACATGCGCGCACATGTCAATTATTTTGAGGATTAGGCAACGTGAATTGTGTACCCAATCACTGCAGTCTATTTTCACCTATAATTGCACTCTGAGCTTGTACAGCAGCACTGGCCATGACCAGTGAAGGCAGGCCCAGCACAATCTGGGCAGTCTGCACAGCAGACTTCATAAAGTTGGTTCTGAGGTGTACAGCAAAAGAACATGCATCTTTGCAGCAACACCTCCCACTCTGGATGATCAGGAGTGGACAATTGCCACACTGATGTGCCCTTATCAGATTTTCCTGTGCTTTTGTAAATGGGCTTTGGGCGTGGTTAATGTGCGGGTGCGCTTACAGTCCACCCCTGGGCTGTGCTCTCCAGGCAACACACTTCAGAACTGGGAACTCTCAGAAGAGCATTCTTTATTATTCTATACATGAGGGATGGCTAACTCCTGAGGAGCCACACAGCAGACTGCCATAGAACCAAGGCCTGCACTAAGAGGGGAAAAGAGAGGCCTCGCTCAGGTCTCCAGAAAAAAAGAGGAAGAGAAACTAACATTTGCAGGTTTCTTAAATACACACACGATGATAATAATAATAATGTACTGTACCTATTTCTTTGTGCATCAGCATTAAGTTCTTCTATGCATAGGCTAGATACAAACAGCTATTTCAAGAGCACCCAGTAAGGTTTTGATTTATTTTTCTCTTTCTCTCTGAGGCCATTGAACAGAAGACTCCTCATTCATTTAAAACTCCCATTAGTTTTAAATGTTGTTTGACATTCAAAATGAATTCAAGAAACAACATCCAAAACTCTACTGGGCATGCAGAGCTATTTCTGTGGTTTCTTGGATCTTGGCTGCAAACACAAGGGCAATATAGACCCAACATAGTACTGTTACATGACATGATTTTACTGTCATTTTCAAGTCACATGAACATCGCAAGTTACTGGGAGGATAGGCATGACTAAGTTGCTTTCCTTCATTTGACTTTGCTTCTTTTTTAGTCATCCCTGTAGAATTCTACTTCTTCCTCCTACAGCACTAAATAATGGCATCTTTGTCCTCTGGAGGGTAAAAAAGCTGCATTGTTACAGAATACAGGGTCTGCATTGTGTTACCGTATAAGCAGCAGCAGGACACATGATTATGAAGAAGCAAATACAATAAAAATGTAACAAGGATAGTGGAAAAAAATTAGCCACTAGTGACCTAGAAAGGAACTGTGTCAAATTGGTTATTTTTAGGGACATAATGGGTGCATGCACAAATGTGGATCAGCTTTGGTTTTAATGCTTCCAGAACACCTACCGAAATTCCTCTTTCAGTTTGGTTCTTCTGTTTGAGGTCCTGATAACGTCCCTCATTGTTATGCAATGCCTACTAAAACATCTGCATTTCACTAGCATCACCATTCACTAGCACCACCCAGCCCACCATGGCTTTTCACCCACAGGCACAAGAGAGTCCACTTCATTTCCTCATCTTCCAGTGTTTAGCAGGAGTGAAGGATAAAAGAGAGGGAGACCAGTTGGATGCCATCTGCATACAATCCCTTGTAGAGCATGTGCTTCATCGAGCAGACTGTTGGCGCTATCACTGCGCTGATCATCTGTGGTGGGAAAGGGACCGCCTGTATTACATCCTGCTTCCCCCCTTCCAAGGTCATTAGCAATATTTGAGCTGGCCATCAGCTTGGTGCTGCCATGTACCAAGCAGGAGTCTGGGATGCACATGCCTCATTGTGGCTATTTTCACCCTAGACAGTATTATGTGCGGCTGAACTTGGATCCACCCAAGTAAACATGGTGCCGCATATGGATTACAATGGCAGGAACAGGCTGACTGCAAATAATTGCACATTTTATTGAAGAAAATGACTGACAAAGCATAAGAAATGCAAAATAAATCTTCAGACCAGTTTGACTCGTTCTACAAAATCACCCTTGAACGCATGGGTTTTGTAGAAAGCTTCCCACAGGAGTCCCCTTTAAGGACTTCCTTGAGATCTCTAGCATGGTGAGAAGTTGGTTAGAGGTCTCTGCCCAGAACCCACTGCAAAAAAAAAGACTGCTAGCCATGGAGGAAATTCAGCACCATTTCTACATGCACTACAGTGCCGCAACTTGCCAGAGTTACCTGGCATATGCCCCCAAGTGTTTAGGGACCCTGCACCTGCTTTTTACACTTTCCATATTTTCCAGGAAAGGGTGCAGCTGGTGCACTAGCTCAAGCTGTGCAAAGGTGGCTTCTGGTCACAGCTGTTATCTATATCCAGGACCAGGCTGGATTCAGAACAACCTCCAGCCCAAGAGCCTGCTCTTTCAATAGGAGTGTTACCCCATCCAGAACAGACTATGTACCTAGCGGCATTTCGATAGCAGGGCTTCACTTCCAGCAGCCTTTCCCAATCTGGTGCCCTTAAGATATGATGGACCACAGCTCCCATCATCCACAGCCACACTAGCTAAAGATTATGGGAGTCGTAATTTGGCATCCAGAAGCCGTCAGGTTGGGGAAGGCTGACTTAGAGTATACTATAATCCTTGCAACCCCCCTGTAAATTGCCCAGTTCAACTGTTCCTATGTTGGTTATTGAAGCCATTTCTATATCACCTTTCAATTCAAATTGTCCAGGGTAGTTTACAATAGCGAATAAAAAAACAAAAAGACAAAAGACAGTAAAAGAGAGTGCTAAAAACAAACAGAGCAGGACTAGAACAAAAAAAAATCCATCAAAAGTTAAACAGCTGGAAAAATAAAAAGTCGCCTGGCACCTAAAAGTCATGAGCATAGATGCCAGGGGAAAAGGGGAAATGAGTCGCCACAGCTGGAAAGGTGCGCTTCTCCATTACAAAAGGTGGATTTCAGCAGCTTGCCCAAGGCCACTGGAGAGAGCAATCCTATGGCCGCTAGACACTGTCTAGCAGGCTATAGGATATGCTCTATTCTGGGAAGTGACCTCGGAGCACGTGCCCCAGGTCAGTTCCTGGAAATCTGACCTCCCCCCTCGTCCGCGCTGCTCCATCCTCTGCGCTCTGAAAACGAGCACAGAGCGACTGAAAAGGGGTGGGGCTGGGGGGCCTTCTGGGGCGGGGAGAGCGGAGCTGCGCACACAATGCATCCTATGTGTCTTACGGCAGCTTCCTTTCCCGGCCTCCCCGCCGCTAGACAGCAGAAAACGGCTGTCCAGCGAAAAAGAGCAAGGCAGGAGAGGTGCGGAGGGAAAGATCCCCTGTGCTTCTCCTGCCTTGCTTTGGATAGGTGGGCGCCTCCGAGGTCAGAGGCGCCCGCCTGTCTACTTAGGATTGTGCCTTAGGGCTCATCATGGCTGGCTGAGGAAAGCTGGGAGTTATAGAACTTTTTTCCTGTCTAAACAGGCATAGGATTGTACCTCTAGTGATTTCTTTCTTTTTTCTTTCTTTGCTGCATTTTTATCGTACTTTTCATCCGATTGTCTCCCAAAGCAGCTCATATCCATAAAAACAAGAGAGACAGGCCCTGCCATGAGGCTTACAAACTCATGACACACAAGGGAAGGGGAGTGGAGGGAGAAGGAAGAGGGGGGAGATCAGCTTTTCAAGGCCAGAACAAGGTGTTAAGCGGGCACTGAAATGCACGTCGGGCCAGGCTGATCTTTCCTTCCTGGTGGTCTTGCCTGAGCAGCGACTGGTGGCTCTTTGGGGCCGATGGAGGGGGCCAGAGTGTTCTTTTCCTCGCCTTCTGCAGTCCCAGGGCAACTGTCAGATGGAGCTGAGTGTTCTTTCTGGCGGGGAGGGGGAAGCCAGCTCCCTGCAACTGTGCCTTCTCTGGCCAACGGATGGGTCTCCTCATTAGCTTGATGCTATTTCTGGGAAACAGGGGGGGGGGTGCAGCCTCCTCCTAGTGGCCTCAGTCACCTGGCTGATGGCAGGCAGAGCGTGCTTCGGTTCTGCACACTTTGCCTTTCATGACAGAGCTGAGCTTTAAATTGGTGGTTTTCTGATTTACAGCTCAGAACTAGTATGCAACCCCAGCTCTCCCACTCTTATTCTTTGTTTACTGAGCAATATAGATGATCATACACTACTCACTCAAAAGCTTTGGACTAGGAAATTTAGCCCCATTTTCATGGATCCTAGTTAAATATCCCATTTGGTCCCCTTTCTTCCACACACACACACACACACACACTCAGTTCAGCACTGTTTCCATGGCAGAAACAGCAACACTGAAATGCAAAACAAAGGAAATGTTCTCCACCAATTTCTTTTCCTTCTAGATGCCTTTAAAGAGACTGTTCAAAGTAAACAACAAAGAAGCACATGTAATTCTATTTCATCTCTCCCCGTCTTCTAATCTTCCCCATTATTGATGGATTTTTGTCAGCAGCCCTTTTGTGATGGGAATTTCCTCTTTATTCACTTAAAGGAAATCAATACTGTTTTAGGAAGTCCAATGTTTAATTCTCTATCTATACTGGGAGGGAAAGTGGTCTTTTTCTCTTTTGTGTCAATGCAGATAATCATGTCATAGGTTTAAAATGTATTTTGCTGCAACAATATTGATATTTCATTTGCACAGCACTGACAGGTTTGAACTAGAACTTTTGCATTCTGTGAGAAAAGGGATTTCTCAGAATTTAAAAAAAATGCCTGAAATAGCAAATTGCAAACCAGAGTGTCCAAACAGTGCATTAACCTTATTTAACCATCGCGCTGTCCCCCCATTTACAAGAACAGAGCCTACAGTTGTTGGAGGTATATGAAATTCTCATATTTTCTCACTGTTACTACTTTGGCAGTCAAAGAAAAAAATAACATCCATCCAGTCCCAGGAAATAACCACAAATATCTATATTAAATTTCATTACCATTGCTTCACAATCATGCATCAGCAATGCACACTCTTAATACAAGTTGCTGCCCCCCACCCCATATTTTTGATATAGCTAACACCAGAAGTGCAAATTATATCTGATGTGTATAATAGATAGATATTGCACAACAGAATTTGAATTCTCTCCCCCAAAAGACACATCACAAGTAATTCTGGAGAAAGTCATAATTAGTCTTGATTGATTGTAAACAGATAGACAGACAGACCTCTGATTTACCAGAAATGATTGGTCCTTGGGCCACCTTGCTGGATGTGCTCCATGTGTACAAAATCCTGATGCATAGAATGAAAATCCAGAATCTATGGTTGCAGTCAGGCAGGGGGGGAAAAGCCCCAAGCCCAAAATATCTTGGTTTAGGAAACTGAAAATCCAAATGAAGCCCCCCCGCACCCCCGATCTCACAGTAGTAAAATAACAGATGAAAGACTTGATGTTTTGTGAGGATGGACAACCTTTTTCTCTGTCACGGGCTGCAGTCCCTTGAGGGCGATCTGTCAGGGACCGCATGTCAGCAGTGCACAGGGCTGAAGCCAGCAGTGGGCAGTGCTACAGCCAAAGGTAGGTTAGTCACCACTTTTCTCTTTTCCCGTTGCCTCCTTTTCCCACTTTTTTTGACATCCCTTGCTCTCTCCCTCTTCCTTGCTGCCAGGGGGTGGCCAGGGAAGAGCCAGGTACCTCTTGCCAGAGGCCTGAACTGATCGCATGCAGAGGGCTTTTGGAATTAGGCTCACCCGGCTTTAATGGTACATCTGCTTCGTGCATGTGTGTGTGTGAAGGGGTCTCTTTCCCTGGCCCAATGATAAAGTAGGCCTTGTGGGTGGATGTGCTGTGGAATCTACAGACACACCATGCAGAGGGCTCACATTGTCAGCAGCAGCTCTTGACAGCTAGCATGTTGTGGTGGTTAGAGCGCTGGACTGGGAGTTGGGAAGCCTGGGTTTTCTCAGCCATGAAGCTCACTTGGGTGACTTTGGGCCAGTCACCAGGGCCAGCGCCACCATTACACAGGGTCAAGCACCTGCATCAGGTGGCGGAGCAGGAAAGAGCAGCAGATTGTGCTGGTGTCCTCACCCCACCTCTGCCAGGAAGGCCCACCACTTCTTTCTATCATGGGTGGCCACGGGCGGTGGCGGCTGGAGCCCCCACTGCCCTCTCACTCCAGGCTGCAGCCACCACCTCGCTGCTACCTGCCCACCCACCTGCTTGGCTGACTGCTTCTTCCTAGTGTGGGTGGCTGCGGCTGGAACCACCACCGCCAGCCCACTTGCTTGGCAAGCCGCTCCCTCCCTTGCTCAGGCCACTTACTTCTGCCTGCCCGGTCGCTTCTGCCTTGTGCCCCAGCCATCTGTGGGGCTCCTACAACCTATCCTGAGAGGCTGGCCCTGGCCAACCTGTGCCAGGAGAGAGTGGAGGACAGGAAGGCCTGGCGTGCTATGGTCCATGGGGTCACGAAGAGTCAGACACGACTTAACGACTGAACAACAACAAAGGAGATGCCTGCACGGTTGAGCCTGCCTGCTGCTCTCCCCAAGGACAGATCGTGCCATGTGACGACAATCAATGTTTTTGCACACATACTCATTAACAAGCAGCTAATTGAAATTTTGCTCAGGATACTTTTTAATTTTATTTTGCAGTTTGGAATGCTTCCGCTAACTAGAGGAGAATCAAACAGATGGTACGTTATGGCTGGGTTTTACACCCACTGCTGCTACTACTGCGAGGGTGTATATCGTTGCGGAACTTTCTGTAGGTTCCTGCAAATTATGTCAAGTCTGCTTTCAGCCATAAAAAAAAAAAGAAGCATGTCCACGCAGGAGTTTGCACCTGTTTACCTAAACAGATCTCAACAAGGAGTTCCACTGAGGACCAATTCTGATTAGTTAGAGATCAACATTTATGTCAAGAAAAGTACACAAAACCAACAGAAGAATTGTGAAGGTTTTATTTCACATGCACCAGACACATGCCAGATAGTAGGACATTGGGTACATTTGTGTATGGGATAGCTGGAGGGCCAGGTGCCTGGGTTTGGAAAACCACACCTCATTTTTTTATCTTAGTAGTGAATTTATTCTCTGAGTATGGATCCTTATGTAGACAAAGTGGCATCTTGCACACACAAGAGGGAGGGACCAGCAGACTCAGGGGAACCTCAACATTTGAAGTCCAGAAATCTTTAGGAAATAAAGCCTAAGTGGGCGGAGACCCCAAAGTGAAGACCAAGTATGGTCCGGGGCACAGTATGCTGGCTGAGTGTTGGGTGGGGATGAATGGAAAACTGGGACAGAAGTGGAATGGAGTATCCTGGAAAAGGGGCTGGCTGGCTGGAACCCTGAACAGAAGCACTTTGCACTGGTACATTTTTTCCCCAGTCCCACTTGTAACATAGTGTTGCCAATTCTAGAATGTACTAATCCTGAAAATCCTTTACGAGACAAATTGTTCCATTCTTCATTGTGCAGCTGTACTGGAACCGATAGAACAAATGTATCCAATTAACTGCAAAAGAGAGTTCTCTTGGTTCTCAGTAGCGTATTTCTTGCATTTTATGTTTCTTCAGCAGGTGGGTGTAAAAACCAGATGCCCATGAGTTAATGCATAGCTTAGAGAGCATAATATAGATCTGGCCTTCGGCAAATGTATTTGCTTAAAGAACAAGAGCACTGCATTTACTAAAAACAAGGTTATGTTATGGCTGGTGTTGCTTTTTATGTCTCAGTGCCAATTTATATTGTAGATCATTCATGCATAATTGCATGGACACATCTAATAAGCTGCACATCTGAATGAGACTGCACATGTATTTATTTATTACATTTCTGTACCGCACAATAAGGAAGGCCTGGCGTGCTATGGTACATGGGGTCACGAAGAGTCGGACACGACTGAACGACTGAACAACAACAACCGCACAATAGCCAAAGCTTTCTGGGCAGTTCCCAACAGATACATTAAACATATGGCTCTTCCTTCCATACACTCATCCCTCAGAAACCCCAAGGACAACTTAATATACACAATCCTTTCAAATACTCAACAAACAATGGAAATACCTTTTCATAGAAGAAATGAAAACCAAGACATCCTGGTCAGTTGGAGCCAGATGGCTGGAGCAGCTACATACAGCAAATGGAGAGCCCAATAAAAGCCACCAAGATTTCATCCCTATCCCCACTCCCACACCATAATAAGATGATTATAGACCTACCCAACCCATTAGGGGATACACACAATGAACCTTTATGAATCTGTTCAAGAAAGACTTGCCAGTGCCACAGCTTCCAACTTTGGATGAAAGGTGTGAAACATTACCACAGGGAAGCCAATCAGCAATAGACAGCACGGGCTAGAGCAGGCTGTGTATTGAAGTAGTGCATGAACAAAGCAGACATTTACATGGTATGTTAGAAATGGCCTTAAGTGAGAACAGAGGTATTGTCAAGATTGCCATGGAAATAGAGCACTCTGTCTTATCGGTCCCAAAGCGGAAAGGCGGTGTTACAACTTGGGACAGGGAGTCGCATAATGAAACTTTATGAATCTGCTTAAGAAAGACTTGCTACAGCTTTTGACAAAGTCTGAAATGTACCTTGTGCACCCTCTAATCATGCTATGGATACCTTAAAGCTTGTGCATCCTGAGGATGTAGACAAACTGCTTGGAGGACTGAGGCCTACTGCTTCATCTTTAGATTACACCCTAGCTTGTGAAACTGAACAGAGTTGGGATGGGTACCTAGACCTCTGAGGTGGTTAATGCCTCTTTGAGGGACACTGAGGTTCCCACATCTTTGAAAGAAGCAGTGGTGAAGCCCTTGTTGAAGAAACCAAATCTAGATCCTTGTTTTCAGATAATGACTACCCTGTGTCAAATTTGCCATTCCTGGACAAGGTGATGGAGCATGTGGTGGCCTCACAACTCCAGGCAGGGCAGCATTGGATGAGACTGATTACTTAGATCCATTCCAGTCAGGTTTCAGACCTGGTTATGGGATGAAAACAGTTTTGGTCACCATGGGTGATAACTTATGCTGGAGAATGGGGTGAGGGAGTGCAACCCTATTGGTTCTTCTGTATCTCTCAGCAGATTTCAATACCACTGACTATGGTGTCCTCCTGGATTATTTATCTGGGTTGGGCTTGGAAGGACAGTTTGAAAGTGGTTCTGGTGCTTCCTAGAGAAGCAGTCTCAGAAGGTGGTGCTGG
Source organism: Heloderma suspectum (assembly GCF_057233095.1). Lineage (NCBI taxonomy): Eukaryota > Metazoa > Chordata > Lepidosauria > Squamata > Helodermatidae > Heloderma > Heloderma suspectum. The sequence goes on from NC_139460.1 coordinate 248,132,980, forward strand.
GGAGTCTTTGTTTGACCCCATGGCCCTTAGGCTGTGGGATGCTGCAAGGTTCCATTCTGTCTCCCATGGTTTTTAACATCAACATGAAACTGCTAGGGGAAGTCAACAGGAGGTTCGGGCTGAAGTGTCATTAATATGCGGATCATACTCAGCTCTACCTCTTGTTTCCATCCACACATCCCAGGGAGGCTGTCGAACTCATGAATTAGTGTCTGGGAACTGTTTGGGCATGGATTAGGGTAAACAAGCTGAGACATAATCCAGATAAGACAGGGGTACTGTGATCTGGGAAACCAACTCTGGATGGATTTACAACTGAGATTTACAGATTTACAACTGAGTTTAGATAGGGTTGCACTCCCCCTAAAAGACCAAATGCGTAGTCAGGGATTCCTCTTGGATGCTGCACTAACTGGGAAAGCCCAGGTGGCTCTGGTGTCCAGGAGTGCATTTTACCAACTCAGGCTGGTATGCTAGCTGTGGCCCTATCTGGATATTTGCTGCAGATAGTTGCCCAGGCTGGACTACTGTAATGCACTGTACGTGGGGCTGCCTTTGAAGATGGGCCAGAAATTTCAGCTGGTGCAGAATGTGGCTGCCCGAGTGTTGGTGGAGGTGAGGTGATCCAATCATATAACAGCTTTACTGCACCAGCTGCACTGGTTACCCATGTGTTTATGAGCCCAATTTAAAGTGCTGGTTTTGACCTTTAAACCCTTAAACAGTTTGGGACCGAATTACTTGAAGAACTGCCTTCACCCTGATCAGCCTGCCTGCACTTTGAGATCAGTGAGAGAGACCCTTCTCATTTGCCCAGCTGTGAGGGCAGTTAGGTGGGCAACTGCATGAGAGAGGGCCTTTTCCACAGTAGCCCCACATCTCTGGAATAAGTATCCATTGGGGGTCAGCCAGGTCCCATCATTGCAGGCTTTTAGGAAGCCCCTGAAAACCTACTACTTTTCTCTGGCCTTCCCCTGATTATGTTTTATCAGACTTCGTTGTAGCTGCAGTTGTATGCAATACTTTTTGTTCTTATGGTGGTGTTTGTTGTTTTTTAGGATGTTTGCTGCTGATGTTGTTTTGACTGTTTTTATCATCATATTGCTTTTTATTATGCAATATTTATTGTTACGCTGTTTTTATTGCCCTATTGGCTTTTATTGAGTTACATGCCACCTTGGGAGGGCTCTTGCTCTGAGAGGTGGCCAAGAAATATTTTAAATAAAATAAATAACAAGAAGCAAGGGAAAGGATGGGAGTGATAGATGAAATCCCCAGATAGTCCCTAGGATTTTAGATGAACCCCTCATGCATTGAAAACATGTTTGGGGGTTACAAAGTTGTGTTGGTTAGCCTTGCCCCCAAAAACACCCGCCAGCCACACATTCATCAACATTTGTCTCTAGATCTCCTTCATGTGAGAGGGAATCCTGATTGACCCCAAATACCCCCTCAAGTGAGAGGAGTCCTATGAGTGGACAGCCTCTTCACAAAGATCCCAGATACACATTTGGACTTACGGTCAATGCCCATTTCTTCCCACTGAAAAGTTAATATGAAAAATAGTACCAAGTCTCAACATGTGAGAAATGACAGTGTGTCCTATACAAACAAGATCAGGTCCAAGGGGACAAACCTCTTCAAAGCAGTTAAGCAGAAAAAGGAGGAAAGGGAAGACTAAAAGAAAGCAACAAGGTAAGACACCAACACATTTTGCCATTTTCTCAGAATTAGCCCTACTGTTCTTTCCCTGCACATAGTTTCAGTGTTATTGTACAAATCTTAAGTATTTCTTAAAGTTAAATGTATCAATGAACACCATTTGAATTCTCTGTTCTTCCTGAAAAAGAAACCATTATCATATTCATTTCTCCAGGCTTAGGAAGTCATGAATGCATCTGCAGCAATTTGACTTTCCAAATTACTATTTCAAATTCCTTTAAAGAAGGAGTGGGCCACATTGCTGGCAGGCCTTACATCCCCACCCCCACCTCCAGTTGGCATATAGGCTCTTATTAGAATCCTCAGGCAGGCAGGCAGGCAGGCAGGCTGGCTGGCTGGCTTTCTTTCTTTCTTGGTACCATCTTAACTCTCATTCGGCGGCAAAGACTATGAATTCCAGCAAGCGGACAATTCCAAAAACTAGATGGCAAATAGTCCCAAACAGGCTTTTTCAAGCCTCATTTTTTGTTTAAAAAGAACATTTTATGAGACTGGCCCATAGTTTTGATTTGAGTATCTTGAGACAGCAAAACCCACAGGTGAAACAAGACTAATAGTAGCAAGCCTATAGTGCTGTCCTGTCCCCACACTCCACCTGTTGCTTCAGGTGCTTTACGAGAGGTAGGCAATATTTTGCACCCATGGGCACATTTGGAAATTCAAGAAACTGTCTTGGGCACAGCCACTGAAATGGCTTCCATGAGCGAGCATGGCCAGTTGCAAAGGTCGAGTAACCTGCCCAGAGGCATTCATGGGAAATTAAGATGGCAGCAGCTAAAGGGTCCCATTTCACTTGGAAGCAATCCCAGCTGCCAGTAAGATACAAAGAGAAGGATGAAACCCACAATTATGCAGCAAACGGTTACAGCTAGAAAATTTGTACCCTGTAATCCGAAGCAAAAGTACCTTCCCAAAGCCCTAATCTCACTGGAAGAAAGATGCTGTGCTAATGGGTCTAAGAGCAAAGCTGGGTTCCTTCTAAAATGGCAAGTCATATGAATGTTTAAAGAAGCAATTAAAAGATGCCAAATGCAATCTGGTACATTTAAAAATTCAGAGTTAGTTTTGCAAGCATATGCAGTGGCAATTTATCAAAGCTTTGGTCACAGCTGGAGGATCCCCAGCTCGAGGAATACAAACAATAAGACCCTTAATGAGACAAGTGCAACAAATAGAGCTGCGGTTTCAGATTCACCCTGAATGTCCACACTTGTCCAATTAGCTGTTGGCAAAAGCCTAAGCAGCTTTGTCGACTTTGCTCATCAGAAGAAAATGAAATGTTTAGCAGAGGACACACACATGCACATACCAGCTAGCGTTCATTGCCTTATCCTATCTGAACAATATATGTTATAATACATACCCTCCCCCTACACACAAATACATTGGCAGTCCCCATTTCTCTTTTCAAGTTTAAGCAGCAGCTCTCTGAGCAAGAGCTCATGTTACGGCTCCGGCCACTTTTACATAATACATTTCTGTGTGTTTGGCGTGCTAGCTACACAGCACTGCAGATAATCAGACCCAGGTGACCACTATTCAGTGGAGTGGAGTGGAGTGGAGTGGACCTGAGTGCATTTAGAAAATATATTCTTGCCCCACACTGCTCACGTAAGAAAGTGCCTGTTTACACCACTTGGGGCATGATATGGAGTTGAATCAAGGCTTTCTTATTGCACGTATATATATATACACACACACACACACACATTCAAGCAGCCTCTTGGTGTCTATTTCCTGATCATGCCGTAAGAGTAGCTCTTTTGTTCCATGTGCTGAGTGAACATGGAGAGGGAAAATGGGCTCACCACCCTAAACCTGACACCAACCTCCATAGGTGAGAATGGACTCTCTGTATATGCAACGGTATCTGTGCAGGGAGCTCTGATCAAGGTTTCCTGATTATATGTGGAGTCCTATTCTCACTTTCTGCTCAATGCAAGGTCAGGGGCAGGTTGCGCAACCCCTCCATTCATTCAGTCAACATGTGGAAGGCAAGATTAACAACCAGTGACAGAATTCAGAAATAGGCTTATATGAATGGTAAAATATTGCCCATTATGACCGATAGGGTGTGTGGAGTCCCTGTTTATAAAACATAGGGCTCCTGCAGGGTGGGGTGGGGGTAAAACTACCTGCAGTCCTTCTCCACCTGGTGCCTACCAGATCTGTTGGACTACATCACCCACTAGGTGCAGCCAGCATGGCCAATGGTCAGGAATGCTGGGAGTTGTGATCCAAAACTTCTGAAGAGCATCAGGTCGAGGAAGGCTGCTATAATGCATAAAAATGGAGTGATTTCTCTCTTAGATGCTTTCTGAACTTGTGATTATTATGAAATCCTTCATGAATGCAGAGAAGTAGCACAGAATGTACTGTTCTGTCCAGCTTCTTGAGAATCTTAGTTCTTCCTTCCTTCCAGCAAGTTTCTAGGGCTGTGTGAAGATATGCTTAAAAGTATATGGGCAACACCTGTTGAAGACCAGTTGTATCTGAATGGAGTCAGGAGTTTCCTGTTGCTGTTCTATTAGTAACAGACAATCAAGTTCTTGTCCAGCTTCCTGATTGGTGTGTCTTCTAAAATTTTTGACAAGGGGTTGAATAAACACTGAACAACATTTCCTGAGGCCTGCAAAACTCCTTGCCCTTCCCCATGACTAAATCACACCAAATAAGTTATGCAAAACAGTTAACATTTCACAAGTACAATTAACATTTCACAATAAGTAGTTATGTTACAAAAATTGTGTTCTTTTCCCTGGTAGACTTTCCAATTTGTTTACCAAGAACGAGAGGAGGCAGAGATCTGGTCCAACACGATTTTATTCTGCAGAATAAGGCAACCCTTGGGGCTAACGCTCCAACAAAGGTCACAATCAAGTGATGTGATCCAAAAGTTTATATAGGCAAGACCTTTGGGGGCTGTCTTACGCTTGCGCTGTACTAATCTCTTTGTCTAGCTGAGAGGGAAACAGAAAACAGGCAGCGCCTTTTACATATCTAGGCATGCGCAGAGAAGTAGCCTTGTACTCTAACGTAAATACATTCCTGGCATTCCTGAGTCTCTGATAAGGCACTATGTCTTTGTCTGGCATGACAATTTCACACAAAGTGTCAGGGTGGACACTGAGCCCATAGAATCCCAGAGTAGTTCTGATTCTGAGGAAGAGCGGTCGCTCCTGGGAGAGGAGCGCGCTCCTTTTTCCCAGGGCCAACAGCTGATGGAGATTCCTCCCACCAGCATTCCTAGCTTAGATAGCAGTCCTGGGAGTGACAGAGCGCAGGAAGCAGACTTGATGGACGTGCGACGCCGACGCAGAGAGCGGCGCCAAATGGAGGGCGCAGAAAGGAGGCGTAGTGCTCGGTTAGCGCACAAACAACGGCTGCGCCCAGAGGATCCAAGGGAAAAGGGGAGGGACTCTCCCTAGTCCTTAAGTTCAGGGGTCTGCCAGTAATTCCCTTTCAAACGGGGACCAACTGTTCCAACTTAGGGCATAGGTATTCTGCTGCTCATATCTAGTTGCTAACGGTAGAGTTGTTAAGTTGTAAAAGAGGAATAAAGCTTTGAAAAGAATCCCTTTGTCTGTGTCTGGACTTGGCTACTGGATTAGACTGAGAGAGGCCTCCAAGGAGCCCTTGACACAAAGGTAGAATAGACATAGCCTAGCTTATAAAATTATGGGATAACAGACATATTACAACTGAAATTTCTATAACACTCCCCCCTCAAAAGGCTTTTCTTAAATCCCATACCTCTCCTTGGTCCAGCAGTGGACTACACACTTAAAGGCACAAACCATAACCAATAGTATCATAACAAGCAGAACTGCGCCAATTACAAGTTGTTTTAACCATGCAAAATCAGGAAGGCAGGAAGTCAACCATAACCAAGGATCACTTGCTCCTGAATAATTCTGTCCAATTATATCTTGTAGTTTGGCAATTTCATTTTCTATGGCTTTGTTTAAATCATGGTACTTTACTCTACACCCTTGCTTCACTAGGGTGCAGAAGCCACCTTGGCGTGCTAAGAGATAATCTAAAACAAACTGATATTGGGCCACTAGCCGGTTGAGATCTTCAATTTCAGATTGCATGGCCCTTACCATTATGGCTGTGGCACTGATGGTCTTTTTTAAATGGCAAGTGAGGCCTAGGATGCTTTTTCTATTTTGTGTGTGTGTGTGTGAGCAATAATTCCTGGGTATGAACCCAGGGTAAGCAATCCTGTAACTAGCCCACCCCCTACCCTGTTTGGTTCTGAATCTGACAATTATTTTGTTTTAATAATTACAAGTTGCCCCATCCTTTTAGTGGTTTGCTACTCTAATGGTGGCCTTTAGGTGGGTCAGCTTCTGGTGTGACCCTCTCTGGTGCAGGCGATGATTTTATGCGGGTGTGATGGATCCACTTCTTTCCTCTAGCGACTTTTACAGCCGTGTCAGTGGTGAGTAGAACTTGGAATGGACCCTTCCACTTCTCAGTAAGTGGTTCGTCTTTCCAGGACTGGATCAGCACCTAATCACCAGGACTGAAATTATGCACTGGAGCATCTAAAGGCAAGGATTGGTATGGTGCTGCAAACCTGTGAAGACAAGACAAAACAGACTGCAAGGCAATAACATATTCTTGGATCTCTAAAGCCCTTACCTTTAAGTTTATATTTAAGCTATCAGCCATAGGTAACATCTGAGGTGGGCGCCCATATAACATTTTAAAGGGTGTCAATTTAATACTTCCCCTGGGGGTGCACCGTATTCGAGTTAAGGCGATTGGCAAGGCCTGTGGCCATTTCAACTTAGTCTCTGAGCAAATTTTAGTAAGCATTGACTTTAGGGTGCGATTCATCCTCTCAACTTGACTTGAAGATTGAGGTTTCCAAGAGGGTGTAGCTTCCAGTTCATTTGTAATGCCTGGGCCACTGCTTAAGTTACTTGTCCAACAAAATGGAGCCTCTGATTGGATTTAATCTCTTCAGGTAACAGGAACTTAGGGACTACTTCTTTTAACAAGATCTTGGCTACTGTCTGTGTGAGTTGGGTATGCCTCAACCCATCTGGTCAACTGGTTTACCATTACTAGCAGGTACTGATAGCTATGAATCTGGGGCAAGTCTGAAAAGTCAATTTGAAGTCTCTGAAAGGGATAGTAAGCCCATGGGTGACTTTTTATTTGAGCTGGGGGCTTAAACATCTTTGGATTGTTTTCGAGGCACAAAGGGCGATTAGCCACTGCTTTTTGGATTTTATAATTTTGGGGCTACACTGTGTCTCACAAGTAGATCTTCTATTGCAATTTTTCTTAGATGTGTAGCCTGGTGCAAGTCTCTCACTATAAAACTCAAAAGAGGCTTGGATATGAACACTTTCCCTCCTGGGATGATCCACCATTTATTTTTAGTTTGCTTTGCCTTGTGTTCAAGAGCTCTCTCATTCTCAGCTGGAGAGTAGATTGGAACCAAGTCTGTACACAAATATGGGATTAGGGTTCTTTCATAATGCACCTCCTCACCTCTCATTTGTGCAGCTTCTTTTGCAGCCTTATCTGCCAAAGCATTGCCTCTTCTTTCTTTGGGATTGGCACGCTTTCCATGCGCCTTTTCAAGAGTAACTACTGCACATCCTGTGTATCTTTTTTTTTCTATCACACAGCTGGAGCCATCTACAAACACTTCAAGGTTTGGCTTTGGTGACAAGGAATCAATGAGGTCAGGCCTGATCAGAGTCACCTGACTCAAAATTTTTAAACAGTCATGACAATTTAGATCTGGCTTAGGGAGCAAGGTGGTAGAATGAGGCCTGGGCTTGAAAGCAGGGAGATCTCATAGCATCACTGGCATGACGGATTCAAAAACTTATTTTTATTGCTTTCCAGGATCTGAGGTACGCCATGAGGAGTATGCACCTCTATATCTGCTTTCATTGCAATTTTCTGGACTTCTTCCATTAAACGCGCAGTTGCTGCCACGGTCCTCAAGCAAGCAGGCCATCCCTTTGCAGTGGGATCTAGAGTCTTGGAGTAGTATCCTACAGGTCTCCAGGAAGGACCTGTCCTTTGGGTTAAAACCCCCAATGCCACTCCTTTATTTTCATGTACATAAAGCTGGTACAGTTTGTTGGGATCTGGTAAGGCCAGAGCGGGTGGTGACACCACGGCTTGCTTCAGCTCAAGAAAAGCCTTTTCCATTTCATTTGTCCATTTTCAGTGGATGATATTTTTTTTTGTCAAAGCTTCATACAGGGGCTTCACCTTCCCTCCATAATCAGGTATCCACATTCTACAAAACCCGGTGAGCCCAAAGAAGGCTTGCAACTCTCGAGGGTCTTTAGGCCTCGGTGTCTTCTGTATGACATCTAACCGAGCAGTGCTCAGGTCTCTGGTTCCCTTCTGAATTTGGTAGCCCAAGATGGTGACATGGGTCTGGCAAAACTGAGCCTTTTCTCTTGACACTTTATAGCCTTTCAAGTTCAATTCTTGCAGGAGGGAGATAGTAGCTTCAGCACATGAGTCCTCTGTCTGGGTGGCCAGAAGAAGGTCATTTGAATATTGAAGCAAGGACACCTACGGCCAGTCCTCTTTCCTTTTATGGCCACCATCGCTCCCCTCTTCTTCTCCTTTTGCTTTGGGCAGTCTTTTTGCCAATGTTCCCTCTCTTTATAGTAAGCACATTTATTTCTCCCCAAAAGCGGCTTTTTCCGAGTCCCAAAATCTTTCTTTAAACCTTTATCTGCCTAATCAGGGACTTGCCCTGTGACTGCCATTGCAATCAAAGCTGCATTCTGTCTGACCTTCTTATCTGCTTCCTTCTTCTCTACTTTTTCACGATTCACAAACACCTTATAAGCAATCTCCATCAACTGAGGCAGAGGCATTGCCACTGCCCCATCAGTCTTCTGCAACTTTTTTCTTTTTTTTAATGTCTGTTGCTGCTTGAGCAATAAACATCGTGTTAACCATCCTTAAATTGTCTTGAGCGTCAGGGTTAATATTACTATATTGATGGAATGCATCAAACAACCTCTGAAGACATGCACTAGGGTCTTCAGTCAGTCCCTGCTAGACTTTATATAATTTGCTTCTTTTTTCCCCCTGCCTTTTCTGCTTTACACCATTTAAATCTAACAGCATGACTGAAAAACATTTTTTTTAATCGTAGGGCATGGTGGAACAGATCTAGCAATCATACTGTTCCTCCAGCTGCATAGTCAGGGCCCATCAAGATCAAGGGAAGGGCATTTTTATATATGCAAAAAGTTTTAAGCCACCATTTTTGCATCGGCAACTCCACACTTCATGAATGTTGACAGAGTGTCAGGCTTGCCTCTGAGCATATAGAGTGTCCAGACAGTTCAGATTTTGAGAAAGAGCTGGAACACGTGGGGCAGGAACTTTCTCAGGCTTTAGAAGCACAGCTGGGCTTAGAGGTGCCACAGGAGAAGGGGGGGGGGATTTTCCTCTCTCACTTCTTAAGAGAATTTACTGCCCCCCTTTTTTTCTAAACGGAAACTAACTTTCGTAGTTTCTCTTTGAACTTTTTGAAGGCTGTTTCCTTTGTAGTCTGTGAATCTCTAGCAATTTGCATCTGTATGCTTCATTAGGGTAAACGAAATCAAAGCCTTGGAAATACAGCTTTTTATCTGAGTGTTGGAAGTTACAAATCAAACTGTGCACTGACCTGATCACAAACAAACACACAATCTACAACAACAGGAGTTTAAGGCTATGACAAGCCTCACAGTACTGTTCATGGCAAGTCTCTAACAGTCCAAAGTTCCAGTCCATGTGCAGAGTGCCTCTCAAAAGTCTAAACAATAATGGATCCAAACAAAGAAGACTTTGGGCAATAAAAATGGGATGTTTTTAGCAAAGGCTCTCTGTCTCTTCATTAGTTCAAAAGGGGAAGGTGTAACCTTACACCCCTTTTAGATTCTTCGACAGATAAGAGCAAGGACTGCTCAGCTTTCTAGCTGTGATGCTTTAACTTGGGCAATTCTTTTGCAAATCTTACTGTTTCTATTAGGTCCTCACAGACATCTTCTAGCGGGGCAGGGCAACCCCCCTTAGCTCTGCTCTCAGTAGACTGGCAGAGATAAGCTCACACAGACCCAGACATTGCTCTGTCTTTGTTTGTTTTTTTTTAATTTTGCCACAGTCTTTAAGACTTCAAACAAGTCTTTAGCTGTTCTTGCTTCCTCTAACAAACTTGAATACAGTGGAAGATTTTTCAACTTAGAAGGAGTGAGAGGTGGGGATGTAACAGATGGGTTCTCCGCGGGGGGGCTTCCCTCCCTCCTCCCCCAGCAACCTCTCCTCCCAACCTAACAGGCTGAATAGGGCAGGGGAAACCCAGGGAGCCTTGGGCAGGATCTCTTAATCTCCAAGCTCATTCCATGGGGCTTGAGTCAGGGAGAACAGGGGCTTTGGGCTTCATCTCAGAGCATACCATCATTACTTTACAATATTGACCTTTACATTTTCTTATCTAATCAGGATTTTTCAATATCCACATTTGCCAAGCATTAATATAAGGCAGCTGATCCCCATGGTTATCAACAATCACTTTATTATATACCTTGGACACATTTTTTCCAGCTTCCCCCAGTTGGCCAGCCAACACCAAATGTCACCCACTCCCCATTACAAAACTTTATGAGCTCGTCTTTTGTCATCTTGACACTATAATCTAACTTAAACAACTTAAAATTCTTAAGCATGCATCCCAGTGGGTCTTGGCTATATTCTCCTACGGAAAGTTTCGATCCCATCCTGTCGGCCCTTTTTATTTTATTTTTTTCTTATTCAACTGCTGCTACTTGAGCAAGGCCCAGTTGGACAAGATTGGGAGATTTACACTCCCCAGACGGCCCAGACACTGTGATCCGACTTACTTCATAGTTCAGGCTCCAAACAACCCCAGAGTCAGACAGCATTTCGTCCTGTCTTCCAAAGACCGCCACTCGCCTCGTCTCTTCAGGAGTCCTTTGCTAGCCGGGTTGCCAGGCAACAGCCACCTCAAACCTCACGGTGAACCAAACAAGGTCCAGGGCGCCCTCCACTTGGGTTGATCCAGCGTTTGCCTAGCTCCCAGGTCACACAGGGAGTCCAACCAGAGTCACCAGAATTGTTACAAAAATTGTGTTCTTTTCCCTGGTAGAAACAGAAAACAGGCAGCGCCTTTTACATATCTAGGCATGCGCAGAGAAGTAGCCTTGTACTCTAACGTAAATACATTCCTGAGTCTCTGATAAGGCACTGTGTCTTTGCCTGGCATGACAATTTCACATAAAGGTAGAATAGACATAGCCTAGTTAATAAAATTATGGGATAACAGACATATTACAACCGAAATTTCTATAACACTTACAGAGTTTACTCAGTTTGCTTCTTTTTAATTTTTTTTTTTGCAGAATTCATATGTGCTTGATACAGAATTGTATAGGTGTGGGATTCTATTTTTATGTTTTACTTTTGCATAGCACACACCCAATTCTGATTATTGCATTTTGACATTTCCTTACTTGACATTTCTTTCCTCTTTCAGAAATAAAACACATTTCTCATCATTTTGCACATTCTGGACCTAAGCCCCACAATTAAACTCAGCTTCAGGGACTAAACCCTGGAGAAATTTATAGTCTGAAAGACACAGCAGTTGTTTCTTAGATGACCCCTGTGGAAGTTTCAATTTATCTTTCAGTTGGAATCAGGGAATATTGATGTGGACAGTAAGCGCCTCAACAAAAAGGGCTGCATGAAAATGTCTAAAGCACAAACCACCATTTCCACACCTCAGTTAATATTTAGCCTGGTGTGTACCTATAGGGTACTTTCCCCCCCTTAAAGGTGCAACAAAGAAAAATTGCTGGTGTCATTTCTTTTCTCATCCAATTCACTCCTGCTCTTTCACGCTACTTTAGCACTCTAGCAATAAAAGCAACCCATCAAAAAAGTGTACAAGGCATACCGGCAGCCTTTAGTAAAACCAAATCTGAATTTCAGTGTTGGTATCTTGCAGGTAATTGCTGTAGAGAACTAGGTCAAGCTACTGCTATTCCTAGCACTGAAGAAGTAATTTATAGAAAAGCTACTATTGGTTTTGATTGCAAAATCAACAACCTCACCATAGGATTCCTGGTTAAATAAGAACAACATATGTCTAATGGCTAGTTCTGTTTTCTACAAGATCCAAACAATACCCACTGATTCTTGACAGGCCACTCCCCAAATGTAGCTGCTTCTTTCCAATATTATCTCACAAAAGCTTATCAGGGGGCTCTTGCAACATGACTTCCTTGCCAAAATAGTCTTCAAGCTCCTTCTAGCCGATCCAGGTAGAGGTTAAAAGAAATGTCCTATAAGACTGAGGTCCCCCAGGGATAACAATGCTGCCTTACCTTATACCAGGGATGGGGAACCTATGGCCCTCCAAGAATTATGGAACTGCAACTCCATCATCACTGACCCGTGGCCATACTGGCTGGGGCTGATGGGAGTCAGAGTCCAGCAACATCTGGAGGGGCAGAGGTTTCCCATCCCTGCCTTATATCATTATCATTTTACCTTGTCTCTCCAAATAGTTCTTTGGAAACAGTTGTAACACTGTGGTTTGAAAATGATCCTGAGCTCCATGGCAGACTAAATGCTTTGTATGTAGAAGGGTTATGTCCTAGACATTTCCAGTTTAAAGGACTCGGCATCAGGCCCAGCATCAGGGGTCGGCACGGGCAGGTAGCTGCCAAGGGCCCAGAGGTTCAAAAATGCCCATCTGTGCCTCTGAGCCTCAGCCTGCTTCACCACAATTGCCCATCTTCCCCCACCTGGGAAGCCCTGTGGTGCCCCATTTTACAAGACATTTTAAAAAATGTACCTTTTGAGTAGCAGTGATCTGAACCAATCAGATGCTGCCTTTCGGTGGACACAGTCAATAAGGGCACAGGGAGGTCTTTACATCGCTCCTGTGCCCTCACCGACCAATCCCTTCCAAAGGCAGCATCTGATTGGTTCAGATCACTGCTACTCAAAAGGTAACTGCATGCAGGACCTGCGCTTGACCAGCCAGGTGCCTCAGTGCTTTGCCAGAGGCCAGCCAGGCGAGGAGGAGGAGCCATTGCTGCTGTGGCACCACCATGACAGGTAAAAATATATACTGGAGCAGAGGGGAGGGGAGCTTTGCTGACTGGCGGGGGGCTTCAGCAGTGGCAGTGGTGACAGGGGGTGATGGGCAGCTGCAATGGAGCTTTGGCGGTGGTGGTCAGGGGGCTTCAGTGACAGCAGCAGGGGCCCACCAGAAGCACTGTGTCAAGGGCACACTGGAGTCTGGTGCCAGTCCTGCTCAGCATGACCTCTGCCTGACACTTCAGAGAGCTGCTACCAGTCAGGGGAGACAACACCTGTCCGGTAATTTCGGTCAGGGAAATTCATATCAGGGAAATTCGTATCAGAAGTTAGATGTCTTTCTGGAGAAAAGCCTAGAAACACTATCAGAATATGCATAAACATAGCAAGAGTCTAACATGTTACCTTTATTTGTGCATGCACACCCCAACAGCCATATGAGCATATGAAGCTGCCTTGCACTGAGACAGGGTATTGAGTGATCTTGCTCAGAAAGTTCTACTACAGCTGTGAACAGCTTTCCAAAGTCTCTGGCAGGAGGTATCAGAGCCCAGCTACCCAAAATCCTTTCAAGTGGGGTGATCAGGGACTGACCTTAGGACTTCTTGTATGCAAAACATACACCCTACCACTGAGTTATGGCCTCTCACCATAAGGAAATGTGCTTATTCAAGATACAGATCTTTTGATCCCAGTATTAGGAATTCTGGCTATGTACCTCAAATGCAGTTCTCTGATATCTTAGGCAGAGGTTTTCCTAGCCCTTCTGCCTAGGCCCTCCTTTGGAAATGCCATTGGCTGAACTTAGGATATCATATATGCAAACGCCATTGATACATGTAAGCTAGGAACCTCCACTGAGCTCTGTATTCCTTCAAGCAAAGACACAATAATCTCAACCACTCTTAAATTGATGTCACAGTACAACAAATAAAATTGAAGCAGCTCTTACATTTCAAGCCATTAGGACTAAGCCAAGGAGCCAAATTTATAGAAGTGATTTAGTAAGAATAAATATAGGCATCTAATATGTCCTGTCTCATTATACCATGAGCTTCTCCTTAGGCTGTTTTACTCTAGCTCGCCCACACACATTTCCATGATATACTAAGAATTATAATCAGTGAGTTTTTTTATGTCCTGCATGATCTTGTTGCATTGTTATGTGTATTCTTATTTGTTGCCTCTATATTTAACTTTTTCAAAATAAAATGTCATAGAAAAAAGGAAGAGCAATTGAAGAATTCACATAGATCTCTATTAGCCAATACATCTGAGCAGAAAAAGGCAAAGTATGAATGATGGTAGGAAAACAGTCTCACCACTGAATTTTGAAAATCTCAAGAGGTTGTTTCAAGATCGTTGCATGATTCCTCGTAATCACATCAATCATTAGTAGCAGCAAAGTGTCTTGGATTTTGCTTTTGCTTTTCACATTTCTACCCAACAGAAGTATAAAGAAAGAAACCCCTGAACACAGCTATAAAAACCTAATAGGCACCACTGACTATTTCACAATTCTCTGGATTGTATTTATAGCCACAACTTAATTCCAAGCCACCAATCTCAGCTCACTTGCTTTGCAGCTTCTTTTCCGTGGAGTCCTCACACCTTGAATATAGAAGTACAACATTTCCTATCTGTCAGAAGAAGTACAATATTTTCTGTCTGTCAGAAGAAACTTATCAGCACTTTATAGATATTTGTCCATATCTACCATTAAAAATATACCCTCTCTGATATTAGAAGTCTCCTATCAGAACTTAAACTTTCAAACAATTTGATCTTAATCATCCACTTTGCCAAAACAGCAGCAAACAGGGCTGACTTAAGCACCACAGTCCTATGGTCAGTAAAGGTCACAAATGATGTCCACTGACAAGGGCCAATTTCCTGTTACAAAGCACAGAAATAGCAAGTGCTTAGCAGATGCCCCTTGGTGACCACCATACATTATAAAATATAAGGTGGGTAAAAACTGATGGCTTTTATTTAAATCAGATTTTTAAAGAACAGTTTAATTGTAGGATCTTTTTGAATAACCTAGTTTAAAATGAAATTTAAATCTCATACAAAGCAAGTCTACACTTCTCTTAAAACCATATCACAAATATTAGCCTTTTAGCTACCAAGCCCCATATAAGGTTATGTCATTTATTATTTATTTTAAATTGTTCTTGGCCGCCTTTCAGGGCAGAAGCCCTCCGAAGGCGGCTCACAGCAATAAAATACATAAAAAGAGTTATTATCATACAAAGCCCTAAACAACTTGGGACCAAGATACCTAGCAGGCCGCTTTCCCTCATACATACCCAGGCGACCTTTAAAAATGTCAGAGGATGCCTTGCTGGTCATTCCAAAATTAATGGAATGCCACCACACAATACCTCAATGGCAGGCCCACCTTCTGGAAAACCCTCCCTCATGCAGTTTGGGAGGTAGAAAATGTGGCATTTTTTAAATGCCTCCTGAAAACACACTTGTTCACCCAGGCTTGCCCTGAGCTGTAATTAAATTAATCATGCTGCTCCATATTTGCCCTTGTACTGCTTTTATTGTAATTGTTTTTAATATAGATTTTAAATGTGATTTTAATATTTATATGTGAACCACTTAGGTATTTTATTATACTTAGTGGTATATAAATATCACAAATAAATATCTACTAACAGGTTGAATTATAGGCTGCTTTTATCTGGGGGTTTTTAAATAGTACCATGAGGAAAGATATCTGACTTCTGAGATTAAGCATTATAAATGACACAGTAAGAGCACAATCCTATGCATGTTAGACAGAAAAAAGTCCTACAACTCCTAGCATTCCTACAACTCCCAGGATGGCTGGGTATGTTGGGAGTTGTAGTACCTTTTTCTGTCTAAACATGCATAGGATTGTGCCCTCAGTCATAGGAAGCTGCCTCATACCAAGTCACACCACTGAGCCATCTAGGTCAGCATTATCTACTCTGGCAGCAGCTCTTGAGGATTTCAAACAGGTGTCCACTGTCCTAGCTCTACCTGGAGATACCAGGGACTAAACTTGGATCTCCTGCATGAAAAAAAGTGCTCTACGACTGAGCTGCAGCCCTTCACACAAACACTTGGAAGTAGAAATATAAAGTGTCGTATGACCTTAGGAAGTTGCCTTACACCAGGTCAGACCATTTGCCCATCTAGACCTATATTGTCTGTTCTAAGGGGCAGTGGATTCCCAAGCAGAGATCTTTCACATTACCTGCTACCTGAACCTTTGAACTGGAGATGCCAGAGATTGCACCTGGGACCTACGGCATGGGAAGCGGTGTTACTATGGCAGTAGGGTCCCTCTTTCCCCACCCACCACCATTAGAATGCTTCACAAATGTGCATGTCACCCTTGCACAGGAGCCATGCAAATCTTCTCTGTATCCTTTGAAGTTTAGTATATATTCTGCCAAAGCTAGAAAGAATCTGGGGGCTAGAAAGGCAGTAGGATCCAAAAGATGGCATCCTGTTCTTCACCAGAATCATCCACAGCATAGAGATAATCCTGTACTCCTATTTTATGCCACCCAGCTTTCTGAGCTCTGAATTCTTTCAGTTTTCAAATAGCATGGACGAACCTATGATCTCATAAGAAAAAACTATTTTGGCCAGGAATTACCAGGCCTTGCTTTTGGAAGGTTCATGTTTGTTCATAAGTAATGGGACTTGCCTTCAGTTAAGTTATATTGCTTAGTGTCCTTGCTTATGTAGACAGTCAAATAAAAATCCATCTCTTAGTAGACATAATTCTGCAGCGTATCTGGGCTGCACAACCAAAGGATTGAAATAATACTCCTTGGCTGTATAAAAGCTCTAACTGCAAATCAATACATTGTACTTTATTTATTACTGCAGTCACTGTAACTTTGACTCAGCTAATGAAACTGATTGGCAGTAGAGTCAAGCATGACAAAAATAACTTTTGTTCCAGGCTGAATTTAAAGCACTGCTTTTGACTTTCAAAGCCCTAAACAGGTTGGGTCCACATTATTTGAAGGAATACCTTCACCTGCATGAACCTGTCCATGTTTTAGGATCACCTTCAGAGGCCCTACTCACTGGCCTATTACTAAGATCAGTAAGGTTGGCAGGCACTACAGAGAGCGCATTCTCAGTGGTGGCCCTGGCTTTATGGAATATTTCCCGAGAAATACATGGCTGGCCCCATCTGTGGCTGTGGGCAAGAGGCAGGTCGCTGCCCCCTTCACCCATGTTAGGATGTCTCTGTGGTGCATGAGAGGGATTTTGGATTTCACATGAAGTAGTAAAGTATCGGGGACCACGGTGGCTTAGTGGTAAAGATGCTGAAGTGCAGACCAGAAGGTTGGAAGGACAGCAGTTCGAGACCTGAGTGCCGCGTGATGGAGTGAACTCCCGTCTTCAGTCCCAGCTCTTGCCAACCTAGCAGTTTGAAAGCAAGAAATTGCAAGTAGATAAATAGGTACCGCTTGGGTGGGAAAGGTAACAAAGTTCTCTGCACCTCGGTGTTCAGTCATGCTGGCCATGTAACCACGGAAGTGTCTTTGGACAGCACTGGCTCTTTGGCTTAGAAATGGAGATGAGCACCACTCCCTAGAGTCGGACACAACTGGCTGGGGACACCTTTACCTTTATTAAAGTATCATTACTACTATCAAGTAGTAGAGTATCATAAAGTTGTTGTTGTTCAGTCGTTCAGTCGTGTCCGACTCTTCGTAACCCCATGGACCATAGTATGCCAGGCCTTCCTGTCCTCTGCTCTCTCCCGGAGTGTGCTCAGGTTCATATTCATTGCATCGGTGATACTATCTAGCCATCTCATCCTCTGCCGTCCCTTTCTCCTTTTGCCTTCAGTCTTTCCCAGCATCAGGGTCTTTTCCAGAGAGTTTTCTCTTCACATTAGGTGGGCAAAATATTTGAGCTTCAGTATTTGTCCTTCCAATGAGCAGTCAGGGTTGATTTCCTTTAGGATGGACTGATTTGACCTCCTTGCAGTCCAGGGGACTCGTAAGAGTCTTCTCCAGCACCACAGTTCGAAAGCATCCATTCTTCGGCGCTCAGCCTTCCTTATAGTCCAGCTCTCACAGCCCTATGTTACTACTGGGAAAACCATAGCTTTGATTAGACGGACCTTTGTCGGCAAGGTGATGTCTCTGTTTCTTACTATGCTGTCTAGGTTTGCCATAGCTTTCCTCCCAAGGAGCAAGCGTCTTTTACTTTCATGGCTACAGACACCGACTGCGGTGATCTTGGAGCCCAAGAAAGTAAAATCTGTCACTGCTTCCATTTCTCCCGCTTCTATATGCCAGGAAGTGATGGAGCCAGATGCCATGATCTTAGTTTTTTTAATGTTGAGTTTCAAACCAGCTTTTGCACTCTCCTCTTTCACCCTCAACAAGAGGCTCTTGAGATCCTCTTCGCTTTCTGCCATTAGGGTGGTATCGGCTGCGTATCTGAAGTTGTTGATAATTCTCCCGGCAATCTTAATTCCGGCCTGTGATTCATCCAACCCGGCGTTTCTTATGATGTACTCTGCATATAAGTTAAATAAGCAGGGTGACAATATGCAGCCTTGTCGTACTCCTTTCCCAATTTTGAACCACTCAGTTGTTCCATGTCTGGTTCTTACTAGGGATGTACGAAAGTCACTTACCTTTTCTCAGGGGTGATTTGCGGTGCGGGGGGAGGCGCTTCGCTTCTCCCCCCGAAGTTCAGGCAAGGGGGGGAGGCGTCCCGCCTCGCCCGGCGAAAATTCAGACCGGGGGGGGAGGCGCCCCGCCTCGTCCGGCCGAAATTCAGGCCGGGGAGAAGCGCCCCGTCTCCCTGGCCACGAAAGAAAAAGTAAAACAAAAAACAACCCCCCCCCCCGTGATAGGCTATGTAATGATTAACATAGCCTATCACGGCTAGATTTCCAAAGTCAGCCGTGATAGGCTACGTTAATCGTCACGTAGCCTATCACGGGTAACTTTGGGGGAAAAAAAAACGCGTACGCAAATGGCAGCGGCCCATGGGTGCCGCCATTTGCGTTCCTTATTTTGGCACGTCTAGTCTACGTGACGATTTACGTAGACTACGGCGAAAATAAGGGCAACGCAAATAGCGTTGCCTTATTTTCGCCGTAGTCTACATAAATCTTTACGTAGACTAGACGTGCCAAAATAAGGAATGCAAATGGCGGCGCCCATGGGCCGCTGCCATTTGCATACGCGCTTTTTTTTTTCTCCAAAGTCAACCGTGATAGGCTACGTAGCCTATCATGGCTGACTTTGGAAATCTAGCCGTGATAGGCTACGTAAATCGTCACGTAGCCTATCACGAGTGTGTGTGTTTGTTGTTTTTTTTTTACTTTTTTATTTTGTAATGGCGGCGGCGGCAGCCGGTCGGGAGACCGGCCACTGCCCCCGCCCCCGCCGAACCGCCGCCGGGACCCGCCACCGAGAGAGACATTCGCTGAAGGTAAGTCCCATCCGGGGGGGGGGGGCGGCAGAGAATTTCCCCAACACTTTCGGGGGGCCGAATGCCTCCGCGCTTGGCCTCCCGAAGATCCATGGAGAAATTCTCCGCCATCCCTAGTTCTTGCTGTTGCTTCTTGACCCTCGTACAGGTTTCTCAGGAGACAGGTAAGGTGGTCTGGTACTCCCATCACTTTAAGAATTTGCCACAGTTTGTTGTGATCCA